>NW_026527002.1:18932440-20234940 GCF_024362965.1 Panthera pardus
AAACCATGATTTGGGGGGGAAAATATTATACATCTGTGATTTCTAAGCGCTTAAGGAAACCAATACTTTATTTCTAGCTTAACTTTTGTTTTGAAATGAGCATTCTTTTTTTTTAACTCGCTCTAGCTTAATTTTTGTTTTGAAATGAACATTCTTTTTTTTTTTTAACCCGCTTAAAGTGCTTTGGAGTATACATCACAAGTTTTAAAAAATAAGGTACATTTAATTTTTTATGTTTTAAACTTTTCATTTCAGTGAGGGAAAGGAATGTCAGAGTTGAATCTGGTCCCAGCAGAGCTTTGCCCATACCTAGCCACTTGAACTTAAGCATTTCCCTGAGCCCCTCAGGCTTTAGTTTCTTTATTCATCAGATTCGCAGAGGATGTCTTGCCCTCCGGTTGTAGTGGAAAACCAATTAAATGAGATAATATATGGAGAATCTTTGAAGTGTCAAAAAGAATGTCCTCCAAAAGTTAGGAACAAATGTAAGCTTTATTCACACGTATTTAGTTATCCTTTAAACACACATGTTTTCCTAGAATTTATCATTTCATGATATCTCAGGATTTATTTCCAAATATCTCTGGCCATGTAGTATAAAAAATATAACTTATCCAAACTAATGAGTTGTTTGACAATTTTGACCACCAATGTTTAGATGGATTTGGGATGTATGTTTAATTTGATGTTAAATTTCTATGATTTAAATCTCAGTGATTACGAGTGCCTGATAAAGGTCTCGTGAAAAGCACAAATAATGGAGAATTTACTAATAATGTACAAGCAAGGTGAGAAAGAAAGGCTGCATATAAACACTGGGAAAAGACAGGTTAATGAGCTATACTCTCTCCATAAAATATTTTGAAGTCCATGTGTTAGATCTTCATACAGATTTATAGAATACAGAATTAGTGACCTTTTTCTTAAACTAACATATTTATAAAATTAGTAACAAAATTTTACGGATCTCATTTAGCATTCTGTCCTAAGTTTTAGTTAGCTATTCCAGGTGGTTATTCATTTATGTGACTTAAAATCCACTTAAAAGAAATATTGTTGCTTTGAAAAAATGATCTCCTTCCGAGGAGAAAGTCACCAGACTGACAACCCCAATCAGCATGGTGGGAGCATAGTAAGGATTTGGTGTTATTCCCAGGTTTCAATACTCTTCATGATTCATCTTCTATTGTTCTTTCTTTCTCCTTCCCCTGACTTTTTCAACTTCTATTCCTCTTTGCCTCTAGGGAGAAGCCTCCAGTGGAGGACAGTCACTGAAAAACTACCTGGAAGAAGTGAGTTTTAAGTTAGCTTTGTAACATAGTCTGAAATCAGTCTATCATATAGGACGAATTTCGCTTGGGTTTTCTCGATCTGCTCTACAGTTTCCAGTCTATACCCAATCACACTGGTCATGCCCACCAAAACAGGATGATAAATAATATTTCATCAAAATGTTGTTTTTTTCCTTGTTGATAGAGGGATACCTTATTTAGTCATCCTGAAAATGATGTGTACAACTGCACAGGCCTAGGGCTATCATATATTTTCACTCACAAACATTTGTTGATATCCTAAAAAATGAGAAACACGTGCACAAAATAATAAGACATGGTCATTGCTCTTATGAAAAGAACAATCTGTCCCAAATTGGTGCTCACTCCTGTGATAAATGTTCATCAAGGACATTACTTGTACAAGCCATTAAGCAAAGTGCTGTCTTGACAAATAAGATATATGGTACATTTTTGTTGGAAAACCATTTAGATGTCTGGATTTAGTTTGGAGAGATCCAAGCATGCTCTGTGTCACAGGACATGTCTTTGGACTGTCTACAAATGGTATTTGGGAACTTGCTGATAAACCCGTGGATAGAATCCACAAGACTTGATCTGAAGCCAAACCACAGTGGTCACTAAATTAGCTATCTGAATCTGTTGTAGGTGAAGGGGACCGGGAAGTAATCTGGTGATGATGTCAAAGAAGTACCAAATATTTGGTTTGAATATTGCTCCTCAGAAAGATAGAATATCTTTATCTCTAAATATTTTATTCTTGTGCGCATGCTTCCATTTAAGATCCAGTTTGAGTGGCCTACCGAATGTGCCACTCAAAACTTCCTCAGAACAGTGTACCCATACTTAAACTCACACTTGCTTCCAAATACCACTCAGAGAGGAAAATGAGAGTATATAGCACCCCTTTAAGTCCCTAACATCTCTGGTTTGCAAGCTTGGAGCTGATTGAAGTTTTGCCAAAGGCACCTGGAGAAGAGGTAACGAAAGGAAAAGACCAGGTTGGTTGTCTGGGTTCAGGTTAGAAAAATCAAAATATATGGTGCAAAAAATTGGAGGGTTAGAGTACCAACTTTAAATTTTAATGAATTTGATGCAGAGATTGACTAGGATACATTAAAACCATTAATATTGCCAAAGAGAGGCAGACACTATTTTCAGTGTGTACCCAAGTAGAATTTCTCTTTAGGATTCTGTGGTTGCTAAAGCTCTTGGCTCAGCATTCCCTACTTGGTGGTGGCCTACTTGGTGGGCTTGGGATGGTGGGCCACCTCTACAAGAGGGGTGCCTGATACCCTTTGTAATGTGTCCTGCACCAGTCTAGCGCTGTTGGAGGAAGAAGAAAATTGAGGTGCCAGTACAGGAAATGGGCCGCATACAAGATGATGGAACTTTAATTTGTGCAGTTCTCATCCGAGAAAAAGATCCGTATGTGCAATCTAAGCATGCATGTTCTACACGATTATAAATGCTTAATGTGATAACAAGGTTGAGGATTTGTGCCATTCTGTTGGAGGTTCTGGCAGGGCATTGCTTCTCAGTGTGGTCCTCTGACTAGCAACACAGACAACACCTGGGGGCTTGTAAGATATGCAAAATCACACCAGATCCAAAGAATCAAAATCTGTATTCTAACAAGATCCTCATGTGATTCGAAGCACCCTAGAGTTTGAGAAACACTGCCCTAAAGTGTTCTTTCCATGTTATTTCTAGAGAGTAACTACATACATCATGCAAACCCTTCAATTTTGTATAATACGGGTAAAGAGGAAAATTTTATTAATACATTTATGAGTTTTGTTTATTCATTTACTCTCAAGAACAATATTTTTGGTTGACTAGGGCTATAAAATCTCCCCAGCTGATGAGATCCGTTACCGATTCTCAGTTTGAATTTATAAGTATGTGTATGCCCATAAGCATTTTTTTAGGAGCTCAGTATCACATAGCTTTTTTGTGTTTTGTTTTTGTTTTGTTTTTTTTTGTTTTATTTTTAGAGAGGGAGAGAGAGAGGGAGAGAGAAAGAGTGCAAGCAGAGGAGCGGGACAGAGGAAGAGAGAGAGAATCCCAAGCAGGCTACATGCTCAGTGCAGAACCCAATGCGGGGTTCAATCCTAAGACCCTGGGATCATCACCTGAGCTGAAATCAAGAGTTGGACATTGAACCAACTTGTCAGCCAGGTGCTCTGACATAGTGGTTTCATCTAATATTGTTTGATATTTAGATTTAAGCTCTTTTTTAAACCAACATGTGATCATTCTTTACAATAAAACTCTAAGTGTGATCTTTAAAAAAATTTTTTTTTAATCTTTCATTTATTTTTGAGAGAGAGACAGAGTGTGAGCAGGGGAGGAGCAGAGAGAGAGGAAGACACAGAATCTGAAGCAGGCTCTAGGCCCCGAGCTGTCAGCACAGAGCGGGGCTGGAACTCACGAACTGTGAGATCATGACCTGAGCCGAAGTCGGATGCTCAACCGACTGAGCCACCCAGGTGCCCCATCTAAGTATGATCTTAATTAGCGAGCTCTTAACCTATTACTAGTTCATTTCTTTTTGCAGATATTAATTCATTTGGTCTCTAGGAAATATATATTCAAATTCTTCTCCATGGAGAGCATGTTGAGAATGTGAGCCATAAAATGATAATTTTTTTCTCTCACATCTACTCTTTTTTCACGTTTGTTCTCTTTCTGCTTCTTAGTAGAGTCACAAACGATAAGGAACAATTTTTATAAATGTTAGAAGCATTGAAGTTAAAACTGGGCTAGCAAACATTTGCTTTTATTTAGTATACACTAAAACTCAAATAAACCATAGTGTTTACATTTTTAAATATATCTAACATTTCTTGTTAAAGTTTGGACAACTTTTTGCAGATCAAAGTCTGCTCTTTTTTAAATTTAGTCTTATAATTAGACAAAATTATAACCACATGACATTAAGTCAATATTGTTTAGACCTAAATCGAACTAAAGAGACAATATGGTCTCTTCTACAAGCAAAATTAAAATGGAATTTCCATTCAACATTTTTTGTTGTTTAATATATTATTTTTCCAGAATAGGATTTGTAGTTTTGAGCAAATATAAAATGAGATATTTTTAAATAGTCTACTTTTCCTAATCTCAAAATCATTCTTATGGTCAAAATTTTTAAAGAAATTTTGTGTTCTTCACTTGTAAAACACTTGGTAACTCAGGTAGGAGTAAGAATTTCAAGTTGCAGAAATTTCAGTTTTGAAATAATACTAACAGTTATTCAAAAAATGTATAGAATTTGAAACAACTTATCAAAATCAACTGCTTCCAAAGCTTGATTGTCACACTTTTTACAGAAAAGCTAATGTGTTTAAAACATCACATTCCCCCTATGTGTTCACTCTTATGTGGATCCTGAGAAACTTAACAGGAACCCATGGGGGAGGGGAAGGAAAAAAAAAAAAGAGGTTAGAGTGGGAGAGAGCCAAACATAAGAGACTCTTAAAAGCTGAGAACAAACTGAGGGCTGATGGGGGGTGGGAGGGAGGGGAGGGTGGGCGATGGGTATTGAGGAGGGCACCTGTTGGGATGAGCACTGGGTGTTGTATGGAAACCAATTTGGCAATAAATTTCATATATATATAAATAAATAAATAAATAAATAAATAAATAAATAAATAAAAATAAAACATCACATTTCCCATATGAATAATTGGAAAGTAGCATAGTACACTGCTTACAAATCCCCTAATCATGAGAGATTTTTTAATTTAAATGTATATGCATCAGAAAAGTATTGTCAACCTAAATGGGTGAGAAGCTATAAAGAACTAAAGACTGAAGTTAATGATTTTTTGAAACTTTGTAAAGAGCAATTTAGAGCAGCTCCTCACGTCTGCAGGAAGCTAGCTGGTGAAGGCCGGAGGCAACACACACAGGAGTGTGAACTAACTCAAGGTGTCAAATGGCAGCTTGGCAATTGCTAAGGGTGTCAGACAGGAAAAAAAGCATGTAGAGCAGGCAGGCCCTTTTCCAAATCTGTGGAGGTTGGTTTTGCCAGCTCTACGATCTGAACCGGAAAGGAGGCTGATTCTATGCAACACAGTATCTTAAAATCACTTCTCATGCCTATTTTGGCCGGTCTTGTTCTCCGAGTTGTACTATTGCGTGATGGCGACTGTCATGAAGTTCCAACTACACTTCCGTGGAAAGTGCATGCCATTATCCTGTCATAGATAAGATACAATTTACTTTTTATCATGCACAGGGATTCACTTTTCAAAAACCAATATTATTACTTAGTGACATAGTTTCATTCACTTAAGAAAGGAGGAAACAATTTTTTTCAAGGAAACCCTATTTTGTCTTTGACATTCATTTAGAACTGATACCTGTTGTTAAAGGATAACTTGTTTTTGTTTTTTATTTTTTTTATTTTTTTTTCAATATATGAAATTTATTGCCAAATTGGTTTCCATACAACACCCAGTGCTCATCCCAAAAGGTGCCCTCTTCAATACCCATCGCCCACCCTCCCCTCCCTCCCACCCCCCATCAACCCTCAGTTTGTTCTCAGTTTTTAAGAGTCTCTTATGCTTTGGCTCCCTCCCTCTCTAGCCTCTTTTTTTTCCTTCCCCCTCCTCCATGGGTTTCTGTTAAGTTTCTCAGGATCCACATAAGAGTGAAAACATATGGTATCTGTCTTTCTCTGTATGGCTTATTTCACTTAGCATCACACTCTCCAGTTCCATCCACGTTGCTACAATGTTTCTGTTTTTTTTTTTTTTTTTAAGTCTTAATCCTGGTTTTCATACAGGTATAAAATGAACACATATCAAAGACTTACTCAACTCATTAATTAGTAAGGGGACCAGTAAAGTGTTACAACCAGTTCAAAGGACGGTTAAACCCTCAGATACACAGTCAAATAGGAAATGCTGAAGTTATAAAGAGATGGAAAAACTGGCAAAACTGACCAATATCTGTAGGGTACCAACCAATTACGTTCAAATGGATACAATGTATGGGCTAGAATCATTTGCAGTACTGGCAATTTCTATAAACAATGTCCATGAAAAGTCCATGAAAGACTCAGAACCTCCACAGAATCAGGAACTAGAAGGACATGCTAGGAAAAAATGATTTATTTTCCATTGTCTGTACTCAGTAATCTCTCGTCCATTTCAAAACCTTACAATTTTATCCCATAATTTCCTTGCAGAGAAATGTCACCAAATGGCATGAATTAGGACATAAAATGGAGCGCGATCCCAGTGCACAGTGTAGTATAGCAAGTTTGTCACATAAATTTATTTTAGCACCTTGCATCTATTTTGTAATGTTTTTCACAATACACCGTATTTTTCTAACTTCATCATTACTTTTTTCTGTTTTCTTTTCCCAAATTCTATGAGTTCAAACTTATAGCTTCCTAAACTTATTAGTTCCCTCTTCTTAGGTTTTAATTGACCTTTTACAATTCCCAAAAGAAATGGGCTGTAAAAGTTTAATTTACTAAAAAATCATGGATCTCAGTCTGAGAATACAAGACATTTCATTAACAAATATGAAAAGAAAGGTACTTTCAAACTTTACTGCCATACCTTGGTGATATTGTGGGTTCAGGTCCAGACCACTACAGTAAAGCAAATATTGCAATAAAGCTGGTCAATGAATTTTTTGCTTGCACAATGCATATAAAAATTTTGTTTACGCTGTATTGTAGTCTATAAAATGTGCAATATGATTATGTCTTTTAAAAGTATACACTTTAATTTAAAAACATTTTATTGCTCAAAAATGCTAACCATCACTTGAGCTTTCAGCAAGTCATAGTCACTGATCACAGATCTCCATAACAAATAAAATATTAATGAAAAAGTTTGAAATATTGAGAGAATTAGCAAAATGTGACAGACATGAAGTGAGCAAATGCTGTTGGGGAAACAGCACTGATAGACTTGTTGCACACAGGCTTACCACAAACCTTCCATTTGTGAAAAACACAATATCTGGGAAGCACAATAAAATGAGGTATGCTTGTATTAATTTACGTATGTAAGTTATAAATGGAGAAATTTGTTTCAATGGAAGTGTAGAATTAATTCTGCGTCAGAGAGAGCAGTCTATTAAATGTACCTGAAGAGGAGGGTAATTTTGTTTCACTTTACATGCAACATGCTTCCGGGATTTTTATTTTATGTGGATTCTATGGTTATAGAAGTAAAAATGAAAGCGATTAATCCTTTTTGGAAGATAGAAGCTGATGTTTTGTGCATTGTTTTCATACTTATCCAAAGGAAGAGGGATATTCAGTTGTCTCAGGATTGGAGTATCCAATGGGGAAAGTTTAAGCAAAAGAGCATTTTTTTTTTCTCTAAACATACTGAACTTCCATGACCACAGATGACATAAATCACTGATTGATTGCATTTAGAGAATCCAAAAATAGGCTATCCATGTGGAATAATACTACTGCTGAAGTTTATAAAGCACTTCCTCTGTTGGCAGATACAATGATATGCTGACATACGGCTGGCAGCCGGTTTCCATGTGATGCATATCACCACTCCTCAGCACTCCTAGTCCCTGGGTGTTTACATACTTACGGTGAAAGTGTTTTAGAAAAAGGATGAATGGCATTTCTTCTAAAAGCAACCCCAGAACTTGCTCTTGGGTGTATGAAACAGTTTGTACTATGGTTGAGACATAGTTTAATATTCCTCTAGAAAAATTGTTGAACAAGTTGGCACAGAACATATCAGCTCCTGTTTTTAGAAATGTTCAAGATTTCAGCTTCTTGTCCCCCTCAAAAAGTCTGATGGGTTTTAGTTTGAACATACGTAGTATTTCCTGTTGACATGGATAAAGCAAACAGGTGCATTAATATTATTAAACCCTATTTTAGGGAAAACCAAAGTAAAACATTTAAATGATCTATTAATAGTAATGTTTGTACTATCTCTACGATTCCAAAAACTTACCATTTTAGAGTTCTTCCCAAACTACATGTTTTACTGAGCTAATGTTCCATTTTTAGTTTATATAATTTACAATAAACAAAGGATAACTGAATGTTTATTATCTTTTCAGGAGTAAAGCCATTAAATCTGGAAACCAATCAGTAGGATTGCTTAATATTCTGAACTATTATGGGAAAAAGTAACACAATTGACTTATTAGCTATGTCTTTTCTTATGAAAGCAGGTTTTAGTATTTGGGACCAAAAGGTAAATAACCAAAATGCTTGTTTAACTAAAAATATTTTTTCATGGTCACTTTAAAATTTTGTGTTTTAAATGAGTAAGATTTAGCCATTTTGATTTTACCTTACAAAGCCAAAAGGGTATTTTTCATAGTTCTTTCTTAAACATCAGAGATTGTGTGTTCTATTTTTGGTAATTTGCGGGAATGTGAGTTCCCTCTCTATTACACAAAAATTTCTGAAATTATATTTCTGCTGTCCTGTATACTGTTATGGAGTTTTAAATCCAAGACTTTTTTTTTTTTTTTTTTTTTTTTTTTTTGCATTTATGCTGTTTCTTAAGGTATGGCCCTGCAACACCGGATCCAATAATTGAGAAAATTGAACAAAAAATAAGTTAAATTCCAAAAATAAACACTAATTTACACGTAAAGTGTATATTTCAGGATTAACTGTCTTTATTTTTTTCTTTGCCAGCTTTCCTTACACTAGTTCATCTAGTGCCTCTCACAATCTGCTGGCTGTCTAAAGAATCTAGACCTAGCAATTCACCACTCGTGAAATAATAGAGGTCATCTTATCTAGTACTTTCATCTGCTCCATTCCATCCAAAGAAGAGAAGTGACGTGTTCTAAATTAACTACGGTAAAAGACTGTGACTCTCAACCCTGAGGCAAGGGCTTTTCGGTGCAAAGCCCATCTCTTATATTATAGCAATATAAGTTTTGTTTTTATTTTTTCCAGTTTTATTGAGAAGTAATTGACATGCATCCTGTTTAAGTTTAAGGCATACGGCATGATGGCTTGATTTATATATATTATGAAATGATGACCGCAATAGGTTGAGTTGACATCCATCATCTCATATAGACGCAATAAAAAGAAAAATATATTCTCCTTCTGATGACAACTCTTAGGACCTACTGTCTGGAATTTAAGTTTTAATCTGATTAACAGACTATTTTCAAGTTGTTGGTACTAAAAAAAAAAAAGGTGCTTTTATTTTAAGATTGAAAATCACTTAAAAATGTTATTTTGCTTATTTTGATTTTTAAATAAACCTTTTTATTTTAGAGCAGTTTTAGGTTCACAGAATTGTTGACAAGGTAGTTCAGAGGGTTCCTATGTACCTCTCACCCAATTTTAATTGTCATTAATACCTTATATTAATATATTTGTCACAATTAATAAACCAATACTGATACATTATTAGTAACTAAATCCATACTTTACTCAAATACCCTCAGTTTTTTTCAAATGTCTTTTTTCTATTCCAAGATCCCATCTAAGATATCATATTACATTTAGTAGTGATATCTTTAGGCTTTTCTTGGTTGTGACAATTTCTCAGACTTTCCTTGTGTTTGATGATGGTAAGAGTTTTAAAGAGTACTGGTCATATATTTTGTTGATTGTTTCTCAGTTGAGATTTGTGTGATATTTTTCTCATGGTTACACTGAGATGATGTGTTTGAGAAGGAAAACCATAGAGGTCAAATTCCATTTCATCGCCTCCTATCAAGGGTATATACATACTATGAATTATTGCTATTGATATTCACCTTAATCACTTGTCTTTAGATAGTGTTGGTCAGGTTTCTCCACTGTAAAGTTAGTCTTTTGGCCCTCCGTTCCATATTGCACTCTGGTAGAAAGTCACTACCCATAGCATGCGCTTACAGATTAGGAAGTTATTCTCCACCTCCTTAAGAGCAGAGTATCCATATAGATTATTTGAAATCCTTTGCATGCCATATTTATCTATTCTTACCTATTAATTTATTTAGTCAAACATTTATTTTTGTCAGAATGGATTCATAGATATTTGTTTTATATTGCATAATAACCCAACGCTATCTTATTTATTTTGTAGTATAAATTGTCCTAGCTTCTGCCATTAATAGATTTTTCACTTGGCTCCTTTATCCCTTTGATATATTCCCATTATTGTGTGTGTGTGTGTGTGTGTGTGTGTGTGTGTGTGTGTGCGTGTGTGCGCACGCGCATACATGTGTGAACACCTTCTTGCTTTCTGGCACCACAAGATGCTTCAGGCTTATCTTGTATCTTTCCTGCCTCAGTCCTAGAATCAGTCATTTCTTCAAGAATTCTGGTTCTTTCATTAGAGAATGGTATTAGGAACCAAGATATGGGTGTTAGCTGTGTTCTTTGCTATTGGGATGTCATCACTTCTAAGCCCTCTCAGCTGCCAGAGTAGGGAGATATATGTGTCTATAGTAACCCATGTATATATCAATATTCATAAATATTTCAATATTTGGCCTTCTGTATATGTAGTGAGCTCAACATGAGTTTATGCTGACGTCTCCAACTCTAATAATACATTATACATGGATCAGTCTAGCCTTGCTTTCTATAAACTCCCACTTCAACAGTGAGAAATTTGGCTCCCAGCATCTGTTATCCATTTGCTTCATTGTCCAATTCCAGAATATATGTAGCTTCAGATTTGTTAACCTATATGTACGTGGAAAACAACTTTATCAGTTAGTATACAGTATTTGTGAACAGTTCTTTTTGGTTTTGGTTTTACAGACTCCATTCATTTTCAAAGTTACTTAGGTTAGCACCTTATTCCATCACCCCCTTCAGTTACATTTCATACATCTGTAATGCATCTAGATGCTTTGTTAGTGTTTTGCTTTCCATCTTGGGATCTTCCAACCTCCTAATTGATTTTTTGTAGCCGCGCACTGAAGAAAGTTCTCAGACAGACTAAGCGGACGTGCAAGGTGCCTCTGCCAGGGAAATAACAGCAGCAGCAAACTGTACATAGTCTTTATTTCATGTTTGCCAGGTATAAACATCAAAGAGTGTCAATGCATGGGAGGAAAACACAAAGAGCCTCCAGACATAGACCAAGTACACATCTGGTGTTTATGGGAAAGCATGTAGGAAAGATGTGCAGTTTCAATGACGGCTAGGCAATTACAATGGTCTGTTCCCTGATTGGCTCCTGGGGGATCATGGGGTCTGTTCTCATAGTGCTATTGCATTCGACAGCCTTGAGACCAGAACATTGCTGATGTTTCAACAATTACCCCATTCCCTCTCCCAGGGCTTGCAATACACTCTGTAGAAATAACTCCACAATATTTTTTTTCATTTGCATACCCTAAGTTTTACTCTATTGTGTGAAGTTCTATAGGTTTTGACAAATGCTAGTGTCTTGTATTTATCATTATAATATCAGAATAGTTTCACTTCTTTAAAATATCTCCTCTGATTCACCTATTCAAACCCCTGCCCCCCTCCCAAACTCTAGAAAAATTGACTTTCTGAAACTCTAGATTGGGACTCAACATCTCTAGAGTTAACTGCCATAATCAAGGGAGGGCAGATATGATGTTTCTTTCATACAGGAGTTGTTGTAAGCAAAGTGGAAATTTAATTTATAGCGATATCCACTTTCAGGAGTTGTGGGCCCTTATTTTTATCTTAATAGTATTTGTCTGAACAAAATAAACAAAATACCTCAAGTTACAGAAAAACATTACTAAAAGAGGGGAGAGATGATGGATGAATTTGAGTCATCAAGAGAGTAAATCGACAGGTCGTATTGCTTTTGTCTTAAAATTTCAAAATATGTTTGAAAATTTTTTCTTAATTCATGGCTCAATAAATTTGAAACCAAAAGGTGACCAAAGTTATCCATGTCCTTAGGGACCTTCCAGATTATTTTTGAGGGAGGGGGATATGAAAGGACAATTACTATGCAGTAATTATTATGTTGGTACAATAGGCACACGGCAGAATACAGGAGTAGTTCTGTCTTCCCCGAGGAAGACTTTCAGTAGAGAGGACATCTGAGCCCTGGGAGAAGTGTCAATGTCTGAAACAGATAAATAAATGTAGTGTATTCTAGGCAGGAAGTGAAACCTCTTGGCATATCAGACAGTGACAAAATTGAGGAGCTACCTGTTAACTCTATCTGAAGTGCAAGGGTTAACTGAGGTGAGCTGGAGATGAAAGTGGCAGGACATGAGGGTGGACCAGGATGGATCACGAGGGGCTTTTGAGTTTAGATTTTATCCTGGGAATTGGGAAACCACTGTAGGACTATGGAAAGGTAACAGGTACCTCATATGACATCTTAAAAAGCCCACTCTGGCAGGAAACTGGTGGGGAGAATTAGGAAGGGTATGAAACTTGACCCTAGAAAACTCATAGATGGTGATTACTGCAGTCAGGATGGGAGATGATGAGGGTCTGGTTGAGGGCAATGAAAGAAAGCATAGAGCAAGAAGGAATTATGGGAAATATAGTGACAAAAATAAGGAAGTAAGAAGAGAAAGAAGACAGTGAAATAAGTAGCACTGAAAGGTAAAGTTGAGAATGTTCTCTAAATCCTACTAATCTTTATTCTCATTAAAAGGGGTTTGAAACTTTGATGCCAAACAGGCACATTTTGTGCAATTTTATATTGAATATTTCATTGTTATATTCCTAAGCATGATTGCCAAGATCTCCATAAAAATATTAATTCAGGAAGGAACAGAGTCTAGATATTTCTTCTTATTAAGACATTAAATCTTATTAAAAGGGGAATATAAAAAAACTAGTTCAGAGTTAATGGCATGTCTTTGACATGAAAATGAATTTAAACTTAGGACTCTTCTCTGTTGTGAGGAAATTCTTCTCTCTCTCTCTCTCTCTCTCTCTCTTTCTTTTTTTGGACATATAATTCATAAGACTAAAATGTTCACCCATGTTGGTATTCATGATATGCATCTAGAGTTTAATCCAGAATGAAATTTGTCTTTGGCAGGACGAATCTTTAAAGCAATTACAAGTAGTTCATCAGCCGTGGATCTTGCCAAGTGACACAGAAAGTGAAGGAGTAGAAGCAGAACAAGATAAACGTGAGTAGACGTGGCTGTTTACTGACAAATTGTCTTCAGCTAAAGGAAATCCACAAGGCAGGCATTTCCTGTTCATAACATTACACGTCTGCAAAAAATGCAGGCTTGTTTAGGGAGACCATGTAAAGATGAGCTCTACTTCAGGTTAAATGTTGATTCTGTGATGTTTTCATTGTGGTGCAGAGTCCTACAAGCTGACCCTGCAAGGAAGAGTATGTAACACCTCAAAGGAAGTGAACTGTTTTTCCTGAAGACCAACACAGAATGTCTGTTTTGCGATGTCAATCTTCTTTGAATATTGTGGAATTATAACAGTGATAACTTATGATTATCAAACAATTTTGAAGTGTGTTGGGATCATCTCATCATTATTATATGTGAGATTATCATTATTGGTTAAATGAATAAGTGCATGGACAGAGAAACTGTTGCTAAGTTCGCAAAACAAATAATAGTATCACAATATTTAAAGCATATAGAATATATAACTCTTGATTTAAATCACTAGGTTATAATCATAACAAAAAATGGATTACTACACTTTGGCATGACTCAGTGTGTGCTTTCCAGGGGTTTACTGACATTGTCAGATATATGGGCTCAGCAATCCAGATGAGAGGTTGGAGTCTGGACTATATGGAAATAACATCACTTTAAAAATAATAACATATCCAAATTTACTTTTTTAAATCAACGATAGCCTGCAGGGTGGAATAAAAACTGTAATTGATAACATAGCTCTCATGATAATTGGTATGAAGTGATTCATTAACAATTCCCCTATGCCATAGCTACCAGAAAGACCAATATGTTACATGGCTAACATTATAATCCTGTACCCAGGGGGATCTAGAAAATTACTCTTCTGGGTTAAAAGGCCTTAAAAAAATTCTTATCCCACTTCTGTAGCTGTAAGCTTATGTGGCCAGAGGAAACGCATCCAGGAGAGGGATTAAGAGCAGAGTGCTCAGGTGAGAACAGGCATACAGTAGAAGTGTCACTCAGCTGGCACATTCAGAAACACAGTGAATAACACAGTGACATTTTACAGATTCTATTGGAATCTGTACACCTACTTCAGACAAACAACTGATGAGACTCAGAAAGTGGGCTGTACTTGAACCTAATACAAAAATAAAGAGACTATTTTAAAGATCTTCAATGCAAGGGATCCTAAGTGAAATGATCTAGGATAAAAGCAGCATGAGATGCAAAGAGGAGAATACCCCCATGTAGGAAAGCATTAACAGTGGTCCCAAACTTTTATGCAAATAAATGCAAACCCAGTTATACTCCCTGTCTACTCTCCACTCACTCAAATGTACATAAACTCTCATTCTACACTTTGGATCACTTTGGTGATCATTTTCACCATATCCTCTTGAGGCCTTAATAAGTTTTGTGTTTAAAAAAAGCCTTTCATGGTAGTGTGTGTTGTATAAAGACAGTATATATAATTTTGCTCTGTTAGAGTCAACACACAGGTGCCCGAAGTGAGGAAGTCAAGGTGAACAACATCCTTGCAGGATCACAGTGTGTTAATTTTATGAGCGGACGATAGCTTACAATGAGCTGGAACTTAAAAGAACACAGCTGATCAAAAGAGTCTATTTAATCCATGTGCAAATTTAGACTTATTTTTTGTCCTTAAATCCATGTATCTCCAATCAATATTAAGTCTAAAAAATAGCTTAATAATGCAAAGGAGATAAAAATCCCCCAAATTGTCTTTAACTCTTGTCATCTAATCATATTGACTTTCTGCATATAGTTTCACATGATTTTGGTAAGTTGCAATAATTTCCTCTTCCACTTGGATGCGAAGTCTTTGAGAGAAGGAATCTATTTTCTTTACCACATTGAGGTACATAATAAGAACTCAATAACTATCAGAAGGATGAATGAATGAGTGAATATATTTCTTTGATACTTTCTAATTCATTTATCAAGACAGTTGGAAATTTAAACAAATAAAATAAATAATAATTGTGACTGAATACTTGCAATAAGCATTATTTATAGCTTTTTAAATTTTAATATTGGATTTATAGTTTAGCCATGGCTTTTGCCATATGGTCTATCAATCACTCTTAAAAAAGCCATTCCTGAACTCTCCTAACCATAGACCTAGCACCAAAAATATTTGATTTCAGCAATGTTGTACTTGGAGGTGACCCTTGACAATGGTAAATTGTTTGAAATAAAATCAGGGTTTAAAAATAATTAGGTAGTAATAAGAGCCATCTGGAAGTGGAATGCTAGCTAGCATTGTAGCCAAGCTCCGAGCACAGAGATGCAAATACTTTTCAAGAGCAGCATCCAACATTCAGGTGCGGGGACAAGTGTGAGATGAAGCCACTGAGGCACTAGCGTCTCCACTGGTACTTGTACTCAACGCGTTTGGTTTGTGAAAGAGCTGGCAAGGTAATGTATCTACCTCTTGATTTCCTCAGTGAGAGAGAATTAATGACATGAATACATGTGAACCCAATATCTGATTTAGAGTCTAGAGGCTCGTGTATTAGAAATTTATGAGTGAGGAAAAGGACAAGATTCATCATTCCAAAAGTAACACCTGTTTCTTGACTCAGCTTTCTATAAATTATACCTAGGTAGTTTTATAGCATTTTCTCATTTCTCCTGAGACAAAATTATCATGGCAGAAAGTTTCCAAATAATGTCAGGATCTTTGTAGCAGTGCATATTTCCTATTGCATCATTTAAAAATAAGACAGCTCAAATAAGTTTTATAAAAGAACACCTTTTAGGAAAAGATGTCTTGAATAATTAAATGGGAAGCTTTAAAAACTTCTATTGTAAATAAGATAAACAGAAACCTTAATTAGATTTTTTTATTCTGCTTTTTTTTTTAAGTTATAAATCACAATTTAAAAAACCTCATGTTAGAAGTCTGTTTGTTTTTAATCTCTCAGATTATAGGGTGAAGTCACTAAATAACTCATGTCACAGGGGCTCCTGGGTGGCTCAGTCGGTTGAGCGTCTGACTTTGGCTCAGGTCATGATCTTGTGGTTCATGAGTTGAAGCCCCGCGTCAGGCTCTGTGCTGACAGCTCGGAGCCTGGAGCCTGCTTCGGATTCTGTGTCTCCCTCTCTCTCCCTGCCCCTCCCTGGCTTGTGCTTTCTCTCTCTCTCTCTCTCTCTCTCTCTCTCTCTCTCTCTCTCTCTCTCTCAAAAATAAACATTAAAAAAAATTTTAATAACTCATGTCACAGATATTTGAATCTACTGGGATACTGTTTGGTGTTCATATTACTGGGCTTCACTTCAGACATATTGAATCAGAATCTCTGCAAGGGACTCTGAATTCTGCATTTTTAATAAACCCCTCAGGCAGACCTTGATTATTCTAAAGATTGGGAACTACTGGATGAAAAGTCCAATGAATCAGAGGGTTGTGAATTGTTCCCATAGTGTTGTTAGATTTTAGACCTTATGTCTCTAGGCTACTTTTCCCATCTGTAAGTTAAGTTTGGATGTAAAATGTGAGAATGGAGAAAGAAGGCTGAAATTTGATGGAACAAATGTGGAGTGAAATTGAGATACAGGCCATCCAGTCGGTAGATTCATTATCTACATGGATATAAAGTCATAAAATAGCTATCGTCAACACAGCCAGTACCTTCTAATTATGTTGTGAACTTTTAAAACCTGAAAAACTAAGGTAAAACAAACAAACAAGCTAAGAAAAAGAAACAAACAAACAAATGAAATAGTAGAGATGTCCAAAATAAAGAAATAAGAGTCAGAGTTAGAGGTGCTAATGCAAGTGTGACTTGTTGAGACCTAAGATATGGATTCAGGTTTTAGACCCTGGAGTCTGAGGTCTTAATAGCTGTGCCAGTGTAAATTTGGCACTGGGTCTGCCTAAGGCAGGGAAGCTGGTATGAGGGGCCTGTATAGATAAAGCCTGACACCTGGGGGAACTGCCACAGGTATGAAACAGAAACAAAATACCTGTACTCTCCAGCTGTGCAAAACAGGAAGAAGTTGTCTATCTGTTCTAGGCTTTGGATGAAAAATGTAAATGTGTTCATCAGAAATCAAGATCTCAGGTCTGTACGTCGGTGGTTGGGTCCAAATTTAAATTATGTATAGTGTTAGGAACCCAAAGATACAATAAAAAATGGGCAGCATTATTAGAATTCATATCTTCTCATGTATAGATGCAAGAACTGGGGCATTTACAACTCTCAAAGTTCTAAACATTGACTCCTGCTTAAGATGAGCTCTCCAGCAAAATTGAAGATCCTTTGTATATGCTGTGTTGTTTCTCTCTGCTTTCAAGATTCTTCCATGGCCTTTCTTTTTTGGTAGAGTGATATGTTAGTATGGATATCTTTGACTTTATCTTACTGCTGTTTCTTGGATATGTAGATTAGTATTTTCATCAGATGTGTGAAGGTTTCAGCCATTATTTCTTCAAATATTTTTTCGGACTGTTTTTTCTCATTGCTCCTTTGGGGACTCTGATTATATGTATTTTGGTACACTTGATGGAACTGTTCATTTTTCTTCTTTTTTTTTTTTTCTGTTCCTCAGACTGGATCTCAATTGACCTATCATAAGTTCTTCGCTTCTTTCTTATGCAAGCTCAAATCAACTGCTGAGCCCCTGGAGTGATTTTTGTTTTCATTTTAAATCCAGAATTTCTATTTGTTTCCTTTATATTAATAGTCTTTAGTTGGTGAGAATTTATTCTCATAATTTCCTTTATTTAACATGATTTATTTTAGTCCTTCAAATATATTTATAGTAGTTAAGTCTTTGCTGAGTAAGTCCATCATCTGGGCTTCTGCAGGGAGTTTCTCAGGACTGCTTTTATTTCCTATTTAGGGGCCACAGTTTCATGTTTATTGTCATGTATGATATGATGATTTATAAAGCATCTCACTAATTTTTTGGTTTGTTGCAAACTGGATACTTAATATAATATAATGTGGAAGTTCTTACTCTGGAAGTTAGACCCTCCCCCAACAGGGTTTGTTGCTGCTGTTTTTCCCTGTTGTTATTGTCCTTACTACTTTTTATTTAGTGGCTTTTCTGAACTAATCTTACAGAGTCTATATATTTTTTTGTATACAATTACTTAAGTTTCTACTCAGCTTAGCAGTCAGCTAATACAGGGTACTGAGGCAGGCTATGGACACTGCAACACTTCACAACTTTGCTTACGTAGAGCTTCTAGGTTAAGCAGAGGTGAGAGACAGAGCTTTATCAGGGTTTTTTTTTTTTTTCCTGGACAGGTGCATAGTACTACACATGCATGTTGTCTTCTAGATCCTCAGGAATATGTCAGAGCTTTTGAAAGCTTGTTATGGGCGTCTCATCCACTAGATTTATTATTATTATTATTATTATTATTATTATTATTATTTTATTTTTATTTTGTAAACTCCTTGGTTGCCCCAACTGCTATCACTGCCTCAGGCAGCTGCTGTGTAAAACTATTGCCCCTAATTGTTCATGACAAATGTCATAGGGACTCACTTTCTCACTGCGTGAACTCTAATCCAGGGCAAATAAAGAAAAACACTCAAATGAGGATTTTGCAGACAGCTTCTATATAGGTCAAATAATGGCAATTCTCTAGATACGGGACATTTGGGAGGAGCTCCAAACCCATTCTGCCCCCTCTAGAAGATCATAGCCTTCTTTTTTCATAACTCCCATCACTGTTCTTATGCACAGCTCTCTGTTCTTATTGAGATTCAGCTGCTTTTCTTTTAAAAATGTTCTATGGAGGGACACCTGGGTGGCTCAGTCAGTTGAGCGTCTGACTTTAGCTCAGGTCATGATCCTGCAGTTAGTTTGTGAGTTCTGTGCTCACAGCTCGGAGCCTGGAGCCTGCTTCAGATTCTGTCTCTCTCTCTCTCTCTCTCTCTCTCTCTCTCTCTCTCTGCCCCTCCCACCCACACTCTGTCTGTCTCTCCTTCAAAAATAAATAAACATTTAATGTTCTATGGATTATTGCAAGCCTTTGGTTACTTTCTAGAGTTGTGAAAAGTTGATTTTGGTGATTTTTGCTAGTGTTCTCATTGCTTTTTAGAAGGGGAGATTTTTGGAGATCCCTACACCCACATTCCAGAAGTGCTTCTCCTCTCCTGTTTTTCCAATTTCATCAACATAGTTTTCTCTTTGTTCGAAGAATGGATCATTTTCATAATGAACTATGGTACAAGATGTCTGCTTCTTTAAGTTCCAATATCATGATAAGCTATTAAAAACAGTTTTGTAGTAGAATAAGTTTTGGGAATTTATACTTATCATTATATTTCAGAAACTCTCAGGTGTAAGAACCTGTTCTACTGCTGACAGAAAAACTTTTCAAGAGGAACAAAACAGCTCTTCACTTTTAAATGAACAGATCTAATATAATCAGCATCCTGGCTTAAAATGAGAGAAAGTATTGTCCATTGTTGACTTGAAGAAATGCTATACAGTTTTGTTTTGTTTTTTAATGTCGCTGCGTGGTCTTGCAGCAAGATCTGTTTGACTGTGTACAGTCCAAAGTTTTTTGCATATTTACTTGAGCTCTTTTTGCAGAATGCCTTTTCTTCTTAAAGTCTGTTTGTTTGTTTGTTTGTTTGTTTATAGAGAATGTGTGGAGGGGGGAGGAGCAGAGAGACAGGGTGAGAGATCCCAAGCAGGCCCCAAGCCATCAGCAGAGAGCCCCACAGGGGGCTTGAATCCAGATACCATGAGGTCAAGACCTGAGCTAAAACCAAGAGTCTGACTCTCAACCAACTGAACTACCCAGGTGCCCTTGCCAAATGTATATTAATTCCTATTTTCAGAATGCTTATAATTTCCAGAATGCCTATTAACTGCTGGAAGACCAGATGCTCTGGGATTTTAGCAAGTGCTAATCTAATCTAATCTAAGCCTCTCAATCTCAGTTCTCTTAATTTAGTGAGGAAGTTGGTTCTCTCAGAGATCGTAGGCTTGTTCATGTCATGTCAGTAGCAGAGGCCAGGAATATAATCAAATGTTCTTGTTTGGACCCAGCGATGTTTACTCTTATTGCTTCATCCTTTACTCATGACTTCCCTTAATCCCCCTTACCAGGGGGTGACACAGTTTCTGCTGGGACTCTTGAGAGCCAAAGTGCTTGGGGAGGAAAGTGGAGCTACAGGATTCTACTGTCCACTGAGGATGTGGTGTGGCCTTTATTCTCCTTAATCTTTTTTTTTTTTTTTTTTTAATTTTTTTTTTTCAACGTTTTTTATTTTTTATTTTTGGGACAGAGAGAGACAGCATGAACGGGGGAGGGGCAGAGAGAGAGGGAGACACAGAATCGGAAACAGGCTCCAGGCTCCGAGCCATCAGCCCAGAGCCCGACGCGGGGCTCGAACTCACGGACCGCGAGATCGTGACCTGGCTGAAGTCGGACGCTCAACCGACTGCGCCACCCAGGCGCCCCTATTCTCCTTAATCTAACCTCAGGTTATTTCTTTCCAGGTAGCCTCCTAAGATTTATATCTGAGCAATGCTTGAGTCAGTGGTGTTATTGTACCACAGCTGATTATCTCACCAGGCCCAAGAGAAGGTACTAACATCCTCTCAACTGAAAGAGTAGAAAGGGGTGTGTTAGGGGGCAGTGGTATATAGATAACACAAAGACCAAAATGAGTTAAAAGCCAATTAAGTCAGATGGGTGTTAGGACTTCATGACTCTTGGAACTCAAATTTTAAATATTAGGGTTATGACATAGAAATAAGGACTAGGAATATATACCTCAGGAGATAAACAAGACAGGACTTCAGTATTTTGTTCTTATTTAAAGGTCAACTAGGCTATCCTACACAACACATGTCTTTGTAGAGAAAAGACCCACATGCTTTGGAAACAACCAAGAATAAAAGATAGTAATAGTAACAGTAATACATAAAAATAGCTCAAGAATAACTAGAAAGATGAGCTCTTAAAGTAAAACAGACAAAAACATCTGACAAACTGTATTAGGTTATT
This sequence comes from Panthera pardus, assembly GCF_024362965.1. NCBI lineage: Eukaryota > Metazoa > Chordata > Mammalia > Carnivora > Felidae > Panthera > Panthera pardus. Next base: position 18,953,789 of record NW_026527002.1, read on the forward strand.
TTTGAAGACCAAAAGAAATCTTGATGACTTTTAATCTCACTTTTCACATTCAATCTTCTATGAGTGTTCAGAAAATTCTAAAGCTTTTCTTAAAAAAGTCAGGGCATCCGAACTCATATGAGGCAATAAATTCTATAAATTAGGCATTTGCATGTTTGGTACCTGTTATTATAAATATTTAAGGATTGATCTTTAACCAACAAATATAATAGTAAGTTAATAATTACTGTGAATTATCTGTTACATGCAAAATAGTCTAATGTCAAATTGTAATTTTCCATGATAATACTGTTAGAGAATTAGTTTGATTATAAATAAGTTTTTGCAATTTCTAGAGGACACATGTCCCTGAATTATTCATGTGCCATTCTTACTTTGAAATGTTTCCCATGTCTGTGGTAAAACCCTGATATTATGAACGTTTCAATTGATTTCTAAGCTCCTAGAAAAAATGTAATGGGTTATATTTAATAACATAAAATTTAATCTCACCGAGTAAACTATTATTAAGTGTAATGGAAAAATGTGTTCTACAACATGTAAGGTTACATGCTTCAGAATAGATACAAAGCTTACCTGCTTTATTTATTGAAATTTCCTTGTCATATGCAATAATAGTAGTCAGAACATTCCATAACAAGTATCAGAGAAGACTATATTTAAACAACAGAACTGATCTTTTGTGATAAAAAATTCTTTGGATTAGAGTATTATATGAAGTTGAATTCTTTAAAACTGAAAGTAGGAGATACATGGTCCAATTTTAGGTTATTTAAAAAAATCAAAGTTATAAATGAGTAGCATATGTTTTTAATCCTCTTACTAAATACTTTTTGTTTGTCTTGGAATATTCTTATAGTTGCTCTAGATATAGCCTGAAACTACAAAATATAATAAGGAAAACGAAATGAAGGGGGATCTAGTTCATTCTTTAACCTTGATGGATTTAGCTTATAGGTAGTCTTCCATTAGATGGGATGTATCTTTCACAAATGAGAAGAATATATTGGCTGGTTGCAAGTAAAACCTATTTGTTCTTAATGAATTTTGTTCTGTACATTTTCAGTAACTGCAAGAACTTCAGCATGTTTATATCAGGCAAACTGTTCCGTAATTTCTCCTGGCTTGTTTTGCAACATTGATCTGCTTCACCTTCACAAATTAAATGGACCTTGGCATTTTTGTCACAAACCAGGATTTTTATAGTTAAGATTCTCCAATGTTACATATGCTCCATAGACCAGCTTACCTCCTTAGAATGTCCTTAGAATCATATTTACGTATCTTAAAACACACACATATAATGAGAAACTGCTGTGTTGGGTTCTATTGCATGGGAGATACAAAAAAAAAAAAAAACAACAACAACAAGAAAAAGGTTATGATCTCTTTTCTCTAGTAAGTTAAATAGAAGTGCATAATAGCATAAGGTATACTATTTAAGAGATAAGTAGAATGTTAAGGAAGCCAAAGGAGGGGTATATCGCATGGAATTAGCAGTAGGAACATGAAGAAATGGTGTTTGAACTAAGAGATACGTAAGATTTTGAAGTACAAGATGGACAAGAATGTCATATGAGCAAGAAGAACAGCATGGGTGAGGACACAAAGATAGGAAGAGCATTGGTTATGTTTGGTGAACTGTCAATTCATACTTTTAGGGGAAGACACTAGACACAGGGGATCAGGGAGAAATAAATCTAGAAAAGCAAGTCATGAAAAGAACATAGTGGGTGCAAATTATAAGCATAAGAAATGTGAATTGGTAAAATAAACAGCAGAGAAATCTTTACATAGGAGGGAGCCCTGATAAAAACATTCATATTCCTAACTTTGGAAAACACTAACACAAAGGAGGCCCAAGTGTTTAACCCTTTACATATTTCTTAACTTGGGAAGAAAATGAGATTTTTTTCTTTTAAAATTTTATAATGTTTATTTACTTTTTGAGAAAGAGACTGCATGTGTGTGCAAGCAGGGGAGGGGGAGAGAGAGAGGGAGAGAGAGAATCCCGAGAAGGCTCTGCACTGACATCACAGACTAGTTTTCTTGGGGCACCTGGGTGGCTCAGTTGGTTAACCATCAGACCCTTGATATCGGCTCAGGTCATGATCTCATGCTTCATGAGATCACACCCCACATTGGTATCAGGAATCAGATGCTTAGCCAATTGAGCCACCCAGGTGCCCCAAGAAAAGTAGTTTTTAAACTGTCTGTGCACTAGTGCTATTTTAAATAGAGATCATCATCTCCCCAAGACATGCCATTTTAAAAAAACTGATAAAGTTATGGTACACACACACACACACACACACACACACACACACACACACACAATGGAGTATTACTCAGCCATCTAAAAGAATGAAATCTTGACATTTCAATGACATGGATGGAGCTAGAGTGTATTAAGCTAAGTAAAATAAATCAGTCAGAAAAAGACATGCCATATGATTTCACTAATATGTGAATAGAATTTAAGAAACAAAATAGATGAATATATGGGAAAAAAAGAGAGAGGCAAACTATAAAACAGACTTTTAACTATGGAGAGCAAACTGAGGATTGCTGGGGGGTGGGGAGAGATGGATTAAATGGGTGATGGGTATTAAGGAGGGCACTTGTGATGAGCACTGGGTATGATATATAGATTATGAATCACAAAATTCTGTTGAAACTAATAAGACACTGTATGTTAACTAACTGGAATTTAAATAAAAACCTAAAATAAAAATAAAATAAAATAAAATAAGTCTCTTATAGGCAGGAAAAATAAATAAATAAATAAATAAATAAATAAATAAATAAATAGCTTTTAAAAAAGTTATCTTCTTTACTAGGCAGAGATGGTAAACAGGAAATACACTACAGCACAATTTATTGAAGGAAAAATAAATCATTGTTGAAGTGCATTTTAAAACTTTGTTTTGAGTGTTGTTAATCTATCAATTAAATATCAGTAAATATACATAGCCCAAGTTTATAATTTTAATTCTTTAAAACAAATGTTATTTTTAAATTTTACATACTACACCCAGGTCTCATCACAAATGCCCTCCTTAATGCCCATCACCCATTTAGCCCATCACTCCACCCACTTCCCTTCCAGCAACCCTCAGTTTGTTCTCTGTATTTAAGAGTCTCTTAATTGTTCTCCTCTCTCTCTTTTTATCTTTTTAAATTTTTTAAAAAATATTTATTCTATTTTGAGAGAAAGAGACAGACCATGAGCAGTGGAGGGGCAGAGAGAGAGGGAGACACAGATTCTGAAGCAGGCTCCAGGCTCTGAGCTGTCAGCCCAGAGCCTGATGCAGGGCTCTAACTCACGAGCTGTGACAGCATGACCTGAGCTGAAGTCAGATGCTTAACTGATTGAGCCATTCGGGTGCCCCTCAGTTTTTATCTTATTTTATTTTTTCTTCCCTTCCCCTATGTTCACTCAGTTTTGTTTTTTACATTCCACATATGAATGAAATTATATGATATTTGTCTTTCTCTGACTTATCTTGCTTAGCATAATATACTCTAGTTCTATCCACATTGTTGCAAATTGCAAGATTTCATTCTTTTTGATCACTGAGTAATATTCCATCATATATATATATATTACAAATATATGTGTGTGTATATATACAAATATGTATATATATGGGTGTGTATATGTGTATATATGTATATATATATATGTGATATACATATACATATATATGTATATGTGTGTATATATACATATATATGTGTGTGTATATATATATATATATATATATATATATATATATATATATATATATACCACATCTTCTTTATCCATTCATCAGTGGATAGATATGTGGGCTCTTTCCATAATTTGGCTATTGTCGATAGTACTGTTGTAAACATTGGGATGCATGTGCCCCTTTTATTCAGCATTTTTGTATCCTTTGGATGAATACCTAGTGGTATGATTGCTAATTGGAGGGTAGGTCTATTTTTAATTTTTTGAAAAACCTCCACAATGTTTTCCAGAGTGGCTGCATAAGTTTGCATTCCCACCAGCAGTGCAAAAATGTTCCCTTTCTCTGCATTCTCACCAACATCTGCTGTTGCCTGAGTTATTATTTTAGCCATTTTGACAGGTGTAAGGTGGTATCTCACTGTGGTTTTGATTTGTATTTCCCTGATGACGAGTGATGTTGAGCATCTTTTCATGTATCTGTTGGCCATCTAGATGTCTTCTTTCAAAAAGTATCTGTTCATGCCTTTTGCCCATTTCTTCACTCTGTTATTTGTTTTTTGGGTGTTGAGTTTGACAAGTTCTTTATAGATTTTGGATACTAACCCTTTATTCAATATGTTATTTGCAGATATCTTCTCCCATTCCATTGGTTGCCTTTTAGTTCTGTTGATTGTTTTCTTTGCGGTCAAGAATTTTTATCTTGATGAGGTTCCAATAGTTCATTTTTATTTTTGTTTCCCTCATCTCCAGACACATGTCTAATAAGAAGTTGCCGTGGCTGAGGTCAAAGAGGTTGCTGCCTGTTTTCTCCTCTAGGATTTTGGTGGTTTCCTGTCTTACATTTAGATCTTTCAACCATTTCAAATTTATTTTTGTGTGTTGTGTAAGAAAGTGGTCCAGCTTCATTCTTCTGCATGTTGCTGTCCACTTTTCCCAACAACATTTGCTGATATCCATTGGCTATCCATTGGATAATATTTCCTGCTTTGTTGAAGATTAGTTGGCCATACGTTTGAGGATCCTTTTCTGAATTCTCCATTCTGTTCCATTGATCTATGTGTCTGTTTTTGTGTCAGTACCATACTGTCTTGATGATTACAGCTTTGTAATAGAGCTTGAAGTCCAGAATAGTGATGCTTCCAGCTTTAATGTTCTTTTTAAGGATTGCTTTGGCTATTTGGGGTCTTTTCTGGTTCCATACAAACTTTAGGATTATTTGTTCTAGCTCTGTGAAGAATGCTGGTGTTACTTTGATAGAGATTGCATTGAATGTGTAGATTGCTTTGGGTAGTGTGGACATTTTCACAATATTTGTTCTTCCAATCCACACGCATGAAGTGTTTCTCCATTTCTTTGTGTCTTCTTCAATTTCTTTCATAAGCTTTCTATAGTTTTCAGTATACAGATCTTTCATCTCTTTTGTTTGTTCCTAGGTATCGTATGGCTTTTGGTACAGTTACAAATGGGATCAATTCTTTGATTTCTTGTTCTGCTGCTTCACTATTGGTGAAATGCAACTGATTTCTGTACATTGATTTTACATCTTATGACTTTGCTGAATTCACATATAAGTTCTAACAGTTTTTGGGTGGAGTCTTTCCGGTTTTCCACGTAAAGTATCATCTTGTCTGTGAAGAGTACAAGCTTGACTTCCTCCTTGTCAATTTGTATGCCTTTTATTGCTTTTTGTTGTCTGATTCCTGAGGCTAGCACTTCCCGTACTATATTGAACAACAGTGGAGTGAGTGGACATCTTTGTCATGTTCCTGACCTTAGGGAGAAAGCTCTCAGTTTTTCCCCATTGAGGATGATGTTAGCTATTGGTCTTTTATATGTGGCCTCTATGATGTTGAGGTAAGTTCCAAGAAAGTATCCCTATTTTTTTGAGAGTTTTTATCAAGAAAGGATGCTGTATTTTTCAAATGCTTTTTCAGCATCTATTGAGAGGCTCATGTGATTCTTATATTTTCTTTTCTTAACATGATATGTCACATTGATTGATTTGTGGATATTGAACCAGCCCTGCATCCAGGAATAAATCCCACTTGATAATGGTGAATAATACTTTTAATGAATTGTTGGATTCAACTTGCTGGTATCTTATTGAGAATTTTTGCACCCATGTTCATCAGGGAAAATGGTCTGTAATTCTCCTTTTTTAGTGGCATCTTTGTCTGGTTTTGGAATCAAGGTAATGCTGGCCTCATAGAATGAGTTTGGAAGTTTTCCTTCCATTTCTAGTTTTTGAACAGCTTCAAAAGAATAAGTATTAACTCTTCTTTAAATGTTTGGTAGAATACCCCTGGGAAACATTCTGGCCCTCGACTCTTTTTTGTTGTGAGGTTTTTGATTACTGATCCAATTTCTTTGCTGGCTATGTAAAACATAATTACTTTTAGAGTGAACTCTTACCTGAAGTCTCAAAACATGCATTATTTATGTATTTTTTTATATTAAACTCCTTATCAGCAATATGGTTTGCAAATGTTGTCTCCCAATCTGTAGGTTACCTTTTTATTTTGTTGTTTCCTTCGCTCTGCAGAAGCTTCATAGTTTGATGCAGTTCCACTTACTTATTTTTGCTTCTGTTGCCTGGGCTTTTGTCATATTTAACAAATTATTGCTAAGACCAATGTCAAGGAGTTTCTCTCTGTTTTCTTCTAAGTTTGCTACAGCTCCCAGTCTCATATTTAAGTCTTTAAAACATTTGAATTGATTTTTATGTACATTGTGAGTTAAGGATCCAATCCCATTCTTTTGTATGTGGATACAGTTTTCCCAAAACCATTTATTGAAGAGACTATACTTTTCCCGTTGTGTGTTGTTAGCACTCTTGTTAAAGATTAGTTGACCGTATATGCTTGGGTTTATCTTTGGACTCCCTATTCTATTCTACTGGTCCATGTGTCTATTTTTATGCCAGTACCATATAATTGATTACTATAACTTTGTAATATAATTTAAAATCAGGAAGTGTGATGCCTCCAACTCTATTCTTTCTCAAGATTGCCTTGGCTATTAAGAATCTTTTGTGGTTCCATAAGAATTTTAGAATTGTTTTCTATTTCTGTGGAAAATGCCATTGGAATTTTTACAGAGATTGCTTTGAATCTGTGTATCATTTTGTATAGACATTTTAGCAATATTAGTTCTTCTGGTTAGAATTAAACAAGAGTCCAGGCCAGAGGGCTTCCCAGTGTTATTCTACCAAACATTTAAAGAAGAGTTAATACTTATTCTTTTGAAGCTGTTCAAAAACTAGAAATGGAAGGAAAACTTCCAAACTCATAGTATGAGGTCAGCATTACCTTGATTCCAAAACCAAAGACTCCACTAAAAAGGAGAATTACGGACCATTTTCCCTGATGAACATGGGTGAAAAAATTCTCAATAAGATACTAGCAAGTTGAATCCAACAATACATTAAAAGAAATATTCACCACGATCAAGTGGGATTTGTTCCTGGGATGCAGGAATTTTTTGATTGCTGATTCGATTTCATTGCTGGTAATAGATCTGTTGAAATTTTCTTTTTCTTCCTGATTTAGTCTTGGGAGGTTATATGTTTCTGGAAATTTGTATCTTTTAGGTTGTCCAATTTATTGGCATATAATTTTTCATAATGTTCTCTTATAATCATTTGTATTTCTGTGATGTCAATGGTTTTTTCTCCTTTTTCACTTGATTTTAATTCCTCCCTCTGTCTCTGTCTCTCTCTCTTTCTCTCTCTCCCCCTCTCTTTTTTCATGAGTGTGACTAAAGGTTTATCAATATTGTTGATCTTTTCAAAGCCAGCTCCTGATTTCATTGATCTAGTCTTTTGTTTTCTTACTTTCCACTTTTCAAAAAATTTCTGCTCTAATCTTTGTTATTTCCTTCCTTTTACTGCTTTTGGGTTTTGTTTGTGCTTCTTCTTCTTCTTTTTTTCTGGCTCCTTTAGGTGTATGGTTAAGTTGTTTATTTAAGATTTTTCTTGTTTCTTGATGTAGGCCTGTATTGCTATAAACTTTCTTGGAATGGTTTTTGCTGCATCCCAAAGATTTTTAACTGTTGTATTTTCATTTTCATTTGTCTCCACATATTTCTCAATTTCATCTTTGATTTCCTGGTTCACTCATTCATTGTTTAGTAGTATGTTAATTAACCTCCATATATTTGTGTTCTTTCCAGATTTTTTCTTGTGGTTGACTTTTAGTTTTATAGAGTTGTGATCAGAAGAGATGCATGGTTTGATTGTAATCACTTTGAACTTCTTGAAACTTGTTTTGTGGCCTAGCATGTGACCTATTCTGGAGTATGTTCCATGTGCATTTGAAAAGAATGTGTATTCCATTGTTTTAGGATGGGATGTTCTGAATATATCTATTAGATCCATCTGGCTGAATGTGTCATTTAAGCCATTGTTTCCTTGTTGACTTTCTGTTTGGATTATCTCTCCATTGATGTAAGTGTGACGTTAAAAATCTCTTACTATTATTGTATTACTCTCAATGTCTTCCTTTATGTTTGTTATTACCTGCTTTACATATTAGGGTGCTTTCGTGTTGAGGTACCTAAATATTTACAATAGCAACATCTTCTTGTTACATTGTCCCCTTTATGATTCTGTAGTATCCTTCTTTGTCTCCTGTTACAGTCTTTGTTTTAAACTCTATTTTGTCTGACATAAGTATTGCTACCCCAGCTTTCTTTTCGCTTCCATTTGCACGATAAATGTTTTTTCATTCCTTTCTCTCAATTTGCATGTGTCTTTAGGTCTGAAATGAGTCTCTTGTAGGCAGCGTATAGATGAATCTCGCTTTTTTAGCCATTTAATTCATTCTTATGCTTCCTCTAGTCGATTATTTATTCCCTCTAGTGTATTTTTAATTTCAGTTATTGAACTCTTTTCTCTCATTCGTACTTTTTTATGTTTTCTCTCTTTTTAAGTGTCTCACTGAGGTGCTCCACTCTTTTCTCCACTCCTTTCCCAAGTCCAGTGAGTATTTTATGACTATTACTTTAAATTCTGTATCAGGAATATTAATTATCTCTGTTTCCTTTACTCTCTTGCTGTGATTTTGTCCTGTTCTTTCATTTGGGACATAGCCTCTATCCTCATTTTGTCTAATTCTCTGTATCTGCTAAGAAAGTTAGGAAATTCTCTGTATGTTAGGAAAGTCAGCGATGTCTCCTGCTCTTAAAAGTAGTGGCCTATTGAAGAAGAGGTCCTGTAATGCCCTGCAGTGCAGTGGCCCCTGTTCACCAGGACCTGGTGCTTCAGGGAACTCTTCTGTTGTTTTGGCTGGCCGCTTTTTCCTTCAATCCAGTCATCTGCAGTGGCTTGCTTTGCCTGCTGTGGTCAGTGGTTGGTCCTGTGGGGTTAGTGAACCAGTCTGGGCCGTCTTGGGCTTGAGTTGGGTCAGACCCAATGTTGCCAGAGCTGTGGTATCACCAAACTGCAGGATGCTCTCCCTATGTTGGCCCTTGATAAGCTTTTGCTGGTGGGTGGGGCCTGCAGTCAGACCCCAGCCCACCTCTGGGGTTGCAGTTGAACTGGTATGTGTGGTTTACTTTTCCTCTTCCTGGGGTAGGAGTCAGTTCTGTGTGGTGTTGGCAGACATGGTCCAAAGGAGAGGGTGTGGGCAGGGTGAGCTGTTAGCCAGTTAGGTGGAGAGTACTTGTATTGTGCTGGTTCTGACAAGTGTCTGTATTTCTAGGCTGGGGATTAGGGGAGGGAAGTGACACCTGTCAGCTCTGTTGTTATAGGAGAAATCTTTCAAAGATCCCCACCCTTTTAGCACAGGCTCTAAGATTAGTAAACAACAACAACAACAACAAGAACAAAAATCTTCCTGTATACCCCAGGTGTTTTTTAAACTGCTGTTTCTATGCCTATTCTCAGTGGGGCTGTTTGTTATGCTGTCTTTTTAAGGGTGGGGGCTAAGTTTCCAATTGTTCTCCGTCTCTCCCAGACCCATGCCTACTGATTTTTAAATTTCAGCTGTTAAGCCTCATTGATTGTAATAACTTGAGAGAGTAAGCCCCTTTGGTTTTCAAAGCCACATGTTGTGGGGATTTGTCTTCCCAGTGTGGGTCCCCTGTGCCTGGGATGCCTGGTATGGAGTCTGTTCCTCTTTCCAATCTGTACCCACTGTGCCCCTCCCACCCCCGAAGAGTCCCAAGGGTCTGTTTGGCCCCCGACTATATCGCTGCCCTTTCTACCCTCTTCAATATGGCCTATTCTCTACATTTAGTGGTGGACAGTCTATTCTACCAGTCTTTGGGGCATTTTCTGGGTTATTCACATGATGTGGGTGTTATCTAGGTGTATCCCTGGTAGAGGTGAACCTAGGATCCTCATACGCTGCCATCTTTCCTGGAAGTCCCTGTTGATTGAATCTTGAGTCACATTTCTTTGACCTAAAGAGTACCAATTAATATTAATTTTGATTTGTGATTCTTGGGATGAATTATCTTTGTCTTAAATGTCTTTATTTCTTCTTTATTTTTGATGGGTATTTTCACTGGGTGTAAAAATCAAGGCAGCTTTTTTTTATTTCAGCACTTTGAAAATATCCTTCCATCAGTTTATTGTTTATTGTTACTTCTTCAAATGTTTTTAAATTTTTCATTTTGTCTATTATTTTTGCAGCTTTACCTTGAGTAACCTAGATGTGACTATTCTCTGATATACCTTGGATTCTTTGTGTTAAACATGAGTGATAAGAATGCTTCTAAATCTGTAGCTTTCGGACCTTTGGCATCTTTGGATTTTCCATATTCTTTTTCTGTCAAGTCTTTGGCTTCTTTTCTAGTCAGCTGTTGCTGCATAAAATAATCACCCAAAACATTAGTATCTTAAAATAACAATCATTTATTTAATTCATTCATGGGCAGTTTGGTCAGGGTTCAGTAAGAAAGGCTTATATCTTTTCCATGCAGCATCAGCTGGAGTGATTTAAGCAGGGGTAGAGGATACATTTACAAGATGGGTAACTCACATGCTTAGATGTTGATGGTCACTATTGCCCGAGAAGTCATTCAGGACTGAAGGTCAAGGACCTTGATTTCTCTGCATATAAAACTTTCATCATGCATCTCTCCATGGCATGTTTAGGCTTTCTCACATTATTGTAGCTGCCTTAGAAGAGTGAGTATCCCATAAGACAGGAAGTGGAATTTTTCCATTCCTTAAGGCCTGAACCTGGGAACTCACAGCACTACTTCTGCCATTTTGTTGCATATACAGTCAGAGATTTTTTTCAATGTTTATTTTATTTTTGAGAGAGAGAGAGCAAGAGAGAGAGCATGAGTAGGCAGGGAAGAGAGAGAGGGAAGCAGAGAATCCAAGCAGGCTCCATACTCTCAGTAGAGCTTGATGTGAGGCTCCATCTCACGAACCGTGAGATCATGACCTGAGCTGCAATCAAGAGTCAGACACTTAACTGACTGAGTCATCTAGGTGCCCCTGCAGTCACAGAACATAGATTCAAGGTTAGTGGACATGGTTCTAGCAAGTTGGGAAAAATACGAAAGAATTTGGGCGGGGGGGGGGGGGTGGTATGTTTTAAAATTGCCACGGCCACCTGTTAACATGTGTTAGATACTCTAACTGTATGTAAAATGTGCCCCACCTCTGTTTTCCATCCATTTGTTTCTGTGTATCACCCGGGATATTGTATTCTGATCTATGCTCAAGTTTATTATCTCTGTCATTAATGCTATCAAATCAGCTGTTTAACACATATATTACAAAATTGAGAAGATTTTAAGTGGGTTTTCTTCATTGAGAGGGCTGGTTTATTTCTATTTGCCCTTACTCTTACAGTGTGACCCTTCAGAGTAGCAACCCCAAACCTAGGGAATTAAACTGAGTCACCTTCCTCAGTAAGCCTGGGGCTCCAATTTTTGTCCTGTCTGCCTATGAACCTTTTGCAAGTTGCCAGCCTCTCAGGAATTTCTTCTGCAACTGGTAGCTACCTTTAGAGGAATTGTGTCACCAAATTCCATGCTCATTTCTATTTATTTCTTTATTCTTCTGGATATTGACCGTTTAATACCTTATTATTTTGCTAGCTCTCTGATACCTTCGCAGAGGCTTTAAAAATGTTTCATCCAGCTGTTATAAATGTTTCTAGTAGCTGCTTTATCTGAAAATTTTACACAACCAATCCTGGATATTAAATTTCTTACTCTGATATATTTCAGTAAATGTGGGCAAAATCAACACATTTTCAGATAATTTCCTTTAGTTTCCATAGACTAGGAAAACATTTCTTTTTCATTACTTTAATTTGTGCCAAACATAGTGCCAGATACATAGTATATGCTTGCTAAATATTAGTAAGTTCTAAGGTTTTACTTTTAGGCTAAGCATACATCCTATAAAATGGTTTCTATTTATGCAAAAAATGATGATTTATCTTCTATCCCACCAGGACTTCTTCTTGCTTCTTATTAGGTTTCTATTTACCTTTGCTTATGTTATTATTAATGACATTGTGTTTTTACTCCTGTGTGGAATTTGTTCCTAGACACTTGCTAGGTTCTCACTATGACTGACTATTGTGAGCATATGCATGTGTCATTTAATTTTCTCAGTGGGATGCTAATTTTTTTTCTAGACATTATGATGGAGTGAGGAAAAAAAAAAAACCTAGGAGTCAGAAAACTCTAAGGTCCTCCTTCTTCCCTGTGGTTCCCAGGCTAGTAGACTGCAGAAAAGGGCTCACACTCAGATGCATCTACAGTTGCCCAGTTCTCAGACTTTAACTATCAGAGGTACATTAACTACATGGGAATAATACAGAATGCTTTCCCTCAAGTTTCTCTGCCGAACAATCTTTGCCTTTTTCTTACTAACCGAAAATAATTTATCTTTTCACTTAGGAAGCCACAGTTCATTTGTCTTATTTTTCTTAATTATTCTATGGTTTTTGCATTTAGCTTGCTGCCTCTAATATGCCTTTGAACTAGCAGAGGAGAGAAGGATTTTATATTCCCATTTTGGGGCCAAAAGCGTGACCTCTCCCTTAGGTGGGTTCATGGGTGGTATGATCATCTTATGCAATGTGCTTTCTTATGTATTCTCCCAGGCTGGAAGAGTTCATTTCATATCTACTAATTGGGGCACCTGCATCATTGATCCCAGCCTACCTTATTATTTCCCTCTCCTTTTTCCTCCTACTTCAAACTTAAGGGCTTATTTACCTCAAACTGAAGGGGAAAAAAATCAAGGAACAAACTCTCTCCTCCAGAAGATGCTATAATTTCCACTGTGTGAGCTAGCCTAAAAGTTGACCAGCATAGTCTCCTAAAAGGTAGTGGAATATTTGTTATAAGGATCTGACAGGAAATTGTAGCCTGAAGATAGGCATTGTGGGTGAAGAAACTACTTGTGTAGGCATAATGAAGCTGGTATATGAAAAAAAGTGGAGTTCTACACGTGGAACTTCAAGAATGTGGCATAATAAATCTTTTCACTGAGGAAGTTAGCATATATTCTAATGGATATATAATTTAATAATGAATTAGGAAAATTGTCACATTAGGCTAACATAAAATAGAACCACAGAGTCTATTTGAGTCATTAGAATTCTATTATTCCATTTCTCCTTAAAGCCTATTATGAGTAATTGACATTTTAGGCTTATCTAGAAACACATGCATCTTCAAAAGAAGAGAAAATGAAAGAGGACTGACACTTATGACATTTTTGCTGGTAGGGGCTATGTAGCATCTCCTTTAATCCTTGTGACAACTTAATATGTAGGTGATATTCCTCTGCTTTTACAAACTCAGATCTGTTAAGTGTATCCTGTCCCAAGGATACATAATTAATAAGTGCAATTTACAGTCTAGCTCAATCCAAGGCCATATGTTCTACTCCAAAATGTCATTCCATCTCTATAAGCTAAAAAAAGGAGGGAGGGGGAATGTGTGCATAGAGAGTATCAAGAGAGGAATTATTTCACCGAACACAGAAAGAGTTTGTATCATAAAGTGCTATAAAGCTTGAAAATAAGAAAAAGTGACATATAAAGAAACAAGCAGTAATACATTTGGCCAGAAAATCTGCTTTTAATATAAACTTCAACCTTGATTTAGTTAAATTTACGCTGTGTTCCAAATTGTTATCCACAGGCAAAGTCATCCAGAAAATTAAGGGAGGCATACGTGATAAACATAAAAATTAAAATTTTGACAGAATAAAATAAATACCGTTTAGTAACTACATTAAACGTGTTTAAAATCTCATAGTTCGATATTAAAAATAGAACAACTGTTCAAAGCATGCTGCCAAATTTCTTCAGAATGAGTTGTTTTGAAATGTTGACTAAATATCCCAAAACTATATATCAACTGCAGTATAATTAAACATTCTTCAGACCAAAAACATAGCTTTTCTTTATATTCTTAAACATATGTTATATGTGACTTTCTCCTTCGTATTAGGACACAAGGAATTATCCATTTGTTAACATTTAAAAAAAAATTCAGCAAGTTTCTACTAGTTATGCCAGGCTTTATAATTTATAAATTGCTTCCACGTATTTAATCTCCAAAACTAACCTATTAGGGAAAATTTCTTCTTAAGTTCCTATTTTATATTGTAATTATTCAGCACATATTTATTTAAAAAACATTTGTACATTCACTGTTGATTTACTTAACAAATAGTTACTGAATGAATTGGATGAATGAAGGAATGAAGAAATTTAGTTCGTCTTGGTTAAGTGATCCTTGAAGATCCCTTGAGGAGTAGCCAAGCCTAAATCTCTATCTTCTGATTATTCAGGGAGACCACAATGTCTAACAACATAGACAATAATAAGTGGTTTATCAGTCTACACAACAACACATGATGTGTTCGATGACATTCCACATGTTCAGGGTGTTGTTCCTCAGCAGTGATGATAATTCGATCAGAGTTGCAATGAACACAGAGCATTAATGCAATATTTACATCAGTCCCTACGTGTCATGTGGGATCACTGCCTGAGGTGATTTGTGTGGCTGTTTTTCACCGAATTAACCTGTGCCTATGGCATTTAAGAAGAAAATAAGAATATTCTATGCTGTAAACAAAATATTATCTTTATTTCTCGACTTTATGGCTACTCTTTTGCTTGCTTTTTCTGCCCCCACCAAAGGAGCTTCATTTCTTACCTCCCCATAGGTATGGGGAGTAATGGGCCATCCTCTGGATAAGCTGTGCTGTTTCACAGAGGGAAGCAGTGTAAGGCTGGATACCTAAGTCAGTTGCCATATAAGAGTAAGGGTCATGCAAAAAGTTCAGTTCAGAAACTTGAGATCAGTTAATTCTGTCTTTTATTTCTGTTATCCTTGGCCACTTTGCCTTGCCCCCCTGCCCCTTATCAAAATAAAGCCTCCTCATGTATTTGTTTTCTTAAACACTGTGGATGTATTTCCCAGATTTTTCCACTGTGCCCTATGGAACTGGAATTTTATTTGCAAACCGATTGTCTGGCAGTGCTATCCAAAGAACACTCTTCATGCCCCTCCTTATTTATTTATTTATTTATTGGCCTTATTCGAAATATTTCCTGGAAGACACAGCTTCCCTTATAGCCTTTCCCAGGGGAAACTGTCTTTCTTTCAGTTGCCCTGTGTTAAGCACCATGAGGTAGCATTACCATTCTACCTGAAATTCCCCTCCTTTATAGGCACATGCTATTTGTCTAGCTGTCCCGTTTCTTTCCTTGTCACTGTAATCCTACCAATCACGCCTGTTGTTTCACGTGGGGTGCTTACATTTGAGTCATTGCTTTTCTCTCTGTACCAATCTTATCATTAAGAAAACTTAACTCCTACTTGGGAGACTTATCCACTGTCTTACTATTATAATTCTTTGGCCCTCTCAAATGTAGCGATCTTCTAAGGCAATGTATTTTTTTTCTTGTCTAATGTGAAATAGCATCCAACTCTAAAATCTTAGACTACTGTAATGCATTCTCTGTCCCAAACCTTCTACCCTTAAGATTATCTATTTCCTACTAAACCTACACTTCAATTTTATTTTCGTACTTTGACACTTTGCTACTCCTTCTCTTCAACTATATGCAACTACATCTGGCTTCATCCTTCACCCAAAAGTCCATGCCATACAGAACAGTGATACACAAAGCGCGGTCCACAAACCAGCAGCATCAATATTAGCATCCGCGTCTCTTTGGAAATTACAAGAAATGCAACCCACAACAACTAAGTCAGAAACTCTAATAGCAAAGCCCAGCAACCTGTGTTTTAAAAAGCCCTTCAGATGATTCTGATACACTTAAAATTTGAGAACCACTAAGAGAGATCATTAAATGCATCATCATTTTATTCAAAACCCTTCCATGTGTAAGATTTCTAAAAGTTTATCAAGTTCTCCAGCTTTATTCAGCATCCATTTTCCACATATAATCACCACTTTTGATCCAAATTTTTCTGTAGTTCCTACTTATCTGAATTTGAATACTGCAAAACTATGAAATGCCTACTGCTTAATGACTCTTGCAAAGGTGTTTCCCTTATAACCATCCTCCGTGGGGGATCCTGAGCTAACTTGCTCAAAGTCATGTATATACATAAGGGTGAAACCAGAATTGGAACTCAGGTGTGTCTGAGTACAAAACCCATGCTTTTTCAATTTTGCTGCTGAATTATGTGAAATAGCAACTGTACTGATATGAGTCTTTCACTCCAGTTGGAACAGAACTTACCAATGGATCTCTACAGATGTCTTAAAAAATGAATTATATGAAAATCTATTATCAACTGATAAATATCAAGTTATGTAGGACTTCTAAGAGCCTTTGATATGCTGGTGTATAAATTTCGATCCTCCAAAAAGCAGATATGGTATGTTTCTGTCCCAAATTCCTTAACCAAAGAACCATTTTTTGTGGATCATTCATAACAACACCATGCAGGGCGAGCATTCCAAGATCTGCTTTAGAAAACTTGGACTTAATCTATTTCCTTTCTCTTCAGGAAATGTGAATTGCTCATGTCCCTTAATCCCTTTATTTCATCTGCTTTTATCCTCCATTCTATTTCCCCACTCTTTTAAACTAGAATACTCTTTGCCTTTGTCCCACAAGCCACCGCTCTTTTCCCTCAGGGATGCATTCAGAGGAATTACATTCAGCATGTGATGTTATGTGCCAGGCATTATGAATAGAGTGTATGTGTATTTATATGCACTACTTCTATAAATTTCATAATAATTTTGTGATGATGATGTTAAATTGCAAATGTGATCGCGTAACAACTCTGTGATGTATATATACCCAATCCTGACTAAGTTGTGTGAGGATAGAGACCGGAATAGCAATCCTTTCCTGCCTAACCCATGCTGGCCTTAAGAAATGAATGTGATTTATGTGAGATCTTCTTGAAGTCCACATGTATATTCACAACACTATCTGGAGGCTGGAGGGCATCTTGCCCTAGAATTTATTTCAAAATCAGCAGAAGTTTAAATTGAAAATGACCAGCGTATGGAATAAGAATACACATACCATGAAGCAAGTTAACTTATGTGTAATTGCAGCTCATTATATACTGTAAGTGTAGTTTTTTGATATTAATTTTGATTACCCTGCACTAGAAATTGTTTAAACTGCTAGGAGATTGTGTTTAATAGATTTTTTTTCCTGGTCCAGCATATTCTCTCTTTTTCTTTCACTGTGCAGGTTCTGCTGATCTTCTCCTTTGTGTCCCATGCTCCTCTTGTCCTACACTGGTCTACTCTGGTATGTTTGCTCAGGGCACTTAATACCAATGTCAGGTAATTATCGGTGCTATCTTCAACTGCTCAAAGTTTGGATTTGTTTAATGTACAGTTCTCATGGCCTATCATGAGAAAGAGGCTTCCCTCCTACTCTGCATAATGTTTCCTTTTTCTTTTTGTCATATTCTATGGATCTCAGGCTTCTCACGAAGTCTGTATTCTCGTATGCTGAAGTGAATTGAATCCTTCCTTCTTGGCAGGAAAATCCACTTCAGATATATTTGAGATGAAAACATGTTCCCCCACTGTGAAGATCATGGACTTTGTGACACCATTAAATATATCTTGGAGATACAGAATCTCAGAACAATTTTACATCCATGGGCATGAGGTTACTGTATGAACTGGATATGTAAGATGAAGAATTTGTAGTTTCTTCTCCCACGTACGTCACAGAGAGAAGCGAAAGGTTGAGTTTGTCCTTAGCAATAACAGAATCACAGAATATCAAATTTAGAAAGAACCATCTGCTTCTCTCCCAATTTAATGCTGATCTCTTCTCCAGAGTGCCCCTACGAAATGACCATGCAATCCTCACTTGAACATCTTGAATAATAGGAAGTATTCTACCTCCTGTGGCTGTTCATTCAATTTTATTCTGGTCTAATTTCTCATCAACCTAATATTGAGAAATCATCTAAAGAGATAATTTCTGCAATGCATCGCTGTGTAGTTAGCAAAATATTATGTTCATTGTGCATGTTTTATAATAAAACAAAAAATGTTTTATATTAAAACATGGAAAACATGTAGAAAAATGTGCACAGCCCAACGACCAATAAAAGATGATTTATTTAAAAAGTATAGCAATCTATATAATGGAATACTGTACATCTTACGAAGGTTGAGATATATATTCATTGGATAAATACATATATTTATACTGATAGTAACTGGATCCATCTATCTATATCTATATATATTCTGTTGTGGAAACATTTTTATAATACTGTTACATGAAAAATGAGTTACAAAACAGTATATTAAATATAATTCACTTTTAGTTATATACAATGGATAGACGCATACGCGATCATATATTTACATCTGCAGAATACTGTCTGGATGGTTACAAACAAAAATGTCTTGAAAAGATATCTGTATCCCCATGTTCAGTGGTATTATTTACAATAGACAAGATATGGAAAAAACCTAAGTGTCCATCGACAGATGAATGGATAAAGAAAATGTGGTACACATATACAGTGGAATATTATTCAGCCATAAAGAATGAAATTTTGCTAATTGCAACAACATAGATGGAACTTGAGGATGTTTTACTAATTGGAATAAGTCAGACAGAGAAAAACAAATACCATATTATCTCACTTATATGCGGAATCTAAACAACTGCAACAACAAACACTAAGCTCATAGGTACAGAAAACAGATTGGTGGTTGCCAGAGTCAGGGATTGGGCAAATAGGTGAAGGTGGTCAAAGAGCACAAACTTCCAATCATGAAGTAAATAAGTCATGGGGATGTCACATACAGTATGGTGACAAAAGCAGACAGGTAGGCAAACAGTAATGCTTAAGTTGTACAAAATGTTCAAAACCTACTTTAAATGAAATTACTTTCTGTTGCTCCAAAATCTGGATCCTTGTAGTTGCCTTATTTATGGTTCTTTCTGTAAAACAGACAAAAATTTTATCTCTCGGGGCGCCTGGGTGGCTCAGTCGGTTAAGCGTCCGACTTCGGCTCAGGTCATGATCTCGCAGTCCGTGAGTTCAAGCCCCGCGTCGGGCTCTGTGCTGACAGCTCGGAGCCTGGAGCCTGTCTCAGATTCTGTGTCTCCCCGCTTCATGCTCTGTCTCTCTCTGTCTCAAAAATAAATAAATGTTAAAAAAATTTTTTTAAAAATTTTTATCTCTCTTCCACATAGTAATTCTACCATTGTAGGAACACAAAAACCATGTTGTTCTCTTTGTTAGTCCTTTACGTGTTCTTTGTATGACTTGCAGGTATACGGCCCTTCTACCCAAGAGATCTGAATAAGTAAATCATTCATCCGATTCATATTTAATAAAGAGCTCCAATGAAACAGGAACTACGCCAGAGAATGACATGTCACTATCATGTGACGAAATCACACAGTGAACATTGTTTACATAAAAGACTCCTGATTATCGTTATGTAGGCATTAGGGTGAGATCAGTGCACGCAGCAGGAGAATTCTACCTTGACTAGTGGTTGAAGGGGCCTGAGAAAAGTGGTTTTTAAGGCTAGTCCTAAAGCAGTAGGATTAGTTAGATAAAGGAGTTAGCTGGGGTTGGTTGGAATAAGTAAGGCATTCCAGAAAGGGAAAAGTATGTGCAAAAATAACTGGGCTCCCTTCTTTCCTCTTTTTCTTCCTTTCTCTTCTCCCTCTTTACCATCAAACAAATACTTACTGAGCAAACACCATGTGCAAAGTATACTTTCAAGTCCTGTAAGTAAGTTGGAGATTCGTATTTTTCTTTCAAAGTATTTATGGTCTGGTGAGTGAATCAGAAATATTAAATATAGCTCAGGTACGAAGCAGAAGAAACAGGTATTATCAAGTATTCTAGGAGCATGGATATTTCCCTTGCTTTCCTAATCATAGTCTCCTGGGGAAAAAAAAAATAAAGGAATTATTTTCAGTCAAGAAATATGGGCACATAGTTCCAGTGCTAAAGAAAGGACTTGTGCAGCCTCATCTATCTTATGCCTCTCTAGCTTTCTAAATTCAGCTTTCATAATTCCTTTCAAGATAGTAAATGTGTACACACCTCACAAGTATTTCTCATTGGCCATATTTGGAGAGCAACCATTCTATTTTAACCGTCCAAGATATCTGTAGAATAGCTACTTCTAATTATATATACAAAAAAGGTTTATACAGATTCCAGAAATTGACATCCTGGCAGCAAAATACAGTTGATAAAGGTAGGACCTAAGGTCAGTGCCATGGTAAAAGTTCACACAGGGTATAGGAAAGCATTAAAGTCCCTAACTTTCTTTTTATGCTGTACTGTAGAAGTATTATTAAGCACATTATCCTTTGTTTTGTTTCTCCCCTACAGGTCTGTGAAGCAGGCAGAAGTTCCAGGTGGTCCTTAAAGAAATTGCAATTATTCAAATCCTTATGTATAGTTCTAATTTTATTTACTATGTGTAATCACTTAGAGAATGGTTATTTTTATAATATCAATAATAAACAAGTACTCTTGTAACCAGGGGGTGCCTAAAGGTGTAATCAGAGAACACTAACCCTGGCAAAGGATTCTGGGGTGGTCAGGATGTCTGCTGCCTTTTGACATGGTTAGTGTCCTGGGTTTAGATTACTTTATACCCAGTTATTAAGATTACTATTTGATACATTAAATATTGCCTGATTCAAATAACTTTGCTTAAAATTTTTCTGTATTTTAACTTGTGTAGGGTTTTCTACTTCTTATATTTTTATAATATTTTCTCATTTTTTAGATTAATAAACATTATACTTATCCACATGTGCCAAGATGTGCCATTTAGGTCTCTCTGGGAGTTAGCTGTTTGGTATCATCACCTGCCATGTGTGTTTTGTGCAGCAGTAAGAAGCATATTCTCTACCACTGCTCCTTCCTATGATTATCTTCCCTGTTCCTATCAAACAAATAACTGATATGTTAATTTAATAAAGCAGATCAATAAGGAATGAAATGCATGCCCCAGATCATATGCAATGAAAATTGTTGGACCATTTATCCAATTATTGAGCCCAATTAAGGTTATCCATTTTGCATTTGATGTATGCTCGCTCTGGAATATATTCTGCACTAAAGCTAAGTGAATGGATCTAAGTAAATCTATTGAGTATCTCTATTGTCTGTTTTATCTTATTTGTCTGAACAAATACCTTATCTTATGTTTCTGAACCTTTAAAGGCATATGGTTAAATTATAAAATTGCCTGTATTACTGTGAAAGAAACAATGTTAAAGGCAAGAACATGGCTAAAGAATAAACAAAGAAGTTCTGATTGTATGAATGGAGTTACATTCCTAAATCAACTAATATAATAAGTTTTCTTACATTAACATTTTCATGTGCATAGAGACTCAAGACTAACTTTCACAAATGTTACCGGTTTTGTTTTGTAGAAACAAATTAAAGGCTTAAAACACAGTACATTTTTGCGCAGAAAAGAAAGTAGGCAAGAGAGCAAGTTTATGAGAACAGAACACTCCTCTATTTAAAAATCCTTGTGATAAAGAATATCTTCAAAAATATTTAATGGAGGATCAAAATGTTTTCTCTATTAGGGATAGTCTTTCTTTAATATATGTCATCCCTGATGCCCTCATCCGAGCCAATTTGCCTCCAGCCTTCACTTGCTCAGCTTTTGTCTGCCTCTTGCCCCCTAACATTTTCCTGGAGACAATCACTCTCCTAAGTGCCACATCAGCCTCAGGAATCAGATCAGCCAGGATATCGGAATGTATATTGCTAAAAATGCTACCAAAGACCTACAAACCTGGGCACTAACTAAAGTAGTAAGCGGATAGATTTTAATCCATGGTAAACTATTGCAGCAGATAAGAACTCTGAACTGAACTCATCTTTGATTTGTGCAGAGGTGACTGCATGTTCAAAGGAAGAGAGGGAAAGTAAGGATGTGAATTGCCAGAGCTTGAGAAGAGTCGGGGAAATGGAAATTTATAAAAAGCAGACAGGGGAGTTAACCCATGTGAAACTCATTTGGGTTTGCTAACTGTGCTTATTGAAGTTTGACTTTTGTCCTTCCACTGAGACTGGGAGACAGGGGCTCTATCTTCAAGTGTTGGCTGGAAAAAAAAGTTGGCTGCTTTTGGCAGTCTTGTACTTTCCCAGGAAGGAACTTGACGGGGCTGGGGCCATCATCATGGAGATGCTGCCTTGACTGTTAGAAAGTAAGTTTGTGTTTGTTCATGTCTTCTAATGTGGGAGCGGGTTGGAGTGGATGAAATCATTTGTACTCAGAGTCTGCAGTATTTATAGGCCAACGTTGAGGTCTGGTCAAGAAAAGAGCTCAGAAGAGCCAGGCTAGAGTTTGGTCCAGAAGAGAATCTTCATCGGGACACCTGGATGGCTCAGTCAGTTGAACATTCAACTCTTGATTTCGGCTCAGGTCATGATCCCAGGGTCGTGGGATCAAGCCCTGCATCAGGCTCCATGCTAAGCATGGAGCCTGCTTAAGATTCAATCTCTCCCTTTCTCTGCCCTTCCCCTGTTCATGCTCGCTTTCTCTCTCGAAAATAAACTTAAAAAAAAAAGAAAAGAATCTTCATCAATGCCAGTCACACACACACACACACACACACACACACACACACACCCACAGTATCTGCCCTGCCTTCTTTGTCAACTCCTATAACCACTTTTGGAGGACAAGGACAGAGGCCAAGGCCAGTAAACAGCTAGAGTCCATATCAGGAGATTTCTCCAGGTTGCTTTTCTATCTCCTGTTTTAAATTTCGCACATGAACTCTGAATCTCTTGGCACTTACTTTGACTCCCCTTACTCAGTTTACTTTATTTGTGTTTCCTTTTCTCTTTCTTTCTTTCTTTCTTTCTTTCTTTCTTTCTTTCTTTCTTTCTTTCTTTCTTTCTTTCTTTCTTTCTTTCTTTCTCTTTATTTGTGTTTCTTAACACAGCCCCAGAGTTATTGCAATTTTTAGGGCTTGAAAACCCCACACAAAAAGGGCTTCTAGAAATGCTCGTCACAACCCCCGCTTTAACGTCACTACTATAGACAGATAGCTTTCAGCCCTAACTCATGCCACCATCTCCAGGTGTCCTTGGCTGATAATCTCTGCCCTCTGGACATGGAAGCCAGACCCTTATTCTCAAAGATACCATAATCTAGTGGGGGAAATATGCATATGAACAGTTAATTTAAATAAAATATGGTAATGCACAACGATGAAGACATTTACAAGCTAGGATACTATGGGAGCACCAAAGAGCAGTTGGGAACCCATCTGAGATCTGGTCTTGGATGAGGATCAGTGCTGGGGTGAGCAGAAAGTCAAAGAAGATTCCATGGAAGAGATAATGCCTCAGCTGGTTCCTTAAAGATGAGATCAAGTCAACTGAGAAACAAAAACAAATAAGAGGGTTTTAGTGGGAGCAACAGAATAAACCTAGTATAGAACTCTGAGTGGGCAGACTGTGCATGGGGATAACAAATGTATTTATTATTAGAACATGTAGAATATGAGATGATGTGGCAGTTGATGGGGCAGAGAAGTGGGTATATATGGGGCTAGGAAAAATCACATGTTCCATCCAGTGGTCTTCAAGTCTGGTGGCTCATCAGAATCACAGATACAGATACTTAAATCCTACTCTCTGGGATTAAGATTCAGTTGGTTTGAGGTAGACCCCAGTACTTACTGAAAAGCTTTTTATTTGATTCTGAGGAATATCCAAAGATGAGAGCCATTGCTAAAGAGAGCTACTAAAAATTTTCAGCGATAGAGAGTAGAATGACACTATCAGATTGATGTTAGGATAGCTTGCTCTGGCAGCCAGTAAAGCTGCAGAAATAGTAGACCCAGGAAATGAGAAAACCTAGAAATGGGGAAACCAGTTAGGAAGTTGTTGTAGGAGTTAAAAATAAAAATAAAGTCTTATTTAGATTTATTAAGGCAAAAAAGGTTCACAATCTAACTATAGTTGGTATACTCTGGAATCAAGGGAACAGATAGAATCAAAACTTATTTGAGGGCTAGAATTGTCAGCTCTTATGGAATTATTGCACATAGATGAGGACAATAAAGTATTGCCAAGAATGCCCCCCAGGCTCATGGCTTGGGTCTAGGGGCGGCTGTAAAACAATGAAAGGAAGAACAGGGGAAATCAGCTCTTGAAGATGATAACTACAGTGTAGATATGTTGAAGTGTACTTGCCTATTTGATCTCAAATGTCCAGAACACATTGAGGCCAAGTACAGGGCTAAAGATACAAATTTGTCCTTCATGTGAATATATGGGTTTACAAAAACTATAAAAATGGGTCACATTGCCTGAGGAGAACCTATGGATGCCTCTAAAGAAGCACCTAAGAACACCTAAGGGGCAAGGTCAAAGAGACTGCAGGAAGGAGACAAGAAAGAACTGTTGAGAAAGATAAGAGAGAAAACAAGAGCAAGGGGTGCTAACTACAAGAGAATGGATAACCATGATTTTCATGCTGTTTTCATGGTAGCTTTCCCGACTTAGATTTAAATCTTTCATCTGACCTTAGATGCACTATACATTCCCTAAGATATACTTCCTTAAGCAATGAGTTATTCTTCCTTTAACTTTTGGAAGGCCAGGAAAATGTTTGCCTTGAGTGGAGCCTCCAGGGATGAGACAGGCAGTACATCCTCATGTGATGTCAGTACAGAGTACGATAAGAGGCAGAGTATGATAAGAGAAGAGATATACCACATGAACTGATAACTTTTATACCTCCTTTAGGAAAAGGAGACATTTCCACAGGCTTTTGAGAATGTCAAACCTTCCACCCAGATTCATCTAACACTTACTCAACAACGCTTAATTGTCAAACACCCACTCTGTAATACCAGATTAGACTCTGAGGACTCAGCAGTAGTGGGACAGTGTCCTTGCATTCTTGAGCTTTGGTTAACCTGCAATCTAAAGGAATAGGGGGGTTATTCAGGTGAAATTGGGGAAGGTGGAAGGGAATTAGGGATAGCAATGGAGAAAGGGGTTGAAGACTATTTTGAGACGACAGCATGTGTAAAGATCCAGAGACAAGGAATAACAAGGTGTATCCAGTGAAATGAACAATTGAGCATGGCTGGAATAGAGGGGATGCACAGTATTGTCTGTAATGCAGATGAGAAGTAAGCAACAGCCATACCACATGTAGTCAAACTATAAAGAGTATTATAAGATATCTTACATTCAGAGGGCAGTGAGACACATGGAAGAGTTTTGAGCAGGTAAATACTAAGATTTGCATTTGAGAAAGGTGGTGTTTCACTTCACTGTGGAAAATCGATCATAAAGGAACAAGGCTGGCGGCCAAGAGAATGGTTAGGACACTGTTGGCAGTGGTCAACATGAGACAGGAAGGAAGTGCATGGATAGAAGAGGAATCTAGGTGGGTAATAATTAAAGATGAGTGGGAAGTGTTTCAGACAACGGTCAGGTTTCTGGCCTAAACACCTGGTAATGAACTATGTTTGGAATGAGGAGAAGATGTTGAGTTCATCTGGGGGCATGTAGAATTTAAAAAGACTGGGACGCATCTGAGACGTTGAGCACCATCAACATAAAAATGATTCAACAGCACACAACAGAAATCAAGGCAGTAGATGGCATCATGCAATGAGAATGGGTGCAGTCAAAAGAGAACGGAGCCCCAGGAACACACCAGCACTTAATGGACTGGAAAACTGATTTCAAAAGCAAAGATTTTATGTACACTGGACAGAGTGGGTGGCCCACACAATGTTTCTAGGAAGTAAAAGGTCAAAATCAATGCACTTCAAGGTCCCTGGTTCCTGTAAGCACAGCTGGATTTCAGGAGTGAGACAAGCCTGGGCTCATTTGTTGAACAACCTTTAGTAGTCTAGTTTAATGAGGCTGTAGAAACTTCCTGTGGGTGGATAGATGGAAAAAACAGCTCTGTGTGTGTGTGTGTGTGTGTGTGTGTGTGTGCATGTGTGTATGTAAGGAACATAGAGTTTCCCCTATTTAGGAAGAAAAATTAAGGCATTACCAATTTGAGGTCTCTTCAGTCAGTGTATAGAGGCACCTACTTTGAAAATTTATTTTCTTGGTCAATAGGGATCAAGAGACAGCTAAAGTCTTTAGGAAAAGCTCAAAAATTTATTTTCTTGGTCAATAGGGATCAAGAGACAGCTAAAGTCTTTAGGAAAAGCTCAAGGCAGCATTTTTACCTTCCCTTTTTTTCCTTCAAACTAATCACACATAAGTTTTGGGTTGATTTTAAGGAAAATAACCACTGCCAACTGCTGAACTCAGAGTCTTAAACATCACTCCTTTGAGGGAACATCTTTGCTGAGTGCTAGGGACAGAGCACTCCCCTGCTGCAAATTGTGGCTTGCCCATACTATAAATATTTGTTGGTTTTTCAACTTGCATTTGGCTCTCTTACCACTGTTTTTTCTATTTTTTGGATTTTTAAAAAAAATGTCTATGGTAATTTCTTGTCTCTTTCAAGTCTTTGATGTTTATAGAACCCATCTCTGTGAAGCCAACGTAAGTGACATTGGATGTGAGCAGAAGCTATGATCTGGCAACTCCCTTCAGCATTATAAGCATTTAAAATTTGCCTGAAAATTCCCAAGTGCTACATGCATAAGACCAGTGGTAAAATGATCCACTATCTGAAAAAATACAGTAGTCACACAGCAATTTTCTCTCAGAAACTTCCCAGCTTATAGCAAGGGGAGTGAATGGCTTTGTGGTTATACAGTGTACATGTCTTCTCAGGGGAAATGGCCAACCTATAGCTTAAAAATGGAGGCTTTGAAAGAACTTGCAACTAATCTGATACACTTGCATTTTCCAGCAGAGTGCATTATAGCTGTGACTGAAGGCCCCTTTGTAAACTTGCAACAAGCATTGGCCTGAGTGACCAGCCCAGGGTTTACCACCTGGATTCTGAGTCAAAGGGGAAACTGTTGTGTTTGTAGAAGTTTTATTACTGTATTTTGCAAAACTTTTTAGGCAAAGATACGTGATATATAAGAATAAAGATACATGATATATGAGAATATAAGGAAATATTCCTTAGAGCATAATCAACCTCATATTGTCAGTGGCTCAAATTGAACTATGGACATTTATATTTCATTGTGGAAAACAAATATGTTTACGTCTTATGAACCAAGGTTTTAGCATCTTTTATACACTTATTGTTTGAATTTCCTGTGAAATATCTTTCCTGAGGTCTGTGTTGCTCAACCTCTGTAGTTCTCCTTATCTTCCTGGACATATGGGAAGATTTCCCAGCCCCCTATAGCTAGGGAGGGTTACGTGATCAATTCTGACTAATGGGCCATCAGTGTAAGTGATTGTAGCTTCTGGTCTGGAGCAGTTAGCAGAGGTGTGACTTCTCCATACTCTCTTTTCTTTTGCTGCAGTGACCTTGCATGTTATAAACTGAGATGGATTGAGGTGGCAGTGTCTAAAAATAAGCTCCTGAGGTTAGGAGTTCATTTGTTACTACTACAGCATAGTAAGGCTCATTTTGGTAATATTAGATCAATTCTCTACTTGCAGAGGATGATGGCTCCAAAATTTGCAGTACAAGGTCATGTTCACTTAGGCTTTCTAGGAATTCCTGAGCTTAGAGCAAGTATAACTAATCACTATCATTATCCTTTTAAAGAAACTACCAGTTATACTTTGAGAAAAGGAGATTGCAACTAGGTGCATTCATAAAATAAATTAAAATGTCCATCTAAAATAAGTCTTACCTTGACTTTTTCTTTTTTGTTTATGGTATTACAGGATTTGCCTCTTGTATACATCAACATATATGCCAGACAGTCATATAATTTCATTTAGGATTATATTTCATAAATCTTTCTGGGATTTTTATATTTAAATGACTCTAGAACTTCGAGATAGAATCATGTTTCAGATGTCAAATAAGGGAGTTGGCTTCCTAAAGCTATAAAGTTTATCAAGTACAGTCAAGGGGATATTACATTTCCATAGGCAGATCCAAGCCATAGACCAGGTTTTGTGGAACTGATTGTATAATTTCATGTGTATTACTGATACATTTTTAACACCCTACTTTTTATCTTTGGTTTATTTTGTTCCCAAAACAGAATCAGATGCCTTGCAAAAATCTTTTGTTCTTGACAGTAATAAAAGTCCTTGGAAAATTAAGTTTACAGCAGGGATCTTTGCCAATGATAGCCAGATTTAGACATAGCCTTCATATTAAAACAACTATTATGTGCCAAACAGACATCTGTTGAAGGAGCAAGGCAAGGATAGTGTATTATAGTAATAAGACCATGTGGTTTGTTGTTAAGGATGTATCTGAAAACCCCCCTACATTCCTCAGAAGCTGTGTAAATTGGGTAACATAACTAACCTCTCTGAGGGTCAGCACAATAATAATGTTGCTGTTGTGGTTGCGATACCTCACGGGGCCTTCTGCTATACCCGGTATGCATTTTCTCATTCAGTCCTCGCCACAGTTCAAAGAGGCTTACAGGAGTTGAGGCTCACACCTCTTCTCTTGCCAGCAGTGTGGACACAGAAGCGCAGCCCTGGTGTGCCTTCGTCCAGTGCTATTCGTCACTTTGCCAGAAGGGTTATTTATCTACAAAATAGTAATAACCACACTTGGATGAGACTGTGAATTCAAGATTGGGGTGCCAGCATGATCTGGCCCTGGAGAGAGTTTTTCCCTGGTGTGCAGAAGACTGCATTTTTACTAAGTCCTCCCGAAGAGGGAAAGACTTCTGGTGTCTCTTCCTCGTTTTGTCAAGGCACTAAGCCCATCATGTGGGCCCGACCCTCATGACCTCGTGAAAACCTAATTGCCTCTCAGATGCCGCACCTCCAAATACTATCACGACAGAGGATAAAGCTTCAGCATATGAATTTCAGGGCTGGGGGACACAAAGTTTCAGTCCTTAACAGATAAAGTAGTAAATAGTGATTGTAATTACTGTTTTTTTATAACTTGTTTTATTTTCAATTTGTTTAAATTTACATCCAAATTATTTGGCATATAGTGCAACAATGATTTCAGGAGATTTCTTAGTGCCCCTTACCCATTTAGCCCATCCCTCCTCCTACACCCCCTCCAGCAACCCTCAGTTTGTTCTCCATATTTATGAGTCTCTTCTGTTTTGTCCCTCTCCCTGCTTTTATATTATTTTTGTTTCCCTTCCCTGATGTTCATCTGTCTTGTCTCTCAAAGTCCTCCTATGAGTGAAGTCATATGATTTTTGTCTTTCTGACTAATTTCACTTAGCATAATACCCTCCAGTTCCATCCACGTAGTTGCAAATGGCAAGATTTCATTCTTTTTGATTGCCGAGTTATACTCCATTGTATGTATGTATGAATGGATGAATGGAAATGTGGTAATATTTCCATTCATCCATTCATCTGTCGATGGACATTTGGGCTCTTTCCATACTTTGGCTATTGTTGATAGTGCTGCTATAAACATGGAGGTGCATGTGTCCCTTCGAAACAGCACACCTGGATCCTGTGGATAAATGCCTGGTAGTGCAATTGCTGGGTCATAGGGTAGTTCTATTTTTAGTTTTTTGAGGAACCTCCATACTGTTTTCCAGAGTGGCTGCACCGGTTTGTATTCCCACCAACAATGCAAAAGAGATCCTCTTTCTCTGCATCCTTGCCAACATCTGTTGTGGCCTGAGTTGTTAATGTTAGCCATTCTGACAGGTGTAAGGTGGTATCTCATTGTGGTTTTGATTTGTATTTCCCTGAGGATGAGTGATGTTGAGCATTTTTTCATGTGTCGGTTGGCCATCTGGATGGCTTCTTTGGAGAAGTGTCTATTCATGTTTTTTGCCCATTTCTTCACTGGATTATTTGTTTTTTTGGGTTTTGAGCTCGATCAGTTCTTTATAGACTTTGGATACTAACCCTTTATCTGATATGTTGTTTGCAAATATCTTCTCCCATTCTGTCGGTTGCCTTTTAGTTTTGCTGATTGTTTCCTTCACTGTGCAGAAGCTTTTTATTTTCATGAGGTCCCAGTAGTTCATTTTTGCTTTTGCTTCTCTTGCCTCCCGAGATGTGTTAAGAAATTGCTGGGGCCAAGATCAAAGAGGTTTTTTCCTGCTTTCTCCTCGAGGATTTCGATGGCTTCCTGTCTTGCATTGAGGTCTTCCATCCGTTTTGAGTTTATTTTTGTGTATGGTGTAAGAAAGTGGTCCAGGGTCATTCTTCTGCATGTCACTGTCCAGTTTTCCCAGCACCACTTGCTGAAGAGATTGTCTTTATTCCATTGGCTATTCTTTCCTGCTATGTCAAAGATTAGTTGGCCATACGTTTGTGGGTCAATTTCTGGGTTCTCTATTCTGTTCCATTGATCTGAGTGTCTGCTCTTGTGCCAGTACCATACTGTCTTGATGATTACAGCTTTGTAGTATAGCTTGAAGTCCGGGATTGTGATGCTTCCAGCTTTGGTTTTCTTTTTCAAGATTGCTTTGGCTCTTCGGGGTCTTTTCTGGTTTCACACAAATTTTAGGATTATTTATTCTAGCTCTGTGAAGAATGCTGGTGTTATTTTGATAGGGATTGCGTTGAATATGTAGAATGCTTTGGGTAGTATCGACATTTTAACAATATTTGTTCTTCCTATCCAAGAGCATGGACTCTTTTTCCATTTTTTGTGTGTTCTTCAATTTATTTCATAAGCTTTCTATGGTTTTCACTGTATAGATTTTTAACCTCTTTGGTTAGAGTTATTCCTAGGTATTTTATGGTTTTGGGTGCAACTGTAAATGGGATCGATTCCTTGATTTCTCTTTCTGTTGCATCATTGTTGGTGTATAGGAATGCAACCGATTTCTGTGCGTTAATTTTATATTCTGCAACTTTGTTGAATTCATGAATCAATTCTAGAAGTTTTTTGGTGGAATCTTTTTGGGTTTTCCATATAGAGTATCATGTCATCTGCGAAGAGTGGAAATTTGAGCTCCTCCTGGCTGATTTGGATGTCTTTTATTTCTTTGTGTTGACTGCAGAGGCTAAGACTTCCAATACTATGTTAAATAGTGAGAGTGGACATCCCTGTCTTGTTCCTGACCTCTCAGTTTTTCCCCATTGAGGATGATATTAGCGTTGGGTCATTCATATATGGCTTTTATGATCTGGAGGTATGCTCCTTCTATCCCTACTTTCTTGAGGGTTTTTATCAAGGAAGGATGCTGTATTTTGTCAAATGCTTTCTCTGCATCTGTTGAGAGGATCATATGGTTCTTGTCCTTTCTTTTATTGATGTGATGAATCACGTTAATTGTTTTGTGGATATTGAACCAGCCCTGCATCCCAGGTGTAAATCCCACTTGGTTGTGGTGAATAATTTATTTAATGTATTGTTGGATCAGTTTGGCTAATATCTTGTTGAGGATTTTTGCATGAATGTTCATCAGGGAAATTGGTCTATAGTTCTCCTTTCAGTGGGGTCTCTGTCTGGTTTTGGAATCAAGGTAATGCTGGCTTCATAGAAAGAGTTTGGAAGTTTTCCTTCCATTTCTATTTTTTGGAACACCTTCAAGAAAATAGTGTTAACTCTTCCTTAAGTGTTTGGTAGAATTCCCATGGAAAGCTATCTGGCCCTGGACTCTTGTTTTTTGGGAGATTTTTGATTACTAATTCGATTTCCTTACTGGTTATGGGTCTGTTCAAATTTTCTATTTCTTCCTGTTTCAGTTTTGGTAGTTAGTGTATATGTTTCTAGGAATTTGTCCATTTTTTTCAGATTGCCAATTTTATCAGCATATAATTACTCATAATATTCTCTTATTATTGTTTTTATTTCTCCTGTGTTGGTTGTGACCTCTCTTCTTCCATTCTTGATTTTATTTATTTGGGTCCTTCCCTTTTTCTTTTTGATCAAACTGGCTAGTGGTTTATCAATTTTAACTCTTTCAAAGAACCAGCTTCTGGTTTCATTGATCTGTTCTACTGGTTTTTTTTGTTTGTTTGTTTGTTTCAATAGCATTAATTTCTGCTCTAATCTTTATTATTTCCTGTCTTCTGCTGGTTTTTGGGTTTTATTTGCTGTTCTTTTTCCAGCTCCTTAAGGCATAAGGTTTGGTTGTGTATCTGAGATCTTTCTTCCTTCTTTAGGAAAGCCTGGATTACTATATACTTTCCTCTTATAACCAGCTTTGCTGCATCCCAGAGGTTTTTGGTTGTGGTGCCATCATTTTCATTGACTTCCATATACTTTTTAATTTCCTCTTTAACTGCTTGGTTAGCCCATTCACTCCTTAGTAGGATGTTCTTCAGTCTCCAAGTATTTGTCACCTTTCCAAATTTTTTCTTGTGGTTGATTTCAAGTTTCATAATGTTGTGGTCTAAAAATATGCATGGTATGATCTCGATCTTTTTTGTACTTTTTTGTACTTTCTTTGTGTTCTTAGAACCGATTCAGTTCTTAGAACTGATTTGTGTCCCAGTATATGGTCTATTCTGGAGAACGTTCCATGTGCACTGAAGAAGAATGTATATTCTGCTGCTTCAGGATGAAATGTTCTTAATATATCTTTTAAGTCTATCTGGTCCAGTGTGTCATTCAAAGCCATCGTTTCCTTGTTGATTTTTTGATTAGATGATCTGTTCATTGCTGTGAGTGGGGTGTTGAAGTTTCCTACTATTATGGTATTACTATTGATGAGTTTCTTTATGTTTGTGATTAATGGATTTATATTTTTGGGTATTTCCACATGGTGCATAAATGTTTACAATTGTTAGGTCTTCTTGGTCTATAGACCCCTTGATTATGATATAATGCCCTTCTGCATCTCTTGATACAATCTTTAATAAAGTCTAAATTGTCTGATATAAGTATGGCTACTCTGGCTTTCTTTTGTTGACCATTACCATGATAGATGGTTCTCCATTCCCTAATTTTCAATCTGAAGGTGTCTTTAGGTCTAAAGTGGGTCTCTTGTAAACACAATATAGATGGATCTTGTTTTCTTATCCATTCTTTTACCCCATGTCTTTTGATTGGAGCATTGAGTCCATTGACGTTTAGACTGAGTACTGAAAGATATGAATTTACTGCCATTATGATGCTTGTAGAGTTGGAGTTTCTGGTGGTGTTCTCTTGTCCTTTCTAATCTTTTGTTGCTTTTGTATATGTATATATATATGTATGTATATGTATGTATATTTATATATTTATGTATATATATATGTATATATATGTATGTATATGTATGTATATTTATGTATATATATATAAAATACATATATATATGTATATATATATATATATATATTTTTTTTCCATCTTTTCTCCCCTCACAAAGTTCCCCTTAAAATTTCTTGCAAGGCTGGATTAGTGGTCACAAACTCCTTTAATTTTTGTTTGTCTGGGAGACTTTTTATCTCTCCTTCTATTTTGAATGAAAGCCTTGCTGGACAAAGAATTCTTGGCTGCATATTTTTCTGATTCAGCACATTGAATATATCCTGCCACTCCTTTCTGGGCTGCCAAATTTCTGTAGATAGGTCTGTTGCAAACCTGATCTGTCTTCCCTTGTAGGTTAGGGACTTTTTTTCCTTGGCTGCTTCCCCAATTCTCTCCTTGCCTGAGTATTTTGTGAATTTGACTACTATATGCCTTGTTGATGGCCAGTTTTTGTTGAATCTAATGGGAGTCCTCTGTGCTTCCTGGATTTTGATGTCAGTGTCTTTCCCCAGGTTAGGAAAGTTTTTTGCTATGATTTGCTCACATAACCCTTCTACCCCTATTTCTCTCTCTTCCTCTTCTGGGACCCCTGTGATTCTGATGCTGTTCCTTTTTAATGAGTCACTGATTTCTCTAATTCTTAAATTGTGCTCTTTTGCCTTAATCTCCCTCTTTTTTTCTGCTTTATTCTCTGTAAGTTTGTCCTCTGTATCGCTGATTCTCTGTTCTGCCTCATCCATCTTTGCCGCCGCTGCATCTATAGGTGATTGCAGCTCAGTTACAACATTTTTAATTTCATTCTATCTTTTACTTTTATATCTGCAGAAAGGGATTCTAATCTTTTTTTTCAACTCCAGCTAGTATTCTTATTAACGTGATTCTAAATTCTGGTTCAGACATCTTGCTTTTATCTGTGTCAGTTAAGTCCCTGGCTGTCGTTTCTTCATGCTCTTCCTTTTGGGGTGAATTCCTTCGTTTTGTTATTTTGAAGGGAGAAAAGGAATTAATGAGGTAGAAAAATTAACATTAAAAAATTAAAATTAAAAAAATATTAAAATCAAAAAATTAAAACCACACACACACAAAATATAATACATGATGCTAGATCCTAGGTGTGTTTTGGTCTGGGTGTTGAAAGTGGTTTGACAGATTAGAGAAAAAAAAGGGGGAAAAAAGGAATTCATTAGAGAATTTGAAAAAATGATACACTGAAGTAGACTAAAATCGGATGATGGGAGTAAAATAGGATTTGAAAAAAATTACACAAAAGTAAAGAATGTAGTAGAAAAAAATTAAAGAAAAATATTTTTAATAAAAATTAAAAATAAAAACAAAATTTTCTCTTTCTGTATTCAAGAAAAAGAAAAAAATGAAAAAGAGAAAAAAGAAAATAAAAGAAATCATTTGAAAATTTGAAAAAGTGAATACGCTGTAGTAGACTAAAATAAATGATGGAAGTGAAATAGAATTTGAAAGAATTTACATAAAAGCAAGAAATATAGTAAAAAAGTTAAAGAAAAATATTTTTCATAGAAATTGAAAGTAAAAATGAAGTTATTCTCTTTCTGCATTCAAGAAAAAGAAAAGAAATGAAAAAGAGAAAGAAGAAAAAGAAAAAAAGGAAATCATTTGAAAATTTGAAAAGGTGAATACACTGAAGTAGACTAAAATAAAATGATGGAAGTAAGATAACATTTGAAAAAATTTACACAAAAGTAAAAAATATAGTAAAAAAATTAGAGAAAAATATTTTTAATAAAAGTTGAAAATAAGAATGAATTTTTTCTTTCTATATTCAAGAAAAAGAAAAGCATAAAAGAGAAAAAGAAAAAAAAGAAAGAAAATTGAATAGATGAACCTGCTAACACATTGAAGTAGGACTGAAATTACTTCGTTTTCCCCTAGAAGCTCTATGTAGCACTTTATAGTCCATAAACTAGGCCGGCGGTGAGACTTGTGTTCTTGAGAGCAAAGTTGGCCCAGGTGGGCAGGACTCAGTGTACCAGCTCTGCTCTCCACTAGATGGCGCCACTAGCCTACTGGGGTGCATTGTTCCGGCGCTCGTAGGTGCGTAAGCGTATGCGCTGGAGCGGTAAAATGGCACCACCCAGCTACCTGTCTGTTTTCCCTGATCAGCAATCGCGCACCGGTCCTGTGTCTTCGGCTTTTGTCTACTCCCCGCGTCTTCACTGTCTGTGAGCAGGCCCCAGGCAGTGCCTCTCTCCTGAGTTCTGTCTCAGATCCGGCTGTTTTCCCCGGCCCCTTACTTCTGAAGGACTGTGGCTTTGACCCCTTCCACCCGTCTGCGGGAGGGTCTCACCGAGCAACGGCCGAATGTCGGCCGCACCCAGGAACGCTGACTGGACCCTGCTGCTGCCGGTGCCCTGAGACTGTGGCCAGGTGCCAGCCCGCCCCAGAAAAAGTTCGCGAGATAGTGTAGCAGCAGCGTCTCAGGGATTATGGAAAATCACAACACACGCCTGGCAGCGGGCTTCACCCTCGACGACCTTGTTCCAGCACCAGAGAATGTGGGAGTTCTCTGGGGTCTGCTGGGACCAGGTGGCTTCAACAGTCTCCACCAAATGTCCTTCCAGCAGTGGAACTGCTTTTCCCCGTGTGGCCTGAGAATCTCCCGACCCCACTCTGTTCCTGGGGATTCGCCCTTCGCACCAGAGCACCGCCAGGTATGTTGCAGACTTTGCGCTCCCCTTGTTTACAGTCTTAATGGAATTTAAGTCCTCGCCTTTCTCCTTTCTCCCTTTTTAGTTTAGCCCCTGCGGCTGTTTCCAATTTTCCACTTTCTCTCCAGCTGCTTTTGGGGAGGGGTGCTTTTCCCGTATTCTCCCAGTCTCTGTCCTCTCTCTGCCTGCAAAAGTGGCTCCCTGCCCGCCTCTGGCTTCTCTCTCCCCAATTTCACCTCTCTGTGCCACGTACTTGCTGAATTTTGTGGTTCAGGTTGTGCAGATTGTTGTGTTAATCTTCCAATCAGTTTTCTAGGTGTGTAGGATGGTTTAGTGTCGGTCTGGCTTCTATTTCATGCACACGAGACACACAAAAAACTTCCATGCTGTTCCGCCATCTTGGCTCTTCCCTCTACTCTTTTTTAATAGTAGTGCTATTACTGATATTTATCTTCAAGAAATGACTGGAGAAATGTAGGTGTCAGCTATGGGAACCTGAGTCTTCAGCAATCTCTGAGAGTCTAGCAAATAGATGTGATCGATTTAACACATCTTATGTCAAAAAACTGGAATTCAGGGGCACCTGGGTGGCTCGGTCGGTTAAGCGTCCGACTTCGGCTCAGGTCACGATCTCATGGTCTGTGAGTTCGAGCCCCGCGTCGGGCTCTGTGCTGACAGCTCAGAGCCTGGAGCCTGCTTTGGATTCTGTGTCTCCCTCTCTCTCTTTGCTCCTCCCCTGTTCATACTCTGTCTCCCTCTGTCTCAAAAATAAATAAACATTTAAAACAAACAAACAAAACAAAACTGGAATTCAGTTTTAGTGCCATGTCTTTCAGCATAACCTAGTTGACTGTGGCTCCCTTTGTCACCCGTAGCAGCTGGACAACAAAACAACGTAGGACTGGAGCATGTAGGTCCCACTTAACTCGGTATGGACCAACTTGTACTTTTCATGCTTCTAACCCAAATTGTTCTCAAAATGAACTGTGCCTACTGATTGCATACAGACAGCTTTTTAAATACTTGGGGCCCGATCCAACCCCAGAACAATTAATCAGAATATCTAGGGGCGAAGCCCAAACACGAGCGTTTGCAGCTCTCCTCAGATGATTCTTAACATGCAGCCAAGGCTGAGAAACACCACAACCCGAAGTACTGTTAACAGTGATGTTGCTTTTTAGAGAGTTGAAGTCTCCATTGTTATTCAAGCAAAAATTAAGCATACCTATACTATCTTCATGAAACAGATTTGTAGTTACACATTTAGAAATAATCTTTTATAGGGGCGCCTGGGTGGCTCAGTCAGTTAAGCGTCCAACTCTTGACTTTGGCTCAGGCCATGATCTCCCAGTCTCCAATGGGCTCCGTGCCGGCAGCGTGAAGCCTGCTTCGGATTCTGTCTCCCTCTCTCTGCCCCTCCCCAACTTGTTCTCTGTCTCTCTCTCAAAATAAATAAAAATAAACTTGAAAAAATAAAAATAAACTTATAAAAATATCATATTTTGTTAGTAATATGTACTGGGGGCTTCTCACATATCACCGTCTTCCCTAAGCAGTCTGAGTATTATCTAATCTTCGCAGCAGCCCTGAGATGTAGTACTATGATTATCCCTATTTTATAGATGAGACAAGTGAGATGAAGGGAGATCCGAGTTAACTTATCTGGGATGACGCCGTAGGTTTTGGGGTGGGTCTATAAACCTCAAGTCTCCAAAAGCCAAGCCTTTGCGCCGTGCGCCACCGGGATGAGGGCGGAAGCTTTCCAGAGCTTATTATAATTTCACGAAGTTGAGTCACGGAGAGACCGTTGACTTGACAATTCTGGAAAACAGCCTCTGAGAGTTATGTCATATTGCTATTTATACGGGGTACGTTCCTGTTGTATATACATTGTACGGCACGTTGTGCTTCGCCTGGAGTTACGTAGAGATGAGCAGGGGGTATCAGCCGTGGTTTTAAGAAACTTCTCTAATGACGGTGTCTAACTCATTTCCTAAGGTTGGCTGTTTCTTGAGGGAGCAATCAGGAGTTTCTACCCACTCCCCCAGAAGAGTGGGTACCACATTTTCTCACCTTAAAAATCTAGCAGCTAGGTTTCAGGCAGTATGTTTTCTCGTGTTGGAAGGGCTAATGACAAGAACAAATAAAAGGATATTAATAGTAATATTAATAGTCCGGGTGTTAATTAAAAACAAATAGAATTAAACCAAAGAGCCAGAGCTCCAAGGGCTACTGCTGTTTGTTGACGGGATGAGCCAGCTTTTCTTGGGAGCTCCAAGAAAAGAAACAGCTTGGGATTGTGAGTAAGCTGCTGCAATGTCCATAAACAGTTGAATCTAGCCTGGCATCCTGAAACCTGGGCCTCCACTGATTGGAAACACTGTGGCCTGGAGGCATTTTGTTTCAAAAATATATTAGGAGCCGCTTCATTTGATATGTTTAGGAAAAAGAACAGCTACCCACATTTATTACTTACTGTGAGACAAGCATCGTACCGAGTCCTTCACATGCACCAACTCACTTATTTCCTCAGAGCAAATCAGTCAGTTATTATCTTCCTCATTTGATGGATGAGGAGACTGAGACTCAATGCTCAAAGGCTTAACGCCCATGCCAAGACGTGGTGGGGCCACGATCTGAACCCCAGTCGTCTGATGTGCGTAGCCAAGGATGTGACCATTACACTCTGCTTTCTCTTCAGTAAGTGTGTGAGTACGTTGCCTTGGCTACAAAGAGCAAGTGATCAGCTGTACGACGCACCAAGCTGTGACCTCGGTTTTCCCGTCCCCTCCTGGAAGACCCTACTACATGATTTTTCCCTTTGATGAGGCTGAATAGCATGGAATTCAAAGTAAAGATTGGTGATTTTTCTCTGGTC
The DNA here is from genome assembly GCF_024362965.1 of Panthera pardus. Classification (NCBI taxonomy): domain Eukaryota; kingdom Metazoa; phylum Chordata; class Mammalia; order Carnivora; family Felidae; genus Panthera; species Panthera pardus. Next base: position 18,992,749 of record NW_026527002.1, read on the forward strand.
TTTAAAGAGAGAATTCTTGGTCCTCTCCATCTTTTTATTTCAGAGTTTCTGTCAGACTTTGAATACATGTACAATTCAAGGCAGGCCAAAGTTGTACAGGTATTCAAAGGCAGGCTGTGGCTGAAAGGTATGGTAGGTACCACCCTGGAGGCCAGGAGGCCCAACTCTGCCGTGCAGTGAAAGCAAAGGATTTCCCGTGTGGAGCCACAGCCAGGCATCTTTGAACTTTGATGCTTCCAAAGAAAGAGATTATGGTTAATCCTGGCCCATCTCCCAACTTGGTACCTCATTCCCTGACATTCCTGGCTGCCTCCATCCAGTCACACCTCATTTTTTTTTTTCTTGAAAATTGTGGTAAAATGCTTAGGAGTTTTCGTTTCCAGGTGGAAGTTAATGGTACATTAGAAAGAACTTTTAACTGGGAAGGAGACGGAGTGACTCTCTGAGTTACTCCTGCTATTCTCTTCTGTTGTACGTAACCTGCTATGAGATGAACATCTTTGGCAAAAGCAGGATGAGCTAATAGATTTGCCCTTTGATTATTTTTTAAGTTGCATTTTCAACAGAGCAGATAATCTTCAGGGAGAAAAAAAATGTCTTCTGTGTTCTGATCACAGATGTATGGGAAACACACCAAACTTGCTTTCACTACAAGTTGAAGGCCTTCATCTGCCAAGTTGATTGGTTCCAAAAGCAGGTTCACTATTGCCTGCCAGTGTTCCTCATCTGAGCTGACAGAAGCCAAGGCAACATATTTATGGCATCAACTCTGTATCTCTGCACTGAAATCTTGCCAAGTAGAATGTGAGGGGATGAAAAGGAACGGAGGGAACTTGAGTTGGTCTAAAGTACATGAGAACACTTGCCATGAAAATCAAACCAGATCCTTGCTGAGGGTTAAAGTCATTCATCAAATTCCCTTCCTGTTTTCTTTTTCATGCACTTTGTTTTGTTTGTCTGATCCTTTGACTTCATGGTTCTTATGGAATCGGAAGTTAGGCAACACCGCAGAAGAAAGTGAACCAAGCTTGTGGTGTCTCTCCCTGAGCCAAACCCAAGAAACACTGGAAATATCCATTGCCAGTTTGAGTTTGTGAGATTTCCAGCCTGATAGCCAGACCAAAGAGGTTTGGAGTGATGTGTGGGCCTCCTCAGTATAAACCACTGCAAGGTTTGTGTTTATTATTTCACTCATCTGTCAGCGACATTGACTTTTTGAGTTAACTTTTCTTTTTCTCAGAGCCATTAAGTAAATATACTTCCAGTAGTCCAAAAGAGAGAGCTTTATAAGTTGTGAAGTATTCTATTAATTCTTTCCCCTCTGGCAGATATCAGAGTTCAATCGTAACCGGTCTGCACGTGTGATCCTGCGTTTGTTAAAGACCCTTAGGCTGGTATAAGTGCAGGGGATGAAGAGGTGCTAAGGTCGTACTCAGTGGTGTATTAGGAAACATTTCCCAACCTGATCTCCCCTAACAAAAGGCCCAAGTTTGTAGTGTATGTCCTCCACACCGTGTACCCTACCTACACCTGATTCCTAGCTTTACTGTGTCATCACTGACCGTGCAGTAGGGAAGAGACGTTAATAATAGGCCCTTACCAAGTGCTATGAACTGGCTCCCAAAACACCAATCACACATCAGGCCTGGCTTGGCCTCGATAGCAGATGCTTGGAGATGTTAGGTTCCTTGGCCTTCTTGTGGGCAGATTGGGGACAGACCTAGGGATAGGAGGGGGAGGCATGATGACTTCATGCAACCTATATATTCATTGTCTATGATGTCATATAAACCCACACTGTGTTTTCTGGGTTAATGCACGTAGCTTATGGAAACTTGAAGGAGAATCAAGATTTGAGTCTCTATTTGTTTTGTGTGTGTGTGTGTGTGTCTATTAAAAAGCTAAGGAAAGGTTTCCAATTTGGGGAAATGAAAGTTGACCACTTGAAGTTAAACTGGGTCTGACTTCTGATGTGCTCCCTGGTCCTGAGGACAGGGAGGATGGTAACTAACCTAATATTTCAGTTTTATTAGCCATGAGACTACAACCTTTCTCATTACTCTCTGAGGCCACTCACAGTGGGAGAAAGAATTTCACAGCCTGTTTATCTTCAAGTAACCATGCTACTAGGCAATATTCCAGTCTCTTAATGTACGTTATCTCTAACCCTCTTTCAACCGTGTAAGGCAAAGGTTATCTGCATTTTAGAAATGAAACTGAACCCAGAGAAATTAAGTCCCCAAGGTTTACATGGACAGACCAGAGCTGGGATTCAGAGCCAGTTTTCTCTGAAGTCAAAGTCTTTCTGTCTCTAAGAAGGTGTTGTCTCTTGTGTATATTTATTTGTATAAAGTGCTCTTTTAAGCAAAATACTGGGCCAAGAATAAAGATGACAATTTTTGCCGTGGGTCTGGCATCCTTTTTCCAAATGATCAACTCTGGAGGAGACGAATTCGAGGCAGTTCAGAGTCAGTGGGTGCTGTTCATTGAGCAGTTCTGGCCTGATGATGTTCTGAGCACTCACAGCATCTCTCCCCTGGGAAGTCTGGCAGGAGGCTCTTGCTCCTGCTTCTTCCTGGCCTGATGCCCGTTGTCACAGTCAATGACATGAGAAGGATACTGCACAATCAATTCAGGGTCAGGTTCTGTGTCTGAGAAGTATAGTTATGCAGACCTCTGAGATGATGAATGATCATTTACCTGAGGAGAGAGGAGGCCTTGAGTTCTCAGCTCTGGGGTAAGCACCTGAGCTCTTAGAGTGGCTCTGAGTCTACACGAGCCTTTCAAATACTAGCATTGTATTAAGTGATAACTCAGTGGTATTATATAAAGGCAAGCGAGCATGGCTTCTGCCACACCATGATTCAACTACTCTTTTTTTTTTCTAAATTTTTTTTTTTTCAACGTTTTTTATTTTTTTTATTTTTGGGACAGAGAGAGACAGAGCATGAACGGGGGAGGGGCAGAGAGAGAGGGAGACACAGAATCAGAAACAGGCTCCAGGCTCCGAGCCATCAGCCCAGAGCCTGACGCGGGGCTCGAACTCACAGACCGCGAGATCGTGACCTGGCTGAAGTCGGACGCTTAACCGACTGCGCCACCCAGGCGCCCTCAACTACTCTTTATTAAAGATCAGTCTAGGGGTGCCTGGGTGACTCCGTCGGTTGGGCGTCCGACTTCAGCTCCGGTCATGATCTCACGGTTTGTGAGCTCGACCCACGGTTTGTGAGTTCGAGCCTCATGTCAGGCTCTGTGCTGACAGCTCGGAGCCTGGAGCCTGCTTCACATTCCGTGTCTCTCTCACTCTGCTCCTTCCCTGCTCACACGCTCTCAGTCAAAAAAAATAAATAAAGAGTAAAAAAAAAAAAAAAAAGATCAGTCTACCTTGGGTGGGTCAATGCCCTTATTTTTGTGGTTAGATTATTTGAGCAACAGCTAAAGAAACTTGTGCTACTGAACATAGTTTAGTAAACATGGTTGTAAAAAGATCTGAACAAAGAATCAAACTAGAGTCAGCCCTAGTGCTTTTGCTAACCTGTGTTATTTTGGATAAGTTACATGGGTTCTCTGAGTTTTCATTTCATCTTTAAAATAGGTTTATGACCTATCAACTAATGAGGCTATCAATCAAATGTCAATCAAATTACCTACAATATAATGAGATTCAAATTAGTTATTATACATCCAATTGCTTTAAAAATTATTAATAGCTATGAAACAAATGAAATTGGTATATATGTGCTAAATACATGCTAGGTGCTTATAAAATATGAAGATCTATGCCACAGTCCCTGAAATCAAGGACCTTAAAATTTAGTTACAAAGGAATGATATAAACATTTAAAAGTTTAAGGAGATAAATAATATCAAAACACTAGCAATGTCAGGCAGTAGTCATGATTAATTTACAAATAAATGCCCCTGACAGTTGTCATAGGAGCTCAAAGGAAGACCAAAAAAAAAAAAAAAAAAAAAATCAATGACTTATATGTAAACTGTTTTGGGGAATAATTTGGCAGCCTATAGAAAGAGAAAGACATTGATAAGTCAAAGACAACCCAGAATGGATACACAGGTGCTATGGGACTGAACTATGTTCTTCAATAATTCATACGTGAAAGCCCTAGTGTGGGGCCCTAACCCATTAGAACTGTTCCTCTTATAAAAGAGGAAAAGATACTATCTCTCTCTCTCTCCTTCTCTCTCTTTCTCTCTCTGTCTCTCTCTCTGTCTCTCTCTCCCCGACATAATGAGAAGGCAGCTGCCTGCAAGTCAGAGAGTTTTTACCAGAAACTGAACCCTGTCAGAGCCTTAACCTTGAACTTTCCAGCCTCCAGAACTGTGAGAAAATAGATGTCTGTTGTTTAAGGAACCCAATCCCTGAGTTGACAAAGACAACAGGAACTATGTAAATAAAAGAGAGGGAGAAGGGATGTAGAATACTCTTACAAAGTTTTGTAATTGACATTTTGACCAGTAAATAGATAATATTAGAGTTTAATATTTAGAAAGTTATAGGGTGAAAAGGACAGAGAATAACTTGGAGTCAGGTTTAAAATGACTTTGAATGCCACTAAGAAGTTAACACTTTATCCTGTAGCAAATGTGAGTGCATCTTAAGTTTTTGGACAGGAGACTATGGTAATAAAGTAACATTTCAATAAGTATGATCCTATAGGAATGAGAAAGATGAATTTTATAGAGCAGAGAGACAAGATATAAGATTGTTGTAATCATTCCTTTAACGTTTGGTGCTAGACAAAAACCATTTTTAATCTACTTCAAAAGTGACCTTTCTAACTCATCACATTCCTGCAGTTCTGCCAAGAAACTCAGCAAACACAGCAATTCTTTTTTCCAACTTATTTGTTTCTCTTACTCCAACACACTGCTTACCTGTGTTTTAGTAGTTTTTCTTCTTAATTCAACAAACATGTAATAAAACCTACTAAATGTCACGCTCTGTTCTAGGTGAACAAAACAGCAATACAAAACAAAGATTTCCTGCTCCTATGAGCTTACCTTCTAACAAAGAGAGAGGGACAGACAATGATTGTAATAAAAAAGGAAGCAATGTCACATATCAGAGGTTATATAGTACAGAGTTTACAGTACATAATTTTGTTATATGCTTCTAATATATATTAGAGTGCTGTCTCATAAATTCTCAGGGGGAAAAAGAAAAAAGAGAGAGAAAAGTAAGAGCAAGATAAGGGAGATTGGGTAGTGTCAGGGGAAAGTAAATGGCAATTTGGTGGTCAGGGCAGGTCTTCCTAAAAAGGTGACATCTAAGCAAAACCTTGTGCCTGTATCTCATATTGCAAATCAATAAGAACCTTCCTTTCAAAGATGGAGAGTTTAAAATAATACATAAAAGGAAAATTTCAGTAGTCAAGCCTGCAATGATAAAAGCCTAGACGAGTGTTTTAGTGGTGGTGAAAAGAGATCAATGTAAGGGAGATTGTTGAAAACTAATTGACAGCTAAATGACTAACTCAGCCTTTGCTTTTGCTCCCCATAGTTAGAAAGGTGGCTGAGCTTTTAGACTTAGGTGAAAGAAAGACTTACAGCTTCATTAACAAAGGTAGGGCTCTCAGGGAATGATGGTAATACACTTGTGAGATCTATGACCCTTGTTGAAACCAACCCAAAAGAACAGAAGGAAGGAGGGAAGGAAGGAAGGAAGGAAGGAAGGAAGGAAGGAAGGAAGGAAGGAAGAGGAGAAGGAAGGAAGGGAGGGAGGGAAGGAGGGAGGGAGGAAGGAAGGAGAGAAAAGAGAGAAAAGAAAGAAAAAGAAAATTCTGTTTGCAGTGAGGATGGAAAAAGTCTACCTCCCTAAACCACATTCTATGCAGAATATCTGCCAAACATTCTGAAATTCAGATGAATTGAGGAAGGTTGCTGAAAGCCAAAATAAATGAATATCTTCACATTTTGAATGAGGTATAAAATTCTCTAAAAATAAGTGAGAATCCTAAGGGAGTATGGGTGGACTGAAGTAATAAACATCTCTGTGAGATGCAGGTTTCTTTAAAATCTGGGCTCCTATATGGGAGGAGTCTGGGTATGCAGTAAAGTTAGAAATAAATAGAAAATATTAGCTTCTGATCAGAGTCAATAGAGCATCAGTAAAATAAATTCAATAACCTAACAAAAGATAAACAGGATGTTTAATTTTGAACTATATCAACCTGCCTAGATGATCTTTCACTTCAGGACAAATGAGCTCCCAAGACATAGGATTATGTTTGAGATAACGCATCTCATTTAAACTGACAACAATCCCAGATTACTTCTGCTACTCTGTAAATTATTCCTATTATACAAATAGTAGAAATAGAACTTTCTCATTCAAAAATGAGTAACAGGACTTCCACTTCTAGCCAGTGTGGGATAACAGGGACCAGATTAACCCTCCAAACTAAAAAAAATAAAACAGTGGACAAAGTATAGGACATAATAGGGTTTAATGTGTTAGACATCAGGCAATAAAAGATAATGCTCAGTTAGAGTCAGGAAACAAACAAACAGTTGTTCCAGTTTACTACCTGGAGAATGTTTCCAGTTACCAGACAGTGACACAATGAGGGAGAGAGAATGAAGGCAGAATGTGTTCATTTCTCTGAGCTGAGGAGACAGAGCTGGGAGTCTAGGAAGGTTGAGGAAGCTTGAATTCACAGAGAAGAAGACGGACAGAAATTGGAAAGAGAAAATTCCAGAGAATCCCAGACCATTTCTATGTTGGATTGTAACCCAAAGTAGAAAATAAATATCCATGATTCCATACAAATGCAAATAAATAACTGAATAAAATGATAAATCAGAGAGAAGAGACAAACCTCCTATGAAAAGAATTCCAAATAATTTATGTAGCTACTCTAGTCTCAGGATTTGGTTCCCCACTCAGGTTTGGGCTGCACATAGTGACTTCCACCCAATGTTTATAGTATGGAAAAGGATGGAAATAGAGTAACTTTATAGTAAATAAACCTGGCAACTACTACCTCAGCCAGGTGATAAAGGCCAACACCATAGACATAAATCATGTTGGTAGGATGAACACTTGATATGATGCAATGAAAATGGCACTTTACCTCTGTGGTCTTCCACCCAGTAACCCCTGATCCCAGTCTTATCATCAGGAAAACATTAGACAAATCACAACATGGGGCATCCTACAAAACACCTGATCAGTACTCCTTGAAGCCATGAAAGTCACCAAAAACAAGGAAAACCTGAGAAATGGCCCACAGCCAAGAGAAGCCAAGAGACAAGACAACTAAATGTAATATGGAATCCTGGCTAGGATCTCGGAACAAAAAAAGTTGATTAGTTAAAAACTAAGGAAATACAAATAAACTATGGACTTAGTTAATAATAATGTATCAATCAATATTGGTACATTTAATTAGAACACATGTATAATAACAATGTAAGATGTTAATAGGAGAGATTGTATGTGACTATATGGGCACTGTCCGGACTCCGAATTTTTCTATAAATCTAAAACGGTTCTAAAAAAAATAAGGTCTATTTAAAAGTAGGGGTACCTGGGTGGCTCAGTCAGTTGAGCATCCGACTTTGGCTCAGGTCATGATCTCGTGGTTCGTGAGTTTGAGCCCTGCATTGGGCTCTGTGCTGACAACTCAGAGCCTGGAGACTGCTTTGGATTCTGTGTCTCCCTCTCTCTCTGCTCCTCCCCCACTTGTACTCTGTCTCTTGTTCTCTCTCACAGACAAACATTTAAAAATGTAAAAAAATACAATAAAATGAAAGTAAAAGCAATTGATAGCACAAATTACATGAGAAGAGGAAGAACATATAGAGTTTTAAGGTTCTTATACTACACATCTAAGGCCACTTGATAAAAATACCACTTGAATATACACTGTAGTAAGCTAAAGATGTATACTACACACCCAAAAGGATCCACTAAAATCACATAAGGACATATAACTAATAAACCAACAAAGGAGAGAAAATGGAATCAGTTTTTTTAAAAAAAGTCAGTAGAAGAAAAGAAACAAAAAGGAGAAAATGGAACAAATAAAGAATTAACTTAAAAGTACTAGACAGCCAATTGGACAAAAATCATGTTCCAACTATATGCTCCTTATAAAGGGAGCATTTAAAATGTAAATAGGTTAAAGGCAAAAGTTGGAAAAAGATATATCTATGACATTAATTTCAAAAATGCTGGTGTGGTTATATTAATATCAAACAAAGTTGCTTCTAAAGAGAATAAAATGACCAGTGATAAAGAGGGACATTTCGTAATGACAAAGCGGTCAATTCATCAAGAGGACGTAATGCTAAGTGCTGATGGACTTAATAACAGCTCAAAATGTATCAAACAACAAAAAAAGTGAGTTTTCAACCAGTATTTTTTGACCATTTTTTCAGCCCTGCCCACTTTCTTCTCTCTGGGACACAAATGACATGACTATTAGATCTTTTGTTATAGTACTGTAGGTCCTGGAGGCACTGCTCAATAATTTTTCTTTCTATTTTTCTCTGGTTGTTCAGATTGGCTAATTTCCATTTTCCAGTTCACAGATTCTTTCCTTTGCTGTCTCTATCCTGCTTTCCAGCCCATTCACTGAATTTTTAATTTTGGTTATTGTATTTTCCAATTCTAAACTTTCCATTTGATTAACCATACAATTATAGACAGAAGATCACACATATTTTTACTGCACACTCACAAATTATTGTAAATAGTTCTGACATAGTGACTCTCAAAGTGTGATCCCAGACCAACAGAGACAGAAAACTTGTTAGACATTCACACTGATTCCCACCCTAGACCAACAGAGTCAGGAGTTCTGAGGTTGGAACCCAGCGATTTTGTTTTAACAAGCCCTCTAGTAATTCTGATCTAAGCTAAAGCTTGCTTCCAGTCTCCTGAAATCGATTTCTAATATTTTCTTCCTACTCTTCCTGACACATGTGCACATGCGCACACACGTGTCGTGGCTTCTGCTGGACCTTGAGCAATGTCCACTTGTCTTCAGGTCAGACAGCCATGCCTAGCCTGAACTAGGGCACAGGGTAGCTAGTGGAAGCTTCTTAATGGGACCATAAACTGGTTTGGCTCACATATAATAAGTAATGGCAAATAAGAGAGCTTTTATTCCTCACTCACTTATCCTATTAGTGGTGCTACACATGCTATTGACAACACTGAGATTTTTGAAGGGGCTGAATGGTTCTTAAACCGTTCTTTGAATGGTTCTTCCTCTGATTGCTTCCTGCTCCCAGGTTCTGTGTGATTTGAGAGATCTGACAAGAGCATGAACAGCTGGAGCCTCAAAGTCAATTTACAAGAGACCCAGCCTACTGAGTACAGAAATGCACGTGTTCACACCCAGCCCCCCCCCCCATACAGACCTGGAACTTCCCACCCAAGTAAAAGTTCCAATACACAGAGCATGCCCATTACTCAGCAATTTGCCTCCCACCAGACCTGATGAGGAAGAAGGAGAAAAGAGCCTCAATGGCCATGCTGGGAATTATTGGTACTTCGGCCTTCCCATATGAGAAGCATAAGCAATGGCTGTTACTTCCTTAGTAACGGTGCTTCACACCATAGACAGGAGTAAAGAATCGGGGAAAGATCCCAGAGTGTTTAGGAAACCAAGATAGCCTGGACAGCAATAATAATTGTTGACATTTACTGATAGCTTATCAGTAACTACTCTTCTTTGTGGTTAATATATGTTTACCTTTTTGATACTTATTCTTTTAAAAATATATCGATTTAGGTGAATGTACTATTAAACCCATTTTGCAGGTGGGGAGACTGATACTAGGAAGTTAGAAATGGTTCCTGCATTGGTTTGGAAGTTGAACTAACAAAGGGAATCCAGTAGCCTCTGCTTTTACCGCCACCTTAATGTTATAAATCAGCATGCATAAATCATGGAAACCAAATAGTCAAAATAAGAGTTTCTTAGTAAGGGTAAGTGGCAATTTGAAAAACCTGATAAAACTTGGTAGAGAAAACATTAGCAGCTTGAAACAGAGTCGCATAAGCTTTTATTTTATTTGAAATATCTTATCGCTCCTGGATATTCTTTTGCCTTTCTTCTCCCTGAAGAGCCTTAGTAGTTACAGGTATAGATATTCTCTAGTTTTGTTTCTGTTGTCAATCCATGAGTATCTGTGAAAAGACTGAGAGCCTTGGGAGAGAAGGATATCTGTCCTCAGTTTCCTATTTCCAGTGTCCAGAATATACTTACTGATGTTTTTTTGAAGTGTTCATATTTTATACAAAAATAAGAGCTTCTTATAGAGTTTATTCTCATAGGTAGCCCCAGAAACTTGTTTTCTCTGATGAGCCTAATGCAGCCACTATATATTGAAGATTTCAGCTAGATTCAGTGCTAAGGCCCTTCTGTTATAATTAATTGAACACAATGTCTGAGGCCTCAGACTTGCCTAACCTTCAATTCCCTTTATTGCCCTTGCTTTATTGCTTCTAGAACAACTATCTCTATGTGCTCCCCCACTGGGAGTGCTCTCACATAATTTAGCTCTCCCTTCCCAGAACTACAAGTGCTGAAAACTGGAAATGATCTTGTCTGGGGCATGTGAATATATGTGCTCATGAGAAATCAACCGAGCTGGGAATATCCACTCAGGCCATAACTTTAAATCCACTGTGTGCTAAGAAAAACAGGCTCCATGGAAGGGTGAAGCCTGCATATGCTAACAGAGCCATTGTTTTTCCAAATTTCTGATTCTTATCCAAGCAAACCCACTCTGTTCTAATATATTACGTTGTCATAAGAAATGTGCAACATTACAATCTGGTTCATCTCTAAGTGTCTTTAGGGTATTCTTTGTTTCTCTGTCAATTTCTTGGCTTTTTCCTAGAAGTCAGATGGATATAAATACCCAAAGCAGAACTCCTTGGGAAATGCCTCCATGACCAGACTTGTGGGAAAGTTCAGGACCAGATGGTATTAAAGAAATTATGATAACTTCCCTCAGATACCCTTTAAACCAGACCAGCCTCCTGGAATACAAGAAGAATGGGATTTGTGTCCTAGCGCTCCTAAAGCCAGATCTGTACCTCTCGTTCTAGAAACATAGGGTGTGTGTGTGTGTGTGTGTGTGTGTGTGTGTGTGTGTGTGTTTCTGGTACTTAGGACAATTAATTCAGCAAAGACTCTCTTCTCTTGGGTTCTACCTGCTGTCATCCAATGAAAAAAAAATATATATATATATATATGTGTGTATATATTTAATATGTACATGTGTATATATATTATATATATATACATATATATATATAATATATATACACAGCTTTGTTTGTAATTATATAGCTTATCTCTGAAAGGTCCTATGTTGCATTTCTAAAAGGTCAGTTATGTAGGGAATTAAAAGAAATTTTTTATGAGATCTATTTGCTATAATGCCAGATTAGAGACTTCTTTTTCAGTCAGGTAGATTTAAATTTTGCTTGGCTTTGCACACTCCCATTAACCCCTTCAACAATAATGTTAATATTACAATGAACTTTCTTTTATCCCAGTAGGAAAATGGAAATGTTGTTTTCTTACTAGAACTTAATCATGGAAGATTTATTCACAGATGCACAGGGATCAGATTATGCCTTTCGATCATGCGAAGATGTTCATCTTACATCCCTTAATGTCTTAGAAAGGCAACCAATCTGCTACCGGTTCAAGGGCAAAGCTGATGTGAATCTCAAGTAAAAAGAAAACAAATTCTTGGCCATCTGGGTGGCTCAGTTGGTTGAGCATCTGACTTCAGCTCAGGTCATGATCTCATGTTCGTGGGTTTGAGCTCCACATCGGGCTTGCTGCTGTCAATGCAGAGCCCAGCATGCTTTAGATCCTCTGCCCTCCTCTCTCTCTGCCCCTCTCCCACTCGCACTCTCTCTCAAAAATAAACACTGAAAAAAACCCCAAATTCTAAAGCTGGCCTGATGTTTTACAGATCTGCCTAAGTAGGTCAGAAGGAAAGATCTATGGATGATCCAAGAAACCTAGGATTTGGTTCTCAGATGAGTATGTCTATGAACCATTCACCAGCTCTTGTTGTTCAATAGCCACCTCTGGTTACACTAGCAAAGTATCTATCTTTATCTATCTATCTATCTATCTATCTATCTATCTATCTATATCTGCCCATTCCCTCTTACCAATTGGCTAGAAAATTCTCATTAACCCTTTAAAATAGCTTTTCCCTCTTCACTTGAACTGCCACCCCCTGAGTCCTTGCCCTCCCACCCATCTTCCGGGCTGCACAGCCTGCTTCCTCTCAGTGCTGTTCCAAGTTCTCTTTCATGGAATTGCCAGTAACTTCCTTCAAGCCAAAAAAGAAACAGAACAGAACAAAAAATCAAACAAACCAGCCATGTTACTTCTCTAAGAAACACTCTCAGCAACCTGTTGCCAATGCCTGTTGCTCATCTCAAAAGGAAAAGCTTTTGGTTCTCCAGAAACAAAAGCCAGAGAGTCTGTGACTTAAAGCCTGAGAGACCTTCCTGGAATGTCAGTTCAGCCAAAATGCAGAATCAGGATATTGTCTACCTCTTGTGCCTCAGACATAGTAAATGTCATCTCAAACTATCATCTCAAGTTTTCAAATTAAAAAAAGATAACATAAACTTTTAAGATAAAACACGAGTCTAGATTAACTCAATTTTTTCATCGAAAAACACAGGATACACACTGAGACTCCCTGAAGCATTGAATGCACTTCCTCTACTATTAGAAATACTTCAGAAAATCATAAAAACTCCAATTCCTTCACCGGGACCTCAGAGTTGTTCCAAGCAAGACTCTAAATTACATTGTCATTGCCATCCCACAGCTCTACACTGCTGTGCAGATGTCAAACAAGCCCTTGCACAGCGTTAGCGCCATAGATGTTGGGAAACATGCTTTACATGTCCTTCACCCTACCTCTTCCTAGCTGACTCACTTTCGTTCTTCAACATTCATTTCATGTATCATTTCCATGGGAACTTTTTATAATTCCCTGAATCAAATCTTGCTTACTTTTTTTCTTACATGAAAAAAAAAACTTCATCATGATTTTTTCTGCAAATTCATGTCAGGAAAAACCAAGACAGACCTGAAATGGGGGAGGGGGATGATCACTGGTATCCCTTAGAGTGTACCTTTCTAGGTTAGCTGTGCTTTGCACTGTCTCTGAACTATTTAAGACTGATCATAATGTAAATGATTCTTTTTAAAATTTTTTTAAGTTTATTTATTTTTAGAGAGAGAGTGTGTGGGAGGGGTAGAAGAGAGAGAGAAAGAGAGAGAGAAAGAATCCCAAACAGGCTCTGCACCATCAGTGTGGAGCCTGATGTGGGGCTCGAACTCACAAACCATGAGATCATGACCTGAGCTGAAATCAAGAGTCGGCCACCTAACCAACTGAGCCACCCAGGCGCCCCTGTAAATGATTCTTTTGGGAAATGCAAAGAAATTGGGTCCTAGTGGAATGCAGTTGACTATTGTCCTATGGATAAACCAGTTTGCACTGATTTATAGGTTTTAGCATTCTTTGTTGCCTGTATTTGTGTATTTTTGAAAATTCCACTCTGAACTGATTGTAACATCTTACTGATTCCCCCATTAATGAATTTAATAAAATGTGTTCATTTTACATTTTTTGACAGCCATGCATTTTTTATCTCTTAAAATACATTATCCTTTAAGGTGCATATAACGTTAGTATTATAATTACAAACTGTTGCTCTAAATTGCAGTTTCCTGATGAGAGGGGTGTCATGGTAAGTACTCAGTAAATGTTAGATAAATACAAAGAATAAATGCACTGTTTTTGTGCTTTGCAATGTGCCTTGAAACAAGAAAAGTCAGTAACTCGGCTTTTTGCCACATTTTTGAAAGTACAGATTTCTTTTGAGAATCTGTTCTAAGTGTGGAACTTTACCAGGAAAGTACGCATATGTATAGACAAATACAATACAGCACATGTGATTTTAGTGGCTTAATGGTATTTTCACACCCATTCTTCTTTTAAAAACTGCTTTAAACATTGTGTTTTGCCAGTTTTGTAAAATGAGCCATATTTTGAACCCCTCATCCTCAGTTTTCTCTCTTCATCTAAGAAAAACAGTTCAACAAAAACAAAACAGTAGCTTCTGTCTAACTTTAAAAACATCGTGCTGCAATAGTCATGACAACAATGTTCTTTAGAGCAGAGAAATTTTTCAACAGTCCTGTCCTCACTCAGTTCCTCCACAATTGCTTAAGACCAAATGACTAGATATGATTCAAGTACATGGATAAACATGATATATGCAGAATATGAATGTCATAAAAAGATACAGTGACAGCTTTTGGAAAGGAATCAAATGCCTCAGTGAGAAGGGACATTTGCCTTCTAAAGATGTCTCACTTTTGTAAGAAACATATTAGGGGTCCTATGGTTGTAGAAATTATATTATCTGTCAAAGAAGAAAACAAGAGCCTAGTCTCCCGGGGAACTTAGAATACAGGCTCTGTTCACTATTAGTGCCTCCACATGGTATTCTTGTGTAGAAAGGTGAATGTGCGACATGCCAGGGATAGTCTAAACCAACACAACTCCATAGTAACCACAAGGTTTAGTTCATCGTTCTCCTGATTTTGAAAAAGAATGCTAGGTCTTTTGGTATAGTGGAATCGACAAGATTCATTCCTTTTTGTTGGAAAATAATTCTATACTGTTAACTTTTTAATATGGGGTTACTTTTTATTTCCTTTGATTAAAATAGAACAAACATGTATATACTAAACATCATCCTGAGCATGGCACTGTGGCATCATTTTCCCTTTCTGAATTAACCTTGATCGTATCTGTGGAGCTGACTAGAAACAGTTCAAGGGTAAGATAGTTTTTTGCAGTAGTTTTGCTTGGAGAAAATGTCCAGGAAACAAACACCATTTTAGAGCATTTGAAGGGATACAGGAGTGCTAATGCATAGGGGCACAGGTACCCTATTGTTTATAACAGTGCTTTCAACAATAGCCAAATTATGGAAACAGCCTAAATGTTCATAAACTGATGAATGGATAAGGAAGATGTGGTTTATATATACAATGGAATACTACTTGGCAATGAGAAAGAATGAAATCATGCCATTTGCAGCAATGTGGGTGGAACTGGAAGGTATTATGCTGAGTGAAATAAGTCAGCCAGAGAAGGACAGATATCATATGTTTTCACTCATATGTGAATCTTGAGAAACTTAACAAAAGACCGTGGGGGAAGGGAAAGGGGAAAAAATAGTTACAAAGATGGAGGGAGGGAGGCAAACCACAAGAGACTCTTAAAATCAGAGAACAAACTGAGGGTGGACGAGGGGTGGTGGGGGAGAGGGGAAAATGGGTGATGGACATTGAGGAGGGCACTTGTTGGGATGAACACTGGGTGTTATATGTAAGCCAATTTGACAATAAATTATATTAAAAATATATAAAGCATACTATATTCTTTTAGCAAGATCTATAGCTTTAGAGCTCATTAAATCATGCATTTTTCTTAACTGAGTTTGAATCTGTCAAATCACTTACTGAGTTCTGATTTGAATTGCTATGCTCATGTCAGGGAATACATTCAATGATAGAATACAGAATTAGATAGAGACTATTCACTCCTCAGTGCCCTTTAATACCTAAGGAGCCAATGAAAAGATCTTTCCTTTCTAGATTATTTACTAAACTTTTATAACTGAAATATAAGAGTTAGTAGTACTTTTATTTATATGCATAAATCATCAGCCAATTGGAAATTTTATTTCTATTTCCCCTTCTCTCCCAAATGCTGATGAGTTCAAGCAAAATCAATGAGAGATTTTTTTTCCCCCTCTTTGGAGGTAGGTGAGGAAGGTGTTTGTTTGTTTGTTTGTTTGTTTGTTTGTTTCAGATGCATAGGATACCAGAGATATTCGGGCAATTAGCTCACACTCCAAGTTTGGATCAGAGGCCATTTTTAATAAAAGGCCTCATGAAACATATATTCTTATGATCCTTCATTCTTTGTTCTTCTGTATACATTATTCCTTATATCCATTCTTAACTACTTTTTGGGAGGCCGTCTACTAGGTTAGCATCTCTCCTCAATACTTAATTGTTGTGGTAGGCACAGTAATATGTTCTTATTAGTTTAGTAACCAACCAACCACGCAATTTGTGGCATTTTAATAGTACAGCATTTTATCATCATTCTTGCCCCTTTGATCTTCAAGTATTCTTAGATTTCTAATTTCTGGGTTTGTGTAATTTATTACATGGGATTCCCAAGTATTAGCCTTTACCTATGTTCTTTTATACTTATTCTCTTAGCAATTTCTTCCAATTTTATGTTTTCAACTGATACCTTATATTTAGGTGATTCCTAAAACCTCAGTGTTATGGACTGAATTGTGTCTCATTTTCCCCTCACTCCAACGTTGAAGTCCTGACTCCCAGAACCTGAGAGTATAATCATATTTAGAGATAAGATCTTTAAAAGGGTGGTTAAGTTAAAATGACCCTGTTAGGTTAGGTCTCTAATCCAATCGGACTAGTTTTTGTAAATCTAGGAAAAAACACCAGGATGCATGGTACAGAAAAAAGTCATGTAAAGACGCAATAAGGAGGTGACCATGTGCAAGACAAGGAAAAACACCCCTCAGAAGAAGCCAATGCTATGCTCTGAATGTGCCCCCAACCCAGCTTCCAAATGCATGAATTAAAATCCCAACCCCAAGGCAATGATATTAGGAAGTAGGGCTTTGGGGAGGAAATTTGGTCATGAAAACAAAGTCCTCATGAATTTGATTAGTGCCCTTAAAACAGACTCCAAGGGCACCTGAGTGGCTCAGTAGGTTGGGCATCCAACTTTGGCTCAGGTCACGATCTCATGATTTGTGAGTTTGAGCCCCGCATTGGGCTCTGCACTGACAGTGTGGAAGCCTGCCTGGGATTCTCTCTCTCTCTCCCCCTCCCCAACTTGTGTGCTCTCTCTCTCTCCAAATAAATAAATAAACTTAGAGAGAGATCCCAGAGAACTTGTTTGCTCCTTCCACCATGTGAGGACAAAGCAAAAAGTCAACATTCTGCAACCCAGAATAGAATGTTTCTCAGAACCCAACTATGCTGACACCAAGATCTTGGACTTCCATTCACCAGAACTGTGAGAAACAAATTTCTATCATTTATAAGTCACCTAGTCTGTGGTATTTAGTTATAGCAGCCTGAACAGACTAAGAGAGCGCTGATACCCTGATCTTAACACTTCTTGTCTCCAGGACTACGAGAAAATAAATTCCTGTTGTTTAAGCCGCCCAGTCTATGTTATTTTTTTTTTGAAGCAACTCCTAGAAAACCAATACTAATAATAAGTTGTAGCTTTCTGTTTCTAGAAATCTTTTAAATATCTTCAATATCTTGGAGTGTAATTCCAGATGATTTCCATATTTTCAGTATTGTCATTATCATTGTCTTCTTCCCGATTAGACTTAAGATTTCTGAGCAACACTCTGTCACCAACTGGTATACTGGAGTACAATTCCAATACTACCTACCTGATATAACCTGTGTCAGACTCTACAGGCTAAATGGCATGATATCCAATAAGAGTATCCTCACTTCAAACACCAGCTACATTTTAAAGGTCCCCAGGTTTCATACACTTCTTTCCAACTGCAACCCCCCCCCCCAGGTTCAGTAATTTGCTAGAAAGATTCAGAAAACTCAGTAAAGCACTATGCTTACACTTTTATTATAAATTATATAAATCAGGACCAGCCAAATGAAGACTCAAAGGGCAAGGTCTAGGAGGGTTCTGAATGCGGTCTCTGTGCTGTCTTGTGGAATCAGTTCGTGTCACTTTCCTGCAATGTGTTCACCAGCCAGGAAGCTCCACTGATCTTCAGCATCCAGAAATCCCAGTTTTTATTGGGATTTCATTATGTAGGCATGATTGATTGAATCATTGGCTGTGACTGAACTCACTCTC
This sequence comes from Panthera pardus, assembly GCF_024362965.1. Classification (NCBI taxonomy): domain Eukaryota; kingdom Metazoa; phylum Chordata; class Mammalia; order Carnivora; family Felidae; genus Panthera; species Panthera pardus. The sequence goes on from NW_026527002.1 coordinate 19,010,743, forward strand.
CAGTCTCAACTCTGTTTATGTGGTTGATCTTTCTGGTGACTAGCCCAAATGCTGAATCATCTCATCTCTTGGCATAAATTCAAGTGTGATCCCAGAAGCTCACAAATCACAAAGATACTCCCATTACTTGGAAAATTCCAAGGATTTAGAGTTTCCTTTCCAGGAAACAGGAATAAATGCCAATCAAATTCTTTATTATACAACAGCAACCTTTGACGTTATCCTCATTTTGTGAAACAATACTCAATTAGTTTCCGAATTACCTGATAGTTTTTAAAAAATAATCCAGTAATTCTTAGATAATGTGTATTATTTTCAAGTTACTTCCTCTATTATTCCTTGCTTAGACTACTGTAATAGCTTCCAAAATAATTATCTTTAATTATATCACTGTCCCTAATCCAAACACCACAGATTAATATTCAAGGCAAATTTGCAACTGTTTTACTATATTTCTAAGGGTTCTCTTCATTTTAAAGATAAATCCTAGTTTTTTCAATCAAAGCTTTCTTCTCCCTGACTTTACCACACAGTTGCAGCCTTAACTTGAAAATGAACTACTACCTCATTTCTACAGCACCGTACCTACTTGCAGTCTACCTAGTGCGGTGTTACTAGAGTGACTTTAAAATCAGACAGACCATGATTCAACAAGAAAGACTAAATTTATTTACTAGTTGTCTGACTTTAAGTAACTTACCTTCTCTAGGCCTTGGTTCTCTATTTTATTAAACGGATATAGTGTTTACTCCACAGGAACACTTTAAGGATTAAATGATTAAAAATATTTATTAGAATGTCTGGCACATAGTATAATGTCAACATTTTATTTTTATTTAAATAGAATAAAATGCTCATAGAATTCTTTTTTCTTTATCCCTGAATGGAGGTTTGCTACCCATCTTGCTAGATCCAATTCAAAAACCTCCTCCTTTCTGATGTTCTTAATTTTTTCCTCCAACCAGATATGGATTAAATTGCAAAGCACTATTGGGGTGCCTGGGTGGCTCAGTTGGTTAAGTATCTGACTGTGGCTCAGGTCATGACCTTGCAGTCTGTGTGTTCAAACCTCACATGGGGCTCTGTGTTGACAGCTCAGAGCCTGGAGCCTGCTCCAGATTCTGTGTGTCTCTCTTTCTCTCAAAAATAAATAAAAACATTTAAATTTAAAAAAAAAATAAAAACTGTAAAGCACTCTCAATCCCTCTCAGGTAGTTTTCATGATGTTGTGTTTATAATGTCTTCATTGTATAATGTCCTTATGCTGTCCTCTCACAACATTGGAACATATGGTCGTTGAGGGCAGGGTCCTTCCAGTACATCTTGAATTTCTCATGACACTCAGTGCAGTCTTCACACTTGAAGGTCATGGTTGGGTTGAGTCATCTGTAATCCAAAATTTGTGAAAATTTTTTCATATGAAATATATTAACTTAAATGTTACGACTAAAAATTCCAGGAATATCTTATTCCCTTCTCATAATCACTATTTTTCCTTTCCTTTTTTTTTTTCCCTTAATAGTACAGACAACAAGTCACAACTATTTTTTGGTGACTCTTTTGCTTTAAATGCATGTATACTCATAAACAAAAGAGCTATTTATTTTTTTTTAAAAAACCTACCAGATGGATGGCTTTATTTCTAATTTTCAAAATAATTATTTAATTTGGAGTATGGTATGTACACTTACAGATGTAAAAATAAGATTTTGAGGAGTTAAGTAAACTTTCCTAGGTTGTTCAATAAGTGAGTGGTAGAGCCAGATCCCAAATACAGCATGTCCATCTGACCCTAAAACCCTTCCCATTTTCAACATTCATTATAATGCCTCTTGGCAAAATTCCTACATGCTTTTGTATAACACATGTAAAGGAAACAGCCTTTAGGCTAAAGGCCCAGTTAAACCTCTAAAAACAAACCAGTCAGGGGAGTGAGTGACAAAATAAAAACAGAAATGCGGTAATGCTTCCCAGGGCTCACAGTGGTATTGTGTGGACAGGAAGTGATGAAATACCTGCATCCCATAAGAAAGGCTGAATTCACTGAGGGGACATAAGACTAATGTCTCGGGCTTAGCCTTGGCTGAGAGCCAGCCTGCAGGAACTCTAACACAATGGATATATTGATTGAAAACCATCTCTGCATTGAAAGCACCGAGTCCAGCGACAGCATGCTGGAAGGAGACTGGTTTTCTTCGGATGGTGATTTGTTGAATGTTATTGGTATTTATAACATTTCAAGCAAGGTAGTTGAAGCTCATGACTTGCTGGGCAGATTATCACAACTATGTCTATCTCTCTGGTTATGAGCATGTTGAGCTACACAATGAAACATCTAGGATTCTTTTGGGACAGTGTTAGAGAGCCAGTGGGATATGGCATGTCTACTACCTGATAAAGTCAGTTGGAAATATTATTTATGGTTATACATGTATGAATGAATAATAGACCAATGAAGTTAAGATACCCTTGTGATGAGAACACTTAGAGAGTGGACGATAACCCTTGCCTATGAACCTTAGGTAATCCGGGGGCTCCAAGAAGTAGGCTGAACTGATTAAGTGCATTTAAAGCCCTTCTGGGGACTGCCCGTATGGGACCTCATAAGCAACTGACTCTGAACTCCTTCTGTGACAGCCACAGTCACCTAGTAGACATTTCGTTTTCCCTGACACAGCAAATACAACTCACATCCAATTCTGGTGGTCCTAATTCCGATCCAAGTAACCCCAGTGGTATTTTCTCCTGGGGTTATATGAGACATAAAGAGGTTCTCATGCAAAAGACAAACCCATTAGAAACTGCCTCTTCTACTTAACTCAAATTGAAAAGTTTGCATAGTTAGACAAGTAGTACAGACTGTACCTCTTGACTGTATGTCAAACTGTCCAGAGAATGTGTATTCAACTAATTCTTTCTAGTGAGCAAACAGAAATGTGTTTATTTAAGGCACTACGCAGGTGAAGCTAAAACAAACCATTCTTATTCCACTTCACAAATATTATCTTTGGCTTGCAATATTTTCATGCAACATTATTATATGCCTGATAACTACTTTCGTGACACAATTTAAATTTACGCACTGAAAATATTCTGTAAGAATTGAATTATCTTATACTACTCTTATACCATTCAACTTAATTCTCTTATGTGTTGTACAGGCATCATTCGTCTAAATTCCTTCTTAAAATCCTTGGTTAACTCTTAAATGACTATGGGAATATATCCTCACCTTCTAAAATGTATTTGCTTTTAGAGAGATATAAAATTCTTTTTGGATTTCTACTTTTGAGGATGTGATATATACACAGTTCTACCATTTGAATATCTTAAAGACTACTCCTAAAACCAAGAGAATGGAAACACACATACACACAACATAGACAAAATTAAAGAAGTTTGTGGAGGGTTGGGGGGTGGTATAAATAAAGTTGATTCCTCACTTTATATCCAGGAATCAATCCATTAATTTGAAAGCTGGCAAATCAGGTAACTAAAGTGTCTTCTTAATGTTGTAAAGCTAAATACTACAAGAACCAAGAAAATAGCATCAACTATTGTATTGGTAGCAGTGAGAAAAAAGAAAAAAAAAGAACTGAGAGGAAGTAGGTAGGATATGTTAATTTCTTGTGACCTCTTAGTGGAGAGTCAGTTGATACTATCCAAATAAATACAATATTAAATATATTATATTCAGTTACAGTTACAGAAGAAAGTGCTAAGTGTTCTAAAAACAGAAAACAACCCTCCCAAATTATAGGGTCATCATACAAACTCACAAAAGCATAAATAAAGGACACATCTAAAACAAAGCAACATAAAAGAGTGGAAAGTAAAAAAGATGAAAAAAACATTTTAGGAAATGAAGAAAAAAAACAGCAGTGGCCACAATTTCAATACTAGGCTAGTAGAATTCAGAGTGAAAATATCAGACAGGACAAATAAAAGCACATCTTATGATACTAATGGACATAATCTATCAAGATTTAGACTGACCACATTAAGATATTAAGGGCAGAAGACTTTTGCTTCTTGTTTTATAAGCCAAATGAAGATAATAGAAAAGACCTAAGTAACGCAATAAATTTTATATGCATACATATAATTCTATAATCTAAAATAGAGAATGTACCTTCTTTTCATCAACTATTAATACACATTGACCAAATATTAGTCACAAGAGATCTGAGGAAATTGGAACAACTTATGACATAGATAACATTCTCTGATTATACTTCAATTGGCTGATGGTCTCATATTAATTAAAATGTAGAAAAACAAAACCCTGTCAATTAAATAGCTCATATCAAAGATATAAACAAAATTGAAATTTCAAATATATAGAAAAAAAGCCATTATGAAAGCAAGTCGAACTATGTGTGCTCTGTAGGGAAAAGTCTTAAATAATCACATTAATAAATTTAAAAAAATTAAAAACTAATAGATCAAGCATTTAATTAAAGTGGTTTGAAACATGAAAAATAACAACCAGTGAGTATAAAGAAGACCTTAAAGAATAAGAAAACAGAAAAATGGTAGGACTGATACAATGAAGGGTCAATTCTTTGCAAAATAAGTATCCATATAATGGCAAGGTTATTAGCCAGTTTAATCAAGAAGAAGGGAACAAGTATAAAAATAAATGTAAGAATAGAAAACAGCCATAGATGCAGAAGAATTTAAAGAATTATGGATGAAATCTTTGCCTAACTCTAGGAAAATAAACTTGAAAACCATGATAAAACATATTTTTCTAAGAAAATGTAACAAATTAAAACTGACACAAGACGAGTTTTCCAGAGGAAATAATGTTTGCAAAAAAGTCTTACTCATCTCTAAGGCATCAGCATCATAGTTTGCTAAGAGGATTATGTAAAACCTTTAAATGATAAAAGAGAAACAGCTATTTAAACTGAGGCAGAAGATGGACAAGGACAGCTGTCAGTCCTTTTTATGAAACCAGTATAATGTTGACCATAAAACTCAAAAAGGTACTACATGGAAAACATTTATGGATATTAACTTAATAATCTGAAATATTAACAAGAATAATAGCGCCTGTCCAAGAGAGGTTTATATAAACATTTTACCATAGCTCAATATTAGGAAATTAATATGATCATCTCCAAAGATGTTGAAACGGCATTTTTTCCATTTTTGTATTTATACTTTATTTGGAAAAAACATCTTGGGGAGCTTGGTTGGCTTAGTCGGCTAAGCGTCCAACTCTTGGTTTCAGCTCAGGTCATGATCTCACAGTTGAAGGATGGAGCCCTGAGTCAGGCTCTGTGCTGATGCATGGAAGCTGCTTGAGACCCTCTCCCTCTCCCTCTCCCTCTCCCTCTCCCTCCCCCCTCCCCCCTCCCCCCTCCCCCTCCCCTCCTCCCTCCTCCCTCTCCCTCCTCCCTCCTCCCTCTCCCTCCTCCCTCCTCCCTCCTCCCTCTCCCTCCTCCCTCCTCCCTCCTCCCTCCTCCCTCTCCCTCCTCCCTCCTCCCTCCTCCCTCCTCCCTCTGCCTCCTCCTCTCCCTCTCCCTCCTCCTCTCCTCCTCTCCTCCTCTCCTCCTCCTCTGTTCACTCTCTTTCTCTCACAATAAATAAATAAACATTAAAAAAATCTCAAAGAAAAACAGGAATAGAGACAAAGTACTTTAATAAAATGTACACTTTGTCTCAACCCAAAGATACTGGAAGTCTTTCCATGATAATGAAGAATAGACAAGAATTTCACTATCACCACTACGGTGTAACATTATTTTGGAAATAGTATCTGATACAGTTCATGAGAAAGAAAAGAGAGGAAAAACTGGAAAGGAGGAGACAAGAACTACCATTGTTTGCAAATAATGCAGCATGATATCTTCAAAACTACATATCTGAAACATTATTCAAATCAGAGAATTCAATAAAGTTTGAGTATGAAATTAACATATAAATCAGTAGCTTTCTTATTTATAAATAATGTATAGTAGAAAAGATAATGCAAGAAAAATCTTATCCTTAATAGCAAGTCAATGTATAAAGTGCCTGGGAGTAAGCTTAAAAACAAATAAGGATATTGAAATAAATTTAAACTTCCCCAAACCTTTTAAATGCATTCAATTTATACAAAGAAGATTAAATATATGAAGGGATATACAGTGCCCTGTTTTCAAACAAGAAGAACCAAAATTACTAGGAAGCAAAGTTTTTTTCTAAATTGATCTGTAAAAGTAATGCCATATCAATGAAATGAAAGGCATCGTGCATGTATATTTGTATTTTAAATCCTACAAAGTGACTTTGCAGTTCTGTGTATATATTTGAGTTTGTATAAATATATATGTATATATGTGTATATATATTTATATATTTTATACAGAGTGGGAAGACCTCTCTTATGACTCAAAAAACAGAGGCATAAAATCAATAAATTTTGTCCTAACATGAAAAATCATAACACAAATGACCAAGTCAGGAAAAATATCTGCTACACATAAAACTAAAATGACTGCTTTAAAAAAAAAATGTTTATTTATTTTGAGAGAGAAGAGAGAGTAAGAGAGCATGCACATGAGCAGGGGAAGGGCAGAGGAGAGAGAACACCAAGCAGGCTTCACGCTGTCAGCACAAAGCCCAACGTGGGGCTCAGTCTCCCCGACGGTGAGACCATGACCCTAGCCCAAATCTAGTCAGACGCTTAACTGACCGAGCCACCCAAGTGTCCCCAAAATGACCTCTTTTTGTTTATAAAAATGTTCCTTTAAAAACTAACAACTGAGTGGAGAAAAATGACAAAGAGCAAGAGAAGGTAATGAGATGAGGATGCAAACTTTGCTGCATAGTAAGTAACAAATTATATACACTTACTAAATGGCAGGATATTGTGAATATTATATAATTTACCGTACAATGAATAAAAGGAAAAACAAAACAAAACAAAAAAGCCGGGTAGGGAGTGGGGATTGCGAGGCATTAATGCCGGAGGGAAAACTTCAGTATTACAGGTTATTTAGGGTGACTTTCATTGAAGAAGTAAAATTTGAGTCAACATGTGCAGCGGGTGAGAATTAGCCAGGGAGATAGCTGGGAGAAGCAGGACAGCCAAAACAAACTTTCTAAAGCTCTCCTGGCAAGCATCGAAGACAAGGCTAGAGCGTGTGGGGGGACTGGGGGGGAAGGCAAGGGAAGGAGCAGCCAGCGCTGAGGCCGGAAGCGGAAGTGCGCACGCGCAGAATGGAGGAGGGCTCTGGGAGTCACCTCAGGGAGGCGGCTTTCCGCTCAGTGAACCAGATACTCGGTGGGAGGTTTGCTGAAGGCCAATGTCACGTGGACTTAGGTTTACCTCGGTTGGCTCTGGCAGTGAGGTTTCAAATTGACTGTAGGGAGGGAAATGCAGGAGCAGAAAACACAAATGACTCTAAAACGCAAATTTGGAGAAATATAAACTTAATAAACCATTGTCATTCATTAGATTGGCAAACAGGTTTTTTTTTTTTTTTTTTTTTTTTTTTTTTAATGGTAAATGACCATGGTTTGTGTAAAGAAACAGACATTTTTTTTTTCTAGTGCAAGGTAAATTGATTTGACAGAAATTATACAAAAAATACAACATAATTCTGCGTCTATGAATCTAGCCTATAGGTTTAGAAGAAAATGCCTGAAATTATACATAATTACACATAAATATATGTAGGTAATTATACACACACACACACACACACCCCTATACAAAGATATTACCTGTGTTTAAAAACGTTAGAGTCATTCAAGAAGTCCATGAGTATAAGACTAGTTAAATAAATTACAAAAATATATCCAATAGAATATTTTACAGTAAAAGAAATTATGACTATTGGTATATTTGCACTTATTGCCACAAATTTTGTTTGTGTGTGTGTGCATCTTCTTTTCACATTTTATTTCCTTTGCTGCTGCTTTTTCTTTTTTGTTTTTCCTCTTTTCCCTTTCTCTATTAGGTTAAGCTGATTTTCTTTATTACTTCACCCACCCCTATGAGTTTGTAGAATATCCATTCTACTTCTGTCCTTTCAGTGGTTTCCCTTAAAATTTCAATCAGATCCTAAAACTCTAGCCTCAAAGGCCTTAACCCAGATCTACTTTCTCTGCAACTGTAGCTTTTGGTTTGCATTCACTCTTCATTTCTGTAATAAAGAGATTTTTCTTTCCTTCTTTTTTTTTTAAAGTGTATTTATTTCGCGCGCAGCGCGAGAGAGAGAGCATGTGAGGGAACAGGGGAGGAACAGAGAGAAAGAGAAAGAGAAAGAGAATCCCAAGCAGGCTCCGTGCTGTCAGCACAGAGCCTGACACAGTGCTCAAACTTACTAACCATGAGATCATGATCTGAGGTGAAATCAAGTCTGATGCTTAACCTACTGAGCCACTCAGGTGCCCCTCCTTTTGATCTTGACTGTATATTGAAAATTATTTTTGTGTTTTTTTTATCTAACAGTTTTGTTTGTATGGAAGAGGTGCCACCTAGGTGATTTCTACCTATGACAGTATCTGGAAATCAATCACTGAGATAAAGATTTTTTAAGATCTAGAAGTTGATAACACCTAGTCTTTCTTAAAAGAGAAATATGAGTATGTTTTCCTGAAATCTAATTTTTAATCACAAAACAAAAAGCAGGAAGACAACTTAAGAGAAAGGAACAAAGGAATAAATATCTTATAAACTGAAAACAGCCAATGACTTGCCTAGATTATAGAGCAAGATAGAATATGAAATCATTTGTGAATATAAAAATTCACTTAACAAAATGGAAAAACATATTTAGCCAATCCCTGTATTAATGTGCCAATCCCTATGTTAACCCCACTAAGTTCAGAATATTTAAATAACTTGATAAATATCATAGATCCAATAAGTATTTGTTTTGAGATACAACGCCAGCCATAACTGAGCTACACTTTTTCCATTTTAATATTCAGTATTAATATTCAAGCTTGGGAGTCCGCAGGTGTATTCTGAAAATCCAAGAACATATAAGTTGCAAATACTGACTATGATAATTCACAATTAAAAGCCATTTTCATGGAATCCATTCTTCCTTAAGTCAGTGTTTCTGTAGCTGGAGTCTGAGAAACCTTGAGAGTAGAAGAACTGTCCTTAGATACACTCAGGGACAGGACAGAAATATCGACAAGCTTTTATGGGCTTCTTATTTTATGTTCCCTGAGAAGTTTTTTTTTTTTTTTTTTTTTTTTTTAATTCCAATCTTGTTGGTGCTGCAGTAGGTTGAAATGGATTTTCTCACCATCTTTTTTTGGGGTAGGAAGGGAGATCAGTGTCCCCAGGGACTGGCTGGCCTATTTACAGAAACTCTCAAGAAGGTCCTGTGCTGGGTCCAATCCAGGCCTGTGGGAATGGGGTTGGGGGGGGTGGGGGGCAGCCTAGAGGCTGTCCTGCCTCAGCTTGCCTCCTCATGGCTGATGTTCTGGCAAAAAGTGCAATCCTTATGCCCTCTTCCCTCTCCCACTAAGATCCAGCATATAAATTTTTGAGGCTCAGAGACAAGGCCAACTTTGTCAGTACTTAAGTATTTAATCTAATCTTTTATCGAAACTCTATTTTTCTTTTGCAGTCTTTCTTTCTGTCTGGTTTCCTTTTCATGTGTTGAATTATTGTGATAACTTGCCTCCGCACCCTCTTTTTTTTTAACCATAAAAATATTGATAAGAATGGGGGTGTTTGAAAGGAAATAACTAAGATAACTGAGGGTGTGGACTTATTTGTGTGGGAAAACTAAGCCAGGAAGGAGTCTTGTCACTTAATACTCTCAAAGCCCCTCAGCTCTGGAGGAGCGGGGGGGAGAGATATTTTAAAAAGCAATTCTATTTTTGTAGTTGTTTTTGAGGATTTGTAGATTTTTATACAGAGATCAAATATCTGTGATTTTCAAAATGCTATAACTTACATTTGCAATCCTTTTGTTTCTTTGTTAGTTCTTTTTCTAAGACATGAGCTTTTCTGATACATGGAAGAAATGGACACTTATGCCTACCAGTGAGTTTATGATAATGAGCATCTGTGTGGACTGTGGCCAGGAATGACGGACACACACAGGTTTGAAGACCTCCTAGCCCACAGTTTTAGTCTGTGGGCCAACTGGACTGCAGCCCCTTGCTTCTGGAGTGAATAGGGAAAACATGGCACTAGACCCAGATCCCACTGGCCTATTCAAGAGATAATCAAAATGACTTTGCCACATAAGACTCACAGCTGACAGAATGTCTAAATACAATTTCATTTAATTACCACAAAGATTATGTCATGCAGACTCTCATATGTCACATTGACTTTCATCTGAAAATAGAAGACTGAAACCTCAGGAGATATGTGCCTTAGCAGACTGTATAAGTATGTAGCAAAACTGAAACTAAACTCAAGTCTTCTAAATCCATATTCAGCTTTTAACTCCAAAGGAAAAAGAAAATGTGAATTTACTCTTATTAGAAATTCAGGCTGCTGAAGCTGATTGTAGAGTATGTGCACTGCAGAAAGGTTCTCAATTGAGGAGCCAAGTCCAGCTGAAATTGTACTCCATCCTCTCCTGTCTACACCTCGCACCTTATATTGGCACAGAGGACTGCATCTATCAGAGAAAAAGGTAACTATTTCTTCTCCAAATGTGTCCTCTGATCTCCCAGCCATGTGCTCAGAATCATCGTTTTCCCAAAAGAGTTGTATTTATTTCTCATCAAAGGGGCTCCACATAGACTAGAATAAGCCCTGGTTAGAATTCTATTAAAACGTCTCTCCTGAGTGGAAATTTTGAGGGCAGGTATGGCAGCTGCCAATTTCAGTCAATGATGTGGTCATTCTACAGATTGTACTTAATGGAAGAAATTCAATACATTTGTGTGTGTGTGTGTGTGTGTGTGTGTGTGTGTGTGTGTGTGTGTGTTTAAGTGAAAGAAAATCTCTTAAGGCTGATGCTGTATCTAGATAAGGGTTCCCAGATAATGGCTATCCCACCACCCCATTTTGTGCTTCTCTTTTCCTGAGTCTACGGGGTTGCTTGGATCTTTGAATTTTCCCACTGGTTAATACTTAACTTTCTATTCCCTTCTTGGTAATCCAAGATCTATATTGCCCTATGTACCAGGATCTACTTCCCAAATTACTAATTACATAACAAATCCATGTAAGATGTTATCATTCCCACAGTTGAATCATTTTGGATAATGCCAATTTTGAAGTACCAATTTTTGAAAGTTAGGACTTACCTAAGAAAATGAATCTCTGATGTGGGAAATATAGGTATTGTTATATGTAGGTATAGTAGGCAGACTTCTAAAATAGCACCCAGTGATCCCTGCCTCTGGTATTCTCACCATCGTGTAATCTGCCCTTGAGTATGGATTGGGCCTACTGAGTTAATTTATAAAAGATTGTGGCTTTTTCCCTCTGACTAAGCTTGGGTGCTTACCCTGATGGAAAGGACCACTTAGCAACAGTCAGTGAAGAACTGAAACCCTCAGTTAAACATCCTACAAAGAACTGAATCCAACCAACACCTCATGAGTGAACTTGGAAGCTGATCTTTCCCCCATCCACCCTTGAGATCAACTACAGACCTGTCTAACGCCCAGGCTGCAGCCTTGTGAGGGACCTTAGAGCAAAGGACTCGGCTAAGCCATGCCTGGATTCCTGACCTAACACATTGTGAGATAATAGATACATGTTGCTGCTAAATTTCAGAGTAATTTGTTATGCAACAATAGATAACTGATCCAGTTGAGTGCTTAGGGAATATTTTGATAAATGGAGTTTTTCTGACATCCTGTCATTTAGAAAGAAACTACCTGGATGGGGGCAGGTAGCCAAATTCTTCATTCATATAGGAAATTTCAGATAGCTCTCCTGAGGTATATTTGAAATTGGAATTTAAACTATGGCAGATTCCCAGTGATTTTTATCAAGATTAGTTGAAACAAGACTGTTACTTTAGAATTCCAAGAGTTCAGATTATGCCTCAGAGAAGGAAGATAAAATGTGTAGAGAGAACAAAGAATTAATCATGTGTTAGTGGAAAAATTACTTAACATTTTAGAAGCTTCAGTTCTCCTATGTTACAAAAGGGAGCAATTGGACTAGAAGATCTCTAAGGCTCTTCTGAGTTTAAATTCTGTGGATGAATCTTAACTGCTTCTAGAGTTACTCCCCCCAACCTCCTCAAAAAAAGAAGACAGGAAGGAAGGAAGGAAGGAAGGAAGGAAGGAAGGAAGGAAGAAAAAAGGAAGAAAGGAAGGAAGAAAGAGGGAGGCAGGGAGGAAGGAAAGAAGGAAGCTTTATACCAAAGATCTAATTTTTCTGTGTAGTATTCCCCTATGGATCATTTATTACCCTTGGAAATTGAGGCTTCCCTGGAATAACCAAATACAAAAATCCATGAATTGGATAAATGAGATATTAGATGGCCAGAACAAGATCACTCTAGAGAAGGGGTTACTTCTAACAAGACCTGGAAAAAATTACATACACGTAGGAGAAAATCTTTGTGCCCTTTGAGAGAGCCAAAAATGCTGAGACAGCATGAATGCTTAAAGAAGGAGTATGTAAGAAGCATGAATCATAAAACCAACACAAAATTGATAAATTAGACTATTAAAATAAAAAAATTGATCTTTGAAATACATTACTCATAAGTGAAAAAGCAAGCTACAGAATGGGAGATAATATTCACAGTATACATTCTGAAAAAGGACTGATAGCAGAATATAGAAAGAACTCTTACAACTCAGTCATAATGAGACTAACAACCCAATAAAAAGATCAGCAAAAGATCTTAATACTTCTCAAAAATAGACACATTAATATAAGCACATGAAAAATGCTCAATATGTAGTCATTGGGGAAACACATATAATACCCACATGAAATGTCACTTCACACTCAATGGAATGTCCAAAATGAAAAAGACTAAGAATATACCAAGTGATAATGAAGATTGGGAGCAGATGAAATCACACATTGATAGTGGGAATATAACATTATATGGCCACTTTGGGAATCTTTGGCAGATTTTCAAAAAGAAAAACATCTATTCACCCCATGAACCAGCAATCTCACTTACAGGTAGTTAACCAAGAAAAATAAACATGTCAACACAAATCTTTATTTCCAAAAGTCAAAAGCTAGACATGACTCATAAGTCCATCAGCAAGTGAATGAATAAACAAAAGCACTATATCCACACAATAGAATACTCAGCCATAAAAAAAAGAAAAGAAAAAAAGTATGGACATATACAAAATTAGGCGAACCTAAAACTTTAAGTTGAATGAAAGAAGATAGGCACAGAAATGTACACATTGCACGGTTCCATTAACATGAAAAACTGAAAATATAAACCAAAGTGACAAAAAAACAAATCAGTGGTTGCCCACATCCAGAGGCTGCAAAAGGGATGGCTGGTCAAGGGACATGAGAAAACTTTTTGGATAATGGATATAAATATTTTGTATTTTGATAGTAGTATATGTATGTGCCAAAGCTCTTTGAATTATACATTTTATTAAAAAGTTTTAAAGTTGGCTTTTATTTATTATTTTTAAATTTTATTTTAGAGAGAGAGAGAGAGAGAGAGCATGAGCTGTGGAGAGCCAGAGGGAGGAGAAAGAGAATCTTTTTTCTTTAATGTTTTTTTAAGTTTATTCATTTTTGAGAGAGAGAGACAGAGCATGAGCAGGGGAGGGGTAGAGAGAGAGAGAAGGAGACACAGAATCTGAAGCAGGCTCCAGGCTCTGAGCTGCCAGCACAGAGCCTGATGGGGGGCTCAAACTTACGAACCGCAAGATCATGACATGAGCCAAGGTCGGACGCTTAACCAAGTGAGCCACCCAGGCGCCCCAAGGAAAAAAGAGAATCTTAAGCAGGCTCCACATTCAGCATGGAGCTTACATTGGAACCCCGATGTGGGGCTGAATCCTATGACCCTAGGATCATGACTTGAGCTGCAATCAAGAGTTGGATGGTTAACCAACTGAGCCAGTCAGGCGCCCCCCGAATTATACATTTTAATTGGATGTCATTTATTGCATGTGATTATACTTCAATGAAGTTTATTTAAAAATGACCTAGGGGGTGTCTGCATGGCTCAGTTGGTTAAGCATGCAACTTCAGCTCAGGTCATGACCTCATGGCTCATGGGTTTGAGCCCTGAGCCAGGCTCTGTGCTGACAGCTCAGAGCCTGGAGCTTGTTTCATATTCCACGTCTCCTTCTCTCTCTGCCCCTCTCCTGCTCACACACACGCACACTCTCTCTCTCTAAAATATAAATAAACATTACATTTTTTTTAATGATCTAAAAGTAGGACAAGAGGGGAAAACAATCATAAAATGCAAGGTCGGTGATTGAGTGGGATTTCAGATGAAAAAGGCCTTGTTCAACAGGCAGTAAGATTGAAATGGATTTGGTTTTGAGTTTTCAAAAGTGCTACTCAACTTCCAGATTTAAGACAGGTTTTTCCTTACTTCTCAAATGTCTTTATGTGAAGCTAAATTCTATAGGTCAGGGTTACTTATTCTACCTTTTTTTTTTTTCTTAACTGATTTACTTTCTACATGAGAGCCTACTCCTGAGGGGCTTCAGACTGTTCTAGATCTGTAAATGGTTGTAGTCTCGGGTTTACTATATCTGACATTAACAGTGAGAGACATAAAGCCACCAGGAAAGACAGGTAATTTTCCAAGTACTTACGTTTTTCTGTTTGAGACAAGAAGACAAATTGCCAATATATCATAAAGGGGAGAGTAAGAGAAAAAAGATATTAATATCATCTCAGAGAAGAAGTTTTTTGAAACTTATCTGGAGGAATGGATCAATAAGTATATAGCATTCACCAGGCAGGGTGTTTGGCACTGAATCTGGAGATGATCCAGATATAGATCGTGAGCTAACAGAAGCCTTGTTGGCATCGTCGTCACATGAGGAAACATCAATTTCCCTTTCAAGAATTCAATTCAGGGTGCTTGGGTGGCTCAGTCGGTTAAGTGCTAGACTTCAGCTCAGGTCATGATCTTGAGGTTTGTGGGTTCGAGCCCCACGTCAGGCTCTGTGCTAGCAGCTCAGAGCCTGGTGCCTGCTTCAGATTCTGTGTCTCCCTCTCTCTCTACCCCTCCCCTGCTTGTGCTCTGTCTCTGTCTCTCTCTCTCTCAAAAAATAGATTAACATTAAAAAAAAAAAAGAATTCAATTCATACCAAGCATCACAACAATTGAACATTTTGAAAAGGATCAACCCTTAACCCTTAGTGTGGGGTGGGACAGGGGGAAGGAGTCTGTGCGTATTTTAGTACCAGTTTCTGTCTCATCATTTCACTGCCCTTCTCCCATCTAACATGTCTGGCCTCTTGGACAAATCTGCCTGATTTAAAACCTGATTCTATGTGAATGGTATTTAGACAGGAACCGCCCATTTCAAAGTAACGGCTTTTGTATAAATAGAGCAATAAGGACAGGTAATATTTTATCACTGCTTCTAGTTCACACTCAGTTCATAAAACTACTTGCTGAGAGAGCCAGCTTCTTAAGTCATTCAGATTCAATAGGGCTACTCAGTGGGCGATCTTGAAAGAGTAGGCTTGAATTAATTAGGCAATGGAAAACCTTGCTGGGAATAATGGGGTGCCTATGTGCATTTGGATAGCTTTGATAGGCAGCCCCTTACCAGAGAACAGGAGCTCCAATGTAAGCCAAGAGGTGCAGGTCCTGGCCATACAAAGCAAGCATGAGCCTTGCTTTTCTACCCTGCAACTTTGTAACTTTTAATCAGTCCGCGGTTTAATGAGCTCTATGTTTTTAGCACTCAGTAAGAGGTTGATGCAGATTACAAAAAAATTATTATAAGATATGGTTCTATTAATGATCTTATGATTGCAATGATATGCAAGAAATACAAGCATTTTAAACTATAAACATAAATATAAGGGCATTCGTGGGTGCCCAGTGAGTATTAAGACTGTTAAAATGTTTCTGAGAGCTGAGTGAAAGTTGCCAACATTTAGCTCTTCTTCCTAGGCTAGGAAGACAGGGACCAAACTCTACTAGAGGGTTGGGGGCCACTAGAAGGTATTTTGTTCACCCTCTTTCCTTTAGGCAAAACAGGTCTCCCAGACCTATAACATATTTGTCTCCAAGTTGTAAGTGTTCCCTGGTTGGTTATAAAAAGTGCTGCCAAAACTGATTGCACCTCCAACTAAAGAAAGTAAATTATAGAATACTTTGCACAAATAGACATAGTGTGAAGCTGATCTCTTATGAAAGAAAATACTTAATGGGAAATTTGTGGATTTGTTAGAACTGTTCATGACATTTGTAAATAATTTTGACTCATGACACATGACATTTGAAAGTTTCAGGACATTTATGATAATATTCTCTTCAATATTCTTGCCATTCTGTTATCCCCTGTTGTATCTCAGAAAAATCTAGATTTTGAAAATGTGAGCCGTATTTTTTTCTTCAGAAACCACAGGATTGCTCGTGGCCTTTTATGTAAGGATTCTCTGGAAGGTGGGGCTCACACTGTTTTCTCTCTCTTCCTCCCTTTCTGAGCCCAGGTAGCCATACTTAAAAGAAAGGATCCCCTCAGCTGACCTTTCCAGGGCCTTTAAAAGCCACCCACTATGCTTCTCCATGCCTCTTTGATCCTTCCCAATGTGCAGTGAATTTTCATATCAGAATGTTTCCTGGAAAATAAAATTTTTATTACCCTATTGTCTTTTAAAAACTATCCCTTTGAAGTCCGTGCCATTGGGCTATACTCCCTCTCCCCTTTTCCCATGTCTGAGGACATTTACCTCCACTCCAACACTTTGGTCACCTTGTGTGACTCATTCTCCACATGGATGACTCATGCAGGACCCTAGATCTTTGTCCCCTTCATTTCACCACTTTAGCCGAACACTCCCAGTCACATCTGGATCTGTAACTCCTCCACAGCAAAACCTTCCGTAGAGCTTCTTGGCTTACCTGCCCTGTGACTATTTCTATGAGGATATTGAGATCTTCATCTGATGGGGTGCTTGGGTGGTTCAGTCGGCCAAGCATCTGGCTTTGGCTCAGATCATGATCTCACTTGGGCTCAGGTCATGATCTCATGGTTTGTGAGTTTGAGCCCCACGTTGGGCTCTGTGCCATCAGTACAGAGCCTGCTTGGGATCCTCTGTGCCCCCCTCTCTCTCTGCCCCTTCCCCACTCATGCACACATGCTCTTTCTCTCTCTCTCAAATAAATAAACATTTAAAAAAGTATTTATTTATTTGAGAGAGAGAAAGAGAGGGAGGGGCAGAGAGAGAGGGAGACACAGAATCTGAAACAAGTTCCAGGCTCTGAACTGTCAGCACAGAGCCCCACACAGAGCTTGAACTCACGAACCGTGAGAGCATAACCTGAGCAGAAGTCGGATGCTCAACCAACTGAGCCTCCCAGGCACCACCCAAAATAAACATTTTTTCAACAATAAATACAAAGTCCTCATTTCTTCCAAATCCTTTAGCCTTCTCGTTTCTCCACTTCTGTCTTTCTCCAGAAAAGAACTCATAGTTCATCATTTCAGCAAACTTTCTTCAATACAGCATTCCCCCCTTACCTGTGGTTTCTGGTACCTGTGGTCAACCATGGTCTGAAAGCAGATGAGCCTCTTTCCAACACTTTGTCATGTCAGTAGCAGCCTAACGCTGCATCATAATGCCTAGGTCATTCACCTCACTTCACCTCTTCACGTAGGCATGTTGTCACCTCACATCATCACAGGAACAGTGAAGATAGTACAGTAAGATATTTTGGGAGAGACAGAGACCAAATTCATGTCACTTTTATTATAGTGTATTGTTATAATTGTTCTATTTTATTATTAGCTATTGTTTTAATCTCTTCTTACTGTGCATTATTTATGTTAAATTTTATCAGAGGTATGTATGTATAGCAAAAACATAGTGTATATGTATATATATACACACACTATATACACTATGTATATACTATATATAGTACTATATACACTATATACATATAATATATATATATATATATATACTACACTATAGTATATATATAGTGTATATAGTGTGTGTGTGTATATATATATGTATATAGTGTATATATATAGTGTATATAGTGTGTGTGTGTGTGTATATATATAGGGTTTAGTACTACCTGTGGTTTCAGATATCCACTAGGGGTCTTAGAATGGATCCCCCACAGATAAAGGGAGGTACTATACTCCAGTCTCCTTGGTTTTCAGGCTTTTAGTCACTTACGTTTCGTTTAAGTTTGGAATTTTGTGGGTATAACTTTGTAATTTCAGTCTTCTGTACATGAAGAAAATATCGGGCTGGTAGGCTTTTGATGTACATTTGTCAACACTATTTTTCTTGACAGCAAAGAGAAATTCTAATGAGTCTGTCTCCAATATTTTCTGTTAAATGACCTTCTAACTCAGGTGGTTTTACCCTTCTATGCCGGGGAACGCTTTGGCCAGCTGGTGAAACCTACAAGTGTCTTCTCAGAAAAAGTTGCTAAATTCCCCATATAAAATACCTAGGACTACAGAATAAAACAAATTACACTGAAATGAAATTATCAGAACCATAAAAAGCACATTTGCGATATGGTAATCTATGGGCTTTTGATTAACATATTAAGTAACAAGAGGTAATGTGAGGTCAAATAATTCTTAAGTGTATTTCAAAAGATATGCAACAGTGTATTAATAACAACAATGATGGCAATAATAATAATAACAGCAACAACAACAGACCATTGCTAACAGTATGATGGTTTGTTGCCTCCATGAATTTGAGTTCATAAAACTTCCTGATCCTCTACATGGACTTCCAGTGTCCCCAAGTTACAAATGCTGAGCACCTGGGTTAAGTGCCACTGTAGTAACTGAGGCTAAATTTGACCCTTCGAATCTGTAGCAGATCGAAATGACCAAAATGTAGAAATTGACAGAGAAGCAGCACAGGTCCGCAAAATCAGCCAGCCAACAATCATATGGTGCTGTGTCCAATGGATCAATTTGAGAACTTAATCTACATTTTCCCCCCAGACAGAAAACATATGGTAAGGGAACGGTGAAAGGGGCTAGCTAGCTGCTGCTGACACGTTCCATAAGGAATTCAGAGATCAGAACTGGAAGACAAAAACGTTAGTAGCCCAGATACATCTTATGCTCAGAAAATACTCATTTGGAGCTAATACGCTCTGTGTTCTGGATGCTGACCACACTACTGGGAGCTTAATTACAGCTTGACAAATGTTCATTGAATGTCAGAAACCTAATAATAAACTTATCAATAAGGCAAATTAAGATGAAAAGTAGTGAACAAATAGCCTTATGAGAAAAAGAATAAAATCTGACATCATTTGATGCAATCTAGCCATCTCATTATTCAAGAGCTTGAGAAGAATAGGAGTGGGAAGAAGTGAGATGTCCGGTAGACTACAAAACTTCCTACCATCATAATCACAGGAATTTTTAAAGATCTCTAACGATAGTTGTGTTTTCAGCATCCAAGAATCAAGCTGGAAAAGCATGTGCTTGCGTATAGAATTTGTCTTAAAAGGACTATTTCAAAGTTGTGTTAAAAACTGGTTATGCTATTTCAAATAGCTGGAGACTATCCAGAGAACCTTTTAGCTAATCTCTTAGCTCATGAAAAGATTTTTGAAGTAAACCCACCTTAAGATACTTTCAGCTGATTGGCAACAGGTAAAGTACTTCTATATTTACTTCTATCTCAAGGAAAAAAGAAGACTATTTCAAAGTCAGATATTTATTTCCATTGAAATCTGAAGGTGACTTACAATTGCCTGGTTCCAAAATGATCTGCTACATGAAAGTGCTTCTGATATTTTATCTTCTGAAAGGAGATACCCATGCTGCCGTCATTCGTAAGTGCCTCAAAGACAGAGAGCATAAACACATTTAATTTCTGCATTAAAGATACTGCTTGAATGGGAATAAAATGGGATCACTTATAAACAGCCATTTCCCTTTTGGTAACAAGGTATCCAAAACCATTCCCCAGTCTTCAAATCCAAAATATTTCCTGTGTAATACTTGTCTTTGGTCAAAAATAAAATCAATCAGTCAATAAAAGAAAGTTGTCCATTACTTATCATATCATACCTGCCTCTATTCACTTATTAAATAACTTTTTTCAGTTGGGATGAGCACTGGGTGTTATATGTAAGTGATGAATAATTAATTCTATTCCTGAAATCATTATTATACTGTATGTCGACTAACTTGGATTTAAATAAAAAAAATAAAATTAAATGCGTAAAATAAAATAAAAAAGAACTTTTTTCTTATAAACCCTAATAGAAAAAATAGCCGGAGTTATAGCCATTTCTCTTGCCTATTTTCTTAACAAATCAAGAAAATTAGAGAAACTTTACTTTTTACTAGCATAAACCATATCAAGAAAAAATCAGTGCAAATAAGAGAGAAAGCAGTGGAGTAATATTTCTTTTATAAAACGTTACCTACATTAGTTACCAGTCAAATGACATGTTCAACAATAGGAAAAAAAATTAACAAATTTGTAGATGTAGTGTAAGTTGTCATTCTTTTCTCAAAGTAATAGTTTTAGAATTTAATAAGAGTTCTATGCTTACTAATAGCCTCTGTGAAGGAAGGCATCATTTAGCCTAGCTAGGCTGATGTGAATTCACAACTTAAAAATTCAAACAGCTTACTTTACTGATTGTCTTTAGGGTTAATGTGTTTTCATTAGAAAGCCTCCAAGATAGAGAGCAAGGTGACTTATACACAACACATAAATATCTTCTGCTGTAGTGTTAGAGGCATTTGTTGTGGAACATTCTGAAGGATTCAGAGCAGCATTGCACATGACCCCTCAGTTCTAGTCTCTAGGATTTTCTCATGTTCCGCAATAAATTTCTTAAAAATATAGTTTATTGTCAAATTGGCTAACACACAGTGTATACAGTGTGCTCTTGGTGTTGGGGGTAGATTCCTGTGGTTCATCGCTTACCTACAACACCCAGTGCTCATCCCAAAAAGTGCCCTCCTCAATGCCCATCACCCATTTTCCCCTCCCCCGTCATCAACCCTCAGTTTATTCTCTGTATTTAAGAGTCTTTTATGGTTTGCCCCCCTCCCTCTCTGTTTGTAACTATTTTTCCCCTTCCCTTCCCCCATGGTCTTCTGTTAAGTTTCTCAAGATCCACATATGAGTGAAAACATATATTTGTCCTTCTCTGCCTGACTTATTTCACTCAGCATAATACCTTCCAGTTCCATCCACATTGCTGCAAATAGCATGATTTCATTCTTTCTCATTGCCAAGTAGTATTCCATTGTATATATGAACCACGTCTTCTTTATCCATTCATCAGTTGATGGACATTTAGGCTCTTTCCATAATTTGGCTTGCAATACGATTTTGAGCATTAGAATAGATTTAGCGATATTGAATGGCTTGCCTTGCTTTCTGAAAGTGTGTGAAGCATTACAAAGAAAAAGATACGTATGGACTATGAGTACAAATGAAGATCTATGTGCAGCATTTCCAATTATTGTAATTTCTGTAAATAGTGTTAAAAAATGTTTCCTAGAATACAAAGAGGGGAAATATCGTAAGATTTCAGTTTGTGATCTGTCTACAAATACTATAAATTTTAACTGTTAGTGGCAGCAGTGTATGTCTGTTTTACTTACACTATTTGTTTTTCTTTGAAAACATAGTGTGTGTAAAAGTATTTGGGTTGGGTTTGGCAGAGTGGAAAAACATAAATGAAACTAGAAAAAGAGCTTCCAGTGATGAATGTTACAGTGTATAAATTAAATTCCTAATGACATAACTTGGAGAGTTTTTTTGTCTTTCAACAAGCTTGCGTGATGTAAGCTTTATTCCTGTGGAAACTTAGCACATTCGGTAGTTTGCTCATTTGATTTTACCTTCCAATAACTGAGAAAAGATGAGCACTTGGATGTGGGTTTCTATTATATAAATGTCTAGGTAAAGTTAGCTAATGGCAGCTGCTGATGAAACCTGGCTGTATACAAGGAGATGTTGTTCTTTCATAGAAATATACCCTCATTTGGAGTTCTTGATAGCAATTTCTCCCACTTTTATTGTGCACATAACTATGCCTCTTAGTTTTTTTCCACAAAGATATTCAGCTCTTCTAATTTTCTCTTTTTGGATCCTGTTCTGAATAGTAGTTCTCTGGGCATCAAGGATAAATGCAGTAATTCAGGCTCCAGTTTTTCTTGAAGGACAATGGCATTCTCCATAATATATTTAATAGACAATCATGTTCTCATGTCTAAAATAAATCTAAATCATCAAAGGATAAAATGGCCTACTGAATGATTTTACTCATAATTCTTCTTTCATATGATTTCTTAAGGACTTAGAAGTATCAGGTTTTAACTGCTCTGTAACTTAAAAAAAAAAAATCTGTGAAAATTCTTCTAGTTCTTCAAACTCCAGGCTGAGACATTTTATAAGAACTTTGTAAATGTCTATGAACTATGTTATCCAGGCCAGTTTTGTTTTATTTGGAGAAAATGATTTATCCAAATCCTATATTCACTAGCACAAAATACAAACACTCTCCTTATTGTTGTCAAACACTTCACAGAGCCCCATTCCATTGATTTGTTGAGCTCAGTCAATAGCAGATTCTATGTTCAAAGTTTGATCACTCATAGACCTTATGATTCCTACTTTTTGTGGTGTGGTCTCAAATTGTCCTATAACTCAGGCAAATTATTTGGCAACTATGTCAGGAAAGGGGGCTAAACATTTTAGATGTTCCAGCTGGATAGTATCACCACTACTAGAAGAAATAAATGCAGTATGTATCCACTGATAGGTCAGTGAATAACTTTTGCTTCACTTACATAGCCTGATATAGCATGCACATATTTATTGATACACACACTTTGCTATTCAAAAATTACTTGAAGCACTTTATATTAAACTTGGAAATATAATAAGCTTTAATTCATATATAAAGAACAATGCTTAATTAATTTTATCTTCTTTCCACTAATAGAAAAAATTACCTAAAGAAAACTATCGCACTACGTATAAAATTTAATTGTAAACTTTTTGCAAGCTAAAACAAAACAGAAAATTCACAATGTTGCATGAAGTTCATTGCATCAAAAAAGTAAGAATGAGTTTAATTAATGTCTCTGTCAATGCCACTATGGACTCACTGTTTAAGTACACTGTAGGTAGAAAAGCTTAATATATATGAAAATATGTCCATAAATTAAATAGGCTTCCTTACCTTATTTTTTTTTCAAAATAATTTTAAAAGTTCATTCTATGAAACAATTTCAAAGGATATTATTCCAAGAAGCACACACCTTGTTGGGATGGAGTTTCCACTTTCAGATACTACATGTATCTACTCAGAATGATCTTACAATTTACCACTGAAAACTTTCAAAAGTATCAGAGATCATAGATAATTTAAATGACTGGTTGTTTTTGCAAATAACATGCTTGGAATAGTTTTTTTTTTCATGGTGTCACTAGAATGCTTCACTTATTCTGATGTCATTTCAAAAATAGCATATATTTCTATAATAAAGTATTATTCATATTTGCATATATATAATGTATAAAAATATATGTATATATGTGTATTTTTCATAATACTATCTGACATTTTATCATTTAAAATAGGGCATACTTCAAAAATATGTAAGGCTGACTATAAACTTGGAAAAATGATAATTTCAACAAAAATTAAAGTAAATATAATAATAGTTGCACTTTAAAAATAAGGGCTTATGATATTCCACTTACACATACTTATTGATTCAACCTTCACAAAAATGCTATGAAATCTTACTATATTTTAATTTTTATTTTGTATTCTGATTTTTTTTCTAAATAAAAAAAAACTGGAAGCTCAGAATGACCAGGTAACTTATTCAAGGTCATGTAACCAGTGGATCTAGAATTTGAATCCAAGTCTGTCTGATCCTAAGTCTCATGTCCTTCCCACTATGCTTTACTGTCTCACCATACTTTCAATGAAGTGCCTGGAAAATAATGCAACACTTTCACACTGACTACTTGACCTGCATTGCAAATTTGCCTGACATTAATACAGTTTTCCTACTTGTTAATGCATTTGGTTTGAATTTATAAGCTGACTACCTGACTCTTAACTTCCTCAACTTTTCTGCTTTTGTTATGGGAAAACAACAACGACAACAACAAAAACTAATGGTGGTTCATGTGCGCTATACCTGCTGGATGAGAAGAGATGCTGTAACCAGGGAAGTAGTGCCTTAGAATGTTGCCCCCAAGCCAATGGAGCAGATAGGCAAGTAAGGAAGAACATAGGCAACCTCATACACAATAGAGTCTCTCTAGACACTCCATTCTACTGAGCAGGCTAAAAACACACCCTCTTTGAAGCTAGGGCAGGTATTTTTGTGATGTCATAGACGAGGTGTATGGAACACCTCTTCTCAGAAAGCCTTCTTCTATAACTACTTTTGGGCTAGATGGAATACCAACATCCAACGTGGTCTTGCCTAATTCTTATTCTTTGATATCTACTCTCTGATCAAGCAATATATTCTGCTACATTTCTTTCTTGATATTTAAATATCTTAATCTTATGTGAGCTTCCTAAATTTCAGCCTACATCACCTATGGGGGGCTTAAGTGGGCAGGACAGCATTAGTGCCTAAATTATTCTGCATCTGTTGCTTCATTTGGAATCCCAGTAGGTGATTTATAGACCCCGTAGTTGTTCATGTACTCCAAACCCCATAGTCACGAGTGATCAAAATGGCACCCAAAGTCAACTCAGCAATGAAATTAAACCCCATAGTCTTTATTGAGTTGTAATAAAATATCACATAATAATCTGTATCCCGTTTTATTATAGTGATTTGTCAAACTACAAACAATACCTGAATTAATATATTAGAAATAAAAAGTGTGATATTTATTTAACACAGAACTTTGTTAATAGTTATTAATACTTCCTTCTATTAGGCTTTGCACATTATAATAAAATAATTGATTATGTAGTCATCCTTTTAGTCTTGGCATTTCTAAATATTTTCCATTTTCACCAGATATCATGTCCAAGTCTACTTTTATCAGCCATGGATTCTAGGCAAGATCCCAATTATCTCTTAACGATCTTTCTTATATAAAATATAAAAAGTTAATTTGACAGCTAACTTGAAGAGGATTATCTGCAGTCCCAAGTAGATTTGGAATATAAAAATCTCGTTAAATGTTTCTGTTTCTAGTTACTCTATATTATATATCAATGCAGTTTAATAGAACAGTCACTTTTTCTTTGTGGAATACAGACTTTGTTCTTTGTGAGTATTAGCTCTGAAGTGTTGGAAACATAAACCAGCATTCTCACTGCGCTGCTTTTGCTCAATTGTGACATTATTCTAAGATTTGCCAAAGAAAAATGTGTAGTAATCATAGGAAAATTGAGGATGCTTGTCTGGTTCCCAGCTATCTAGGGTAAATCTCAGGATGTCTGTGAGACTGCATCTGTATCAAAACTTTTTTTTTTTTTTTTTTGGCTGGACAGTCCTTAACTTCCACTCAGACTGTTCCTAATAAGAAGGAGGGACCCAATTATCTTGTATGTCCATACAGCTATATTTAGGATTTGTCCCTGCTTCAGAGGGATCTGTCGAACCTGTAAGATTGTTTTGAAGGATTCTAAGTTCATTTTGAGAATTTGGATATCACTTGAACGGTAACATAGCTCAAACTTCCACCCACCTTGGTAACCCTGTAATGACAGGAATGCCACCCTCTTCTCGTTATCACCAACACATCACAAAGTTTTCCATTTTTATGCACTCAGTATACTATGTGTTGCACAAAGGAGGAAGGTTGCTTTGAATGGAGAAGGAATCTAGTCAGTCTGCTCAATCTTTTGTTCAAAAACATCTCTTACATACATTCTATAGGATAGGCTCTAGGCTAGACACAGGACATACAATGCTGGATAAAACAAATATGATAATGTCCTTCATGTTGCTTTTCCAAAGGACCCTGAAGAGTTCTACTTAAAATCGAGAGTCTCCCTTTGATTTCCCAGGCTAGCCAGAAACAGTTATCCTTACTCTCAATGGGGTCTGGGTTCCCCTCTGCCCATTGCTCAGACTGAAATATAACCCAGATGTTGTTTGGTGTTGTAAATTTTGAAGGGGAAATAAAGCTTCGCAGAGAATCCGGGAACATTTGTGCTGTACTATAGAATGTTCTGGAAGCTATTGTGGCAAAATAAGACCTCTGTAAGATTCTGTTTGTAAGTTGCATCATCCTAGCTCCAGTACCAAGGGCAGGGCATGACCAGTT
Source organism: Panthera pardus (assembly GCF_024362965.1). Lineage (NCBI taxonomy): Eukaryota > Metazoa > Chordata > Mammalia > Carnivora > Felidae > Panthera > Panthera pardus. Next base: position 19,037,105 of record NW_026527002.1, read on the forward strand.
TAGCATGCTTTCAAGTAAGGGTTCATAGAACCAATTTTTCAGACACTCTAGCTCTGGCCAATGTCTCCTTTGTGCTTCTTATTTGGCTCTAACCTATTGACTTCAGAATATCCTGATATCAAGCTTCATGCATCTTCATTCTCTGGAACATTATTTATGACCCTCAATTCAACTGCTCCATCTGGTTTGTGGACTAAAAATAAGAAAAAAAGGACATCAGGAATTCATTAAGATCTTTTTTTTTTTTTTTTTTTTGCAACTGGAAATACTGTAAATGCTGTGGGCATTTTATCTGTTTGAAAAGTGTCAAGATTTGGTTAAGTGAGTTCATTTGTATTCTCCAGCCTTCCTTTGCTCTCTGTAACTGCTGCTTTACTATGAGCACCCATAATTTGACCAAACACTGCCAATTTCCTGACACTACTTTAATATAAGTAAATGTTCAGCTTAGCCTACATAAAAAATACAAAATCACAGGAGTAAATAAGTTCCAAAGATACATTTTTAAATCTTCCAAAATGAGGTTGTAAATATAAAAACATAAGCAACAACAACACAGACTAAGGTAAGTATTTTTATGTAGTAATTTTAAATTACCAGAAGCAAAAACTTAAACTTGATCTTAAAATTAAGAATTAAATAATAAAGATGGATAGGTACTAAAATTCTTAAGGAAAATTGTTTTTAAAATGTGAATAAAGAAAAAAAGAAAGAAAATAGGTGTAACAAGGAGCAGCATTGATGAAATCCAACTAACATCCATAGTGATTTGATAAGCCATATATGATCACAATTAGCCATTGTTAACAGCCTGAGAAAAATGAAAAGAGCCTGAATAAAGACATTGGTTTTCTTCCTGAAGTGATCACCTGCTGATTACATCATTGTAAAAAAAATGAGTAAAAAAAAAATCAGTTTTGAGTGAATATGTTGAGGGTAGGGGGGAGAACAAGTCATAAAGGCTAATTGAGAGTATGAATCAATGCTTAGGGAAGAAAATCTCCCCAAATTCCCTGAAATTTTATTAATATCCAAGCCCAGATCAAGGCCTTTTTTTAATGCAATAAGAAGTACATTTCAAATAGATTAGTTTATCTATTTCTCTACCTCAATTTAATTTATAATTGGAAATTATAAGCATTTCATTAATCAGTTAACAAGGCATATTTATAAGGCATATTAGTTCATAAGTTACAAGAGCAAACTGACTTATTTTAAAGGCAACCCTGGTGTTTTAGCAAGGAAAGACTAATGCTGTTTATTCCAGGGGTCAATCTTGTTTTTGTTTTTGGTTTTGGGGTTTTTTTTTATGTTTTATTTATTTTTGAGAGCAAGAGAGACAGAACATGAGCAGGGAGGGGCAGAGAGAGAGAGAGAGAGAGAGAGAACTCGATGCAGGCTCCAGGGTCCGAACTGTCAGTGCAGAGCCTGATGCTGGGCTTGAACTCACAAACTGCAAGATCATGACCTGAGCTGAAGTCAGACGTTTAACTGACTGACCCACCCAGGCGCCCCTATTTTTTTATTTTTAAAAAAATAAATCTTCTTGGGATTTTATGGGATACTGTGTTTTGCGATGGCCACAGGTGAAACACAATGAAGGTAATACCTCTTTGAAACAATACTGTAAGGAAACAATGAAGAATATGGGTATAAAAGTAATAAATTGAGAACCAAAATCTTATTTGTGTTCCTGTTGATAGAAAAGCCACAGGTCCCATGTTGATATTATTTGTCATTTAAGAATATGCAAATGGATCATATGAAAATGATCCTTGCTATGAGAACTTGCTAATAAGGGCAAGGACTCTGTGGCAATGACCTCTGTCATGGGGGGCAGACTACCTGGGTTCTTGATGTCTAAAGTTTCTTGACTTTTCTGGCTTGTACCTTTCCCTTTTCCAAAACTTATTTTCCAGTTCACTACTTCTTAATACATTGTCATGTTTTCCAATGATGGAGAAATGGGATTAAATAAAGTTGGTAGATAAGAAAGAAAAAAGTGGCATCCTAAGAGAAAAAAAATGGTATGAACAGTGATAAAATGGTAATTTGAGAACTGTCTATAAGTAGGCACTGAATATCAATTCACTATGTTTCTGTGTCTGTTCTATCTATTACAAATGCTTTGGAAAAATTCTAATTAAAAGTATGTAGAAATAGAGAAGCCAGAAATAAGCCCTTAGATTTATTGATTTTTTTTTGGCAAGGGTGCAAAGACAATCCAATGGCAAAAGAATAGTTTTTTTCAAGAAATGGTGCTAAAACAATTGAATACTCATATGCAAAAAAAAAAAAGAAAAGGAAAAATCATTTAGATGCATACCTCACACCATATACAAATATTAATTCCAAATGTATTATAAATCTAAATATAAGAGCTAAAATATAAAACTAAAAATGAGAAAATATGGTAACCTTAGATTTGCCAAAGATGTCTCAGTTATGTCCCCCAAAGCAAATTTCATAAAACAAAAAAATGGATAAATTAGATTTCATCTAAATGAAAAACTTCATCTTTCAAAAGACATGATTAGGAAAATGAAAAGATAAGACATACACTTGGCTAAGATATTTATAAGTCATATGTCTGATAAAGGACTATACGCAGAGGAACTTTTACAATTCAATAAGAAGATAATTAAAAATTGATCAAAATATGTTAATGTCTATTAGTATATTCTTAGTCCAAAGAATAAATAGGAAAGACTAATAATAACCATCTGAGAAAATGCTTAATATCATTAGTCACTAGGGAAATGCAAATTAAAACTAAGATGCCACTTTTTACACTCAGCAGAGTGGCTATAATCCTTAACATTGAAAATACCAACTGTTGGTGATAATGTAAAGAATCTAGGAACATCTAGGAACATAGAATCTAGAATACATTCCTTCTAGTGGGAATACAAAATGGTATAACTACTTTGGAAAACACTTTGGCAATTTCTGAAAAGTTAAACATGTACGTACCATATGACTCAGCAATTCCTGTTCTAGTTATCTACCTGAGTTATGTATATGGATTTTCCTAGCAGCATTATTTGCAGTAACCCCAATCTGAAACTAATCTTGATGTTTATCAACTAGTGAATGAATATATAAAGTGTGATATATTCATACAATGGAATTTTATTTACTAGTAAAGAGGAATGGACTCCTTTTACACACAGCAACATGGATGAACCTCAAAAACATGCTAAGTGAAAGAAGCCAGACACAAAGTAAAACACAGTGTATGTTTTTGTTTATATGAAATTTCTAGAAAAGGTAGATTCATGGAGACATAAAGGAGGTCAGCAGTTGCCTGAAGCTGGTAATAGGAGCAAGATTGATAGCAAATGGGAGTGAAAGAAACTTTTGGGTGGTGGAAATGTTCTAAAATTGTATTATGGGGGTGGCTGCACATTTATATAAGTTTAATAAGAATCTTCAACTTTTATACTTACAAGTGGTGAATTTTATGTTGCATAAATTATACCTTAATAAAGATACTACAATTTTTAAAGGTATGTGAAAGGCAAATCTCCACTAACATACCTATTTTTTCATACTGTTAAGAATAAGCAAACCATTGAGCCTACAAGGAATATAATGTTATAAAGAAAAAGTGAGTGATTTACTTCTACTTGTAAAAGTTATTTCAAAGTTTAAGGTTGTCATTGTTTCCTCAGTAGACTATTTTCACAGAAACTAAGTCCAAGGAACATTGTCCTTACCTTGGGTTTTCTGTAAATACACACCGTAAATCCAGGGACTTAATAAGATGAATGAGGTTTTTCCCCTCTTATTGGGTACCAAGGACTACTTGGCATCTGTCAATGTTACTGAAGTGCTACATGCAAATTACCTGCACATCAATTGCTGAAGAATCTTGAATAAAGACTAGAGAAGACCAAGGATTATAAATAAAGTCTTAATAAAGCTTAAGCAGAGAAAGAATTTTTTTTCCTCCTTAGATTTACATTCTTTTTGACTCATTACAACAGAGGAGCTATCAAGGAAGATGTGAAGAAGGGAAGGAAATGAGAGATGGGGGCTATACTTTGGATAATGTTCAACAATAAAGAATGCAACTTATTTTAATATCCATTACTGATTTCTCGACATGTTGCTTTACTTAGTTGTCTTAATTCAGTAAAACAAACTATATCCATTTTCAAATATCAGGCTATTGTTTTGTCATACCCATCATCAAATGATCCTTTCACTATCTTTTATTTGGTTTTAACTAGCCAAGGTCCATTGAAATTCAGTTCAACTCTGTGTTAGTGGAGATTGCAAGACAGTGTTTATGGGAGAGAAGACAGGGTGTGTTATTCTATGTTTAATGTAGATCCTGCTCCAGTTAAGAAAAAAACTGTATTAGTACGAAGAAATTTGCCAGCCTGGAATCCACTAAAAAGGAAGGAAGAAAGAAAGAAAGAAAGAAAGAAAGAAAGAAAGAAAGAAAGAAAGAAAGAAAGAAAGAAAGAAAGAAAGAAAAGAAAGAAAAGAAAGAAAAGAAAGAAAAGAAAGAAAGAAGAAAGGAAGAAAAGAAAAGAAAAGAAAAGAGAAAGAGAACTTTTTATGACAGTGTTTCAGTTTTGACATATAACCTGATGGGAGTTATAGGAATAATAGAAAAAGTAAGGGAGAATCATTTATAGACTCTATGGCTAAAGTTTCAGAGTAGGGAATGTTCACATTTGAAGGCTATGTCCTAAATTAGCAGCGGTATTTGGAGGCTTTGGAAAATATGGACTTTGTCACAGGTTCAATCCCTAGACTGGAAGAAACTAGGATATTGCCTCCATAGGAATGTACATAACTGGGGGATGAAAGCTTAGAAGTACAATCCTGTGGGTTTTTTTTAATATGACCAGCCTTAGTATTTCTATAATTGTGTTTAAAATTGACACAAGATTTTGTTTGTCAAGTTATTCTTTATTTCTCTAGAGACTATTGGGGAAGTGATGATTGCCTTGATCTAAGTCATTTTCCTTTTGATTATATTTTCAATGAAAATTTATGGTGGAATATGAACTTACTGTTGAAGCTGTCATCACAATTACATTATTATCATGTGGTTAGAAATGTATGTCTGATATAAACTTATTAAGTAATTAAATCTATTAACTGTTAATAATGACTTCACTATTTAAATTCCATATTGCTTTTTAGATTCCTAAAATGAGTTTCCTACATCCTAGTATCTCATGTAGTTAAAGAGCAGAGTATGGACAAAAGTTTCCAAGTTGTCAAAGACATCTCTATACCTCTCCTCATTTTTTTACTAAATCAAATTAATTGGCTTTTACTCTCCTAACATATGAGGAATTATATTTTTTTATTCTTTTTTTACATTTATTTATTTTTGAGAGACAGAGACAGAGCACAAGTGGGGGAGGGGCAGAGAGAGAAGGAGACACAGAATCTGAAGCAGGCTCCAGTCTCTGAGCTGTCAGCACAGAGCCCGCCACGGGGCTCCAACAAGCAAACTTCAAGATCATGACCTGAACCAAAGTCGGACACTTAACTGACTGAGCCACCCAGGCGCCCCCATATGAGGAATTATATTAAACATAAAACTTGAGAGAAGCTTTGTCTGGTATTCATAATTTAAACTCTTTAATCTGTTTTAGATTTTTCTATTGCATTCTTCTACCTGGTTCTTATAAATCAGCCTGCAAAAGAACATATTCCTTATTAACTTGCACATTAACAAATCCAAAGTTACAAACTACAGGTAGGCTAGCCCACGTTGTACAGGAGCAATTTTAAATAGAGTTAAGAAAACATTTTCATTCCATGCCAGAACTGTTCCCAAACATTCATTAGTAGATCGAAATGTGCCTTCTAGACCCTATGTGACTGATCAGGGTTCATGATGTCTGAAGAAAAACAAGAAAACTCACGGAAGCATAAACACCATTTTGAGAAAATACTGTTCCTTTTATTTTCAAAAGCATCTACTGTGCATTGTAGAGGATTTTGTGACTCATTAAGTGAAGATGCAATAATTAGGATCAAAGTATATATTTTGTATTGAGATTAATTACATTTTGAAAACTGGCTTATGGACAATAAACATTTTCTTACATGAAACACAGAAAGGATCTGAAAGGTCCAAAACTGAATTTTACTCCACAGCAGTTGGGAAATCATTCAGTAAAAGGGAAATGGTAAGGTAATGCAGGATATCATAAAGGTTTTCTGGCCCCATATAAACTTTCTCTTTGGTCTCAAAAACATTAACCAACGCAGAGCTGACTGCGGCTGAGCTGGGTGTTCTTCCTCAATGCTTTATTACCTTCTTGAAGCTGACAGCAAAATGCTTCGGCAGTTGATTCAACATTAGACTCTAACGGTCTTAAGTCTAAGGGAAGCTGGTAACTGCTTTGCAAATATTAAAGATGGAAATGGCATTTTCAAAATCTAGATTTTGTTCTTTCTGGTTTTTATGTGTTTTGCCCAGAGGTAGATTTTTTAAGAAATATGAAAGTTGTATTTTGTAATTTTTCCAGGAATGTATTCATGAACGTAAATAGAAAGAGACGGGATGATAGGTCTGTGTTTGTATTTTAGGAGAGTATAAAATGAAAGTATGTGGTGTCTGTTTTCTTCGGGATACAATATGTCATCTAGTGAACAATTTTTATATATGTTTTGCCATCTATCATCCTCATCCTACTTAAGAATAAAATTAGAGTTGGCTGTATCCCAGTGTTGTTTTAAACACACAGATTCACAAAGGATACTGTCTTCTTGGATGTGACCTAGGCAGGTGTTGTTCATGAAAAGAAATTAGAAATAGAGAGATGGGTGTTAGAATTGAAAGGAAGGTGTTTTATTTGGTCCATCCAGTCAGGACAGACTAGATTATGCTTTGGTGATTAAAAACACCACCTCAAATTTTATCATGTCAGAAGTTTCTTTCTCATGCACATTACCCGTCTAATATGGACCAGCAGGGAGTTGGACCCATTGTGGTTACTTAGACATAGGATGACAAAAGCTTCATCCTGAAGCAATTCCACTTGACAGGAAAAAAGGTTTGAGGCAAATCTCAGCCTGGCCTTTAAAACATCTGCTTAGATTTCATTGGCCAAAGCAAGTTACTTGGCCAAGTATAACTTCAAAGAAGATCGAGAAGCACAGTTTTATCGCATGCCCCAAAAGAGAGAGCCAGAAATATATAGTGAACAGCACAGAGGACTTAAACAGTATTATAAATAATATTCAGGGAATGATTTGTTGGAGACTGAATTGATCACAACTTAGACAATCAGTTTTACCCACAGTGACTTACTTCAGTTTCTTCAACTAACCTATTTATTGGTAAAACAAACACTGTTATAATTTGAGAAGTCCCCTCTGGTATATACCATTTCCGTGTGGTCTTCTTGTCATCAAGAACTATTTTGATTTCTATTTGAAGAAAAGAAAGTGATTTTCAAAGATATTGGTCTTGCCCTAAATAATATTTTCATAAAATTTTCTGAAATAAGTCCAAGGCACATATTTCAGTAGGCATGAGAAGGCTCTAGAACATTTTGCTCTGCACAGATAACCCTTATAGAATATAAATTATTCTCATTATGTTAGGAGTGGTGACCTGCGGCCAGGTCTTGATACTTGAAACTAAACAAAATTATAATTAACATAACAATTATACTCTTATCAGTTGTATCTGTTTATTAAATATCACATATCATATCCCTATTATGGATCATTGAACACAACCTATAGGAAATTATTGCTTCACAGCCACATACTTGCACCATGCTCTAAAACATGGTTACTAGAGGTCAAGGTTTTGAGGTATGGATATTTTGACACTAACTAAAGCTACCATATTTTTCACCCCAATTGTTAGAATACTTTTTTTGGTGCCACTTTTATGCATAGAAAGTAGTCTATAAAACAGAATTTGGATGTTAAGAACACAGTAGTTCCTCAATAAAGATATGAAAATAAATATAAGAAGGCTTAATTTTCTGAAACATTTTCTTTACTGGAGAAAGCTGTACTTGAAAGTATGTGATTATCTCCAAAGTACATGACAAATACATGTTGCAACATCCATCTGTCAGCATTGCTAGCAAAGTAAAATGTAAAGAACATATTTTATTTTGTTAATGGGTCAGTATTAAAAAGAAATCTGAAGTCATTTCTTCCATACCTTTTCACAATAGTTCCCTAGCATCAAGATAGGATGCACTAATTTACCTCAGTTGCTTTAATGTAGGAAGTACTTTAAAAAAAAAAGAAAAAAAGAAAACCCTTCAGACATTGAAGAGAAAGAACATACCCTCAAATAATTAAAAGAAAAAAATCAGACATCTAGGGGCACCTATATGGCTCAGTCGGTTGAGTGGCTGCCTCTTGATTTTGACTCAGGTCATGATCCCAGGGTCATGGGATGGAGCCCTGCATGGGACTCCACATTAAGCATGGAGACTGCTTAAGATTTCTCTCTCTCTTTATCTCTCCCTTGGCCCCTCCCTTTTGCTCTGCTCACACACTCCTCCTCACATTCTCTCTCCTTTTTCCTTTCAAATAAATCAATACATCAATACATCAATAAACAAACAGAAAAAGAAAAACCAGAGCTCTAGTCAGGAATAAACAGGACATCATTTAGTGATATAGGATGGTAGGGTAATTCACTGTTTTTATAGTAGAGTTTTTAAAATCACAAGGCCCCCTATATTGGACTAGAAACTGAATAGGAAACACAAATTTCTTTTGACTTGGGAGTCAAAGGAGTCCTAAGGCTGAGATTTTAAACTCCCCAACAGATTTTTGGTTTTACAGTAGTTGGCAAAGTTATTTGCATATGCCCCCTGAATTAATAGTAGTATGCTTCATTTGAAAAATAGAGAAAAATAAACATAATAGAAAGTATAAATCACTCATAGACTTAAAAATTTGTGTAGACTCTGAGGTGCCTGGGTGGCTCAGTCAGTTGAGCATTTGACTTCAGCTCAAGTCATGATCTCCCAGCTTGTGGGTTCGAGCCCTGCATCGGGCTCTATGCTGACAGCTCGGAGCCTGGAGCTTGCTTTGGATTCTGTGTCTTCCTCTCTCTCTGCCTCTAACCCACTTGCATTCTGTCTCTGTCTCTCTCAAAAATAAATAAACATTACAAAAATTTTTTTTAAATGTATGTAGACTCTGAAGTAAAAGTCCCTTTGTCTTCTTCAACCTAGTATTTTTTTCTTTGTGTTTATGCATACACGTGACTCATAGCTGTGTAACTTTTAAAAAGAGGAAAGGGCTATTAAACACATTGATTTTTAAGTTTTTTTAATAGAGCATATCATGTACACTTTTAGTCCATACATCTCAAGTTACCTAGTGAAATAACTATTTAGTATATCATTGTACTATTTTTCCCTGATTTACTCAGTCATTCTCCTACTGATGGACATTTTTGTGGTTTCTAATTTCATATTATTCCAAATAAAGCTGGAGTAAGTGTTTTAAATATTGTGAATACTTTTTAAATGTCTTAAGTATAAGAATCAAAATATCTTAGCTAAAAGAAAATGTATTAATTACAAGAGTCATGGGATCAATAGGAAGAAAACAGAAACACAAAAGATGGTTAACAAAGAATCTCTGTTGATTAACAATCAGCTGGAGAACTCAGAACATACTGCTTCTCTATGGAGTCATTTTCATAAAGTCTGTATGTGATATTTTTGATGCATTGCGATATTACTGAGGTAATGCATCTAACATCATGCCACTGATTCTCTGGGATCCTAATAAGTGTCCTAATTCAAATTTCAATGAACACTTTCAAGTACCACATGACCTGGGAATGAATGTAACAGTGGGAATTGTTGATTAGGTGAGTTACCCTAATGACAGAGAGTCAAGGCTATTTACTGTCACACTATAAGATTTCTGTTTGGTTGTAAACCCAATGAAGAAAACTGACTCATGTCCAGATGCTACTGGAGAGAACATAAACTTTATATTTTAGTGTCCGACGTGTAAACCCAGATGATATGTACTTCACTGTTAATCACCTAAGGTTTATATTGGAGAGACTTAGTTAATTTACATGGTATAATTATTTTCTATATTTTCCATGAAGTTTTCTTTTCCAGTAATTTGCAAAAACAAAATGAAAAATCAAAACTCAAACTGAAACTTTGTTGCAGAATAGAGATAACTCTTTATACATTCAAATGGATTTCATGATCAAACTTGGAAAAGATTGAAAGTTATTTTAAAAATTACCTATGGGGCGCCTGGGTGGCTCAGTCAGTTAAGCGGCCAACTTTGGCTCAGGTCATGATCTCACGGTCCGTGAGTTTGAGCCCCGCGTCAGGCTCTGTGCTAACAGCTCAGAGCCTGGAGCCTGTTTCAGATTCTGTGTCTCCCTCTCTCTGACCCTCCCCCGTTCATGCTCTGTCTCTCTCTGTCTCAAAAATAAATAAACGTTAAAAAAAATTAAAAAAAAAATTACCTATAGAGTTAGGCTTTGCCAAAATCCATATTTTATTGTAAACAGATTCTGGAACATTTTAAATTATCTCAAATTCACCTAATCTTAATCACGGTGACTGTGATGTGTATGATACCTCTTACTTTTACATGTATCTTCTACCATTAATTTTATTGTTTAGATCAGATTTCAGGTGGTTGTGATTTTTCCCCAAATACTTAACCACTTTACATTCAGAAATTGAGAGATTAGTTTATTTCAAGGTCATTGGCTCTGTGCTATCAGTGCAGAACCCCACATGGGACCTGATCTCATGAACCATGAGCTAATGACCTGAGCCAAAGTCAAGAATTGAACATGTAAACAAATGAGCTACCCAGGCACCTCCTGCTTTATTATTTTAATGATAGATCTTGCAATGTATTGAACTCATTGAATCTGCTGATTAAAAATATGCCTTCTTTGTCATCTTATTCAACAACATTTAATAATTCTAATAACTTTATAACTTCTAGTACCTTTCTGAGACTTAGTCCCAATTTGACATTACTAACTATGCATATCCTACTCTTACCTCTGAAACTAAATGCTTAGTTTAAGAGCTTATAAAAAGCAATTTCTTTTTTATGACCTGATTTCTAAAATGCTTCTTAAAATGTAATTCATCTTTGTATAGTGAAACATAAATGCCAATATGTTCTTATTCAAAAAGGTTGTTTTGAATTTATTAAATAATGCAGTAAAAATTAGGTGACAATTTTAATTTAATAAGAATAATATTTCTATAAATATATTGGAAGCATGATGTGTAAATGAGCATTGAAAACCAGGAGGACATTGTATATAAATTTGAGACACAGATTGCTATGTAATTTTAACAGATAGAATCAATTCTGAAACATGAATTGGAATTTCTATTACAACTTTATAATGCTTAATCAAATTATATGATTGTTGTAGCTTAAGACTTAAAATATTTATCAACATATCTGCCCTACATACTGTTGAGAGGTCCTGATTATTGGCCAATACATGTATAGTGATTTGTTATCTGTATTAGTGTTCTCTTATGTTTGGTAACTTAAATCACTTAGCAAGAGTGGGAATAGGTGCTTCAGAAAATAATCCTAAAAGATTTTGTATTGCTCTAATGAGGTTCTTTGCTTTGAATAGGGCAGAATTTGTTCTAATTTAAAAAGAAGACAAATAAGGATGATGTAGGAAATTCTCTTCTGATGCCCTTTTATATACATCAGTATCCTTGTCAACCTACATTAAATAGCAACATTTAAATAAATAACAACCATATCAACAAGAGAAGTTATTTACTATTATTAGGAGACAATTCTCCATGAGTCTTTCACATTTCTATACTTCTTACAACCACTCTGATGAACAGTACACAACTGCCTTTGTTCTCAGCTATATTTTCTAGGAAGTTTATACAGCAAAGAGCCTTGGAAGACTGAGCAAAGGGCAAGTTTGTCTACTGTTTGATAAATAAAAGTCTTCCTTAAGGGCAAAGTTCTGACAAGTTTACTGTCCATTATAAAAGATTTGGTTTCCCTAAGCTCAGGGCTCCCTTCCTGTAATATGACCCTTTACATGCACAAGCATCACCTGGTCCTTTTAGCATCATTCTGTGGAATTGGGACTCAAGGAAACAATACAAATTGTTGATACTCTGGATACTGCAATTACTGTGAGCCATAAACTGTCTTTTGTATTTGTCTCAGGACTCTCATGCCTTTTTCCAGCATCCTGGAAACTGGCAGGACTATCTTGTTAGCTTGCAAGTAGAGTAAAAACTCTTTGAAACAACAAAACTAAGATGCTTGATTTTTTAACTTATGATCGATGCTTTATTAAAAAAATCCCTTAGTTCTTCATTGAAAGCATATTATGTGCAATGTTCTGTGCTAATGCTATAAATGGAAAGAAAATTGTTTCTACCCTCAGATAAATGAATGTCTAGTGAAGAGATAGATGTAATATAAATTTTTAAGTATAAAAGGAGCTTTGGACCATTGAATACCTAATTCTGCTTGGGTTGAAAAAGTTTCACAAGGAAGGCTTCTTAAGGAAGGGAAGGCAAAGAAAAGACGTGGAATATGGAAATACATCTTTTAGAAAGTTACAAGCAGGAAAAGTTCCCAGGCACTGAAACCAGAATAATGACAGAATTTATTTGTAAGGCTGAAGCTATCCACCCAGAGAAAAAGCCAACTAGGTCTGCTAGCATTGTGTGCCAAGGAAAAGAATTTTGATTTTATTTGGAAGGCAACGGAGAGTCATTGAAGGATTTTGATAAGCAGAAGAAATGCTTAAGTATCCCTCTTTATTTTTTCACATCATTTATCACAACTTGACATATTATGTATTTCTTTTATTGTCTTATCTTTTAAAAAAATTTAAATGTTTATTCGTTTTTGAGGGACAGAGAGAGACAGAGCATGAGTGGGGGAGGGGCAGAGAAAAGGAGACGCAGAATCCAAAGCAGGCTCCAGGCTCCAAGCTGTGAGCACAGTGCCTGACATGGGGCTCAAACTCATGAACTGTGAGATCAGGACCTGAACCTAAGTTGGACTCCTAACTGACTAAGCCACCCACTCACCCCTTATTGTCTTATCTTAAAATATACATTCCATTAGAGCAGGAGCATTTTGTTGTCACTGTTTATTGAGGTCCTCAATGCCTAAAATGATACCCAACAGATAGTTCATAATCTCTTAGTACTTCTTGAATGAATAAATAGGAGCCACGTGGAATATGGATTACAGATAAAGAAGCATGAGAGCAGAGGCATGGTATGCAATAGTGACTATTATAGTACCCGGATGTGAGATTATAATGGCTTGAAAAAACACATTCTTTGAGATAGGTATATGGAAACAGGTCTAGAGGAGATAGTAAATTTATCTTAGCACATATCAATTTTGAGATACAGCAAGACATCTATGTGGAGATAGCCAGTAGGCAGTTGGATATATGGCTCTTACACTGTGGTTAGAAATCTTGGCTCGATGTAAACATTAGAAAGTCATAAGTAAGTAGGTGTTATTTAAAGCTATGTGCAAGGCTAAGATCACCTACAGAGAGGCCAACTGAGAAGCAAAGAATACATTCCTTTAAAACAACATCTAAAGGGCAGGCAGAAAAATAACCTGAGGATAAGGAACTAGGGAGGTAGAGAAGTAGGAGGAGAAATTGCCAGGATTAATAAGTAATTTTTCAGGTATGTATATTTTATACAAAGCAGAGAATATCTAAATAAGTAATCTTTCATTTATGAGGGAAAACCTTCTGGAAAAAAATTTATGATGTGTTTCACCCTTTGAAAATGAAAAAGAAGAAATCGTTCTATTTGGGATCTTGGGAGAACATGTGATCTGGTTGTGTTAGATTAGCTATAAAAGAAGCACATTTAGAAGATTCAGCTAGAATCCAAAGAACCAAATCTCACTTGAGAAAACTTGAGTTCCTGAGTGAAACTGACAGTGAAGCAATCACTTCATGAGTCTTAATTAAAACATGAATTATTCTCCTTCATTGTTGTTAGTAAAATTCTATCCTATTATTTACTGTGTACTTAAATACCAGAGAGTAACAACCATTCTCTTAGCTTGATATTCAGAACAGGCTAATCATGAGAGGCTCACTCAAGTTAGAAGCACTAAGCAAATGAAAATAGAGGGTAGAGGAATCAGAGATGTTTCAGGTCAGTTGGTCAAGCTCAATTACTAGATCAAAGAATCTAAGGAGTTTCATGAAGATGACTTACCAAGGTCTGCCTATATCAGGAGCTCTAGGCAAGACTCCACTTGAAGGGAGGGAAAGTCATTCTTGTTGAGACTGATATCTGGATACCGTCATTTTAGAAATCCCATGAAGGTTTTCTGTATCTGTATTTTATTTTATAATAAACAGTTGAAAAAATCCCATGAAATCTTTCTGGTGAACCCGTGAAATGCCTTATTTGCAAATCCTTTCTTATCAAAGTTGACCCGTCTATTTTCCTGCTGGCTTTGTCCTGTACTTTCATATTTGATTAATATACCATTTACTGGTTTGGGACCTAACATTTTGTTAAAGTGCAATTACTTTTGTTTTCCTGTTTTTCTTGGTCTCTCCACCTCCCTTACATTTTGTCTAAGTATCTGTTCACTGGCAGTCATTTAAGATTAGACCTCCATCGAGGTAATTTTGGCAAGTGTATTTCAAAGACAGTTCTACATAAAAAGTGGTAGACATGTAAAATTATTCTTGGCTCTTTGCCATGAGAAAAATATACAGAGTTGTCCACAAATACCAACTCAGACCTCATAATATTTCTGTCAAATGAGGTGTGAAGCAGTCACAGATATACATCAACTAACAGAGAGTGACTTTGAGTATTTTGTTTTACCAGAAACATAAGAATACTTATGGCTTAAATCATGAAATGTTTGAGTCCTTGTATTAATGATGTCCTTTTTACAAATTGCAAAAGAAGTTTCAAGGTTAATAGTGGATTTGCGTTACTAATAAAGAATTAACAACACATTAACATTTTTACAACTGGAATATAATGCTCATAATTTTAGTGCCTTAGAAGACGTGAATTGAAAATTGTCCCAATTGTCTGAAACAGACTAAGCTATTTTTGATTATACATCGTAAGTCATCTTTCATAAAAACTACACATGGCAGTGTTTTTCTTTTTTTTTTCTTTTTTTCTCCCCAGCTTTATGAAGTATAAATGACAAATAAAATTGCGTATATTTAAAGCATACAACATGATGGTTTGAAACACTGAAATGATTACCACAATCAGGTTAATTAACACATCTATCACCTCACATAATTACCTTTTATTTTTTTTCTTTTCTTTTCTTTTCTTTTCTTTTCTTTTCTTTTCTTGTCTTTTCTTTTCTTTTTTTGTGTGGTAAGAATGCTTAAGATCTAATCTCTCAGCAAATTTCAATTATACAATACAGTATTATTAACTATAGTCACCATGCTGTTCGTTAGATCTGTAGAACTTACTCATCTTATAATTGAAGGTTTGCCCCTTTTGACCAACATCTCTCCATTTCCCCCACCTCCCAGCCCCTAGTCATCACCATTCTATCCTGTTTCTATGAGTGTGACTTTTGAAAACACTTTAAGATTCCACATACACGTGAGATCATACAGTATTTATCTTTTTCTGTCTCACTTATTCTGCCTTACTTAATGCCCTCCAGGTTCACTCATGTTGCCTCAGTGGAAGATTTCTCTCTTTCTTGTGGCTGATTAATAATATTCCATTTGTCCACTCATATCTTCTTTGTCCTCTCATCTGTCAATGGAGAGATAGGTTGTTTCCATATATTTGCTATTGTAAAATAGGCTATTTTGAATTAAAAAATATTTAATAATTTCAGAAGTATGTCATTGGCGTTGGATTTTTTGTGTTGCTGAAGTACTCTCATTTTTCTCCCTAATGTTTATGTACTTGTCTATAAAAGGTTCTATTATTATTATTATTATTATTATTAATGGGTATTTGTATTTAAATGTCTTCTTTTCTTCTCTTTTATTTTATTTTATTTTAATTTAATTTTTAATTTTTTAAAATTTCAATCCAAATCAGTTAGCATATAGTGCAACAATGATTTCAGGAGTAGATTCCTTAGTGCCCCTTACCCATTTAGCCCATCCCCCCTCCCACAACCCCTCCAGTAACCCTCAGTTTGTTCTCCATGAGTCTCTTCTGTTTTGTCCCCCTCCCTGTTTTTATATTATTTTTGTTTCCGTTCCCTTATGTTCATCTGTTTGGTCTCTTAAAGTCCTTATATGAATGAAGTCATATGATTTTTGTCTTTCTCTGACTAATTTCACTTAGCATAATACCCTTCAGTTCCATCCACGTAGTTGCAAGTGGCAAGATTTCATTCTGTTTGATTGCCGAGTAATACTCCATTGTGTGTGTGTATATATATATATATGTATATATATACAAACAAAATGTGGTGTGTGTGTGTGTATATATATATATATATATATATATATATATATGTATGTATATATATATACACACACACACACCACATTTTGTTTATCCACTCATCCATCGATGGACATTTGGGCTCTTCCCATACTTTGGCTATTGTTGATAGTGCTGCTATAAACATGGGGGTGCATGTGTCCCTTCGAAAGAACACACCTGTATCCCATGGATAAATGCCTAGTAGTGCAATTGCTGGGTCATAGGGTAGTTCTATTTTTAGTTTTTTGAGGAACCTCCATACTGTTTTCCAGAGTGGCTGCACCAGCTTGAATTCCCACCAACAATGCAAAAGAGATCCTCTTTCTCCACATCCTCGCCAACATCTGTTGTTGCCTGAGTCATTAATGTTAGCCATTCTGACAGGTGTAAGGTGGTATTGTGGTTTTGATTTGTATTTCCCAGATGATGAGTGATGTTGAGCATTTTTTCATGTGTCAGTTGGCCATCTGGATGTCTTCTTTGGAGAAGTGTCTATTCATGTCTTTTGCCCATTTCTTCACTGGGTTATTTGTTTTTTGGGTGTTGAGTTTGATCAGTTCTTTATAGATTTTGGATACTAACCCTTTATCTGATATGTCATTTGCAAGTATCTTCTCTCATTCTGTAGGTTGCCTTTTAGTTTTGCTGATTATTTCCTTTGCTGTGCAGAAGCTTTTTATTTTGATGAGGTCCAAGTAGTTCATTTTTGCTTTTGTTTCCCTTGCCTCTGGAGATGTGTTGAGTAAGAAGTTGTTGCAGGCAAGATCAAAGAGGTTTTTGCCTGCTTTATTCTCGAGGATTTTGGTGGCTTCCTGTCTTACATTGAGGTCTTCCATCCATTTTGAGTTTATTTTTGTGTATGGTGTAAGAAAGTGGTCCAGGTCCATTCTTCTGCATGTCGCTGTCCAGTTTTCCCAGCACCACTTGCTGAAGAGACTGTCTTTATTCCACTGGGTATTCTTTCCTGCTATGTCAAAGATTAGTTGGCCATAAGTTTCTGGGTCCATTTCTGGGTTCTCTATTCTGTTCCATTGATCTGAGTGTCTGTTCTTGTGCCAGTACCATACTGTCTTGATGATTACAGCTTTGTAGTATAGCTTGAAGTCTGGGATTGTGATGCCTCCTGCTTTGGTTTTCTTCTTCAAGATTGCTTTGGCTATTTGTGGTCTTTTATGTTTCCATACAAATTTTAGGATTATTTGTTCTAGCTCTGTGAAGAATGCTGGTGTTATTTTGATAGGGATTGCATTGAATATGTAGATTGCTTTGGGTAGTTTAGACATTTTAACAATATTTGTTCTTCCTATCCAGGAGCATGGAATGTTTTTCCATTTTTTTGTGTCTTCTTCAATTTCTTTCATAAGGTTTCTATAGTTTTCAGTGTATAGATTAGAGATTTTTCAACAAAAATTTTAGTTTATCCCGGCCCTATGAAATAGATATAATTCATTTGTAATTACCATATCAATATCTAGCATTTACAAGATATGTGCTTGACATATAATACTTTAAAACTGCTTATTCATATGATTTGATGATACTAATTTTTAATTACACTCTGGGATATCTACTCTGGATGCCCAGGATTTTTCCTCTTGTGTTAGTTTAAGAAGGAACTGAGCATGAAGATTCTTAGAAGATTCTCACAGACCAGGCCAGCTCTGGAAGTGAGTGATTGTGGGTAGTGGAAGATTTTTTAATGACTTCTACCATTAGAGGTTGATAAGGTTCAGGTAGGTGGGTAAAGCTCATGATCTTTAAGGAGCCAGTATGATTCTCTGAGTTCCTGAAGAGGCCCTGTAACAAAGCCAGTAGAGTCGAGACTTTCAGGCCCCTATAGAGTGACCTGAGGGGCCATGGTGACTGCTGGATAGTCAAAATCTCCAACTCAATAGTTGTCTCTAGACATTACATAGCACTATGTTTCCTTATTTTGAATCTCTCAACTGCCTCCCTCTTCCTTAGATTTCTACCTTTAGACCATTTTAAGTCCATTTCAAATGTCATTTTCCTAAGAAACATGAAGAAAATTATTTATCAACATTGTCAAGATTTTAACTTATACTTCAAGTTCACCAAAGTTTCAGAATACCATTTGTGTAGTTTTCTAAATTTTTTTTAACGTTTATTTATTTTTGAGACAGAGAGAGACAGAGCATGAATGGGGGAGGGTCAGAGAGAGGGAGACACAGAATCTGAAACAGGCTCCAGGCTCTGAGCTGTCAGCACAGAGCCTGACGCGGGGCTCGAACTCACAGACCGCGAGATCATGACCTGAGCCGAAGTCGGACGCTTAACCGACTGAGCCACCCAGGCGCCCCTGTGCAGTTTTCTAATGACACCATATAGATTAGAGAGATCTCTTTGAAATATTTAAATAGGTGCAATGACTATATATTTTATGTGTCGCTTCTGATTCTACTTGATATATTTCCCAACATCTGTCACATGTTGGCCCTGGTTATATTTGTTGAATGAATGTAATGTTGGTTATTTATCTGAATAATGCAATGAACACATTGCTGAAATGTGAAAGGAGGCAAAAGTTAGAGCTTTTAATTTTTAAATGCAATGAATTCTATGCTATGTGTAGGCAGGTGAAGTTGTAAAGAATGTAATTAAGGCTTCCTCATTTCTGACTAATCACTGAATCAGTTGTGAGAATGACAATGTCTTCTTCAATGCCAATGAAAATGACAAAAATTTTAAAATATTGTATTTTTATCTAAGTGTTGTTTTTTTCCAAAGGCAATAAAAACTGAGAAATTGAGGAATGACTGCATCTAATATGACATGCTGTCTTTTTTTTTCAATTCAGAATCCTCAATAACAATAGTTTTAATTTTTTTTACTATCTATGACTTAATAGTAAATGATATCAAGGTTTATCTGGTCAAAATGGATCTGAATGCCAAGGAGTAATGCCAGGTAAATGCGAACAATATGATCAACTCTGTAAATGTTGACTGGATGATGAACAGCTTCAGATTCTTATAAGTGCCACGAAGTAACAGCTATTTTAGGGCCCACATCCAACTAAAGTGTTACTCCTATACTTCTGCTATGTTCCGAAAACAGAAACGAATGGAATGCAAACACCTAAACACAGAACCTATAGGGCCTTTGATACTGAGCCCAGGGACTGCTACAGTTAAGAGTTCAGGCTACTGGCATTTGGGTAAGATACATCCAAATTTAGCCAAGAGATTTGGAGCCTTTGTGGATCTGAAACAAATGACCCTAAACATTCACACATGGGCTAATTTAAGCAAAGGTTTGTTTGTGTTGTGTTGAGAGACAGGAATCCGAGAAGAGAGGAAGTTTCGGGTCAAATGGTAGAAGCACTTGGGAGTTTCAAAGCTCCAGGATATTGACAAATATATAATGCTTCTCTGAGGGGTCTTGTTGGGGCTCAGGAAGTAAATGTGAGGGTTGACAGGGTGGTGATAACAAATGCACAAGTGTACACGGCAATCTGCTTGGCTTTTTGAAGTTGAGACTTGGTTGGGAAGAGATGCAATCTAAAGTTGAATCTACACCTTTGCCTATTAGATCTGATTGTAGAATTACATCTAGAAGTGTTTGAAGAATTATCACATTTTTCCAGAATGATATAATTTTTTGCAATGACCTTCAGTTTTGAGAGACTGATACCATTCCTTACCCAGTGTAAATATAGGACACAAAATGCATTAAGCTAATTGCAAATGAAGATGAACACAACTTGCAGTGTTGTGTATGTGAGTGTGCAGATGGAATGAAAATATACTTCAACAGATGGATGATGAAACAAAGGGGCACTTGGTCTGCAATGCTCAGGTTTTGAGAATTCCTGAAAGTTATAGCTCTGACTTTTCCACCTCCCTATAGTGATGAAATGAACCCTTTAGGGGTGTGAGACAAGGTGGACCGAGTGTCCTGACTGCCTACACATGACCCATTTCAAGTTCTCAAAAACTCAAATGCAGACTCTCCTGTTGGGACTTGGAATAGAAGGAAAGGGTCCGCTTCCATTCTTGCAAATGGAATCCATGGCTTTCTTCTTGTTCCTCCAACTAACTCATTTCAAGCTAAGAAAAATATTCTTAAATATGTATTATGTGATGAAGGATAAGGGATGGTACCCCTTACAAACTCAGATGGAAAAGGAATAAATGCTGAATGGAAAAGAAATCACTGTGATCATTGAACTTGGATAAAAATAGTCTTATTGCAGCTTCAGGAGCTGACATGATACTCTAGAACCTAACAAATAGGAAATAGGAGTTTTTTTTTTAAAGAAGGGATACAATTTTTAAAGTTTATTTATTTTAAGATAGAAAGAGAGAGAGGAAATGAGCAGGAGAGGGGCACAGAGAGAGAAAGAGAGAGAGAGAGAGAGAGAGAGAGAGAGAGAGAGAAAGAGAGAGAGAGAATCTCAAGCAGGCTCCACATTCAGTGCAGAGCCTGATGTGGAGCTGGACTCCACAACCGTGAGATCGTGACCTGAGCTGATGCTTAACTGACTGAGTCACCCAGGTACTCAGAAGATGTTTGAAAATAATTAGAAAGTGATGAATTTTGTATGTCTAATACCTTTGTTTTTGGTATAGAATATATTTACTTATAAGGATTTTTTGATATGCAAAAAGATGTACATAATTAGTGGACAACAAGTTGATGCATTTGGAGATAAACATACATCCACGAAACTATCACCAAAATCTATACCATAAACCCATCCATCTCCTCCCAAAATTTCCTCCCTCCTTCTTACTTTTTTACTGTTTCTTATTGTTATTTTATTCTGTGGTAAGAACACTGAACTATCCTCAGCAAATTTTCAATAGTTATAAGCTTTTATATTTCATCTTTGTCATGGCTGTGCTTAAGAACTAGCTTGCAAAATTCCTGAGGGCTGAGGCACCAGCTCTCTGAAGCCAGTAAGCGCCTGCTTCAGTACGTCCCTACTTTTACCTCCCCCTGGTGTAGATGAGACAGGTTCAAACTCTGAGACTGCATGGAAAGAACCAAGATCCGTCTGGAGAAAGGAAAATCGCCGAAGTGGGAACTTGTTTGTTCAGTCACATAAGCCTCACTTTCAAGGGAGACCAAAATACCTTCGTCGCTTCTGATTGCCATGACTTCTCCACCAACCGTAAGCAAGACGCCGATCATATGAACCACATTCAAGGAAAAACGCTTTACAAAATTATGTGAATTGTGGAAATAAGACATATAGTGCTCTAAGTTGGTTTGAACTCACTTGAACAAATTATGGAAATGAGTAAAAAGTACTTTTATTTGTGGTGGAAATTATGTTTTAAAATGACAAATCCCTGACTGCTGCTGGATCCTGCTCTTCAGTCTGAAAATGAATTCCTATAAATAGCTGAAATCTGAGAACAGAATCAATTTGAGTGTTTATGTATGTGTTATACTTATCTCTGTGTGTTTCCCTATAATCTTTCAGTGTCTAGACACATTTATTTCAGTAAATTAGAATATAAGTTGACTTTTATTTGTGAAACATATGAAATGATATGAATTAGACGAAAAACATGTTATCAATTAAAATTTCATTCATGAAATCCTATACACGTTCATGACATAAATAACTGCTTGTTTTAATTTTCTCAAGCTAACCTAAATTAAAATGAATCACAGTAAAACTGAAGCTATAAAATATTTTATCATGTATTTTATGCCGATACTAGATGCACTAAAATGAACAGAACTTTAAATATTTTTCAGGCAGCATCTGTTACCCAGATATTTATAAAGATTCTGCATCAATACTGTGCACAGTATAATTTAAGAGGAAGTTCTTTGATGCTGTCACTGTTGATTCATGTAATCCCATTTATCTTTCTCTGCCTTTGTTTATTTCTAGTTCACAGTGTTCTCTTTCCTCTTTTGCCTTCAGCCTATTTGCTGAATTTTCCATAACATCCATGCTATAGTCAGAGATTTTCTTAATATCACCAAATAAAAGTCAGTTCATTCAAATATCATATGTGATTTTTAGTGATTTTAGTAAAAGTATACTTACTTCTGGAAGAAAATTGGGTTAATGATGGCTGCCTCTTTGGCACAAATCGATAGTGCTAGTTTTGTGAGGCAGATTATGTTAGTGTTCCAAGGGCCTCTTCAAGGGCATTCACATCTGAAGGTGGAGACTACTTCTGACGGTGAACAGATCCTAAAGGTCCAAGAGAATCAGCTATAATGGTGGACTGATAGGCAGTATCGGTGTATTGATTAGGCTTCTAATTTGCTAACGGAGCCATAGTGATGACCACTCGAATGAAACAACATGATAGTCACCTGCTCTTCCTATAAATGGGGTCATACTTGACTAAAATCCAGTTCTGGGACCACTGAGCTGAATTGGCTACAATACAGTGAGGAGTGACATAGGGGAAGGCTATAAAACACATTAACAGAGGTTGGCCTGTGTGTCCTTTCACATAATCTTTTGAAATTGCTCTTTCCTGGATGTGAAACAAATATTTAGAATATTTTTCATTAGTCATCAACATACTTTTAAAATGACCTATGTTGCAATGACTGTGTTCTCATGGTTGATGTTAAAATAAAGGTCTGGAAGGCTGACTGGACAAGGAGCATTGGTCAGGTCTGATTGGTTGAATTCATATGTGGTCTCCTTCCTCCAGACAATAATCACTGATGTACTTGCACAAGATTGCTTTTGTGGTCACTACTTCTGTAATAAAGTTTTTTTTTGTATGAATTTATATATTTTATATGGCACATGTTTATTTGTTCTAGGAAATTTCTGAGATGTCAAGTTCAAAGAATTCTGCAGATATCCTTCAAATAGCATCTCCCCATGAAGACCAAATGGTGTGGAAGATAGAAGATAGTAATGTGTGACAATTAACTATTTCTTTTGCTGCCGTGTCACTGAGGAAGATTTTTACATCCATTAATGAGCCCCTTGCAATACTGAGAAGCAGTTCATGCCCACAAAGTAGAGCATGGGTCACTGCTCTTCTGAAACAGGTGGCAATGAGATGTTTGATTCAATTCTAAAGCAGTGAGGCAGTAGTCCTCAGAATGCCATCCCCTCACCAGCGGCATTATCATCACCTAACAGCATGTTAGGAACACAAATTATTTCCTGGCCCCATCCCAGACCTACTGAATCAGGGGCCTCTGGGGCTGAGAGCCTGCCATCTTCAGTTTAACAAGGTCTCCAGGTGATTCTAGTAGACATCAGAGTTTGATACTGCCCTAGAGTACCCCTTGCCATCGGGAAATGGCTAGGAGGCAGTTCATTGGCAGCCGAGTATGCGCTGGAGACGATGAGACAGCATTGACCTAATGCAGGTATAGACTATAGTTTGAAAGCCACCATATCTTTGATGGTTCAGACCTGGTGTATTTTCATTCTCTCCATGGTTGTCTCATAAATTGAGAATTTATTATAGCTTAGGCCTCCCCATGGCCCCGAAGAGGCCAAGCCTTGATTTGCGCCCCAGTTCCTGCCATCTTGTCTAATCCTGATCCTAGCTTGCAAACATTCTTATTTTGTACCAGCTCTGCTGAAATCCCGGTAAATAGAACTTCAGTCTCAATCCCTTTGTAGTGTCCCCCTGCTCTATTACCACAAGTGCACCAATATTGCTGGGCACACGGTTTGCAAGGGTAACTAGCGGACCCTTGGCTGGAGGATCTAAGAAGGCAGAAATCCTGTCAATTTTACTTACCCCTCCAGCCAGTGATATGCTAGCAAATGTTTAACAACTGACTCTAAACAAACAAGCCCTGATTTATAGTGTTGCTGATTGTGGTGGTGTCAATACGCTCACTCAGGCTAATTTCAAGTGACCAGCGTGACGAATTGGGAAGAGACGTGCACAACTGGATCTCACACATCTATAGGAGCTGGCTCGAGGACACCACAGCCTCTCTCCTCAGTTCCTACCTGGATGCCTGGTAAACAGCAAGTGCTTAATAAATAAATATTTAATAAATGAAAGAAAGTGATAGGTCAGTGTGGACCTTTCTTCACCACCACTGGAAAAGCAAGTCAACCTGCACGTACCAGTGGTGAGGAAACACAACATCTGTATATGTGGGTGGTACATTTTTGGCTTTATGTTCTTATCCAGCCTTGGAGAATGAACAGTTGATGTCAAATTGCATAAACATTTGTCACATATTCAAAAACAGTGATGTTCTTGTAAACAGGTATAACTCAGCTATTCTAACTCATCCCCAGATAATTCAGACAGGTAAATTGATAGGAGTATATAATTTCAAAGCAAGAGTGGTCTATATTTTAACATGTTCAAGTGTTTGAACTTGTCATTGAAGTAGGATAATTAAATTGGTGACATTGACACTTGTAGACATGACTTTCTTTACCTTTTTAGCTCTGATGAAGGATATGTGCCGTGATATGAAATTCACTGTTTAATAAAGCCATAGTGTACTTCCTTTAACATTACCAAGTGCGGTGTGCAAAGAAGTCCTATTTAAAATTGCAGTGCACCTGTTGGGATGAGCACTGGGTGTTGTATGGAAACCAATCTGACAATAAATTTCATATTAATAATACATAAATAAAATTGCAGTAATATCATTTGATAAGGATTTTCCCCCTGAGCTGTTTATTAAGGGGCAGAGTATTTGTCAAATGTTTTCAGAACAACTGTCTGTTATTTAGTACGGATTTATAACCCTATCTGAAAGAGGAGTTGTGCCTTCTTTTTCTGTAGTAGAGCTGATTTTTGTGACTTCAAAACATGGATTTTGACTACAGAGCTTTTGTTAACGTCTCTGCCATTAGATAATAGAAATCACTGCTGTTCTTCATTTCCCTGCTCTGTTCTTCACTTTCTAAATGCTCCCCGTGGGTGTTCATGTTCACTGGTATTTTCTTTCAACAATTCCTGTAAGTTACCCTTTCTTTGCGGATAAGTAAGAGTTTGCAAAACTTTACACCCTTATTCTTCAATTAAATACTGACATGGAGCAGCGGCGTGGTGCATGCTAATCACCAGGACCTCCCTGTGGGAATCTGTGCTGGAAGACTGGTTCACATTGAAGGCAGACAGCGCTGTTGACACTGGCTGTCAAAAAGGCCTCATGTCTTTGAAAGGAAATCTTAATCTTCTTTATTCATGTGTGAACAGGTCCAGGCCCCCATCCCCGGGACTCAGATGCATTGGCTGGTTAAACTCCAGGTTGCTAGGTTTTGGGGTAGAGTCTGTTTGCCGTGTCTAGTTTCCCCGAATGGATGAGGATTGAAAATTAAAATCTGTCTGACACAGACCATGGTTTTCCGTCTCTGTTTGAAGAGACATGGCAACCTAGGGCGAAATGAAAAGGAATTTTATTGAGCGCAAAACCACTCAATGTTTAAATGTTGGACGGGGAGCCAAATGGTGATTTGGGGCAACCGGTAGATTGTTTATAGACAGTGGGATGGCTGTCAATCAAGGCACAATGGCAAAACTTGTGTCAGGGGAAAAAAAAGCGCTTTTCTAGTGGCTGAACTCCCGTTTCCTGTTGAAATGCTCAGTGCCACGAATAAAAAGCTTTTTTTCTTAGGTTTCCAAGAGCAAAAATTTCCGAATAACAGAGATGCCTATACTGTTAAACATCGTTTGATCTGGGTGGCACAGCACTTATTAACAGTTTAAAGCTAAATTCTATCCCAAAGATCTCCCATACAGATTGTCTGCTGCATTTGAAATTTCTTCCTCTTGGTTTTATCTCTTCTTGCCACATTTTTCACAAATAGAAAACAGAAGAAACAAAAATGTAACTGCCGATTGGAAATCATCAAAGATATTTGGGAACAATATGTACAGCAAATTTTAGAACCCTAATACAAAAAAGATCTTAAGCATACATTTGATTCGCTTTTGGAAACCTGTTTCTTTCTAGAAATCCGAAATTTTCCTGAGTGTTCTTTTAGATCATTCATGATGCATTTTTATTGCTGGTAGCATTTGAAAAAAACATATAACAAAGAAAAAAAACCTGCCAGTTAGCAATGCAAACTAGCTTTTCAAAATAAGTTTTGACTCTATGTTCCCAGAGAAATCTTAGGGCATGCAAGCAATAAATGTTATATTAGCCTAGTGTCTTAGTCAAATGAGTTTCTTCATTTAATTTTTTAAAAATCAAGATTTGAGAACTTAGTAGATAATAATAATAGATTCCAATATAGCTTCTAATTCTCTGAGTATGTCTTAGAGTTCTGTGTATCTGTAATAAGCTTATCCTATGTATATATATATATATGGAGACATTAGAGCTGAATTATCAGAAAGGAGATATCCATCCGTTGGTGCTGTGCTAGGAGTGAGGACAGTAAATTTGCTGTGTTGCGTCATTGGCATTTCAACCCAGCTCCCCTTTGGATTCATGTCACGTATTTGTAAAATGACTACCCAGGAATATGGGTCCAGCCTTGACAAGGGAAAGGAGCAGACCTACAGGAAAGAAGGCCAGCAAAAACATTCTGTTGTCATTTTTGGTTTTGGGGATTGTTGATTCATCATACTTCTTATTCCCAAACACCTCTGAATGGTTCTAGAAATAGTCTCTGGACTATTTATTTAATCCTGTGATTAGAAATTTGACCAGGCCGATGTAGAGAACATATTTGTTCCCAAGTCTCAATCACGCTTGTCATTACTTCCTTTGAGAGCACTTCCCTGAGTAGATTAAAATGTCGGTAAAATGTTATCCTTGACAGCCCTGAGTAGGCACAGCAGGTAAGGAAAATTAGAGTTGCCTAATCACAAGAAATTTTATCAGATGAGGTTGAACATGAGGCTGGGGGAGTGGAGGAGATCGCACATCCTAGGAATATCTGGGTTGTCCTGACTGCCATCAGAATCACTGCAAAATAGAATGGATATTTACCAATCTGGTCATTTTTACTCCTCATAAAAATAACAGTGGGAGAGTTGGAGCCATGTGAGGGGGTCTGACAGTCCCCACTTGGAAAGGACCTGACCCCCAGATTCCCTGACTGCTGCCTGCTGCCCTTCCCACCCCCTCAAGCATCTCTGTCAGCCAGCTGGTGGGAAGAGGTAAGAACACTACCTTGTCTCACCACAAAGTAGAGAATTATTGGCTCCGGGACTCAGGCAGTTCCCTGAGACTATGAAAGTGAAAGTAGGTTTCTATACATAATCTCAATGTTGATCAGAACTGCAACACGTGGCCTATAAATATTGCTAGAACCAGAACGATAAAGGATAGAAAGATCCTTGCAATTTTCCGTAGTCCCTCCAAACTTCAAGAGTAACGAAAATTTAAATGGTGTATGCATACATATTCACTCAGGAACTGGGAACAGCAAGCTATCATGTCTTTATGTTGGCATTTGGGATTATTAGCTTTGGCCAATTTAAAGTTACAAAATCACCTGGAGCTTCAAGGAGCCCCCCCCCCCCCCAAAAATAATTGTGAATGTAAATAATGTTAATACAGTAATAATAATGTGGATGCCTTGGGGATTAGGAGGAAATACTTGAAATTCCACAGCACAAAAAGGTTTTTGAAACATATATTTGTCTTTAGGGTGAGGGGTGGGAGGGGATGGTGTTTAACCAAACTGTCTTCTGCCATTTAATTTCCTTGTTCCAAGGCTATCACTGCATCCTTCAGGTGCTTCCCTGCACTCCTTGAACCCCTGAAATTAAGATTCACTGTGTCATTACAAAGGACTGGGAGAGGTGTACAGTCTTGGACAAGAAAAACACTCTGCTCTATTTTCTGGAACTATTATATCTGCCATTTCTGGGCCCGTGTCATCTGGGCCTCATGGCATGGAAAATGTTTGAGTGATGTGATGACTATAATTTCCTGGGCTTTTCCAGATTTCAGCCTTTGATTGTAAATCAACCTTAAAAAAATTAACCCAGCATTTGAAATTGTCTATGTCATTACTATTGATCCCCCCTCACTTTACAAAGGTTCTTTTTTCCCCCATTGTAGACATTCCAAAGACCTTCTGAGTAGCCACATCAGGGACTGAAATGAAAATAAAAATAAACTACCCTAAATTGAAAATGCTAGAAGGGAAAAATTATATTAGATTTTCCATGCTTCAAATAAAATGCAATAAATTTGTCTTAAAAACAAAAACTGGAAATGAACTTCTCTGTATTTGAAAATTATAAAATATAGTAGTCAAATATTTTTTAAAATAAAATGATAGCTCTAAACTAAATACATACGTGTATGGGAAAATAATCCTGACCTCCCTCCCACCCCTGTCCCCAACACACACACCCCCAGCCAGAATCCCCTGAACAAGAAAGAAAGAACAGAGCATTTTGTCTTTTTTTAAAGTTTATATATTTATTTATTTACTTTTAGTTTTTTAAAATGTTTATTTAGAGAGCAATCATAAGCATGAGTTGGGGAAGGGGCAGAGAGAGAGAGAGAGAGAGAGGGAGAGAGAGAATCCCAAGCAGGCTCCGTGGTGTCATTACAGAGCCCAATGTAGGGCTCAGTTCCACAAACTGTGAGATCATGACCTGAGCCGAAATCAAGAGTCAGACGCTTAACTGACTTAGCCATCCGGGTGCCCCATTTGTTTGTTTGTTCGTTCATTCATTCATTCATTCATTCATTTATTTTTAGTAATCTGTACACCCAATACGGGGCTTGAGCTCACAACCCAAGATCAAGAGTCACATACTTTTTCGACTGAGGCAGTCAAGTGCCCTAGAATTTTGTCTTTGACAAAACCATCATATTGGTTTATTTAGCTGGTTACCTATTTTTTCTCTTGACCTTTGGTATCTGTTTTTTATCATGGCTTCCATCAATACTTTCCCAGTACTTCTGGTGTCTCTATTTTCTCACAAGGGAATTTCCTTAACGTTTTATCCAATAATACGCTGATTTTGATGCAGCCATACATCAGGCCTTGATATGGTTATGTTTTACTTGCTTTGGTGAGACAATAACATCATTCCACAGATGTCTAGTTAGTTCTTAAGGAAGTCTTGTTGCATACCAAACTGAGGACAAACATCCTCCCTCTGTATTCAAAGGAAAAAGGAATGAGTAAGTAATTCTGGTATAAGGTCTACTTCCTAGTGATCACACTTTTCCATAGATAAAATTTCAGGCAGTTTCTTGGCTTTTCTGGTTCAGTCGCAAGAACAGTCTCATGTCAGTGATTAAAGTCTCCTCCTAAGATTGCATTTCAGGTTTTATCTGATAGTGAGTTAGCTTCCTTCCCCAGTTCATGGTCACTGTACGCTTGAAAAGTTGCAATGATTGAGGGGAGTGGTCGGTCAGTGGTTGACATCCTCATTCTTCCTGGCTCCATGCTCTCTATTCCATGTGGCTGCTGTTGTTTTGGGGTTGGTGGGGACGTGTGAGGGAGGGGTTAGTTTAAATTTAGGGTGCTGGCTCTCACTTGATGGGCCATTCTCATAGATGCATTGGCAATTCATGTAGGAAGCTCTTGACTACAGTCCTTTTGTTCCAACTGTGCTTTCTTAGGCTCTCATTTCCCTGGTCCTTTAGCATCTAGACTTCTAGATGCACATGCTCACTCAGACCCAAAAATTCACAACCTCCATAGGTAGGACCCAGGTGTGGAGGTGTTTTATAAGCTCCCAGGTGGTATAAATCCATAGATTGCCATCATACTTGTGATTCATGAATTTATACTCAGGAAACTTTTCTTATTTCCACCCTCTCCTCTCTACCCCTGCATGCTACAATGCAAAATCTTACCTCAGGGAAATGTTTCCCTCTCCAGCTACATACAATGATTTTCTTTTTTTTTTTTTCAATATATGAAATTTATTGTCAAATTGGTTTCCATACAACACCCAGTGCTCATCCCAAAATGTGCCCTCCTCAATACTCATCACCCACCCTCCCCTCCCTCCCACCCCCATCAACCCTCAGTTTGTTCTCAGTTTTTAAGAGTCTCTTATGCTTTGTCTCTCTCCCACTCTAACCTCTTTTTTTTTTTCCTTCCCCTCCTCCATGGGTTTCTGTTAAGTTTCTCAGGATCCACATAAGAGTGAAACCATATGGTATCTGTCTTTCTCTGTATGGCTTATTTCACTTAGCATAACACTCCTCCAGTTCCATCCACGTTTCTACAAAAGGCCATATTTCATTCTTTCTCATTGCCACGTAGTACTCCATTGTGTATATAAACCACAATTTCTTTATCCATTCATCAGTTGATGGACATTTAGGCTCTTTCCATAATTTGGCTATTGTTGAGAGTGCTGCTATAAACATTGGGGTACAAGTGCCCCTATGCATCAGTACTCCTGTATCCCTTGGGTCAATTCCTAGCAGTGCTATTGCTGGGTCATAGGGTAGGTCTATTTTTAATTTTCTGAGGAACCTCCACACTGTTTTCCAGAGTGGCTGCACCAATTTGCATTCCCACCAACAGTGCAAGAGGGTTCCCGTTTCTCCACATCCTCTCCAGCATCTATAGTCTCCTGATTTGTTCATTTTGGCCACTCTGACTGGCGTGAGGTGATATCTGAGTGTGGTTTTGAATAATTTTCATTACCAAAGAGAACAGTAAACATCTCATTCTAAAACATCTGCATTCAGGTCAATGGTGATCCTCTGTCCTCCATAATAAAAGTGCTTTAAGGGGCATTAGAGTGGCTCAATCACTTAAGTGTCCAACTCTTGGTTTCGGCTCAGGTCATGAGCCGAACCTGATCTCAGGTTCAGGAGATCAAACCTCCCATCAGGCTCTAGGCTGATGGCACAGCGCCTGCTTGGGATTCTCTCTCTCCTCTCCTCTTCCCCCATTACCCCACTTGCTCACACTTGCTGTCTCTCTCAAAAAAACATTAATTTTTTTTTAAAAAGATGCTTTAAAAAAATCTTTATTTGAATATTTAACCTGCTGGGTTGAATAACTTTCTCAAAACAAATGAACAGTCTTTTTTAGGGAAAGCAAATTTTAACCCCTCTTCCAACTTTCATCCCTCCAGTTGATAAAGTTTCAAAAAATTACAAGACCTGACTTCAGTGAGGGCACTCCAAAACAACTTATGGCTGGTGCTGCAAACACCGAAGTTCTGTCAATTACCAAGAGATGACCCTGCCTCCATTTTTCCTTCTGTAAAGCTACAAAAGAAAAGTCATTAGTTTGATGGCTGAAAGTCACAGAAACAACATATCTGATCAAGGGGCAATGTCTATATAGATGTTGATTTGACTACTAAAAATGAACATTGGATGAGCTATGGCTCATCTACACCAGATATTCTTATAAATGATCTCCTTAACTGATAAAGGTAATTAAGAGTAATTGATTAGGAATGCCAAGGGAACCTCACAAGGGAATCTCATAACCTTTCTGGAAATGCCAAATGACCATAAACCTAGTTTCATTTAATAGTGTCCTTTAAATTTTTTTTTACTGTTTATTTTATTTTTGAGAGAGAGACAGAGTGCAAGCAGAAGAAGGACAGAGAGAGGGGGAGATACAGAATTCTGAAGCAGGCTCAAGGCTCTGAGCTATCAGCACACAGCCCGTGCAGGACTCGATCCCAGGAACCGTCAGATTATGACCTGAGCTGAAGTCGGATGCTTAACTGCCTGAGCCACCCTGGCACCCCTAATAGTATCCTTTAAAAGACATTTTTAATGTGAGAGGAAGTACTGTGTCAAAGACAGCATCAATACTGTTTATTTTCCCAAATATGAGTTTGCAGTAAGCATTGAAAGTACCTTAAACAAAGGCAAAAGATAGAATATTCCCGTACACACACATAGCTCTTTCCATATGGTCCCAGGCTAAACATGATTTTAAAAGCATGTAAATTGCTGGCTGGCTTTAAAGTGGATTGATCATAACTTTGTAGACAGCTGAACTGTACAGTTCAAATGCTCTCTTTTTGGTCAAAACTTCAAATGAGAATTCATGATTTGTCAAATTGAGATAATCCTGGAAAAGAAAATACAATAAGAGATCCACCGAATTCAAAACGAAATGGAAACTGTGGTTCCTGGCAAGGAGAGCTCAAGCCGGATACATTTTATAGAGCAAATCGAGATCTGGCTTCTGGTTAAGATGACATCAACATAAGAAGAAAAAATGTAGGTCATGGGATGTCTGGGAAGGAGATCTCAAAAGAATGCAGGCCGTGGAACCCTGGCCATCTGTTGTGCTCAGAGCAGCCAAGTAAGATGCCACCTCTTTCCCAAACTGCCCTTCCTCTTCTGTCTTCTCACAACACTCTTTCGCCCAGAGACATCTGGTTTTGTGCAAGAATAAAATTTGCTGTTTTTTTTTTTTTTTTCAGAGTGGTTGGGTTTAAGCCAAAAGTCAAGCCTGACCCAGGACGCACTTCCTCAGAGCAAAAAGATACTTTTTCTGGGCAAATCAGACTACTCATTAATACACAAAGAAGCCAATCCTCAAGTATTTCATAACATTTTTAAAAATGCTATACTTTACCAGGTGCTTTTACAGGAACAAGGACCTACATAATGAACTAATCTCTCTGAAACCATGAACCTTTCGAGCCAGCATAATCCGTGGTGGCAACCTGTGCCTCTTGGACAAAGGTTGATTGTTCTTTCTTTATGATCATGGGCATCTTGCTATTTGATATGGTGATACTCTCTGATAGCTGTTATAATTCTCTAACTATATACACTGAAACTGCTTAGTTCTGAGGATGAAGAGAGTTGAATTGTCTCAGATGCCCCGCCCCAACTTCAAGAATGAGGAAAAATTGGGTGAATTCCTCTGTAAGGCACTCAAAGTGAACATGCCTCCCTGATTCTCCTTTTCAGGGTGTTGAGTTGAATTTTTCATGGCTTTTCACAGATACAGTGTTCAGTTCCTCCAGCAGCACACAAAGCATTGATGTGTAAAGAATCACCTCCCTGCTAAGTAATCAGAGGTAAAACTAAGGAAAAATGGGAAATTGATTTTAAGTGAAAAAGATGCACATATTACATAGAGAATAATTCCATGCATTGACTCTATTTTTTGGCCAGTGCCAAGCACAATCTTGTAAGTGTTTGAATGCATTTCTTTCAGTGACTAAAATACTGAGGAGATTTACTTTCCATACCCTAGAGGTGAAAGAGATGAGGTATGCGAGAGAGTTAACTTGTCCAGGGTCAGATGTCAGGGAGGGAGACAGCCCTGACTTGAATCCAGAGTTGACTCATATAAATGATGCCCAAAGCTGGTTGTTAATTGTGAAATAACTCATGCAGAGGTTTCTACAAATATAAACTTTAGCTTAGTCTTAAAACAAGGAGAAAGAGTACGTTTGTCGTATAGGTTAGTTGTGAGAATAAAACAAGATGAAGCATAATTATTGGCTTAATAAAGAGTAGCTACCAGCATTTTGGAAGAAATAAGACAATTATCCTCACAACGGGTAAAAGTAACATTCTCATCTAGATTGTTGATATTGGAAAGCTTCGATTCTTCATTTATTTATAGATGTATAGGGACGCCTGGGGGGCTCAGTCGGTTAAGGGTCGGACTTTGGCTCAGGTCATGATCTCGGGGCCCGTGAGTTTGAGCCCCGCATCGGGCTCTGTGCTGACAGCTCAGAGCCTGGAGCCTGCGTCGGATTCTGTGTCTCCCTCTCTCTCTACCCTACCCTACTCACACTCTGTCTCTCTATCTCTCTCAAAAATAAATAAACATTTAAAAAATTTTAAGCATGTACAGCTCTGTAGAGAGTAGTTCTGCAAAAATGAATGAAACAGACACAATTCAAGGAAGAGATTAGAGGGGAAAACTAACAAAAGTGTGCGTTTAATTACAGAATGCTCAGAAAGACACAAATTGGCTGAGGTGAGCAATCTAGTGCTTCTGTGAGAGACACAATACCTTCTTGGAGCAAAGGGCATCCCCCTGCAGGTTCAGCTGGTGTAACCTGGCACCAATGATCTGCAAGGGTCCCCGTGCATGTGCTTGATGCGTAAGAGAGTGATTACAACAAAGGACAAATCACATTATTGTGTTTTCCTTCTTACTTAATGTGGTTAGGGACTTTGTCATTTGATCTTTCTGTACAAACTAGAATCAACCTGTGAACCCTGCTTAACCTTCTTCTGATAGTCATAGAGTTAAGGTTCCTTTCCCCCTCTGTCATTGACATCTCAGAAATCTTATTCTCTATCAGAAGAAGTTGGAAATTTGTATTTTGAGTCCAAGGGTATATTTGGCTGTCCATTAAAATGTAGAGGTTGTGAATCCATTATTCTCCCAATATTTCCTAGAGGATTTCCTTTAGGTTTTCTGATAATCGTGCCTGGACCGGAAAACTAACCACGTGTAGCGACATATACGCTGGTCCTGTAGATGCTTATATTCTCTTTCTCATTAAATTTAGAAATGAACTGTAGTAATAGATGGTTCATAGATTCTAATAGATGTAAGAAATACACATCAAATCCGTGCACTGGACTTTCTACTAAGAAAATAAATAGTAGTCTCTGAAAAATTACTTTCCTGGTTTGTTTTTGTTTTTCAAACACCCCTCATTAAATTAGAATAAGTTGATTGATTTGATGCTGTAGTAATAAAAGCTTTAAACTAGCCAGTATCAGTATCCAGTAGAGGGTCCAATTTTATCATATACCAGAATGTTTTATTCCCTAAGATACAGTCTTAATGCCAAATCAAGGACCGATGATTGTTCCAGAGATTCTATGCCAGTTGAAAGCAGTTCTTTAGGGACTGCAACTGGATGGCAGGGGATCTTGGGACTTTTCTTAAAGATGGATTAATAGTCACACCATTTTCAAGTAAATATTTGTTCAGGGTAGATAATGGATGTTATGGATAACGGAGATTAATAGTAGTAGATTAATAAATATAGATCATGGAAAATGGAGATTATGCTAATTAAATTCACCATCCAGCCCAAATCATTCCACAAAACTGCAACTGTCCAAGGCCAGGTGTGTGGCAGAAACCAGAGATGAGAGGTTGCAGAGGATGTAATCACACCCCTGTGAGGCTGATGCTCTCAGGTGATGTCTGAGTATGGAGTATGGGGTATGGAGTATGGGGTATGGAGTATGGAGTATGGGGTATGGGGTATGGAGTATGGAGCATGAGGTATGGAGTATGGGGTATGGAGTATGGAGTATGGGGTATGGGGTATGGAGTATGGGGTATGGAGTATGGGGTATGGGGTATGGAGTATGGGGTATGGGGTATGGAGTATGGGGTATGGAGTATGGAGTATGGGGTATGGGGTATGGAGTATGGAGCATGAGGTATGGAGTATGGGGTATGGAGTATGGAGTAGTGCTGGGGTTATGTGAGGAAAAGTGCTGCCAGCCCTAGAAAGCTTGTGAAGACAAAATCAAAAATTGGGACAGAGCTGAAGTCTTGCCAGAAGCACTGAAACTGATTTTCTCAGACTTTGCCAGACCTGTCAAGTGTAGTATGTTGCTCTTTTTCAGCAATAGATCTCTATTTCTTTTCTAAATGAGTTATTTGGAGTTTTTTGGCCCTGTTATATGGAAAAGCAAAGCATACTTTACTGAGTGTATCCATGATCCTATGACTGTAGTTGTGATGAAAATAATGCTGCTGAGAATGAGACCATGCAAGGCCCCAGCACATGTTCTGAGTGTCACAGTCTTGGGCTGAGTCTGTGATTTAACAGAGCCTATCTGTGCTGTCGGCTATGTCTAGTGGCACAGGGGGCTAACACCTTGAACGCCCTGACGCTCTTGGGCAAACGGTTTGATCATGCCAAACTTAGTACATTCGACAATTAAATAGGGTTCACAACATGCAGGGATGTGATGGAGCCAGTTCACTCTGAATCTTGAGGGTGAGGGTTACATTTTCAGGAATTTTGTGAGTTGGGTGATGTCACTATGGCAGCTCTCAACGGGCCGGCCAGGGGAACAGTTACATCATAGAAATCAGCAATGCTCAAATCAGGGATGCCTCCCCACCCCACATCCCTAGAGTCAGGGGTGAAAATTTACCTGCACACGGGTGGTAAGATCAGTCTTATGGAACTGCTGTGAGAATTGAATGGTATAATCTGTGTAAACCGTCTGATCATAGGAAGTTCTCCGACAATGACAATCATTTTACTAGCGATATTATTTTTCAACATAAGCTGCATGACAGACTGTTTTTGTTTTCCTACTTTTCTTTTGTTTTCCTGGTTACCCATTCCTACTGTGTTCGTTTCTTAGGGCTGCCATAACAAAGTACAACAAGCTGGGTGGCTTAAGACAAGAGAAATGTATTGTCTCATAGTTACAGAGGCCAGAAATCAAAGTGTCAACGGATATATTCTCTCTCTGAAACATGTGGGAGAATCTCGCCTCTTCCTAGCTTTCTGTGATTTTTGCTTTCAGCTATAGAACTCCCATCTCTGCCCCTGTTGTCACAGGCCATTCTGCACCTGTGTCTCCATCTTCATGTGGCTGTCTTCTGATAAGGGCACAGGTCATATTGCATTAGGGGCCCACCCTACTCCATTACAACCTCATTTTAACTAATTACATCTACAATGACCTGATTTCCAAATAAGGTCACATTCTGAAGTCCCAGGGCAGGCAGGACTTCAACATATCTTTTCGGAGAGGACGCAATTTAGCCCATAACTTCTATCTAACACCACTCGAAGTTGGCTTTCAGTGTGTGCCCCTACAGCATTGTTCAGCTCATTTCCACTTGCAGTCAGTCTGTTTCAGTTTGCTCTGAGTGTTCATCTGTAGCCTGATAAAGTTGCAAGACATATTTTAATGTTGAACAAAACATTACTTTGGGTCACTACTGGGGTAGTTCACACCGAAGGAACAAAAATACATTTAGGAAGCATTAAATATCAGGCATTGTTCTATATGTACAAATTAGAGATGCATGAAAGATAGATTAGCCTTCAAGGAACTGAGGAGGGGAAATAGATGTACAAAAACCTCATCTACACAATATGCTATGGTAGGCCACATGCATGTGCATGTGCCTTAGAAACATATGAGGCACCAGGCCTATATGGGCAAGTGAGGAGGGGAGGCCGGAAAAGCTTCTCTGGGAGGATTTAAAATGGGCAAGAAGAGGGAGAGCAACGGTTAAGTATTCACATCCCTTAGCTTCCAACACATAAACAGATCTTTTAAAAGCCATTCTTTGCTACTTTTTTCCCATAGCCCTTTGGGGAGGAGTCATGCTGTCCAAGTAGTAGACACAGGTGGCACTTACCTTTTGAACCCGTGAAAAATGTACATGATCAAGCTTCTTCATGCAGGCTGGGCATCCTGAGTCATGGGTTCACTGGGTTTTGCTCTAAGGAAGATTTTTCA
The DNA here is from genome assembly GCF_024362965.1 of Panthera pardus. Classification (NCBI taxonomy): domain Eukaryota; kingdom Metazoa; phylum Chordata; class Mammalia; order Carnivora; family Felidae; genus Panthera; species Panthera pardus. The sequence goes on from NW_026527002.1 coordinate 19,074,853, forward strand.
GGTTTTCCATGTATTTATCAGATGCATAACCCACAATTATTGGCTTCTCTATACAATCTCAAGATCTTTAATAATTTTCATAGTGTATTGAGTTAAATAGCCAAGAATGTCAGAAGTGTTAACAATCAGCTTGTAGGAAACCTGTATCCATGTCTATGAATTGGAAAAATAAATTGGATAGCACATATATTATAGGCAATCATGGAAAAGTCAGTAATAGTATAATAAAGGAGAAGGGCCTTTAGAATCAGAGAGATCAGATGTTGAATTCTGGCTCTGTGTTTTATGAGCTGTGTGACCTTTTAATAATGTTATATCATATGGTTATTGTAAAAATCGAATTAAATGACAGAGAGAGACAGAGTGGGCACTAGAATCAGAGTAAAACTCAGATTTGATTTGTTAAGTTCAATTTCTATATCAACAAAATGAAGATAAAGTAATGTACATTATAGAGAAATAGGTACGTGCTGATATAATCCATTCTCACATGACAACCTCACCTTGACCATGAGGTCTCTGTCACAACTCCTCAGCTCTCCTGTTATAGCAAGAAAGCAGCATAGACAATATGTAAATAAAACACATTTATGTAAACATGTCTATGTTCCACAAAAAACTTATGAGCATTAAAACTTAAATTGCATATAATTTTAATGTGGAATGAAATATTATTTTTTCCAACCATTTAAAAACGTAAAATCTTTCTTACCTATAATTTGCCAAATTGTGATCTATACCATTATGGAACAACCCTTGGATCTATGGATTTGATTTTTGGTTGGTGTGGATAATGGCTACTTTTTGTTGGAGTTTTTGTTCATTCTAAAAATAATGTTCCTGGAGTATCTGTCATATTTCAGATCCTATGATAATACCTACATTATCTTATTTAGCTTTCCTAAGAACACCAGGAGGTAGGCAGTCCTTCCTCTTAGTTGGTGAATAAGTTAAGGTTGTAATGGCTATGTAAATCTTTATTCATTAGTAGATTCCAGGAAATTCTTGGTAGGGTGCAAAAGTTGGCCATATAAACAAGGTTACTGCCCTCAAAGAACTTACATTCTGGAGAGGAGAAATGCAATGAACAGATAAAAAATCAAAGTATAAGATCCTTACAGGTTATAACAAATTTTATGAAGGAAACAGGAAGATGACACAATAGAGTAGACTAGAGAAAACTAGATAAATCCAGATAAATACTTCAGATAGAGTATTCATGAAAGTTCTCCGCAGTGGTGACATTGGAGCAGAGATCCAGAGACTAAGAATTAACCAGCCATGGGAAGAGTCAGGGCAAGCCTCCAAGGATGGCACGGGCTTGAAACAAACAGGTCAGTGTGACAAAGTAAAATGCAGAAAAAGAGTGGGAAGAGATGAGGTTGGAAAAGTAGGTGGGGGCAATTTATGTAGGGCCAATAAGCCATACCAATGAATTTGCTTTTTTATTACAAACATAGCAGGAAGTTATTAACATGGTTTAGAAGCAGAGTGCTGGTGTGCAGTGAATGATTTACACAAGGTCCAGTGAAAAGGCTATCATAGCACTCCTAAAAGGGGATGATGGTGGTTTTGACAAGGAGGTGAGATCAGAAACAGCACGGGTAAGTGGATTTAAGACAGAGTTTGACATTGAACTGATAGAACTTGCTGACAAAGTAACTTGTAAAAAAAATGAGGGAGGGGAAGGAATGAAGGATGAGCTATAGACTTGTGGTTTACACACCTGGGTCGATTGTGCTATATATATCAATGGATCAGGTTGGGGTGGAAAGTCAAGACTTTTATTTCAACAGTGGTATTAAAGATGCCAATTATATATTTGTGTGGCTATTCCAAGACAACAGTTGACTATATGATTCTGGATTAAAAAGAGAGGTTAGAACTGGAGATATAAATCTGAGATTCATCTGCTAATGGGTGATGTCAAAGCCCTTTGATCACATGATATCAGCCAGGGAAAATATAAATGGAAGTCCAGAGAAAAGGCTTGGGACATTTCAAATTAAGCTTTTGAGAAGAGAGGATTGGCCAATGTGGTAGAAGCATATAGTGTTCCAGAATCCACATGCAGAAAGTGTTTCAAAGGGAAAGAGTTCATTACTTGGTTAGCTCTGAAATGAAACATACTCAACATAGGTATCAGTAAGAGGCCAAGCTATGTCTTTGAATCACACTCCCTCTCCTTCTACATCCTATGGGCCTTCTACAGTGCCTTTTTTCTGGATTAACTAACAGATTTCCCAACTTGATGGTGTATTCAGGTTCTATATTTCAAATTCTGGTAGTCTTCTTAATGCCCATCATTGCCTGTCAATAAAGTTAATAATGTTTTATTTTAGTTAAAGATTCTAAGTTATTCAGGATACTGTTGATTTTAGGTCACCTCTCTACCTTTGAATTTGGGGCTGATTTATTTATACTCAAATATTAACGGATCATCTGAAATCATTCACTCATTTCTCTAGTTTTTTTTTTTTAATTTCATGATAGGACAAAAATATTTTTATATGCCTTTTCCAACTGCATAGTTTTATTCCACTTGAATATTTAAAATAAGAAATATGGAGACCCTCTGGGACGCCTGGGTGGCTCAGTCGGTTAAGCGTCCAACTTCAGCTCAGGTCATGATCTCACGGTTCGTGGGTTCAAGCCTCGCTTTGGGCTCTGTGCTGGCAGCTCAGAGCCTGGAGCCTGCTTCGGATTCTGTGTCTCCCTCTCTCTCTGCCCCTCCCCCACTCACACTCTGTCTCTCAAAATAAAAAAATGTAAAAAAAGAAATATGGAATTGCTTCTTATTAATCAAAAGCAATTATAATTATTTTAGGAATACAAAAAAAGGAGAACTCTGATGTTGTCCTTTAAGACTATGGTATATATTTTATAGTACTCACCTATAATTACAAATTATGTATCTTGGTTTTGTAATTAAACTGACACTGTGATTTTGTGATTTATGATTTGTGATTATATGAGTTATGTGAGTTAAATACTCCAATTCAATATAACGGTTATATACTTATAAGTAGATTCATAATTGGAAAGTAGAGCTAATTGTATATAAGACAAGACAGAAAGAAGAAAATTATGAGATGCTATAATAATGACTTAATGGGCTATTGTAAATCTAGTAGGATAATGATGTAACACAACACTTCAGACTTAAAATGCCATTAAGAGATTCCAGTGATCCAACTCATGAGCAAAATAGATTTAAACTACCAGTAAATTACTATTTTAGTTCGAAATGTTCTGAAACATACATTAAAATATTAACAGTTAAGAATTTAGAAAATTCACAGTAAACAGATGAAATAACTGGGTTAAAAATGTAATATATTTTTTAAAAGGATGTGTAAAAAAAGTCACACACACACACACACACACACACACACACATACACACAACCCTTCAAACCCCCCTAATACAAGTTCATTTGTTTAAATCACTAACATTGATCAACCAGGAAAAATACTTAAGAACTTACACTCATCCCCCACCACTTATGCATGTTTGTATGTGTGTGTGTGTGTATGTATTGTATGTGTACGTGTATATATGTGTGTATATTGTATCTTTCCATGTAGCTTAAGAAAAATTTTATTCCGTTAAAAATTTAAATTGTCCTCTGTGAAAAAAGAGTTTTCTAGTTAATTGTTTATACCCCTATTCTTTATTCCTCTCTTTACACCTCTATTTTCTATTTTTCTATGAGCTTCCATGTGAGTTTTACCTGTTAAATATTTAACCAGCTTTTTTTTTAAGCCTTATGTTTTCAAAAAAAAAATTTTCCAATGTATGATTTTGCTTTCAGCCTTCAAAATAATCTCAGGCACCAGTAGGGCTTTATAGGGCTAAATTCCAGTAGCAAATGGGATTGGCATCATTTAATTCCTGCACTTTAAATATATTTTCAAGAGAGGAAAGCTTAAGCCAGCCAAAATTTATTTAAGGTCAGTAAACATTTATTGACTCTCAACTGTGTATGTAGATATCTGTCTCCTCCTTGCCATCGAGTTTACATGATCCCTGCATACCACTGAGACCCATGATATAGCCGAAGGACACGTTTACTGAGCAATAAATTAAAAATATTACCTAATAATGTAGCTGAGAATTTGAGCCCATAGATGCTGAAGAGCATAAGATAAAAGACAGCTGATGAAGGTATCCAGGTCCCTTTGAAACTCTTTACCATATATATATATATACCATATATATATAATTATAATTATATATATATATATACCATATATAATTATATATATATATACCATATATATATAATTATAATTATATATATATATATATGGTATATATATATATATATATATATAATTGCTAAGAAATAACACTGGGGATTTTCTTGTTCTTGAATGTTTAACATTACAATAATGTGTCTTTGCTGTTAATGGCAGATTTGCTATGAAATTTGCCATATCTTAATTTATGTAGACTATTTTTACTAATTAGTGTGTTTAAATTTCACCCCAAAGGTTGCTTACATATTTAATATTTGGTCCAAAATTTTTTTTAATTTTTATTTATTTTTAATTTTTTAAATGTTTTTATTTATCTTTGAGACAGAGAGAGACAAAGCATGAGCAGGGGAGGGTCAGAGAGAGAGGGAGACATAGAATCTGAAGCAGGCTCCAGGCTCTGAGCTGTCACCTCAGAGCCCGACGTGGGGCTTGAACTCACAGACTGTGAGATCATGATCTGAGCTCAAGTCGGACGCCCAACTGACTGAGCCACCCAGCACCCCTGTCTAAAATTTTAAAATATATATATATATTTTTTTATTTTAGAAAAAAATAAGAGAAATCAGGAATTAGTAAGTAATATTGGCAGATAGATTGTTGATATACATAAAGTATATCTGAGGAATGTAACACAGTTAGTAGTTATATCCTAGAGAAAGGAGCTAAGCAAGTGTTGATGTCTTGGTATACTACAGAATTATAGAGCCCGAGGAGGTACTTAGAGATTATAAAATGTGATTCTTATTTTATAGATGAAGAAACTGAGGCACTCAGAAGTGAATTGTGTGTCAGAGTTGGTTTTAAAACCGAAACCCCTGGTTTCCAATTCTATCACATGATCAGCAATAAATCTCTGGTGAAAAACTGCTTATCAAAATAATGAATGTTTACATCGTTTTTTGTTCTCTACACAGTGTCAGTGAGAGACTTTTTTCATTCTGTATTATCTTAGTAAGTTCACAAAATGCACTTCTTTTCAATCTTATGTGAACCCTGAGAAACTTAACAGAAGACCATGGGGGAGGGGAAGGAAAAAAAATGAGAGAGGGAGGGAGGCAAACCATAAGAGACTCTTAAAAACTGAGAACAAACTGAGGGTTGATGGGGGGTGGGAGGGAGGGGAAAGTGGGTGATGGACATAGAAGAGGGCACCTGTTGGGATGAGCACTGGGTGTTGTATGGAAACCAATTTGACAATAAATTTCATATTTAAAAAAATGCACTTCTATTCCAAAATGCATATTATTTTTTTCTTTAAACTCTATAACATATGGCGGAATTTTGTGAACTTTGATATTTAATGTTACGTATTGAAAAGATGTGAGGGCGCCTGAGTGGCTCAGTCGTTAAACATCTGACTTCAGCTCAGGTCATGATCTCTGTGTTCGTGAGTTCTAGTCCCACAGCAGGTGAGCTCGAGCCCTACTTTGGGTGAGCTCCACTTCTCTCTCTCTCTCTCTCTCTCTCTGCCCCTCACTCACTTGTGTGCTCTCTCTCTCTCAAAAATAAAATAAGATAAAATAAAAATAAATAAAAACCTGTGAATGGGCACATATCTGTATATACAATAAAGAAAGCTGAGGGATGGTCCCTTGGTTCAAGCAATGGTTCTTGGTAAATTTCATTACTTTGTGTAAAAGAAACAACTCTTCCTGTAAATTCTATCAGTGTTGGTCAGTTTAATGATCCATATGACCACAATAGGATCAGTTAGTGCTAAATTCTCCCACATGAAGAAGCCTTTCTATGAAGGCTCTAGGAAAACCCACATACAAGAAGAGTGGCAAGGTCTGTTTTATGAAAAACTTCATGAGATAGGATAAAGAGTAGTACTGTCACAAAGTTTGGGTCTCAAAGTATTTCACCATCTTTATAAGAAAAGGTTTTTTCAGGGTTCTGATACACTTTGATGTCCTATTTTTATATCTTTAGTCTTCCTATGCTTGCCAAAGAGACTTAGAGAAGTATATGTCTGAAAGTAATTTTGCACCACCACACATTAGCATATTTTACTGAAAATCTACTCAACCTTTACTTTTCAATGTCCATGGAGATGATATTTCTGTAGCTGAGGGTTCATTCTTCTTTAAAAATAAAAAAATATCCAGGAGTAAGTTCATTCATGTATACCCATAATGAACAACTGATAATGACTTATCATCCTATTTCAGAGTCACAGAGGAATTTTATGATGGTACCCTTTTTCCATTTTAGAAGAAAAGAACAAAAACACATTAAAGGGACTCTAAATAGAAATATGACTTACATCTGATATGTTTGGATGGTCTCCAAAACCACAGTAGAACCTCTCTTCCTCTGATCAACTTCTGGTGCTGATCTTGCCATCATTTAGTTATTCAAAGACTCAAATTCTCTTGTCAAAAGAACATTGATCTATCTCAGAGCTGCTCTTTGTAACTCATGGTCATAATTTTAAGTATTTCTTAGACAGCATGTTGCAAGATCCTTTGTATGGGGAGTATATGATGAGTCTTTCTGCTTCTTGGTTGAAAAAAATAGACATTTTAAAAGACCAAGGAATAACCATAGGAATATGACTGCATTTCTAAGTATTTCAGAACTTAAAGAAGGATTTGCTAATTTAAATGCTGTGTATATTATGCAAGCAATGTACCAGTTCATAGGGTCAGTATCACATAACTTGGCATTCACTTAATTAGACAACAAGGAAATAGTAAGATACAGTACTTAGAGCTTAGACTCTGGGACAGATGGTCAACAGCTATATTATCTCAAATATGTATCTTAAACTTTTTAAGGCTCAATTTATTTAGCTGTAAAATTGGGAAACTGTTACTCAACTCTTAGGGTTATTGTGAAGCTAAATGAGAATCTATTTATCAATTGATTAGCATAATGCCTGAGAAGTACTGAGAGTAAGTATTCCATAAAAGTTAGTTGTTTTATTATTATTGATTTGTAGATACCAGCTAGATATTTCCAGATACGAGTGCAGTATTGAAAACTAAACAGAAAAATCCATTTAAAGGAAAAAAAATTTAATATTTATTTATTTTGAGAGAGAGAGAAAGAGAGCAGGGGGGAGGAGCAGAGAGAGTGAAGAAAGAGAATCCCAAGTGGGCTCTGTGCTGCCAGTGCAAAGCCTGAGGTAGGGCTCAGTCTCAGGAACCTTGAGATCATGGCCTGAGCCGAAATCAAGAGCTGGACTCTCAACTGACTGAACCACCCAGGTGACCCTAAAGGAAAATATGTTTTTAGTCTCAGAAATGGTGGTTAGAAATGGTTCTATCATTTAGCTCAAGTAATCTAGTTTGCTGATATAAGTTCTAGAATTGCATAGTGTTCAGAGAGCTCAGGACAAGATTGAGAACACTGCAGTATAGGCAAGAAGGCTCAGAAAAGATTTTGAATGTAAGAGTATTTTGAGTATAGGATGGAATTGACTATAGCACATCAATAATTAGAAAATATGCCTCTGATGATAATTTCTCCACAGTTGTGGAGGCCATAATCAGCATTCTTTCGGATTATAAGGAAAATTAGTTGGTGCCACTTCATCCCAGTGCTAACTGGACAGACACTCATATATATATATTAATTAACCGCTCAAGTGTTCCTTCTGGAAGGAAACACCTCTGCTAAAATCATATTTCCTGGCTGATTTCCAGCTTCACAAAACAGGGAAAGAACATTTTCTCTTTGGAGCACATTTACTGACTGATATTTCTACACCAGTTAGTGTGGGAGTTTGGAGATGTCTCTCCCACCACCACCTAACCATTCTGGGTCACTAACCCAGGATAAGAGAATTCATCTCTAGCTAAAGGGTGAAAAGAGACAGATGCAGCCCAGACGATCAATGTCAGCCAGAGACAGATTTGCTGTGGTTCATTCTGAGGAGGGAACTGGAAGGTCAGCATTTCTTCATTCCATCTTCTTATGAACTGAAGCCACAACCCCCCTCTTTCTCCTCCCCCTCCTAACTTCTACTCCCCTACCAGTTCCCTCAAGCAAAAGCTCGTTGGAATCAGTTAACTGATAGCCTGAGGAAGAATTGAAAGAAAGGAGAAGCAAACAGGACTCTTAGGGAAAGTAAAGTGGTAGAAAGACAGGCAGGACTTGAGAAGAGAAGAAAAACAAAATATGGTGGTACACTAGTGGGGAAGGACTTACTGCTACTAACCTGAGATAGACAGGATATGGCTTGAAGGGTGGGTTGAGGGTAAACATAAAGAAAATTTACATCATTGGGATTCCTTCCATGTACTTAATTTTCTTTGTGAACATGTCTTTTCAATTATTAAGAACACATCTAAGGACTTTCACTTGTATTATTGTGTTATTCAGCTTGGCTGCTATAACAAGTTCCCATAAATCGGGTGGCTTAAGTGACATTGCTTTCTCACAAGTCTGGGGGCTGAGAAGTACAAGATCAAGGTGCTTGAATATCTGGGTTTTGATGAGGAGCCTCTTGGTTTGTAGATGACCAGTCTTCACATTATTTCCACACACAGTACAGAGGAAGAGAGAAAGGGATCTGAACGCTCCTTCCTCTTATAAGACCACCAGTCCCATCAGGGACCTCCGCTCCCATGACCATACAAACTCAAAGGTTCCACTTCCAAACATTGTCATATTGGGAATTATTAGTGCTTCAGCATGTGAATTTTGGTAGTGCTGGGGGGGGGCCACATTCGGTCCACAGCAATAATGCCATGATGGGCTCACAAAAAGTGAGTGTTGAAGGATGGAGACATCACTGGCCACTAGGGTGCTTGTGCTGGTGTCAGGAGGATTGACTTTTCCACTTCTCGTCTTTGGTTTCCAGTTTTCCAATTGTCTTTCTACAATGATGTCATTTAGCATATGAAAACAATACACTAAATTGTAAAACATTAAACATCATTTCTTCAATAGAGGAATAACAGAGAGGAATATATTATTAACGTCTCATTTTCCTTTCCTGTTTTCCTTCCAGGATGTAATACTTTTTTTTCACATTTTCAAAGATTATTAGTGTATTCTTTATTTTCTCTCCATTTCAGAAATACAGTGATCCCAGAAGCATTATGTAAGCTCGGGGATGGAGTGTTCTAAAGCACTGGACAAATCCAGGTTCAAATCCTAGCTCTATCTCTTTCTAGTTGGTTTTACCTCATTCAAGTTGGGAAAATTGAGTAAGAGAATTTAACACAAAACATGTATGAATTAAATGGCACACAGGAAACCTTTACTGACAGCTTTGTTAGTGTTTTCTGTTTTCCTATATTTAGAAAGGTCTGGTCAATTAAATTTATGCCAGTTTGCAAACATAGACAAAATTACAGATTTGGTCTACTGAGTTGAGCAAATTTACAGTCCTCCTGAAAAAGCATCTAAATTCATATCAACACACAAGAGCAAGCAACCATGATCTCCGTGTAAAGATTACTTCTGAACATTCAAGATGCATTATACATACTCTTAGAGTCTACTTCTGAATTATTTCCCGTCTTATTGGATACCACCATATTTTCTAAAAATTGTCATCTCCCTCTCTCTTCCTCACCTTCTGACAATCAGTCATCAGGTCCTTTTAGCTCTCTTTGTCCTCTGATTATTTTGGAAACCCATCTTCTTTACACCCACTGCTGTTGTGTCATTTCTTATCTGGGCTATCGCAGTGGCCTCTCAACCAGTTTGTTTGTTCCACTTGGTTCTCTAATCTATCCTTTGCACCTTGGCATTTTGAAAGAGCATATCTGATCATGTTTCTCCTACCTAAATCCTACCCAGTGGCTCTCCATGCCTTATGCAATTTATTATATGATTCCTACGTTGGCCTGCCACATACTACTTGTCTTCTAATTACCCATTTTCCCCTTTCCTTTAGTAGTAGAACCCCTGCCCCCCATTTTTAGGAGGCACATACCTGCCCACACTGAAGGCTAAATCCCCAAGCTTCCCTTGTAGCTCATCATGACCGTTTGCCTCCGTGCTGGACAGTGGAATGGAAGAAAGAGTGACATGTACCATTTATGCTAAGCGTCCTTAAAGTGAGGCAGAATGTTCGTCTTTATCCTTTCTTTCCTGATAAATAGATTGCAGATATGAGAGTAGGAGCTAGATCAGCAGTTTGAATTTGTGAGGTGGGATGCTAAAGACAGTGGAGTAGCAAAAGAGAACCTAAGTTTACAAGGATCAGAGCCTCCAAACCTACCTTAGTCTGGTTTACTCAGGTAATAACTTGTGTATGAGAGAAATAAACTTCTATCCTACATATGTCAATATTACTTTAAATTAGTGACACACTGAAGCAAGCTAAATCCTAAAATATATAATATCCATTATCTTTCGAAGTCCTGTTTACTTTTCGTATTTCATATTCCATCCCTTCACTACTGGACTTTTTTCTACAACAATACGGACCTTGGAATGGTTTCAATCTTACTGCTTTTTGTTCATGTCGCTCCCTTTGTCTAACATCACATACTTGCACTTCTAGTCTTTCTCATTTGGATTTTAGAATTCTTACTTGATTTTAAATACCCGGTTCAAACATCAGCTCCCATAAGTAATCGCCAACAATCTCCCTTATGCCCTCAAAAGTAATTTTGCTTTTTCTTTGGGTCTTACAATTTCCTCTGTAGTACAGGATTACATTATTTCACTGTTCGTAAACATTGACAGTTACTCATTTATATGTATCCTTTCCCCACTACTTCTTGGGGGCAGTGATTCTACTGTATACGTTTGCTGTGTCTAGCAGTAACTGGAAATTAGTAATTAATAAAAATTTGGTGAAGTATGGTTTTGATTGTATAGGGCATAACCATATTTCTGGAGACTTTAGATAAAAATAATGGTGCATAGTCACTGTTTCTCAATTCAAAGGAGAAAAGCACATTTCCTCGTTACATGAAGGACTGTTAAAAATGTTCGATTTCTTTGTGGCATGTTATTAAAAAGACTGCATGACTTTATTTCAGATACTACAGTCTGTTTTGAAATGCTTCATGATAAAGAATGTTGCCTCTGATCAATGCTAGAACATTAAAATAACATTTACTTCCAGTGCAATAAAATTGACTACAATCATAAAAGCAGAACTTTAGATATATGTTACCTTTTTAAAACACAACTTTCTAACAAAGTTTTTTTCTTGTATAAAATTTTGTACCCAACTTTTTTTCCTGAAATGTTTCAGAGCATTTTCCCATGTTTTCAAGTTGCCCTCAAAACCATTAAAAGAAAATACCTGCATAATAGTCACTTTATGGCTTCTATGCTTTATTTAACTACTCTACTTTCTGTCCTCATGGATGTTCCTAGGTCGGACATTTCGCAAAAATGGAATCATGCAATATGTGGTCTTTTGTGACTGGCTTTCTTCCACTTACATAATGCTTTCAAGGTTCACTGATACTATATCAGCACATATCAGTACTTCATTCTTTTTGTTGCTTAATGATATACCATTGTATGTCTATACCACATTGTGTTCATTCATCAGATGGATATTTACAGTGGTTCCATATTTTGACTGTTATGAATAAAAATGGCATGAGCATTCGTGGGCAAGTTTTTGTGTAGACATATGTTTTCCTTTCTCTTGGGTATGTACCTAGAAATGGGATTGCACAATCATATAGTAACTCCATCTTTAGCATTTTGAGGAACTATTAAACTGTTTTCCAAAATGGCTGTACCAATTTTCTTTTTTATTATTATTTTTAAATGTTTGTTTGTTTGTTTGTTTATTTATTTATGTATTTATTTTGGGGAGGGAAGGGGCAGAGAGAGGGAGACACAGAATCCAAAGCAGGCTCCAGGCTCCGAGCTGTCAACACAGAGCCCAACGTGGGGATTGAACCCACGAAGTGTGAGATCATGACCTGAGGTGAAGTCGGACGCTCAACCAACTGAGCCACCCAGGCACCCCAACTGTACCAATTTTCATTCCCACCAGCAATGTATTAGGATTCCAATTCCTCCACATCCTCACCAGTGGTTTTTGTTGTTATTGGTATTTTGATTATAGCCATCTTAGGGTGTATGAAGTGGTATTTTCATTGTAGTTTTAATTTCTTTTCCCAAATGACTAGTCCATGTTGAATACCTCATCATAAGATTATTGGCCATTTTTATATAGTTTAAAAGTCTAATTTATTTCTGTAACAAATCTCACCAATCTGCTCATAGAATTTACTGTGCAATACCCCAGGGCTAGTACGTTCTGGAGGGATTCCATGTCACAAAGCTTAACGTGGGGTAGGAAAGGAATTTTCAAATGAAGTACCCCTAATTTATAGTTAAATGAATTAATAGCTAGAGAGGTTAAGTAATTGCCAATTGAGGTGAAGTAGCCTAGAAATCGAAAGCAATGATTACATTCAAACCACTATCGTCTCTTTGCAAAACACAAAGAAGCAGGGTACTTGGCAATAATATAAACTCTCATTTTACACTTGAGTGTTTTGGTAGAATTTAATATAACAGATAGTAGAAAAGCATTCTACTTTACTTTTAGCGACTGAAAAAAACTGGTAATAGTTTGAATCTGTACAATTTATCTCAGTTGATGACCTAGACCTAACAATTCATCCTCTGTCCGTAGCAAAGCACAGTACTAATAGATTTCAAACATATCATTCAAAGAAAGATATTTAGCTTATCTATTGCTGGATTAGGACCAGGATATCATATTCTTAGATTCTTGACTCATTGGATTGATAATCTTTTAGCTAAACACTACACTGCACCCTCTTTATTGGATCTTTCCAGCAAGCAGAGTTGTCTGCAGTCCTTGATGCGATTACTCTGGGAATTGTTCATCCTAATAAAATCACACTCAGGAAATGTTAAAATATTTTAAAAAAAAGGCATGTTCTATATAATTTGCTGTTTGCACAGATGAAGTTGTACAGACTACACAGAATATTGACATGCAATCCATTAGAATTTATGGCTGACTTGTTCTTTCCCAAAGGCTGACTTGTTCTTTCCCAAAGAAATTCATCTTTAGATGAATTTCTAAACCTAAGACATGTCTGAGATTCACAGGAGCAGTGGGGCTGATATTCAGTGTTGTGTTTATCAAAGCTATTTTACAGTCAAGTATAAACAATTTTTTCAAATTTCAAGAATTAAACATAAGTCACATTTATGTAAGGGAGCTAGCTTTCTTTTTTAAAGTGTTTATTTAAAATCCTATTAGTTAACATACAGTGTGATATTAGTTTCAGGCATGCAATATAATAATCTAACAATTCCATACAACATCCGGTGCTCATCACAAGTGCACTCCTTAATCCCCATCACCTATTTCACTCATACCCACACCCACCTCCCCTCTGGTAACCATCAGTTTGTTCTCTATAGTTGAGTCTGTTTCTTGGTTTGCTCCCCCTCTCTTTTTCCTTTGGCCTGTTTCTTTTGTTTTTATAAATTCCACATATGAGTGAAATCATATGGTGTTTTTCTTTCTCTGACTGATGGTGTTTTTCTTTCTCTGACTGACTTATTTTGTTTAGCATAATACTCTCTAGCTCCATCCATGTCATTGCAAATGTCAAGATTTCATTCTTTTTATGGCTGAGTAATATTCCATTGTCTATAAATATATACCACATCTTCTTTATCCATTCATCAATTGATAGACACCTGGAATATTTCCATAACTTGGCTATTATAGATAATGATGCTATAAACATTGAGGTGCATGTATCCCTTCAAATTAGTATTTTCTATCCTCTGGGTAAATACCAAGTAGTGCAATTTCTGGATCATAGAGTAGGTCTATTTTTAACTTTTTGAGGAAACTTCATAGTCTTTTCCACAGTAGCTGCACCAGTTTGCATTTTCACCAACAGTGCAAGAGGGTTCCCCCTTCTCCATATTCTTGCCAGCATCTGTTGTTTCTTGTGTTGTTATTTAGCCATTCTGACAGATGTGAGACAATATCTCCTTGTAGTTTTGATTTGTATTTCCCTGATGATCAGTGATAATGAACATCTTTTCATATGTCTGTTGGCTATCTGTGTATTTTCTTCAGAAAAATGGCTATTTATATCTTTGGCCATTTTTTTATTGAATTTATCATTTTTGGGGTGTTGAATTTTATAAGTTCTTTATATATTTTAGATACTAACCCTTTATCAGATATGTCATTTGCAAATATCTTCTCCCATTCCAAAGGTTGCCTTTTAGTTTTGTTGATTGTTTCCTTCCTTGTGCAGAAGCTTTTTATACTGATGAAGTCTCAATAGTTTACTTTTGCTTTTGTTTTCTTTGTCTCAGAGACGTATCTAGTAAGAAGTTGCTACAACAATGTCAGGAATGTTATTGCCTGTGTTCTCCTCTAGGATTTTGATTGTTTCCTGTCTTGGATTTAGCTCTCTCATCCATTTTGAATTTATTTTTGTGTATGGTATAAGAAAGTGGTCCAGTTTCATTGTTTTGCATGTTACTCTCCAATTTTCCCAATACCATTTGTTAAAGAGATGGGTTTTTTTTTTTCCATTGCATATTCTTTCCTGCTTTGTGGAAGATGAGTTGACCATATAGTTGTGGGTACATTTCTTGGCTTTCTTTTCTGTTCCATTGACCTATGTGTCTATTTTTGTGCCAGTACCATACTCTTGATCACTACAGCTTTGTAATATAACTTGAAGTACAGAATTGTGATGCCTCCAACTTTTTCTTTTTCAAGGTTTCTTGGCTATTCAGGATCTTTTGTGATTACATGCAAATTTTAGAATTGTTTGTTGTAGCTCTGTGAAAAGTGCTTTTGGTATTTTCATAGGGATTGAATTAAATATGTAGGTTGCTTTGGGTAGTATAGATATTTTAACAATATTCTTCTTCCAATTCATGGCTAACTTTAGTTTTAATGGCAGATAACACCTCATGAATCAGTGAGTGAAAATGGACTGGAATCTTGTTATTACCCATAGCAGGGCCACCTAAAAACTACATATATAAAAAGGGCAGGTAACTAGAAATTTTTGCCTTTGAGTAACAATAGCTACTAATGGAGGAAATGTCACAGTGATTATGCCTGATGTTGGGAAAACTACTATATTACCAATATTATATATCCTATGCATATTGTATATACTCTATAGCTTAGAAGTCAACCATAAAATACTAGACTGCAACAAATATAAATTTTGTTATTGAAGAGATGTTCAGGATTTAATTATGTTAGTACACCATTTCTTCAGGTGATATCTTTTCTGTATTTTTGCATTATGTTATCATTTTATTTTTCTCAACATAGAATAATGTGAGTATAAACCAAAGGACTATAATTGTCAGAGACACTTGAAACAATTTCATTATTTTGTGTATGTTTCTCTGAAATCTCTTAAATATTATGTATTCTAGATCTTTAATGTTATTGAAATCAAACTAGTCATATAAGAGATTCTTCTAAATAAATAAGTTAAAAAATTTGTGAACCTTAATCTTTTTGTGGGCCTGCTTTCTCCTTTGTGACCAGTGAAAATTTACAAAGGATTCAATTTCATTCTCTATGCTTTCTTTTATGAACACTTTTCATATTAAAGACAATGAAATACAGAAATTATTGCTTTTATAAAAAGAATTGTCTATTCTGAATCTAACACTAAAAATTTAAAAAAATCCACACTTGCCTGTACTAATCACAGTGGCAAGAGGAATACTGATACTGATCACATATTAAATCTGTTATTATCTAAAGATACTCTTCAAAATTTAGTTTAATTAGAACCTTGCAGCCACATAGAGGCCAATTTCAAGGGAAATTTCATTTCTGAAATTCCATCACAAATAACTGGAATCTAAGTGATAATAATTTAAAAATATTGAAGGATTTCTATCTCAGAAATGTCTCTTCTCCTTCTCTCTCTATGCTTAATTTTACTTACATATATTGAAAGGAAACTACCACTTTAAATCTTTTGTTTCTTTGCTCATTTTTTGTTCATTTATTCTTTAACATGTACTGACCATTTATAGTAACAACCAGGAAACTGTCTGAGATCTATGCAAGGCAGGATTAAATGCCAAATTGATCCTGCTCATAATCTACTAGGGCAACTAATTCATGCATAAGTTGAATGCAGGGAAAATAAATAATTTTCTCTTCCTTCTATTCATCTTCTGTGGCTGTGAAATAGGCAAATCATAAATGAGATTTTAATGTTATTAGCTAAAATAAGAACATAATTCTAATTGATTCAGATGCTAAATACCATGCTATGATTTAAGGATGTAATAATTTGCAGAATGTATCCCTTCTTTTAAGTATTTACAGGCCTATGTGGAGTTAGGTGTATGAACAGATGCTCACTATACAATTTGACAAGTGTCATAATAGTGGAAAGTCCAGAATAATTAAAGAAAACACAGAAGAGAGGCTACAGTGGCCTGGACATGTTTACCAGAGGAAAGAACTTTAAGTGTGGCTCTGAGCTTCTGAGGGTAAACACGGATATAGATCTAGGTGGACTGAGAATGGATTGAGGATAGGAAGGACAAGTCAGAAGTATACATATGGAATTTTTATGTAGCCACATGGATGGAGATGACCCCAGAAAACCTTGATAAAATGTAAAATCAGTTTTGTTGTTGTTGTTGTTGTTATCTAGAAATTAACATAAACACTCCAGAATAAGCTCATGAAGTGGTTCTCATTTCTATTTCATTTATCTGTGAACTGCATGAATTTTTAGGTACGTATTTCTTTCATGTTAAGGAAATAATGTCTTTTTCTCTCGAATTTATTAGAACTCTGTTAGCCTCTAAAGGAGTATTATCTACTCATAGAGATCCCTGACTAAATCTTCATATCTGGGAGGGCTGGGAGGACTGTAGAAAACTGAGAAAGAAGGAACAAAGAGTGATAACAACATCTTTGTCCATATATGCCTAATCGAATAGAGTTGTAAATTAGGAATCCTTCAAAAGTAGAAGAGTTTTCAGTGTAACTTTTAATAGCGAATAAATGTGTAAAAGATGTTCAACATCTGTAGTCATCAGGGAAAATCCAATTAAAACCACAATATCTCACTATACACCACCAGAAGGTCTAAAATCAAAAGGTCTGAAAACACCAAGACTTGGTGAGGGTATACAGGAAATGTAATGACCTCGTGTTGCTGGTAGAATGTAAAATGGTACAAACTCTTTGGAAGACAATTTGTTTGACATTTTACAATTAAACATACTTACCATATGATCCAGCAATCCCACTCCTAGGTAATTACCCAAAGTAAATTAAAACATACCCACACAAATGTTTGTACATGAATGATCGTAGCAGTGTTATTTATAATTGCCCCAAACTGTAAACAACCAATACGTCCATCAACAGGTGAATGAATAAGCAAACATAGTTTATCCATATGATGGGATATTGTTCAGCTAAAATGAACAAGCTACTGTTGCACCCAACATCTCAAAATAATTGTTCCAAACAAAAAAAAAAAAGAAAAAGAAAGAAGAAAAAGAAAAAAAAAGACACAAAATCTGATTTCCTTTGTATGAAATTTTAAATCTACAGAAATCTATAGGGACAACAGATCAGTGGTTGCCTAGGGCAGGGGCTGGGAGATTGGCCACAAAGAGGCACAAGGAAACATTTTGTGCGGATGGAGATATTTTATATCATGATTGAGGTGGTAGTTACCTAAGCGTATATATAACTTAGAACTCCCTAAACTGTATGCTTAAAATTGATGCATTTATTGTATATAAAATAAGCCTCAGTAAACTTAATTAACAATGAGATGAAAAATCCCTAAGAGAGAAAACTACTGAGATTGAGATCTTTCATGATATAAAGTGAATTTTCATTAAACGAGCAGATAATTTGTTTTGATAATTGATGGCACAATATCCAGGAGAAAATGTGGTGTTCAACTTATGGTTATACCCTTTATCTGCTAGATGATGCTAGACTCTATATTGTCTCTTAATCCAAACCCGATTATAGCTTTATCATCTTAAACTGTTCACTACATGAATGGCGCCTGCCATCATGTAACGAGATTAGACAAAGATGATTTGAGAATTTTGTGTGGAAATAAGGAGTCATAATACTATGCATTGTTCACATTGTTATTATAAGGGTACAAACTGCAAAGGTACAGTTGCAAACTGATTAAGGAATATTTCATTCCCGAGGATCTCATTCACAATCAGTACCCAGGTTTCAAGGCATTATTTCAAATAATTTATTACTGATACCTCACTCAAATATAAAATTAGCACAATTCTTGCAGAGTTCTAGGAAATTGCATTAAAAGGGCAAAAGAATATATTTTACGTGATCCAGTGGAAGTACATAAAATGAAAGCTTTTAAAGGTTAGTACTTTCCCTATCTGTTTGGTAATTCCAAACACCCAAGCTACCCCAACTTTCACCCGGCACATTAATTTTTCTAAGTTTTTTTTTAATGTTTATTTATTTTTGAGAGAGAGCAGAGCACACACCCACATGTGTCACCCAGCACATTTAAATTAGGCATGTGAAATTACTCACCATACTGCCTTTGATACATGCCTTTGATAGATGCAAAGAACCATCATGGATAATGAAATGCTGATGATAAGTGAGGATGCATGCCTTCATTCCTCATTTTGGTTTTGTGGTCACCCTGCTTATCATGTACCAGGACTATCCAATAACATCACAAGTAATGATAACAGTAATGAAACACTGCACAAATTATTAGGAGATTAAGTATGATGAACAAAATGCTTTAGAAGTATTGATATAAGGGAAAAAGTGAGTTAATGAAGAAGTGAATTTATATGTATTTCCAGAATAAAAAAAGAAAACCAATATTATACAGAGAAATATTCACAATGCTTTTAGCATATAAACCTAGCTATTGCCTGGTTTGATCTTGAAGCATAGTTATAAAGCATGAAATAATTATGGTAAAGTAGGATAAAAGCCATTACTTCCATTCTGTCATATCCAGTGGTTTCTCCAAGGAGATGCTGAACAAAGTACACTTAAATTTAACACATATAAGTATTGATTTTGACATTTCACTAAATTTCTGGCCCTTAATGACTAATTTATGAATCAGACATGAGAATTCTGATGTTTTAATTCAATGACTTTCATACAATTGCAATGAATTCCAGTGGAAATCCTTATAAGCTTCTTTAGGCTACAGAATAGAACACGTGGCCTTGGTAACACTGAGATTTTTTTTCTTTTTCTTTTTTTAATGTTTTGTTTATTTTTAAGACAGAGAGAGACAGAGTGTGAGTGGGGATGGGGCAGAGATGGAGACACAGAATCCGAAGCAGGCTCCAGGCTCTGAGCTGTGAGCACAGAGCCCGACGCGGGGCTCGAACTCACAAACTGTGAGATCATGACCTGAGCTGAAGTTGGACGTTTAACCAACTGAGCCACCCAGGTGCCCCAGATTTTTTTTTCTTTAAAGATGAACATTCACTCACACCTTCATGATAAACATCAATTTATGGCATTAAACATCTTTTACAATATTGAAGCTGATATACAAGTTTAGGATATGTGAAGCCCATTCATGAATGTCTATATTAAGGAACCCTGGTTTATAAAGAAGAGTCTGTAATATGGAAAAATAGTCTTCAGAAGTAAAAAGTCTTCCTCTAAAGCCATATGATCAATGTGCTTGGTGGTGAGAAGGAGAAATTCTTTAGATTTTTTTTTTGAGTCACCCAAACAATCTTTGTTTCATAAATTGGGAATGAACAATTTTTAAGTGACTTTCATGACATGTACTAAACAATAATAAACCTCTGCTAACAATCATAATTAGTACTTCTATCAGGAAGGAATGCATTTTAGCCACATTTTACAGAATATCCAAATTATAGGGGCTCAGCTGAGTAGATTTTATTTCAAAAACTTTTAAAAATTAAAAAAAAAAAAAAAAGGACACAAGATGCCCAGAGATGAGGCTGCTCAGACTGGTTTGGCAAATTTGTAATACCTTCGGGGATATAGCACCTTCCAACATTCTGTTCTGTAGCCCATGGGACAGCATTCAGGTTCATGGCTGTTGTCTCATATTCACAAATTGGATTCTCTACATGATCCAGCATTTTGGGGGTGGGGGAGAGTAGAAGAACCAAAGTTGTGTACAAATGAGTTGAGTCTCTTTTAGAAAGCTCTTTTAGAACCCTCAGAAACTTCTACCTTCATGGCATTGGCCAGAATGATCACATGGCCAGTTGTACCTTCGAGGGGACTGGGAGGTATGATTTTGCACCTGGTTACATACTGCCTCAGTCAAAATCAGGTTTTATCACCACAGGTGAAGAGGAGAACAGACAGTGAGGAGGGAAACAAGCGTCTGTCACAGTGAACACGAGTTCAAGTGAACAATACAAACATTACATCTGTATGACACGGTGGGATTGTTTTTAACTTTCTCAAAGAACAAAAGCCTTTTATACTTCAGTTTTAGTCTAAATGATTTGCTGCCAGGGCAAACACTATGCTTCGTTGTTTAGCTTTAATAGTCAAATGAGTGTGTTTGGAAACAGTTTATATGCTAGATTTGAAATAAAAATAGAAATGCTATGTCTTGGTGACAGATGCACCTGGACCAAACCTATATGTAATATAGATTAGTGTTTTGCCAAATTATCTCATAATATTTGTGTAGTGAGTGAATACTTTCTTAAAAACCCGTTTTGTATACAATATTTCAAATGGTTTGTATTCATTTAAAAAAAAATCTGTTAAATGGCTCAGGTATACTGCTATGATGAGGTATTTCCAAAGGCTCTTGTAACTAAAATATAGCACTTATAATTGATCCCTTTAAAATGAGTTGTACATGTGTGCATATTTGCATTAAACATAATTAGCTAACCACAGCCCACAGCTTATGTCTGTATGGTGTGTGTAATCTGTTTATAGAACAGAGCAGATGACATAATGTGGATTTTGGCAGGTAATCACATTCTCCTTCCACAAACAACATCTGAAATGATAAAAACAACATACAGATGAATAGCTCCCAATAGGTAAAATCATTATAACCCACATTTGCCAACACAGTTTTAATCCTGTTTTGTTGGTCAAATATTTTGAGAGGAAAGTCTATGATTCTAGCACATGGCTCAATATTTCACTTTAACAGGAGAGTAATCCTCAGGCATCAAGAATGTGGGGCCAGGAAACACTGTAGTTGGAAACTGAGCTGGGGGCTGAGCCACATGCCTCAGGTTAGCCTTGTTGAAAATGCCAATGCTGTGGTCCTACACATAGTCTTAACCTCATTGTGTCCGCTTCCTTAGCCTTTGAAACAGACTTCCAATTGTATATACCCTCTCTCTGTCCCCTGCAAAGAAAGAAAGAAAAAAAAATGTCATCTGAAGATGTAGAATGCTCCCTTCTGCTCCGCGTCCTACCGCAGAAGTGTGGAAACCCCTTATCACATGTCAGGCATGGAGGGGCAGGGCTCTTCCCTAGTTTTATTCAAAGCGATGAAGATGTTGCCATCAATCACTAATTTTTCAATATATTCTGCCAGAATCCCGAGCATTCTTAACTGGATTCCTAGTTACTTTCACATAAAGTTTTCAATTTCTTGGAGGATTTCTTTAAACATACATACATATTTTCCTAATTATAAAATACTTCCTATTCACTGTAAGTTATTTTGAACACTTAGAAAAGTAATGAGGAAGAAATTTTGAGTTATCTAAAATTAAGAGATAAGAATTGTTAGCATTTTTACATTTATCTCCTTTTTAGCACACACACATATTTATTTATATTAATATATACATTAATATATATATATATTTAAAAAATCAGGTCCCATCCTATGTCCTATGTAGAATATACAGCTGAAAATTGAGAAAATAGTGTAATCTATTTTCCAATGCCAGTAAATACTGTTTGGACTATTCATGGTATTTTTAGAATTTGTGTTGTACCATAATCATTAACGCTGTTTCCATTTTTTTAAAAAATGTTTATTTTGAGAGGGGGGTGGGCATGCACAAGCAGGGGAGGGGCAGAGAGAGAGAGGGAGAGAGAGAATCCAAAGCAGACTCCATGCTGTCAGCATGGAGCCCGATGTGGGGCTCAGTCTCATGAGCCGTCAGATCATGACCCCAGCCGAAATCAAGAGTTGGACACTCAACTGGCTGAGTCAGCCAGGAGCCCCTCTGTTTCTGATATTATAATAAGCATGGTCATATTTATATGAAAATCATACCTATGTTTATGAATATTCCCTTGAGCTTGATGTATCAGTTGAGATGTTTTCAGTGAACAATAAAGGAAGACCAAACTGAGTAGATTTAAAAAAAAAAAAGAGTTTTCCTCTCACTTAACAAAAAGTCTCACTATTACTGGCTAGCAGGTAAACAATTTAAATTCTGACTTCAGGCAAGTTTCCTTTACAGAAAGAATGTTCAGTGAGATGTACTCTTAAATCTGGCAAATAGACAGGATTCCATTTCTTTTCAACTGTTTTTCAAAAGGACCCCAGAAAACAGCTGTAATGCCAGAAGTTCCACTTCCTGCTGGTGCCTGCAGGTTTTTCCAAGCTCCAGCATCCCCCATCAAAGAAACACTTAGGATCTCACATTGAACCATCAGTTAATTGTGCATTGCATTTCCTATTCTAATCATTTCCAATTCCCTGGCATCCCATGGTCTTCTGAATATAAGGCAATTATTTTATATGTCTCTCAAGCCTTCTAAGATCTTTGCAGTTAAAACATTTAGCCTGACTTGAGCTCTCACTATGTACCAGGTGATGACCCAGCTAACAACGAGGTAAGGTATTTAGACATAATCCCTCCTTTTTAATAAAAGGCAAACTAACATGTCCAAAGAGGCTACATGAACAAATTGCTTACACAATCAGCTTTTCCCCCTCATCAAACTTTACGGTGCATCGTTCCCATGTGGTAACATTTTGTGCTTATATTTTCACCAGGTTCCAGTGAATTTAGGGTAAGGCTCAGAAACAGGCAGTTTTAACCTGTCAGATGATTCCGACCTGTAGATAGACCATCATTTGAGAAATACCACTTTGAGTGATCTGGCTACTTTGCTTCTGGCTTTTTTATTTCCTTGTGTTAGCAAAATAGATGTAGATGGAGCAGAAGTAGCTTTTAAAAAGCGTGTTAATGTCTTCAGTTTCCAAAATGGTCTATTCAATGTATCTGATTAATTCCAGAGGCTACTGAAAGAATGTTTGTGTTTGTCTTTTGTTTGGGGCTTGGATCAGGTCTGTCCCTTATCCTACTAAATAGAGTTTGTGAGAACTAAATTTTATCAGTTTGGAAGAAAGGTGATAAACATAAATTAGTGTGTCTGTCCAGCTGGAAATAAATTTAAAGGCTTCCTTTTATATTTGGTGAGAGTAACCCATCGAATATTTATCACCAAATTATTGCTCCAAGTATGTCCAGACTGTAACTTTGGTTTTTACCACAGGTTATTCATATGGGACATTTAAAGAAATGTTTCTTATTCTGTAAGTAATACCTTGGAATAGGGCAGTGTGATTTCCTTAACATACCATATGCTGTTTAATTGGCTCTTGCTTGATTTTTTTGGAGGTGGTTTTAAAATATTACAACTTTGGGAACAGTGGTCATTTAACGAACAAATAATTACATTCCAATTAATATACAAAGACTATAATAATATCCCTTCTTCTATATTCAGACAAGTGAAAATTTTGAATCAAATCTTCAATTTCATTTTATGTTAATATATTAATAAATAAAAGTTAAAGCAAGCTTCAAAAGAACCTGGTTCTTTAACAAGGACTTTCCAAAGTTTAAACTAAGAGCTAGTAAGTTATATAGCCTGCACTACTAGCCAAGTGGTATCTATTATCCTTAGATCCTGAAAATCTTATTGTAAGATGCCTCGTTAAAAAAAAACAGTTAACTTGTCTAAACCTGAGTTTGTGTAAAATGGAGCAAGTATCAGAATTAACTCATAAAGTATCTATAAAAATAAAGTAACAATTATACAGTAAACCGTGGATTTCAAGTAAATTGTTCTGCAGGTGTTCCACAAGATGAAAAAACATTTCTAATAAATTTTAACAGATAAATGAGTGATGTCTTGCAATACGAGTAGTACGGGATGGTGAACATCACATGATCACAACTGACCCAATGGTTCCTGAAACTCGCTTTGATATATGAGTACTTTGGATTACAAGCATGCTTCTGGGATGAATTATGCTTGCAAACCAAGGTTTTACTCTATAATGTTCTAGACCTAGTGATCTAGCACAGAGCAAGCTTCTCTTCTTCATAAATAAAAGAATAGGATATGAACATTATTCTAAATAATATGTCACCCTAAATATGAATATTATTATTTTTAGTTCACAGAAGAAGGGGAAACCGAGAAACATCAAGTAAGGCACCAACCAAATATCTAAAGCCATGCAGCTTAAAAATGGTAAATCTGGGATTGAAACCTGGACTGTATAACTCCAGACAAACATGGTGCTTTATACCTAACCACTGTGCTAAACCATCATGAGGCAACTGCATTCTGATTTCTCTATCTGCAACACATTTTCCACCCTATCCTCCCTTCAGGAAATTCAGCTTTCTCTGGGCATTTAGGCTGGCATGCAACATAATGCCAAATGAAATGACCTTCTATGGCCAAATGGAAGGTTAATGGGAATGGCTCCTACCAATTCTCAGTGTGGGACAGGCCTTCAGTTATCGCTGAACTGAGGCAGGATCTTCTCCATTGCTTTCTGTTTGGTTCTTTGAGGTTCTGAAAAACAGATTTCTATTAGAAATGGTAATAGCCATCTTACCCTGCTTCCAGGATTCTTCCTGTATCTATTTCTGCTTATAACACAATACTGGGGAAGATGATATTCCCCAGAATACAGCAGTCCACCATCCACCTCTTTAATTCTTCTTTCTGCCTTGAACATCTTCTGGGATTGCAGCCTCTGAATTAATAGAGAAAGAAAACATAGGGCACCTGGGTGGCTCAGTCGGTTAAGCATCTGGCTTCGTCTCTCGTCATGATCTCTCAGTTCACAATTTCGAGCCCCACACTGGGCTCTGTGCTGACAGCTCAGAGCCTGGAGCCTGCTTCAGATTCTTTGTCTCCTTCTCTCTCTCTCTGTCTCTCCCCCACTCATACTCTGACTCTCTTTCTCTCTCTCTCAAATAAATAAAAATTAATTAATTAAAAAGATAATCTTAAAAAAAAGAAAAGCTTGAGGAAGTAAACAATAGCACTTTGGCCACCTCCTAAAGTAGCTCCCAGGTACAAATAACTGTCTGATTTTCTATAGGGCACTGAGTTTGGGACTGTGACTTGGGGGAAAGAAGAGGTTTTCTTACCTTCTTTCAGTTGAATAACATACCCCTGTTCCATGAGACAATAACCTGGTGGCCACGCATTATAGCCTTCAGGTCCATGACTGTGCATGGGCCTTTGAACAGTGCTGGGTAGTATTAAGGGGGCTCCCTGTGCATGAAGAACACAGAGTTAGGTGTCTGTCTTTGTCTGTAAGGAGGGACAGGCAATTGAATGAATAATAAGAGTCTAGCATGATGAGTGCTGTAATAGAGATCATACATGGCACAGAAGAGAAATCAATAACTCCACTCCTAAGATAGTCTATGCTTGGAGGAGGAAAAAAAAAGCCAAACCAGGTCACTCAAAGGCAGTTGCTGTGACTATATTGCAAGCATTGATGTAAGATCCAAGCTGGGGTTACAGACACGAATATAATCCCAAGAGGGAAAACAAAATGACACTCAAATGTGAAATTTTTTGTGGAGAATAAAAAAGAATAACCTAGGGCAATTAATGTAGAAGGAGATGGAAAAGTAAATTTTAGCCTGAAGCACATAGAAATGTGAGCACCCAGGTGAGAGTAATATGATTTGAGTTCTCATTCCGGTTCTCTGCCTACACAGTGCATGTGGCAAGTTAAATCCCATCTTTGGACCTCATTCCTCAGCCATAAAGCAAGATGGTTAGCCAAGATAGGCTCTGAAGACCATTCCAGCTCTAGTGTTTTCTGGTTCTGTGTCTTAGCCCCGGCAAGCAACCATAATAGGCAACTTCAGTGAAACGGTCACAGTCAAAGAAGACAAAGTAGTGCTCACCTCTACAACCCTGAAGGAAGCAGCCCCAAACACTGACAGACCCCCAAAGGAAGCAGAGCCAGTGGGCATATTACAGATGTTGCAGATTTAGAAAAAATAGCCGTTGAGTCTATTTACACGTGAAGTCTCAGACTCGTATCGTGCTAAAAGTAAATCATTCCTGAATTTAAAAGAAAAGGTTATTCCAGAAAGGAAAAGAATGAATCTGCAAAATAGAATGAAAGTAGAAAGAATACTATGAAGAGGGATGTTAGTTTTTCAGTAGTCACATGTTTGCAAATCAGCTGTTTATAATAAGCTTAAACTTTAAATTGATTAATTATTTTATGGTTCTGACTGTTCTTTTGAAAATGGTTACATCAAATAGTTTGAAAATGGATCCAGATGTAGTGCCTCTTTGACATTATTGAGAATATATGAGCAGACAGATGATCAATTATTTCATTAAAAATAACTAAAG
The DNA here is from genome assembly GCF_024362965.1 of Panthera pardus. Taxonomy (NCBI): domain Eukaryota; kingdom Metazoa; phylum Chordata; class Mammalia; order Carnivora; family Felidae; genus Panthera; species Panthera pardus. Next base: position 19,101,670 of record NW_026527002.1, read on the forward strand.
ACTTGTCTTATGTTGGATATATCTGAAAAAGTTTGTGTTAGAAGTGTTATATGTAAAGAACAATTAGCCTGTTGGTAATAGTGGAGGAGTACATTGGCTTTATCACTAATGAAGATTAGTATATCTATGTGGAAACTCATCTTCACAGAGTTAATTGGTTACTTGTTCATTCTAGAAAGGGGGGGGGTAGATTTTTAAATAAAAGAGAGTGGAATTCTGTAAAATTGTCATGAGTAGCTAATTCTCATAAGGATATTACAATAGATCTTTGTTTACAGAGGCAAAAAGATTATGAGACTTTTCAGTAATTGGAGAGAGCATTTATTTAATTATAGATATTTTCACTATAATTTTAGAGGAAATACCACACAATTACATAAACACTGAATATAATATCTTTTTAATTTGCATAGTGTGTGGTTAAATCTATACTCGAAAATAAACCAGAGCCATAATTATATATACTTTTGAAGTTAATACCTAATCTTTTCACCAAATACAACTCTCCAGTATTTTATTGGTAAATATGTTAGTATATCAACACTTTTAGCCACTAATATATGATGGTTTCTTGAGAACAATTATTTATATTCCTTTATGCTTTTGAAAATATCTACATCGTTTCACCTGGTTAATATTTTAGAAGAATATGGTTAGCAACACTTTTTACAACTCCATGTTTTAAAATTGCATCTTAAGTTCTATGTAGAATATATTATTACTGTTTGCAATCTATAAGGTTTTGTTTGAAGAATTTTTCTTTCCAGTTTGAATCATAATTACTATGTTTATACTGTTTAACAATTTTATGCACCCTGAAGTGGTTTTTGGTTCAGTGTACATTGCCAATATAGTTTCACAATGTTGTCTACGATGCACATTTTTATGACTGCTGGATTAAAGAATTGATTTACTTATCTGAATCTTCCACAATATACAGTGGATCCTTGGAAAAAAGGAATAGTTTTTAAATAAAAGAGTTTCTGGTGATTAGAAACTGGTGAAAGAGCACATTTAATTAAAAAAAATTAACTCTCTTAAGAAATCTTCACTGTTCATGTGCTGTGATCAAGGCATAGGAATTCACACATGAACTAGCACGAACTCTACCTTTAGAGAATTTACAGACTCTAAGGGGAGATAGGACACACGCACCATCAAATAGGATAGAAAACAAGTTTGAGGGGCACCTGGGTGGCTCAATAGGTTAAGCGTTTAACTGCAGCTCAGGTCATGATCTCACAGTTCATGAGTTTGAGCCCCAGAATTGGCTCGCTGCTGTCAGTGTAGAGCCTGCTTTGGATCCTCTGTCTCCCTCTCTTTCTGCCCCTCCCCTGCTCTCTCTCTCTCTCTCTCTCTCTTTCTCTCTCTCAAAAATAAATAACACATTTTTTTAATTAAAAAAAAACCACAAAGTTGAAAGAAGGGAAAGAAATCAGAGTTTTATGACAGACAAACGAATAAATTTGGAAAAGATGAAACTGTAAAAATGTTGAGAGACAGACAAGAGACAAAGGGGATTAGGCCTCCTATGCCTTCCCATTAATCCTCATTCTCAGCAAAGTGCTACCTGGCTTCCTCTTCACTGAGAAAAACAAAGCACTCAGAAGAGAACTTCCATTAAGTACCACCAACCACTTCTGTCCACCTCCCTGCACCACCTTGTCCCAGGTCATCGTGGGTGACCTATACCTCTATCCAGGCCAATCCCTCCATTTTCTCTCTAGACCTCATTCCTTCTTTCCTTACATGGATGTTTTTCCAGCCATTATCCCTTCTGCCTCCTGCATGGTTAAGTTTTCTTTCTCTTTGGATAATAATGATCAGCACAACAACATTCTTTTATTTCTCTTATAAAAAACATAAACCTCTTGACTTCATTTTCCTCTCCGGGTAATGCTATATTTCTTTTCTTCACTTTGTAAAACTCCTTGAAAGAATTGTTCTTATTTGTCATCTTCAAAAGAATTCTGAACATCTGCCTAATCAGCACTTCCCCTTTTCAATCCAGCAAGAACTTTTTTGGTCGTTAAGGATGTCTTCCTTGATTCAGCCCTTCTCGGTCCTCACTTCCATCGACCTTTGCCTACCAGCAGCAACAGACACAGGAGATCATTCCAGCTCGAAACTCTTGCTTTGTTTTGGCTTCTTGTGTACTCACCTGGTTTCCCTTCTGTCTGTCCTCTCCTTCTTAGCATTCTTTACTACTTCTTCTCATCACCTGACCTCTACACTGGTGTCAGCAGTCCATCCCTAGGTCAATTTCACTGCTATCAGACCTTACTCCTTTGAGGAGTCCATTCAACCAAATGGCTTCAAAGATAGTCTTTTGGTTGATAACTCCAGCCTGTGACCTCTTCCTCCCTATCCATCTGCCCACTTGAGAGGATTGCCGGACTCCTCAAATAAGAATATAGGATCTCCAATAAAATTAGAATTTTAGACAAACAGTGATTGATTTATGTAGAATAAGTATGTACCATGTTTTGTATTTATCTAAAGCTGTTTTTTTATTTATTGGGAATTCTGATTTAACTGGGCGTCCTGTGCTTATTCTGACAACCTTACCGTAGCCCAGTATCTCTATGTCACCTCTTTGGTGCCTGAGAGGCATCTCAAGTAGAAAACTTCCAAAACTGAGCTCCTGACATTCCTCCACACCAGCTCTTGAGTAGTCCTCATCTTGGTGCAAGGCAACACCATTCCTCTGATCACTCAAACCAAAAACATGTAGTTATAGTGACTCATGTCTTTTCTCACGTCCCAGCTGATTTATCATCACATCATACTAGGTCTAAGCTCAAATTCAGTTTCCCAGAATTTGATCTTTCACCTGGTCCCACAGCCACCACCTTCTCTTGTCTCTGAGTAGATGTCTCTGTATCTTCCCTTATTCCCCTTCAATCTCCTTCCTGAATAGCAACCAGAATACAAATGTGAATGCATAGGGTTGGTGTCTATAGACAATAGATGACTGTTTTAAAAGAAAGCACCAACCTTGGGTTTAAAAAAAAAAAGCCTTTAGAATTAAAACAATACAGACATAACTCTTGTCCAGATTGTTTTAAATATTTTTTAATAAGTAAACCTTTGCTGCTCATGAAAGATTTTTCTTCCAAGGTTTATAGGAAGATAAGCTGCCATTATGTAGCCTGCATTTGCATCCCTGAAGTTATGTCATACTGCAGGGAAGATGCCAAAAAGTCCTGGCAGCATAGCTAAGGGCTGACCTCTTAAAAAAGTTTAAGAAATTTAAAAGATCACCAATTCAAATAGCTATTAAGTGGTTGGTTTTTTCTTTCTTTTTTCTACAAAATAATAACAGATGGCACTTATTGACCAATTACCGTGTTTCAGAACCTGTTTTAGGTATTTTACATGAGTCTGTACTACTCTATTCCCATGCCCATATGAAGTACATAAAGGTTAAATGACTTGGCTGGGGCCGCAGTATAGCCATGGGGTTCAGCACATTCTCCACAGCTAAGTAGATCAGGAGCTCCTTCACCTGAGCTATCCATTATTTTTTGTGTCCTCTGGAAGCTAGAGATACAGTGAACATGTCCGTGGTTTATTTATTTGGAGTTCTTATTTCCTTTAAAAATTCCCTTTGAAATACTTTACTTCTGACTTTATATCATCAGAGAAAAAGATGTCAATAACCCCGAAAATATAAACTGGCTATTGAATTTCACACGCTCATACACAAACACATTCCCAGAGTTTGAAAAGGCTATTATGTTGACATTTACAGTCTCAACCTGTACAGATGTGTTTGAAAGATTAGAACTTAGTAATTATGCTTTTCCGTGACTCCTTGAAATGATGTTGGTTAAACAATGCAACTATATTCTGAAGCCCAACGATTATTACTGATGAGTTAACTACTATGGCTTAGTATTATTAGGGGGTCTCTCATGTGATGCTTAGGAGGATTATGCAGCTGTCCTGTGTCTCTTTCGGAATCCCACAGACTCAAGAAGAAGCTTGGCAAAAATCCACAATGGGACCCATCCACCAAAGAGCACTACATTCTTCACATCTTTTACTGGCCACACCGGAGAAACTTTTCCAACATGAACAAAGGCATTAAGTAAAAGTTCTAATCAACAATGATGAATCAACAATTCTGGAGTTTAATCTCAAATGTGTTCATCATCTGGCAATAGAAAAGTTAATCTTCACGTAGAGCGCCTGGATTTCTTAAAGAGAGTAGCTCATGGAATTATTTATGGAACATGTCACATGGTGACAAAAGAGTACAGTGGCAGTGTCATGTGGACATTTGACCCCCCTCTCAGACAGAGTTTATTTTTAATGAAAGAAACTAGATTAAATAGAGCCATTTCCCTTGACTGTAATTTCACCCAAGAGAACTAAGAGAGAAAGTGTTGTAGATTTGATGTCAAAACATCACATTTATTCACTTAAAAGACACAAATCACCAAATTGACTTTGTGTTTTATAATAGCAAAACAACTGATTGGTGGACTGGTTTTTGTTCACTTTTTAATTGGTTGAACAATATATATGCTTTTAGGGAGAAAACAGAGGATCATATTGACTAGACTTAATGAACTCTCTTTGCTTTATTTTTATTTTTAAAAAACTTTTTTTGATGTTTTATTCATTTTTTGAGAGAGAGAGACACTCAGTGTGAGCACAGAGAGCAGGAAGAGAGGGAGACACCGAATCTGAAATAGGCTGCAGGCTCTGAGCTGTCAGCACAGAGGCTGATGTGGGGCTTGAACTCACAAACTGCAAGATCATGACCTGAGCCGAAGTCAGATGCTTAACTGACTGAGCCACCCAGGTGCCCCACTTTTCTTTTTTTTAACTAAAATGAACGTATATTCTTTTTTGCATGTTAAAATAAAACCAATAGTTGACAAATGAAATCGTAAAAAATCCAAGAGTGATTCTCAACATTCTTGTTTCTAGTAAAAGAAGTTTTGGCAGTATTCATGAGGAAATTAAAAAAATCAAAATACACTAAACAAGTAGCATACTTAGAAAGATATAACTGCCACATCTTAACACAGCCTATGGTTACTTGTAAGGCTCTCTTACTTACCATTCAGCACTGTTGGTGTTTAGAAAGAAATGTTTATTGCCTTGACCACACTCACAAAAGAACCCATAAGGCAAAGTTCTTGCAAAAGTTATTCGCAATATTTAGTGAATTTTTCCTGTAGCAAAATAAACACTATTCTAGACTGCAGCAAATTTTCACTTAGCTCAGTGTTTATGCTCATAGACATTACTGCAAAAATGTACATTCAGTTAAAGCAAAATATTTTACGTGTAATGTGATGAAAGATTCATTCTAGCATGAGAATTTCTTTTAGGAAGTATAATTACATTAAAATTTCTCTGCAGATTCTTTGATACTTCTCCCTTCAATTCTCCAATCCTTGAGACTGGGCTGTACATAGTGAGTTGGTTCTGACAAATAGAATATTGCAAGATTGACAGTGTGGAACTTCTTCTAAGAATGGGACATAAAAGGCATTGTGGTTTCCTCTTACTCACTCTGGTGGAAACTGGATGCCACACTGTGAGGATGCTCCTGTCGCCCAATGGAGAAGTCCAAGTTGGGAGGACTGAAGCCTCCTGCCAATAGCTATGTGAGGAAGCCATATTGGAAGTGGATCCTCCTGCCCCAGTCAAGTCTTCAGATGACAGTTGCCTTGGATGATATCTTCATAGCAACCTCATGAGCAACCTGAGCCAAAGCCACCCAGATAATATGTTCCTTAATTCTTAACCCACAGAAATGGTGAGATAATAAATGTTTCTTATTTTAGTAAGTTTGAACCCTGCATTGGGCAGGCTCTCTGATGTCAGTGCAGAACCTGCTTCAGATCCTGTGTCCTCCTCTCTTTCTGCCCCTCCCCTGCTTGTGCGCTCTCTCTTGCTCTCTCTCTCTCACTCTCCCCCTCCCCCTCCCCCTTCTCAAAAATAAATAAACATTAAAAAAATCACTTGGAAAAAAAGATAAAATCTTGAGGACATGGGTGACAGTCATAGTCCAGAAAGCCAACAGTGATTACTAATTTGTTCTGGAAAGGAATCTCTTTTTGCTTCCAGCAGGAGCATAAGAGAAGAGAAGAGAAGGGAAGGAATGGAGTAGCCAGTAAAGTGCCTAGATGCCATACAACCTTCAGGGAAGGGCCAATGGGAAACCTTAGGAATTTGGAAGTCAAAACGATTTTTAGAAATGAAATGCCTGATGTAGTTTTAAGCTTTGTAGCTTGTGTGTGTGCATGTGCATGCGTGTGTGTTTGTGTGTATATTTGAAAATCAAGGAAATTCAAGATTAGGAGTAAGCAAAGATGAACATGGAAATATATGCTTCCATTTTTTTTATCCCTCAGAGAACTATTTGGGCTTTCTTAACATATTTTGCTTAAATCTCAAGACTCTCAGGGGTCTGTAATTATATAAACATTCAGCAAAAGTTAACGATGTTCCTGTAAACAATTTGCCCTAGCCTGAGACATGCCAACTAAAACAAGATCAATAAGGTCCGTCATAATATTTTAAAGGCTGTTATTTTCCTTAATGTCATCCCATGATGCCAGAGGAATAAAATCTAAACTGACAGGTCCTTTGATTGAACTAAGTCTGTTATTCTCCTATCTACCTATCTCTCCTTTCATTCACTCTCTTTCTAACCCTTGTCATCTCCAAATAATTTTCCTTCCAAATGTCTATTCTCCATCTCATTGAAGTAGAGCAGTGTGGAGTTATTCTAGAAATACCATGGACTTTGGAGTCAAACAGTTCTGGGTTCAAATCTCAACTCACACTTTCACCTGCAAGCTTCTACAGCATCTTCCAGCATCTTCTTAACCCCTTCAGACTCACTTTTCTTTCATGTGATAGGGAACTTATAATACTCATCTCCTAGAGTTCTTGTAAGGATTATGTGAAATAATATACATAAAACTTAGTCACCATTGGCAACTCACATATTGGAAAGAATGGTTGTTCTTTTTACTATGATTATAGCTTCAGACTTACTCTTGGCTATCTGCCCCTAATAAAATGAAGGCTGATAAAGGGGTAAGTTCTACCTTTCTATATTACACCTGAAGAGAGACAGACAGAATGGTCTGGTGAATTATTCTGGGATATTAGGTTGCTTGTCAATGAGCCCCTTGAGAGCTGGGCTTTGTCTCCCTTAGGTTGGAAGAGAAGGCCTTTGACTCTCAGTAAAAGAAGCTGCCTCTGACCTCAACCACAGAGCTTAACTTTCCATGAGAATGGCAGAAAGAAGCTCGCTTTCCCCTGCAGCCTGAAGCCTCCTCTTATGAGACGAGCAGGCACTGACAACCGGTGCCATCAGACAACTGCCTCTGCTCAAGCTTTTTGGTGCCAGAGCAAGGACTGATAACGAATAGGCACACACAAGGTTGTTCTCACTATAAAAGACATGATGAGGGACCAGCTTCATCCCATGGAGCACAGCCCTATGGTGTATGCAGAAGTAACTCAGATGTTCTCTGTGACATGCTAAGAGAATGAGGTGTGCTTCCTCTTAATGGTTTTGGGCTTTCACATTTCCCCAGTAAAGTCTGCATTACACTGTGGTATTTGCCATCACACATCTTGCCTGTTTTGAACAAAACAGATAAAAAAATCCTTGCCCAGAGAGTGTACATTCCATTCAGAAAAAGAAAAACAGAAGCAGAAAATATAGAAAATGGATCAGTAAAATATTTTATATGCATATGTAAAATATATACATATGTAAAAGATATAGGTATATGTGAAAAATATGTAGCAGATGAAGATAAGTGCTCCGAAGAAAAAATAAGCAGACGATAGAGACTATCGGGAAAAAATATATATCTTATGATACCTATGCTCAATATATGCTCTAGAAGACGTATACAGGGATGCTTGCTATAGTAATGTTTAAAGAATTTTTTTTAAAAAGGAAAGATCTAACTATACGACCCTCAAAGGTCACCTGCGAGTGAGCTTCTGAGAGAAAGATCACTGTAGTCAATCATAGGTGATGGAAGGGAGAGAAGTAAGACTGGCATCAGGAAAACTTGGTAGAAGGTCATTGAGGTAGTTTAGAGAAAAATAATCATAACAAGTAATATTTTTCGTTGCTTACCATGTGCTGCGTGATGTTCCAAAAAATTAATGTAACCCATTTAATCCTGAAAATAACTCTACGTAGTAGATACTATTATTCATCTCCTAGAAAGAGAGCTTAAGGGATCTTCACAAGATGACACCTTAAAGGTGAACATAGGTCTCAAGCCAGACAGTCTGAGTTCAGATTCAATATCTCAACTATGATTAACTACGCTACATGCTGTATGTTCTCAGCAACCATAAGAACAAAGAAAGCATGAAGAATTCCACAGGAGAATTTTTCTAGGGAAAATTAGATTTCCTTCTACCTAGTTACCATCATTTATGTTCTGTTATTCCTGAGAAAAATTGTCTTAGGGAGAATAATTTCTATGAAAGGAATTCCAATAATAATGGTTGAGACTATCGTGTTTTACTGCCCCACTTGCAGTTGACAGAACAAAGCTCCATCTTCATCAAAATGTGCTTAGAGCAATCTGTCTATTCTCCTAATTAGGTTTAGAAATATTTGAAAGAAAAGTATAAGAGTGCTGTATATAGTATAAAAGTATAATTGTCTCCCATCTGCTCTAAGAGAGAAATTTCATTAAGTGCTGAATTATGGAGCCAAAAATCATATTGGAGGTATTTTTTCTTTTGTATTTTCTCATGTATATATTTGTGGGTTATTGTTACTAGCCTTTGATTTAATGCCATAGTATAACGCTTTTTTAGTTACTCCATTATCATTTTGAGTGTGAATCATAAATCATAAAACATTCTAATGAAATCACAATGGCTTAAAATCAGGCACCAAATGTTCCAAATTACAGTTGGCCTCGGATATTTTTATTGCAGCCATCCTTTTCCCCTCAATTGTGAGGTCAAGTAGGGGCTATACGGTAGGGTTCAGAGCCCCGCGACTTATAAAACTGCCATTCTTATACCAAAAATATCAGAGGTAGTTTGTACAATGACTACAGCAAGGACATCGATAATTTTGAACATAGTGAGCCTTCTCTTAACTTCTTCTTAAAAGGCCTGTTATCTTCTTTTAATGCATTTATCCTTAGATAGAGTTTATTTTATTGCTTAGCCACAAAAAGAAAATAAAGGAATGTTTTAGACAGATGATTGGATATATTGGTCTAAGCAAATCCACTTTAGAATAACATAATAAGAGCCTTATTGACTCATTAAAGACTGAAATATGGTACATTAGTTTCTATAATTCTAGCTCATGTGCTTCATGCTACATTGAAATTTTTAGAACTTCATAAACTTTCTTACCTTGAAGTAACTATGCTATTCAGCTATCAAATAGTTTTACTTGTTTCCAGAAAGTCTCAAGCATGTCAATAGCCTTAAAATCCTGTGACACTTTTCTTTTTTGTAAGCAGGAAATAACCATAACTCAAATACATTCTCAATCCAACATAGTCATTGGGAGAATTGGGAAACTTACTCTTCTATGAAGAATAAATGCCCAAATCTCCGTGAACTATAGAAAATCACTAAGACTAATTTCTATTGCTTCTGTGTAGTCAGATGAAAGGAAAAAGGACAGACAGACCTTGGTGACAGAAAGATCTGGGTTCAAGTCTCACCTCTGCCCTGTTTTCTGTGCTCTTGGAAAAGTCTTGTTTTTCTTTTTTAACTTTAGTTAGGCTCAATTCCCCTGCCCGCATTTGTAAACATGGGATAAAAATAGTACCTACCTTGGAGAGTTGTGACAAAGCCAAAATAAAATAAAGTGTCCAGTGTGGTACTTAGAATATACCCAGAGCTCCAGAAATGGCAGATACTGTCATTATTTATGATTTATTATATCATTACATCTTTCATGACATCCTTGAATTCAGTTTGTCATGCATGCATAATAAAATGGAGAGACTATTATCTCTCCAAATGATAACACTTCATCTGAAAATTCCAGGAAGCCGGGTGCTAAGAAAAGAACGTGTAACTTTTTTTTTTTATTTCTAGATACTGTCACTCTAAGATAGCATGACCAACATATCAATATAACACGATTCAATAATGCAGACATTGCACAGAGTGGATTTTAGTATATGTCACATCATAAATGAACCCTGCTTACAGAAATAAAAGGGATCATAAGAGAATATGATGAACATTTGTATGCCAACCAATCAGATAATCTAGATAAAATGGGCGAATTTCTAGAAACATGAATTACCAAAACTGCATAAGAAGAAAGAGGAAATGTAAATAGGTATATGACAGGCAATGAGATTGACTCAGTTATCAAAAATCACCAAATAAAGGAAAGCCCAGGACCAGTTGGTTTCACTGATAAATTTTACCAAACATTTAAAAAATTAACATGGACTTTTCTCAAGCAACTCCAAAATTACAAGAGAAGGGAATAATTCTTAACTCATTTTTTGAGGTCAGCATTACACCGATACCACAGCCAGAAAAAGACACTACAAGAAAAGAAAACTGCAGACCAACAAATCTTATGAATATAGATACAAGATACAAAAATCCTTTGGAAAATACAAGTAAATTGAATCCAACAGCATAATAAAAGGATTATACACTGTGTCCAAGTGAGAATTTTTTTTTAAGTTTTATCCCAGGAATGCAAGGGTGTTCAAAACACTGAAATCAACCAATGTAATACACCATAGAATAATACATCATTAGAATAAGGAGGAAAACCATATGATCACTTCAACTGATGGAGAAAAGCATTTGCCAAATGTCATGATTAAAAACATTAAAAAACTAGCAATATAAAGGCATTTTATCAACATGACAAAGGACATTTATGAAAAACCCATAGTTAACGTCATATGTGTTATAGACTGAATTGTGTCCCCTTAAAATTCATATGTTGAAGTCCTAACTCCCTATATGACTATATATTTCATTTAAAGTTTAATTCTTTATTTTGTAAGAGACATATACAGAATGAGTAGGGGAGGGGCAGAGAGGGAGAGAGACAGAATCCCAAACAGGCTCTGTGCTGGCAACACAAAGCCCAACGCAGATCTTGAACTGACAAAACTGTGAGATCATGACCTGAGCTGAAACCAAGAGTCAGACACTCAACTGACTGAGCCCCCACCCCAGGTGCCCCCAATGTGACTATATTTGAAGACAGGGTCTATACTGAAATAATTAGGATTAAATGATGTCATGAGGAAAAAGGAGAACAAAGTTCTTAAAACTTACTATCAAACTATAGTAATCAAATTATGGTACTCGCACAAGAATAAAACTATATGCCAAAAGAATAGAATTAAAAGCCCATAAATAAACCCATACTTCCATGGTCAACTGATTTTAGACAAGGATGCCAAGGAAGGAGAGTTAAGATGGTGGAGAAATAACGGGACTGGGACTTTCCTTGTCCACACACAGCTGTATTGAGGTCAGATCACTTGGGACACCCAGGCAATTGATCTAAGGAGCAGCAGAAAGATCACCACAGTTGGAGGGAGACACTTGGCAGGATCGAGGTGCGTGTATGTGAATTGGGGGAAGTAAAATGGCATAGCCATGGAGGGAGGGAACTTTTTCTGTGGAGAGACGAAAGGGAGAGAAAGAAAGAGGGCTCGTGAAAGTGTGACATCAAGTTAGCACAAGAGGGAAACATCTCTGGACCATAGACTGAGGAATGAGAAATATGGAGAGTGCCAGATTTTTGTTTTTGTTTGTTTGAGGTTTTTATGGTTTTTGTTTTTGGTTTTGTTTTTTCAAACAGCCTTTGTAGCTGAGACTCAGAGTTCTCAGAAATGTGCTACCTTTTCTGGAGAAAAGCTGTGGCATGTGCTCCTGGAGAGAGGGTGCTGGCCCCCAAGTGCATAGCATGATGTAGTGATCTCAGGCGCACACTGGGAAAGAACAGTCCCATTCCTGGAGTACTTTGGGAAGAGCGTTTATTGCCTCCCCAGGGACAAAAGACCCTACAGGTGCCAGCCAAAGGCTGCTACTCCAGAGCAGGGGAGAGGAGCCGCACTGTGTTGGGTCCTTTAAGACATGGGGTTTTGAATCCCAGCCGAGCACTAAGGAGATGCAGAACTGTGGAAAAGGGCAAGCTGACCTCCCTGCTCTTCTGTGAGGGTTGCATGAATAGCGTAGGTTGACATACACAGTCTAAGGGGGAGATTTGGGGGTGATGCCATTTCCCCCTGCAACACCAGCACCATGGGACTTCATAGAGCAGCACACAGCCCCCAGTGGAAGTGGGACAAGCTTACACCAAGCCCTGCCCCTCTGTGCCTGGCAGCTGCTTATTGATTGGAGCGAGATTGACTGACCCAATACAGTCGGCCTCTCCTCCAGACCAGCACAGCCACCAGCACTAGGCACCAACAGACAATTGTTTCCTTTCTTTTTTCTTTTTCTTTCTTCCTTCTTCTTTCTTCTTTTGGAATCAAACTCATAGTTTCTAATTTGTTTTTTGTCAATTTTTATTATATATGTATATATTTTTTTGATATATTTGATCAGGCATTTTTATTCTATTCTTTTTCCATCTTTTCTCTTTCTTCTTCTTTCCTTTCCTTTCTCTTTCTCTGGAATTAGCCTTATAGCCTTTTTGATTCTCCGTTTGGTTTTCTTTTCTCCCCTTTCTCTTTTTATGGGATCAAGCTTTTTTTCCCCCAGGGTTACTTCAACAAACAAATCAAAGCACACCTAGTTAAGGATCTAAACACCCTACCACTGCAAAGAAGGAGGAGCTCTGCAGAGGACTGGCTGGTGGGATAAAGCAACCAAAACGCAACAACAGAGTGCAAGCATCATACACTAGAAACACTTCCTGGAGTGCCAGGCCCTGGACAGTGTATGACCCCCTTTTAATATAGTAGTACTCTCAGGTGCAGCACACGTAATAAGCTTTTAAAAGACATAAAAGACAGAAACCTAGCCAAAATGTTGAAATAGAAGAATTGTCCTCAAAAGAAATTCCAGGAAGAAATGACAGCCAGAGAATTGCTCAAACAGGTATAAACAATATATATGAACAAGAATTTAGAATAACAATCATAAGACCAATAGCTGGGCTTGAAAAAAGCATAGAAGACAGCAGTGAATCCATTGGTGCAGAGATCAAAGACCTAAGAAATAGTCATGGTGAATTAAGAAATGCTGTAAGTGAGATGCAAAATAACTAGATACAGTGATAATGAAGATGGAAAAAGCAGAGGAGAAAATAGGTGAAATAGAATATAAAATTATGGAAAATTATGAAGCTGAAAAAAAGAGGGAAAAGAAATTACTAGACCATGAGGGGAAAATTAGAGACCTAAGTGATTCAAATGAAATGTATCCATATCATAGGAATTCAAAGAAGAGGAAGAGGAAAAGGAAGAGGAAGAAGAAGAAAGAAAGAAAGAAAGAAAGAAAGAAAGAAAGAAAGAAAGCAAGCAAGCTTATTTGAACAAATTATAGCTGAGAACTTTTCTAACCTGGGGAAGGAAACTGGCATCCAAGTCCAAGAGGCACAGAGAACTCCCTTCAAAACCAACAAAAACAGGTCAACACCACAACATATAGTGAAATTGACAAAATACAAAGATAAAGAGAGAATTCTGAAAGCTGCTAGAGACAAACAGGCCTTAACCTACAAGGGTAGACACATAAGGGTAGTAGCAGACCTGTCCACTGAAACTTGGCAGACCAGAAGGGAGTGGCAGGAAGTATTCATGTGCTGAATAGAAAAAAATATATACAGCCAAGAATCCTTAATCCAGCAAGGCTGTCATTCAAAATAGAAGGAGAGATAAAGGCTTTCCCAGAAAAACAAAAACTAAAGGAGGTCATGACCACTAAACAGCCCTGCAGGAAATCCAAAGGAGGACTCTGAGTGGAAAGCAGCAAAGACAATAAAGGACCAGAGACATCACCACAAGCACAAAACCTGCAGAAAACACAAAGACACTAAATCCGTATTTTTCAATACTCACTCTGAATGTAAGTGGATTAATACCCCAATCAAAAGACAGGAATCTCTATGACCCAGCAATAGCACTGCTAGGAATTTACCCAAGGGATGCAGGAGTGCTGATGCATAGGGGCACTTGTACCCCAATGTTTATAGCAGCACTTTCAAAAATAGCCAAATTATGAAAAGAGCCTAAATGTCCATCAACTGACAAATGGATAAAGAAGTTGTGGTTTATATATACAATGGAATACTACTTGGCAATGAGAAAGAATGAAATATGGCCTTTTTGTAGCAACGTGGATGGAACTGAAGAGTGTTATGCTAAGTGTAATAAGTCAAGCAGAGAAAGATAGATACCATATGTTTTCACTCATATGTGGATCCTGAGAAACTCAACAGAAGACCAGGGGGGAGGAGAAGGGGGGAGAAGTTACAGAGAGGGATGGAGGCAAACCAAAAGAGACTCTTAAATACTGAGAATAAACTGAAGGTTGATGGGGGGTGGGGGGAGGGGAAAGCGGGTGATGGGCATTGAGGAGGGCACCTATTGGGATGAGCACTGGGTGTTGTATTGAAACCAATTTGACAATAAATTTCATATTAAAAAACAAAACAAAACAAAACAAAACCAAGATCCGTCTATATACTGCCTATAAGATTTTCATCTTAGACCTGAGGACACCTGCAGATTGAAAGTGAGGGAATGGAGAACCATCTATCATGCTACTGGAAGTCAAAAGAAGGCCGGAGTAGCTATACTTATATCAGACAAACTAGATTTTAAAACAGACTGTAACAAGAGATGAAGAAGGGCATTATGCCATAATTAAGGGGTATATCCATCAAGAAGAGCTAACAATTATAAATATTTATGCCCTGAACTTAAAGCACCCAACTATACAAATCAATTAATCACAAACACAAGCAAATTTATTGATAATAGTACTGTAATTGTAGAAGACTTTAATACTCCACTTACAACAATGGGCAGATCATTGAAGCGAATATCAATGAGGAAACAATGGCTCTGAGTGACACATTGGGCCAGATGGACTTAACAAATATATTCAGACCATGTCATCTTAAAGCAGCAGAATACACATTCTTCTCGAGTGCACATGGAACATTCTTCAGAACAGATATCATTGGATCACAAAATGCTCCTCAATAGGTACAAAAAAATTGAAATTATACCATGCATACTTTCAAATCACAATGCCATAAAACTTGAAATAAGTACAAGAAAAAATTTGGAAAGCTCTCAAATACATGGAGGTTAAAGAACTTCCTACTAAAGAATGAATGCTCTAACCAGGAAATTAAAGACGAAATTTAAAAATACATGGAAACAAATGAAAATGAAAAGATGACAACCCAAGCTCTTTGGGACGCAGCAAAGGCAGCCCTAAGAGGAAAATAAGTTGCAATTCAGGTCTATCTCAAGAAGCAAGAAAGTTCCCAAAGACAAGGATGCCAAGACCTATCAATGGGGAAAGAATAGTCTTTTTAACAAATGGTGCTAGAAAAACCAGATAGCCACACATCCAAAAGAATGAAGTTGGACCTCTACCTCATACAATATACAAAAACTACTCAAGTGGAACAAGAGCCTAAATGTAAGAGTTAAAACAATGAAACTCTTAGAAAAAAAACTAGGGAACAAATATTCATGACCTTGGATTTGGTAAAAGATTCTTAGATATGACACTAAAGGTACAACTACCAAAAGAAAAAAAAATAGATAAATCAAGATTTAAAACTTTTATGCAGCGAAGGACATTATCAACAAAGTGAAAAGAGAACCTACAGAACGTAAGAAAACATTTACAAATCATATATCTGACAAGGGCCCACCATATAGAGTATATAAGGACCTCTTACAACACAACAGCAAAATGACAACCCATATAAAGATGCGCAAGGGACTTCAACGGGAATTTCTTCAAAAAAGATATACAAATGGCCAACAAACACAAGAAAACACGTTCAACATCATTAGTCACTAGGGAAATGCAGATCAAAACTACAATGAGACTTCACAGCCGTTAGGATAGCTATAATAGGAAAGAAAAGAGAAAGAAAAGAGAAAGAGAAAGAGAAAGAGAAAGAGAAGAGAAGAGAAGAGAAGAGAAGAGAAGAGAAGAGAAGAGAGAAGAAAAGAAAAGAAAAGAAAAGAAAAGAAAAGAAAAGAAAAGAAAAGAAAAGAAAAGAAAAGAAAAGAAAAAAGAAAAGAAAAGAAAAATAAATACTGGCAAGGAAGTGGAGAACTTAGAACCCTCAGACATTGCCAGTAGGAATGTAGAATGATGCAGCCACTGTGGAAAGGTTTGATGGTTCCTCAAAGAGTTAAACATAGACCTAGCCATGTCCACTCATGGGTATAAACTCAGCTAATGAGAACAAGTGTTCAGATAAAAACTTACACACAGATTTTCATAGTAACACTATTTACAATAGCCAAAATATGGAAATCACCCAAATACCCATCAATGGGTGAATGGAGAAACAAATTGGTATATACATACAATGAAATATTACTCAGCAATAAAAAGGTATGAACTACTGATAGCATACTACAATGTACCTGAATCTTGAAAACTTTATGCTAAATGAAATGCTAAATGAAAGAAGCTAGATACAAAAAGTTATGTATTGCATCATTCCACTTATGCCAAATACCCAGAATAGGCAAATTCATATTCAGAAAGCAGATTGATAGTTCCCAGGGGTGGGGGAGAAGAGTCAAGAGTGATTTTTTTTTAAGGGAGAGAGAGCACACGTGAGCAGGGGAAACGGGCAGAAGGAGAGAGGGAGAATTTTAAGCAGGCTTCACGCTTAGCACAAGTCCAACACAGGACTCAATCCCACAACCTGAGCTGAAAATCAAGACCTGAGCTGAAATCAAGACTCAGATGCTCAACCTACTGAGCCAGCCAAGTGTCCCAAGAGTGACTTCTAAATGGTCATGGGAGGGTTTTTTTGGAGGTGATAAAAATTTTAGAATTAGATAGAGGCAGAGATTGTAGAACAGTGTAAATATATTAAAACCCACTGAATTGTGCACTTTGATATTATTCATTTGGGATGCCTTGGTGGCACAGGGTAGCCCTAAACTCTGTTGCATCAGGCATTTTTCCCTGAGTCCCCAATTTCTTCTGTTGCATGTGTCCTCCTAATCCCTACCACCATCAATTCCCACCGCAAAAAAGTTAGCGATCTATCTTTTCATCCTGTAAGCCTCCAGTATTAAAAACTAGAAGCCTCAATGAAAATACGCCATTCTGAATCACCTTTACCTATATCCACAACTGCCCAGGATTCCCTCCACAGTCTAGTCAGATAAGCATAAATATCCTTTTATTCCTAAAGCCAAACTTACTCAACTAGATTACGTGGCTTTACAGCTCTACTCACAAGCATTAATTCTTTTCAAGATGAAATACATTCATTAGTATTATTTAAAGCCTGCTTGGCTTAAGTTAATTTCTGATCCTCTTTTATGAGTTTCTGGCCTTGGGCTTTAATTAATCTATGCTAAGAATGGCAAACCCCATCCTTACCATCCATCCTCCCTTATTTTAATAAGCTTAAAAATGCTAACACACATTCAGCCACTCCAACCCATAGCATTATGTCCGTATGCTATTTTTGGTTTATAGAAGGATAGGACAGAGGGCTGGATAAAGGCAGGGCATGGGTTTTGAACTTCATGAGGGAAAGCAATAAAATGTGACTTTCAAAAGATGTAAAACATTTGGTTCAAAATGTTAGGCCTATATTTTGCAAAGTGAGTTAGCAGAAAAACTTAAGCATCCTTTAGTTTGAAGAGTCCTGCAGAACTGGAAAAGTGGATGAAGTCAAGTCATATCACATGTCTTTCACCTTTCCAATTTCACTTTTTAAAGACTTTGTACTTGATCTTAGCCCATTTAAACATGCAACTCCTAGGACTCATAAACTCATAAACTTCCAAAAGATAGTTGCTTCTCTCGTAATAACTAGCATTTATGTGATTACAAAGCAATTTTACACACACTGTCTCATTTGATGGAATGCAAAATATAACTGTGATCACCCTCACTTTAGATATGAGCAGCCTTACAATCAAAGTATTTAAATAACTGATAAGCACAAAATTAGAAGCCAAACCCAGATCCTTTGATATCCATACTCTCCAAACTCATTATGCTACTTTTTGAATGACAGGTTATGACTGACTATCCTGAATATTTTTTTGTTTCTATTATTTGTATCGATTTTTCTGGTAGGACTTTAGGTACATATGAAACGGATACCCCATTGTGATAATTTTTAATTCAAGCAGAGAATTTTTTTTTATTAATTAGATAATCTGTAGAAAACATTGCATTAGACAGGTTGGAAGATTAAAGCCAAAGTAAATGAATAAGACATTGAAATAAATCTATTGAGTGATAAGATTTACACAGATGGCTAAAATACACATTGAAAGTGTTTGTCCAGTTTCTCCTATAATATAACACTCTTAGAGGTACTTACTAAGGATATAGAGTCCTGCAGACCTCTCCTGAAGATTCTGATTTAGTATTTGTATGTTATCAAGTATTCTGGGTGATTCTTATGATGGGAAACACTGAATTATAGAAAGCTGGTGGTAGTAACAGGAATAACTAAAGTCTTATGGCATCTCAAAGAACACAGAGCTCACCTCCAGTTGTGGAAATCTATAAAGGCAACAGAAAGGATGTGATATTCAAGTCATTATAGTTGGGTACGATTTCAATAACAGAGGAAACTCAGAGACAAAGTATCATGAGTACATACAGTACATTTTGGAATGGAAATTATTTCAGCATAACTAATGCTTATGACATGTGTAAGGAAGAATAGGCCATAATGAAAGGGGTCTTTGACTACTTATGCCAGCGAATTTTAAATTAATTCAGTGTTTTATGAGGAACAACGATAAGTTAGGGTTTTTTAGAAACTGAACCAATTGATTGCCTAGAGTTCTCTGTTATTTTTCACTGATTCGAAGTGAGCTAAAAGTGACTTCTTATTTTCATCACTTAAAGCAAAACAATATTTTTTTGAAAAAGAAAAACAGTTCATGTACTTTCCTATGCAAGTGAATAAATCCTTTATAAAAATGCAAGGTTAGGTGTGTAAATACAATAGATGATTATTATACTTCATATACGCTCATAGATTATTCCTGAATCTTCCCCGGTAGACTTAAATTAACTTTATCACACTAATCTTTGTACACCACATTATTTATTATGTATGTATTTTATTTCCCTTCATATCCTAGTGCAATGTTTTTTTAGCAACCAGCCGAAAAATTTCATTAAAGCATTTGATTAAGTGAAGTATTTTGGATTCCGGTTTTATTTTTCCCATATGATTGGGAGACTCAGTCATGGGGAAAAAAATCTTACCAAGCAATCGTCTAGTTATCCATACATTTATCAATTGCCCATTCTAGACTATGTACTGAGATTAGCAAGGCTCAGTCATACCAATGATGAGCTTGCATTCCAACAGGGGGAGAACAGGTACAAATAAATTAAAGCAATGATTTGTTACAGGGCTATAATAGAGAGTAGAGATGGTACAGAGGTAGAGAAGTATGTTCACTTCTGGGGATGAAAATAAATGAGTGAAAGAGCAGACCAGAGATAAGAAATCTTCTACTTAACCAAGGGCATTCAAAGCAGATTCACCTTATTGCACAAGTCGTAACCTGTAGCTACTCAGGAGAAAATTGGCTTGTCTTTTTCAATACTCATACTGGTACAGCAGAGTGGGTTTTTCATTTATAATCATTTATATGCATTTATGTCTTTTAAATTGGACCATTTTAAAAACACTCCCTAAACATAGTGAGATGTATTCAGTTTATTTATTGTTTATAAGTTTTGCTTAGTGAGATTATGGACAAAACAGATGCTTTGTAATACATAATGGCAAAAACAAGAATAAATTACTCAAAATGTAATGTGTTACGTGTCAGTTAAGCAGTAAGAAAAACAAAAGACTGGAAAGTTAACTTTTGTGATATACATGTACCAACAATAAGAATAGTTTATAAAATTCCACAAAGCGTAGTTTCGCCAAAAACTAAACTGTGTGGAAGCTTCATCTGGCATGGCATGGATGGAATGAGGAGAGAGAACCTGGTGACTACTTAGGGGACTACTGTCAGATTCTAGGCAGATGTTATCAAATGGGACATCAGGGGATGGAAGGAAGAGAAAAATGCAAGAGGCCTGGCAGTGCTTAAGGCCAAGACTTCCATACTGATGTGATGTGAGGAGACAGGAAAGAAAAATTCAGTATGGCTCTGAGGTCTGAGCAAGTGAAAAACTAGAGGTGTCATTTACATAAGCCATGGAAAAAGCTGGCTTTGACGGAGGGGAGATCAGTTCTATTTTGACTTCAAAATATGACAGCAAGTGATTGTGGGTAATGTTTTGTTTTGGTTCATTGAGCCATACAGATTGCTATCACTTATAACAATAGCCTAACTGGCAAGATCACTAACACCTTCTGTTAGAAACAGGGAAATACTACTATGATATTTCATCAGCATATCCAAGTGACAAGTGAATTCTATCTCCAGACAGCCACCCTTTTCACAAGAATCCTGTGAGATGTATGTGGGCAGATAGTGATAGTAGGGAAAGAAACATCTATGAGAATTTTGGCTCCAAAGTGAAACTTTAATCCTTTGCAGAACTAGGCTAGCTTATGGAAAGCCATAAAGGTGCCTTTTGCCTAAGTGGTCTGTTTTCTCCTAGACTTCTCTCTGGTGGTTTCTTGGCTTAGAGCTAAGTGGTGGTGGAGGACATATGAATGTATATGTGTTAGAGTATTGGTGTGAGTTTGTGTGTGTGTGTCTAAGACATTTATCTCCAAATTGCAGGAATTCCTGAATCATTTTTAAAAATTTTTTAAAATATTTATTTTTTTTTTGAGAGAGAGATAGAGAAGACGTGCGCAGGTGAGGGGCAGAGAGAGAGGGAGACACAGAATCTGAAGCAGGCTCCAGGCTCTTCGCTGTCAGCACAGAGTCCAACTTGGGGCTCGAACCCACGAGCTGTGATATCATGATCTGAGCTGAAGTTGAACGCTTAATTAACCAACTGAGCCACCCAGGTGCCCTGGAATTCCTGGATCTTAATTGCCTCCAGTTTGGTGAAAGATGGTAATAGTGGTATTTTGCATTTGCTTCAATTATCTAAGTATAGTACAGGAAAGAATTATTCGGTTCTTATTGAAACTATGTATTACTAGCTCCATTTTACAAAAAGGAAAACTAAGGCAAGGAGAGGCAAGTCAAATAAGTTAACTGAAGTTACACAGTAAGGGGCAGAATCAAGATTCCAACCCAACCAGTCTGATTATCGCCCTGCTTCTCAGTAAAAGCTCTTTTAATCAATTTCAAATTAAGCAACCAAACAGATGAACAAATGCTCTCCATCAGCTCCATAAGGCCTAATGATGGACCACTGCTCTGCATTCTCTCTGTCAGGTCCAATGATGGACAGAGCACTGTATCCCCTCTGTAAGGCCCAGTGATAGACTATTGCTCTCCATTCCTTCCATAAGGCCAAATATGGACCAGTGCTCTCCATCCTCTCTGGAAAATACACTGACTGAAGGTAGGAAATACACAGGGTCCTGACTGGTAAGCCAGTCCCTGAAACCCCAAACTTCTACCTGCAACATAAATATTGAATGTACCAAGCATCAGTTGTTTTTGTCTCCAATCTATTTTTTGCCAGTTGAACCTGTTGTTGGCATTATACAGTATAACTAAATATCACATTAAGTAGTAAGACAGGTGCAAAAGGAAAGATAAATTAGCAAAAAGAAAGAACTATTGCTTATATAAATTGTTAATTTGTTTAATTAATGAAGAAAAGTCATTTATAAAATATTGCTGTTAAATTAGGTATGAACAAGTCAACTGTAAAAAATTATAAAAGTTCAGAATCGTTTTGTATTCAAACTGCTTTGGAAATATCTTTAATTAGGGATGCCTGGGTGGCTCAGTCAGTTAAGTGCCCAACTCTTGATTTCAGCTCAGGTTATGATCTCATGGTTCCTGAGATCAAGCCCCACATCAGGCTCTACACTGACAGAATGAAGCCTGCTTGGGATTCTCTCTCTCCCTCTGCCCTTCACTATCTCTCCCGCTATGTGCTCTCTCAAAATAAATAAATGAACATTAAAAAATTAAAATATTTCTAATCCATGGTTCTACTTTTAAAAGTTGATGCCAGAATTTGTAAATGATATAAGTTTACTTTCTATAAGAAAGACTACAAATTCTAATCAGGAGACAGATCATCAAAAAAAAAAAAAATCTTTATTTATACATCAAAATATCCATACTACCCAAAGCCATCTACAGATTCAATGCAATCTTTATCAAAATTCCAATGGCATTTTTCACAAATTAAAAGTAAATACATACGTAAATACCTAAATAAATACATAAATAAGGCCCAAATTTGTATGGAACCACCAAAGAATCTGAATAGCCAAAACAATCTTGATAAAGAAGAACAAAACCTGGACGCATCATAATTCCTGATTTCAAACTAATACGAGGCTATACTAATCAAAACTGTATGATACTGGCATAAAAACAGACTCACAGATCAATGGAAGAGAATAGAGAGCCCAGAAATAAAACCACACATATGCAGTCAATTAATTTATGACAAAGAAGCCAAGAATATACAATGGGAGAGGACAGTCTAATAAATTGTGTTGAAAAAACTGAAGTCATATGAAAAAGAATGAAACTGGACTGCTATTTTACACCACAGACAAAAATCAACTCAAAATGGATTAAAGACTTGA
This sequence comes from Panthera pardus, assembly GCF_024362965.1. Lineage (NCBI taxonomy): Eukaryota > Metazoa > Chordata > Mammalia > Carnivora > Felidae > Panthera > Panthera pardus. The sequence continues at coordinate 19,124,543 of NW_026527002.1, forward strand.
GTATAGACTTGAAACCATGAAACTCCTAGAAGAAAACATAGGTGGTAATCTCCTTGAGATCAGTTTTGGCAATGACTTTTTGAATTTCACAACAAAAGCAAAGGCAACAAAAGCAAGAACCAACAACGGGGATTCCATCAGGCTAAAAAGCCTTTGCACCTCAAAGGGAATAATCAACGAGATAAAAAACAACCTCTAGAATGGGAGAGAATATTTGCAAACCACATATCTAACAAGGATTTAATATCCAAAATATACACGGAACTCATGCAACTCAATAGCAAAAAAACCCGAATAACCCAATTAATAATTGAGCTTACGACCTGCATAGACACTTTCCAAAGAAGATATACAAAGAGTCAACAGGTACGTGAAAAGGTGCTCAACATCACTAATCATCAGGGAAATGCAAATCAAAACTACAATGAGATATCATCTCACATCTGTTCGGAGGTCTATTATAAAAAAGACAAGAGACAACAAGTGCTGGCAATAATGTGGAGAAAATGAAACCCTTGTACACTATCAGTGAAAATGTAAACTGATACAGCCAGTATAGTATCATGTGATTTGCCAACAGTAAAAGTTTTATTTTTTTCTTACCAATTTAGATGATATTTATTTCTTTTTCTGGTCTGATTACAGTGGCTAGAGTTTCCAGTACTCTGTTAAATAAAAGTGGTGACAGAGGATATCCTATCTTGTTCCTGATCTTAAGGGAAAAGCTCCCAGTTTTTTACCTTTGAGTATGGTGTTAGCTGTGGGCTTTTCATATATGGTCCTTATTATGTTGACGTATGTTCCCTGTAGACTTACTTTATTTATCCCTCTGACCCTATTTATTATGAATGGATGTTGTACTTTGTCAAATGCTTTTTTCTGCATCTATTCAAATGATTGTGGGTTTTTTGTCCTTTCTCTTGTTGCTGTGATGTAGCGTGTTGGTTGACTTGCAAATATGGAATCACCCTTGCATATCAGGTGAAATCCCACTTGATCATGGTGAATGATTTTTTTATGTACTATTGGATTTTTTTTGCTAATATTTTGTTTAGGATTTTTGCATCTATGTTCACCAGGGATACTGGCCTATCGTTCTCTTTTTTTGTGGGATCTTTATCTGGTTTTGTTATTGGGGTAATGTTGGCCTCATAGAATGAATTTGGGAAGCTTTCCTTCATTTCTATTCACACTCTTTAAGTGTTTGGTAGAATTCACCTGTGAAGCCCTCTGGTCCTGGACTTTTGTTTTCGGAGTTTTTTGACTACTGATTTAATTTCGCTGCTGGCAATTTGTTCAGATGTTCTATTTCTTCCTGATGTTTGGGAAGGTTATATGTTTCTAGAAATTTATTTCTCCCAGGTTGTCCAGTTTGTTGGTGTATAATTTTTCATAATAGTCTCTTAAGATCCTTTGTATTTCTGTTGTGTCACTTGTTATTTCTCCTCTTCATTTCTGATTTTGTTTATTTGGGTCCTCTCTCTCTCTCTCTCTCTCTCTCTCTCTTTTGAATATGATGAAAAGTTTAGCAACTTTGTTGATCTTTTCAAAGAACCAGATCTTTTCAAAAAACCAGATCAGTTTTATCAATCTGTTCTAGTTTCTATTTTGTTTATTTCTGCTTTAGTCTTTATTATTTCCCTTCTTCTACTGGTTTGGGGTTTTGTTTGTTCTTTTTGTAGCTCCTTTAGGTATAATGTGAGGTTGTTTATTTGAGATTTTCCTTGCTTCTTAAGGTAGAACTGTATTGCTATGAACTTCCTTTTTAGAATAGTGTTTGCTGCATCCCAGTGATTTTGGACAGCTGTGTTTTCATTTTCATTTGTCTCCATGAATTTTTAAATTTCCTCTTTGATTTTTTGGCTGGCCCATTCATTGTTTACTAGCATGTTATTTAACATCTATATATTTGTTTTATTTCCAGATTTTTTCTTGTGGTTGATTTCTAGTGTTGGAGTAAAAAAAGATGCAAGATATGATTTCAATCTTTTAAAATTTGTCGATACTAGTTTTGTGGCCTAACATGTGATCTGTTCTGGAGAACATTCCATGTGTACCTGAAACAATGTGTGTTCTGCTGTTTTCTGATGGGATATTCTGAATAAATCTGTTAGATCCGTCCAGTCCAATGTGCCATTCAAAGCCACTATTTCCTTGTTGATTTTCTGTTTGGATGATCTCTCTATTGATGTAAGTCTCCTTACTATTATTGTACTACTCTGAATTTCTTTCTTTATGTTTGCTAATAGCTGCTTTTCATGTTTGGGTGCTCTCGTGTTTGGTGTGTAAGTATTTACAATTGTTATTTCTTCTTGTTGAATTGTTCCCTTGTTGTTTATGCAGTGTCCTCCTTTGTGTCTTGTTACAGTCTTTGCTTCAAACTGCATTTGTCCAATAACAAATATTGCTACCCCAGCTTTCTTTTTACTTCCATTTGCATGAGTGCTTTTCTATCTCTTAACTTTCAATCTGCATGTGTCCTTAGGTCTGAAATGAGTCTCTTGTAGGCAGCATATAGATTTTTTATCAATTCCATCACCCAGTGTCTTTTGATCAGAACGTTGAGTCCACTTACATTTGAAGTAATTATTCATGGGTATGTATTTATTGCCATTTTGTTCCTTGTTTTATAGTTGCTTTGTAATTCTTCTCTGTTCCATATTTCTTTTACTCTCTTCTCTCATGCTTTACTGGTTTTCTTTAGGGATATATTGATATTTCTTTCTCTTTATTTTTTGTATATCCATTACTGGTTTTGATTTGTGGTTACCATTAGGTTTATATATAACATCTTATGCAATGGCAGTCTATATTAAGTTGATGGTCACTTAAGATTTAAACATCCTAAAAGCACCAAATTTTTACTCTCTCCACCCCCATGTTTTAGGTATAAGGTGTTATACTTTACTTCTTTTTATTTCATGAATTCCTTGACCGATTTTTATAGATATACTTAATTTTACTATTTTTGTGCTTCCTACTTTTCTTACTCCTGCTTACGGTCTTTCCTTTCCACTCAGAGAGTCCCCTTTAACATTTCTTGTAGTGTAGGTTTAGTGGTGATGAGTTTCTTAAGTTTCAATTGCCTAGGACACTCTTTATCTCTCCTATTCTGAATGGTAGCCTTGCTGGGTAGAGTATTCTTGGTTGCAGGTGTTTTTCTTTTCAGAACTTCTGACCTACAAAATTTCTACTGGAAAAATTAGCTGATAGCCTTATGGAGTTTCTTTTGTTTTCTTTTCTCTTTTTGCTTTTAAAATTCTTTCTCTATCACCACTTTTTGCCATTTTAATTACTATGTATTTTTGTGTGGACCACTGTAGGTTTATTTTGTTAGGGAAGCTCTGTGCCTCCTGGATCTGGATGTCTGTTTCCTTCTCAAGATTCAGGAAGTTTTCAGCTACTACTTTTTCACATAAGTTTTCTATCCCCTTCTCTCTCTCTTCTTCTGTGATCCCTATAAAATGAATGTTATTATGCTTGATGGTGTCACTGAGTTCTCTTAGTCTAGTCTCATTTTTTATTATTCTATGTTCTTTCTTTTGCTCAGTTTGATTGCTTTCCATTCCTCTTACCTCCAGGTCACTGCTCCATTCTTCTGCTACCACTAGTCTACTAATGTATTTTTAATTTCAATTATTGAGTTCTTCATAGCTACTGGGTATTTATGTTTTCTGTCTCTTTGTTGAGGGTCCCACTGAGGTCCTCCACTCTTTCCTCAAGTCCTGTGAGTATCTCCATGACCATTACTTTAACTTCTCTATCAAATGTATTACTTATTTCCATTTTGTTTAGCTCTCTTTCTGTGATTTTGCCCTGTTCTTTCGTTTGTGATTTATTCCCTTGTCTCCTCATTTTGTTTATCTCTCTGTGTCTGTTTCTATGTGTTAGGAGAATCAGCTACATCTCCTGCTCTTGAAAGTAATGACCTTATGAAGAAGAGGTCCTGTAATGCCCTGTAGTGCAAAGTCCCATGTTTAATAGAGGTTGGGGCTTCAGGGGTGTCTCCTGACATATAGCAGGCACCCTGCTATTGTGGCTGAGCTGTGTTTGTCTTCAGTCTGGTCATCTGCAATGAATTTCTTTGCCTGTTATGAGCAACGTTTGGTCCCTGTGCTGTTAATGGACCAGTCTAGGGCTGCCCTGGGCTTGAGCTGGGTCAGACCAGGCATTTTTGAGGGCTGCAGTCACACCAAACTGTTGGGTTTCCCTGTGTTGTCCCCTAAGACTTTTGTTGGCGGGTAGGGCCTGCAGTCAGACCAGATGTCCACTTCCGGATCATTGTTGGGCTGCAGTTGAACTGTGTGTGTAGTTTTCTTCCCCTATCCCCAGGATAGGAGTCACTTTAGAGTGGCACTGACCCCTGTCGGGGCTGCTTGCACATTGCCACACTGGTTGCCCTGCTTTGGATGGACTCCTGATGAGGGTGTGTTGGATGGGGTGTGTCTGCAGGAGAAGACAGTGGTGGGATGGGAACTATTAGCAAGCTGTGTGGAGAGTGTTCCTGCCGCACTCGTTTCTGCAGGTGTCCATGTGTCTAGGTTGGGAAATGGTGCCTGCCAATTCTTTTGTCTTAGAGAAGACTCCTGCCCCTCCAGCACATTCTCTGAGATTAGTAAGTAAATCTCCTTTCTTATGCCCCAGGTGTTTTTTAAACTGCTGCTTCTGTGCTGTATCTCAGTGGGGCTTTTTGTTATACTGTCTCTTTAAAGGCAGGGACTCAGTCTTCTATCACCCTCCTTGTCTCCCAGAACCCAGCCTGCTGATTTTTAAAGTCCCAAGTGTTAAACCCCACTGATTGTAAAAAATCACCAAGTTAAGACTCTTGGGTTTTCAAAGCCAAATGTTATGAGAATTCATCTTCCTAGGGTAGGTGCTCCATGCCTGGGATGACTGGTGTGGGATCTGCTTCTCTCCCCTCTCCACACCCAGTGTTCCTCCCTCCTCAGGATAGTCTTGTGGTTCAGTTTGACTCCTCACTGGGTCTCCACCTCTCCTACCATTTTTGATGTGACCTCTTGTCTATGATTAGCTGTGGAGAGTCTGTTCTGCCTTTCTTCAGGTCGTTTTCTGGGTTATTTACATATATGGATTTTATCTAGGTGTATCCATGGGACAAGGTGAGCCTGTGATCCTCCTACTCTGCCATCTTCCCCAAAAATCCAATAACTACTGATTTTAATTTATTTTTCTCCAATCTATAATAAGAGATTTTTAAGTCTATTTAACACATGATTAAGGATTTATTTTTAATTTTTTTTTCTCATTTGAGTATAGTTGACACACGATGTTACATTAGCTTCAGGGGTGCAACATAGTGTGATTCAACATCTCTGTGCTTTATTCATTCTATGCTTACCACAAGAGTAGCTATCATCCATCACCACACAACACTATTACAGTACCATTGACTATATTCCCTATGTGGTACCTTTTATTCCCATGACTTATTTATTCTGTAACTGTACCTCCCACCCCCCATCACCCATTGTGCCCATTCCCCCAGTTCTCTCCCTTCTGGCAACCATCAGTTTGTTCTCTGCATGTATAGGTCTGATTCTGCTTTTCTGCTTGTTTATTTATTTGTTTGTTTTGTTTTTTGGATACCACATATAAGTAAAATCATATGGTAATTGCCTTTCTCTGTTTGACTTATTTCACTTAGAATAATACCCTCTAGGTCCATCCATGTTTTGCAAATGGCAAGATCAAAGGCTTAATCTGGGAAAAGATGTGTTAGAAGAGTCCCCAGGCTCTGCTATCTTTTTGGAGCCAGTCTAAATAAGTATTAAAAGAAGGCATTTGTTACAGAACTCAGAGTTGTAGTTTTGTCACGATAACATGTTATTGGGGTATTCATTTTTCCTTATTTGTTCCATTCATAAATATGAATTGTGTTTCATTCACAGAAATGATGAGATCTTAAAGGTCTTAAAATGAAAGGTATTAAAGGTTGAAGGTAAAAGGTTGAAGTTCTTTTTGTCAATTGCCTGTGCTGCCTCTATCAACAATGTAAAGAATGTCTAGAATGTTTCTGTGTGTGGCCTAGACACTCTGACTCTGTTGTGATGTTTCTGTAGAAAACAATCACCAAACTACAATAACCCACAAAAAAAGTAAAGACTTCAAGTCGAGGTTCATGTTCTACCTTTCCAAAGGGTTCATTCTCAGATGGATATCACATTTGAACATAGCACAAATAAGTGGGTGAAAAAACTTTGGAAGAAATCCAAAGATTTTTTCTGGTTGCTTTGTGACTGTCATTCATGGGCAAAGAGGATTACTGTCTTATAAATGGTGATCTTGTGTTTTAGGTATCAGCTATAAACCTTTTCAGAGTCACATTGAGCTGATGCTTACTCTGTTGGAAATTGCTTTAGGAAACCCTCAGATCATTTCATGAGAAATCAGAAAATAATAAAAGTATTAAAGTAGTTACAAGTTAAGATTCTAAAAAAGAAACCCTCACACTTAGGGTAAATAAAGTTAAAATGCACTTCCTTTTCATATCCATGCACATTCATTCCATAGAAACATTCTAGAGACTAATACTTGAATGCTTATTTAAAATGGAGTGACAGAATTCTCAAAAAAAGGTAGTCTGAACTATGGAGAGAAATGAGAAAATATCTTTTTCTAGGGAATAGGAGAAGTTCATAGATATTCTAATCCCATGATTTGTTTCGGAATACCAACTTCTTGGTCAGCCACACTACATTTATATGGGTATAAAAATGTGTTGTCTTCTTATTCCAAGTTTCCTTGGAACAGTGGACTGAGTCACACTTTGAAATGTTGCTCTCCTTACCAAACACACCAAAGAAATCCTAACAGGCTCCCAATGAAGGAGTCAAAAGAAGGCTTTTGTGGTAAAGGAATAAGGTAGTTATTTTAAAGAGTTACAAAATAGGGCACATAAAGTTCTCAGTGATTTTTGGATGGGACGTTCTTTTCCACCCATTCTGTCAAATAAAAACATCTGCACCACAGAATTATAATACACCAAGGAGGAGAAAATCATGCCTATTCTTTTCGAATATATTCATGAGCTCTCAGGATATAATTTTCCACTTTTTTTGAAGTCAAATAAGAAAAAAATAGACTATTACTGGATATTTCTTTTTTAAATGTTGGCCAAATAATGAACTTAACAAGCACTGGAATTATCACCATTGTCTTCCCCCATCTTTCCGGGCTGGATCTGAAACATCAAAATGAAATTTTCCATGGTGATTTCTTCCTTCCTTCTTTCCTTCCTTTCTCCCTTCTTTCCTTCCTTCCTTCATTCCTTCCTTCCTTTCTGTTTTTCTGTCTTTCCTTCCTTCCCAAGGTATTTGTTTCTTATTTTTCTGGTTTTTATTAATGCATAAGCAAATGCCTATAAAGATTTGGCTTTAGGGGGTCCATATTCTAAAATGGTATTCACAGGACTCTGTTATCATGTTAAAATTCTTTACTTCATGTGCCTTCTTTGCATTTGTCTAGAAGCAGAGTATTTAAAAACAAAACTAAAAGAAAGACCATCATTGAAGTATAATAGAATGAGAACTTGGTACTTTATAAACTAAAGATAAAGGAAGAAGTCAGTATAGAGGACAGGATTTTTTTTAGATGAATGCATAAAGGAAGTTGAAAACGGATTTTTAAAAACTTTTTGGTTGTTGTATTTTGGCTTAGTAATGGTATAAATTTGGAATGTCATTGCCACCAGCGCGAAGGAATTTTTTTCTATTTCATTGGACAGAGAGAGAGAGAGCATGTGCCATTTAGATGGAGGAGAAAGTGAGGTGTCAAATGTGCATTATTAATATAAAAGTAAACACATTTTTAAAAGATGATAAAAGTCTGTAGGCACTTTAGAATAACCTGGTAAAAAATGTTTCAGAAATTCAGCTTCAAGTGGAATATAATACATGTGTCTAAAAGAAAATTTTCTGAAAGTTCAGGGGCTTTTTAAAGTCAAGCAAAGAAGGACTGACAGCAAAATTGTGTTTATGTACTATGGATTGTCTCCTATCTTGAATACAACTGTGACATTTCTATCTCTGGAGTCCTACTGTCCAATGTCACTTCACAAATCAGCAATTCAATGGAGCCCCCTCTTTTTGTAGTTGATTATAAGAATTGCAGATCTGATTCCAGAAGTACATATGACTCTTATGAAATGAAACTGTGTAAAGCAGAAAGAGTTCACAAAGTCTACAGCATGTAAAAACTTATCCCATTTTAACTAAACAACCACCACTTAAAAGAAATAAAGGTTTTATTTTTTTTCTTTGAGAGAGACAAGAAATGAATCTGCCTGGCTAATAAATTGTTGTGGTTTATCAACCCATTATCCTTCTATGGTTATAACTGTGTACTAGAAGCTGTGAGGCAATGGTCTTCCTCCCTCCTTGCCTCCTTCCCTCCTTCTCTCTCTCCCCTTCCTTCCTTCCTTCCTTCCTTCCTTCCTTCCTTCCTTCCTTCCTTCCTTTAAATGTTTCATTTTTACCAATAGACTATATATTTTTTAATTTTTTAATGTTTATTTATATTTTGAGAGAGACAGACAGAGTGCAAGCAGGGAAGGGCAGACAGAGAGGGAGACACAGAATCCAAAGCAGACTTCAGGCTCTGAGCTGTCAGCAGAGAGCCTGATGCAGGGCTCAAACTCACGAGCTATGAGATCATGACCTGAGCCAAAGTCGGATGCTCAACTGTATATTTTCAAAAATCACATTCCAATAAGGGAAACATAAAACAGTGCAGCAGGTGAGGCTGAAGTTTAGGTACAGACCAGAGCCCAGGCCTTCAATTCCCCTACAAACAACTTCATGAGACATAAAAAAATAAATAAATAAATAAGTAAAATAAAAATTTTTTAAATATTAAAAGGCTTAGCACTCAGAAATTATACAGTGTTGTCAAAGAGTGCAGTGAACACACGGGAAGCAATTACATGACGTACAACACGTAAAATGTGCTAAGTCGGGCCTCTGGACTGGGCCATTATACAGCAGTGTTCTGGACCCTCTCACCTGTGCTGGTATGTTGCCTCATCCTTCATGGTAACTTCGTTTGTGTTACCTATGTACTCCAGGGTGCGAATTTCTGGTAGAAACTTTTGAAATATTAGAGAGCTGAGATGGAGCAGCAACAGGGCCTTCCTGGTAATTGAAGAGAAAAACCACCCATTTCCCTGGCAAATAAACAATAAACAGAATGCTCTAGCCAAACGGAGACTTCTGTGGACTGAAGTTCCCAGAGATAAAGAGGATGGAAGCTATTTAATGATTTGAAAGAGTGATTTGGTGTGCCCTAAGTTCTCTTTTACATTATTTATGAGAATGTTCAGTTCCATAGGACTTGTTCAATAACAAAAATACAACTTTCTATTTACATGATGGTTGAGTTGCTGTTAGATGTTTGGGCACTCGTGGAAAATGTTTATCAATTTACTGTAACTTTTTATCTAACTTTTATCTACAAAAGACCTGAATATCTACATGCTTTTTGAGAACCAAACAAAAATGATTATTTGTGTTTTGTGCCCTTTCACTTAACAAGAATTTATTGAATTTCTAACATATGCCTATTTTCCATCCCTGCCTTTCACCATATGGCCAGGAAAGCAGATATAGATGTAGAAATTTCATGAAATTAATAGAAACATTTCTTTATATATCTCAATATTGAGTCTGATTATATTGCTTTAATATGACCATCTATTTCTCCAACAGTTTGTTCTTCAGCTGAAATGTAAGATTATTTTAAAGGGTCTGTTCAGTATAGTCCTGGGTACTATCGATACAGACAGGTTCCACCCCCTTCCATTATTAACTAAACTAAATCAATAAAGGTGTTTCTTTTCCTTTCTTCTTCTATGGTAGCAGACATAAGTTTAAAATTTTTAATGCAAATTTGTAACTAACTGGTTCCATTGTAAAGTTTGGTATTCTAGGAGAGTTTTTAAAAGTTTTAAAAATCTCAGATTCCTGGGCTAACCAGTCTTGAGAGAATACTGACTCAGTGATGGTAACTGGCCCTTTTAATGCAACATTGTAAATATTCTGTCTCCAAAGGAGGAAACTTACATTTAAAAAAAAAGTTTCCTTTGTTCTAAATGAACTATCAGGGTACAAAAACAACTAAAATATTTTTTTGAATCCTATAAAACTGCTATTAAGATGCCCAAAACTCATTTTTTAAATGACATACCTGAGATTGAGAGGTTAGTTTGCCCAAACAGCTCATAAATAGTGAGGCTGGGATTCAACTTCAGGCAAAATGACTCCAGAGCCTGCCTCCACCATTAATATATTATTTAAACTCTATCTGCCCAAAGGGGTGGGTCCATTTTCTGAACTGGTTTTATCTCATGAAACTTCTTGAGTCAGATTTGCAATCATGTTTTTAGGAATATATTTTATCAAAACTTCAAAAATTATTAGCAAAAAAATTTTCAAAATATTGTCTTATTACCCTTTGAAGGTCTGTAGCATTTTATGTTTTCTACTTGGCCCCTAATATTTGTTGTTGTGCTTTCTCTCTCTCTCTCTCTCTCTCTCTCTCTCTCTCTCTCTTTTCTTAAATAGTCTCACTCAGGAGATTGGCAATTTTGTTTGTAAGGAAACCACTTTGGGCTTTGTTCGTTCTCTCTTCTTTTGTCTTTTTTCTCTATTTCATTAATATCTTTTCCACCCACTATTGTCTTCCTTCTATATTCTCTGGGCATGTTTTGCTATTCTTTTTTTTTTTTTTCTTCTTTCATAGTGCTTTAGCTACACCTGACAAGTTATAAACTATTATCTTGTTCAAAATATTTTATCATATCATTGCGATTTCTTTTTTATTATGAGTTCTTCAGACATGCTTCCTAATTTTTAATCTTTTTTCGGATTTTATAGCTCATGATTTCTGGCTTAACTGCATTATAATCAGAGGATATGCTCTATTTGTTTTCAGTTTTTCAAAATTTGTTGTAACTTATTTTATGACCAAGTATGTAGTCAATTTTCTAGTAATGTCCTGATTTGCTTGAAAAGAAAGTCAATTGCTACAATGGCAAATGCTTATTAGATCTAGTTTTCTCATTGTTGCTCAAACCTTCCTAAGGTTTGACAGTTTGTCTATTCTTCTACATAGTTCTGTCAACTTTCCCTATATAGGTTTTGAAAGCATGTTATTAAAGCCTTAAAATACAGAAGAATTCTTCCTGGTGTATTTAACTCTTTTTCTTATAAGGTGATCCCTTTTTCTTAACTAACGACTTTCACCTAAATGCTTTCTTGGCCTAATATGAACATTATTCAACTGGTACCCTTCCAATTCATGTTTTTGTAGTAGATTTTTCCAACACTTTTTCAGCCTCTGCATATGGCTTTGATTGAGATGTGTCTCTTATTAACACCATAGAGTTAGATTTTTAAAATATTCAGTTCTGTGTTCTTTTACTTTGATTATTTAGTTCATTCACATGTATTATGTAACAGTCTCCCATTAACTATAACTGTTATACTTCATTTTACATGCTAATTTTTTTTTCTGCTGAGGAAATCATTTGTTACAGTTTCCAATTGTCAAAATGATGCAGTTTGCAGAAGCTGAAAGCATTTTATGTGTTTCTGTTAATATGACAATAAGTAACTACGGTCTCTTCCCTGCTCCTGTTATAGTATGATAGAGTGATAAGGACACAATGTCATAATGCAATGTAAGTTCTAAGTTGCATGTTGCATGTTGCATGTTGTGAATGTTGTATGTTGCGTGTTGTTAAAAGCAGAGGAAATGGAGACTGTAAGCCAGGACTACTCTTTAAAGAAGCAGTAAGAAAATGTGAGAAAATGACCGGAGAACAGGGCAAATATTTGAGAAAGAGGCCGGGCTATGAGAGAGATTTTTATAGTTAAGAAGGAATAGAGAGGCTGAGAACAGACCATCATTAACCGATGCAGTTAGGTGCTCGTGGCTTTGAGGAGTGATGAATCAAGTACAGAGACGGTGGGACTCCCCTGGGAAAGAGGAGTCATTAGCATAGTGACCACTTTAGGGACAAAGAGAGGGATAATCGACAAAATTTGCAATATTACTGAATTTGTTATTAGATGTGATGGGACTTTTGGCCGTCGCTGCATATTCTAGCTTTCTTGAATGAGAGATAGATGGTATTTTTTCCTCCTGCCTCATTCCTTTATTTGACTGATTTCTTCGGGCCACCAAAACTGCACCTTTCACACCATTTCTGTCAATGGGAGTAGAAGCCCAGGTTCACCACGTAACCTCCTTTGACATCTGAAGTAGGTAGGTGGGTAGGTCCCTCTTTCCTACTGGGGCGGTGAGTGTACCGGCTCCCAACGTGCTTCCCTTTCACACCACAGCGGGGATGACCGTCTTCCCCCTGGACGATGTAAAATGCCTGACTTCTCCACTAGGTTCCGCTGACACCATTCCAGCAATGACAGGGAAGGGCGCCTTGTTAGTGCCTTAGGGAGTCCAGGCTCCTCTTGTGTTCTCCACGACACTGCAGGGTAGGGGGAGCTGTGTTACCAACCTGCAGAGATTAAAGTCCCAGCTCCTTGGGGAGTGGTAGGGGGCCTCACGACAGCCCCTCAAGGATGGCGTCCAGATGATCCACTTTTTGATAATGTGGGTGGAGATGGGGACACAATTTTTCTTTCGTGTTTTGGTGTAACAAGATTATTGTCTACAAGTTTCTTGTCTTGTTAGCCTTCTAATTTCCGCCCCTTTCTTCATCCTTTGGCTGGATAGAGCAGGATTTTCTTTTTCTTTTTCTTTTTCTTTTTCTTTTTCTTTTTCTTTTTCTTTTTCTTTTTCTTTTCTGGTCTGTACCTGTTGGTGTTTAGGGCTCCCAGCTTCATCATCATCAAGTCTGGGATATATAAAGCAAACAAACAAACAATAAAAAACACTCTGGGAACTCATCATCATGCAATTCTTGGGTATTAAGTTTCTTAGCTGGTCTGCCTTCTCTCCACCTTTCGAAGTCTTCTTATGTTTATGTATAATATGCATGGTTTTTAGTCATATTGGCAAAATAAGGAAAAGTACATTTAATCCATCTTCCCAGCAGTCTCTACTGTTAGGTATTAATATCTTAATTTTAAAAATTATCTTTCATTCTTTTTAATATCTACTCTCTTTCTCCCTCTTTCCTTCCTCTTCTTTCCTTCCCTCCCTCCTTCCCTAACACCTAGCTTGCTTGCTTTGCTTGCTTGCTTTCTTCCCTCTTTCAATATGTCTTGCTCCATAATTTCCAGTTTTTCTTTTCTCTCTTTTTAAAAAATTTTTTAATGTTTATTTATTTTTGGAGACAGAGTGAGACAGAGCATGAGCAGGGGAGGGGCAGAGAGAGGGGGAGACACAGAATCCAAAACAGGCCCCAGGCTCTGAGCTGTCAGCACAGAGCCTGATGCAGGGCTTGAACCCACGAACTGTGAGCTCATGACCTATGCTGAAGTTGGACTGAGCCACCCAGGCGCCCCATTCTTTTCTCTCTTAAACACAGCAAGCATCTTTGTTTTATGTTCTATATTTGATAATTCCATATTTGGAATTTTGGTGGTTTGAATTTTACAATTTCTCAATAAAGTTGCTTTGTTCCCTTTAGTTGCTTGCTATCCTTCACTGTCAGCCAGTCATTTGGGGGGGAAATTATTTGTGGAACTTACTTAAGCCTGACATAAGAATTGGTATCCTTTAAAGAGAATTCACATTTGTTTCTGCCAATGGGAACGCTATGGGTCTCGGTCCACTTTATACAATATTCACAGCTTGAGGCTTATTGGCTCATTCAGTGATGTGACTTTAAGACAAAAAAATCCACTCAAGGACTGACTTGTGGTGACCCTGTCTCAAAGATGTCCTTTTCCCCTCTATCCCTTTCTGCGTTGTGCAGCCTTGCAGTCCTCCAGGAGAGGGAGTCAGAGTGGACTGACTTCTGGGTCACTTTACACTAATGCTGTTGTGCTTTGGGGTTGGAATTTTGTGAATGGGTTGGTAGCCTGAGACTGGCCTCAGTCCCCCATGTTCTATGAGTGAGTGAAATGGCAGCTCGGTTTTTCATAGGTAGCAAATGCCCTCAGAGCAAAGGCACCTTAGATATTCATATTACCTCTCTGGGTCCAAACCTTCATTTAGATTTTGGACTGATAATTCTTACAATTTTGTCAGAGTTTCCATGATTTTCAGAAGAGTTGAAAAAAAAACATATTTGAATAGTTTTTATCAGCATTGTAGGTCTGAATAACCTGAATTTTCCTCAGAAAGGGGAATCTTAAGTAAAGGATTGGCAAATTTATTTCAACACTAAAATAGTAATACAACCTATGTAATAAGTTATATTTCAGGATGCAAGATTCATTTAATATTTAAAAATCTAATGATACATGTAAACCATTAATTAGCTAATATAGAAAGATATTAAACTATCTACATAGGTAGCAAAATGAAATTTAATAAAACCCAATAACAATTTCTGCTAAACAAAATATATTAAAATTCTCTAAGTAAACTAGAAATGGAAGAATGATTTCCTAATAAGATAAAAAATATATATTTCTAAACTCTATAGTTAAATCATAGCTTAATAGTATAGCACTGAAGTCAGTTAAATCATAACTTAATCGTATAGCACTGAAATCATCTCTCAGTTTCAAAAGTAAAACAAAAATTCCTCTAGGCCATTATTATGCAATATTTTTCTACCAATTTTAAGCAACTCAATCATATAAGAATCATCAACTATTAAAAAAGAAGCAAAACTTTCATTATTTATAACTTTAAAACTTTAGATATAATATCTACTTAAATAAATATATAAGCATCACTTTTAATACAAGCATCGGAACCTAGCTAAAAAATATATTAGAAAAAATGCCAATCAGAATAATAAAATGAATATAAAATAGTTAGGCACAAATGTAAGAAAAATTGTTCGGGTCCTATTTGATTAAAAAAAGCCAAACTTTTATTAAGGAACATGAGCCAAGTGTGAATAAATCGGAAGATAGGTCATGTCTCCAAATAGGAAGACTTAAAATGAGATAACAGTACTCTCCAAATTGCATACATATTTAGGTCAATCCCAAACAAAATCCTACTCTGGTTAACTTAAGACTGTGGCAATATGTTAAATTTTCATCCGAGAAGAAACCATACAAATAGCAAAAACAAGATGTATGAAGGTAAGAGTGGCAGCTTGGAGTCACGATGTTCTATGATATTTTAAGGGCCACGGAATGACTGTGATGCTTACATCAACACAGGTCAATGGACACAGGCACCAAAGTGTGTAAAATAATTTAATATGTATCAGAAACGAGCACTTCAGATTAGTAACAAGAACAGGAGTTATTTCACTAATAGTGTTGGAATAATTGATTCATTCTTAGGAAAAAAATAAAGTAGCTTCTTATTTTGCATCATACAGTAAAATAAATTACAGATGCATAAAGATTTAAATCTAACTTCAATTTAAACAGCCAAGATCAAATCACAAAAGTGTTAGGAAGAAATAAATGAGTATCGATAGCATCTTAAGCTTGAAAAATCTAAATCTAAATCCAAAGGTAAAAGCCTTGAAGAAAAAATGATAGATTTGATTGCTTAAAAAAAAACTTTAAGAAATTATCTTAAAAAAATTGAAACACCATGAATAAAGTTGGGGGAAAGAAAAGGTTTGCAATACAGTAATAGATAACTTATTAGTTACTATGATAGTCTCCTCAGGTTGCCGTAACAAAATACCACAGAGTGTATTGCTTAAATAACAGATATTTATTTTCTCACAGCGCAGGAGGCAGGAAGTCCACCATCAAGATGGTGGCAGTTTGGTTTCTCTCCCTTTCGCTTGTGGATGCCACCTTCTCACCATGTCCTCACATGGCCTGTTGTTCTCCATGCGGTGCATTCCTAGTGTATTTTCTTGTTGTAAGGATACCAGTCCTACTGGATTAGAGCCCAGACTTATGACTTCATTTAACCTTAATTACTCATTTAAAGGCCCTTTTTCCAAAAACAGTCACGTTGGGGACTAGTGCCTCAATACACAATTTGGGGAGAAACAATTCATTCCATAACAGTTGCCATATGAATAAATGATAAATTCCTTGAATCAATAAGGAAAATAGGAACACCATAATAAACAAGTGGACAAAAAGGAAAAAAAAACCACAATGTCTCTTGGAAGAAGTACAGATGTTCAATTAACTGAAGAAAAATATTCAACTCTCTTGTAGTCAAAGCATAGCTTATTAAACTGCCAATGTGGAACATGTTATTTGCCTATAAAATTGGTGAAGATACTATTAAGATATTAATAGTTATAAATTAGTAAAGTTAGTGGGGAAATGACTTCTTAGGTTTCATGATTAATCATAATAATCTATTAACTCAGAGCTAAAACTGTCTCTACATTTTGACATAAATGTCCAAAGAATTGACAGAAATGTTTATTTTACAACTAAATATTAAGTATTGAATAGATAGTCCATTATATAGGTTACAACCAAATTTGGAATTCAAAATGTCAAACTTGCTTTTATAAGCTTTAAAAAAATCCCTATATAAATTAAATATGAAAATTCTCACTAAAAAATATCCAAGATCATTTATTTCTTAAAAGTCTCCTTAGAAGTCCATGATCTCAGTATTGACAAGGCCATTGTATTTAATTAAAGTGCAAGACTCTGAAATTTAGGAGTGCCTTCATCCCATTGTATATAGAAATTTCATGAGGCATACTTGTAGTGGGAGAAATACATGAGATATTATCCAAAACATGTTTAGGATCCTGACAGTGGTAAAAAGGATGAGAAATTTAAAATATTACTAGGATAGTTTAAGATTTCTAAGCACTCAAAGTATACTATAAACTGATAGACTCTCAGAAACATATTCAAGGATGTGCAATAGTCAATGGAAAAAGCGAATCAGCATAGAGGAATAGAGAAAGAGAACACGATAAGTAACAAATGGTTATGGTGATTTAAGCCTAAAAAAAAAAAAAAGGAACTTTCAAGACCCATAACAAAAGAGGCTGCCATACTTCTTCTTTTTTTAATGTTTATTTATTTATTTTGGGAGAAAGAGAGAGTGTGTGCAGGGGGAGGAGCAGAGAGAGAAAGAAAGAATCCCAAGGAGGCTCCATGCTGTCAACAGAGTCCCACGTGGGCCTTGATCCTGTGAACCGTGAGATCATGGCCTGAGCTGAAATCAAGAGTCAGTTTAACCAACTGAGCCATCCAGGTGCCCCAAAGACTGCCATACTTCTAATTTAAGGAATATAACGAACCCGTGAAATATTTCACTGAATTAAAAGCCATGTAGTTGACAGTCAGCGGAACTGCAAGATTGTGGCCCACATTCTCTTGGCGAGCTGCTGATCTAATGTCAGACAACCTTGGGCTCCACTAGGATAGTTAGTTGCTAGGGAATGAAACAAGAGTTTCCAACCACCCCAAAATTTTGTATGGAAAATGTTAGGAGTATCATTCTAGTTCTTACCATGCTTTGAGATTAGTTTATTGGCATTTTACACTCTGAGCAATGTGTTCATATTTATGTAAAAACCAAAGGACCTATAAATTTCAAATAAATTGTTGGCGTTAAAAAATAAGCTCTTGAGATGACATAATTGATTAAGGATACAGTCATCTTTTTTTTTTTTTAACGTTTATTTATTTTTGAGACAGAGAGAGACAGTGCATGAACGGGGGAGGGTCAGAGAGAGGGAGACACAGAATCTGAAACAGGCTCCAGGCTCTGAGCTGTCAGCACAGAGCCCGATGCGGGGCTCGAACTCACGGACTGTGAGATCATGACCTGAGCCGAAGTCGGCTGCCCAACTGACTGAGCCACCCAGGCGCCCCTACAGTCATCTTTTTAAGTGTCCTAAAAAATCATAAACTGGGAGATTCAGGTTAATCTTTTAGAAATATTCACACACAGAAAAACAGTGTACAAAAGTTGATAGAAGTTATTTTGTGTTTTTAATCAATTAAAAATATTGAGAATAGATTAGAGCATCACCAGACTAGACATATGGAGGGCTCTTGGAATTCTCAAATAATAACATCAAAATTATAAAGACTTTGCTTGTAATAACTCTTTTTTTATTACAAAATTGTTTTTGGAGAGAGAAAGAGAACATGAGCAGGGGAAGAGGGGGAGAAGGAGAGAGAGAGAGAATCTCAAGCAGGCTCTGTGCTCGCCACAGAGCTCAATGCGGGGCTCAATCCCCTGACGCTGGGATCAGACCTGAGCAGAAATCAAGAGTCAGATGCTTAACTGACTGAGCCACCCAGGGCACCTCACTAATGGCTCTTTTTTTTTATATCAAGGTTTGTTAGATGGTTAATTGTGAGATGTACCTATGATATTTAATGTAAGCCCATCATATATTCAAATACTTAAACTCTAAAACTGAGTTAATGTCCATGAAAGTAATTCTTCCTAACCACGCCTCTAACTGGGAGGTACTTGCCATTTGTCAGCTATAAATAATCTTTTAACTTTAAGCAGCAGTCTACTTAATGATAGTCATTATGTAAGTAACAATGTCTTAGAATTTCACAAATGTATACAAAGTTCAGACATTTTCACTGTTTTTTGTAGGACTGCCTTAGTTAATATCTTTAGGGAAACAGAGTTCTGAAGCAGGCAGAATGTTTAATTTAGTGATTAATTTTCACTATGGAACAACAAATAGAATCCTATTTAATGAATTTGATAATGCATGGCTATTTGCTATTGAGGACATGATGAGCCACATTTATAAAATAGCTGTATAACAGAAAACAGCCAAGGACAGAAGACAGCCACTAACACACATTAATCCTGAAGTCATTTATAGTCTTTTTATAGAGGAAAGTTAGTGGTTGGTTTCAGATCCTCTGTCTTAATTCAAACTGCATTATGTAAATCAGTGTGTGAAGCTGGGTCCCTGCCAAGAAATGCAGCATGTGAACTGTGCACATCCTTATAGAAACTCAGGTGCATATACCTAATGCACACATATGTATAATTGAATGAACTAAAGTCTACCAGTTTAAAGGGCAAAAAAATGTTGACAACTGACACTAAGACATTATCACATGGATTAATTATTTTTCTAAAATTAGTTTACTTTATATATGTATATATGTGTGTGTATATATTATATTATATCCACTGTGGGTTTGTCTTACAGGCCTTAGTTGTATGTGCATAAATGGCCTGGGTAGAGATTTTACCAAGCCTTCATCCTGAAGAATATTACATTCACCCTCACCATTATGCATGCATTACTCTGAATTGAATTTGTGATCTTCACTGAAATGCAAACATCTCTGAAGGGAGTTACATATATACGATGCTAATCTCAGTCAGTAACATTTCATTATTTATCCTTTATCAGAGTATCCCCAGTTCATTGAAAAAAGATTTTGATGTGTCTGAGGGAAGAAGGAAAAATCTGGAGTTTGGAACTAGGATCGGTTCTAGTTGGAGAGGCATAGTTAGCTGGAAGACATTCAAAACATGGAGGAGGAAAAGAGAGGAAGAGGGTTAACACAGAGAAAAATAAGATGACATTGAACTTCAGCAACAACTATGTCCAATTCACATTCTTAACGTTTCTCCTGGAGAGCTCTGGGCACCAAAATCAAATATTCCACTAAGTTCTGGACAAATTTTGATACATGTAGTTCCAATCTTACAAGCACATTATCTAAAACTGATTTATGTGTCAGTTGTTTAGAATCTAGAAAGGGCTTTCCCAGAGAATCGGTGCCTTAAATCATAGATAGGATCCTGGTCCCGCCCCGAAATTCTGTTTAAACCATGTAGACACATAGTAACTGCTAGCTGTCTATTGCTACATAACTAACCACCCCAAAATTTAGTGAGCAAGAACAATCTTTTTTATTATTTCTCACAATTTTCTGAGTCTACTGGTTTTTATGTTTCTTGTGATGTGACATTGGGCTGCAGGTATCTTGGGGCTGGATGGGTGGAAATGTCCAAAATGAACACTCACATAGCTGGCAATCGATGCTGGTTCTTGGCCGGGAGTTCAGCAGGCTAACAACCAAAACACTGACACATGGCCTCTCGTTCGAGTTGGGATTCTTATTGTGTGGCTGTCTGTTCAAAGAGGGAGCCTCCCAAGAACAAGAGTGTCAAGAGACAAAAAGAAGAAGCTGCCAGGGCATTAAGGGTTACACCCAGAAGTGACAAAGTATCTTCAGCCATATTTTATCAGGCAAACCAGCCACAGAGCTTGCCTGAACCCTAATAGGATTCAAGAGAGGAGAGAAATAAACTCCATCTGTTGGGAGAATGGTCTAGTCACATTTCGAAAGATGATATGGGATCGAAGTCATTTGTGTGGCCATCTTTGGAAAGGACAATCTGCCATTCCCTATCTACTAATACCACAAAAATGAATTTACCACTGTGTAAGCAGATAGCCATGATGTACTAAGATCGAGAACCTTAAGGCTTCTTTGTAAGTTTTATTAGCCCTTTCTAAAACATGGGATATTATAACAATACAAAAACTGCTTATTTAGCAACTACTATGTTGAAGTGATTTATACTTATTTAATCCTAATGATTGCTCTAGGAGGTAAGTCCTTTTATTATTCCTATTTTAGGGTGAGGAGACTGAAATTAAAAAAAAAAAAATTAAAGAACTTTCCCAAGGTTACAAAACTAGTAAGTGACAAAAACTGGGATTCTTCCATATTCTCATAAGGATTAAATAAGGTAATATATGTAATTATAAAATGAAAGTCATATCTTCATCATTACATATAACTAATTCATAACATGAAAGATATTTCAAACATACAGAAGAATTTAGGAAGCAATAAAATACAGATAAAAAGAACCACCATGTACATTGCAATTGTCTGATACATTGCAGGCTCAGTAAGCTATAGCTGTCATTGTTGTTATTATAAACAGTCTCCTGTTTAAATAAAAATTATACTCCTCAAAACACCATGACGTTTGAATTAATAAGTTTTGAATTACAAAAGAAAATTTCCTCACAATTTTAGCACATTCCTCCTCTACATTCCCTGCTACTTCACAGTGTGGCAAGAACTACTCGATTTTACCCTTTGACTGAGAGAGGTGCACTTTCCCCATAATTATACACATGTCCACCTTGTAAATATTCAGTATTAGAACTAATTTGGAGGGACACCTGGGTGACTCAGTGGGTTAAGTGTCTGACTTCAGCTCAGGTCATGATCTCTTAGTTCGTGGGCTTGAGCCCCAGGTCAGGCTCTGTGCTGACAGCTCAGATCCTGGAGCCTGCTTCAGGTTCTGTGTCTCCCTGTCTCTCTCTCTCCGTCCCTGCCCCCTTCCTCAAAAATAAACATTAAAACAAAATTTTTTTTAAGGGACTAATTTGCAGAGTAAAGTGAAGAATACAGTTCTTTAGGCAGTCCCAAGAAACAAGAAATTAAAGAGAAACCCAGTTCTAAGTGAGATACGTGAGAGGCAAAGGAATTAGTAAAGAAATACAATATAGGTTCCCCACTCTCTGAAAGTAGAGCATTTCTATAAAAACTTTTGTAAACTGGAACGGTGTAAAATGAAGAAGCAACCACTAATTTATAATGGAAAAGGCTTTGAGCATTCCTAGACCTCCAGAATGACTTCTCAGGCTTTCTGGTACCTTAGAACACATCTTGCTGAAGAATGCCCGGAGTAAATTTACATAAAGCACGGATGCTCACAGACTCAGTTCAAAGCTTTGGCGGCTCGATGGGTAGACACTGAGTGCAGTTCCCTAGGAAGGCACTTGGTGGCGCCACTGTCACCACACGGAATGCATATTGCCTCCATAATGGCTCACTGCAAAACAATGTTGAATGCTATTTTCGCTTTTTTGCCTTTTTCCGTAAAAGTGAAAATCCTTTTCAGATTTCCATCAGTTAGCAAAAAGGGTAGTAATGTAGGTAGGCATAAACACATTAAGTGTTTTTAAATCTGGTGCCTTGCCAAGTTAAAGGAGGTTGACTTTTATACAACAGTGAGGCATTTTGTAGTCTCTCAATATTAAGGAAAAGCTAGAATGTACATCCCAGTTCAGCAAGAACAGTATTCGTTATCCTTGAGTAATTTTTTTAAGTCTATTTATTTACTTTGAGAGAGAGCAAGTAGGGGAAAGGGGGAGAGAGAGAGAGAAAGAGAGGGAGAGAAAATCCCAAGCCAGCTCCACACTGTCAGCACAGAGTCCAATGCAGGGCCCAAACCCACGAACTGTGAGATCATGACCTGAGACAAAATCAAGAGTCAGACACTTAACCAACTGAGCTACCCAGGTGCCCCTATTTGAGTAATTATTAATAGCACAATTTTTCACTCAAAAATGCCCTAATTTGCACACTAAATTACATGGTCACCCCACCTAAATTTAGTAAATGAAATTACCATTCTTCTATTACCCAATCAGAAATCTGAGTTTTATCTTACATTCTCTTGGCTTTCATTCATTCATTCAGCAATCAATCAATCAAGGAAGTAAGCAAACATCTACTCACTGCTTAGGATGTGATATTCATTGTGCTTGGAACTAAGGATACAGAGATAAATAGAACAAGCATAAAAATATATTAAAAATAATGTGTCACTGGGGCATCTGGGTGGCTCAGTCAGTTGAGCGTGGGACTCTTGATTTCCACTCAGGTCATGATTTCACAGTTGGTGGGATGGAGCCCCACCTTGGGCTCCTTGCTGACAGCGTGGAGTCTGCTTGGGATTCTCTCTCTCTCTCTCTCCCTCTCTCTCTCTTTCTGCTCCTCTCCCACTCTGTTTTCCCCCAAATAAATACACATTTAAAGAAAATAATGAGGGGCGCCTGGGTGGTTCAGTCAGTTGAGCACCCAACTTCGGCTCAGGTCATGATCTCACAGCTCGTGAGTTCCAGCCCCACATCCGGCTCTGTGCTGACAGCTCGGAGCCTGGAGCCTGCTTCAGATTCTGTGTCTCACTCTCTCTCTGCCCCTAACCCACTCGCATTCTGTCTCTGTCTCTCTCAAAAATAAATAAACATTAAAAAAATTAAAGAAAATAATGAATCGTCAATGAAACCAATAGACATGCACATATCATACTGTAAAAGAATAGATAAGAATATATCAAGGAAATCTTAGAAGAGGTAAATCTTGAATTAGGCCTTAAAAAGATCACTGAGCCAGGTAAGCAGAGGAAAACCTAGAGGTATCAGGAGAAAGAACATCCTTAACAGAGGAAAGAACATCCTGGACATGGTGTTAATTTTCCATAGCTTCATAACAAACTACCTCCAACCTAGTGGCCTTAAACAATGCACGCTAATTGTATCACCGTTTCTGTAGGTCTCAAGTCTGGGTATAGTGTGGCTGGATTTTTTGTTCAGGAACTGAAATAAAAGTGTTAATTAAGAATACAGTTCTCAGGAGCACCCGGGTGGCTCAGTCAGTTAAGCGTCCAACTTCCGCTCAGGCCATGATCTCACGGTCAGTGAGTTCGAGCCCCACACCAGGCTCTGTGCTGACAGCTCAGAGCCTGGAGCCTGCTTCAGATTCTGTGTGTGTGTGTCTCTCTCTCAGCTCCTCCCCCACTCACACTCTGTCTCTCTCTCTCTCTCTCAAAAATAAAATAAAAACATACAAAAAAATTTTTAAAAAAAGAGCACAGTTCTCTCTGAGACTTACTTAGGCTCTACGATCAAGTTCACTGGTTGTTGGTAGAATTCACCTCCTTGTGGCTCTAAGACTGCGGGTCCCCATTTACTCCCCACTATAGGCCAGAGAAGACTCTCAGAAACTAGAGGCCATCCTCAGTTTCTTGCCATGTGGCTGTTCACAGCCACAATGTTGCTTTCTTCCAGGGGAAAAAAAAAATTTACCTCTCTGCTTCCCTGGTCTGTGACCCAAACTGGATAAAATTTCCTGCTTGCACAGGACTCATGTGATTAGGATGACCTACCAGATAATCTCCCTACTTTACAGTCACCTGATTTGGGATCTTATTGCAACCACAAAATTCCTTCATAGCAGGAGCCAGATTAGTGCTTGATGGAGCACGTAGGAGGAGATGTGTATACACCACGGGCCAGGAATCAGAGTGGATCAGGGGAATTAGAACTCTAGCTACCACAGAGGAGATAAGTAAAAAGACCTAGAAAAATCACAGAATGGGTCGTGGGAACCCTAGCATTTCAGACTTTATTAGCGTTTGTCCAAGTATGGCCCATAGCACTCTTGCATAGGAATCACCTGCCGTGCTTGTTAAAAATACAGATTACAATTTTAAATGCAGACTTCCAGGCAGATGGAAGAGGAGGAGAGTCCTAAACTCACCTCGTCCCACACATACACCTAGATAACACCCACGTCAGCCTAAGTCATCCAGAAAATGATCCAAGGACTGGCTGAACAGACTCTCCACAGCTAAACATAGAGAAGAGGACACATCAAAAACGGTAGGAAGGGTGGAGATGTGCTGGGGACCCAAGGTGACCCCTGAGACTCTGTGGGAAAGAGGCCCACTGAAAACACAGAGAAGACATGGGAGACCCTCACTGGGAAGACAAATTCCCATAACATTTGGTTTTGAAAACCAGAGAAGCTTAACATCACGAGTTTTTACAATCAGTGGGGCTTAATAGCTGGAACTTTAAAAATCAGTAGCTTTACTCTGGGAGCACCAAAGAGTGATAAGAAACTGAGTCCCTGACCTTAAAGAGACAGCATAACAAACAGCCCCTCTGAGATACAGTTTAGAAGCAGCAATTGAAAAATGCTTGGGGTATATGGGAAGATTTCTTTACTAATCTCAGAGCACGTGCAGGAGGGGCAAGGTTTCTTTGTTTGTTTTAAGTTTTTGTTTAAATTTTAATTAACATACAGTGTAATATTGATTTCAGAGGTAGAATTTAGTGATTCGTCACTTACATAGAACACCCAGTACTCATCACAACAAGTGCTCTCTTTAATACCCACCACCCATTTAGCCCATCCCCCACCCACCTCCCCTCCCTCAGTTTGTTCTTTCTAGTTAATAGTCTTTTATGGTTTGCCTGCCTCTTTTTTTTCTTCCTTCTCCTATGTTGATCCATTTTGGTTCTTAAATTCTGCATATGAGTGAAATCATATGGTATTTTTCTTTCTCTAACTTATTTCACTTAGCTTAATACACTCTAGCTCCATCCAGGTCCTCACAAATCAAATGGCAAGATTTCATTCTTTTTGATGACTGAGTAATATTCCATTATATATATATATATATACATACACACACACACACACACACACACACACACACATACATACATATATATTATATGTAGTATATATAATACCATATCTTCTTTGACATGCTGAACCAAATGAACTTAACAGATATATTCAGAACATTTCATCCTAAAGCAGCATAATACACATTCTTTTTGTGTACACATGGAACATTCTCCAGAATAGATCACATATTGGGTCACAAATCAGGTCTCAACAAATACAAAAAGAGTGAGATCATATCATGCATATTTTCTGGCCACGACGCCATGAAACTTGAAGTCAATCACAAGAAAAAATTTGGAACGACCAAAAATACATGGAGGTTAGGGAACATCCTACTAAAGAATGAATGGGTTAACCAGGAAATTAAAGAAGAAACAAAAAATACATGGAAGAAATGAAAAAGAAAACACGATGGTCCAGACATCTGAGATGCAGCAAAAGAATTACTAAGAGAAAAGTATTTATCAGTACAGACCTACCTTAAGAAGTAAGAAAAATATCAAATACACAACCTAACTTTACATCTAAAGGAGCTAGAAAAGGAACAATAAACGAAGTCTAAAACCAGCAGAAGAAGGGAAAGAATAAGGATTAGAGCAGAAATAAATTATATAGAAACAAACAAACAAACACCCCAGTAGAACAGATCAATAAAACTAAGAGGTGGTTCTTTGAAAGAATTAATAAAATTGACAGATCCCTAGCCAGACTTATCAAAAAGAAAAAAGAAAGGATCCAAATACATAAAATCACAAATGGAGGAGCAAGGGTTTTTGGAACCATTTCCCTCTCCCATCCCCACCCTAGATACATGGACATCTGCACAAACCAGTGAAGCAGAAACACTCTCCACTTTGCTTGCTAACAACACACCCCACCCAGATACACTTCTGCAGACCCGCCCCCTCCAACCTGCCCTCCACAGCTACCCAAAGCAGTGCCAGGTGTCCTCCCATAGCTGATCAGCACAAACCTTACTAACTTGCCTGCCCCACCCCTGCACATTCTCCTGTGGACTTGCACCCTCCAACCCAGCCGAGACAAGAGTCCATGCAAAGCAGTTCCACAAGCATAGCAGTGTACAAGCAGCCCTGACAAGAGCCAGCACCACTCCAAAGTGACTCCTGCCCCAAGGAGAGGGGAAGATAACCAAACACACCAATTTGAATGCAGGGCCAACAGTGGGCTGGGGGCAGACATTGGTCTGACTGCAGGCCCCACCCACCAATGAAAGCTTGGGGACACAGAACAGAGAGTGCCCTGCAGCTCAATGCCACCATAGCTCTGGAAAACTCCTGGTTTGACCCAACTCAAGCCAAAGGCAGTCCCAGACTGGTCCATTAACAACGCAGGAACTAAACCCTGCCAACAATAGACAAACAGAGCCATTGCAGATGACTAGGCTGAAGGCAAACATGGCTCAGCCATGATAGTTGGGCCCACACAACATACCTAGGAGATTCCCCTCAAGTGCCAGGTTCTGTTAAACAGAGGACATTGCATTACAGGGCACTATAGGGACTTTTCTTCATAAGGTCACTACTTTCAAGAGCAGGAGATATAGCTGACCCTCCTAACACATAGAAACAGACACAGACAGTTAGACAAAATGAGGAGACAGAGGAATATGTCCCAAATGAAGGAATATGGCAAAATCACAGCAAGAGAACTAAACAAAATGGAGATGAGCTATATGCCTGATAGAGAATTTACAGTAATGGTCATGGAGATACTCACTGGACTTGAGGAAAGAGTGGAGGACCTCAGTGAGACCAACAAAGAGATAGAAAACATAAAGACCCAATCAGAGATGAAAAACTCAACAACTGAAATTAAAAGTGTACTAGAGGGAATAAATACTAGACTAGAGGAAGCAGAAGAATGGATCAGTGACCTGGAGGACAGAGTAATGGAAAACAATCAAATTGAAGAGAACAGAGAAGAAAGAATAATAAAAAAATGCAAATATACTAAGGGAACTCAGCAACACCATGAAGCATAATAATATTCACATTGTAGGGGTTCCAGAAGGAGAAGAGAGAGAAAGGGGGACAGAAAATTCATTTGAAGAAAACTTCAAACAGAAAACTTTATTAGCTGAAAACTTCCCAATTCTGGGGAAGGACACAGACATCTAGGTCAAGGAGGCACAGAGAGCCCCCAACAAAATCAACTTAAGGAGGTCCATACCAAGGCTTTCTAGTTACTGTAGTAATTAAAATAGCAAAAAATAGTGATAAAGAACTTTAAAACCAACAAGAGAAAAGAAAGCAGGTACATACAAGGAAAGGAAAACATCATAAGGCTATCAGCTGATTTTTCAGCAGAAATTTTGCAGGCTAGAAGGGAGTGGCATGATATATTCAAAGGGCTGAAACAAAAATCCAGTAGCCAAGAATACTCTATACAGCAAGGCTACCATTCAGAATAGAAGGAGAAATAAAGAGTTTCTCAGGCAAACAAAAGTTAGAATTCACTACCGCTAAACCAGCCTCATAAGAAATGTTAAAGGGGATTCTTTGAGTGGAAAGGAAAGACCATAAACAGAAGTAAGAAAACTCAGAAGCACAAAAGCCTTAAAATTGAATCAGTCAAGGGATTCACAAAATAAAAGGATATAAATTATGACACCATGTACCTAAAATGTTTGTGTTTTGGAGGGGGGGAGGCAAGTAAAGGATAGGTTCAGACTTAAGCGACCATCAACTTCATATAGACTGCTACTTGCAGAAGATGTTATATACAAACTGAATGGTAACCATACATCAAAACCCGCAATAGATTTGCAAAAAATAAACAGCAAGGAACCCAAGTATATCACTAAAGAAAGCCAGCAAATGTGACCGAAGAGAACAAGAAAAGAATGGAACAGAAAAGAACTATGAAAACAACCATAACACAGGTAAGAAAATGGTAATAAGTACATACCTATCAATAATTACTTCGAATGTAATGAGATAAACACTCTAATCAAAAGACATAAAATGACAGAATGGGTAAAATTATGAGACCAATCTATATATTGCCTACAAGACATCCATTTCAGACCTAAAGACACATGCAGATTGAAAACATTTATGGAAATGAATGGAAGTGAAAAGTGAATGGAAGTGAAATGGAAGTGAAAAGAAAGCTGAGGTAGCAATACTGATATTGGACAAAACAGAGTTTAAAACAAAGATAGTAACAAGAGGCAAAGAAGGACACTACATAATCATTAAGGGAGAAATCCAACAAGAAGATATAACAATTGCAAATATTTATACACCCCATATGGAAGCATCCAACTACATAAAGCAGCTATTGGCAAATATAAAAGAAGAAATAAATAGTGATACAATAATAGTAGGGGACTCTAACACACCTACTTACATCAATGGATAGATCATCCAAACAGAAAATCAACAAGAAAACAGTGGCTTTGAATGACACATGAGACCAAATGGATCTAACATATTCAGAACATTCCATCCTAAAATAGAGGAATACACATTCTTTTCAAGGACACAAGGAACATTCTCCAGAATAGATCATACAGTAGGCCACAATACAAGTCTCAACAAATTCAAAAAGATTGAAATCATATCATGCATCTTTTCCAACCATAATGCTATGAAACTAGAAATCAACCACAAGGAGAAATCTGGAAAGAACACAAATACATGGAGGTTAAATAACATGCCACTAAAAAGGAATGGATCAAGCAGGAAATCAAAGAGGAAATAAAAAAAATGCATGGAGACAACTGAAACTAAATTTTAAATGTCTACTTATTTATATAATAAAGACAGTGGCTACAGCATACTTAGTATTATTCTGCTAATCCACCTTCTGTGTGCCATTAAATATATGCACATTCTTGATAAATACACAATGTGGTTTTGTGGATGTGTGTTTTATTTGATTGGCAACAAAAGACATTGTGCTATACGTCTCATTCGAGTTCTCCTTTATTTTTTTTTAGTCACTTTTACTCACCGTTGTAAAGCATTCTGTCCTATTCAGAATCACAGTTTGCTCATCCAGTCCTCTGGGATTGGAAACTGGATTGTCTCCAACTTTTTGTAATCACATCCTTTGTTCTCTTATGGAGCTGTGTGAGAGTTTCTCAGGGCTACATATCCAGGAATGGAAGGGCTGTGTTATAGGGCATACACATACATGATTTCACTAAGTGCTATCAGACTTGTCTGCAAAAATCTTGTGCTAGTTCAACCTCCCATCAGAAGTGTTTGAAGGCTTTTGTTTCTCTGTGTATCTCCCTACAGTAAGTATTTTTAAATCCTATGTTTGGTATTCTAGTGGGATTGAAAAGGTATCTTGTTGGTTGAAGTATATGTATCTGATTACCAGTGAGGCCGAATATTTCTTCGTGTTCTTTGTTCAGCATTCTTTTGGGTATTTTGTCTTTCTCTTGCTGTTTTACAAGCAGTTGTTTCACATTCTAACGTTTAAATAACTGCCAGTTTTAGAAATTACAAATACCTTAATATGTCACCTATTTGTTAATTTTGGCTTCGATACCTGTAGTTGAGTAGAAGCTATAATTGTAATATTTTCAAATTCCTTATTGTTTATATTATGTTTACCTATAGTCAAAGAGTTATAGGGTTGCCTGACTGGCTCATTTGGAAGACCATGTGACTCTTTTTTTAAAAATTTTTTTAATGTTTATTTATTTTTGAGAGAGAGACAGAGTGTGAGCGGAGGACGAGCAGAGAGAGAGGGACACAGAATCTGAAGCAGGCTCCAGGCTCTGAGCTGTCAGCACAGAGCCCAACGCGGGGCTCGAACTCACCAACCGCAAGGTCATGACCTGAGCCAAAGTTGGACACTTAACCAACTGAGCCACCCAGGCATCCCTACATGACTCTTTTTTTTTTTTTTAATTTTTTTTTTAACGTTTTATTTATTTTTGAGACAGGGAGAGGCAGAGCATGAACAGGGAGGGTCAGAGAGAGGGAGACACAGAATCTGAAACAGGCTCCAGGCTCTGAGCTTTCAGCACAGAGCCCGACGCGGGGCTGGAACTCACAGACCACGAGATCATGACCTGAGCCTAAGTAGGCCGCTTAACCGACTGAGCCACCCTGGCGCCCCCCTACATGACTCTTGATCTCAAGGTCGTGAGTTCAAACCCCCTGTTGGGTACAGAGATTACTTGAACAAACCTTTAAAAAAAGAGTTATTATACATTTTATTTCTTTCTGTTCTTAGCTTTGTATAGATGTCTTTCCCATTTAAATCTACAATTATTTGGGGGGCACCTGGGTGGCTCAGTTGGTTAAGCGTCTGACTTCCACCTAGGTCATGATCTTGCCATTCCCGAGTTCAAGCCCCACATCAGGCTCTGTGCTGACAGCCCAGAGCCTGGAGCCTACTTCAGATTCTGTGTCTCCCTCTCTCTCTCTGCCCTTCCCCCATGCATGCTCTGTCTCTCTCTCTCTCAAAAATAAAAATAAACATCAAAAAAAAAAATTACAGGTCTACAATTATTTGGAATTATATATGGTATGAGATAGGGATCTAACTTAACTATCTCTTTTCCATATTGTGAGTTAATTACTCCATATCTTTTGCTGAATCATTTCTCATTTTCAAAATTTATGTAATATCATCTCTATCAAATTGGTTATATAAAATAGCCAGATTCTGAGCTCTCGCTGTTCAGTGGGCTTACTTGACAGTTGCTGTGCCAGACTACTGGTTTTTAAGTGTGGTCATTTTATAGCATGTTAAGAGCTAATAGAGAATGCCCCTTTCTTTGCTTTGTTTCTTTTCTAAAATTGCCTTTGACATTCATTAAAATGCATTTTAGGGGCGCCTGGGTGGCGCAGTCGGTTAAGCGTCCGACTTCAGCCAGGTCACGATCTCACGGTCCGTGAGTTCGAGCCCCGCGTCGGGCTCTGGGCTGATGGCTCGGAGCCTGGAGCCTGTTTCGGATTCTGTGTCTCCCTCTCTCTCTGTCCCTCCCCCGTTCATGCTCTGTCTCTCTCTGTCCCAAAAATAAAATAAACGTTGAAAAAAAAAATGCATTTTAGAATCAGTTTGCAAGTTTTAGAAACAAAAAAGATGGACATTGTTATATCCTTTATGAAACTCTAGGCATTTTTTGTTGTTCTTTCGGTTTTAGCTTCTAGCTATTGTGACTGTCATCTTGTTTTCTATTATATTTTCTATTTGATTCTTTCTGATGTAGATAAAGGCTAAGGACTTTTCTTTGGTGGTCTAGTAACATTGCTGAAAGGTCTTATATTCTCATTGTAACAATTCATGTGACCAGGAGCACAATTAAGGACAATTCCAGAAAATTAACACCTAAGGAGAGACAACATACTAAGCTGGTTACACAATGACCTTTTATCAAAGATACTCTTGATAGGAAAAAGAGAAAATGTGCCACAGACTACAAAATGCTTTGCCAAAACTAGCTATATCAGTTCTTTCAATATCATTATTTTAAGTGTAATTATAAAATTAATATACGTCTGTAACACCAGCTTATAATACATTGTGTATTTACTTTTTATACTGTTACTTTTTCAAAAATTGTGCAATCCCATACATGCTTCTGCTTTTTTACTTGCAATATGAACATTTTTACTTTACTGATTTTTTAAAATATGGTTTTTAAGTCTTTAACTGTTTTTTTTACTGTTACATTTTATTGCGTATAATATATATATACAGAACAGTGAACAAATCATTATTCTATAGTTTGATAAATGTTCATGAAGTGAAAACACTGGTATAACCAGCAGCCAGACTAAGAAACACACACAAAAAGCATAATTTTGAATGTTTAGGTTGTTTCCAATTTCCCAACACATAAAACTTTATTTACAATTCTGATTTTATTTCCTTTGGAAAGATTCCTAGAAATTGAGTTACTAGTTAAATAACAGGGGAATTTTTAAAGTTCTCTCTATATATATTGGTAAATGCCTTCTGGGAAAGATGGAATCATTTCATAGATCCAATAAACAGGCTCATGGAAGAGCATCTGTGCCCACGTAGAGTAATATTGCTTTGTTATATTTTCCAATTTGAATGGTAAAAAAATCTCATCATTGTTTCAATTTGTACTACTAAAAAATTGTACTATTTGGCACCTCTTTCCCTGCAAATTATCTCTCCTTCATTTATTTTTTTTTCTACTGGAGTGTTACTGATTTTTAAATTAATTAGAAATTAATTTATTTAATTGTATTTTAAGGATTTTAACTTTGGGTAATATTTGTTACAAATAGTTTTCTACTTTTGACTATTGTTTTTCAATTTCTAAATGTTTTAAATTTAGTTTTAATTTTTCTTTTTTTTTAAATTTTTTTTTAACGTTTTTATTTATTTTTGAGACAGAGAGAGACAGAGCATGAACGGGGGAGGGTCAGAGAGAGAGGGAGACACAGAATCTGAAACAGGCTCCAGGCTCTGAGCTGTCAGCCCAGAGCCCGACGCGGGGCTCGAACTCATGGACCGCGACATCATGACCTGAGCCGAAGTCGGACACAACCGACTGAGCCACCCAGGCGCCCCAAGTTTTAATTTTTCAAAGATCTATATGCAATTAATTTAGCGTAAGTAATTCTAGACAGTTTAATCATTCTATCTATCTATCTATCTATCTATCTATCTATCTATCTATCTATCTCTGTATTTCAGTCTCCCACCAGAATTTCTCATTTCTAAGTGGGACTAACATTTTTTTAATGTCTTTCTTTTGGCATTTATATTTGTAGTTCTAAATAGCATACTTCTATCTCTATTTCTTGTTGTTGTTGTTTTTTTAATATCAGTCATGACCTTTGACTCCCTTTTGTGAAAAATGAAGATTTATCCCTCCCTCCCTGCCACCAGCTATCCACAAGCACCTTACACATCTGCTCCATACCAGTACAATAATACTATTTCTTAGGTCAGTATTCAGTGCCTACATCAACATGGCTATGCAATCATATTCACCGCTAAACCATGTACAAATTATATGATTACTTTTAAATCTTCATTACAACTTTTTGTTTCCCCTGGAGTTAAGAATTTCTTGCTTTTTATTTACTTGCTTTCTGAAGTGTTGTTGGACTAAGTCACCCAGGCACCTCAATGCCACGTGTTTTTTATCCCTCTCAGAATGTTATAATTTTTATTTAGTTTCTATGTCCCATGTTCTCTGCTGTTTCTGACTAGGTTACTTTCTTGCTATATTTCATGTGAGAGCTTTCTCAACATGTCTAGTTTTTATTGGTTGTCCGTTAATGTAAGAGGGAGACCAAAGCACTGACCACAAGCCTTCTGTGAATAGGGCCATCACCTGTAGGCTTCACTACAGGGTGCTTCGCTGAGCAGTTTTGTAGCTACTGATGTTGTTTCAATGGAGAACCCATGATGTAAGTACTTTAGGTCTCTTTGGGGTTGTTCAATAGGCAACAGAAAAGAGTCCTCTACTCTTTTGCCTGTGAAGTATAAATCTGGCTGCCAAACTCTGTGGGCTGACTTGAAACAAGGGGTGAGAGAGTGGCTTCTTAGCATTCAATATGTATACTTTCCTTAATCTGCCTGTTTACAGCATAATAACCTTGTCTCCAATCGTACCTGGTGTTCTCCAACCTAGAAAACATGTTGTGCTGTCTTTGGAGAATATGCCTCCAGTTTTCTGCCAGGTAGAAAAGGAGGAGTTCCCCAGCTGCTTTTTATAGTGGCAGTGATTAGCGTTGGGGGTAACCGCTTTTTTCTTTTTTCTTTTTTTTAATGTTTATTTATTTTTGAGAGAGAGAGAGAGAACACAAGCAGGGGAGGGGTGAAGAGAGGGAGACAGAGGATCTGAAGCGGGCTCTGCAGAGCCTGATGTGAGGCTCAAACTCACAAACGGTGAGATCATGACCCGAGCCAAAACGGATGCTCGACAGATTGAGCCACGCAGGTGCCCAGGGGGGTGAAAGATTTTTAAACAGAACCTCACTCCATGCCTTTCTTTTCAGCCCAATCTCACTCTACTGCCAGAGGTAGCTGGTACCAATGCCTGAGCTTTGGGGCAGGGGCGGGGGTGGGGGAGCTGGGGAGGTGAGGGGGATCTGCAGTGCAATCAAGTTGCTTCTCAGCTGCTGACAGAATTCTGTTCTCTGCATTTGCTAAATCAGTTATCAACAATTTAATTTAAACTACATTGCTACAGTTTCATTTGCTTAATTCAGGTTCATTGGTTTTAATTCCACTGTCACTTTTTGTCTAACTTCTTCCTATATTAACTTTGAGTCAAATATTTTTCTGCTCTGTGGCAGAACATACCTGTGGTGCTGGCTTTCACATTAAAAGCTATGGTGGGGATTTAGGAAAAGAACAAGTAGGATGTTGCTACAGTCTGAATTGTGCCCCATCCCCCAATCTATATACTGAAGTTCTAATCCTCTGTGATTACATTTGGAGATAAGATCTTTAAAGAAGTAATCAAGGTTAAATGGAATCATAAGGCTGGGGCCCTAATCCAATGGGACCAGTGACCTTATAAAAAGATGAGACCCCACAGATGGATGCCCACAGGGAAAAGGAAGGCCATGTAGGGTGCAGTGAGAAGGCGACTATCTGCAAGCTAAGAAAAGAGCCCCCAGGAGAAACCAACCTTATCAGGAACTTTATCTTGGACTCTAGCCTCCAGAGCTGTGAGACAATAAATTTTTGTTATTTAAGCCACAAAGTGTGTGGTATTTTGTGATGGCGGCCTCAGCTGACCAATACAGGTAGAGAGTCGTAAAAGAGCTTTATGCAAGTGACTGAAAACATTTAGGAAAACCGGTATCATTGCATTTCTCTTCTTTAAAGAAATAATCCTACTGCAGACTACCAAACTGATTTCGCCCACTAGTGGATCGTTTTAATTTTAAAATGCACATTTGTTCTACTGCATCAACATCAGGATGGAGGACCACAAGAGGGATAATATACTTGCTTGGTGTGATCATGAGGCATGCTTCCCGGTAGGGCGGAGGTCTTCGCTGGCTCACTCACATAGAACAGAGAGGCTGCTTAGACAGATTTTGTGCCACTTAAGACAAGAATGCTACTTCATCACCATGCCCAAATTTTTGGTTTTGGTCCTACCTTTATTTATTTTTTTAAGTTTGTTTATTTATGTTGAGAGAGAGAGAGAGAGAGAGAGAGAGACAGAGCATGTGTGTGAGCAGGGGAGGGGCAGAGAGAGAGAGGAAGAGAGAGAATCTCAAGCAGGCTCCACACTGTCAGTGCAGAGCCCAACATGGGGCTCAATCTCACGATTGTTGAGATCATGACCTGAGCTGAAATCGAAGAGTCAGAGTCTTAACTGACTGAGCCACCCAGGCATCCCTAGTTATGGTCATACCTTTAAATGAGATAAGTCACCCAGTTATTTATTCTCTATCCCAGTTTATCGATAGGTATAACAGCTTAATAGCAGACATTGTTTGGGTTAAAATAAGTTACTTGTGAAAAATATATGAAAAGAAAAATTTAAAAATAAGTGCCGGACTATGATATTTAACGGTTTAGAATTTATTTCTCCTTAGTTTTTTCTCTTGCCAAAATATGTAAAAGGAATAAATCACAGCAATAAAAACAAATGATTATAAAATAAAACAAATGTATGAGTTGGTAAATTTGGGGAATTCTTAACAAGAAAGCATTCCATTCTTTTATCTTAACTTTCTCATCAAAGAAAAATCAATTGGATGTATTGTATTATTTTCTAAAAACTGAACATCATTTGGTCATGGTCCATTAAGTCAAATGCATCAAATTCATTGATGGCTTACTGTTTTAATCTTTATATATATAACAGTTTACAAATCCAGAGATTATAGTAAAATTGTTTATGTTTTTAAAATTACTAAAATTCCACCTCTCAGAGATAAAGACGGCGATCATAGTTTTTGTCCTAAGAGGAAACAGGGGGAAAGATGAAGGAAAGAAACGTGGGAGTGGAGCCAGAGAGATGGCAGGCACCATCAAGTCTGACCCTTGGTGTCCAATGAACAACCATTTAGATCTTTAGTAAAGCTCCTAACTGATGTTCTCCCAGCTGTGCGTGGATTTTTGTGGACACTGGTGAATGGGCTGTGTTTCTCACAGGAACTGGGATTGGAAGTCTAGGATATGGGGAGATGGTTGTGGGATGAAGACATCTAGTCAATGCGCAGCCGAGGCCTGGGCTCCTAGGCTGTGTCTTCCCTACATATTGCAAGTATTGCCCTGTAACCTCCTTGACTAAGTCATCTCTATGTACATTTTAAGATAATTCAGTTGATTTTACATTTGCCCTTGATGTGACACCACCTGCCCCTCAGGACTCTTCCTCTGGACGCCCCAAGGCCAATTCTAGGCAAGTCCTTTCTTCCCTTGGGGCCTGTGCTTCCTCAGCTGTGAAACAAAGAACTTGGATAAGAGTCTTTAAAATCTCTGTCCCTAGAAACCTCTGCTTTCTAGGTGTAAGATCCCTAAATATATGTTTCATTCCTTGAGGGAAGACTTTTTGTTTAATTTCTTCATAGTTTCCATTATGCCTAATACTTCAGTTCCATATGCATTTACTACATTATTAAGTGCCTACTCTGATGTTGGCACAATATGTCAGCTAACATCCACTAAATAAATAAAAAGTCAAATTCTTCTGATAATGTAGTAACTTTACCTTTTAGAGTTTACATGTTGTAGCAGGTTCTACTAAGTTTCTGTTTGTGTATTTGTTCATTTTTGTTTGCATGATAGGTAATGTTACAGATTAAAATGCTCCCAGGGATAGAATACATGATACCATAAATAACTCTTATGAATTATTTTATTGGAACATAGTTGACTTGGTTATTGTAATGCTTGAATACCTCAGCCAGAAAAAAAAAACCTATGCAAAACCATTTTTATACATATTTAACCTATTTTTCAGCAAAATCAATATTGTTGCCTAAAATAACGTAATATCATAACATAATGACCAATGAAAGCTGAGTACACCTGTGCTTGGGGCTTGTAAAAAGAGCAAACTTAACTAAAATTTAAGCATGTGCTAAATCTTGACTATATTTTTTCAGAATTAATGGAAATGCAAACTTCATATGCAGCCAAATTTCCGGGTGTGCCTCTGCCAAGAAAAATAGATCTTTGAAGGGTAAAAGCAGGTGGGAAACAAATGTCTTTCTAAAATCATTCAATCATAACCTACTTAAGGAGAGTACTAGTGGAATTCAATTGCTCAAACCCAGCATATCCTTTTATGCCAAGGATATGGCCTATTCTAACAAATGAGGTTTTATTTCTGACATCCCCCTAATAATCCAACTAACCTTATTCACCTGTGTTTTAGTCCTCTAACAAGCGTTTATGTGATAAATGCTTTGTTGTAAATGCTAAGCCAGGATGGTTTCAAAGAAGAGTTGATTTCTCACTTGAGTCTTTTTTTATTAATGTTTTAAAGTTTATTTATTTATGAGAGATAGAGATAGCATGAGAGGGGGAGGGGCAGAGAGAGAGGGAGACACAGAATCTGAAGCAGGCTCCAGGCTCTGAGCTGTCAGCACAGAGCCCAACGCAGGGCTCCAACTCACGAACCGCCAGATCATAACCTAAGCCAAAGTCAGATGCCTAACCGGCTGAGCCACCCGGGAGCCCCTTCACTTGAGTCTTAAAGGCTATACCAGCAGTTCACCAGTGAAGACATCAGGAAGAGCTCATTCTAGCTAGAGAATAGGGTCAGTACTGATGGGCTCTTCACATGACAAGGCCTTTCATGATGTGGCTTTGCTTCAAGCCATCTATCTCTTCCTCTCCTCTATTTATGTCATAATATCCAATCAGACTCAACTCTTAGCTATCTACCTTAATGATTTGCACCTACAACTTATGCTTAAGTTTGCTTGAAAACCATCCTCAGCTTTTAAAAGCACATCCAAATTCTTATTTCTTCATTGACTCTTATTTTGTCTTTGCCCCCTAGTCCCAATATAAAACCTCTCCTACCTTTGTGTCCCCAAATACTTCCTGCCATCTATTTGTTTACATATGAGTCTCCCCTTCTAGTCCCTTTAGCATGGAGGCTTACTTTCCAGTAGTCATGGATTCCTGAAGCACAAAACCGTGCCTGGCACCGTGGAAAGTCGATAAATATGCATTTAAGAAGGAGAATTACTTATTTATGGAAAAACTATATCAGATGTTTAAGGAGCCCATTCTTTCCTACAATTTGAAAGATTTTTCAGTGATAAAAATTAAAACATGCTGTTAAAATACCTCTGTAAAGCTAGACTAGGAGAAAAGGATTTTAGTGGTCAGTAATTAGGTTCCATGTGCTCCTCTATGCATAACTTTCTTAAGAAAAATGTTTAAGTGTATCATTTCCAATTTAAAAAGGAATGGTGTGCTGAAATTAAGTGAGAGTGGAGAGCCCACTGTCTATTCCTTATTTTGTATTTAATCTAATATTAAAGATAGTATCTATTAAAATAAATAAAAATCAAATAATTTTTACTGCCTTGAAATTTTGGAATGAGTCAAAAGACTTTAAGCAGTAACTTATGTGATGCCAGATATCCAAATGATGTCATATCCTATCTTGTGGTCTGGGTAGTTTGACTTGATATCCAGGTCATTATCTATGTTACATTATTCCACTTTGACAGATCTTAAAAGAATAATTGCTTTTTCTAAGCAACTTTTAAAATTAAAAGTTATATATTTTCTATAAAATAAGATTCAGGTAATATTCAGTAAAGTATAAAGAAGAAAGTCAATATTTTTTTTTAAATGTCCCTTCAGATATATCAGAAATAATCACTGTTAATGTGTTGATGAACATTCTTCCTAATCTATTGTGTATGTATTCTCTCATGCATTCACACACACATACACACACATTCACACCACACATACACACACATTCACACCACACATACACACAGTCACTTAAAGATATAATGAAAAGAAAATGATATTTAAAATAGTATTGATAAAGATATGTCTTTTGAGTTGCTATTTTAAAGTCCCTCTTCTTTCTGACTGTATTGTTTAACATCTCTAATGTCATGTAGTTTTCCTTGTTTTCTCCCTGTCTTTAGCGGGAATGGGTCTAAAGTTTCCAAAATATGTAAAATGCTAGTTTGGGGACTGAGATATATGTATTATAATGTCAAGAGAGAGAGATTTTTGAATACTTTCTCAGTATCTATAGATTTGATATGTGGTTTTCCTCCATAGGACTGCTAATATAGTGAATCAAACCAATTTCCTAATATTGAACCATATTTGCAATCTTGAAGTAAACACAGTTCTTTTTTTTAATGTTTATTTATTTTTGAGAGACAGAGAGAGAGACTGGGGAGGGGCAGAGAGAGAGGGAGACACAGAATCCAAAGCAGGCTCCAGGTTCCACACTGTCAGCACAGAGCCAGAAGTGGGACTCAAACCCACGAACCAAGAGATCATGACCTGAGCTGAAGTCTGATGTTTAACTGACTGAGCCACCCAGACACCCCACAACTCTTTTTTTTTTTTAATGTGCTATTGGATTCTGTTCGCTATTTTTCTCTCATGGTGTTTGCACTGCTATTCATAAAATCAATCTGTAGTTGTTTC
The DNA here is from genome assembly GCF_024362965.1 of Panthera pardus. Classification (NCBI taxonomy): domain Eukaryota; kingdom Metazoa; phylum Chordata; class Mammalia; order Carnivora; family Felidae; genus Panthera; species Panthera pardus. The sequence continues at coordinate 19,164,412 of NW_026527002.1, forward strand.
TTTTGTGTACTTTTAATCCAATTTTAGTACCAATAAATAAAAAATTATTGGTTTAAGTGGAAGACTGCCTGATATGTGAAAATAAATGAAAGAGTGGCCAACAATAATGATACTTAATACTGGCAAAGATGACAGTGAAACAGAATTTTTTCTGAGATTCTTTCACAACTAAGATATTCATCTATCAAAAATAATATGTAACCTCTTTTTCATAAAGACTGGACCCTCCCTACGAATTCTTTTCATGGCTTCTTTTTATTTGATGTAAACATCAGCCTTTTGCATATGACATGTTTTACATTCATAATCCATTAAATTAAGTTGTGTCATTGGTTATTTAATTAAAAAAAAAAAGCTAAATCTAGTAAAGATATAAGTACATTCACAGGCCACAGAATTAGTAAAACAACCAAAACACTTAAGTACTTTATGATTCTCCTCGTTATTCCTGAAATTCAACATAAAAGTTGAGTTCTCATTTTACTTGGCTCTAATATTAACATTATCATTGTATTGAATTCCATTGTGTGTTGCAAAGTTGAACCTCAAGATGTAGGATTATACGGCCATAAATTAGAATTATTTGACATGTGTCAATAAAATAACATTGCCAAGCACTAAAACACTTTGGCTTTGTGTCAAGTCTGAGGTCAGGATTTGTAAGAATGACATAGTCCTTTTTCTTCTGCTTATTGCTATGGCCCTGAGGCTGTAGTAACCAGATGTCTGGCATTTTGCATTTAAAGGTCTCACAGTTTTAGCAGATAAAGTCTCAATTTTTCTTTCTCTAACTGAAAGCTATAGTTTCCACTAAAACACACTTCTTTTTATTAATCTTATTTTTTTTTCTATAATCTATCATCAACAATGAAAAATTTTTAAAAATGGAACTTATTGTACATTTGAATTACCTTTTTTACTAAGAGTCAAAGAATAAGTATATTTAATTTTTCCCTTCTGCTGTTTAAATTGTGTTGTGTAAATCTTAGATACTGTTTGAAATTTAATCTCCCTAGGCAGTGTAAGCAATTCGATGGTAGCTTCTTATCTCTTCATCTCTGAATTTCCAGTCCCCAAATGCTTAAGCAGTACGCAATAAATATGTTGAAAGAATAAATAAATGCACGAATCTAGAGCTAACATCATTTGAAATCAACACCTTCTAAGACATCTCCGTACTGTGATTCAAAAACAAAGCAATACCAAAACAACAACAACAGCAAGAACAGTAACAGCATCAACACTGGCCTGCATTAGTTTACTAAAAGATTGTTGGTTAAATCTCTGTAGGGGAATTTATAGTTGGACCTACTATCATAGCTAAAGAGAATTGAATCTCATAGATATTTAGCTATATTTTAATGGTATATAGGAGGAGATGAGGATCCAAAATGCACTCGTAGGGACAATAGAAACTTTATCATTAAGTTCCCTTTATTAAATTTTAAAATTAAATTTTATTGGGGTAATTATGACCAACCATCTGGGTTTTATCTGAGTAACTCAAGGACCATAAGGGCTCTGTTGCATCCACAGTAATCTTTATTTCTGGGGGGAAAAGAGCCTTTTATAAAATATGGGAAGAGATTGTAAACACTATCTAATGAGCAACTGAATCCCAGAATAGTCTTATAAAAATAGAGTAAAAAAACAGAGGCCGTGAAAACACCAACACTGATTTCAGGTCAGTCACAACAGATACGCAGATGAACCTGGGGCATTGCGTTGCACCAGAAATGAAGAAATATTAACAATTACTCAAGGGTATATCAAAAGGATTCAGGAATCAAGTGGAAGAGGCTCCCACTGGCCAAAGATGAAATAGTTTGAGTATTCTTAGGAATAAGTGAAGTGCACTGAAACACTTACGTGTTTAGAACCCATAATTTATCACATATGTGCACACACATGTCTGTCATTGCCTTCACGGTTCACCTTTAGAGGATGTTGAGAAAAACATCTCAGTCATTTTAAAACCAGTAATAAAGGTTTATTTTTGTTTATTATTATTGTTGTTGTTGTTTATTAATTTTATTATTATTGTTATAATCTTTGTTTATTAACAAAGATTTGTCCTGCCTTTCCTCCATGAACTGTACCTCAAAGTAATCCCATAGTGGATATTGGAAGTTTCTCAATATATAACCATCCTAGCCAATATATGAAGAAGAAATGATCGAATACGACTATCATTTTGCCATTCTTTGCGAACTAATAACTCTAAGAAATAATTACCAAATGCGGTTAACACCACAAATACTGAGATAACCAGACAGGCATATCTGCTGGTGGAAAGACACAGCACCACCTAGGAAGTTGGCTTGCCAAAAAATTAATTCTGAATCTGACCAAGACATTAGATGGCCCACCTGCCTACATGAAACATTGGAGACAACGGGATACGTTAAGTGACATTCTGAAGATTCAGAAGACATCACCCAGGCAATGATACACTCTAAAACAGTGCTTCTCAAAATGTGGTCTCCAAAGTGAAAGGCTTGGGAATTGTTACCAGTCCATAGTGAGATAAGGATCTTGTGTCAGATTGTAAATCAATTATATAACTAGGCACGCTCTTCAGTTCGGCTGAAGGAAGCTGTGTGTCATTATCATTCTGAGTCAACACGCTTATCTCCCACAGGCCAGCACTAGTGCCAAAATGACCTGGTCTCTTAAAATTTATTAAAACAGAGGAAATAAAACTCACAGATTAAAAAAGATGTAATAATGGTATCAACTAATTGCAATAGGTTAAGTGTATTTTTAGGCTGACTTAAATTATGATGAACATGTATAAGGAAATGAAGAAAACGTGAACACTGACCAATAATATTAATGAATAAGGGCATTGTGGCTATAGCTAATACTTGGAGACATAATTTGGAATTATTATGAATGAAATGAAATGATGTCTAGAACTTATTTCACAATAATATGGAAGGATGTGCGAAGTGATTTTATGTAAAAAGTGTAACAGTAGCAGGATCAGACATTTGTTGAAGTTAAGCTGGATGGTAGATACATGTCCTTTCTTTACATTATTTTCTCTACTTTTGTATATGTTAAAATTTTCCAAAATAAAAGGTTAAGAACATGCTTATAATTTTCTTTGCCAAAAAACGTGTTTTTCTAACATTGAAATTTAGCTGGTGTATAAGGACATATATGGAATGTTCCTATAACCCACTATCATGGGTTGAATTACGTTCCTCAAAAACATACGTAAAAGCCCTACCCTGGTACTTGTGACTATGACCTTATTTGGAAAGAGTTTTGGAGACCTAATTAAGCTAAGCTGAAGTCAGTGGGGTGGGCCCTCATCCAATATGGCCAGAGTCCTTACAAGCAGAGAGAAATTTGGATACAGAGAATCCAGAAGATGAAGGCAGAGATTGGAATGACACATCCATAAGCCAAGAACACCAAGAAGAGACACGGGAAGAGAGATGTGCAACAGATTCTCCCACAGGGTGCTCAGAAGAAACCAATCCTGTTGACACCTTGCTTTCAGACCTCTGTCCTCCAGAATGGTGAGACAATAATCTTTGATAGTTTGAAGACAACCAGGTTACAGCACTTTGTTACAGCATCCCTAAGAAACTAATAACAGCTTCTGAGCTCGTTAAGACTGGTGCCTATGTGTCTGTATGTTGGGGGAAATGAGGCAGGGAGAGGGTGGTTCACTGTGTTTTTCCAAAAGCCTTTTTATCAAAAATAATGTCATCTTTTACAGTTGACTGGTTGTTGACTTTTTTATTTTCAGATTTCAACCCTGCGCTCTCTTTTTTAAAAGTCCCAAAGCTTAAGAAGAGACAGCTACAGCACTTACTCGTGAAGCAGGAAGAAAAAAAAAAAAATCCCAAACTTTTACAAAGGAAATGGGCATTTTTCCTGTGAGATAAACCATAACTATTCAAAGCACACCAAAACAACTGGACATTATAAATGAAAATCTGATTTCTTGGTGAACTTTTAAAAATGTGGTCAGCTAATTAGATGGACATCCTCTGGGCCAATGTTTTCTAGTCCTGTGTTCTACCAGGCACTTGTAGATGGCCAGCTTTTGAAAAACATTGTAATGAAATCCGATCTATCTGTGCTTACAGATCCATGTTTGTGCGCACAGATTCGTGGCACAGGAGGCTTTTTAAAAACTGCATTCCTTACTACAATTGGGAGGATAAAAGAAGAAAAGGAAGCCGAAGTGGGACAGGGGTCCAGAAAAGAAAAAAAAAAAAGATAAATTAAAAGAGAAAAGCTCCTAATGGGCTGCAAACCCGTGGCCCCTTTTCTCTGCTTGGGCTCCTGCACGGTTAATACCGGTTTGCTTTGTGGCGAATAGATTTGATGTCTTATGTCTGCAGTGGATCCTCTGGAGTGACTAGAGAGTTCCTTCTGTGACCCGGCAAAGACCTAAGTGAAACAGATCTTGTTCCTTTACAGAATGATAGTATGAGAAACAGAAAATCAGTCCTGAGAAAAGGAGGACTCAAAGTTTCCTAGAAGAGGATCCCAGGGAATTAAACCCAACCCCAAATAAGTTTATCTCGCTGTTCACAGCCGTAAGTTTTGCTGGCAGTTCTTAACTCCTGGCACCACTCAAAGTTTCGTCAGTGGTGAGACAACTCATTGTTTTCCTTTCAACGCCTTCTCGGAGTGCAATGTATGGTACTTTCTGCTGCCTTCCAGCAGCTGCTGTCATGCTCCACAGGAAGTTTTCCAAGTTCTTCAGAGCTGCACCAGGGAAATAAACAGAGGAATGGAAACACATTGTCACCCTGTCCCCCCACCCCGGCCACCTAGGTGCCCCTTAAGCTCTTTAATATCAGAGGCCTAATGTTCAATCCGACTGTATTCTGACGTATCCTGAGGCTATATAGTATCCACCATCACTCTTTCAAGGGAAGGCCAGGAGTGAGAGGCGAGTATATTTAACAAAACAGGGGAACAAGCATTTTGATTTAGATGATGTTGTTTTGTAAAGAACCATAAAATATTTTAGCTCGGACAATTTCCAAAATTTCAAGCTGAGGGATAAAATTTGACTCAACAATATGATACATGTTTATGACTCCAGTTTCATGTTTTCTCAAGTCAACATTAGAGAAGAGATGACATATCATGATAAAGAAGGGAATTGAGTGACCAGAAAGATAAAGTAGAATGGCAAGAAAGAAACCAAGGGAGGATACAGAAAGAGAAGAGGAGAGCAAAGGAGAAACGTATCCGTTCAGTACATTTTGAGGTTGTTAGTTGATTTATTTGGGTCACCTAGAGTGACCTGATCGTTGGCAATGTTAATTAGCTTATTAGTCATTGCTCACAACTTTTACTTCTTAAACTTAAACCTAAGGTTCTCAGTTCTGGGTACACATTGTAACCATATGGAGGCTTAACAAAAAAAATACAATGTCTAGATACTTTTGTTTAATATGGGTACGGACTGGGAATGTGTTTTTTAAAAGTTCCTCAGATAAATGTAACGTACAGCCAAGGTTGAAGAAGCTGCCATGATGCTTCCATGACTGACAAAGCCATAGCACCCTCCTCCAAAATAAGGAATGAACAGGACTCTCAGAACTGTGGGAACTACCCATATTTTAGACCAGTGGCTCTCAAAACAAGGCGTGCATCAATAGCCCTATGGAACATTTTATGAGTACCGATTCTTCTAAAAAAAAATTTAAGTTTATTTACTTAGAGAGAGAGCACAAGTGGGGTAGGGGCAGAGAGAGAAGGGAGAGAGAGAGAACCCCAAGCAGGCTCCGCACTGTCAGCACAGAGCCTGAGGTAGGGCTCGAACTCATGAACTGTGAGATCTTGACCTGAGCCGAAACCAAGCGTCAGATGCTTAAATGAGCGAGCCACCCAGGAGCCCCAAGGACCGAGTTTTGATCCCCATGTTAGTGATTCTGATTCAGTACGTTTTGAGGGTTTGCCTCATCGTTCGTGTTTTGAAAAGCCTTCATGGATGGCTCTGAAGTAAAACAAGCACATACAGCCACTAACTTCGATATTCATTCAGACACTGAGAGTCAGGAAAGTATCAGAAAAAGAGAGGGTCTTTACCAGACCTAGAAATTGCCAGTGCTGCCATAACAGAGTAACACAACTGCAACACAGAGTTGTGTTGTTTCACAGTTCTGGCAGCTAGAAGTCCGAGATCAAGATGTCAGCCTGACTGGTTCCTTTTGAGGGTGATGAGCAACAGTCCGTTCCGTACTTCTCCCCGAGCTTCTGGAGGTTTGCTGCCAATCTCTGGCATTCCTTGGCTTGTAGATCTCTGCTTTCAGGTTCTCATGGCATTCTCCCTGTGTACTTGTCTGTGCCCAAATTTCCTATTTTTTTAAGGACACCAATTATATTGGATTAGGGCCCATCTCAGTGATCTCATTTTAATTAATTACCTCCATAGAGATCCTCGTTCCAAATAAGGTCAAATTCTGAGGTCCTACTGGTGGTTAGGACCTCCACGTGAATTTTAGGAAGACACAACTCAACTGGGAACATCAGATGTCTCCTCTTCTTTCTCCAAAAATACTTTGGCATGGGTAATATCTGCACTGTCAGTTCTCCAGGAATTAGATTTCAATAAAATACAAGTAGTGTGAATTGTCCAGGACCCAACCTGAATCTTATTTGTAACGTGAAAGGCTTTAGAAATCGGATTTTCTAGTTTATCTATCGACCATTGTAATCAGATAAAACTGTAGTTAACACATTTTACAATTGCCTCTCTGTTTGCAAACATCAGCGGGGACTTCATAACATGCTAAGTTTTAAGAATGCTCTGCCTTGGAGACATTTTTAAACTAAAATGGTAGTGATAAAACAGTGGCATCTTACATGAAAAATATTGAGCTTTTCCCTCATAAAAAGGTTGCTACTGCCCATAAGTTACTTTCCAGGTTTGAGATCAATTTTGTAAGGCAGCCCATAATCCTGAGGATAACAAATATTCTTTGCGATTCGTCAGTTATCATGCTCATTTGGCTCGTACTTTTTTCCCCCCTCGCCCCTTTCTTTCTGACAGCTGAGTGTCTTTGGACATATGTGGCTATCTGAGATAGTGAGATCTGACCTAGAGTCAGCAAACCACCTACCTAATTAAACAGATCCTTGAAAATAAAATATAGAACATTCTCTTCCTCACCCCACAGTTTCTAATTAGAATTTTTATTTTTTGTAAAAACAAAAAACAAACAAAAAAACCCTGAGAACGTTTCAACTGGTCTAACTGGCATAAAGTCTGAATAAAGTTTTTTCAAAACTGTTTCAACATACTAATGTTTCCTGATTTTTGAAGGGAAAATTGGAAAATAACATCACCTCGACACAGAGGAGAATCTAGTGCTAGCAAGTTCGAATGCAAACAAATCAATTAAATTTCAGAATTCAACAAATGAAGAAACACTAAAAGCGTACCTATTTTATTTTGGATCTGGAAGAGGAGAGCTAAGGGAGAAATAATGGAGGAGATTAAGATAAGAACCGGTTTCATGGCAGTTTCAACAACTGTCATCATCTGCTCATGGGAAAAAGGATGTCAGAGCAAGAGACCTTAAAAAAGAAGAAATAAACAGACTTGAGCCCAAACACTAAGCTGTGGGATTTGGGTTTGTTCTGGGGTTTCACGATTTCTCTTTGGGGACTTTGCTTTAAGATGGAGTTTTGTATTAAACCTTCTGCCTCCCTGAAGTGATTCCATGTTTTATAAGAGAGGGAGCAAGGAGTGTGTGTGCATGCATGCGTGTGCACGTGTGTGTGTGTGCATGTGTGTGTGTGTGTGTGTGATTTTTGGATTGTGTGAATGTTGCCTTTTCTCTGATATACAAAAGCAGCATAGTTTATATGCACATACTTTCTACCTAGAGAGAAATGAACCCAGAATTGAGGGGACGTTTTGGCTGAGAGCCTCAGTTGGGATGTGGAAAGCAAACAGAATAAGGTTAGTTGAAGGTTAAGCTGCGTTGTATTGATGTAGTAATGTTGTCTTTAGAACAAATTAGCTCACTGGGACTTGGTGACACAGTGGAGTATTAAACCCTTCTTTACGAAAAGAACATGTGCAGGTTGTTTCTAGCTTGAAAAATGCCAGTGAAAAATTACACAAAGATCAAGCTTGAAAAATGTTTACTTTGCAGAATATCATTTAAAAATGGAATCTCAATTTTGTTGGCAGCTCAGTTTTTTAAAAGGGCTATTTATTCTAGACTCCTGAAGCATATGGTTTATTGCAGTTTATATGGTGTATTGGAACTCACGAGCTTGAGCACCTTAGGGAATGTTTGTTTTTATTTTTTTTTAAAGGTGGTTGGGCTGAAATTCAGTATGAATCATATAAGAGAGATTTAGAAGTACGTGAAGATAAATGTTTCCCATGTGACACCGCACAGCACATCTGGAAGGGGATCCTATATAAATAAATACTTGAAAAGACCATAGTTTTAACAGATATCAATAAGGAATAGAATTGTGTTTTTCCTTAATTTGAGAAGGAAATATAGTTTTTTTTTTATATATACTAAAAAGAATACTATCTTCCCATGCAAATTTCTGGAAGCTCCATTAGTGTGGAAATAGTCCTATTATTAATAATTCTTTCGCATTGATTCACTGTTTCATTTGCTCATTACTGAGTATCGGCCTATTACAGCTGCTATTCTGCTGGGCTCAACGGATATAAAACAGTAAAACACCTTTCTTGCTCTAAGATGTTTCTCAGGTTAGTCATCAATATATTTTTTAAAAAATGTGACTTCCATGCGTGTCAACTGATGCCCCCCCCCCAACAAAATTATGTGTATTAAGACTCTATCTAGTCTTGTGAAGAATTTCTCTTTTCTCTTTCACATTATTTTAAAATTTTTAAATTTACTCCCCACACCCCTCTGTTGCCAGGAATATATCTATATGACTTGGTAATCCCTAAAATGTGCCTCTTACTTTGTTACAAATAGAAAAATATTCATTGAATAAAATACGTTTCATTTCTGGTTTGAATCAAAGAATCTTCCAGTTTTATTCCTTCTTAATCTTTTTTTCCCTTTCTTTTCTTTTTTTTTTTTCTTTTCAAGATTACTTTTTTTTTTTTTTAAGAGCAATCTTAGGGGCGCCTGGGTGGCTCAGTCGGTTGAGCGTCTAACTTTGGCTCAGGTCATGATCTCGCGGTCTGTGAGTTCGAGCCTTGCCTTGGGCTCTGTGTTGACAGCTCAGAGCCTGGAGCCTGCTTCGGATTCTGTGTCTCCCTCTCTCTGCCCCTCCCCCGCTCATGCTCTGTTTCTCTCTCTGTCAAAAATAAATAAACATTAAAATTTTTTAAAGAGCAATTTTAGTTCACGACAAAATAAAGAGGACGGTATAGAGACTTCCTGTACCCTCCCACCCCACACATGCATAGTTACCAGCACAGCCTCCCCTATGGTCAGTACTATTCCCCGGAATGATACATGTCTTACCAGGGAGGAACCGACACTGACACGTCATAATTAACAAAAGTCCATAGTTTACTTTAGGTTTCACTCTTGGTACTGTAAATTTTGTGTTTGGACAAATGTATAATGACATTCTTACATTGTTTTGATATCATAGAGAGTATCTTCACTGCCCTACAAATCTGTGCTCTGCCTATTCATCCCTCCCCCCAGTCCCACTCCTGGGACCAGTCTTTTTATTGTGTCCATATATGTGTCCATTTTCCAGAATGTTATATAGTTGGAACCATGCAGTATGTAGCCTTTTCAGAGTAGCTTCTGTCACTTAGTAATATGTTTTAGGGCTCTTTTATGCCCTTTCATGGGTTTATAGCTCATTTCCTTTTAGCTTTTAGTGCTGTAAAACATTCCATTTTCTGGATATTTATCAATCCACTTACTGAAAGACATGCGGTTGCTTCCAACTCCCGGCAATTATAAATAAAGTTATATGAACACCACGTGCAGGTTTTTGTGTGGACATTAAGTTTTCATCTTGTCTGGGTAAATATCAAGAGTGCAATTGCTGGATCATATGATAAGAGCGTGTTTAGTTTTGTAAGGAACTGTCAAAGTGTCTTCCTAAGTGGCTGCACCATTTTTGCATTTCCACAAGCAACAAATGAGAGTTCCTGTTCCTCTACTCACGGCATGCACTGTTGTCAGTGTCCCAGATTTGGCCACTCTAATAGGTGTGCAGTGAGTGATATCTCACTGGTGTTTCAATTTTCATTTCCCTGATGACACACAGTGTGGAGCGTTCCCCTTAATGTCTTAAATACACACGTACATGTAGTTTTGGTTTTAGTTCAGACACACCTCAGGTTTGTTATTATTGTTGTCATTGCTCTTTTGTTTATTTGTTTGTTTATTTATTTATTTATTAATGTTCATTTATTTTTAAGAGAGAGAGCACGAGCAAGGGAGGGGCAGAGAGAGAGGGGAGACAGAGGATCGCGAGTAGGCTCCATACTGACAGCAGAGAGCCCAGTGTGGGGCTGGAGCTCCCAAAGTGAGATCATGACCTGAGCTGAAGTCAGATGCTTAAGCAGCTAAGCCACCAGGGGCCCTACTATTTTATTTTTAAAATCAACTAAATATCGGACTTTCAGTACAGTAAAAATTCAGACTTGTATTTTTTTAGGCATGATATTCAATACTTCCCAATGTACAATTTCTCTAGTCTGGCAAAGAGTGTTTGAGAGCACATAGCACCTTCATAAAGTATGCAAACAAGAAATTGACATTGAAGAAAATGGATAGTAACTTTCTTTCCTTTAAAAATATTACATTAAATGTTACATTAAATACATTTGATATGTAGCCAGATAATCAAGCTACAATTATACTGTTAGTGACTGAATACTAGTAGATAATCTCTTTCTCAGCACCTCCCTGACTCCTTATCTCAGTGCCTAGAACAGTATCTAGTACCTAGTAGTGGTATTTAATAACATTATTTTTTAATGAATGAATGGATGGGTGGGTGAATTAATTACTCTAACAAGCATGTTTTGTAATTGTCAGTTATTCAATATTTACAACTGATATATTTCATATTTATAAAAGCAAAAACTTACTTTTTTTAAAAAAAAATTTTTTTTTAATGTTTATTTATTTTTGAGACAGAGAGAGACAGAGCATGAACGGGGGAGGGTCAGAGAGAGGGGGAGACACAGAATCCGAAACAGGCTCCAGGCTCTGAGCTGTCAGCCCAGAGCCCGATGCAGGGCTCGAACTCACAGACCGTGAGATCATGATCTGAGCCGAAGTCGGACGCTTAACCGACTGAGCCACCCAGGCGCCCCCAAAAACTTACTCTTTTTAAAATGTTTGACAGAATAAATTTATTGATCTAGAAGTTATAAAAGACAGATATTTAGAAAAAACTGTATCTCCTGCCTTTCTATGGCCTCTTTTCTACCTCTTTACTTTTTCTTTAGATAATAGCAGGGGAAGAAAGAAACGCCTTTTTAACCACCCCCTAAGAATAACAGTAACATAATTAGCATAGTGTGTATCTTTAAACAAATAAAATTCATCTGAAAACCTGTTATAGGTTCTTTTCTAATTGTGTTTATGTTTGAGAATACTAGAGTGAAGCCTTTTACTGTAAACTTATTGTTTTTCATATTTTTTCAATAAAATTAATAAAGTTGGATCTGTTATTCTTGACATTTGATAAATGAGCTAATAAAGGGGAGTTTCTTCTCTAACAAGCAGTATCATTCCTTATGATAGTACTTCATTATTCTAAGATACTTTCCAAAAGAAACAATTAAAATTTATAACTCTAATAGTGAGGAGAAGCTAAGATATCTCCTAAAGTATATTTTGCTGATTTTATCATACACTTCCCAATAAAAACTTTCCCCAGAAGCTTAAGTATAATCTAATAGTTTAACGTATAGTATCTCACTTAATACACTTCTGGGTTTTTTTAATTTGCATTTGTTGGCATGGTATTTTGTGTTTTTCCCCAAGTTTGGTCATTAAAGAAATGATCTGCTTTCTCATTGTAATTGCATATGAGAAACTGATTTACTGTAGCTTTTAGGTAAAAAGGCCAAATTTAGTTGACTCATTTCAGAGAAATGTTTCTGTAATGAATTAGAGTAATTTATATTGTTTTAATAAACTGTAGTCATATTCCTGGTCGCCTTCAATGGTCTTTATATTAATAATTGTGTCATGTACTGTTTCTTATAGATCATGCCCCGTTTCTCCATCAGTAAAAAGAAGACGATGACAATGATCATTCATGACGGTAGAGAAGTAAACACTTCCATTCGTGCTTGGTACCATGAATGGCACAAAGTAAGTAACGCTATTTATTATTATAAATAAAAATTGTCCGACATGCTTCAGATTTACAGGTAATATCACTAAGAATCAAAAAAGAAAGTAAAGGGAATTTTTGGAGAGAGGATTTACACTACATGAGCACCTATGCTGGTGCATTAAATATTATCTTTATTTACTCTTAACCCCAACCCTTTGAGATCATTGTATTAGCCAAGATAAGAAGTATGAAGTATCTAGCCCTCACCACATCCCAGCGGTTTAACATACTGCGTATTTTCTTTTCACTCACGTCACTCAGACACACTGAGAGCCAGCTGTTCCTGTAGAGTGCTCTGTCCTCTTCTGGGGCTCCAAATGCTAACACTAGTCCTCTGTCTCCAAGGAGCAGATAGAGAAGAGAAGGCCGGATTAAAGAAAAGATCAAATTTAGGGGCAAAATTAAAACAGTGATGTCTGACTCTCCAACCTAGCTCTTTCTTAAATTGTACTATCTATTCCTTTCTGTGTCCCTATCATTTCACATGATGCATTTGGATTATTCATTCAACAAAGTTCTCCCCATTGGTTCACACAGTATATTAGCTGAATGAGTTGAATATTTAATTTACTAACGTAAGTAGTCACTATTCACCTATAGGTATTACTCAGAAAAATAAGAATCTAAAACAACTTCCTCCAAATTAGTTTGATTCTATGGTTCTATAAATTTTGTGTCATATTATGGTGTAATTATGCTAGGATTTATTTATTATTTGAAATTAGGATTACTGTGTTTCCAATGAAAGTGAAAATATAACAAAATATTGGGTTATACTCTATTTTGTGCTTTTCTTCTTTTTAATGTTTATTTCTTTATTTTTGAGAGAGACAGAGACAGAGAGAATCCCAAGCAGTCTCTGCGCTTTATTTTGTACTTTTCTACTGAAGCGAAAAAGAGAAAGCTAGCCTTCATTTAGATTTAAACTTTAAAAACGAATTGTTTCTTCTCAAACTTCTCTTTTGCCACCTAGGAAAAGATGTAAATGGCAAGATTTCAGATTCTTCCTGGTAACTGTGAAATCCTGAACACTTCTTCCTTGAAAACACTGGAATTGATAGAGTAGGGTATTAGACACAAAGTACAGAAGAGATATTGGACTGGAGTGAAAAATTGAGATTATAAATTTACGAATTATTTACAAAACCAGGATTCAGATCCTGTGAGCCTACAAGTAGGTTTAGAATAAAAAGCGTAACCAGAATCCCAGAGGACATCAATGCTTATTGTGCAGATACATGTCTTTTGAATTAACCCTGCTTTAAATAGATGCTAACCATTTTAAGAATATTTGCAACCCTGGGGTCTCCTATCTATTGGGCCTATGCCCTAAAATGTCTAAAAAAAAAATTTACTTGGACTCTAATTGTGTTGCATTTTTCAATTATCAAAGCAAAGTCGTGAGGTCTCCAAAATTTCTTTTTTGCTCACTCATGGAGAGTGAGCTTGTGTTTCACCTCAAGTACTTTAATTTTTACATTGAGAATAGCCTGTTTTTAAAACTTTGATGTTTTGTTGGTTTCATATTGTTCTAAATGATCTGTGAAACAAAAGCAAAACTTGGACAGCTGCATACCCCTTATAGGACAAAATTGGATACAAGAATGAATGACCTTCCCTAGACACCTAAGGGCCAGTTCTGCTTTTGAAGAGTGCATTCCCATATAGAATGTGTTTCACTGAACTCAGTTCACAAAGGAGAGAATTATACAAAGTAGCAGACAAGAGAGTTTAATTATCAAAGTGAACATGGAATTCTAAAATCACTGAGGTAAGCCAAGAACAATAAACACAGAAGCAAGTTTTGTACATTCATTTCTTTGGTTTTTAGTTACTGTTAGTCAAGCTCATTTCTGCACCACATACACTAAAATTGGAAAGACACAGAGAAGATGAGTAGGGCCCCTGTACAATGATGATGCCCAAATTGGTGAAGTGTTCCATATTTAGCTACAGTTAGCCACATACTTTTCAAGTTATGTCTATACTACATGCACACATTACACAAGTGATGCTTCCTTTTATTTATATATCATTTTGCAAAACACAGCACATTCAAACAGGATGTGGCAGAGTATTTGTCTAGAGAAGGAACAGACAAATCTTAGTTGTTTTTTTGTTAACATGCATTGTCTCGTTTCATAGTCACCAGCCTGTGAGTACATGTTACTAGTGCTTCTATTCTAAGGGAGGAAATGAAAGATTAAAAAACCTAAACGATTTTTTATTGAAGCACGATTGACATAAAATTTCCTATTATTTACAGGTGTACATCATACTTATTTGGTATTTTTACACATTACAAAATTATTCCCATGAGAAGTCTAGTTACCATCTGTCACCATATAAAGTTATCATAATATTGTTGACTATATTCCCTGTGCTATATTTTACAACGCCATGACTTATTTATTGTATAACTGGACGTTTTTTCTTTGTTCATTCACTCCTATTAAAGCCAAGAATTCGTTTAAAGTCTTATGAGGCCAGGTGTCTCTTCATTAGCTTTTCTCTACCTACTATAGTCTTTATCTGACTCTCTTCTTTCCAGTACATGCACAGTCCAGTTTTGAGCAAAATTTATTCCTGGGTAAAGAATATATACAACTTAGAGAACAGGCATGGCTGTTTATGGGCCATATATGTGCCTGTTTCAGACATGATTATGTCTTAATAGGAAATTAAAAATGTGCAAGTACCATGGTATAGGGTTTTTATTAGCATCCAATAAGTAGAAGGCTCAAAATGCAAATAGGGGTTGCTTGGATTCTAATAAATTCTTCTTGAGAAATAGTATGTCCCAAGTTTTAATGATACTTCAGATTAAAGTTAGACATTCCCATAATCTTATTTCAGCTAATGAGATATGAAATCACTTCCTGTTAGAGCAACCATTTCCATAAATGCCAGTGTTTATGTTTCCAGTATTAAAAAAATTTCAACCGTCTTAGTCTCAGTGTACTCAAATTTAGTACCAGGTTGCCAGCTGAAACCCTGAAATGGTACCTGGCCACCTACCTTTATTCATAGACCAATAAAATCTAGAGCCTTAAAAATGCCATCACCTTGTTTGACTGCACTGAACTGTGAAACCTGGAAGGATGTAGAAACCAGAACAGGCTGCTAAAATGAAGTCATCTTGCTAAAGGGACAATCTGTAATGGGGCATTGTGCTGACAGGTCTGCAAGTCTATGGTCTACAGTTGGTGTGTATGTTTGAGTTCAAAACAGACCTTGTGTGTGACAAAAACAGCATTATTCTCAACAGTTGAGGGAACTTGATGGATACTGCTTCTCCAAACTCTGGAAAATTAAAATTGAGGCCCTATGGAAAGGTCTATTCATGTAGCACGCTCTGGTCTTGTAAAGAAATCATGGTGTATATAGAAAAAATGGTCTACACATGCTTGCTGAACTTGAAGAACTCTCTGTATATTCCAAATTTTAAAAAAAGTTATTATAATATTTGTCTCCTGATCATTAAAAGGCTTATCTCAGTTTAAACTCTAAACCATATTTCATAATGCATTGCTTATAGTGAAAAAATTAAAATGATATTAAATAGCATTGACCCAAAAGTCTGGGTGGAATTGTTTATCTAGAACCTGATACTCTGTTGACAGAAATAGCATAGTATATTGAGTAGTTTCAGGAGACACAAAGGTTTCTTTTCTTTCTTTCTTTCTTTTTTTTTTTTTTTGTAATGCATACTTTATGCTCTTATGTGTAATGTTATATGATCAACATAAGGAGATTTTCACTTTGATTTTTTTTTAATTGTCAAACAGAAGTATGCATGTGCCAAAAAATCTTTCATTTTCAAGTATTTGTTTATGGTAGATTTCCAGATACCTCAAAAATTAGACATGTTCCATGTTAACTTATAGATCAGACAATTCTTCTCCCCTAGTAAAAGCAGAATTTATTTTCCTCAGTGGAAAGGATTTGTCCCGACAGACTTCGACAGCCATCTTGGGTGGATGAAAATCAGAGAATAAGAACCATAGCCCTAGCTCTGCCAGGTTTGTTCATCCCTCTAGATGGGTTTTCCCATATGGAAGATGCAGGACTTGTAGTCCACAGTAAGAGTTAATCTTTACTGAGAACTTGCTTTGTGTCAGGCACAATAGCTCTACATAGTCACTCCTAATATTAATCCCATTTTATGGATGAGGACAATTGAGACACAGAAAGGTAAAATAACCCTCGTAAATAATTAGAAAGAAAGCCTGAATTTGAACCAAGGCTCCACGACCCATGCAAAACTACAACTTATTCAGCCTTCCCGAACTGTTTTCGAGCTATGAACAAAATAAATGATCCTACATCTTGCCTTGTTATAGTTTGCTGTTTAAATCTTTGTGCTTGAATTAGGATTATGTTTTCCCACATGTATTTTTAAAAGTTTTAACGTTTATTTACTTATTTAGAGAGGCAGGGGGAGGGAGGGAAGGAAGGAGGGAGAGAATCCCAATGCAGGGCTCAAACCCCCAAACCGCAAGATCATGACCTGAGCCGAAACCAAGAGTCAGAGGCTGAACCGACTGAGCCACCCAGGTGCCCCTCCCATATCTTTTTATAGTAAACACTCTGTTAAAGAGTTGGCATGTAAGTAGGATCATATTAAGCACTGTACTGTCAAGTTAAAGACAGCTTCTTTTTCTATTCTTTAGTTCTTCTGAGAAGGAAGAGCTGACCTACTTCCTGTATTTACAACCAAGCAAAGAGGAAGGACTTAATAGTCATAAAAAAGAAAATAATGTCAGGAAAAAAAATGAAAAACTAACATGGCCTATTTCCATATCCAAGTAGCAGGCTTATTCAAAAATAAATCAAGTTCTTTCAATTTGCCTTGTCCAGCATCGGGAGATACAAAAGCCAAACAAACTTCCTGGTCATTTTTAAAGTTATATCTAATAGAAGCAAATTCTAGTTGAATATATATGGATAGATAGAATTAATTTTATGGAATAAAGTCACGTGGAATAGATGAATAGTTAGTAATTTAGATGGCTCCAAGAGCTCTGAAGTGCCCCAAATCACACCCTAAATTAAAAACACTAGTTCAGTCGAAATGGAAACACTGGCTGAACCTAATAAAACCAATCAATTATTCTGGACTTTAGATGTGAAAAGCAAAGTTATCAGCTGTTATTTGGTTTAAAGAAAAGTTTTAAATTTGACCAACATACGTTTTTAAAATTTTCCTGCCTTTTGCCAGCTCCAAATGGAGAACTCCAGTCCATTTCATAAGCTTTTCAGTGCGCTCACAAGTAGGTCCTATCAGAAAAGAAAGTCACAAGCAAGTATCCCAAATGAACATGGATGCAAAATCCTCAACAAAATATTAGCAAACTGACTTCAACAATACATTAAAAGAACCAACCATACAGCGGGATCAAGTAGGGTTTACCCTGAGATGCAAGGATGTTTCAACATCTGCTAATCAGTCAATCAATGTCATACATCACAGTAACGAAACCAAGGATAGAAATCATAGGATCTTTTCATTAGATGCAGAAAACCCATTGACAAAATTCCACATGCATTCATAATAACTCTGCAAACTGGTTATAGAGGGGATACACCTTAACAAAATAAAGGCCATATACAACAAATCCACAGCCAACATATACAACATATACAAAAAATCCACAGTCAACAGTGAAAAGCTTTTCCTTTAAGATCAGAAACAAAACAAGGATGCTCACTCTTAACCACTTTTACATACTACTGGAAGTGCTAGCCAGAGCAATTAGACAGAAAAAATAAAGGCATCCAAATTAGAAAGGAAGAAGGAAATTGTCACTATTTGCAGACGACATGATATTATATGTTGAAAACCCTAAAGACTGTACCAAAAAACTTATTAGAACTTAGTGAATTCAGTCAGGTCACAAGATCTAAAATCAATAAATAAAAATCAGCTGTGTTTCTATAAGTCAACAATCAACTATAAGAAAGGGAAATTAAGAAATGATTCCATCTATAATTTCATCAAAATGAATAAAATACTCAGGAATAAATTTAAGCAAGAAGATAAAATATCTGTACATTAAAACCTGTAGGATATTGATAAAAGAAATTGAAGGAAACACAAATAGCAAAAAAAGGAAAGACATTTCATGCTCATGTATTAGAAGTAACATTGTTAAAATGTCCATACTATCCAATGCAATCTAGAAACTCGATGCAATCCTATCAAAATTACAATGGCATTTTTCACAGAAATAGACTAAACAATCTTAAATTTGGTATGGAACCAGAAAAGACCTGAAATATCTAAAGCAATCTCGAGAAAGAACAAGAAATCTAGAAGCATCACTCTTTTTAATTTCAAATTATACTATAAAGCTATATCAAAGCAATATGGGGGCATCTAGGTGGCTCAGTTGCTTAGCTTCTGACTCTTGACTTTTGGTTCTGGTCATGATCTTATGGTTGTGGGATTGAGCTCTGCATTGGGCTCTGTGCTGAGCATGGAGCCTGCTTGAGATTCTCTCTCTCTTTCTCTTTCTGCCCCTCCCATTCTTGTGCTCTTTCTCTCTTTCAAAATAAATAAATAAACACTAAAAACAAAAAACAAAACAAACAAACAAAAAAACCCCAAAACAGTAGCATATTGGCATATAGAATAGAGAGCTCAGGAATAAACCCATACAAATGTGGTCAATTAATTTATGACAAAGAAGTCAAGAATGTACAACGTGGAAAGAATCGTGTCCTTCGCAAATGGCGTTAGGGGAGCCTGGGTGGCTTAGTTGGTTAAGTGTCCAAGTCTTGGTTTCGGCTCAAGTCACGAACTCACAGTTTGTGAGTTCGAGCCCCTCGTAGGGTTCTGTGCTGTCAGTGTGGATGGATCCTGTTTGGGATTTTCTTTCTCTCCCTCTCTCTCTGGCCCTCCCCTGCTTGTACTCATTCTGTCAAAATAAATAAAAAAACTTAAAAAAAAATGGTGTTGGGAAAACTGGACTGTCACATGTAAAAGAACGAAACCGGACTCCTATCTTATACTATACAGGAAAATCAACTAGAAATGGATTAAAGACTTGAATATAAAATCAGAAACCATAAAACTCCTGGAAGAAAACATGAGGGTTAAGCTCCTTGACATTGATCTTGGCAATAATTTTGTGGATTTATCACCAAAAGCAAAGTCATCAAAACCAAAAATTAACAAGTAGGACTACTTCAAAATAAAATACTTCTTCACAGCAGAGGAAACCATCAACAAAACACAAAAGCAACCTATAGGATGGAAGACAATATTTTCAAATGACTTATCTGAGAAGGGGTTAGCATCCAAAATATATATAGAACTCATACAACTCAAAGTGCAAAAACATTTTTTTTTAATAGGCAGAGGCACTAAATAGACATTTTTGCAAAGAAGACAAATAGCCAACACGTGCCTGAAAAGATACTCAACATCACTAATCATCAGGAAAACGACAATTCAAAAGCACAATGAGTTATCACCTCAAGCCTTTCAGACTATCTTCAAAAAGACGAACGATAGCAAGAGTTTGCGAAGATGTGGAGAAAAAGGAACCCATGTGCAATATTGGTGGGAATGTAAATTGGTGCAGACACTATGAAAAACAGTATAGAAGTTCCTCAAAATATTAAAAATAGAACTACCATATGATTCAGCAATTCCACCTCTGGGTACATATCAAAGGAAATGAAACCACTACCTGAAAGAAGTATCTGAAACTCCATGCTCACTGCAGCATTATTTACAGTAGCCAAGACATGGAAACAACCTAAGTGCCTGTCGATGGATGGACACAAAAAGAAAATGTGGGGTATATGTGTGTATGTGTGTGTATATATATATATATATATATATATATATATATACATATATATATGTATATATATATGTATATATATTACATATATAAGTATTTATATATACATATAAATATATAAGTAAATATATAAATACATATATGTATATATGTGTGTGTGTGTGTGTATATATATATATATATATATATGTCAGACAGAAAAACAAATTCTGTATAATCTCACCTATATGTGGAATCTAAAAAGGCCAGACTCAGAAACGGAGAACAGTTTGGTGGTTGCTAGAGGCAGGTGGTGGGGGCTGGGGGAAATGGGTGAAGGTGATGGACAGCATGGTGACTATAGTTGACAATACTGTGTTTTATTTTTGAAAGTTTCTAAAAGAGTAGATCTTAAAAGTGCTCATTACGTGAAGAACCAATTGTAACTATGAGGTGGTGGCTGCTAACTAAACTGAATGGGATGATCATTTCACAATATGCGCACGTCTCAAATAATTACGTTGTACAGCTTTAATAGTATCATGTTCCATGTCAGTTATATCTCAATAAAACTGGAAAAGATGAAATTCCAAAATAATCAATTTAGAAAGGAAAAAGTATGCGTAAGCTGAAAAAATAGATTGGAATAAATCATGCAGACTAAAGTTTATAGAGGAAAAGAAAAAAATTAAAGAGAAACACATGTAAGAGACAAACAGGAGGTATGATAGAGGGTCTAACAACATGCGTGCTGTGTTTCTAAAAGAAGAACAAGAATGGACTACAAAAGATACTTGGTGATAAGAATAAGAATTTCCACACCAATGGGGAAATCAAGTCTGAGATTCTAAAGTGTATTCCAATAAGAATTTTTTTAAACATTTTTTTAATGTTTATTTTTGAGAGAGAGACACAGAGCATGAGTGCGGAAGGGGCAGAGAGCGAGGGAGACACAGAATCAGAGCAGGCTCCAGGCTCTGCACTGTCGGCACAGAGCACAATGTGGGGCTCAAACTCACAAGCTATGACATCATGATCTGAGCTGAAGTCGGATGCTTAACTGAGCCAACCCGGCGCCCCAAGAATTTTTTTGTTCAGTGAGGAAAAATAGCATACCAAATCACGATGGGGTAAACAAACAAAAGTGAAAAGAGAAGACAGAGAAAAATTTCGAAAGCAGCCTGAGACAAATAGCACAGTATTCACAGAGGGGCAACAATAGTATCAACAGCTGAAAATAGAAAAAAAGAAAAAAGAAATAAAAAAATAAGACAATGGAATATTTAAAGTGCTAAAGGAAAATAATCTGCAACTGAAAATTTTCAACCAAAAAAACTGTACTTCAGAAATGAAGGCGAAATAAAAGTATTTTTAGACAAATCAAAACAGAAAATTCATTACCACCTACACGCTATGCAGGAAATGCTGAAGGGTGCTCTTTAGTCAAAAGAAAAATGATTCCATCTGGAATATCAGTAGTGCAGACACCAGTCGACTTACAGTATAAACTACCATACTATGATTTGAGGAATTTCTTTTTACCTCTAACGATTTTTGCTTTATAAATTTTAATTCCATATCATTTAAAGCATAAATACATATGGATGCCATAACTTCTTGATAAATGTCATCTTTTAGCCCTGAGTTTTCATGCTCAGTCCAACAGAATGCTTTTTTACTCAGAAACATATTTAAGTAGTTATCACGGTTATCAGTGCAGGTATTAATAAATTTATTTTTGTCCATTCATTTGGGGTAATTTGTCTGTTATGTGTATCTAGTAATAAAAAATGCAACTGATTTTTTTAAATTGGATTTTTAGAATTTGTGCCTTTCTATATTTGAGGATTTAATTCATCCCACTTATTATGTTTATTGACCTGTTTGACCCTTTCTTGCCATTTTTCTGCAGGTTTTATATTTGCTGTGTCTGAATTTCATATTCTTATTGGTAGTTTGATTACTCAATTTATTCTATTCCTTTTGTCATCTCATGGGCTTAAAACTCTGTGTGTGTGTGTGTGTGTGTGTATCTTTTTTACTCTAGATTACACTCATAACTTTTTACAAATGAATTTAATTTGTTGTTCAATATCAAGGATTAAACTATACTTGCACAGTCCTCTAATGAAACAAGACAGTCATGTTATTACCTATCCTCTTCACCATATCTAATTAAAATCAAATTGAAATTTATTTCCAGGTTGGTTTGATTTGTTTGCATTTGCATCATGGCCCTATCAGTTTAGAAGTCTTTTCTTACATTGTATTAAATTTCAGATTTACACTGGCAGAGATTGCTTAGGTATCCCCACAGGTTTTCTTTTTCTTTGCTCCTCGTTTTTTCTTATATTGCGTGTACACTCTCTTTTATCCGCTCTTCCTCTCGCCAGATTCTATTGCCAAAAAATTTTGTTCAGAGACAGTGAGTATGTACTTTCTAAGTAGCAGTACATCTGAAATATGTGTTTTATGCATACGTACTGTCTTCCCTTAGCACTTTAGGGGTGCCTGAGTGGCTCAGTTGGTTAAGCATCTGACTCTTGATTTCGGCTCAGGTCGTGATCTCACAGTGGTGAGATAGAGTCCTGCATCAGGCTCTGTGCTGACAGCGTGGAACCTGCTTGGGATTCTCTTTGTCCCTCTCTCTCTCTGCCCCTCTCCTGCTCATGTGTGCATGCTCCCTCTCTCTCTCTCAAAAAAAAAAAAAAAAAAGAAAAGAAAAGACAAAAAGGAAAAAAAAGTTGAGCCTTTCTGGAGGGACCAAATAAAATGAATGGTGCTACACACTGGTGGACATCGTGAGTCTCAGTGCTATAGATTCTACTGCCATTTCCATCATAACCTTGTGCGGAAGGCTCACCTCAGGGTTCGTCAATACAGATACGACGATTTGGAAGCCTGGTTGACTTATTTATCATCAGGTTTTGTGCAGTTGATCAATGTGTGGCAGCACGTCTAGATTTAATAGAAAGCATCAGCAAGGAATCATTGTCACTGACATCCATCTCGTGACCACCTCGTGCACCCCCTTGTTAAGTCACCTAATAGACATTACTTCTGTGAGAAAGGTTCAATTATGGGAGTGGTGCTTGCTACAAGCACTCACTGGTCAGGCAGGAAGCACTGTTCACATTTTCAATTTTAAACTTCTTTGAAGGAAGCTGTGAGACGGAGTTTCGAGTACGAGGCACTGAAACAAATTAACAGCGACGCTTTTGCCTCGCCGCGATTGTCCCCCATTCAAGTCTGCAGTTTTTCAGTTTCTCATTGTTTGCCTCTCGTTAGCATTTTCACCTAAAAGATACAAAAGCATGAGTTTTTCTTAAAGAAATGTAAGGCTACATCCCTGGTTTAAAATGCTCCAAGACTATTCATCATGAACTAATATTTTTAAAACAAAATGCAGTAGTCTCTATGCCCCTGTTGTGATATCTAACTATTTCCAACTGAGCATTAGTCATTTGTCCTGGGATTTTCCACAGTATTTTCCATGCACTTCCATATGTTCTTCTAGTTATTTAGTTTCTTGGTTTTCTCCCCTAGTATTTTGTGTAAGGAAAATTTCTCACAATAGACACTATGTACTCCAATTTTGCAGAGTTCCTATAGCAAGCACATGTGTAATTGAATAACCAGATGCATATTTGCAGGGTTTGTTTTTGTTTTTGGTTTTGGCCTTAATGAAGAGATAACATGATTTAAGAATTTATATTTGGAAAGTATATCTGGAAATTTCTAATAAACCAGCAACTATAAAAATTTCACATCATAGAAAACTTGTCTTCATTATGTCAGCATTTCACTGTATTTCACTACATCTCTGTTTAAAGAGAACAGACCAAAAAAAAAAAAACAAAACAAAAAACAAAATAACAAACAAACAAAAAACCCCACCACTGCATTATTTGCATTTAGCATTTCTTTGAGCTTTATTAAGAAGCAAAATGTTTGCCATACTGCCACTGGCCTTTTTATGCTGTCAAAAATACAAACTATATTACAAAAACAAATTAAGATTGAGTGAAAAATAAGCCACAGAGACACAAAAGGCCCTAATGATTTTGTCATTCAGTATCAGTGTTGCAAGTGATTAAAAACAGAGAGAGACTAATTGGTTCATGGCCTTAATTTTATTGTTTTCAAGAAATCTACAAAACCTCATCCTTTCAACCAAACATTTGCTTGGAACTTTTGAAACTGATTTGAAATTTAGGATTTCTTTCCTTGTTTAATCCTTTTCTTCTTTACAGTACCTGGAAGGCTTCATAGGTCACATTTTCTTAATTCATCTGAGGTAGGAAACTCCTTTCTTTACATGTTACTTGTGCTATTCATTCCCATTTGCTAAACAGAACTCTCCAGGAGAGTAATAGCAAATAAATAAATGAATAAATAAACAAACAAACAAATACTACCAACAGAACAGCACTTGTGCATTGCATCTAATTTCATATTTATCTCAGCCCAGAGAGCACATTTTGGTTTGCTGTGTCTCCAGCTGAATGAATGGAAACCTGGATTCATCAGAGGTGCAGATGTATTGTCTGCTTTCAGCGTTTCTACCCTGGAAATAGGACTTTAAAAATTACTGGCAATGATGCTTCATTCGGTACAACAGCAGGGGAGCTTTGCTCTAAATAGGGAAAACTTTGCAACAATTAATGCTGTAAAATAATGAGAGGGACTGCCTCTATGATCATAAATTCTGGGTCTCCAGGGAGTGTTCGGCAACCTTTTATTGGGAAAATTGCAGAGTTCAACAAGATAATCATTAAGGGTATTCTGACTGTTATTTCTATGACACACTCACCATGTCGGCAGTGGAAGATAGAGAAGAAAAAGATATGAAATATACATTGAACAGTCTCACTTCATGAACTCAAGGAATTTACTCTCCCACCTGGTAGACGAGACAAATAGAACAATAGCTTCAATGCTAATATCCCTGGCAGTGACCAGTGTTCTGGGATTTCAGAGGTAGCAAGAACTAACGAGAAGTGATGCAAACTGGTTAGTGTTTAACTGCAAACTAGATTGTTGACTGGTGTAAGAAAAATGGTACAGATTAACCAGGCAGAATTGAAGAAACCATCTTCCAGGCAGAATAACAAGGAGTAAAGAGGAGGAGGGAATAAGCATTGCCTGCAAGAAAACCTGTTGGGATGAGTTAGGAAAACAGATCCCAGGAATTATTTTACTCTCCATCTCATTCTACTGTCAGAGGCAATGAAATTGCCTGAAACAATGTCTGAAACATTCAAATTTGGGGACTTTCCCAAAGTATTGCATTAGGGCTGACCACTGTCTATATTCCATCCTCTAGCATCACCCTCTACCCCCAAGCCAACATCATGAAGGGTAGAACCACCACCATTCATGGAAGTTCATGGATCTCTACATAGAATTTGTTAAGGAGATTCCAATACCAATTTGCTTTGTCATTTTTACTGCATGGACACGAACAAAATTGCTGACATGTGCTTGAGCAGAAACCAAACAAAAACAACAAATAATGGCTGAATGGGTAAATAGAAGGTGTGATTTTACTGTGTGTACAAAAAGAAGTCTTCGTCCCCAAATCATCATATTTCCGTAAGTCAGTATGATCAAAACACAATAGCAGTTCTCTGCTATGATTCTTTGTTATTTGAAGGATTAATTAGCTATAAAATGGTACATTGATATTTTAAATACAGGAAAAATGCTGCACACCCAATGATGGTTTGTGGTGCTCTCTTTCAGCTTAAAAAATAGCTTGTTTTTCTTAAAGTAACTGGCCTTTGAAATCATATTTTGCCGGCCACAAATTGGTGTTAGTTTACATATAAGCCAGACGTCCAATGCTGACTTCAGAGGTTAACTATTGAAGGGTGAGTCAACAGAAGCCTGCGTATAAGAACATTATAATAAAAAGCAAGTCACAGAGATCAGATTCTCATCAGGAAAACCTCCGTCTCTTTATAATTTCTGTGCAACATTGTTTTGAGTAACCTTTGAAATCCTGACGGGGGGAAAAAACAAACCAGGCTTTGGCTGACATTTACAGCAAAATCAGATCCTTCATCACAACTGGAGGGTGTATAATGAGTGGGTGTTTTAGCGTAGACAATGGAGGGAGTTCTTCAAGTCTGTTTTACATCAGCTCATGTTGGCAGGTAATGCCCTTATTGCTGCCACTGTTTTGTTAAGAAGGAAGAATGTGGTGTAAATCCCCTTAAAATTAAAAATAAGGCACCAACTCTCCCACCCCACAACATGAGTTCATTCCACTAAAATGACTTCTTTTAGAATGGTTAAGGAAGGTCTCAGACCCACACCTTGCTCCACCCAATTACTGGAAACCTTTTATTTTTTTTTCCTCTGTGGGCTTCATGGTGACAGCCTTAGAGTGGAATGTGAATGCCTTTTCTATAACCTAAGCAATGAATCATACCAGATTTGTGAATAATGCTTAGGCTCAATTTGAGACAGAGGCAAACAAGCCAGAAAAACCAGTGTCAAGAGAACTTGAACTGAATCAGACAAGGTTATTTACTGTCAACATTTGAATCAAAGGCAGCCAAAAATCCAAGGTGAAGGCATGCTGTCCCTAAAGATTACAGTCAGACACTGAATCAAAACCAATTCCTTGTATTTCTAAATCAATGTAGTGGTTATGGTATCTATTTGATTTTTATAAATGCTTGGCTGGCTCCTATCAGGAGAGCATAAGTTCACACGGAAAATACAAGCGGTAATAATCAATAGCTTTTGGAGTGAAGAATGAAATCGTCTATACAGTGAGCCGCCATTCTGAAACCACCTCTGAGGAATTGCAAGGACACATGAGAAAAGCAACTGCCTTTCAAAACAAATGCAATAAATGTCACCCCACCGATTTTAAAAAGCTGAGAAAGTTTAAGAATGATCTCTAAGTAATTCAAATTTTACAAACTTTAAGCAAGAACGTTTTGATGCTAAAGTAAATGGCTTAATGTTTCTAGAAACTTACATAGCAAAACCAGGGATACATGCATCCTGTCCTCCCTTGAAACACAGCCTCCGAAAGGCAATTCTAACTTTAGACATTTAGTACACAAATTTCTATAATGATCATAAAATTAAGAAGCAAATGTGTAAAGCTAATCACTAATTTGTTTCTGGTTTCTAGTTTTCTCCTTTTTCTGACTTTGATGAATCGATAAATAAGTTCTTATCATTCCAGGTACCTACAGAACATGCAAAATGGTCAAGAAGCCAAAGGGAAGAACACTAATCATGCTGTTTTGTCCTTTTTTCCGCCCTGTCCTTGTGGGCGTTTTCATCATCCTAGAGGAGGTATTTGTGAGTTAGTTTATCTTGGAGATCCTTAGACCATGCCACATAACAGAACAGAAAGTCCTCTAGAATGACCATCACTAAACTAATAACGACTACCATTTATCTGGCCCTTAATATGTGCAAGACAAAATACGAGCAGTCTACATACAGGGCTGCATTTGTCTCTTGTAAGTGTCCTAAGAGGTGGATCTTATTATCTTTTTTAATTTTTTAATATTTATTTTTTTATTTTTGAGAGAGAGAGAGAGAGAGGCAGAGCGTGAGCAGGGGAGGAGCAGAGAGAGACAGAGGCACAGAATCCGAAGCAGACTCCAGGGTCTGAACTATCAGCACATAGCCTGGCGTGGGGCTTGAACTCACGACCATGAGATCATGACCTGAGCCAAAGTCAGACACTTAACCAACTGAGCCACCCAGGTGTCCCAAGGTGGATCTTATTATTATGCTCAGTTGATGAGGAGGAAAGAAAATTAGAAATCCTAAGTAAATTACCCAAAAAGAGAAAACAAGGTGAGGAAATAAGAGACAAAGTTAGGATTCAAACCCAGGCTCATCTATTTGGGTGTCTACAGTTTTAACAATTATACAATATTGACTGTATATTGCTACAGTATTTGATTGTTTGCGGTGAGCACAAAAATTGGTATATGAAGGGTGTATACTCTAGACACAGGGTATATTTGAGACTGTAAAGATAATCCAATTTGATGAGGTTAGAGGCAATGCATAGTGTATACAGAAGAAAGAGAAAAAAGAAAAATAAAGGATTTTGGTACCTAAGATAGAAAATGGTGAAACTAATGCATAGAACTGACCATAAGTCATCTAGCCAATTTTTTCCAACCACAAATAACTGAGCGTTTATTAACTACTGTGTGTTGTACATCACCACAGAAGACGTAAGCAGAAGTCTAATTGGGTTACTGCCTAACCTGTAAGCACCAGAGTACAGGGAAAATTTTTGAATGCCTTCAGAGAGGAACAAGCACACTAATAGCAGGAAACCACTTTTGAATGTGAAATGTGATGTATATGGCCTCCACTTAATGGGCACTAAGTAAGAAAGAAGAGACTATAAGCAAAGAGAATCAGTATAAGTAAGACTAAGTGAATCCAGGGGCACCTGTGTGGCTCAGTCGATTAGGCAGCTGACTCTGATTTTGGCTCAGGTGAAGATCTCACAGTTCATGGGATGGAGTCCCAAGTCAGGCTCTGTGCTGACAGCACGGAGCCTGCTTAGGATTTTCTCTCTCCTTCTCTCTCTCTCTCTCTCTGCACCTCCCCTGCTCATGCTCTCTCTCTCTCTCTAAATACATAAATAAATAACCATTAAAAAAAAGACTGAATGAAACCAAGCTCAAATGGAATGGAGAACCCAGAACTGGTTGCTAGAAAGAGAGCAACTTAAAATAGAAACATGTGTCCAGTATTTAAGTAATGAATCTTAGACATGCTAGAAAAAGATGAGGAAGTGATTGTCATAAAGGCTGAAAAGCAGCAATTAGAACAGAATAATTTCTATCCTGTTTTATTTAATTTTCTATTCATAAAAACCAAAATAAGTAAGGAAGTGGATGGAATTAATTGTTCCAACAATGTCTTTTTTTCTTTAAATATTATTTATTTATTTTGAGAGAAAGAAAGTGCACATGTGAGTTGTAGGGGGAAAGTATAGAGAGAGAGTGACAGCGAGAATCCCAAGGAAACTCTTCACTGTCAGCACAAAGTCTGACATGGCGCTCGATCTCAGGGCTGTGAGATCATGACTGTGAGATCATGACCTGAACTGAAATCAAGAGTCAGCTGCTTAACCAACTGAGCCACCCAGGCACCCCCAACAAACACTTCTTGACTGCGCACATTTCAGGGCAGTGTGGGTGGGTCATGCTAAAATGAATGCATCATACAACCTCATATCAAAAAAACAACCTGATTAAAAAATGAACAGAAGACTTGAATAGACACAGTCTACATTTTCAAGAGGTTCCCACTCCAGTAAGCAAGATATGGCCAAATACTCACACCATTCTTCAGGGCATCATAAAGAAAGTGCCACAGACAGGTAGAAAGTGTAATGGGTGCTCAGAATTACTTGCCAAGATGACCAGAAGATAACATAAAAGGGCTGATATTTGAGCTGTGCTTGAAAGAAAGGGCAAGATTAAAGAGATGTAGATGATAGGAGAGTTTCCATGTAGAAGAAGTCAGTGAAGTCAGAAACACCAGGAAGAATAGATATTTTGAGTGAAACACAATTCTGAGCATATAAATACATGCTGGGGAAAAGCAGCTAAAGTTGGAAGAGTGTGGTAGGAATTGATCTGGAACTGCCTTAAATGCTACTGGGCCTCCTTTAGCAAATAATTGCCTTAAGTCCTTCCTTTGAACTTGATGTAGAAGAGGCAAGTTTAGCAGAGAGTAGCAAAATGCAATTTATGCTTGCAGATAATTAACTGACATGTGCTTTTCAACTACAGGCACAATTTTGAGTATTTTGATCTGTGTGAATATGGAAGTTTTACATGGATCCCAGTTTGTGACAAACAACGCTAAGCAGCAACTAGATTAGGCTTTTAAGAAATTTAGTATGAAAATCACATTTCTGAAACTCGAAGTGTGTCAATTAATACATACAATTTAGTGTCATGTCATGTGTAGATTCAGAGAATGATGAAAACATTTGGTAATAAATGAATTCTCCCCCCCAAAAAAGAAGGTGAAGAAATTTATTTTCAGTCCAGTTCCAGGAAACTAGAATAGCAGGAGTTTGCAAAGTAAACACAAGTAAAATTGTAGTCCAAATAGGATTTTCATTGTATTGTAAAGAAAAAGTAAGCAACTCTATTTTATTTTATTTTTAATTATTTTTATTTTTTTATTTTAGAGAGAGAGAGACAGCAGGGGAGAACAGTAGAGGGCGAAAGAGAGAATCTCAAGCAGACTCCTTGCTCAAC
The DNA here is from genome assembly GCF_024362965.1 of Panthera pardus. Taxonomy (NCBI): domain Eukaryota; kingdom Metazoa; phylum Chordata; class Mammalia; order Carnivora; family Felidae; genus Panthera; species Panthera pardus. The sequence continues at coordinate 19,194,797 of NW_026527002.1, forward strand.
ACGGAGCCTGATGTGGGACTTGATCCCATGACCTTTGAATCATGAGTTGAAATCAAGAGTCAGACGCTCAACCGACTGAGCCACCCAGGTGCCTCCAGCTCTGTTTTAGAAATATATGTGAGTCTATAGAGGTGTTTGTATGTGTATGTGAAAATACCCTCACACAACAGTACTTCTCCATATTGCTGAGATTGTTTTATTTTGTAATAACCATCTTCCTGTGGATAAACAGCATGGGAAGAATGGAAGCCAGATGTTTACATGAAGTCCAGCCAAGAAAAGATGTCCATAACCAATTATTTTGACTGCTTATATATAAGAAAATATGAATTATCTTCAATAAGATAAATCCCAAAGCTAAATGGTTTAAAAAATTATATCCTTGAGGCGCCTGGGTGGCTCAGTCGGTTAAGCGGCCGACTTCGGCTCAGGTCATGATCTCGCAGTTTGTGAGTTCAAGCCCCTCGTCGGGCTCTGTGCTGACAGCTCAAAGCCTGGAGCCTGCTTCAGATTCTGTGTCTCCCTCTCTCTCTCTGTGCCCCTCCCCCACTTGTGCTCTGTCTCTCAAAAATGAATAAATGTAAAAATAAAAAAATTTTAAAAAATTATATCCTCATATAATCCAAGAAGCTAAATTGATAGTTCCCTTTATTATTGACTTAATTAAACCATCATCAGTATTATAATTTTAAATTTTATGCAAAAGAAATTATTAGTAAACATTTTAAATTTATATTCTAGATGTAATATGGTCTGACAACAACTATTGTGTAATTTAAAACTGAGGGTCCTTGGGGCACATGGGTGGCTCAGTCAATTAAAAGCCCAACTCTTGATTTCGGCTCAGGTCGTGATCTCATGGTTCCTGAGTTCGAGCCCTGCATCAGGCTTTACACTGACAGTGTGAAGCCTGCTTGGGATTCTGTCTCTCACCTCTCTCTCCACCCGTCCTGCATGCTCTCTCTCTCTCTCAAAATAAATAAATAAACTTAAAAAGTAAATAAACAAAATAGATATAACTGGGGGTCCTATAATTGAAATTAAACCTAAATTTACCAAACTTCAAATTAAAGTTCAAAATCTTGCAAATATTTAATTCAAAATTAGCTCAATTTTATTCTTCAGATTTATCATGAAAGCAAAAGATGACAGTGTGGGTAATTGCCATCAGAAATACTTTTATTTCTGTAGAGATATTATCCTGTCTTCTCCATTTTTGCGCGTGCCCTTAAAAGATGTCATAGTCAGCCAGAAAGAATAGCCCCTGCATTAGCGTGGGCATACCACAGGTTATTGTATCATTGCTTCCATTGCTCTAGGATACTGAGTACCATTTGCTGATTCAGAAATTGCAATTAAAATATCGTAAGGTCAAACAAAAGGGAATATTTTAATAAAAATGTGTTGGCCCCTTAGCACCGCACATATTCTGTCGGATCATATAAAAAATCATGCTTTGTACCATATACCAATGATGTGTTGAATCACAGCAACAACAACAAGTATTTTAGTTCTTTGGTACTCTGAACGGTGGCCTGACAATATGGATGAAACCAGAGGACATTAAACTAAGTGAAATAAGACAGTCACAGAGGTTAAACACTGAATGATTCTACTTATACAAAGTACCTAAAATAGCCAAACTCATAAAAGAAGAGAGTAGCATGGTGATTGCCAGGATCTGGCAGGGAGGGGAAAATGGGGAAATGAACCTCAATGGGTATAAAGTTTCAGTTACACAAGATGAATACACTCTAGAGATCTGCTGTACAAGAGAGTACTTACAGTTAATAATATGGTATTGTGCACTTTAAAACATGTGAAGACGATTGATTTCCTGTTAAGTATTCTCACCACACACAAGTAGAAGAACACAAGGAAATTTGGGAAGCTACTTGAAACGTTCAGTACCTGCATTGTAGTGATGGCATCTTGGGTGTATGCAATGTCCAAACTCATCAACATATAAAATATGTGCAATTTTTGTGTATCAGTTATACTTCAGTAAAATTAAAAAAAAAATTGTCTTCTGGATTTTAAAAAATATTTTAGTGACATTGCAGAAAACATAAAACAAAAATTATTTTCTTGTCCAAATACAAACTAAACTTTGCTCATTTATCTGCATGTTTGATTGATAGTGCAAATGTAAATTTTGGCAATTTCTGTTTAGTCTATAAGCTTCTTACTTCTCTTTAGAAAAGAAAAAGATTGGGGTGCCTGGGTGGCGCAGTCGGTTGAGCGGCCGGCTTTGGCTCAGGTCATGATCTCACAGTCCGTGAGTTCGAGCCCCGCATCGGGCTCTGTGCTGACAGCTCAGAGCCTGGAGCCTGTTTCAGATTCTGTGTCTCCCTCTCTCTGCCCCTCCCCCATTCATGCTCTGTTTCTCTCTGTCTCAAAAATAAATAAACGTTAAAAAAAAATTAAAAAAGAAAAAGATCCTGCAAATTCCTGCATACCTAGCACACAACATTGCTAGATAGGGATGTGATTTGCTTACTGATGATATTTAAGTTTCCATAATGATAGCTTTGGGTCGCTTTTCAGTTTCTTCAAAATGTGCAGAAGCGATTAATGAAATTTTGACTTGACACAAATGAAAGAAGTTACTCTCCTTAGACATATGCCTACAAGATGGCTCTCATTGCTAGACATAAAAAAGATGTTTAAATGTGGGCCTGCTGTAATATATTTTCAAAATATGGGACAAGAAGATGTTCTCTAATTCAACATATTGAGAACGAGAGTGCAGAAAAAGATAATAGTCAAAGAGAAAAAGATAATAGTCAAACATAAATTTATATGTTGAATCTCCAAAATTGCTTGTTGATCTTGGAAGAGGGCAGAGAAGCCTAAAAAGGATGAACTGATTGCAGCTGAATTGTTCGATACTATCTGTAGATGGTTAAACTCACCCAGCAAAAAATTACTTCTTTTAGGGAAAAACCCTGCTTCAGAACTCAAAAAAAAAATGTAAGCAGTGAAGGGCAGGCAAAATAAGCAAGAGTTTTTCAACTTCTTTACTAAAACTTCAAGTTCATTTCACAAGTTTAAATTATCTATGTAATAAAAATAATAATAAACATTTGCCTGGAGAAAAGAAAATTATAACTTAGGATGACATTCACTGTGCCTCCCAGGGTTTAAAATTGATGGACATTTTAGACATTGGGAGCCTATATGATGCATTTGCAGACCCAAAGTCCCTGATTGACAAATGACTGATCTGGCAAAACACAATGTAGATACAAAGTGGATAGACATTTTTTGAGATCCGAAAACTAATTTTATACAAGTCTAAACTTACCTTCTGTTGCTATGAGGTCAAATCCTAAGTATTCCATGCTCAAATGCTTTTGGTTGAGAGGTGATTAACTTGACATCATCACATTGGAAGGATACCAGGAATCAGTGTAATCTGGGCTTGATTAGAAGAGAAATGCAAGTCAACATGCTTTTTTTTTATGGTGTTCAATTTACCACTACATAAAAGAAAAGAAGAATGTCTTGAAAGTTTCAGGAAGTTCAGAGAGTATTTCTGGCAGAAGAAATAGAAATACTAGAAATATCCTAATGTATTACTGGTATGAAAGAAATTAAAAAATTGTTATACTTTTCTCGTACATTCCACTGTCAGCTGTGCTGACAACTCAGAGCCTGGAGCCTGCTTTGGGTTCTGGGTCTCCCTCTCTCTCTCTGCTCCTCTCCCTCTCCCCTTCTGTGTGTGTGTGTCTCTCAAAAAATGAATACGTGTTAAAAAAATTGTTTAATTAAAAAAATAATAGCATTTGTTTGATATGACTCTGTCCCAGATTGGCTGGCTAACAAGTTGGTTTCCATAATGCAAATCTGAATTCTGGTTCAACCGTTTACTAGCAATGTAGCCATGAACAAATCTCATAACTTTCCTCAGCCAACACTCCTCATCTTACAAAATAATTATAAACAGTAATAACCCTTTAGAGGTTGTCAAGATGTTTAGAGATGGTAGATTGTCCTGTAGTAAATGATCAATAAATATGAGCTCTTTTTTCAGTATAATTGTCCCATCTGAAACTATAAATCCACAGTGAGGTCTGCCATGGGGATGTTGTTTTCCATTATAAAGTTCATCTTTTCCTGACTATGTGACCTCATGGTCCTCAGTTTGCTTGTTGTTCAAGTCTTCTTCTCTGAGGTTTTATAATGCACTGTGTGCAGGTTTAAATTTGGACTAAGTCATGTCTGACTCTTCTCTCATCAATTTTTGAGTCCATTGCACAGTTTAATTATCTTAATTGATGTATTTCTTTTTTAACATTTCCGAGTACTTTCCATTCACATCAGTTCCTTTCAGGGAAAAAAAAAAAAACCCTATCATCTACTTCTGATTGTACCACTTTGGACACTCAATTTGTTCTATATTATCAACCAATATTGGATATGAAGGATATCCATACATCATGGGCAGGAAAGCACTGAAGGCTGGGAATTACCAAATGACTTCTCTTCAGGGAAAGTAGTGATTTAGGGGAAGATTTGTGAAGTATGGCCTTTTGTTTCTTAACTTAAGTGTACTAGCTAGAAACATTTCGAAGGAGAGAAACAGGAAAACACCAGAGAGAGACTGTCAGTTTGTCTCCTAAAGGGGTAATTTTCTAGTGGCGTTGTGCCAGGAACTGGTTTTTCCCATAGTCCTTTCCCATCCCTGAAACACAGTCACAGACTGTGTGGACGGTCAGCACAAACTGTGTCATCAGTCAGAGAAGGCAAACAGGAGAGAAATGTGAGGTTCAGCTTGTGGTTAGGGTGACCATGAAGCCAGAATGATTGGCGGAGCCAGGAGAGTCAATGTGGTGTAATCAGACAAAGACAAGGATGTGACCAATGCAATCATTTGCTTTATGACTCTGAGGCCAGCTCAGAGACTTTAGAAGATGAGATGGCCTGAAATCTCTCTTAAGGGAGGATGTGGACAACATTTTTTTTTAAAGTAAACTTTGGAGAGATCAAATAGGAAGAACTGCACAATAACAGAATCTCATACCAAAAAAAACCCTGAAAAGTAAATATAATACAAAAAATAGCAAGTAAGATAACAGTATCATGTGAATTACTAACCATGTCCTCTTCCAAATTTAAATATGTACAAGTCAATGGAGAATGTCATGCCCCTGGAGAACCCTTAGAATGTTAAGTCACTGTTCATTAAGAGGAGATAGGTTCTTCCAGAGGTGTTGGTGTAAGAACTTATGGGGTTATGGGGGGTACCCTCCTCCAGGGATGAGGGGTCAATGGTTACAAGTATTACTGACAAAGGAATGAATTTACATTGGATTCTGTGTTTTTGAGGAATTAAACTTCCAGGCCTTAGAATTTAAATTTTGGGGAGTGGAAAATAAGATATTGAATCTCAGTCCATGAGAGACCACAGGATTACTCATTGCTCACTTCCTTTGGGTATTTGGTTAGTGCTAGTATAAGAGAGGGTGAATATAGGCAGGTATGTATGTAATCTACAGAAGTCCAACATAGGAAGAACAAATATTGTTAAAATGTCTATACTACACAAAGAAATCTACATATTCAATGCAATCCCTATCAAAATAACACCAGCATTCTTCACAGAGCTAGAACAAACAATCCTAAAATTTTCATGGAACCAAAAAACACCCTGAATAGCCAAAGCAATCCTGAAAAAGAAAACCAAAGCTGGAGGCATCACAAGCCTGGACTTCAAGATGTATTACAAAGCTGTAATTGTCAAGACAGTATGGTACTGGAACAAAACAGACACTCAGATCAATGGAACAAAATAGAGAACCCAGAAATGGACACAAATGTATGGCCAACTAATCTTTGACAAAGCAGGAAATAATATCCAGTGTAAACAAGACAGTCTCTTCAGCAAACGGTGTTTGGAAAACTGGACAGCAATATGCAGAAGAATGAACCCGGCCACTTTCTTACACCATACACAAAAATAAACTCAAAATGGATGAAAGCCCTAAATGTAAGACAGGAAGCCATCAAAATCCTAGAGGAGAGACCATGGTGGGAGGAGAAGGAAAAAAAAAAGTTAGAGAGGGAGGGAGCCAAACCATAAGAGACTCTTAAAAACTGAGAATAAACTGAGGGTTGATGGGGGGTGGGAGGGAGGGGAAAGTGGGTGATAAGCATTGAGAAGGGCACCTGTTGGGATGAGCACTGGGTGTTGTATGGAAACCAATTTGACAATAAATTTCATATTAAAAAAAAATCCTAGAGAAGAAAGCAGGCAAAAACCTCTTTGACCTCAGCCACAGGAACTCCTTACTTGATAGGTATCCAGAGGCAAGGGAAACAAAAGCAAAAATGAACTACTGGGACCTCATCAAAATAAAAAGCTTCTGCACAGTGAAGGAAACAATCAGTAAAACTAAAAGGCAACCAACAGAATGGGAGAAGATATTGGCAAATGACATATCAGATAAAGAGTTAGTATCCAAAACCTATAAAGAACTTATCAAACTCAACACCCAAAAAAAAACAAATAATCTAGTGAAGTAATGGGCAAAAGACATGAATAGACGCTTTTCCAAAGAAGATATCCAGATGGCTAATGAATGGACACATGAAAAGATGCTCAACATCACTCATCATCAGGGAAATACAAATCAAAACCACAATGAGATACCACCTCACACCTGTCAGAATGGCTCACATTAACAACTCAGGCAAGAACAGATGTTGGTGAGGATGTGGAGAAAGAGGAGCCCTTTTGCACTGTTGGTGGGAATGCAAGCCGGTGCAGCCACTCTGGAAAGCAGTATGGAGATTCCTCAAAAAATTAAAATAAAACTACCGTACTACACAGCAATTGCACTACTAGGTATTTATCCAAAGGATACAAAAATGCTGATTCGAAGGGGCACATGTACCCCAATGTTTATAGCAGCACTATCAACAATAACCAAATTATGGAAGGAGCCCAAATGCCCATAGACTGATAAATGGATAAGAAGAAGTGTTTTATATATATATATATATATATATATATATATATATATATATATATATGTGTGTGTGTGTGTGTGTGTGTGTGTGTGTATGTATATATGTATGTATATATATATATATACACACACACACAATGGAATATTACTTGGTGATAAAAAAGAGAATGAAACCTCGTCATTTACAGCAACGTAGATGGAACTAGAGTGTATTATTCTAAGCAAAATAAGTCAGAGAAAGACAGATACATGATTTCATTCATATGTGGAATTTAAGAAAGAAAACAGAATGAACATAGGGGAAGGGAAGGAAAAATAAGGTAAAAACAGAGAGCTAGAGACAAACCATAAGAGACTCTTAAATACAGAGAAAAAACCGAGGGTTGCTGGCAGGGAGTGGGTGGGAGAAGGGCTAAATGAGTGAAGGACATTAAGGAGGACACTTGTTGGGATGAGCACTGAGTGTTATATGTAAGTGATGAATCACTAAATTCTATTCCTGAAATTATTACACTAATATGGTAACTAACTTGGATTTAAATTTTTAAAAATTTAAAATACATACATACATACATACATGCATAAAAATAAAAGAGCTCAACGATGACAGTGGGAGTTTAAAGAATCCAAGCATGGGACACCTTCGTTAGAGTTTAGTCTAGAGAGAAAGGGATTATACTTGCTTTTGCAGAGAGAAAGAGAGAGCAAATGAGATCTTACCGTGGGAGTACCAAACCACAGAAGGCCACCATTGTCACACCATGTAGGGTCAATTTCTGAAAGTGACACCACATGGCAGCAAGAGGTAGGTGCAATAATAGACTGATAAACTGTTAACACTAGCCTGAATTTGATACAGAAGCCAATTGCTACTCCATTTTCCATTTGGGGATGTGTAATACCCTTGGGTTCGTGGAAAATCCAGGGGGAGGAGAAGGAACTAGAATTCTTGCTATCAAAGTAGGTGTTGAATCCATCAATTACACTGAAAATTAATAGAGACAGGACTATATTCTCACACCAGGCGGTAGAGCATGTATTCAGTCTGCAAAAAGTACAACTTGTTTATTTTTAGAGATTTCTACATTTTTAATGAACTAGCTTTCAAAGACATCACTAGATCTCATAGTGTTCCACTGGAATATAAACTTCATGAGGTTAAAGAATTCAGTGCTATATTCTCAGAACTTGGGAATATAGTATGCTCCCAATAAATACTTCTTGTATAAATGAATAGAAGTTTTATTCATTATAATATTTTGAACTTCATAAATACTAATTAAATATAGAGGTTGCTAAAGTGAACAGAAAAAAAATACAAACACGTCAGTTGATTTGGTTTGCATATCACAGATAAGTAAATATTTTAAATTTACCTAGGCCTAAGAAAATAAAACATAATTCATTTAAATATAGAAAACACTTATGGATATTTATATTATGCCAGAGACTGTTCTAAAATTTAATGGAAAGAGCAGGTTCCTGTTTTTAAGGAATCTATTGAAAGGGATGTACAATCCAAAGAGACATTACAATTCACTTTAACAGTGGTATGTGGACAGTATTCAGGAAGACTGGAGTGGTGGATCTAAAGCAAACTGAAATGAAGGGTCTTATGACAGGCTCTATGAAAATGGCCCCTGAATGAACCTTTAAACAATAGGACAAAGAATAGTTAGCAAAGAACAGGAAAAGATCCAGGTACAAAGTATGTACAAACCATGGATAGACAGAGCATCTTGTGTTTTAGGAGAAACTATATGTACATAGTTTGATATGGCAAGAGAAAAGAATGCAAGGAAGGGTGTATCAGTCAGAAGCAGAACCACTAGGAGGCAGATAGGTGATAGATGATAGATAGATAGATGACAGATAGATGATAGATAGATAGATAGGAAGGTAAGTAGATAGATAGATAGATAGATAGATAGATAGATAGATAATAGATTGATAGATGATATAGATAGGTAGATAGATGGATAGATAGATACTAGATTGATAGATTGATAGATAGGTAGATTGAGGTAGATAATAATAATAATAGATAAATAATAATAGTAGATAGATGATAGATAGTTGATAGATGATAGATAATGATGATAGATAGATAGATAGATAGATAGATATAAATAGATATACAGATATAAAATTTAATAGTTATTTAAGCTGATGCAAATATGGGAACTGATTAAGCAGTTTCTGTAGTGCTGATGTCTTTACTGACAAAGGTTTCCTACTGCTTCTGTCACTGTTGGCCCACTGTACTCCTCCATATTAGCTGGCCTTGCTCAGCAGCTGGGTTCTGCCTCATTCAGCCACAGCCAATCATGCCTCTCTCTTTTGCTCATGTCATTTGTCCCAATTCTGTGCCTTCCATCCCCTCCTCCTGATATTCTCCTTTTCCAGCCTGATATCACTGCTTTGAGTTTGCTGCTGTTGGAGAGGATTCTCATCATTCCTAGCTCTTTAGTAACAGCTACAATGGTTCCTAAGTAACTTAAAATATATTCTATATGGAACAAAATTTGAAGGAAGATAGCTGAGTGTTTGAAAATCATTTATTCCCACTGATAATCACTAGTGGATTGATATAGGCATATGTGTTTCTGGTTTGTCATACGATAGAGGGAATACCTTCTTTGTTAGGATATTTGTCTCCCCATCTAACACCCAATTGCCACCTGACTCCTGCCATCTTCCCTGGCATTGGAGTAACCACCTATCCCTTTGCTTGAGGGTGTTACTCCCAGTACCAAAGATATATGATTTAATCCCCCAACCCCTTACATCCATTCAGTGAGTCCTTCTGGGAATGGTTGGATCCTGAGGTAAGTAGGTATGCAGATTAACCTGGTCTCAAACCACTCACCACCAGAAATTCAATATACAGATATTTCCAATAACCCCCTAAATCTTCATGCTTCAAACCAGAGCCACAATATTAAAATGAAAATTACTTTTTTTTTTAAATAAAGAGTATTATTGTGGCAAATATAATCTAGCCAGGAAACATAATCTGGTATGGGAAATCTCTGGGAAGTATGTTTCAATATTTAGGCAACTCTCACAAACTTTTGTTCCAGTCTTCTTGCAGTGTGACTATTTTTGCAGTTTTTTGAAGATTATATAAACTAACATTGAGAAACTCTTAAAATGTTAATACACACTGAGATTTTCTTACTATCAGATAAAAAAATGATGGTATTTTGAGAGTTGAGTCAAGATTTGAGGGCTAAAAAAAAAGATTTGAGGACTAATTAAAATGAACATAGAGTTTTATAGACAACAGTATTGTCATGGAATTTTGGATGCAAGGAAATTTTCATGTAGTTCAACTGTTCGCTATTTGAAAAATTTCCCCTTCAGCATAGAAGATGCTCAATTAATATTTTGAATGAAAGGACTGTGTTGAAGGTGACCTGAATTATTGATTAATATTTATTAATCCCAGTAATTTTACCCACAAATCCCATTCTATGTTATTCCCTGAACAATTTTGCTGAGCCTTATAATGCAATAAGTTAATATAACCAAAACACACACACACACACACACACACACACACACTTCTAGATTTATGTGTAATAGATAAAATGTGCATCTTCTTAATGCATTAAGTAATCTGTTTAAAGATAAAAATTTTAAATGTCCTGACTAAAGTTAAATAAAATCTAGACTGAATTTCATAAAAGTAAATATAACCCTAACTGTAAAAATATCTTCGATTGTAGGAATAAAAGATTTATATATTTTAAAAAGAGCTAGAGCCTTTTAATTTCTTTAAACAAGCATTTCAACTAGATCAAACCCAGGTTTTTACCACAAAGAAAAGATATCCAGTGTGTGAAACAAATAAGTTTTTATATATTCATGGTCACTTTAACAATTTTCCTTTCAATATACGATTCTTCTGGAATGTATAGTCAGGAACTCCAAGACATTCTGACATAGATCCAGGCAGTATTGTATATTCTAGATTAAAATGGAGTCCAAAGCCTTTGATACATCATCAAGGCATTTCAGAATCTTACACCTCTTCTGTAAACATTTATGTCAAACTTACAGTAGCATGAAAATAGCTCTTTTTCTCAGTACTACCTCAAAGTCAACTGCTAACAGAACACGTATTAAAGAAAATTAGAGCATTGATTTCACTTTTGCATTTGGATTTGCATCATTTCTAGTTTACTTTTCTAAGTGTAGTTTTTATATTCCTGCCAGACATCAGTTTCAGCAGACGCTCTAGAAGAATTGTGAGACCCTTGAAAAGTTAACCACAACTACTTCTCATTCTCAATAATTAGTAGGATCTTAGGTACGCCAGACAGTTTCTCAGAAAGATCTGAAATTACAGGCTTAAGTTACTTACTTCCTTTTTTTTTTACTTCCTATTTTTTGACAGTGGGAGCCAAAAACATTGGGTGTTTCTCTTCAGCTGCTTTCCAAACTGTACAAGTGGAAAAATAAAAGACAAGGGAGATTTAGCCCCATAAACAGCTTCCATTTTGACTTTCTCTTTTAAATTCATTTAGTGGATATAGGCACATGGTTTACACAAACTGGGCCTACAAGGCTGTATAATTTATTTTATGAGTGCTGGCTTGTCTTTTGGATATTTTAACTTTTTCTCCTGGCAGGTCATACCATGCCAACTGTGTGCAAAAGTAAGTTTGGATCCTAGTATATTGCCAGACAACATTTGAGGACACTTCCTTTTTTTTTTTTCCTTTGAGAAAGAAAGCTCTTTGGGACAATACTGTTACAGTGAGAACTTAGGTGAAGTTTGATTTTGTGCTGGGTCATAATATAGTAGAAATCTAATCTTTTCTTGATTTTGCTCACCTACATGGAGATCGGCAAATGTAACAAAATGTTCTTTTTCAAAATTTTTAAAAAATGTTTATTTACTTTTGAGAGAGAGAGAGAGAGAGAGAGAGAGAGAGAGAGAGAGAGAGAGACGGCAGGGAAGGGGCAGAGAGAGGGAGACACAGAACCCGAAGCAGGCTCCAGGCTCTGAGGTGTCAGCACAGAGCCTGACCCAGGGCTCGAACTCACAAACCTTGAGATCATGACCCGAGCCGAAGTCAGATGCTTAACTAACTGAGCCACTCAGGCTCCCCACAGAATGTTCTTTAACGTGTTAAGAGTTAACACGATAACTCCACTCCTAATAATTCATCTTAAGGACAAAAATATGAATAAGAATTTTTTCAAGTTGTGTTTATCATAACATCATTAGCTGTAGGAAAATTCCTGGTAATCCAGTACTAGATCCAGCAATAGATCGCATGGCTGTGCTCATGTTTGGGAAGCATGACTCAGGATTCTTGGGAAATCAGAAGGCCTATCTGGAACTGAAATTTCATTTAGTCCCAATATCTTAGCACTCCATCAAGAAAGAGCAGGAAACTTGAGCTCAACAGTTCAGAACAGGGGTCAGCAAACTCTTTCTGTAAAGGGTCAGGGAGTAAATATTTTAGGCTTTGTCGGCTATGTGGTCTCTCTGTCCAACTACCTGACGTGCCACTGAGAGTGAAAGCAGCTTGAACAAAACAAATGAATAGGCACAGCTATCTTCCGATAGAACTTTGTGTATCATCACTGAAACTTGAATTCCACGTAGTTTTCCTGTGTCAGGAAATATTCTTCTTCTTCAGATTTTTTTATCCAACCATTGAAAAGGCGAAAAACATTATGAACTCACGGGCCTATTTGAATATAGGCAGGGGGCCAGATTTCGCCGGTGGTTGTAGTTTGCCAACCAGTGATTAGAACATGGACTCAGGAGTCACAGCTGGTTTGGGTCCTAATTTTACTATTGGCGGCTGAGTTATACTTAAGGGAAATAGTCAAAAATGACTCACGATGAAAGTATACACAACGCTCTGTCCTTGAGGGGCTCGAAATTAGAAGCTTGCTTCCTTCCCTCATTGTCCTTGTTATCAGTACAGAGGCTTCTGTGGCAATGTTACATCTGGGCCCTCTCCAACTGGTCTGGCAAACGTACATCAAAAGCAAACAAACAAAAACAAACCAAATACCCAACAAAATAGAAATAGTTGCATACGTTAGAATAATTTCACAAAACAAAATAGAATGCAACCATTAAAAAATCATGTTTTAAAACACATTCTGTGACATGTAAATAATATAAATGTAACTACAATTACAGGCTATGACTGTATGGTATACAGCATGGTCCCTGAAAGGTACCTGGAATTTGATCAATAAAGATTGGAATAATTCAAATATTTTCTCTTAAAGAATCCCCTGCACACATAATGAAATAGTATTTTAACATAATCCACAGAATATGTGCTCTACGTGATGCACAGAACTTGGTAAATGTCAGAAATTGATGTATGTTGGGACACATTATGGGAGATCTTGGAGAACAAGAATCAGGAGAGTGATGTGGGAAAAGAAAGGCAAGTGGACCTCAGAGAGCACCTGCATGTTCACAGGCCACCTGAGTCAGGAGAACAATCCTAGAAAGTCATTTGCCAATATGGCTACTTCTCCTGCTAAGAAGGGAAAATTTTAAATTCCCTATTGTTTGTTAGTGGAGAATATAGTATAAGGAAATTAGGATCTAAGGAGAAGAGGGGCACCTGCGTGGCTCAGTCAGTTGAGCATCCAACTTTGACTCAGGTCATGATCCCACAGTTTGTGAGTTTGAGCCCTGCATCAGGCTCTTTGCTGACAGCTCAGAGCCTGGAGCCTGTTTCAGATTCTGTGTCTCCCTCTCTATCTGCCCCTCCCCACCCTCAAAAATAAATAAATGTTAAAAATAAAATAAAATAATTAAAAATTTAAAAAAAGGAGCTAAGGAGGAGAATTCAAATGAGGCCATGAAGAGATGGTCTTGTCTCCTTTCTCAGGTAGAAATATTTCTAGCACTTTCTTCCAATAAAGAGAAGACAAATTATTCCCTTAATTGTATAAATGCAAGTAGTACTAATGTTTTCTGTAATTCAGAAAGAAGAAAGAAACCAAACATTATTTTGTTAGCCTTCTGCATTAGTCTAGGTTCTCCAGAGAAGCACAACTTACAGTTTGTATATCTATATCTATATCTATATCTATATCTATATCTATATCTAGATCTATATCCCTACTATTAGTTCTGTATATAGAATATATGTTACATACACTTATAACTTATGTGAGAGGAGATTTAGTATAGTAGTTGGCTCACAGGTCTATGGAAGCTGAAAACTCCCACAATCTATGGTCCACAGTTGGAGAACCAGGGAGCCGATACAGTAACTCTGAAGGCCTGAGAACTTGGGGCAGCTGGTGTAAGTCCTAGCGTTCAAAGGCTCAAGAACCAGAAGCTCTGACGTCCAAGGGCAGGAGAAAAGGGACATTACAACCTAATCAGAGAGAGCAAATTTCTTCTTCCTCTGCCTCCTTGTTCTATTCAGGCCTTAACACATTGGGTGGTGCCCACCCACCCTGATGAAGGTGGATCTTATTCACTGTCTACTGATGCAAATACTAATCTCTTCCAGAAATATCTTCATAGACACCCAGAAATAAGGTTTTACCAGCTATCTGGTCATCTCTTGGCTCAGTCAAGTTGACACATAAAATTAACCACACACCATCCCTCATTTTTATTTTATCTATTCTCCCTCCGCTGGATTTTTACTTTTCCAAATCATGATATAATCCATTTACCTCAAACTCAACTTTTCTATATTTTCTATGTCAAAATAAAGAGAAGAAAATTTTGCTTGCTGCAGTCCACATAACTCAACAGCAGAAGGAATTATTGATGTTTTTTGTTTTTTGTTTTACCCAAAAGTCATTCACAAAATGAATACAGGCATGAACTCTCTTCTGCTGCAACTTTTTGTCCTACGAACACGCTGCCATCGTGAATCTCTTGGTGGATCCAACATGGCTGCACAAGCAGGCCACGCATGAAGGCTTTGGAGACACAAACTGCCATAGTTTAAGGGAGTCATAGTTTAAGGGTTTCTGATGTGGTTGGTTTTACTTGTTTGAGAACAGGTGATTTTACCTTAGTGCTTGCATTTTTCCTCCCTTGTCAAGGTCTTATCAGGCCAATGAGGAGAGTGACTTTGGGTCGTGAAAGGAGAGAAAAAAATCCAACTCGGAGCCCAGCTTGTGGCAACCCTAACTTCTGGAACTGAAAAAGATTTCCTTGAGATATGAAGGCAGCTGAAAGATGAACGATTTAATAAATTATGGGAGGAGGGGATTCTTCATTTTTGTTTTTGTACTTAGGCTGCTCATTTAAAGACTGCTCATGTCAAAGCCACTGAGCCCTACAAGGACCTGGTACTGCCAGACCAGCTGTAAATGGCTAGCATCTAGTTTGATTGGTTGGTGTTTGAGCCATTATGAGATATTTTAAATGTTACTTTTACATATAAATCAAATCCAAATTGTACTTAAGGATACAGTTTAGCTAAGTTCTTTATGGGATTTCTCTGAAGCAATGTTACACATTTTTTTTGTCCTGAGATATTGCTCCTTAAATTTATTAGATGGATGTCTTGTTAGCCATGTGACAATTTGATAGTTGTAAATCTATTTGGCTTATACTGCTTCACAATTTAGAAATAGCTCTGTTCAGAACCCATATTTTAATCAAGTATTATTTGACAGAGTGGAAAAATAAGAGTTCAAGTCTCAATTCACCCTTAGTTTGCTTTTCCAAATGGCCTTTAAGTTTGTCTGCCCCATTATGAGGTCAACAGCAATCATTCCTTTATTTTGAGAAACATCCCAATCTATTTGACCTTCTTACCTCACAATACTGTGGTTGCTATGAAGACATAAATTTGATACCTAATCTAATTTTTAAAGGGCTTTTATAACTCATAGCACAATCTATGAACATTCTAAAACAATCACATGTGCAGGCGCACACGCACACACTCACATCCCGGTACTTCATTGTATAAAGTACAATGTAAAATCTCCCATTCATTTTTCGCCCATTATATATTCCCCAGAGGAAGCCGGTGCACTGAAAGGAAAATTCAGTAACGTAATGTCTATCAAAGAACACAAGATTTTGGTAATACTGCCATACCTGTTTTTGTAGGGTGCACAGGTGACTTTACAGGTCACCACACAGGCCATGCAGAAGCGACTCTTGGCAGGAAGCCTCGTTATTCTCCTGGAACACAGAGTACAGGAGTCTTATGAGGAGCCACTAGGAGGCCTTCTCCCGCCCACTCCCTCTCTCACCTGGGAGGCTGTTATGAAACAGTTTCTCATCCCCTCCCAGGTTTTGAAGGTGAGAGCTGTTCTTGTCCACCCCACGCCCCAGAACATAGCTGCAGGCTGTGAAACGGCTTGGCTGCCGCCTACAATTGGTTCCTGGACAGCCGACTATCTCAACAATTTGCATTGCGCTCTCCTGCCCCTTTTCATTTTGGTGTCATCCATTTTGGTGTGCGGGACAGGGCCAGGTTGCTGGCACCTTTTAGCCACTCTTCCTTTTCCTGTCTATGTAAGTAATAAACAGCGTAAATTTCAAGGCCCTTCACTGTCTTTTCTAGCTGAATCTGTCCGGTCTTGGACTTGACCTCTGTCTCGCTTTTATCTTTCGTGCATATTAACCCATTTAATCCCGAAAATAATTTTATGAAGTAAGTGCTCTTTTTAAGGATGGATAAACTGAGTGCTGTAGACTGAATGCTTGTGTCCTCCCAACCCCAAATTCATACGTTGAAGCCATAACTCGCAATGTAGCGGCATTAGGAAGTGGGGCCTGCGTAATTAGGTTTAGATGAGGACCTGAGGGTAGAGCCTCCATGATGGTTAGTGTCCTTGTAAAAACTAGAAGGGAAACTAAGCTCTCCCTCTCTCTATGCAAGCGCAAAGAAGACGTTATGTGAGCACACAGTAAGATGGTGTCTGTCTGCAGGCCAGGAAGAGAGTCTTTTACCAGGAACTAAATCTGCCAGCACCTTGATCTTGGACCGCCAGAACTGGGAGAAATAAATGTTGTTTAAACCAGCCAATCTGTGGTATTTTGTTATAGCAGCCTGACATTGAGATATAGAGGTAACAGGTCATCTTGGCAAGTGGTAAAAGCCCACTTATTTATTTATGTATTTATCTATCTATCTATCTATCTATCTATTTATTTATAAGTAGGCTCCACACCCAGAGCAGAGCCCAATGTGAGGTTTGAACTCATGACCATGAGATCAAGAACTGAGCTGAGATCAAAAGTTGGACACTTAACTGACTGAGCCACTCAGGCACCCCCGTAAAAGCCAACTTTAAACCAAGATGATTTTGTCATGGAGGTTTTGCTCTTAACCACTGCACTAAGCTGATTTTTATATCTATATTTAATATATTTAAAATATTTAAACTATACTTTAAAAAAACAAGGAAAGGAAGTAAGAAAGCCAACTAACCAGAATGGTTATAATCAAAGACACAGATGATAAACATCATTGGGGATGTGGAGGAATTGGAACCCTCATGCACTGCCGATAGTTATTTAAAATGGCACAGCCACTTTTTAAAACGGTTAGGCACTTCCTCAAAAGGACTTAACAATTCCTTAATAAGTATATACCTAAGAGAAATGAAAATGGATCTCTACCAAAAATTTGTACATCAACATTCACAGCAACACATTATCTTTATCCCTTCATCTATTGATAGACTCTTAGCTTGTTTCCATTCCTTGGCTATTGTGAATAATGCTGCAATGAACATGGGAGTACAAATATATCTCTTCAAGATAATGATTTATTTTAGTTTTTATTTCTGCCCCCAAACTACCTGTCATTATTTATTTTCACGGTCCTCAGATAGTTGTTTTATGTATTCTGCCCTGGGTGTTGAGTTGTAATCAGTGTTATAGGTAAAAAAAAGCCAATTTAGCCAGAGTTGGAGTTGTTCCTGGACCCTGCCCACACCCCAAGGAGGGAGGTGAGGTACCCACGCCCAACCTTTATAATATATAAAATAACCTGTGTAGTAACTTCTTATATAAATTCTTATTGTAAAGATTATTTTATAACAATAATTTCACAATTTGATTTCCATTACACCTAGCAGAGTGCCACACGCAAAAAAGCCACTTGGTAACTACATTTTAGTAAAAATCAAGTAATGATCCTCTGTTAGGAGATACTTACCACTGATTTGAACTTTCTTCCACTTTTGTATGGCCATCCAGGAAATCTTTTCTAGTCTTCTATTTTCTCTATAGGTCAACAAAGAAACGGCAAGGTAGAAAAGGATGAGTGACTTCAAATAAAGGAGAAAACAATAGTATTAACTCAATTTAAACTTTTTTAAAACTTAAAGGACAAATATCTTACCTGTAGATAAGTTGGAAATGTTTAATCGTAGCCATATTTTCAAAGGCAAAATACATGAAGATCATGGTGAATAGTGAAAAATCACTTCTACTGTAACCCATCTATGATGTCTTTGTAAACAAAATATCATTTTTAATATGTCTATTCTGAATGAATGTGTGTATGCATTAATTAATGTTAGAGTTTCAGTTTTTGAATCTGAAGATAAGATAAATATCTCAAATAAACCATGGATATGAACCACCCTAACTTTGGTGTGGAAAGCAAAGAATAATGAGTGAATCAAAAGGAGAGAGAGAAATCATTTTTCTTTGGAAAAAATTAGTAAGATCTCAAGAGAATAAGGGAAGAGCAGCCATGTGCAAAAGCCAGAGATGGGAAATGAGAAATCAGGCTTCATGACTGCTCTCTTGAGATGCGGCAGAAATGAATCAAGACGCATCATTGTATCTCAGGCAGAATTGGGGTGGCTTTAAGGATTCGAGTCTTCCTAGAAATCTTTGGAGAGAAGGACCAAGGACAAAAAAAAAGAGTAGATTTAGGAAATAAGCTGGCAATCTGAACCGAGTAAACATTTGTATGTTCCTCTAAACTCTGCCTATCTACTGGACAATAATATTTTCTGCTTTAAAATAAGTGACCTGAGATGGACAATAATATTTTCTGCTTTAAAATAAGTGACCTGTGAGGGGGTCAGATTGAGGGTGGGAGTCAGGCTACAAATTCTGGCAAGCAAGTACTCACAGGGTAGTGGCTGCAGAAGAGAAGAAAAGGCAGGGACTCTGGATTTCTTGTAAGTGCACACCTTCCTTCAAATGCTTATGAATAATGAACCAGTAGTAGAAGATTCTAGAAACACATTCCACTCTCATCTTGCTTTCTTTTTTTTAGGAGTTCTTTTTAATGTTTATTTATTTTTGAGAGAGAGAGCATGAGCTGGGGAGGGTCAGAGAGAGGGAGACAGAGGATCCGAAGCAGGCTCCATGCTGACAGCACAGCTGAAAGCACAGAGCCCAGCATGGGGCTCGAACTCACAAACCGCGAGATCATGACCTGAGCCGAAGTTAGGCACTTAACCAACTGAGCCACCCAGGTTCCCCTCATCTTGCTTTCATTGTGTTGCTTCTTGTTTTAGAATTAAAACTCTTTAGCATTAACTGGGAGAGCGTGATCGGAGAACTATAATTTTGGGTATGGCTATGCTCAGACCACTAAGTTTTCCAAATCATATGTTACAAGAAAATAAATGACTGCAAATGGGCTATAGGTAATCTTCTATATATAACACTTATTGACCCTTGGAGGAATGCTTTCCATTTTGCAATAATGTCAGTCAATATTAAGAATTTGAGGTCTTATTAAAAGATTTTCTAAAAAGGAAAGCTCTTAGAGATAAATCTGCAGCCACAAAGTGAAGCAAGACATGTGATATGACAGCCATATAATGGGAAATTTACTATAAATTAGCCACATGAAACAGCACAACTAGGAGGATACATTATCTTTTACTATCAAAAATGTGCTTTGTTCGGCGTTGCAACATAGAGTATCTTATTGGCAGGAAAATAAAAGGCTCTTGGGTTTGTCCCAGCTGTATACTTAACAAGGCCCCACAGCTGCTTTTTTAGATCTTTTGTGGTAAACCATTTAAGAAGAAAGAGAATGTGTTTTATCATAAACATCCTGATCCATGTTCTCCCCAATTCATTCTCCACCTCAGACTTCTTTCAAAATGCAGATCTTGGCCTACTATCAGAAAGTAAAGAGACTAAAGTTTTGCAACTAGAACTTTAATAAATCCTTTGGACTTTTAAGTCCATTGGTCAACCAGAGAGTGAACCAGCAGCCAAGGGAACAAAGGGAAGAAGTCCTCCTCCTGGACACCCCCCACACCCTCCCAGTCAGAAGCTTGACTGACAGTGCCACTAGCTGTTGGAGTGGCCACAAGGACCCACCCTCCTAGCACTGGCATCTGCTGTGACCATAGTATGGCTACCCAGGTGGTCAGAAGAGCCCCGTCACATGAAATGAGAATTGCCCAAGTGGCCCCTACCGCATTTCTACGCTCTTGGCTAGCAGAGATACATTAGACTTTCTGGGCTATCCAAGAGTTTTGACCACATAATATCCAAGGAAAAGAACACAATATACTAAAAGCTTCAAGCTTTGATGGGAAAATCCACAGAATTTTTGGGCAATTGCCTTTCACTGAAACTAGCCTCACTCTATAGCTTTTAGTACAAACCAAGAGCAAGTCCTCTCCCAGGATATTCAAAATGGTACCACCAACTTTTCTCTATTGCCCCTACAAGACAGACTCTTGAAGCAGGCTTCCTGTGGCCGCTTCTCTTTGCTCCTTGATCAAACTGTGAAATATGACCTCTGTGATTTCTGGTTCATGCTTCTCATTTCATGCTTTTAAATTAAATGTAAAAATTTCCTGCCCCCTCTCTTCTTTCATTCTTACTCATTTTTCTGAACCCAGGCAGTAGAGAAAGAATGAATAAACTGAAGCCTGTGGCAAGCCTGGATCTCAGTCTACCCCCAGAAGACTATACCATCAATTTGGGGGAGGTATGCAGGATTTGGGCTCTGCCTTTTACAAACACTTTTGCTGATTATTTCCTGGTTTTCAATCTGTTCTAAAGGAAAACATGACCAAGATAATCTATTGCCTTAAATTTATGGTAGGCAGCATATTCTTCCAAGGACTTAGAAACATGGGTAACCAAATCATGGGGATTGCAAAGAAACCTAATTATTCTTCCCTACGGTTTGGTCATTTCTTCAGGCCTACATGGAATCTTGTGTCACTTCCAGTAGAGGATATTCAAGATCTTACAGAGAGGTGCAACAAATCACCCAATGTCTCTCCTTTAAATGCGGCTGGCAGTCCTGTCTGGCCAATGGTTTGGTAGCAATGACAGATCAGTGAAAGTAGAGAAGGAGAATGGGGGGGGGGGGGGGGGGGTAAAGGCTGAAATACGTTAAGGGTTATTGATACACTTCTGCCCCTCACACCCTCTGACAATCAAGATTTTGGTCCCACAACATTTCTCATTAATCCCAATAGCAACTGTGGAATGACTCAAAACAGATTGAAAAGCCTTCCTTATATGGAACAGAAACGAATTCAAATAGCCTACTCTCAGAGATATCAAAATATTAAAACCTTTCCAAATACTCAGCATGTGTATATGGGGATCTTATCCATGAAATGACACCATAGCCAATGACACAGGTAAATGACTTAAAAGTATATGACTGAACTTTCTAAATGAGACTTACAAAAATAGAATATTAATTAATATAATTCCTTGTTTAGTTTAATTGGGAGAGGGATTTGCTTTTATGGGGAAAATTGAAGTGTGTTGCCTAATTATCCTTAAAATTATGGAAGCTCAATAAAATGTTCTGTTATTTAACAATCTGTTACACTTTTTTTTGTATCTTCCTGAATATTTTGGTTTGTAAAGTTTTTTACTTAGTCTTGGAGAGCTATGTAACCTTTACCTAGACTTTAAATTGTGGGTCTAGTAACATTACAGGTAACACCAGTGACTTGTACAACCGATTGATTTATTAATTCTTTGACTCATAATTTATGTAACATTATGTGTTCAGAATTTTAAGAAATCATGGATAAATCAGGCACACATCCTTACTTCAAGAAGCTAAAGTACTCGTAAAGAAGATGTCTGTATAAATAACTATTATTTAAGGAATAAATACCTACATATACTGAAAAATGAGGCATGTACTGTTATATTTATGTAAGATTTTTGCTAGCTTATACATATGAGTTATTGGTAAAAAGCTACTTTACAATAGAATTATATAACTGGGAAAGGGGAGCTAGTTACGTTCACTCTGTAGGGAGCAGGTGGTAGGAAAGGGTAGATTCTAACCATAAAAAGATAAAAGACAGATAGTCTTGGGGAGACACCAAAGACATAGAGTGGGGAAGTGTGGGTGTATGTGGGAATGCTGGGTAGGCCTGCTGGAACCTGGGGGGAGTTATGATAGATTCGTTAGGGAGGTTGGGATCATGTAGAAGGATTGCATTCTGGGCTATATTGCATGGTTATTCTTGGACGGCAGTGGGAAACCATCGAAGTGTATGGATAGATGAATACATGATATTCAAATTGTTCTTTAGGAAGACTTAACTGTAGTGCTATGAATGCACTGGAGTGAGGAAATATTAAAATGTTGCTCTAACAGCCCAGGTGAAGACGGATGATTAAATACTGAGTGGCTGAGTGAGCACGTGAATGAAAGTTATAATAGAAAGAAGGGGACAGTTGCAGGTGTCCTCATGACAGAATCAGTCATACATTAAACAATGTGGAAAACCCTAGCCCCTTTACTCAGTTTTCTTTGAAACATAAAAATGACCCTTGCTTTGGAAGACCATTGCACAAACACTGAACAATTTTCAAATCGTGGACCAAGTGAATCCTGAAAACAGCTATAGTTAGCACACCACATCCATCTGAGTTTCTCCTTGTTCTTGCATGAAATAGTTCAAAGTCATGTACTCAGAGTACTTTTCACAGCACCATGCAAGTGTCAAGTTGACTAAAAGCACGTATTTCCATCTGATATCAAACACACTGCCAAGCTTTAACTTTGCAATGAAACTGCAGTATGCCAAATAGAAAATCAGAGAACTGTGATCTTCTTGAATGTCGATGTACCAGCTGACCTATAGATGCATATTGTCCTGGTTTTGAAATTAAAGAGTCTCACTAAGGTCATCTGGCTCACAGGGAAAATAAGCCAGTGTATGTGATCTGATATTTTTATGTCAGTGATTTACTTGACTGTCTCTTCAAATTAAGCTTCAACTACCCTACCTTTCTTTATGTCAGTTGTTCTTGCTGAAGTCTAAATAAAGGAAATTTAATCCAGTCAAACTATAGACTGAAAATAAACACTGAAGAGGAAAAGTAAGCAGCCTATGTTATTGGAATTCCAAGAGCTCTTTGAGTTCGGCCAGCACTACTCTTATTGGGGACCATCCGGTGGGACCTTTGGTAAGTGCATAAACAAAAAGCCAAGTACTATCAGGTAATTGTCTGGCAATATCAGAAAATTTCCATCTTATTTCAGAGAAAAGCACCCTTTGGTGTCAGTGAGCATAACATAACAGTGAGGAAATCCACATTGGCATGCAATGGCTTTTCCCCATTAAGCCATAAAGGGCAGGCTGAGTTATGTTCATGCCTTGCCAAACAAGTTTTAGCTGAAGTCAGGAAAGTGGAAAATGCCTGGGTATTTCATTGTCCAATGGAGAACACCAGATATATTAAGAGACAAGCAAGAGGCAGCAATTTATTGACTGACAAACATGCTCAAATGGAAATAGGGAACCAGAGGACTGGCCATAGAATGGATTTTCCTGTAATAGTTTGCAACTGAAATTTCCTGGAAAAGACCACCCTCCCAGAGAATGGAGAACTGCTCGCGTGTGCGTGGCACAGGCCATCTGAATGGCCCACATTTTCAAGCCAGACAATTTAGGAAATTATACGACTGGAATTTTAAAACCTGCAGTTCTACTTCATATATCACAAAGCCCCGTATTTCTTATCCTGTAATCTTTTAAGCTTGAAATTCCACAAGAGAAACGTTTAATGAATATTGTTCTTTTCCATCCTTTGAAATCCTTTCTTATTAATTTGAAGTAACTGGCAAAATGGTAATTATTGGGCAGTCTGGATCAGAGAGTGTTTCTAAAGCAGTTTTTATATTGAAAGAGAGAGTCAGAGATGAAGAGGAGAGAAAGAGAAGAGAAACAGACAAATAGGAGAGGGGAGAGAAGGAGCGAGAGCAAGAACAGGAGAATATCCCTCACTTGAGTGAAGGAAAGAGAATTTAATTGATATGACTTTAGCACATGTAATTAACTCACTTCTCCGAGTAGCCCGCTATAGTTATTTTGAACCCCATTCTATAGCTGAAAGAGAGACTACGAGAGGTTAAATAAGTTGTCCAAGGTCATACAGACAGGAGAAACTCAACAGTAAGATTTTTCACTAGAAACCACTGACTCCTAAACCCTGCAATTTCTGCTGTTCCTCAGCACATCCTCAGCATGCCAAGAGTTGATAAAGAAAGCTCCTTGAGAATTACCTAAAATTTATTTCTATTATTTTGGTGGTTGGTATTCAAGTGAATGATTTTAAATGCTTTAAAAAAGTGTTTCAAAATTCACCATATCATTCTGGAATAGACATCTTTCCCAGCTTTGCCACAGCTTTGCTCTGTGACCTGAGGCAAGTTACTTAAACTCCCCAAGACTCACTTTCTTCATATGTGAAACAGGAAGAATAAAATCAACTTCATAGGTTATTATATTAAATGAGGTAATCTAAAGAAACACTTAGCACAGTGCCTAGCACATAGTAATGATCAGTTAAGGTTAGTGACAATAGCCCGGTAGATTATGACACTTTAACAAACAGCCATTAAAATATCATTGATTTTAAAAGATAAAGTTAACTTGTCATCCACTTAAGTGTCAGTCATTGGTCAGCTGAGCTCTAAATTAGGCTCACTCAAGGTCCCACAATGAAGGAAGCCTCATTTCAGTGTGGCACATGCTTCCTTGGTCACTTCAATGACAGAAGTGACAATGGTGACTTAGGCCTTAAGGTGACTTAGGTCCTTAAGAGCTTACATCTGCAAGTGAAACGTGATACTTCTGCCTATATTTCATTAATCAAAGAAAGCTTCATGACCCAGCCAAATTCACTGGGTTGGGATAGGGCTGGGAGTAGTATGGGCTGTGTAATCCTATCATGCACCCAGAATCAATCATAACAATTATTTAAAATAATTTCTACCATTCATTTGCAAAAAGAAATATAAACTTAAATCCTCTTTATCAAGCAAAATTTAGTGAAATCATTGTTAATGAAATTTTATTATACTGTATTAGCAAATACAAATACCCCTCTGTATCCAAATTGATTCATTCCCAAATTCAACTACCAAGGGATTGGGACTGAGGAGCACTGGTACTTGAGAACCAAGTGAGACACTTCACTAAGTGAAGACCTTTTCTTCTGACATACTTTTCACACAGATATCCCAGTATCCTAACTGTATCTGTCTATAGTTGCTTTTTATCATTCTCTCTCCCTTCCTCTCTCTCTCCCCCCCCTTCCTCCTCCATCTCCCTGCTGTGTGTGTGTGTGTGTGTGTGTGTGTGTGTGTGTAATCATTTGAAAGTCACAGACATGATGCTCCATTACCTATAAGTATCTTAATATGCATTTTATAACAAATGACATGCTCTTATATAATTATGATACAATCATAAAAATGAGGAAATTAACATTGGTACAATACTACCATCCAATCCAATGGCCCCATTCAGATTTTGTCCATTGCTCCAATGATATCACTTATGAACTCTTTCCCTTATGGTTCAGAATCCATTCATTTAGTTGTCATGTCTCTTGAGCCCCCTAAATTAGAATAGTTCCTCAGGGTTTTATTTTTCCCTTGTATTTCATGATCTTGACATTTTTGAGGCATGCAGACCAGTTACTTTGTAGAATAGTCTTCATTGTGGGTTTGCTTGATATTTCCTGGATTTAGGTTATACATTTTTTGGCAGGCGTATCAGAGATGCTCTATTCCTCTCAATGTATCATACCAATAGGCACATAATGTTGATTTACCACTTGGTTCACCAAATGTCTGCCAGATTTCTCCACTATAAGGATGCTTAATAAAGTTTTTGTATTTTAAATATTTTAACAAGTATTTAATGGAAAAAGATTTTATAACAATTTTATTATCATGCTTCTCATCAAATATTCACCCTCTAGTTTCAGTATCTATTGATAATTTTTGTCTAAATCAATTATTACCATGAGGTTGCCAAATGTTCATTTTTAAAGTCCATTATTTCTTAGTAGGTGACATGTTGCTCCAAGATAGAGACTTCGCTTCTCTCTCACCTATTTACTCATTCATTCACTTAGATCAGCATGCACTCATAAATTCCTACTTTATCCAGCGGGTCATAATCCATTACTATCATCCTTTTTTCATTGCTCAAATTTTCCTAGATTTGAAAACTAAAAGTACGGTTAAGCTGACTTCTGTATTCTCTTGACATCTCCCCCATTCTCGTGCAGTTCCTACTTTCTTATGCCTACTTTCTTATGCAAAAGGATGTTGAAAGCTCATTCATACTTTTCCTGGCCTAGTATTGAAATCAGTCATTTCTCTAAAGACCTCTGTTCTTTTGAGTGGGAACGGATGTTTAGAAAACAAGATCTTGGCGCTCATTGTTTCTGGAACGCCATTGTTTTATAGGCCCTCTCAGAGACTAGAACTAGTAAATACACACACACTCACAAATTCACTTATATGTATATCTATTTCTAAATCAGTTTATCTACATATGTTAAAAAGTGTGAGTTTACATGAATACCTCCAATTCCAATTCAAGTTCATAGGGTTTATTATGTATCCTTCACCTCAATCCTTCTGCTATGTTGACCCACTGCTCTGGCCCCAGGTTCTTGAGGTGACTAAAGACCTTATTTTGTATTACAAAACTATTTGGAAGGTACAGTAAGAATTGAAAAGAAAATATTCCTTTTTGTGCATGGTCTCATTCTTTTCACAGCAAAAGTATTTATGAAATACCTATAGTAAGGGCTGAAGAAGGCAGAGAGGACTCTCAGGTTTGAACAGTGCTTTGTGGGCCCACAAATTTACAAACTAGGACAAGAAATGGTTTTTGTGGTGCAATTTTTTAATCATTTTATTCCAGAATCATATACAAGAAGGTCTGCCTAAAAAAATAGGGGATACATGAATTTTTTCATTAGTACTGAATTGATATCATTGATTTTCAGTATATGTACATATACATATAAGAGAGAAAAACATCTATAATGGGATTCGTAACTCTAGCCAAGATGGAGTAGGCTCATTCCTTCCAGTTTCTCTCTCTAAAAACTATAATGATAATAATAATAATAATAATAATAATAAAAACATTGGCTATAACACCAAAAAAGAAGCCTAAGAAGACTATGAAAGGTGGAAGGAAGACAGACTGCCTTGGGACCTCAGGACTTAAGGAACAACACAGTGGTGAATCCTCTGGGTTTCTTTGATTGCCTCCCATGTATCCCAAAGAAAGCACTTTAGGAGGCTTCAACCCTCAACTGCCAACAGGTGCAGGAGCAAAGAAACAAACAAACAGACACCTTCAAGGATATCTTATTCCCCCTACCAAAGGATGGAAATAGGGTAGCTTTTCAACAGAAAGTGTTTTTCCTACTATAGCCAAACATTAATAATAATAATAATAATAATAATAATAATAATAATAGTACCCCACACTTTCTCCCCCTGGTTTCAGTGAGGCCAAGCAATGAAATTTCTTCCACCCTACACCCTGTGTGTGCAAGCATGGTGTTCTATTTTCTCACTCAGTAGTGTCAGTATTTCCAGTAGGGAGCTGAGCCTCCACCCCCACCCAGCCTCAACAAGACCAGAAAAGGTGATACAAGGCAGGGCTAGCTGACACTGCTGGTGTCAGCAGACCCAGGGAGGAGCTGGATGCCTATGCCCACCCGGCAGCAATGACACTGACTGAAGAGGTACAGAGCTGGCCTCATCTAGTCAGTGCTTCACCTCCCCCACTCGGACAGCAGCAGGGCACATTATGGAGCTGAGAATCCATTCCAAACGGCATCAATAAAGCAGGAAAAGATGATGAGAGGCAGGGCTAGTTGGCACTGCACATATCTTCTCAAAACCCCTAGAGTCCCCAGGATTCAGTAGGGAGCTGAACTTCTAACCCAGCTCTGCAGCAGCAAAGTGGTGGCAAGAACATAAACACCTACCTGACTCTTGCACTGCATATCAACAGGTAGCTGCCAGAAAGAAAGAAAGAAAGAAAGAAAGAAAGAAAGAAAGAGAAGGAAAGGGAAGGGAAGGGAAGGGAAGGGAAGGGAAGGGAAGGGAAGGGAAGGAAAGGAAAGGAAAGGAAAGGAAAGGAAAGGAAAGGAAAGGAAAGGAAAGGAAAGGAAAGGAAAGGAAAGGAAAGGAAAAGGAAGGGAAGGAGAGGAAAGGGAAGAGGGGCACCTGGGTGGCTCAGTCTGTTAAGCATCTAACTTTGGCTCAGGTCATGATCTCGCAGTCTGTGAGTTCGAGCCCCACATAGGGTTCTGTGCTGACAGCTCAGAGCCTGGAGCCTGCTTCCGATTCTGTGTCTCCCTCTCTCTCGGCCCCTCCCCTGCTCATGCTCTGTCTCTCTCCCTCTGTCAAAAATAAACATTACAAAAAAGAAAAAAAAAAAGAAAAGACTAAGTAGATTTCAGAGTCTTATAATCTAATATCCAAAATGTCCAGCAGACAGTTGTAAAATCACAAGAAAATCCCAACTTGAATGAGAAAAGAAAATCAACAAACACCAACATCCAGATGGATCAGATGTTGGAATTAAGTGACAAGGATTTTAAAGCAGTCATCATCAAAATACTTGATTAAGCAATTATGAATCCTCTTCACACAATTAAAAATGAAAGACAATCTTAGCAAAGAAATAACAGTTATACTAAAAGGTCCAAATAGATGATACTAGTTGATAACACTGTATTGTATAATTGAATATTTTCAAGAGCTTAATGTTCTTAATTGTTCTATCAACTTAATGTTATCCTTTAAAAAATGTTAAAAATGTAAATATATGAAATGATGGATGTGTTAATTAATCTAATGGGTCCTTTCACAATGTATACATATATCAAATCATCACATTATACACTATCAACATCTTATAATTTTATTTGTATTTAAACCTCAATAAAACTGGGGGGGGGGGGGAGAAAAGAACCCAATGGAAATTTTAGACCTGAGAAATGTAACAACTGATAATAAGGACTTGCTGGATGGACTTAGTCATAGAATGGAGATAATAAAGGACAGAATCAGTGCATTTGAAGACAGATATATAGAATTTACCCAATCAGAACGACAGAGAGAAAGTAAACTGATAAAAAGAAAATGAACAGTGTATCAAGAACCTGTGAGACCATAATGAAAAATCTAATATTCACACCTTTGGAGTCAGAGAAGAAAAGGGAAAAAAGAATGGGATGGGAAACTCTCCCAATTTGGTGGGAAACATAAATATATACATTCAAAAAGCTGAGCAAACCTCAAACAGGATAAACCCAAAGAAATTTAAACTGAGATGTATCGTAATTAACTTTTTGAGAATGAAAGGCAAAGAGAAAACCTTGAGAGCAGCCAGAGAGAAATAACCCGTTACCTATAGGTAACAGCAATTTGAACACAGCAGATTTCTCATCTGAAACACTGAAGCCAAAAGGAAGTGACACCACAGTTTTCAAGTACTACAAACAAAGCACTGTGGGGAGCCTGGGTGGCTCAGTAGGCTAAGTGTCCGACTCTTGACTTCGGCTCAGGTCAAGATCTCACGGTTCATGAGTGCCAGTACCCTGTCGGGCTCTAGGCTGACAGTGCAGCGCCTGCTTGGGATTGTCTCTCTCTCCCTTTCCCTCTGCCCCTTCCCTGCTCATGTTCGCTCTCTACCTCTCAAAATAAATAAATAAACTTAAAAAAAAAAGAACGATGCAGTCTGATACCAGCTGGAAAGTGTGAGCTGTAGGTGTGACCCCAGTTTTCTCTTGCTGGTTTGTGACAGAAACGTGGTCCTCCTATGGAGCCTCAGGACATCTGCTCAAAGACAGAGAGCCAGAGACAAATGACAGAGCATTTCACTATTTGAGTCCAGCCTTGAGCTGATATGGCATCAGGAAGACAGCTTTTCTAATCTCCCCCAACAAGAGAAGGGACATTGCTTAGAAATACACCTGGGAGTGCTCTTGTAGGAAAAATTGCCAGTGATTGAGAACTTCTGAAACTAAGCCCAGGGCTAGTCTCCTGGCAAGAAAAGAAAAGTCGCACTCTTCAATTTTGTTCAAACAGGTTAGGGGTGAGGGTGGAAGAAGAGTAGTCTGAGGTGTGGAGGGGTGATCTAGTGTAAAAAAAAAATAGTAACTCTTCCATGATTCCTCTGTCTGAATATTCTAGGTCTGGACCACATCGAAAGCAGTTAAAAAATAAAGTGGATTGTTTTGCTTATCTGTCATCCCAGTGCAGTTTCCATATTATTTAAAATAGCAAGCTATCTTTGGGTGACATTCGCCTTAGTGATGTGAATTGCAGTTTTCTTTATGATGTCAGAACCGAGTTATTTAGTAAGTGGGAGGGAAGCTATCTTAAGGTACAGAATGTACCTTAACAGGAAGAAACTCAGTTGAACTGAATAAACTAGAGTTTGCATTCCCTCAGTCTCTATTTTTCGTCTAATATTACCCCATGCTACTGGAGCTTCAGCCAAGAATTGAATTTTATTCTTTCTGGCCTTGTGATTTCTCTTCAGTAAGAAATGTTCAGGCTTAGACACATTAATAAATGCAAATAAATTTAGCTAGTATTTGCTTGACTGATTCTTAAAGAGGATCAAGAAAGGAACTAGAGAACACTCCTGATAAACTATTTAAAGGAGCACTTTTAAATGGGCAAGGTGGGGGGCACCTGGGTGGCTCACTCGCTTGAGCGTCCGACTTCGGCTCAGGTCAGGGTCTCACGGTCTGTGAGTTCGAGCCCCATGTCGGGCTCTGGGCTGACAGCTCAGAGCCTGGAGGCTGCTTTGAATTCTGTGTCTCCCTCTCTCTCTGACCCTCCCCCATTCATGCTCTGTCTCTCTCTGTCTCAAAAATAAATAAACATTAAAAAAAATTTTTTTAATAAAATAAATGGGCAAGGTGGAAGGAATGGCATTTTACGGTGTTTCGGATACATAATATATTTTAGAGAATGTTCAGAAAAAAAGAAAGTGATCAAACCATAGTCTTTTAGACATAGATGACATGATAAGGGGTTTGTTTGATACATACTGAACATTTGCAAATTATTTCAATTCACTTCCAGTATAGTAGAGGAAAAGGTTTGTTGAAGAAAAGGTCTTTATAAAGCACGCGGAGGTATTTAGAGTAGATTAGATTTCATTTGTGACGTAAGGGGGAAATACTCAATATTTCTTTTACATGTTAAGCAGCTATTTAATTACCAGCAGGTAGACTGCTGCTCTTGTCTCTCACAGCCAAGCTTGCACTAAGCGTGACAATTCCATGTGCTTTATTAAATGACTTGTTAATGTTAGTCTTCCCCAAAAAAAGGATTTGTGGCGAGAAATGAGTGCCATTGGAAGTGGGCTGGAGGACACCAGTCCTGAAACTCTGCTGCTCAGGAGCACTGCATGGGATTGCTTTACAACAAGCACATCAAGAAAAAGGAATGGGTTCAAACTCAGTATTTCTTATCAGTGTGCAAAAAATAAAATACAAGCCTGTATATAAAATGCAGTTAGTAGAGGGAAGTTTCCGAATGACCCGTGTTTTTAGTGTTTTGTTCACTAACTTGATATGACCTTTCCATCTTATTTTGCTTGGTTTTCATTCCTTAGGTCTTCTGCCAGTCACAATACTGCAGCCCTGTAGAAGCTAACTGGCACGATTTCCAGGTTGCCCAAAGAGGAAAATAGTGGGATGCTTACTGAATTTGATTAGGGTAGTTTATTTTCTATATCAAGTAACTTCAGTCAAGGAAATTTCACAAACATGAACTACTAAAATCTTAGAGGAAGTGCTTGCAGTGAACCACTAAATCTCAAGGGTTTGCTTTAACCTCAGAGGTAATTCTATCTTTATAGTTAATCAGTGACATAGCTAAGAATTCAAGAGAAAAATATCCTTTTTGCCAGAATTGTCTGTAGATGTTTAAATTCAAATAAACAAGAAAAGCAAATGATCCAAAGATAGTGGTCTTCGAGTTTCATTGGAATTCATAAAAGTCTTCTCTTTAAATAGTGCTGCTTTTGGACTAGCCCAATACCCTTAGACGTTGAGTTGATTGGTAAACGGTTATTTTAGGTGTTCTACTGGTTAAGTGGAGTCCTTGAGAGGTTACGAACTAGAAGGAGACAATATGAGGTGATGCTGGGCCAGAAAGTTTTCTCTTTTCTCGAATTGATGTGATACACCAAGTTTTCAGGGAGAGTGCCCTTGAATTTACATGGCCTAACAGCAGGTCAGACAGTCCCATCTATTCACGCCATGACCCTGCCTCTGGCACTTTCCCTATTTATGCCATGTTTGTCACGAGACCATGGTCAGCTAAAAGATAAAAAAAGCTACTTTATATAAAAGAAAATCATTATACAAGAAAAATATAGTATGTTTTATTTTCATAACATAAAAGTGACTAAATTCAAACCATCCTACTTACCCAAATTGCTTAAACATGGCCAAGCAGTGCTATCTGGTCATTTTTCACACTTACATATGAAAAATTCATCATTAATATATCAGTACCATGACTGAATCTACGGCTTTGAAGTCTTGGAAGCAAATTACAGGTTACAGATTGGCTTGCTCTTGGGATTTAAATAATGTGCTCTGTGGAATTAATAATTGTATAAGAAATATTTGCTGAATGAAGTAATGAATGAACAAAGCTTGTGCACAGAAATAAATCCAACTCTAGATGCCAGAGATGCAGGAAAGTTCATTGCCTTTTTTTTTTTTTACAGAAAATGCCATTTAACAGAGATTTGAATTTCCATTATTAGACAACTTTATGTAAGTTAAGGCATATCTCCTTAAAAGTCTATAAAAATACATAGTAGAGGGACAGCTGGGTGGCTCAGTTGGTTAAGTGCCCGACTCTTGATTTTGGCTCAGGTCATGATCTCACGGTTCAAGCCCCACATCGAGTTCCACACTGACAGCACAGACCCTACTTGGGGTTCTCTCTCTGTGTCGGTCTGTCTCTGCCCCTCCCCGACTTGTGCTCTCTTTCTCTCAAAATAAATAAATAAAAACTTTTAAAAAAATACAGGGTCCCTTGATGACTCAGTCAAGCATCTAACTTCAAGTCAGGTCATGATCTCACAGTTTATGAGTTCAAGTCCTACTTAGGGTGAATCTGTGCCCTGCTTCAGGTAAGCTCGAGCCCTGCTTCAGATGAGCCCCCACTTCACTCTCTCTCTCTCTCTCTCTCTCCCTTTCTCTCTCTGCCTCTCGCTCACTTACACCTTCTATCTCTCTCTCAAAAAAAAATACATATTTGATACAATGCCTTCATTCATTCTTGATGTTTGCTTACTATTTCAAACAGGAAATACTAAACGAAATGTTGAAAGAGGTCGATCACTCTGATTCCTGGATCTTGGTAACTTAGACAGACTGCATGTCCAAGTGTATTTCTGACCGTCATGCAGGAAGAACTACCTTAAAAACACCATTTTTTTCTTAAAAATCACCATTTTTTTCATAGAAATGAATAGTTTTATTTATTTTTATTTATTTATTTTTAATGTATCAACTTTATTTTTTTTTCATTTTTTTAACGTTTATTTATTTTTGAGACAGAGAGAGACAGAGCATGAATGGGGGAGGTCAGAGAGAGAGGGAGACACAGAATATGAAACAGGCTCCAGGCTCTGAGCCATCAGCACAGAGCCTGACGCGGGGCTTGAACTCATGAACCGCGAGATCACGACCTGAGCCGAAGTCGGACACTTAACCGACTGAGCCACCCAGGCGCCCCAGAAATGAATAGTTTTAAATGCTTATTCACATACCAGTCAAGACTTGTGTGCAAAGAACTCAAAATGAATGTAATTATGCTCTGGTCTTATCACTCTTACTCATGGAATACTAAGGAAATCTGTTAAGTAGGAAGATTTAGTAAAAGATTTCACAGTACAATAGTTACAGTAAAGTTGGCTTTTTAAATGTGAATAAACTATTCCAGTAGATGTCTAAAAATAAGGAAAAAGTCTTAGTTGGCATTCTACTCTGCCAGCTCTGCAGAATAGCACACCATTCTGGCTTGGAATCTTAAAACACACACACACACGCACACGCACACACACACACACACACACACACACACTGAGTCATTTGTAAATAATACAAACTTGGGAAGTTTCTAACGGTAGAAATTTAGTAAAATTTAGTTCACAATACTTAGATGTTTACTACAGTTATCTATAGCTAGGCTCAAAGTTCAGTCTTAAAGTTTATTGTCTATGTGACAGTAATCAGTTTGGAGAAGTCTTGAGAATATTTTTGCTACTGTCCTACTTTGCCCTCTATGTATATCACAGAATCTCATTGTGCCTCAAACTAAGTTAAGTTCAGCATATAAGATGATAAATCAATTATTTGGTGCCCTTTGATCACCAGTAGTCTGGGCAGAGCATTCTTGTGACTGCCACTACGTTCCATGAATAAGAAGTCTTGGCTGGAAAGAATCCCTACTTCCTTTCTCTTTGTGACTCAAGTTTTTGTTTTCCTACTGGTCCTCCACAATGGGTTCTCTCTTTACCATCTCCATCTGGAGCCATCTCTACCACCATGAATGGCCTCTACTGGTAGCTGACATGACTCACAATCTTGGTCGAGGACTGAACACTTTTCTCAGGTTGGTTGGAATTATTGAGAGGTTCTTTACAAAGAAATAAAGGGAAATGTGACATCTCTCCTTGTATTAGCCATTGTCTTTGTCTGCCTCAAATGAACTCTTTCCTTTTCTATTAATAGATCTTGGCCTGATTTCAAAGGCAGACACGAAACCCAGCATGGAAAAACCATCTCTGTGGCCTCAGTTCAGATAGAGGCACAGCTAGAGTACATAAATGCTTCCTGAGATTTTGTATCTAAAGCTTGTGAGAACACTTTTCATCTCTGGGGGGTGGAAATCATGGAGTGTGAAGCCCGTGCTGCAATATGGTTGTGATCTCCATTCAGTACGGTGAAGAAAGGAAGAAAATCCATCTGTAGAAGGAGAGTATGAAGCCAAATAGAAAATGCATAGAGAAAGAGAAAGGGAGAGAATTCCAATTTTGTTTAAGGCCCAAGGCCAGCTCTTCCATCACCCTTCTGTGAGCCAATAAATTCCTCCTTTTAACTTAAGTTTGTGAGAGATGATTTCTGTCACTTGTAACCAAGAGTGTTGACCATTAACCACAAAGTATTAGAAAACCAATGAAATAAAAGACTACAGAACACAGTTTTTTTTTTTTTTTTTTAGGTGAGAATAACAAAAGTTTGCCTGAAACTTAACATCTTAACCTGCAAACTGTATTCACCAGACTTACAAGTTTTGTTTTTGTTTTTTAACCTCACTAATTCACTCAGACTTGAGTATTTAATCAGACAACTCAATATTTGGTCCCAAACTAATTAAGGTTGTCACTTTTTGTTAGTGTACAGAGCGATTCCAAGTACTTTGCAGATCTTTCCATTCATTCGTACCTTCACTTATTTGTCAAGGTCAATGTTCTAGGCACTATAGTTACAAATAAGAAACAGAACAGCCAACTCTAAGAGCTCATAGTCTAGTGAGGGCATAACACCGATGGATGTTACGGGAATGCAGGAGGGTCCAGCTAGTACTCTGGGTGGGTGGAGAAGTCCGGAAAAACTTTACATAGGAGGTGACACTTGAGCAATGTCACAAAGAAGGAGTGGCTCTTTTGCAGCCGTGCCTTTCCACAGTTGTCACTTTCTCACCCTTTCCATTTCTGCATTTGAAAATGGAGACACTTAGAACATTAGAAATGGCCTCAGTGCCAATAATTGGAGTTAAGAAAATTTTGGCTTGACCCATAACATGAACAGGTGAGAAAGACTGCAATGCTCAAAAACAGATTTTATGCTATAAAAACTGGAATCAGATGAAACAACATGAAAATTAAGATGAATAGAAGAAAGATCTGTTTTGTATTTCTGGGTAGAATTTGGATTTTTCGTTCCAGGTCCACTTTTTAAACATTATTAATAATTCTGAAGGCCCTGCATAGGTCCAGGAACATTGCCAGAATTTCAAGGCATGAAACTATGAGTTTCTTCACCATGGTTTTTTAATCATTTCAGTTCTGAAATTAACCTTCCACAGGCTGTTCACATTAGTAACTAGTAATTCATACTAGTTGACCAAAAGGCAAACTTTCAGATGATGGTACTGTTTTGAAGTTTTAGCTCTTCTCAAGGACATAATCACTCACATGCTATCGAAATTGAACTAGCAATCAAAATAACTGTTAGGAGCCTCAGAGTTTGTATGTTGCTTGTTTCTTTTAAGCCCAGCAAAATATGCCTACATTTTAAGTGAATGGTCTTGCCTTCAATTTTGTTATTGTATTATCTCTTAGGACTGCATCTTGATAAAATGAAATCGAGTTTTAAAAGTGACTTAGGTGTCTATGGATTAAAATTGTTCATATATTTCAAGATTTTCTTCACTGTCAAAGATAGGACAATTACTGTGACTTGTTGTGTGAGCTCCGGGAGAAACTCTTCATGCACACATCATTTTTATGACATCATTCGCATTAAGAATAGGAAGGAAGTGATTCAAAGGGAACTGGATACTATTCAGACATACCAAAGAGGTGGAGAGAATATTGCAGAAGGCTGACCAAAAAGAAAGAACAGCAGACAAAACAAATAACAGAAAAAAAGGAACACACCTTTGTGTTTATATTCAAAAACTTAAGAGTCAGTATGTTTCTACGGAGAAAGGTAGCAAAAGAGGTCCAGAGGTTATGATTGACTACGTCTAAAATAGAAACACTTTCCAATACCACCACCAATTTATCAGCTTATTTTACGACACAAGCATGTATTTTACAAAAGCATTCTGGGGCAATACTGATTTTGTCTGAATTCATTAGAGTCATCTTTTCATATGCTGTAAGTCACTTAATATCCCAAAGGAACCGGTGCTAACAGAATAGATTCTTTTCACAATAATTTCCCACCCAGTCTCATATTATCTCTTTTCTCTATGCTAACTGCTTATTTTCTGGAACACTGAGTTCATTGCACAAGGTCAACGCTCTGCCAGTAAGCGGTTAAGGCCAGAGTGACCTTGCCCTTTTTCTTCTATCACAGGATTACATGGCATGTTTGGCAGATTGCTAAACTAAATAATGTGACATATGCATATTTTTCAAATTGTCTACAGTCTGTAGACAAATTACTACAATTTTGATTTATTGGGTGATTTTCCATCAAGATTAAGGTGAAACATCCTTAATAAAGTTTTGTACCCAGGGGCGTCTGGGTGGCTCAGTCGGTTAAGCATCTGACCGCGACTCAGGTCATGATTTCATGGTTCACAGGTTCGAGCCCCACATCAGGTTCTGTGCTGACAGCTCAGAGCCTGGAGCCTGCAGCCTGTTTGATGGATTCTGTGTTTCCCTCTCTCTCTTCCCCTCCCCAGCTCGTACTCCAACTCTCCCTCTCAAAAATAAGTAAAACATTAAAAAAAAATTTTTAAATAAATAAATAAAGTATTGTACCAAACCGCAGTTCTGGTTAAGTCTACCAGTGTTTGCCTCTGCTCACTGATTAGTAGGACCATGATTTTTTTTTTTTAGAATAACTTTTTATTTTCTAATTTAACAGCCTCAGGGTCTAATCTCTTCATATTTTTCAGGGTAAAAACAGCTTTAAATGTTTCAATGTAGACTATACATAGAAACTATAATTTCTACTATGAATAAAAATAATGATTTGGTATACATTTGAACCTCCATTTTCTACCTTTGTTTATTGTCTAGGTTCAAATATTTAAGTGTAGCCACATGAAATTCAAGCTCAATTAAAACTTTTGACAGTGTTAGTAAATAAGTGTTTGGTAGCTTACTATCAATTAACTTTCAATACAGTCTTGTGTAGATTTAAAAAAAATCACCATCCTAGGGGCGTCTGGGTGGCTCAGTCGATTAAGCATCTGACTCTTGGTTTCTGCCCAGGTCATGATCTTATGGTTTCGTGGGTTCGAGCCCCCCGCATCAGGCTCTATGCTGACAGTGCAGAGCCTGCCTGGGATTCTCTCTCTCTCATTCTCTCTCTCTGCCCCCTCTCTGCTCTCTCTCTCAAAATAAGTAAATAAACTTAAAAAAAATCACTATTTTTCAAGAATACCCACTTTTTCCAAAGAACATGAATATACATTTATGACAGTAAATTAGGAGAAAGGACAAGAGCAAATGAATTTTTGAAAGTTCTGTTTGCTTTGGAGATTCTAAAGATAGTTGAGAAATTTAATTTGGAATTTTTCGGTTTCAATAGGATGTCTTAAGTTATCACGAGATTATCACTTCCACATGTGTGGCTAGTATTTCTGGACTAATATTTTAGGGTGCCTGAAAGAGATTCACTTCAGAAAACAATGGTGATTCCGGGCTAATGAAAGGTTTCAAGGGTCAGAAGTCAGGAGATTATTACTCTTCTCTCCAGCTCTATTATTGATCCGATATGCAAACTTCAGGAAATTATTTTATCCTTCTCCCAAGTATTGGTTTGATATAAAAAACAAAATCATATTAGCAGTTCGAAACGTCATGTTCTTGTAAGCAGTTCTTTATAATCACCGTTTGTCACGTGAGAACAGTTTACATACTGTTACTGGGAATCTTCACCAGTAGAGTCATTTTCCCATTTCTTCAAAACCTTATCTAGAAATGCTGGAATATCCGTTCTTCAGAAAGCAGATAAATCTTGTCGCCATGCCAACCAAAACTAATGTTATGGGAGATAAATGTGGTAATGTCCATACTTCTTTCTTTAAAGGGCACTTTAGCCTTTCCTGGTACTTGATGTGTTCTGCACAATGAAAATGAACGCCCATAGCTCCACAAGGAGCTGTAATGTCATTGCTCTTGGCTGCCACAAAGTGGCAGTGTGCCCACTAACTTCCCCATTACTGAAGCCAACCTTGGTCTTCAGAATGAACCAGGCTAAGAGAACTACACCTCAAGTTTAGGGTTGCCAGACAAAACACAGGAAGCCCGGTTAAATTTAAATTTCAGATAAACAGCAACATACTTATACTAAAAAATTATTCAGTGTTTATCTGAAATGCAAATTTAACTGAGTGTCCTGTATTTTGAAGTGCCAAATCTGGCAACTCTACTGTGTAAGTTTGACTCTTGCAATCATGCAACCTTCTTATCTTCAATGTATTAGGTAGTTATCCAAATCTACTGAATTATGGAAACACTTTAGTTAGGGGTGTCTATATTTCCCTCTTCCACTTGACTTCCATTTACCACATAGTACCTGACCCACATTTTTACTCATAAAAATGAATGTAGTTGAAGGCATATTTGTAGTACGTTTGAATGCTGGCTACATCGTGGCTATTACATTAACAAGCATGTACTGATCACACAATACATACTTTAGAAAAACGTGCACCAAAGAAGTTAGAAAAGATGGTAAAGAAGGGGCAGAAATTGACCTGAATCTTGGGGGTGAGGGTGGAGAAGAAAAACTTAAATGAAGAGAATGAATACAAGAAACTTTTGAAGGGCAGGTATTTTCATAGCAAAATAAAATTAAAATATTTATGAAAATCTTAAAGGTTTAGTCCAAGGAACCAGTTAGAATATTGGACAATTAACATGATTTATTCATTCATTCTCGTGCCCAAATAATCTTGGCATATATCATATATACTCAATAATGAAATAATTGAATTATTTCAAAAAATAAGAATGATACTGAGCTTGATTGCACTTAGTTTTCCATTTTTAATTCACTTGAAATTTTCTCCTTTATTTTAATGAAATCACTTCAAGCCTTATCAAATTTCAGCAGAACTCAATCTGGCTTTTATTATAACAGTCCTATGTAATTTTTTTACGTATAAAATTATGTATATTAGTTGTTTACTCCAGTGTACTGGGTTTAGAATAGAATTTGTCTTTCTTTGTCTAATGTATTCAAAAGTCAGTTTAAATTTAAATACAGATTTTAACTTAATACAAAGTGTCCCATAAAATTCTGCCTTTAATCTCACTCGCTCTACCAGAAATCTTGCATCGAAGATGTGGTTCATGAGTTTTTGCTTCCTTTTTTCAAGGGACTGAAAATTATGTACTCAACCTGACCTATAAGAATGCATGTATCTCTGCTTCCCACTCTCATCAAGTACATTCTGTGCAGAAGGGCTCCGCTTTTTACAAATTTACAGGATAAGCAAATCATCTATTTCTTATGATAAGGAGAGATAGTGAATGAAAATCTATAATTGCTATATTCTGCATAGTGAATAAGTAACAAATCTACCTCAAGCTACACATATTGTCTAATACAACCTAGCTATAAGCAAACACCTTATGCTGTTGATTTATATTATAGCAAAAAGTATGTACTGTAGCTAATCAATAATTTTATTACTTTTTGGAAATTTATGCTATATTTCACCATTTCAACAATCTACATTAGGTAAAGCCTTTTTACCTTGAGCAAAGTATTATAGAGTTTATTATCATCAGCATCTCATTTTTTGGGTGTATGTACCAGATATTCTGCTGGGTGCTATACCAAAAAAAAAAAATGCATTTTTACAATTTACTCCTTTCTAACAGATTTTTAAGTGACTTATAAACATAAAGTTAAAAGAGGTTATGATTACTGATATAGTTACAGTTACAATGAGCTGACGGTCTTCAACGGTTGCTAACAGGGATTAGCTCATGTGGTTCAAAGCTCTCTAGTGAAGAAAGCAAAACAGGAAACCTGAGTGGTTCCAGGAATGGCAGAGAGGTAGAGTTATGTTCCCTAGCATGGAACCTTATTTATAAATATTCCAAATTGCTAACTAATGGCAAATTTACACATTTTGATGATACACAGAACAGAAAATAAGATTAAAATTTTCTTACTGAAATCAAGTACTCTTCAGAGTAACTGAGTAAATGAGAATCCAACTTTGTGTGAAGGAGGGCAAGGGAACAGGATGTAAGATGACAATGTTTATATCTCATTCATGGATACTGTAATAGAAACACAGGATATTTCAATAGTACAGTAAATGGACAGAGCTTGATAAGAAGCAAAGAATATTTAAATCCAGATGAGAATGGCCGAGTAAAGAAAGGAAAGACTACTGTATGGTGGTAAAGAGCATGTCAGAAAAAAAAGACCTAATTCTTCTGATACATGAAAGTTTCTATAAATCAATAAGAATAAAACCAAAACCCTGAAAAATAAGCAAAAAACATGTACAGATAGTGCGCTGAAGCAGAAATAGAAATAACTCATCTAAAAAGATGGTCATCCTCACTCGTCTTAAGAGAAGTGCAATTAAAACCATGAGATAACATTTTTCATCATCAAACTGCTAGGAGCACAACAGTTACGAGGACACTAAAGACAAGAGATACACAGAAAGCAAGATAAAATGACAGTAGCAGTGAAGGAGGAGACAGCTATTGTAGATGGTGTGGACCATTCTGATTGAGGTGGGAGTGGAGGGTAGGAGAAAGGAGGAAGTGAATGAAAGCAAACAATGAGTATAGATGGCTTTGTTGATGTATTTTTGCTATAAACGAGACGAGAAGGATAGTAACTACAGGGGAGTAAGGAGTAAAAAGAGTTTTGTTTATTATTAAATGAACGAGAAATGTGTAGAATGTGTATAGTATGCTACCATTTGTGTGTTCTGAGTTTTAATAGATAGATGAAAGACAGAGAGAGAGAGAGAGAGATGCTTGTGCATGCAAATATGTAAAGAATATTTCTGGAAGGATTCACATAAGGAAATTAGGTAGCTAAAAGACAAGAGGTAGAAGATCATTTCCTTTTTTGCTTTTCAATTTCATGCCATATTCTTGAATCATCCATACAGAAAGAAAACAATTCACTATTTAAAATACCATAGAAAGGGGTGCCTGAGTGGCTCAGTCGGTTGGGCATCAGACTCTGGATTTCAACTGGGGTAATGGTCTCATGGTTTGAGATCAGCCTTGTGCTGTGCTCTATGCTGCCAGCGCTGAACCGGCTTGGGATTCTCTCTCTCTCCCTCTCTGCCCCTCTTGTTTTCTCTCTCTCTCTCTCTCTCAAAATAAATAAGCTTCAAAAATAATTTTAAAAAATATTATATAAATTGTGCTCAACTGTGAACATGATTTAATTGTTCTCCATTCAAGTTGCATCTTACAAATTAATTTAGAAATGTTGAAAATCATGTTTATATTTTTTTAATTTAAAAATTTTTTTAAATTAGTTTCATTGCATTAAGAAAACAATAATCAGAGAAAATTTCATTAACCTTCAAGTTCCATGTGGACTTTATTAGCTAATAAATATTTTCTAAATCCTAATCTATCAGCATAAGTCAAACTACATTTTCACAATTGTTGTGGGTTGAGTTGTGTCCCCAGAAATGATATATGTTCAAGTCCTAACCCTCAGTATGTGTGAATATGACCTTACTTGTAAATCAGGTCTTTGTTGATATAATCAAAGTAAGAGGAGGTCGTATTGAATTTGAGTGGGCCCAAACCTATGACTGGTGTCCACATAAGACAAGGGGACTTTGGACACAGAGATACACAGAGATAATGCCATGTAACAGTGAAAACCAAAACTGCAATGATGCAGCCTCAAGCCAACAAATGGTAAGGATTGCCAGCAACCAGCAAAAACTAAGAGAGGCAAGGAAGGGTTTTTCCCAAGAGTTTTTAGTGAGACCATGGCCTACCAACACCTTGATTTTGGACTCCAGACCAAAAACTGTGAGAGAATAGCTTTCTTTTGTTTTAAACCCAGTCTGTGTTATTTGGCTACAGCAGCCCCAAAACTAATACAATAAAGTGATATTTCATGAATGATGTGGGAAAATGTGTCTTGGAAAAGTAGTTTAGATTTCAGGAATATGAGATCATATGCATTCACAGAAAACAGAGATTAGAGTAAGTATAGAATATCTTTTAAAGGAGCAAGATAAATTGTTCCAAATCTAACCGGATGATTTGAATACAAAAGATAAAAAAAAAAAAGATAATTGATACAGGCCAGCTCTGTACATACGAGTGAAATAGATATAAAGGTGAATACTCATTTCTCACATGACAAAGATGGTAAATAGATAAAAGAAAGAAAAGACAGTTTCGCAGACATAGGACTTTGTGATTCAGACCGACTCTTCTGAGAGTTTGTCTATTAAACAATCTGACTCAAAGAAAGCACAAATGTCTTTATTCATGTGGAAGGAGTATGTTCATGTTGGGAAAGGTGTTGCCAACAAAATACTGAATACTTCAGAATTTAAAAAAATTATGCAACTGCAATGGCTCAGTGTTTTACACAGGGGCAATGAGTAATTGCTGTTCTGTGTTTATTTTTAGATAAAAGATCTGCAGCTATAGAACCCTTCTCCATGACATTTTCACAGAACACACTATTTAAGATTTACATCATTTCATCACTCAAGGTAATTTATTTCTTAAGAATACCATAAAATCTATTTAAGTCATTTCCTGTCTCCCAATGAAATGAAAGGCATCTCTAAAGGGATTTCAGTGTATCCTTTTGAGTGTGTGTGTTTTATATTTTTGCATTTTCCCAGGAAGAAATGGAGACAGTGACTCAATTAATACCTTATGCTTATTCTCTCATTATTCCATTCTTGGTTTCAGCAATTATTTGAAATAAATGGAGGCTGTTTGCTCAACTCTCTTAGGCTGGTGCTTATTAAATAATAGCCCTGGTCTGCCCTATGTTGTTCTTGTAGTCCAGTCATGAATAAATAGGACTCCAGCTCTCATTCAAAGGAAGCTTTGGAAATGACTCTTATTTATTTCTGCTAACATTACAAAGAGAGAGAGAGAAACTATTGACAGTGATAAAAAAAAAAATTAAAGTCTATGCAGTCTTAATATACTGATGAAGATCCTTAAGTATTTATTTGAAGATGAGAAACTGTTAACTCATCACAGACAGTGGATTGGGTCTGAGGATTAAGATTCCCTGACCCCAAATTGTCAAGCGTTCCTGACTAAGATACTCAAACAATCTAGGAATTAACACTCACTTTAAAAAAAAAAATTTTTTTTTAACGTTTATTTATTTTTGAGAGACCAAGAGAGACAGAGCACAAGAGGGGGAGGAACAGAGAGAGGGAGGGAGACACAGAATCTGAAGCAGGCTCCAGGGTCTGAGCTGTCAGCACAGAGCCCGAAGCAGGGCCTGAACCCAGGGATCTCCAGACCATGACCTGAGCTGAAGTCAGATGCCCAACTGACTGAGCCACCCAGGCCCCCCAACACTCACTTTTTCTGTTTGTTAAGATAATTGTGGATTCACAGCCAGTTGGAAAAAAATAATACAAAGAGATCATTTATACCCTTTACCCAGTTTTTTCCTTTGTATAATGCTGCAGTATATCACAACCGCTATATCGATATTAATGCAGTCCAGTGATCTTACATTTCTCCAGTTTTACCGGTACATGTGTGTGTGTGTGTGTGTGTGTGTGTGTGTGTGTGTGTGTGTGTAATTATATATGATTTTATCACATGTGTAAGTTATGCAGTTACCATGACAGTCAAGATGCTGGAAATTTCTGTCACCAGAAGGATCCTTCATGTTGCTCTTTTAAACCAAACCCGCCTCTCTCCTGCCACACCTCC
This sequence comes from Panthera pardus, assembly GCF_024362965.1. Classification (NCBI taxonomy): domain Eukaryota; kingdom Metazoa; phylum Chordata; class Mammalia; order Carnivora; family Felidae; genus Panthera; species Panthera pardus. The sequence continues at coordinate 19,239,670 of NW_026527002.1, forward strand.
AGCTTTTCCCTGATTCTCATCCCTAATCCCTGACTACCACAAATCTGCTCTCCATTTTGACAATTTTGTTATCTCAAGATATTGTATTAATGGATTCATGCGGTACATAAACTTTAGAGATTAGCTTTTTTCTCCCTGGACGTTCAAGCAAGTTGTTGCATGTATCAAAAGCTTGTTCCTTTCCTTTGCTTTGGTTTGACTCTACCATAGTTTTATTAGCCACTTACCTGTTGAACATCTGCACTGTTTCCAGTTTGGGACAATTATGAATAAAGCTGCCGCGAACAATCGTGCATAGGTTTTTATGTAAACATGTCTTTGTTTCTCTGGGATAAACACTCAGGAGTGTAATTGGTTGGTAAGAGACATTGGCATATTTAATTTTATAGGAATCTTCCAAACTTTTTCCCATAGTAACCTACCATTTTACATTCCCACCAGCAATACATGAGTGATCTAGTGTATTCTAGTCACAGCCAGCATTAGATATGGTCACTATTTTTTATTTCAGTCATCTTGCTAGATTTATATTGATGTATCTTTGAAGTTTTAATTTGTGTTTACCTGATGGCTAATGAGACTGACATCTTTTCATGTGCTTATTTGCCAAGTGTGTATCCTCCTGATGCAATGTCTGTTCGTGTCTTTTGACAATTTTCTAGTTGGATCGCTTACTTTCTTACTGCTTTTTAAATTTGCCGTATAATTAAAATACAATGTTATATTGGTTTCAGAGGTACATTATAGTCATTGAACAGTTCTATACATTACTCAGCACTCATCACCATAAGTCTACTTTTAATCACCTTCACCTCTTTCACCCATTCCCCCATTAGTTTGGTATCCATTAGTTTGTTTGTTATAGTTAAGAGTCTGGTTTTTCTGTTTGTCTCTTTTTTTTTCATTGTTTATTTGTTTTGTTTCTTAAATTCCATGCATGAGTAAAATCATATGGTATTTGTCATTCTCTGACTAACTTACTTCACTTGCCATTATACCCTCTACATCCAACCATTTGCTGCAAATGGCAAGATTTCATAATTTTTTATGGCTGAGTAATATTCCAATGTGTATGTATACCGCTTCTTTATCCATTCATCTATAAATGGACATTTGGGTTGCTTCCATATTTATGCTATTCTAAATAATGCTGCAGTAAACATAGGGGTGCATATAACCTTTTGAAAGAATGTTTTTGTATTCCCTGGGTAAATAACCAGTAGTGGAATTACTAGATGATACACTAGATCTACTTTTATTTTTTTAAAGAATTTCCATACTGTTTTACCTGGTGGCTGCACCAGTTTGCATTCCTACCACAACACATAAGGATTCTTTTTGCTCCACATCCTCACCAATACTTGCTATTTCTTATGCTTTTGATTTCAGTCATTCTGACATGTGTGACGTGTTATCTCATGTCATTTTGATTTGCATTCCCCTGATGATGAATGACGTTGAGCATCTTTTCTTGTGTCTGTTGGCCATCTGGATGTCTTTTGGGGAAACATTTGTCCATGTCTTCTGCCCATTTTTGAATTGGATTATTTGGTTTTTTGGTGTTCTTTATATATTTTGGATACTAACCCTTTGTTGGATATGTCATTTGCAAATATCTTCTCCCACTCAGTAGATTGTCTTTTAGTTTTGTTGATTGTTTCCTTTGCTGTGCAGAAGATTTTTTATTTTGATGTAGCTTCAATAGCTTATTTTTGCTTTTATTTCCCTTGCCTCAGGAGACGTACCTAGAAAATTGTTATTACAGTTGATGTCAGAGCAATTATTGCCTGTGTTCTCATCCAGGATATTTATGGTTCCGGGTCTCACATTTAGGTCTCTGATCCATTTTTGTGTATGGCATGAGAGAGGGTCCATTTTCATACATTTGCATGTAGCTGCCTAGCTTTCCCAACACAGTTTATTGAAGAGACTATCTTTTCCCCATTGCATATTCTTACCTCCCTTGTCAAAGACTAATTGACCATATAATCATAGGTTTATTTCTAGGCTCTCTATTCTGTTGCATTGATCCAAGGGTCTATTTTGTGCCAGTACCATACTATTTTGATGACTATAGCTTTGTATTATATCTTGAAATCTGGGATTATGATACATTCAGTTTTGTTCTTCTTTTTCAAGATTTCTTTGGCTATTGTGATCTTTTTTGGTTCCATACAAATTTTACAATTGTTAGTTCTAGATCTGTGAAAAATGCTGATGGCATTTTAGTAGGGATTGCATTAAATGTGTAGATTGCTTTGGGTAGTATGGATATTTTAACAATATTTGTTCTTCCAATCCGTGAACATAGCGTATCTTTCCATTTGTTTGTGTCATCTTCAATTTCTTTCATCAATGTTTTATAATTTACAGAGTACAGGCCTTTCACTTCCTTTGTTAAATTTATTCCTAGGTATTTTTGTTGGTGGTGGTGGTGCAAATATAAATGGGATTATTGATTTCTCTTTCTGCTGCTTCATTATTAGTGTAGAGAAATGCAACAGATTTCTGTATATTGATTTTGTATCATGCAAATTTACTGGATTTATTTATCAGTTCTAGTAGTTTTTTGGTGGAGTCTTTAGGGTTTTCTGTATATAGTGTCATGTCATCTACAAATAGTGAAAGTTTTACTTCTTCCTTACCAATTTGGATGCCTTTATTTCTTTTTGTTGTCTGATTGCTGTGGCTAGGACTTTAAATACTATGTTGAATAAAAGTGGTGAGAGAGAACATCTTTTTTGTTGTTGTTGTTCCTGATTCCATTTCATTGGTGGTAATTGGTCTGTTCAGATTTTCTATTTCTTCCTAATTCAGTTTTGGTAGTCTATGTTTCTGGAATTTATCCATGTCTTCTAAGTTGTCCAATTTTTTGGCATAAAATTTTTCACAATATTTCCTTAAAATATGTTGTATTTCTGTGGTATTGGTTGTTATTTCTCCTTTTTTATTTCTGATTTTGTATATTTGAGTCCTCTATCATTTTGGTTTTTTGATGAGTCTGGCTAAAGATTATCAATTTTGTTGATCTCTTCAAAGAAGCACCTCCTGGATTCATTGATCTATTCTAACCATTTTTTAGTTTCTCATTTGTTTGTTGCTTTATTATTCCCTTCCTTTTGCTGGTTTGGGATGTTGCTTGTTGTTCTTTTTCTTTCTCTAGCTCCCTTAGGTGTAAGGTTAGGTTGTTTATTTGAGGTTTTTCTTGCTTCTTAAGGTGTGCCTGTATTGCTCATGAATTTCCCTCTTAGAACAGCTTTTGCTGGTCCCAAAGATGTTAGACCATTAGGTTTTCATTTTCATTTGTCTCCATGTATTTTTTAATTTCCTCTTTGATTACTGGTTGACCCATCAATTGTTTAGTAGCATGTTATTTAACATCAATGTATTTGTATTCTTTCCAAATTTTTTCTTGTGGTTGATTCTAGTGTTGTGGTCAAAAAAGTTGCATGGTATGATTTCAGTCTTTTTAAATTTGTTGATACTTGTTTTGTGACATAACATGTGATCTGTAATGGAGACATTTCATGTGTACTTGAAAAGAATGTATTCTGCTGTTTTTAAGGTGGAATGTTCTGAATATATCTGTTAGATCCAATATATCTGGTCCAATGTGTTATTCAAAGCCACTATTCCCTTGTCGATTTTCTATTTGGATGATCTCTCCATTGATGTAAGTAGGGTGTTAAAGTCCCCTACTATTATTGTACTAATATGAATTTCTTCCTTTATGTTTGCTAATAGCAGCTTTATGTGTGTCGGTGCTCCCATGTTGAGTGTGTAAATATTTACAATTGCTATTTCTTCTTGTTGGATTGTTCTTTTTCTGATCATTCAGTGTTGTTCTTTGTGTCTTATTACAGTCTTTGCCTTAAACTCTATTTTGTCCAGTATTAAGTATTGCTACCCCAACTTTCTTTTCATTTCCATTTGCATGATAAATGCTTTTCCATCCCTTTATTTTTAATCTGTATGTAACTTTAGGTCTGAAATGAGTCTCCTGTAGGAGGTGTATAAATTGGTCTTGCTTTTTTATCCATTCTATCACCCAGTGTCTTTTGACTGGTGCATTTAGTCCATTTACATTCAAAGTAATCATTGATAGGTATGTATTTATTGACATTTTGGTACTTGTTTAATGATTATTTTCATATTTCTTCTCTGTTCCTTTTTCTCCAGCTCTCTTCCCTCCAGGTTTGCTGGCATTCTTTAGTGATGTACTTGGATTCTTTACTGTTTATTTTTTGGACATCTATTACTGGTTCAATTAGTGGTTACTACTAGGCTTATATATGCATCTTAACATCTTATGCATATGGCAGTCTATATAAAGTTGATGGTTGCTTAAGTTCGAACCATTCTTTTTTTTTTTTTTAATTTTTTTTAATGTTCATTTATTTTTGAGAGAGAGAGAGAGACAGAGCATGAGCTGGTGGGGGGGGGGGGTAGAGAGGGAGGAGACACAGAATCTGAAGCAAGCTCCAGGCTCTGAGCTGTCAGCACTGAGCCTGATGCGGGGCTCGAACCCACAAACCGTGAGATCATGACGTGAACTGAAGTCGGACACTCAACCGACTGAGCCACCCAGATGCCCCAAGTTCGAACCATTCTAAAAGCACTAAATGTTTATCCCTCTCTCTCACATTTTAGATACATGATGTCATACTTTGCATCCTTTTATTTTGTGAATCCCTTGACTGATTTTTATAGGTAAACCTAGTTTTATTGCTTTTGTGCTTCCTACTTTTCTTACTCCCACTTGTGGTCTTTCCTTTCCACTTACAGTGTCCCTTTTAATGTATCTTGTAAGGCTGGTTTAATGGTAGTGCATTCCTTTAACTTTTGTTTGTTTGGGAAACTCTATCTATGCTTCTATTCTGAATGATAACCTTGTTGGATAGAGTATTCTTGGCTGTGGATTTTTCCCTGTTAGCACTTTGAATGTATCATGGCACTCCCTTCTGGCCTACAATGTTTCTGCTGAAAAATCAACTGATAGCTTTGTGGGGTTTCTCTTATATGTATTTTCTTTTCTCCTGCTTTGAAAATTCTTTATCACTACTTTTTGCCATTTTAATTACTATGTGTGTTGATGCTGACCTCTTTGGGTTGATTTTGTTGGGAGTTTTCTGTATCATCTGGATCTAGATGTCTGTTTCTTTCCCCAGATTCAGCAAGTTTTCAGCTATTATTTCTTCACATAAATTTTCTGCTCCCTTTTCTCTCTCTTCTCCTTCTGGGATCCCTATCATGCAAATATTATTATACTTGATGGTGTCACTGAGTTTCCTTAATTTTTCTCACTTTTTATTATTTGTTTTTCTCTCTCCTGTTGAGCTCCATTGCTTTTTATTCCTTTGTCCTCCAGGTCACCAATTCATTATTCTGCCTCCTCTAGTGTACTTTTAATTTTATTTAGTGAGTTCTTTATCTCTCTTTGGTTCTTTTTTATGTTTTCTGTCTCTTTGTTGTGGATCTCACTGAGGTCCTCCACTCTTTTCTCAGGTCCACTGAGTATCTTTATGATCATTACTTTAAATTCTTTATCAGGTGTATTACTTACCTCCTTTCTGTTCAGCCGTCTTTCTGTGCTTTTATGCTGTTCTTTCATTTGGGACATATTCCTCTGTCTCCTTAATTTCTCTAACTGTGTCTTTTTCTATGTGTTAGGAAAGCCAGCTATATCTCCTGCTCTTGAAAGTAGTGGCCTTATGAAGAAGAGTTTCTGTAGTGCCCTGTAGTGCAATGTCCCCTGGTCACCAAAACCTGGCATTGCAGAGGTATCTCCTATGTGTGTTGTGTGCACCCTGCTGTTGTGACTGAGCTGTGTTTGCCTTCAGTCCAGTCAACTGCAATGCCTCTCTTTGCCTGTTGTGGACAGGGTTTGGTCCCTGTGTTGTTAATGGGCCATCTGTGGCTGCCTTGGGTTTGAGTTGAGGGAGACCAGGCATTAGCCAGAGATGCAGGAGCACCAAACTATAGGGCACTTTCCCTGTATTGTCCCCTAAGATTTCATTGGTGGGCAGGGCCTGCAGTCAGACCCAAAGTGTGCCCCTAGCCCACTGCTGAGGTTGCAGGTAGATTGATCTATGTGGTTATAATCCCCTCTCTTAGGAGCACAAGTCATTTTGGAGTGGTGCTGGCCTCTGTTGAGGCTGCTTGCACACTACCAGGCTTGTGGCACCACTTTGGATGGACTCCTGTCAAGGTTATGCTGGAGGGTGTGTCTGCAAGAGAACAGAGGGACAGGTCTTAGAAAGCTAGCAAAGCCCACACTGGTCCACTTGTGGAGGGAAACTGAAGCCACCCGGGAAAACTCCTGCCCAGGCCTGGATGGATGGAGCAGGTTCACAGAAGAGCCCAGAGACAGGACATACTTTAACAAACTAGGTGGAGGGTATTAGTGCTTTCCTGGTTCCTGCAGGTGTCAGTGTATCTAGGCTGGGGGTCAGGAAGGGAAATACCCACCAGCTCCTTTGCTCCTCAGGAAGTCTCTCACAGATTCCTGCCCCTCCAGCACACACTCAGACTACTAAATAAATCTCCTTCGTGTATACCCCAGGCATTTTTCAAACTGCTTCCTCTCTGCAGTATCTCAGTGGAACTGTTTGTTGTTCTGTCTCTTTAAGGGCAAAGACTCAGTTTCCTATCACCCTCTGGAATTCAGAGCTTAACTTGATGATTTTTAAAGTTCCAGGTGTTAAGCCCCACTGACTGTAAAAACTCGTGAAGCCAGGCCTTTCTGGTTTTCATAGCCAAATGTTATGGAGAATTCATTCGTGTGGGTACCCCATGCCTGGGGTGCCTGGTTCGGAGTCTGTTTCTCTCTCCATTCTGAGCTCACAGCATCCCTCCCTCCTGTAGACAATCTTACAGGTCCATTTGACTCCTGACCATGTCTCTGCCCTTCCTACCATCTTGAATATGGTCTCTTCTCTGCATTTAGTTGTGGAGAGTCAGTTCAGCCAGTCTTCAGGTCATTCTCTGGGTTACTTACACTGATGTAGGTGTTATCTAGTTGAGTCCATGGGATGACGTGAGTTAGTTAGGGTCTTCCTACTCTGCCACCTTCCCTGGAAGCCCTCTCACTGTTGAGTTTTGACAGCACTTTGTATTTTCTAGATACTAGTTCTTAGATGGACATGTGGTTTTCATATATTTTCTCCAGTCTGTAGTTTGTCTGTTCACCTGATTTATGAGGTCCAATTTATTATTTGTTCCTGGATCAAGTCTAAGAACTCTGTACCTAGATCCTGGTCCCAAATATTTTTCATTACTGTTTTCTCTAAAAAGTTTTCTAGTTTTACATTTTACATTTAAGCCCATGATCCATTTTCAGTTCATTTTTGTAAAAATGTGAGCTTATTTGATGAAAAGGCTATCCTACCTCATTGAACTGTTTTTGCACTTTTGTCAAAATCAGTTGAGCGTATTTGTGTGGGTTGAGTGCTGGTTCTACATCTGTTTCATGGATCTATGTGTTTCTCTCATAATACCACATTGTCTCGATTCCTATAACTACAAGCCTTCATATCAGGTAGATTGATACCTCAAAATTTAGTTTTATTTGTCAAGATTTTTTTTTAATCTATGCTAGGATCTGTGCCCTTTTATGTAAATTTTAGAGTAAACAAATCTATATCAACAACAACAAAACCTCACTAGGATATTGATAAAAAAGATATTAAACCTATAGATACATTTAGACTAGATTGACATCTTTAATATATAGTATCTCCTAGTCCATGAGCATGGATGTCTCTCCTTTTATTTAGATCTTTTTTAATTTTTTCATCAGTGTTTAGTAATTTTTAGCACAGAAATCTTGTATATGTGTATTAGACTTAACCCCAAGTATTTCTTTTTCTTTGGAGCAATTCTAAGTGATACCATGTTTTTAATTTCAGATTCTTGCATGTTCAATGTCAGTATTCAGAAATGCAACTGATTTTGTTGTTTTTGATTTTACATTATCCTGTGACCTTGCTGAACTTACTTATTAGTTCTACAAAGTATTTTTGGTAGATTCCTGGGGAATTTCTATGTAAACAATCAAGGCATGTGCAAAGAGAAACAATTTTACTTCCTCCTATCTAATGTGTATGCCCCTTATTTCCTTTCCTATCTTATTATTAGAACTTCCAAGACCCTGTTGACTTAGAGTAGTGGGAGTGCACATTTTTATGTGTTGCCTAAATCCTCCCATAAGAGCAAACACACCGTGAAACCAGAGACTTCACCTATTTTGTTCATTTGCTATGTCTGTTGCCTATAGGAGTGCCTGGTACATGTAAACACACAAAAAGTATTCAATGAACAGTTAGTGAAAGATGAATAAATGACCAAATGCATACAGGAATGCTGTTATTTGGAAGAAAATAATCATAGAATAAACAACAATAATCCACTATTCCTTCTTACCAAAGAATTGGTGACAAAATTTGACCTTTCTGCTGATAATTTGGTCTCTCCCATCTCTCTGTCCTTTACTATGTTCCAATTATTATTGTTCTCCCATTGGGCACTGTTGGAAATCCGTGTTTCTTTTCAGAACCCTTATTGCTAATCACAAAGAGTCTTGACAAATCAATTTGCTGAAAGCCATCAACAATGTATTTCCTGCCCAAATTTTCTTTCCTTTCAATCTGCATGGTTCATTCCAGGCTGCCTGCTTGATTTCTTAACAGAGAACATATTTATTCACTTATTAAACAAATATTGTTTGAGAATCTATTATTTGAGAATCTATTATGTGCCAGGTGATGTTTTATGCATTTCTCTCTCTTGAGTGCTCTGTTCTTCCTGGCAACTGTGTTCTCTCTATGGCATCAGTATTTCCCTGGAACATCAGTATTTTCCATATGCTTTATGTACGGGAGGGCTTTCAGGAAGGGAAAAAAATCATTTCCAGCCCTGACTATATGATGAAAATAGATACTCCATTTTCCAGAAACATTATCAGCTTGATACTTCCTATGTACACCATTAAATAAACTTCTGGAAACATCAAGTGATGTGCATTATTGTTTCCTCATATTCAAGAAGGCATTAGTTATACTATCACCAGGTTTGTTTAAGAACAAAAGTAAGATTATTAAATAAACCAAATATTAGGCATGGTAGGTTTGGAAATAATGAGAAATAAGTAGTGGAGAAAACACTGTTTATGTGGAAGTAAATTTGGAAAAGAGACAAAAATAAAAACAGGAGCCTTTTCACAATGCCTGTCTTGTTCTTCTGTCAGACATCTTAGATCATCAGAGTTCTGTTTTCCTAGTGAGGTAGCCTTCAGGTTACCAAGCTACCACTGGTTTCCTGATGCTATAAAATTTAACTGTGCCTACAAAGCAACTTCTGAAGATAAATAGAAATTTTCCCTTAGAGGATAAACAGAGGCTGTATTAAATTGTAACTGGTATTCAACTCCACCAACTGGTTGGTTGATAGCTAATACATTGTAATTAATTTAACTTCATACGATCAAGATGTTGTATTATGCAAGTCTCTCTCTGATTCCCCTGCAGCAGTAAAAGCTTTTCCCTCTGTTATCCATATGCATGAGTTTAGGTTTAAGTCTGTGGATGGATGCATCATAAGATGCCAGAGGGGCTCCTTGCATCTTTAGTACATGGGACATTGGTATTGATTCCGCCCTACCTAATTTTGGGCAAATTTATTTCCCATCTGAAGTATAAATGGATTATATGATTTATGAATAAACCATAATGAAGGAATATCCCCTGGATTTCAAGTAAATAACATAAGGCTTACAGAAAAAAAAAAAAAAGAATTCATTCATTCATTCATTCATGCCTTCATTTATCTAAAAAAAATATTACTTGATAGGCTGCTCTATGCAGTCTAGAGAATGGAGATGAGATAAAGTCCCCAGCTTCATGCAACATACATTTCAGAGAGTTATCAGATCATAAACAAAGCAAGAAATAAATGAGACACTCATAGACTGTAATGAGTGCCGTAAATGAGATACAAAGGCAGAGATATGGAGTGACCAGAGGAAGATATTTTTGCTTGAATGATCAGAGACCTCTCCAGTGGCATTTATACAGCATCCCAACAAATAAAGTCCTCCAACATCTTCAAGAATTGGTCCAGACTCTGAGCAACCTACCTGTCACAAAGCAACTTTTTTAAAAGTTCCATTTTTAAATGGCTCTGTCATTTAACTCTAATTTATCTGGCTTTTAATTTAGTGAGAAAGATGTGATCAATATTAAAAATTATCTTTTAAATGCGAATAGCTAGATTTTTCTGTGCCATTTAAAAATGATGTATCCCTTCCTTATCGATTTGTGATCCTTCCTTCATGATAATATTACATACTCCAGTTGTTTTTTTTTTTTAATGGCAATAATATTTAACTGTTTCCTCCTCTGGAATATATTTTGGTGTAATGTAGGGTATATAATTATCCGCTTTCTGCTGTGCACCTTTCTCTCATACTGTTGGGTGATACCACTTTTGTCACATCTCAAACTAATGAACCATATTTTAAGTTCTGTTCCAAGAATTTTAATTTTTATATCTATAAATAAAGTTGTCCACTTTACTGTTCTGGATTATCTTTCGTTTGTTTTAATGTCAAGGTTCTACCAACTTCATAAAATACTCAGAATAGAATAGACTTTTTTATTCTTCTAAATCTTGGAATAACTTATATAATACAGAAATCTTTTCCTTGGCATTTAAAAAATAAGCTCACCAAAGTCTAAAAAGACACATCCTGAATAAAATTATTTTATACACATTTGTATGTTTTTTTCTGTGATTATCAGTTAATTCAGGCCCCTATATCTAAGTCAGCTTTGCTAATTTATATTTCCCAACATAATCTCCTATTTATTCAAGATTTTCAAATATATTACCATAGAATTATATTCACTCTAATCACTTTCATCTCTTGTTAATCTCATTAAAATGTTACTCATGATTTATTGAGCTTTTTGATCCTCTTTAAAATCAGAAGTTTGTCTTATCTGATTGTTTCTAATACAAGTTCTTGGATATATTTGTGGTTGCTTTCTGTAGCTGCCCTAACAAATTGCACAGAGTTGATGCCTGAAAACAACACCAATTTATCATTTCATGGGTGTGTATGTCAGAACTGATGCAGGTCTCAAGACTGAAATCGAGATGTGGACAGGACATTTTCAGAGTGCAATGCCAGGGGTGATTCCATATCCTTGTCTCTCCAACTTCAAGAGTCACCTCCATTCTTTGTCTTGAGGTTCCATTTCTCCACCTGCAAAGCTAGACACAAGGGAGGGGTCCAGTTCTTCCACGTCGTGTCACTAAACCTCTGTAGTCACATCTGCCTCTAATGCTGTCTCTTCTTCTGCCTCTCTCTTTCACTTGAAGGACTCTTCGGATTCTGTTGAGTCCATCCAGACTAGCCTGAATAACCTCTTTGTTTTACAAACAGTTAATTAGTCACCTTAATTCTCTCACAACCTTAATTCTCCTTTGTTGTGGAACCTAACAGGTCCCAGGGATCAGGGCATGAACTTCTGGGAGGGATGGGAAAACACATGATTCTGCTTACCAAAGTAACAATTACATTTTTGATATTTAACATCATCTTTCCGCTTTCCTTTTTATTTTGTTTCTTCTTGCTTCCTTAATGTAATTCCATTGCCATTCAAAAAGCTCTAGTAGAGTGTTTGGTTTATTTATTTTCACTTTCTAACAAAAGGTTTTAAATCAATGAATTTTCCTTTAAGTACAACTTTAGCTGTATCTCTGAGATTATAATAATGTCTAGATAGTTTCTAAGTGTTAGAACTCGTAGACTTAAATTTACATGTATTTGTGTTACCTTTAAATAAACTTTTATTATTTACTTTTATTTTTAATAGAAATTGGCTGGTTCAGGTTTTCCTTAGAAGTTTTCTTTGTCAGGGGTGACTGGGTGACTAAGTGAGTTAAGCACCTGACTCTTGATTTTGGCTCAGGTCATGATCAAATTTGGCTCAGGTCATGATCTAATTTGGAGCGCACGTTGGGCTCTCTGCTGTCAGCATAGAACCTGCCTCAAAAAACTCGGTCCTCCTCTCTCTCTGTTCTCCCACTCACTTGTGCTCTCTCTCTCTCTCAAAAAAAAAAAAATTAAAAAATTAAAAGAAAATTAAAAGAAAAAATATTCCACTCAAAGATAGAATAAATAAGTAGGCAATATTTTTCTTACTAATAACAATAATATTAACAGCATTTTTAAGAGTTTAGCTGGTACTATGCTATGCAATTATAGATATTATCTCACTTAATCTACCTAATCATACTGTTGATGAGGGAACATGGGGCAAGCTGAAGGCCAAGTACAGCCTAACGGCATTCCCCCCCCCCACCCCCACAACTGCCAGGTGGGATATGTGTGCTATTCCTCCGACACTCCCAGCTGCCCAAGAACAAGGGAGAGGAAAAGAAGCAAAGGGCTGACTGATAGACTGTCACATGCAGGACAGGAGTCTCCTTCAGTTTACGGATAACTTAGTAAACTGCAAGAAAAAAGCAATCTTATCCATAACCTAATCTCCAGACACCTACAGACTCCATTTCCTGGAGCCCTAATATCACCCTCATCAAGATGTAAGGGGGCATAAATTCTTGTCATGATGATGTGGGAAACAAAGGTAAATGAAAAATCAAATTCCCTTACTGCCTATAGCCCACTGACAAGTCCTTGAAACAGGCAGAGTGACCTCCCTCTAGGATCTCAGCCACCTTGATGATGATACTTTTCTAGGGGCAAAAGAGAACCTTGGCTTAACATTATCCTGACCCCTCACGATCTTGTAAGTCTACTTTGACATATAAAAATTCCTTTGGAAACTTCCTTTATCTCAACTCCCCCAAGATATATGCTGAGAATCATACTCCAAGCTTGTGGCCCCCTGATATACATCTGAAGGGTCTCACCACTGAGGTTTTACTAAACAGTAATAAACAGTGTTTTCCTAACAATACCTAGCCCCTCAAGGTCCTGAAAACCTTGCTTCCAAAATATGTCTTAGAGACTTTATCCCTGACCCCCTCCCCCAACCTGAGTGTATATTATCAGTTACCCATCACAATCCCAGTGCAGCTCTTTCTGCCCATGGGTCCTGTCCCCCTGTTTTAATAAAATCACCTTTTTGCACCAAAGACATCCTCAAGAATTCTTTCATGGCCGACAGCTCCAAACCCACCATCATCACCCCAAAACTCCATCACTGTGACGATATATTGTTAATATCTTTCATTTACAGAGGGAGCATTGAAATCACATAGCTAGTAGACAAGAAAAATAATACTTGATTTTTTAAATTGTTGCATCTATTGGGGTACCTGGGTGGCTCAGTCGGTTGAGCATCTGACTTCAGCTCAGGTCATAATCTCCAGGTTTGTGAGCCTGAGCCCCGCATCGGGCTCTATGCTGACAGCTCAGAGCCTGGAGCCTGCTTCAGATTCTGTGTCTCCCTCTCTCTTTGCCTCTCCCCCATTCATGCTGTCTCTTTCCGTCTCAAAAATAAAGATAAACATTTAAAAAAATTTTTTTGAATTGTTACATCTATTATTCAATTTTAAAGAAATACATTCCTATAATGTTTTACTCTCTCGCTCTTTTGGTGGGGGGGTGTTGTTTTAATTTTTTAAATCTCAGGACTGAGTAAGGTAGTAAATTTTCTTCCAATTCTGTTTTTATTTATTTCTTTGGACTTATATAGTTTTCGTTTTACATAGTTTGATGTTAGCTTGGTCAGCATTTGCTATCTCATGGGAATTACATTTGCAATTTTAAGGTAAGCTTTTTTGTAAGATTTTTCCTTTAATTACAAATGACCCCCTCTCTCATTTAATACCTTTTCACTTTGCCTACAGCTAACTTTATACACCCATACTTCCCTCACTTTCTTTTTTTGTTTTTTCCTGATGGCTCTGCCCATTTCTTTTTAATATCTTGCTTCACTTGTTAGATTTATAGCATATGCATAATTTTTAGCTGGATTTTGTTTAGTAACGCAATCCAAGAGTCTTTGTTTTTACATAGTTTTAAAATAATTTATGTTACTTCCATAACTGATGATTTCAGCTTCACTTTTATCAACTTATTTTATACATCTGTCTTATTTGTTTTATATTTTCTGCTGTGTGAAATACTGCAGAATATGTTTTCTTAGCTTTTGGCTTCTCTAGTGTTTTAAAAAGTACTCAATATATTTTTAATAGTACTAGTGGTTATCACAATCTTTCAAAGACATTCTTGAGGCATAATTCTTTAATTATACAAGTTTTATACAAATATGGTATCTTTAGACTGTTCCATGATTGAGCTGATTTTATATACTTTTGCTTACTCCTATTTCTCTATTCTATTTACCAGTCTTATTTAAAAATTTTAAGTATATTTAATCTCAAATTATTATTAATCATTTCTATTCTTGAATTTATATATATTATTCTGAGTTAAATGTGAAAACATGGAAAAACCTTATGCGGGACTTTCCTTCTTACCCGCTTCCCTTCTTAGCTAAAGAAGGAATCAACATTCTGAGAAAAATGAGCAGAAGTAAAAGAAAGAAAAAAAAAAGAGAAAGGAAAGGAAAGGAAAGGAAAGGAAAGGAAAGAAAAGAAAAGAAAAGAAAAGAAAAGAAAAGAAAAGAAAAGAAAAAATAACCATCTGCAGATTTTCAGCTGGATTTCAGTCACTACAGTCCCTTCCCGGGATTTATTCCCAAAGGAGCTGGCAGTGGGCTGAGAATCCAGTGGGCCACACCATTATCTTTCTATGCTTCCACTATCCTGAGCCATTTCAGGGCCAGCACGTTTTGTATGGAATTCCTCTGCCACCCTTTGTAAAAGACATTTACATTTATAAGGGGAATCTCCATTTGTAAAGGTGTCTCCCTCCCTCTAGAAAAAGAGAAGCTCTTATCAATGAAGAAGGCCAAGACTTACATCTGCATAACAACTATACTCTCCTTTACTGTGCTTTGCTGAAAACCTCCCAAAACTGACTCCTCCACCCCTCTACTTCTTTTTTTTTTTATGTTTATTTATTTTTGAGGGAGAGAGAGGGTACGCTTGAGAGCTAGGGAGGGCAGAGGCAGAGAGAGACAGGATCTGAATTGGGCTCTGCTCTTTGAGAACATAGAGCCCAATGCGGGGCTTGAATTTACAAACCGAACCTTAAGATCACGACCTGAGCTGAAGTCTGAGGCTTAACCAACTGAGCCACCCAGGTACCCCGCCCCTCTCTACATCTTTTGTCTTTAGCTGAGGAAGATATTTAATGTGATGGCTTGGGCCACTTTGGGGGAGTTACTCTGTTTTCCTGAGTATTTCCCATGTATACAGAAGGTATATGTATTGTTCAGATTCTGCTTGTCTTTTTCTTGTTAATCTTTTTATTACAGGGAAATCTCAACAGAGAACACAGAAGGGTAAATTATTTTTCCTCACCTGCAATTCCAGGCATACATGGATGATGTCTGTTTTTCTGACCACAATATTCTTAATCCCCAATAGTCTCTAGCACAGAGTAGAGGTTCAATAAATTTATTCATTTATTCAACATACTATTTTAACATTAACTACATGTCCTACACTACTTTAGTTTTGCAGCAATGGTCTCATGGAGCTCACGTTCCAGTGGAGAGAGACAGAAAATAAATACAAAAAACCACTGTAAGGTAATAGAAGGGCTATGAAGACAAAAAAATAGGGCAATGTCAATGGTGAGAAAGCAGAAGGCTAATGTTGTTCAGGAAAAGTCTAATTGGGGGTGTGATATGAAAAATGACACCAAACCGAAGAAGGAAAATAGCCACATGAAGATCAGGGGAAAATCTGCCAAGGCAGCAGGAAAGGCAAAAGAAAATGTCCTAAGACACAGATAAGCTTTCCTTCCTTCCAGGAAGGACAGGGAAGTTACCATGGAATCATGGGCAAAATTCACAAAAGATAAAAGATCAGAGTAGGAAATGAGAATGAGACTGGAAAGCCAAGTTGAGGAAGAAGGGGAATCAAACTTGACCTCAGCACAGTGACACAGAGGGTGGGTTGTAGAAGATCAGAGTCTCCTCCAAGTATAGATTATTCTTCTAATAAGTGATAGGTATTCTGGTAAGCATTTTACATGCATTGCCTTATTTCATTCTCGCCCACGGGAGAAAATCATCTGAGCGGATAAAGAGCTAGAAATTCCAAGAGCTTAACAATTTGCCAAGCATTCAACAAATCAACATGCGGCAAAGCTAAGATTTGACCTTAATGCCTGCCTTACTCTAAAATCGGTGCCCTTAACCATGATCTCAAACAGAGTGTCACTTGGGCAGACAGACCAGTTTGCAATAGCTGGAAGAGAACCTGTGACAAAAGGACTGTCAGATTCGAACTCTTTTTTGCTTCCTTGGAAAAACGTTTTAATGTTTCCTTCCTGACTTCACTCGTTAGTTCTTCCTCCTAACAGGTGCATAGTATAAAATGTATTGCTATAGTCCTTTCACCTCCCATTCAAGCAAGTAAACAAACTATATTTAGCTGGTGAGTGAATGCGGGAAGCTATACATGGTACAACTCCATAAGCCGAAACTCAAGGTCTAGTGACCCTCTGTACAGCTGCCGTAGTAAATCACTGTCCATATTGTCCATTCCCAAACATGTTCTAATTAGGGGGAATGCTACCTGATAGCCTTGGTTACCATCTCAAGTTTTAGTGGAGAAGTATCAGTGTGTTCACAGGTGTTAGCAAAATCTTCTAAACCACTCAACATATAAAACCAGAATACATGCAAAGAGAATGACCGATGACCCAAATTTCCTTTCGCCTCTTTCCATTTCTTTTGTTTTTATTTCTCTGTCACTAAAATCTCTCCCATTCTATAGCTTAAACACTATTTTGGTTTGCCTTCTACTGACTAAGGGAAATGGGTAGTTATACCAAGGAGCGATGAGACACAATGTGTCTCTATTCCACAGGCTTCAGTTGTAATGTTACTTGTTTAATTGTGCTTTTTTTTTCTTTAGTTTATTTATTTATTTTTGAGAGGTTGGAGAGGGGCAGAAAGAGAAGGAGAGAGAATCCCAAGCAGGCTCCACAATGATGCAGGGCTTAAACTCACAAACTGCGAGAACATGACCTGAGTGGAAATCCAGAGTCAGAGGCTTACCTGACCGAGCCACCCAGGTGCCCCTAATGTTACTTGTTTATAAAAAAAAATATGCTGAATAAAGTTAATCACACCTTATGTACGTAAAAATAATCTTGGATACCGATGTAATTACTTATTACATCCTCAGCACTATCTTTTTTTTTTTTTTCAATTGTCCATTGGGACATTGCATATTTTGAGTATTGTTATTAAAGGGGAAAGTTGAGCTTTCTCAAGGCCCATTGTTTATTTTAAAATGAAGCAGATTACTCATTTTGTTACAGAATTCAAGAAAAGAAATCCGTTAATGGATCATGAAAAATTCCATCTCCAAAACAAAGACATAAATCAGTCCAGTTTGCACTCTGTCTATGAAATATCGCACAAACTAGTGTTAGCTTTAACATAGTCCCATGTAGGTTTCATTTGGGGGAATATTGCCAATATTGGTGAGTTTTTACCAGTGATGTTGCTTTTCCTGAATCTCACTGAACCTGGAAATTGCTCCAAAATGACGGAGTAATGAGAGACAGTGGAAAAGGAGAAAAATAGTTCTCCTTCGGGCTCTGAAGCTACTTGTTTGCAATGTCATTCTTATAATCCCTTGTTTTAGCATTAGATTGTCCACACCCATATTCCATGGGACCATGTGTTCCCACTTAAAGTGGCATGTTAGCACTTTTATTTCCAGTTGCCTGCTTGCTCTTCATTTTTAATAGCTTATATATTTCATTCAGTATATCATTTTTGGAAGAATTTGAAAGAAACTATAGGCATGTTGTAATCAGTACCATTTGTTTCAGAAGACTGATTAGGTATAGGGTCTCTGACTCACATTTTTTATGTGGCCCATGTTTTTGATGATACTTCGCTGAAACATCTCTTTCTGGCCATGATGACAGCATCGAGGGAGATAGAGCTCTGTTCCTTGCAATATATTCAGATCAATTACTCTACTGTGACATGAATATTTAAAAGTAGAACATGTATGTTTATTTCCCAGTTATTTAAGCTATGCTAACAATTCTACTGAAAAAATGACGTTGCTCTGTTTTATGTATAAAAACCTGAATGAAGAAGTCACGGGGGTGTTTTTTCCCCCAAGGAAATCATAAAGCCAAGTCTTGATCTAATCAGGATTTTTTTTTTAGAGTTTGAATAGGAGTGGGGACTCTGGAATCCACCTCCATAGCCTCTTTCACTACCTCACCTCCACAACTGAACCCGGCAGACTAGAGACACACACTGACTTAAGCAGAATGTCTGTGAATAGGTCTCCTTGAGAATATCAGGTAGAACTGAAAGGTAAATTGATTGGCATCACCAGTTGCATGACTCTGGGCCTGGCAAGAGACTCCTCTGCAGCAGAAGTGTCCCCTCTGCTACTCTCAAATAATCATCATGAATTTGGGTGCATGACTCTACAGCTTTCTGGCCCATATGACTATGATGCGTTCATAAAGATCACATCAAAATGGGGACTTTCATTTCTTTACCTATACTGGACTCAAAGTTAGTACTTGAGGCAATAGTTTCCAAGCAGAAAATCAAGGACAGGGAATAAAACCCCTTGTCACTCCAATGTAGGAAAGTCATGGTGGCCCTTTCTTCCCTGGAGCTCTCCTCTCTTGGTCTCCCCCGCAATGCCCTTCACAAGTGTTGCTTGGAATGGCCAGTGGAATCTAATCAGTCATGCTAACACACTAGAAAGTGTTAAAAACTATTTACAAGTAATGGAGTCTTTCTTATATAAATACTGAAAATTGAAGGAGAGGTAGAAATTTTGAAGAGACGGAGAACAGAAGTCTGAAGCATTCAACGGTCTGACGTGCTTCACTAGGATCCTTACAGCCCATTCCATGAATGAAGGTCTATAAAAGTTCTGTGGGTTAGGAGAAAAGGACTTTGCTTTGAGTTGGTCTTTTGAAACGTGCAGATAGTAAGTCATCAGGAATGTCCTCCTCAATTACAAGAGGCAGCAATGCATGTGTAAGCAAGTGAAAACAGACACCAGCCCAGCCCTCAGGGGATTTGAGATTTCCCTAAGTACATTTATAAGATGGATTTAATGTAATTTTCCCATAAAATGAGTATATGGGAAGTGATTTTTCCAGGAACACACAGTGAGACAGTAGACAAGGAGTCTAAGAACCAGACCAGATGTCATAAAACATGAAATCTGTTCCTCAACCCTTTCACTAACTCACTGATGTGGCTTAGATTAATTTACTCAGTTTCTAATCCTTTTATAAAAACAATGCTTCCTGTTTATTTTTAGAATGATCCACTCAAAACCTTTAGCTGTTCTTCTCGTCCATTTTAGATTATAGCATAAGAAAAGTTAGAACTTCCTTTCAGACTATCACGATAGTTAACTTATCACAGAAGGAAGAAAAAGAATCAGACCGAGGTTACTATTGTTCCAGAACAAATGCTAGCACAGAGCAAAGGTGTTCAATGCACACTGCCTTCCCTTAGCATCAGAGGACAGCTACCAATAACAAATATCTACATGAACCAAGGCAGACTTCACACTTCTGCTTTACAGATACGTCTGCTAATGGGGCTGAGTCTACAGCAGCCTGAGTCTGGGTACCGACCCCTGAAAACCACAATTTATGATGAAGCCAGGGCTCTCTGGGTATAGATACCTATAGTTAAGGTAGCTTCTGATATCTTTATCCTCAGCTGACTTAATCTAGTGGCAAGGAAAGGCACTGTCAATTTCAGATCAGTTCCTTTTCTGGGCTATCCTCAGTTAACAAAGGAAGGAAATGTTAAACATCCCTGACACCTCTTCAGCATGATTTCCCCAATCATTGACCCTGACATTATAGGGTCTTTTGATAATATTGATATTTTACCCAGATGTGTTGTGCCAACGGTGTACTAGGGCCTGGACACCTCAGGCCGAACTCATCAGAACAATTGAGGGCAGAATAATGTCCCAAGATGAACTCAGAGTTAAATTTAAAAGGAGTGAGCTCTAAGACATGGTAGTAAGTAAGACAGGAAAACTAGAAACCCAGGGCACCTAATTTTAAGGTCAAAGCCATGTGTTTGTTAAGAAGTAAATAAAGATGAAGAAAGGCAGGCACTACATCCAACTACCAAATCCCTTTTTTGTGACAATATGGCAACCTCATGCAGGGCCCAGAGCAGGGTCATAAAGAATTAGTTGCCTTGATTATATATCTCTATTATTTGCTAACATTAACAGGCACACTGTCTATCTTAAACTCTTCCCCTGTTCCTCATGACCAATATACTTACAAATGAAAAACAACAACAGTAACATTATTATTCCCCCTTTTTTTGTTTAAGTGTATTTATTTTGAGAGAAACAAGGACAGTGTGAGCACGGGAGGGACAGAGAGAGAAGAGAGAGAGAATCCCAAGAGGACTCCGCACTGCCAGCACAGAATCAAGACTCCCGAAACTGTGAGATCATGACCTGAGTGGGAACCAAGAGTCAGACGCTTAACCGACTGAGCCACCCAGGTGCCCCCGCCCCTACATGTTTTTAATACGTGCTTCTTCAGTGTCAGATTCAAAGACGTATTAAGGTCCATTGTGGTCTTTCTTTGGAATTCTCTAGTTTGGGGAAAGGGAATTTAAGGTCTAAAAGGAGTGAAAGGAGGGCACCTTGGTGGCTCAGTCGGTTGAGGTTCCCACTCTTGATTTAGACTCAGGTCATGATCTCACAATCATCAGGTCGAGCCCCTCAGCGCAGAGCCTGCTTGGGATTCTCTCTCTCTGCCCCTCCCCTGATCTCATGTGCTCACACCCATGCGCGCGCTCTCTCTCTCTCAAAATAAACAAATAAATGTTTAAACAATAAATAAACAAAAGAAATGAAAGAACGAAAACTATAGTGGCTGAAAGCAATATTCAAATTTTCTCACAGAGGAGGAAAAAAGAGGCATACATGGGTGTGGGAAGGCAAGAAATTTGTAACCACCAGTCTCTAAACTAAGAGAAACATCTATATGATAAAACAAACAGCAATCATGCAAACCCTCCAAACTTCAGTCAGAACCAAGTGTGGTTTTTAAAATAAAAATATTTGAGAACTTGTGACCAGATGTCTATATTTTAGAAACCATTCAGAGTGATTTTCAGTTTTGTTGTTTTTGTTTCAGGGGGCTGCTCCTCTTATTTCAAAATAAAACAAAGCAAAACAAAACAAACCAAAACAAAACAAACCAAACCAAAACAAAACAAAACCCACCTGAACTGAGTAAAAGAAGTTGTCCAGAGATGTTTGATAGATTAGATTCATCAGAGAGTAGGAATGCTTTGTAATGTCCTTCATTTTCACCCCATTCTCAGACTGTTAGAATTTAGCATTAAGGACTAGCTACCAAAAACCTAGTCACATTTTATATTCATTATTTGGAATATTTTTCTCATTGAATTGCCACATTTGGTAGCTAAATATAATGAACATGTGTTTACTGAGGAGAGAGTAAATAGTATTGGACATCTGATTAACAGATGGATAATTCTTTTAACTGCTGGAAGACTAACATTTTCTCATGGTAGCTTTAGGAACGATAAAGAAGCAAATGTGAAATTTGAATTTCATGTAACAGAATAGATACAGTACAGAGATAGTTAACATTCTGTAATACAGAATATTATTTAGATTAAAATTTTCTTTTTCATATACGGTTGAAAATAAATTTATGTTGATTTCAAACACAAGAGAACTTTATTTTGAATCTATGTGGTTTCCCACAAAATTTTCACTAATTATTCTGTTTCCTAAAGATGGTGTAAAGAAAAGATTTCAGAAGGCTGCCTGGTTCATGTACTATTTATTCTGATAAATGCATTATGGAATAAAAAGCCAATAATGTTTCTCCCAAGTGATTTTTTTTTACCTTCCATCTTTTTATCTTACATTGTCCTTTGAATGCTCAACAGCATTTAGAATATTTTCTGGTTTTTTTCCTTCATACGTAATGAAACACAGGTACTCCCTCTTTGTTAATTTAAAACTGACATATCTCCCATTTGCAGTACTTTTTTTCATAGTGTGTGATGAAGAATTCCACAGTTTATATAAAAATTATAACCAAATTACTGTATCATATTGAAATGTTCTTATAGTTGACTCATTATTGATCAAGTTCTTAGAAAATCTCCTGCAGGTCACATGATGTCTCAGTTCCGGTTCCATGAAAATAGGCTTTGATACAAGGATTTAGATGCAAAACATTTATTGGGAGAGTATTCCTAGGAGCTAGGTCTTGTGTAAGTAAGGAAGGCAGGACTGGGAAAAGGGAAAATCTGACACTATGATTGCAACTGAAGCCTCAGCCAATCAATCCTACAAGGAGTTCTGGACCTAAGCAGATCTTCCAGATGTGTCCCATGCCATTAGCTATCAGCAGACCCCCAATGGGGGTGAAAAAATGGAATGTAGACAAGGGCAAGGAGATTCCTTGCAGATAAGGATGAGTCCCAGTGAAGGCAGAGCAGTGAGCCTTCAGCATTTGATACTTCTGGAAGCTGGAGGAATGCATCCATAAGCCCCGAAAAGAAGATCAGGGACTGGCACCAAATATTTTTTTGGTTAAAAATCTGTTCTATAGACTGAATCATTCAGGTAGAACTTGGGAAATTTGGTAGCATGATAACAAGAATACTATCACATATTAATCTTTTAAAATCAAGAAGATGTCTACATTTGTCTATCTACAAAATATCCCTCTTTGTTTTCTTTTTCAGACGTTCATGAATCAGATAACTTCCAAATAAAAGTAGGGCTCGTTAGGAACAGGGACATGCTCAGATTACCTTAGGATATAGGGTAACTTATCATCCTCCCTCCACCCCAAATCTGTTCTTTTATTTTTCTCCTAGGCATACAGTTGCCCCGCTAAAGACGAAATTTCCCAGCCTCCCTTGTGAATAGGTGTGGTCATGTGACTTAAGTTCTCACCATTACGATGTGAGTAGCATTGAATGGGTAACTTCTAGATCCTTTTAAAAAATGCTTTTCTGGAACTTGTTTTTCTTCCCTTTCCTTTCTCCAGGCTGAAGTGGAAATTACTAGAACAATCCCATAAGTATCATGTTAAAGTTAGCAAAGATGCCTCCGCTCTGTGGAGTAAAGCCCACCTGTCTATTGTGAAATGTTACTTTTGCAAGATATAGATGTCTATTTCTTGTAAGCTACTCTATTTTTAAATTTATTTGTGGGAAGAGTTTTGCTTTCTACCTAATTAAAGTAGAGATTATTTTAAAAAGACACGTAAAATAAGAGATATAGGAATATCTGTGTTTTATGAAAGATCAAGAATGGGAAAGTCATTTGTGATACAATAATCTCTAGAAACCAGATTACCTGGTTTTTCTTCAGTATAACATTTCTGATACTCCCTTCTCTAGTTTTTCTTTTTTTAGAAGTTTATTTATTTATTTTAAGAGAGAGAGACAGAGACAGCATAAGCAGTAGAGGGGCAGAAAGAGAGGGAAAGAAAGAATCCCAAACAGGCTCTGAGCTATCAGCATAGAGCCCAGCTTGGGGCTCGAACCCACGAACTGTGAGCTCATGACCTAAACGTAAATCAAGAGTTGGACACTTAACCAACTGAGCCACCCAGGTGCCCCTCCCTTCTCTAGTTTTGTGCTAATGATGATTGAACAAATCCTTGTCTTGCTGGTCCTAATTACTCTCTGTAGTCTTATTTCATGACTTCTGCTTAGGCACACCTCCTTTCTTCTGCTTTTTTGCTGATTGGCTTCTCTCTTTCTGCTTTTCAGCTTATAGAACCTCAAATAAACTACTCTGTCCGTATGACTCACATTTTAAGGGAAAACATCTGATTGGTTTCCATTGTAACTGTTAGCTCTGTTGGGCAGAACGCTCACTCCAGACCGCTTCATAGACTTCCTGGGAGCCTAGTGTTGAGCAGCCCTTAGGCCAAGTATTGTAGGAGATTTTGTCAATTTGGGCTGCCCCGCATCCAACCTCCTTCCCATTTGTTTAGACTTTCCATTGTGCATGTTTTGGAAGCAGCCATAGGAAGCCAGGAATTTCTCCTTGTTGCTTGGCTCAAAGAATGGTCACATGAACTACGCTCAGAAAACCAGGTGTCTTCACCTGGTATTCAAATCAAGACAAAGTGACATAAATTCCCAGAATCAGTTAGAGACTGCCACCGCAATGGTGGCAGTATGATCAAGATTCCAATAGCTTGAGCAGTGTTATCTTAAGTAGATTGTACCTGAGACATTCTCTTGACAATGTCCCTCGCTGCTCTTACACTCCTGTTTTGTAAGAATGATTATTTTTTAGTTTTTATTTTTAGAGAGAGAGAATGCAAATGGGGGAGAGGGATAGAGGAGAGAGAGAGAGAGAGAGAGAGAGAGAAAGAAAGAGAGAGAGAACTCCAGGCAGGCTCCATGCTCGGTGCACAGCCCAACGCAGGGCTCCATCCTATAGCCCCAGGAGCATGACTCGAGCCAGAACCAAGAGTTGGACGCGCAACCAACTGAGCCAGGCGTTATAGGAATGATTTTTCAAACATTATAAATTCTGTGAGTTTCTCAACATCTATCCTCCCCGCAAAAATCTTTTTTGGTGAGGTAGCAATTTATCTCGCTTGCACCCCAGGTCTTCATTATGGTGGGTATTGGCACCCATCTGTGATCCAATCAGCTATGACTGGGTTGGCGGGGCCATTCAATTGGCTTTCCTCAGAAATGGTTGCATAAGTAAGGCAGGTAACCTGAGGATATTAGGATACATTCATTTAAATTTATTAAAGATAAAAGAATAAGGTAGAAAGAAAACTCTTTTTGCATGTGCTAGTTTACTTCCTATAAACAGAAAGCAAAGGTGCAATAACTTTGAAAAGGCAATGATTTATTCTGTTACCAAAGGCTTTCTCTTAGAAAAGCCTGAATCTGGGGTACCTGACTGGCTCAGTTGGTTAAGCAGCCAACTTCAGCTCAGGTCATGGTCTCGCAGGTCGTGAGTTTGGGCCCCGTGTCAGGCTCTGTGCTGACAGCTCAGTCTGGAGCCTGCTTCAGATTCTGCATCTTCCTCTCTCTCTGCCCCTCCTCTGCTCACACTCTCTGTCTCTCAAAAGTAAATAAACATTAAGAAAGAAAGAAAGAAAGAAAGAAAGAAAGAAAGAAAGAAAGAAAGAGGGAGGGAGGAAGGAAGAAAGAGAGAGAGGGAGGGAGGAGGGAGGGGGAGGAAGGGGGAGGGAGGAGGGAGGAAGGGAGGAATGAAGAAAGGAAGGAAGGAAGGAAGGAAGGAAGGAAGGAAGGAAGGAAGGAAGGAAGGAACAAAACAAGAAAAGCCTAAATCTAAAACTGAAAGAAAAACCAGCCTCTCTTCTGGTTATACTCAGCAATGCTTCTCTCTATTCACCAGTGACCACTGGATGCAAGCACAGCGAAAGCTAAACTCTAGCCGTGGCTTAACTCTAAAACAGTGTTCAGACATCCAGTGTCTGGAAAAGCCACATTCATGTACTTCAGTATTATTCTTTGCAACTTCCATAACCTACATCAAGTTTTATATATTGTCTCAATTAGAAGCACTAAATCTATTCTCTGGAAGATAAACATAGTTAGGTACTAAAATAAAATATTCTGCCTTTAAAAATAAGCATAATGGCCATTTAAAAACAGCCTTCTTCCTGAGATTCCTGAGAATCATTGCTATAAAATCATGGTGCTCTAATTAGGCAAGTGATGGATATACCTCTTTTTAAAAGCTTTTAAATGAATGACATGGAATCTGTAAAGAATTTTAATGACAGCCCTTCCTAAGTCTTACTACTATACAAGGTAATTGAACTAATATCACACTGAATAATCAAGATTTTCCTTCATAAGCCCTTTTATTTTTCACTTTTAAAGTGTATAACAGTATTCACTAAGCGATGAAAAATAGATGCATCTTCATGATAATATAAGCACTATCGATTTTCAGTTTTCAGAATCAACCTATATATAAAGCACATATGAGATTTGCTTATGGTTATAAAATGGGATTTAAGAGTCCTGATAATCACAAAGTAAAGGTACAGCCGGCAGAATCTGAGACATGAAAGTGGGAGAGAGACCCTGAAGACAGTTGATGGGACAGAAGTAGAGGCTGAAGTTGATCCAAGTTCTAAAGTTTACCAAAGAAGGAACAAAACAATAGTGGAAGAAGGGAGCGTCAAGTGTTGCCAAGTAGATGAAATTCTCATATTTTTATTGATGGATAAGTAATAAGCAGTATTCAGAGTAGATAAATCTAAATTTGCTTTCACTCTTTATTTCACTGTGGCTTGGCAATAGATAATGATATGTGGATATAACTGTCCATAGGATCCCACAGTAGGACAGGGTCTAGAGTGTGTTACTCTAGACTCTAGACAGACTCTAGAGTGTGTTAATTGGGTTTGCTACACTATGCCTACGCTAAAATAGTGCAAGCTAGCATTCTACTATCTACAGTACTTTCTTTCACACTTTATAATTTCTCTTTGCCCTTTCCTTCCTCCCTCCCTCCCTCCCTTCCTCCCTCCCTTCCTCCCTCCCTTCCTCCCTTCCTTCCTCCCTCCTTCCCTCCCTTCCTCTTTCTCTCTCTTTCTCTCCCTCTTTCTTTCTTCCTTTTCTTTCTCTGTTATACTGCCTGTTGTGCCTGCAGCAAGCACATTGGTAAGAAATGGATTACAACTCCCCCCTGGGTTTAGGATGGCTGAGAGCAGGCCCTGAGGATCTCCTGAGGTCCCAGTGTGCTGTCTTAGGTTTGTGACTTTGTGTTCTTATCCATCTCATTGCCACCTCTTTTCCATTCCTATGATGGTGCTATCAAGGACAGTTGAAGTACAGACAGTTTTTCACAGGCATCTTCAACTCCAATTGCGGAGAACATTTCTTCCTTGTTGTCAGGAAGCCTTCTCTGTGAATTGTCACCGGCCTTCTCTGTTAATCCTGTGACTTCTCATTCTCCCATGGCCTTTTCTGAAAGCTGTCACTGCTGCACCTTGAATCCTTCTGTCTTTTTCTTCTTTTCTCTTCTCTCTCCTGAGTCTCCTCTTAATTTTCTCAGTTTTCTTGTAAGAAGGCTGATGATGATATATATGTTTGTGTGTATATAAGCAGATATATATGTGTGTATGCACACATACACGTATTGGCCATACTCCTTTATATAGACCAAATATAGTATGCATCTCTTAAAAGCATCCCAATCTTGTCAATTTCAGCTTTTGTCATTTTCAGTATTGTTGGATAATCAGAGTGAATTTCCTTACAGTCAGAGACATTGGACTGGAGTTTTAGAAACTGTTACCAGTTTTTGAACTTCTATGTATGTTTGAGAGTGCTCAGATGTAGGTTCAAAAAAGTACTAGAGCAGATCCTTAAGGTGAAGGTCACTCTTTTTCTTCCAAAGAGAAAATTGAGTTTGTTACCATGTAATACACACATTCTTATATGAGTAACATGTGTTTATATGCTTATTTTCCATCTGTATACTCTCTTTGGTGGGGTGTCTGTTCAGCCCTTTTATCAATAGAGCCTTTTTATGCTTATTAGTTAAAGATTTATTATATTTCAACAAGGGTAGAGACATTATTAAAAAAATACATACTTAAGATAGGATTGTAGATATATGATAAAGTGAGATCAGGACAGAAAAGTCTAAGCTGATTCATTTGACAAAGAAAAGTCGTGGATGTAGATATTTCATGAAAGGGAGAAACCTGGGAAAATATTCAAAACAGGCTTTAAATGTAATCATTTGGTGAAACGTATTGAGTGATTCTGATGTCAGCTTTCAATGACGTATGTTGAAATCCAGATATAGTGTATAACTCTGGATACCACATTGCGAAATAATGCTTTTTCTGAAAACGTGTGTTAGTTAAAATTACACAATAATATCATAGAGATGAACTAATGGTCATCTAAATGATTTCAGCCGTGGTTTTAACTTGTACACTTCTGCAAGGCAGGATTTATTTAACTCCCTCAGGGATGCTTAGTGTTTGTTGTAAAGTGTGTGTCTTAGGTCCTTTGCTGATGCTTTTAAGTAACAATTATATCCATTATTAGAAATGTTACCTTTGTTATGGTGGCAAGAAGATCCACCAGAATGTTTCCTTAAGGAAGGATCATTTCTCACCGTGGCTTTTAGGGTCTTCAAAGCCAGACAGTGCTGCTGTAATAAATTTGAAGAAAGTTAACAAGTACAGGCAAGGAAATGACTGGAGGAAATATTTTGAGAGAAAAAGAGCAAATATGGCAATTATTTACTTGAAAGTAAATGCTGGCTGTTTAATCGGCATGAGAAGAAAAGCAAAAAAAAAAAAAAAAAAAAAAAAAAAAGTCTCTTTTATAGAATCTGCTCTGTGAGGGGCGCCTGGGTGGCTCAGTCGGTTGAGCGCCGACTTCGGCTCAGGTCACGATCTCGCGGTCCGTGAGTTCGAGCCCCGCATCGGGCCCCTGTGCTGACAGCTTAGAGCCCGGAGCCTGTTTCAGACTCTGTGTCTCCCTCTCTCTGACCCTCCCCCATTCATGCTCTGTCTCTCTCTGTCTCAAAAATAAATAAAAACGTTAAAAAAAAAAAAAATTAAAAAAAAAAAAAAGAATCTGCTCTGTGAGAAGAGAGTCCTTGGCCCACCAGGGATGGGGGACAGTGGTGGAGTAGTCCCCAAGGGCCCCCTCAGGCAATAACTTTTGCACCTTTGCAAATTTGACAAAGGTATCCGAAATTTTCACATCACTGATTTCTCATTTAAATTCAGAAAGGCACTGCTTTATCTTCCTCCTTTGTGATTGGTAGTTAATTTTTACAGAATGGCTTTGGTGGAGGTTTTCAGCTTCCTCTCTGACCACTAAATGGAGGGCCTTGGGGGCCGTGTCCTCAAAGCCCAGAAAAAGAACAAATTCATGCATGCTCTTCCTTTTTCTTTTTTTTTTTTTTTACCCATTATCTACATTCTCCACTTCTTCAAGCAATAGCTCACCATTTATTTATTTCCTGAATCTTTTCCTATCCATCTACATCACAAAATGAGTCTCAGGTGCCATCAGAGTGTAAGAACTATGAATTGTGCCAGATTTCCCAGCGTTTGCTTCTATGTTGTTTTGGTTCAGTCTACCATTTCTCAGACGCGTGCGTTCTGCTTGCCCAGCTAGACCATAGGTCTTTTCAGTGGACGTATGCTACATTTTATATACTCTTGAACTACTACAGTTAAAAAAAAACGTGCTAGGCATTTCATAGACACTATTTTAGGCCCCCGATAAATTAATGTAATCTCACAGACTTATTCAGTCCATTTATATTGACTGTTTTGTGTCACTTAGCATATCCAACACTTAGAACTGGTCCTCACACCTATAACAGTTCCTGGAACATTAAGAGTACTCAACACATACTTGTTGAAAGAAGGAATGATTTATATTTTTTCAAATATTTTTATTGTCTTAAAAAAGATGCATTTTTAACATGGAAAATCTCCTTTTCCTTTGCCTGGTCACCTTCTCCTTTCCAGACAGATGGTAAGGATTTCTCTAAGATAGTTCATTCTACATTTTATCTCTTAGAGTCAGATTTTTTTTTTTTTTTTTCTCAATTCAGATTTAATTTTATGGTGGGATTTGGACATGATTCTTTTGGCACTTGCCCTAAATACTTTAGCACTCTGGATTCAAGTGCATAGTGATAAGAGGTGTGTTTCACTTTATATATTCTCTTTTTTTCTGTTGAAAGTATCAAAAAGTATTTCTTTGTAGGCTGTAACTCACAAGTCTTTGCTATGAGACACACAGCATTCCATCTTTACAATCAGATTTTTCAGAACCCCTCATGAGAGTTTAAAAAAGGGTGTAATACCAAATCAGAGTTGACACAACCTTGTGGTTGTTTCCCTTCACTAGATTTTAAAACTTTAATGAGCTTAAAAATATCTGATTTCTCAAAACTCCTTCTCACTTGAAGTGAGAAAAAATTAATTCGTACTAAACACCCTAATAAATTCACTACCCTTTACCTTTTATTATAACATCTAACCGGCCTTAGATAATTTATAAAATTGTGGTTTGATTGGATAACCCTTTTATATCTTACCAGTAATTAGACTCTGGGATATCCATTTACCCCTCTGGACCCTATGTAAATATTTGGGTTGCATAGCAGACACTGCTTCCAGTGTGTTTCGCCTAACTATCTATTGTAAGGACGTAAAGATAAAGCCAATTTGCACGAGTTATGAAATTTCACTGATTAATTTATGCTGTTGGGTCGGAAAGATTTGTTCAAATAAGATGTAAATTGTCCAGAACTAATAGTCTTCAGACAGACACAGTTTATGTGGCAATCTGATAGTCCAGAGGAGAAAATAAAGAGATTAAATCAGACACTGTAGTATTCACTAAGTCTTTGATTCACATACCCAGTCAGGAGGTAGAAGAGTAGTTCGCCCCAACAGTACCCGAAGCCCAGGAAATACAAGTGGTTTGCTCAAGGTCACCCTGAAGAGAATGGCCAAGCCAGTGAAGATCAACCCTGCTCATTTCCGTGACAACATTCTTTCACCTCTGCGCCACGCTGCCTCCTACTGAGGAAAGCAAATGTGCTAAGTCCCGCCTACTGAAAGCCTATGGTTCAAAATCAGCACTTATCTGTGTCCGCACCTCCTCCTCCCTCAACAGAGTGTGGCTCATCGCCTGCTGTATAGCCAAACACACTCACACGCAAACCCACCACAAGACCAGAGGCAGGAGAAGTCAGCCACTGGCTGTCAGCCTCTTGGTCCTGCGTGACCGTTAGCAGGGTTTCCACACTAAGGTTTAAGGTTGATTACCTTCAGAAAGCCACTGCTAAAACATTGCCGAGCGGGAGGAAAGAGAATTAGGATATCCCTGACACGGGACTTGGCTTATACTTCTCACAAGAAACTATGCAACCCTCAATGTTTTCAATTCAGTAAACACCCATTGAGTATGTAATATATGCCGATCGGCTCCCAGTGAAACCCAAATATTCTAGGGCCACCCCCAGCCTGTGGCCACAGCCAAAGGCATGCTACTGTGGCGGCTCAAACAGTGCGCCCCTGGTAACATTAGGATGTCATGCAGGACCTTTGCTCTGCATGAGGATCTGCAGGAGCTGCGCCCTCATCCCAGCCCCGCCTGCCCTGACACCGCCAGCTCCCTTTTCCATAAATCACTTTTTGATACGATCCCGTTCAGATCCCCTCCCATCACTTCCTATCACATTTACAGGAAGATTCTCAACTCTGCCCTGGCTGACAAGGCCCTACGTAATCTGGCTTCTGCCATCCCATCTGACATCTTTGCCTGCTGGGCTCCAAGGCTGGCCTGCTTGCTTTCGCTCACAGGAGGCACACTGGTTCCTGCCTCAGGCTCCTTGTATTAATGGTTCCTTCCGCCTAGTACATTTTCCTGTTATCCCAATAAATTCCTCAAATCTCAGCCTAACATCACAATCTAAATTAGCAACCTGGGGGCCTGGTGGTTAGGATTCAGTGCTCTCGTCACTGTGACCTGGGTTCAATTCCTGATCAGTGAATACCTTTCTTTGCTAATCAATGAGTAGAAAGTTTCTGCTATGCAAAATGAGTAAGTCTCAGAAACCCACTGTGCAACATGCATAGTCAATACTGTACTGTGCCCTTAAAAACCTGCTAAGGGAGCAGATCTCATGTTAAGTGTTCTTACCACAATAAAATAAAATAAAAATTAAATTAGCTACTCAACCCCCCACCATTATATGGCCCATCACTCTATTTTATTTTCTCCATCACACTTACCACTCTCTAATGGAGTACGCTCCATGAAAAGTATAATGCAGACCACAGAGGTAATTTTAAAGTTTCTAGTAGTCACCTTAAGAAAAAAGTAAAAAAAAAAGCAGAAATGAAGAAATTGATTTTAATAATCTATTTTATTTAATCCAATGCATTCAAAATGTTATCACTGCAACATGTAATCAATATAAAAGTTATTAATGAGTTACTTTACATTCTTTATTTCTGACTTAGTCTTTGAAATCTGGACCATATATTTTACACTGATAGCACATCTCCATATAAACACTAACTTTTCATAGGAAATGGTTGATCTGTAGTCAGATTTCATAAAATTTACAGTTGAAAAAATAGATTCACATACCCATGTTATTCCAAAGGTACTTAAAAGCTCTCCTGATAACTGAATTGAGTAATAGTTAAAAACAATTTTTTTTGAGAGAGAGACAGAGACAGCACAAGTTGGGGAAAGGCAGAGAGAGAATGAGGGAGAGAGAGGGAATCCCAAGCAGGCTCCACACTGCCAGTGCAGAGCCTGATGCAGGGCTCGAACCCACGAAGCCATGAAATCAAGACCTGAGCTGAAACCAAGAATCGCATGCTTAACCAACTGAGTCACCCAGGTGCCCCTCAGTTTTAAATTTTAAATACAAATTAATTTAAATTTAAAATTAGTTCTCTGGTCACACTGGCCACATGTCTTTAGTGGCTATCATATTAGATAATACAG
This sequence comes from Panthera pardus, assembly GCF_024362965.1. Taxonomy (NCBI): domain Eukaryota; kingdom Metazoa; phylum Chordata; class Mammalia; order Carnivora; family Felidae; genus Panthera; species Panthera pardus. The sequence continues at coordinate 19,272,348 of NW_026527002.1, forward strand.
CTGTAATATTAAATGCTATTTTCTGGGATTTCCTTCCAGTTCTTATCTTCACCTTTATTTAAGCAGGGGTCTCATTTATCTGTTCACTACTTTACTCCTGGCAGTAAGCATATGGTTAGCACAGAGTTTAATAGATGTTTATAAAATGATTACCTGAATCTGTGGGCCAGAGATTCCTATTTCTCAGACAACAGAGCACCATGGCCGAAAGCACAGTCTCAAGCCAGATACCCAACTTTGGATTTGACCTTGTTACCTATTAGCTATGGGACCTTGTGCAACTCAGGCTTTCTGTGGCTTAGTTTCCTCATCTGCTGTTGAAGGGAATCGTGACACCTGATGCCTGGGGTTGGTGGGAGGATTAAATGCGCTGATATGTCTAAAATGCTTACAACAGGGCCTGGCCTCAGAAATGCAATGTCTTTGCTACATAAATTCTACCAATTCCAGACCCACCCCTTGTTTAAGATTTGCTCTGAACATGTCCCCATCATCTCTAGGCCCCCACCTTGCCTCTCTGCATTTGCCTTGCAGCCCTGAGTGTTTGGCCCCAGCTGTTGAACCTGCTGTTCAGTCTTCACCTGTCCCCTGTGGTTAGTAATCCAGCCCCTTCCCATCATTCATCTGGGTTGCTGCTGAGACTAGATGCCCACACTTAACCCTGGCCCCAGTGCCCACTCAATCTCTTCTGGGAGCTGAAAAGGGGAATAACGGCTCTTTCCTCTCTGTGTTAGGCTGCTTTAGAGGGCCCGGGCACATTGGTGCCTGCCCCAAGTGGTTCTTTAAGATTCACATGAACACAGGTATGCACATCCCTATAGAGCAGTTAGGTCAAGATTGGCTCAGATGACTGCCTGTACTGTGCCAGGAGCCATTTCTTTCGCTTACTGCTCACGGTCTTTGCAAAGGCAGCTCACCAGGCCATACTGGTAATATGGTAATCCCTTTGCACAGATTCTCTCCTAAAACCCCATAGACTTCTTTAATATTTTACTGGTAATATGGTAATCCCTCTGCATGGATTCTCTCTTCGAACCCACAACCTTCCTTTAATATTTTACTACTACCCTTCTGTATTAATACTTAGGATTCTACAAATGAAAAACAGAAACAATAAGATATACATGATATAGCTATAGAAGATATAGATATATAGATAAATACAGATATAGATACAGATATAGATATAGAACCAGATATAGATAGATATAGATATATGACATAGATATAGATATAGATATAGATATAGATATAGATATAGATATAGATATAGATATAGATGATACAGATGATAGAGGAACTGGCTCACACAATTATGGAGGCAAACAAGTCCCCTGATCTGCTCTGTGGAAACCCACTAATGCCAGTGGTATAATCGCAGTCTTAATCTAAAGGCCTGAGAACTAGGTACACCAATGGTGTAAGTTCCAGCTTAAGGGTGGGAGAAGACTGTATTCCAGCTCTGTCAGGCAGACAACTCTACCAACCTCTTCCTTTTTATTCTTTTCAACCCCTCATGGGTTTGGATGCTGCCCTCCTACTTTGTGGAGGAACATGTTTTACTCAATCCATCGATTCAAATGCTAACGTCTTCCAGAAACACGTTCATAGCCACACTGAGGAAATAATGTTTAAACAAGTATCTGAGTATCCCATGGGACCATCTGACACATAAAATTAACTATCACACACCCATGTCTGTGTATGTCTGAATTTTGATTGTTGACATTGTCTAAATTCTTTTTATGAGAAGAGGGGTCTTGGTAGTGTGACAAGGTTAAGAGATCATTGTGAAGCATTCAGCATATACCTGACATATACTAGGCACTCAAATATTTGTGGATTGAAGGAAAAGACTAGATGATGTTCCTTAGGCCATGTATAAACCAACCTGGAAGGGGGAAGAAGGCTGACCCTATTCTGATATCTCTTAGATTTAGCCTCACCCTGATACATACAGTATCATGAGCATTACAAAACTAAGCAACCTAGGGAGAGCCTGGGTGGCTCAGTCACTTAAGCATCTAACTTTGGCTTAGGTCATGATCTCACAGTTCACGGGTTCGAGCCCCATGTGGGGCTCTGTGCTGATAATTCCAAGCCTGGAGCCTGCTTCAGATTCTGTGTCTCCCTCTCTCTCTGTCCCTCCCCTGCTAGCACTCTGTCTGTCTCTCTCTCAAAACTAAATAAACATTACAAATAATAATAATAATAATAATAATAAAGCACCACAAAGGCCTTCCCCTCAATTCGATTCTAGTTGGTAGAGGTGACAAACAAAGATTAGCATAATGTATAACAACCCAGAGAGAGGAACAGCATGGCCCAGGTACGCACTGGCACTGTAGTGAAGCAGGCAAGGCACAGAGGTCGCAGTTATATGGAGCCGGGTTCAAATCCTGTCTCCACGGCTGGGTAACTCAGAGACGGAGGGCAAGTTATTCTCAACCTCTCTTCATCTGCAAAGATGAACTTCCCTGTTAGGATTAGTTCCCTCTGCCTCACAAACGTCTGGTCATTCTCATCTCTCCTCTACTAGGAATGTGCCGGCTGAGTCTCAAGCAATAAAACACAGAACTGCCCCTTCCCTTCCCCGTACCCTCAAAAACAGTTCAGAGAAGGATGTTTTTACAGGTGTTGCCTTTAAATATCTCCCCATAAAGGAAGGCTATTTTAGTGAGGTTTCTATGGGGATTTCTTTGTTTATAAGCTGAAATAGTTCTGAAAAAGAAACCATCTATCTGGTTTGAGAATGATTTACTCCTCAGCTGATTTAATAGCAGAAAATGTATATTTGCATTACACCATACAAATGTCTCTTTATGTTTGTAAGAATATGAAATTTTAAAATAAACAGGTGTTTTAAAACATATTTTATTCTTTTGGTCTATTAGCAAAAAGCAGTTTCAGTAGGAAGAAATATATGCTGCTTGGATAGGCCATGCTTCCACTTGGAGGGGTGATATCTTTGTCCTCTAGGCAGAAAGTGAAGTCATTAAAATTGGTTTAAAAATCAAAGCTAAACCAATAAAAACAAAAACCAACGCACACAAAAACACTAAAACAAGAAACACACCTGTACCTGTCATATCATAGTCTGAGGTGACCAAACGGAGAGAGCTCTTAAACTTTGTGAAGGCAGCCTTAAGTGGACCCTCAGAGCTGCCAGGAAGTCTTACCTCGTGACTCACACTCCTCTCCAGGCCAACTATTTCACATTTTCCTATTATGGGTTGAATTGTGTCCCCATAAAAATTGTGCCCCCCCCCCATTACTCAGAATATGACCTTATTCAGAAATAGGATTATGGTAGATGTGATTAGTGGAGATGAGATCATACTGGAGAAGGATGGGCCTCTAATCCATGTGATATGACTGGTGTTCTTCTACTACGAGGGGGGAAAGACACACAGAGGGAAGACACCATATAATGACTTAGATCGGAAAAAGAATCTACAAGCCAAAGAATGCATTTTCAAGCATTGCCAGAAAACCACCAGAAGCTGGAAGGAGACAAGGAAGGATTTCCCTGATAGGTTTCAGGGGGAGCATGACTCTGTTGACAGCCTGATTCGGGACTTCCAACCTCCAGAACTGTGAAACATAAATTTCTATTGTTTTAAGCCACCTAGTTTGTGGTATTTGGTTATAGCAGTCCTAGGAAACTAGTGCACTTCCTCTCACCCTGCAAACATCCATCGTCCCTTCAACTTCTCACCACTCGTTGCAATTCAGCTAGTGAATGTTAGTTAGAACATAGGAGTAATCGTAAACACACCCTCATGACCCTCCACCCCCGCCAATCAGCTGAGCTGCGGCTGAACTCCCTCCAGAGTTTCCAGACTGCACTGTTTCTGCTGCAGTCTGAAGCTGGTCTGCCCCCACCCCATCCGTGAACTGGACCTCTCTCTCACCTGCTCTAGGACCTCTAGGACCTGCAATTACAGTTGACCGTTGAACAACACAGGTTTGAACTGCATCGGTCCACTCATATGTGGATTTTTTTGATAAATACAGTACAGTACTGTAAATATATTTTCTCTTCCTTACGATTTGCCTGATAACGTTTTCTTTTCTCTAGCTTATTTTATTGTAAGAATACAGTATATACTGAAACTAACATCGAAAATATGTGCTAATTGACTATTTATGTTGTCAGGAAGGCTTCTGGTCAATGATAGGCCATTAGTAGTTAGGTTTTGGGGAGTCAAAAGTTATACACAGATTTTCAACTGCATGAAGGGTCAGCACCCCTAACACCTGTACTGTTCAGGGTCAACTGTATATCCATCTGCTCCCACATCACCAGATTTTCCTCCCAGATACATAATTCTATCAATAAACAGATAGGCTTTAAATTACCCAAGTGGAAGGAAGAAAGAAGGAAGGAAGGAAGGAAGGAAGGAAGGAAGGAAGGAAGGAAGGAAGGAAGGTCCATTTCTTGACCCACATTCCCTTCTAACAGCCACCCCCATTTTGTTCTCCCTTTTCTAGAAAAACACTCAGAATAGTTGTATATCCTCACAGACTCCACTTCCTCAACACCCATTATCCACTAAAAGAATTCTTAACAAGATTAAGAAAGACCTCCACCTTCGGTCCTCAGTCATCCTGCTTGACTTCTCAAGTTCTTGCCATAGTTGATCACTCTCTTTTTTTTTAGACATTCTTGTCACTTGATTTCTAGGGCCACCACACTCTCTTGATGTCTCTCCTCCTTCACAGGCCATTTCTTTTCAGTGTCCACTGCTGGGTCCTCTTCTCCCAGGCCTCATAGTTTTTGAGTCCTCAGAGCTGATATCTTATGAGATTTCATCCAATTTCAATAGGTTTAAATGCTATAGATATACCAATAATTCAAAAATGTGTACCTCTGGTCAAACCTCCCCTCTTAGCTACACATTTATTTATTCAACTGCCTACTTCATATTTCCACTTGGATAACTAATAGACATTGCAAATATGGCATACCCAAACCTGAACTCCATTAACCCCCAAACTGCTCCTCTCTCAGCATTTCCCATCTTGGAAATGGCATCCTGTTAACCCAGTTGCTCAGACTAAATGCTTGAAATTATCACTGACTCTTTTCTGTCTCTCACATCTCACATTTAATCTAAAAAGAAGAATTTCGTTCGTTCTACCATCAAAATGTGTGCTAAGTCTGTCATCTCTTAGCATCTCTGCTTCTTACACCACAGAACAAGCCAACATCTTTTCCCTAACTTGTTTCAATAGTTTTGCATGGCTTCCCTATTTCTCCTGCAGTATCTTTTCTATGAGAAATTACTCTTTTTATAACTTATATTTCATCTCTTTCCTTTTTCTCAATGGCTTCTTATCACACTGCAAAGAAAATCCAATTTCCTTTCCAGGACCCACAAGGCCCAATGTGACTGACCACTGCTTACCTCTGTGATAAGTTCTCCTGCTGTTTTTCAAAGTCTTTACTGACTTGACTCTAGCTGTTCTTGAAGACGCCAAAGTCACTCTTGCCTTAGGACTTTTGAACTTGTCAATCACTGAGCCCAGAAAATGCTTCACCCAGACATCCACCTATAGCATTAACTCACTTAATTCAGTTTCCTTGTCTTTTTTTTTTTTAATTTTTTTTTTTAATGTTTATTTATTTTTGAGAGAGACACAGAATGCGAGTGGGTTGGGGCAGAGGGAGAGGGAGGCACAGAATCTGAAGCAGGCTCCAGGCTCAGAACTGTCAGCACAGAACCCGACATGGGGCTGGATCTCACAAACCACGAGATCATGACCTGAGCCGAAGTCGGACGCTCAACCGACTGAGCCACCCAGGCACCCCAGTTTCCTTGTCTTCTACCACCTCCTTGAAAGAGAACTTTCCTGGTCATCTAATCAGAAGACACCACTTCCTTGCTACTGTATCCCCGATGTTCCTTTATTTCCCTCTCTAGCACTTGTCACCAACTGGCATTATATATTTATTGATTCATTTGTTGTTTTGGCTCTTTCCTCTAGAACATAAGCTCTGTGAGAGTAGGGACTTTGCCTTCACACAGTCTTATCCCTAATGACTCAAGCAGTGTTTGGCACAGAATGGACACTCAACACATGTGTGTTGACAAATGAATGTCTGAGTGACCTTTCCTGTTTTTGATATTTATTCGGACTCGATGCTTTGTCCCTTCAGAAAGAAAAATGTAACGCATCCCATTAGTTATGATTAAAATAATGAATGGAGCCTTATAAAACTGTATAATAAGCAGAAGACCTATTTTCCTGTGTGCAATTATTAGAGAGATGGGCTTAAATGTCACTTAATATTAAAGAATAAATGGATAGTTTTGCTTGATGACAAATCAACATGGGCTGTGTATAGCAAAGTAGTTAATTAGAGCAAGACAGATTAAAAATATAAGAAAAACAAGAAGTAATAGAATGAATAGGTGTTTTTTTGCTTTACATTTACCATAGATTAACTGAAATTTGCGGGACAAAGCTTCAGTGAGCAGTTTGTTTATAGTAACTAAAGCACTTGAAGTTATAATCATTTCATAAGGGACTCTTGGGAATGATTGGATAAACACTATATGCACTTGAGATTTTTTTTCATCTCTTGTGGAAAACGTATGAATAAATAATCTTAATATATTGAAAAACAGTGGAAGGAATTTTGATTTACTTAAAAAACTTATAACCAGAAGTATAATGCTTAAGAGAGTCACATAGCTCAAGCATACCTATCCCGTTAGGGCCAGACACACTAGAAACATTCAGTTTGAACTGAAAATTTTATTCTTAATTAATACCTAATGTCTCCTGATGTGGTAAGAAACAGCTCAACTGCCTTGCAGGGATTTTTCAGATACCAACTTCCTTTGGTCTTAGATTCCATATTTATCAGTGAATAAGAATTGCAGTCAGAGGTTTTTACTGATGTGAAATGCATAATATTCAGCATTCACTTTATCAGCGGCTTCTCTTACACTTTCTAGATATCTGCTGGTGGCGGGATTTTGACGTCACCATTATCCTGTTATTAGGCTCATGTGACTGCATCACCTTCATCAGAAGACAACCATAGGAATTGCCCAAATCACTGCAATTGACTCTAGTCCATCAAGGTGACATGAGATTTGAAAAACAGCATCATTTAGTAGATACTGTTTTGACTTTATAGCCAGACAGAAGTTTCTTTTCAGCCATTTACGGCAAAGTGTAGTCATTTCATCTGGAAACAGAAATAAAAATTCTAACTTAAAGATATACTGAAAATATTTGAAAGACCATATATAAAGTGTCCAGAATGATATGTACTCACTAAAGGAAGAGTGCTACTTATTTTTGTCATCATTTCCAACTGCACAGGTGGAAGCAAGTGCATTTCTGCTCTATCTGGGCTTGTTTCTGAGGTAATTGGAGTAGACAGATGAATTAGGCACTTGAAGCTTGTGGATATATTCATAGAGCACCTGAACTATCATTTTCAAAGAATCCATCACCATTTATTGACGATGATGATACACAATGTCAATTGCCTGGTTAAATGTCAAATCCCTCCATGTGGTTACTGTGGCATTTCCTAAGCCAGATTTCTCAAGTCATATTTTTCCAGAAGCGCACTGAGGAGGGAGGATGTCTACCATGCCCTCATGGAAATATTAAGAATAATGCTTAATTCCATGAGGACACCTACGTTACTCCAAATCCTTCCATCCTATCCACGAAGGCAAATCACAATGCCATTCAGACAGCAGATGATATTGTAAGGATAGTGTTTAACTTTGTAAGAAGTACACAATCTGAGAACCTTACTACTATATTATTCATTAAAAAAATTTGCCCTTGTCGTATCACTGCTGATCTTGACACATTTGATTTTGGCCACATATCCATGAAGAACTGCTGTTATAAACCACCAGAGAACCTACTAGCAGGAGGACTGGAAACCTGAAGGTGAATGTGTACGCAATAACATTTGAAATATATTGAGATAAAATAGATAGACCTAGAGTGTTTAGGCATCAATGATCTGATTTGTGAGCTATGTGAAGACGTGGTTCATAATTGAACTTAATGAATCCATGAACTGGCATCCAAGGAGAGTACTCATGTAAATAATCTGTTCAAAGAGAAAAAAGAATTACCATTTACTTATAAATTCATCATAACTGTCATCCTGATAGTCATAACATACACACACACACACACACACACACACACACACACACACAGAGTTTAGAAGCTACTGAGCCCAGATCAGTGGACTCAGGTGTTTTTCCCTATTTCCTTTAGATACTCTATAAGTGCATTGGATGACGTGGACAGTGCAAGACATGATTAGCACCTTGATTATACAACCCTAATATTACTGAAAAAGAAACAAACTTAATAGTATTTTTATGATTGCCGAAGACATATACTTTGTTGTTAGAGGAAGAGAAGAATTCAAAACAATTTTCTTTGTTTCTATGGTCATTTTCTACATTAACTTGTCATGAAAAAATGAAAATCTGAGGTCTGTGGGGCACCTGGGTGGCTCAGTCAGTTGAGCATCTGACTCTTAATTTAGTTCAGGTCATGATCTTGTGGTTCATGAGTTCGAGCCCTGAGTTGGGCTCTGGACTGACAGTGCTGAGCCTGCTTGGGATTTTTTGTCTCCCTCTGTCTCTGCCCTTCCCCCAAATGTGTGTGCATGCTCTCTCTCTCTCAAAATAAATAAATAAACATTAAAAGAAAAGAAAATCTGAGGTTTGAATACATTAAAAATTCTAACCTTAAGCTACCTGCTTACTGGTTTGTATTTTTGCTTGCTTTCAGTTCTAACCTAGTCAAAACCCTAAGGGATCCGTTCTCATCTCATAAGGGTGACCGTTGAGCATATCCTTCATCACCACCCTCTGTACACATGAAGTGTGTACACCCTATTTCACTGAAAGATACCAGGTGCTATATTACCGCGGATCCAAACTGGAAATCATACTCCAAATGGGATATGTTTTCATTAATGCTTGTGTAAGATTCCCATTACTGCTAATGGTACTTTAAGAGCGCACACTAGGAAAGAATATAAGGCTAATGGTTCATTTATGCAAGCCTTCTTTTCTGAAAAAAAGGAGGCTTTTTTTAATGAATGCCTTTTTAGGACATAGAAAACACTAAACATTACCATGGTCGGTAATTATCTCACCATTTTCACAAAATAGTTAAATCACATTTGCTTCTGGAAATCTGGACTAAATGAAACGGTCATTATTCCAATGGCACCACACTATTGGCTACATATTGCTTCTACGCTCATGCCTTGGGTATTTGTAAAGAATTTCTGATATATTTAAACATTTGGGATGCATAGTACTTAAAAAAATTTGTTTTAACTTCATGTCTTGCCCTTTTTCTTGTCTCAGCTCATGTCTTTTTAAAATCAGAAATGTATTTATGTAATGAAATGAACCATAAGCATGTTTTAATAATTTTCGATAACTCCATAAGGCTAACATCTGGCTATTTACATCAAAAGGCGAAATCTGGTATGCATAAGAGTTTATAAATAATATGTATTTTAGATCGCATGAATTTTCTGGCTATGAAGTTTTCACTCTGCCACCTACAGTGAACACATAAACTTGAAAGGTTAATTGAATATTCTTTAACCATGAATAAGTAAATTCTTATTACTGCCATAATATAAGTTTCCAAATTAATTTTCACTCTGCACTGCAATTCTGTGGACTCTCATCTCTATTATACTAATGAGTATACTTTTATACTGAATGGGGTCTCTTCATGATCAAAACTACTTCCCAGGGTAAAGAAGGAATATAACACACTAAAACAGTCACCAAATGATTGGTTAGTGGTCAAAAGCAATTACTTCATTTTTTAAACAGAATTACCTTATTTCTGGGAGTATTCTATCCCTCTGAGAGGCGATGCCCAACAAGTTTTGATTAAAGTCATTTGAATCAATGTTTTTTTAACCTCTTTTCTCTTATTCTGTTTGTGTTGAAGATCTATTGTGGATACGCCCTTGTGCAGGTAGATTGATTAAAGCCAGGTGGCAAATTGGTATATAGCTGTATCTTTTCAGTAATTCCAGAAGTCAAAATCTGACTCAAGTATTGCTAACTGAAACTACTGAGCACTTCCTACAATTATCGATTCCACGTGAGTCGGCTAAAACCCCTACCACGACACCCTGCCCAGGCCCAGTCCCCATGACTACCCTCTTCCCTGTCACTCATGGAACCTGCCTTACCTTAGTTGGGCCTCTCTAACTCAGCCAGGCAGAAGGAAGAAAATCCACTAAACCAACTGACATAAATGTGAGCACAGGGTACCCCTCCGCTGAAACCTGACCCCCAGATACAGAATGTGATTAATAAATCCTTGTTGAATATACACACTCCTTGTGATGTTTTTTTCTTTTTAACCTAAGTGAATAATTCAGTAATGGGACACACCCACACCCACACCCACTCCAAAACATGTGCACACACATACACACTTCTTCCCAACATTTGTCAGGGCTCCATTTTAGGAACTCCTCTGACGTTATGGACCCGACTCAGTTTTGGGGGTAATAATATGGGGTAAATGGGGTAATAATATCAACCTCACAAGTATTTGTGAGTATTGAATATTTAAATTTAAGTATTAAATTTAATTTAAAACTGAATATACTAAATACATTTAAAGCACTTGAACTATTTTGCCTAGCATACATTAAGCACTTTATGAATGACAACAGTTATAATTATTCTGGTCAGTGGCCCCTTTAAGGGGTAATGTATACAGTGAGTGTATATATCTCACTTACCAGAGATACCAACTCTGGAAAACAGTGAATTGTACTTTAAAGCTGAAGCACTTGCCCCTCTGGAAAGCTTCCCCTTCTCCATTTGGTCCTTGATAGGTACTGGCCCAAGTGTCTGGAGAAATGATGCTCCTGAGTGGGAGGTAGGAAGAGAGGAAAGACCACAGAGGGTAAGAACGTAGCAACACGTTCCCACGTGCTCTGACCTGCCTGCTTCTACGTCTCAGTAGCTGCTGATGCTTCCTCCTTCTCCTCCAGAGCTGCAAGTGCTGTAGAACCCAGGGATCAGACTCATGCCTCTTCTACCCATCTCCCAGATGTCAATACCATGGATTTAAATGTCATTGTAATGCTCCAAATTTCCAAATTTATTTATTATCTGAGTGCTGAACAGGCATATCCAGTTACCTAGTTTATATCTGTGCCTGACTCTGTCACAAAAATTTCAAAATTAACGTATCTGAATGGAGTTTTTCATTTTTTCCCCAAATGGGTGCTGCCAACAAGTCTTCCCCACTACAGAATAGAAGCTGTCATCCACCCACATCCTCAAGCCTGAAACCTGGAAACAATCATTGATACTTCTGTAATCATTACCCCCTCATCCAATCTTTCAGCAAATCCTGTCAACTCTATGACCAAAACATCTCCTGAATGAGCTTTCTTCTTTCGGTCCCTGCTGTAATCATCTGGGTTCCAGTGACCGTCACCTCTCTCATCTGGATTACTACAATGGCCTTCTAAACTGTCTTCTCTTTAGCTCCTTCCAATCCATTCTCCAAACAGCAGCAAAATTCATCTTCCTATAAGTTTCAGAAATTTGGTCTCATTAGTCTATGGCTTATTGAGCAAAATTACCAACCAAGAATAACAGCATTCTATACCACATGGTCCCTTGTTCTTGGTAGCTAAGATTCACCTTTCTGCAAATGGTCCAGGCTCGCGGTGGTAACACTACAGTCAAAGACTTCAGTAAGCAATGGCAACTCTGTCAAATATCTCAATTTGTGACCCACGCAGAAACGTGCCCATTACAGCATCCAAGGTGTAATGACGTAATGTCTAGACTATTTACTGAAAGAGGCAGAATTTAATCCCATTCAAGTGCTGGACTTTCCCTCGGGTCAAATATGTTCAGCGAGCAAGAACATTATTGTATTGGATGATTGTGTGCTTTAAGTAACTCGAAGCTGGACAACAATGCTTGAAGGGTCTCATGTACAACCCAGGAGGACAGGATTAATGTTGATGTCACAGCATGGCCTTGAAAAGCAAATTTCAAGTGTAGTTCCTCCTTTAATCTCCTTCATATGCATAGCAGTACCTGGTCCTGAGAAATCATGTGTACCCTAGGGCCCCAGTGACCATCCTGACGCTCTTACATAACCACACGTTTGCTTCTATTCACAGATTTGTTTGCCTGCAGAATTCACCTTTGGGCCTTTTTATTCCCATAAAAAATGCAAAAGAACTTTAACTGCAATCCAATGTCATACTTTCTGGATTGTCCTCAATGAAATGATGGATACATAAAAAATCCTTTGCATTGGCTTCTAACAGCAGGATGCAAAGTGACACCAACATGTTTATTTACAGTTCAACTTTCACAATGCAAACTTAATGTTAACCAAACTGTCAGTGTTAGGGAAATTTCTGACCCTACTTCTGAATGGTTGTCAAGCCGATGTGTAGAGTAGTACAGACATTGAGCACTTGACTACCTGCACGTCTGGTGACAAAGGACAGGCCAGCTCTGAATGGGAATTAGGCCAATGTCTGGAGCAGTAGGCTATGCATGTCTTACCTATGGAGACATTCACTTAGTTTTGGATTCCCCATTTCATGGAAAAACCTTTACTCCTCCCTGCAATGCTTTGTAAGCTCTACCTTTATTTCACTCCAGAGAAACTCAAGGGACCTCTTATCCATTCTCTTAAGCAATAAGAGATCTGGAAACTGAGGTCTCAGCTCCTTGCTACTGGGATGGAACAACAGATACGTGAGCACCTAAAGAATTGGGAAGAAGGAGGCATGACAGGACAATGAAGTCCATCTGTTTTACATGTTTATTTCTTGTCTCTGTCTATTCAGCATAGCACAAACATTTTCACTGTTAGGACTATGGACTGAATATTTGTGCCCCAGCCAAATTCATGTTGAGGCCCTAACCCCCAGTGTGATAGTATTTGGAGGTGGGACCCTTGGGGAGTAATTAGGTTTCCATGAGATCATGAGGGTGGCGCCCCCCATATTGCATTTAGTGTCCTTGGAAGAAGAGGAAGAGACACCATGGCCCTCTCAATCTCTCTCTCTCTCTTTCTCTCTCTCTCTCTCTCTCTCTCTGCCACATGAGGCCACAGCAAGAAGTTCATTTCTAAACCACAAGAGTGCTCTCACCAAGAATCAAATCTGCCAGCACCTTAATCTTGAACTCCCAGCCTCCAGAACTGTGAGAAATAAATGTCAGTGTTTTAAACAATCCATTCTATGACATTTTGTTATAGCAAGCCAAGCTAAGAGAGTTATATGACAATAGTTATCGAAGTAATTATTGGAAGCATCCTAACCTCCTGCTGAGAATATAACTATATTGTGCTTTTTACTTCATCGTTTTTCTTTGAGGGGGTATGTATGTTGTTTGTAATTTTTCACAAGTATAACTCTGTGATGAACACTCTTGTACATAAAACGCTTTCCATATTTAGTAGTATTTCCTTTGAGATCATTCCCAGAATCAGAATGTCTAGATCAAGATGTGAGACCCTTAAGTCCTATTGCCAAATTGTTTCCCTAAGAGTTGCAATAAAATGTCATCTTTTAGCAGTGTACCAGAAGGACTTTCCACCACCATTACTCTTATTGTCTTCAATTTTTTAAAAAAATGTGATAGGTGAAAAGTGTCACTAAATTTTAATGAAGTTATTTTCTTAATGATCAACAAATGTGAACATTCTTCTGAGTCTTATCTTACAATAACCTAACTGTATTTTCTGAGCATTTGAGAAAACTTCAATGTCAAATCATTGAACACCAGTTTCTTTTCTTATATATAAATATTTGTGGTTTTTTTAAAAGTTTATTTATTTTGAAAGAGACAGAGAGAAAGCACAAGCGGGGTAGGGGCAGACAGAGAGGGAGACAGAGGCTCCAAAGCAGGCTGTGTGCGGACAGTAGAAAGCCCGATGTGGAACTCGAACCCACAAACCATGAGATCATGACCTGAGCTGAAATCAAATGCTTAACTGACCGAGCCACCCAGGTGCCCCTGAACACTAGTTTCAATCAAAACACTGCTCCAGGCACCCGGGACATGGAGGTGAATGAAACAAAAGGTATAAATAGAGGGCCATGCACAGTGATCACTAGGATGACCAGTTAGTTAACATACAGCATAATATTCGTTTCAGGTGTACAATATCGTGATTCCATACTTCCATACCATACCCGGTGCTCATCACAAGGCACAGACATTTTTGTTTTTGGTATTTTTAATGTTCATTTATTTTTGAGAGAGACAGAGACAGAACGCGAGTGGGTTGGGGCAGAGAGAGAGGGAGGCACAGAATCCGAAGCAGGCTCCAGGCTCCCAGCTGTCAGCACAGAGCCTAACATGGGGCTTGAACTCACGAGCTGTGAGATCATGACCTGAGGAGCCGAAGTCGGACGCTCAACAGACTGAGCCACCCAGGCGCCCCTCTGAGGCACAGACGTTTCAAATAGTGCAGCAAAGGGTGAAAAGCTGCAAGTGGTCAATGTTGCTGGAGCAAAAGAGAGAGAGAGAGAAAAGGCTGGAGAGCCTGGCAAAGGCCAGACCAGAGAAGGCCAGGTTAAACATTTTTAACTTTACATGGTTCTCCTTCCAGCGATCACTCTGCTTTTCCTCTGCCTGGCCTGTGCTCCCAAGCTTTATTCTCTGGCAAATTCCTCTGCATCTTCTCATACCCAACTCACATCTCCATCTCCTCCTGGGTGAGAGCTTCAAGACCTTTTTGTGTCTGCCCACCTCCTTCTACTGGCAGAATTAGTTCTTCTGGGCTTTTGGGAAACACATGGTGCTATCACGTGCATTGAAATTATGTGTTCAGATTTCCAGAATATACACCTCATAAAAACCAGTATGTTTAAAAGAAATCTAAAACACAGCACATTGAAAGACATTTTCGATTTTAAAGAAATCACTAACCACTAGTAACAGGACCCTCAGTTTGAGCATTCTCTGATATACTATTGCAATAGTAGGGTTTAAGGCCATTCCATTGGCTTAATATAATATCTTTTTTTGTTTTTCAGGAGAAAAACTGAACTTTATTAGAAAATAACTTTATTAGGAAATTTTATTTAGGTTTAGAATATAGATGAGGAAAACAATACCTTTATATACATTCCATCCTCAGCATTCTTCTTTTTGGAAATTGATAATGTTTAAAGTGGCTCTGTGCAATACAACTTTCTGCAGAGGTGGAAATGTTCTATACCTGTGCTTAGTAGCTACATGTGCCTATTGAGCCCTTGAAATGTGGAATTCGATTGTTAAATGTGGATATGCACACTTGAAATATCCTTTAAATCGCTAATTTTTCATTCATTAAACGAGTATTTGCTAAGTGCCTACCATGTACAAACTAGTGTCCTAGGTTGCGAAGATAAACAGAGTATTGTTAATAAGAGCCTAAAAATGTAATTGGAGACTTAAGACCTACCTAAATACTTATATGTATAGTTAGTTAGCCCATGTAGCATTAGCTGGAAAGAGAGAAAACACAGCTCCCTCTGGGATGATCCGCTAAGGCTGTATGGAGGAGGTGACATCAGAGCTGGGCATGGAGGTAGGATTTCAGCCGGGACCGATAAGTGCCCTACAGTCAGAGTCATGAGCATCAGTAGGCCAAAAGGTGGCTTGTTCAGAGATCACATGTGGATCAGCAGTGGGAAATAAATGTTAACAGAAGTGTGTCAGGGCCAGATGAATGGCTATCAAAGGGGAATTTAGTGTGAGGTCCTCATTTGGGCAGAAAATGAGGACACCTGATAGCACTGGATGGGAATAGTGGCATTTCCAAACTTGGTCTTTGCAGTGATTCACTTTGGCAATGTTGTGAGGTTGGACTCAGAGAGGGAGGAAGAAGTTGAATTGAAGTGACTGAAGTGATCAGTATTAAAAAAAAAAAAAGCTAATGAAATAGTCTAGGCATAAAATTCTGACAACAGGATTGAAAAATAATTCATAGACAAAAGAAACAATTCTGAAAATGTCATCAAGGACTCTAAAAGTTATTTACTATATTACTGACAAATTGTTATTCTCATTCTTTCACTTGATAGTTTTCTTCCTAAATGTTCTTTTTTTTAAATTGTCTTTCCTTTTTTTTTTAACAATGTTTATTTATTTTTGAGATGGGGGAGGGGCAGAGAGAGAGGGAGAGAGAGAGAGAATCCCAAACAGGTTCTGCACTGTCATCCGAGACCCCAATGTGGGGCCGGAACTCACCAACCGTGAGATCATGACCTGAGCCGAATCAGATGCTTAACCGACTGAGCCACCAGCTGCCCCTCTCCCTAAATGTTCTCATCATATGATCATACAGCCCCAGATTATGCCAGATCCACTCAACTAATGCCAGAAATGACCCATTCCTCATTAAAATCCTATAAGAACTATGAAACCAATGCGTTTCTTTCAAATGGGCTTGTTCTCTTTCCTAAAGTTGTCCTGAGGTACCAGTGGAAGAGTAGTCTCAGAAAAAAATAGGACATCAAAACACATTGAGTTATTTTATTTTATTTTCAAGCTATTGCATTTTAAAAGTATAAATTAGATTATATTAAGGAGAATCTGGCATATGCCAAAAAAAAGTCTTCATCCAAACTACTACCTTATGAGAAGAGATCTTTCTAGAAGCCTGTGCTTCTACTTAAAACTATGTGAACTTTAGTCAGTCAAACCAATTGTTAAAAAAAAGGTATTCCCCTCCTTTTGCAACAGAGGATGTCTTTTGTAATTATAATACGTATACGCAAAAGTGCATATAACGTAACTATACAGCCAGCTGAAGTTTTCTAAACTGAACACACCTGCGAAACAGCACCCAGACCAAGAAACAGAGCATTACCATGCTGCCAAGCCTTCCTCACACCTTGATGCAGTCTCTACCTTCCCTCCAAAGGAAACCACCCTCTTGACTTCCAACACCATAAGTTAGTTTTATCTATCTTTGCACTATGATGTAAATGCAATAAAAAAAATATGTACTTCTTAGCATGTCTTCTTTCACTCTATAGTTTGTGAGATACATCCATTTTGCTGCATACAGTTGTAGGCCACTTATTCTTTTTGTTATATAGTATCTCATTGTGCAAATATATAATAATTTTATTTATGCATTGATGTATAGCCAGGGTCAGCAAACTATGGTCCATTGATCAGCTGCCTGTTTTTGTGAATAAAACTTAATTGGGGTACAGTCATGTCCATTCATCTACATATTGTCTCTGACGGTTTTCATGCTACAATGGCAGTGTTCAATAGTTGCACAGGGACTGTATGGCCTATAAACCTAAAATATTTACCATCTGGCTCCTTATAGAAAGAGTCTAGCAGTCCTGCTTATACTATTCTATTGTGTGAATACGCCACCGTATTTGAGTATTTTCTATTTTGAACTATTACAAATATTGCATCTATAAACATTCTAGTTCATGGCTTTGGTGGGCATGTTGAGTAGATCACTGTGTCACAGGATTATGTGTGTACTGTCAAACAATTTCCCAAAGTGGTTTTACCAAATTACCCGCCCACTAGCAATATATCAGTTCCAGTATCCTTGCCCGTACTTGGCATCATCTGTCTTTTTATTTTTATCCATCTGGTGGGTGTGTAGTGATGTCTCATGGTGGATTTAATTTTTACTTCACTGGTTACTAATGAAGTTCAGCTTCTTTTCACATGTCTACTCGCCATTTGGAAATCCTCTTTTGTGGAATTTCTATTCAAGTTGTGACTTTTTTTAATGACTTGACTGCCTTTGTTTCTCATTTATCGGGAGTCATTCTTTTTACATTCCAGATAGGATTTCTTTGTTTCACACATGCATTGTGAAGACCTCTCCCACTGTATGGTTTCTCAGTGTTTCTTATATTTAAGAAGTCTCTTAATATTCCAGAGACATGAAAGTGTATCCCTTTGAAGAGTCTGACTGTTTATTCCCCACATTTATACCTTTAATCCATCTGGAATTAAGTTTGTGTGTATGATGTAAAGTACAAGTCCAGATACATTTTCCCCCAAATGAATATCCAGTTTAATCAGCAAGAAATAGAATATTCGTCAGTTTGTGTGTGCTTATGAGTGCTTGTGAGGCTCTGTGCTGACAGTGTGGAGCCTGCTTGGGACTTTCTCTCTCCCTGTTTCTCTGCCCCTCCCCTGTTCGTGTTCTTGCTCACGTGTATACTGTCCCTCTCTCAAAAAGAGAATGCATTGAATGTATAGGTAAATTTGAAGGAAAAAAATAGACATCTTACAATTACAGAGAGTATTTTAGGCGACTTTGACAAAAACCAAGGAGACCTGTATTTATTCAATCCTTATTTGTTCATTCAAAAATGCTTTATGTGGAATTTATTATAGCAATTATTTCATAATATATGTAAGGCAAATCATTGTGCCGTCCACTTGAAGCTTATGCGGTGCTATATATCAATAGAACTGGATAATTAATTAAATATATGAGTTATTTTTTTAAAAAAAAACAATGGAGCATCTCTTAGTCAAGTGGCAAGTTGGTAGTTTCAGAGGTTTAAGAAAATTTTAAAATATTGAGAATAGTCACAATAGAACACTTATGAGAAATTAGTCAGCATGGAATTTTTTCAAGGAAGAAATGCAGGACTGATAGAAATAGGACCCCATTTTACAGTGGTAAAATCCCAAATAACTGTGGGAACTTTGCCAAGAAATTAAGAAGGTCGACTGGGTAGGGGTTTTGCCAGCAAAATGCTACAGTAAACAATGAATGAGGGGGTGGAGGATGCTGGGTAAAAAATGAAACAGAGACTGTAAAATCGAACCTGGATAGGAAATTAAGGTGCAAGTGATATGTGGAGACAACAGCAGGTCTTGAAACCCAAGGCAGGTACAGTGAGTGGGTGTAACCAAATGAAATCGCCGGCATGGTCTGCGTGTGGGATGTTAGAATTTGATTACCACGGTGGGCAGTTGCAGGAAATGGCACATTCCAAAGCATGGAAATGGAGTTGAAGTAAAGGTCATTGATGATAAGGAGTCCAAGGAAATAAGAAATTAGGGGTTTGAGGGTTACCATAACCCAGCATGATGGAAAGACCTGGGCAGGAAGGAAGACGGGAACGTGAGTATTCAATACATGGAGGGCGTGGCCTAAAGATGGGTAGATGGTGGTAACGAGGGAGGGAAGCTCGTCCTCTGTGTGAATGGCAGGACCCGAGAGAGCAGCGATCTGCAGGAGTGTTGGAGAATAACGGTGCGCTGGAGGAGTAAGTGGCGAGGAGCATCTGACACTCCCCTGATCCTGCTGCCTATCAGAAAAGCTGCTTTCACTGACGAGAGATGGAGTGCTTCCTTCTGGAGGATGCCAAGGCTCGGTTACAGGGAGGAACGAAAGCAAGAGCACAAAGGGGAGAGTTTGAGGGTGTGAGAGATTGTGTTAACCGTGGGGAGAAAAGTGCCGGGGGGTACGGTGGGAAGATTGTTGAGTGAGACAGCGTAGTGGGGAAGAGGCCGTGGCCGCTTCGTCACAACCACCCATGGCCCCTGAACAGACAGACAGATGTGGGTGCTCATCGGTTTGCTAACAGTGTCGCAGTTGGAATCGGTTCTGAAGCCACCCTGCTGCCATTTACATAGAGCTTCACAGTCTACAAAAGGAACTGGTTTACTTTATATGAACCTCTAAGCAAAAAATAAGCATAAACCCCAGGCAGACAACTTTTTGAAATTCCTAAATTGCATTCTTCAATATTGGTACCTTGTGAGAATGGACCAGTTTGGGCGTGGTGTTTATAAAATGCACATAAACAGAAGTCATCGTCAACTTCTGAAAGTCTTTTTTTTCTTGTTTTTTATTATTTTTATTTTTATTTATTTTTTTAACTTGTTTCATTTTTTATTTTTTTTAATTTACATCCAAATTAGTTAGCATATAGTGCAACAATGATTTCAGGAGTAGATTCCTTAGGGCCCCTTACCCATTTAGCCCATCCCCCTCCCACAACCCTTCCCGCAACCCTCTGTTTGTTTTCCATATTTATGAGTCTCTTCTGTTTTGTCCCCCTCCCTGTTTTCATATTATTTTTGTTTCCCTTCCCTGATGTTCATCTGTTTTGTCTTTTAAAGTCCTCATATGAGTGGAGTCATATGATTTTTGTCTTTCTCTGACTAATTTCACTTAGCACGATACCCTCCGGTTCCATCCACGTAGTTGCAAATGGCAAGATTTCATTCCTTTTGATTGCCGAGTAATACTCCATTGTATATATATCCATATATATATGTATATATATATATATATCTCACATCTTCTTTATCCATTCATCCATCGATGGACATTTGAGCTCTTTCCATACTTTGGCTATTGTTGACAGTGCTGCTATACACATGGGGGTCCACATGTCCCTTCGAAACAGCACACCTGTATCCCTTGGATAAATGCCTCGTAGTGCAATTGC
The DNA here is from genome assembly GCF_024362965.1 of Panthera pardus. NCBI lineage: Eukaryota > Metazoa > Chordata > Mammalia > Carnivora > Felidae > Panthera > Panthera pardus. The sequence continues at coordinate 19,292,836 of NW_026527002.1, forward strand.
TGGGTCGTAGGGTAGTTCTATTTTTAGTTTTTTGAGGAACCTCCATACTGTTTTCCAGAGTGGCTGCACCAGCTTGCATTCCCAACTTCTGAACGTCTTAATGCTCATGTACCTGTTTTATTCCACCAGGTATAAGCCATTTGTGTATTCTGTTTCCACAAGTACGTCTTAAAGGAACTACATAAATTAATGTGTCTACTTAAAAGTAGTTTTTTCAGTAATAATCTTAATTATTGGGTTTTATTTGACATCTTTAAGGAGTGCTAAGTCTCTAAGAAGTCATCCTGAGACTTGTCATTACTTCAAACCATGTATTTAAAATAGTCGAAGAAGTAGGAATGAGGACTTTCAAAGTCCTTCATATATTAAGGATTAGTGTTTCTCTGACAAAATCAAAGAATCTAGTATTATTTCCACAGAAGTAAAAGTTCAATAGTGACTCAGAAAGAAAGTAGGGGCACCTGGGTGGCTCTCTTGGTTAAGCATCCAACTTCGGCTCAAGTCATGATCTCATGGTTCATGAGTTTGAGCCCTACATCAAGCTCTGTACTGACAGCTCATATCCCAGAGCCTGCTTCGGATTCTGTGTCTCCCTTTTTCTCTGCCCCTCCCCTGCTCATGTACTCTCTCTCTCTCTCTCTCTCTCTCTCTTTCTCTCTCTCCCTCAAAAATAAATAAACATTAGCATTTTTTTAAGATTAAGAAAAAGGAACACATTAAAAAAAGAAAGAAAGTAGACTTACACAAATCAAATTTCACCACCAAGAAAGGCCTGTAACAAACTCATGTGTATCTTTGTGCTTGTTTTTTACTTTTTATAGGGTTGAGCCTTCCCTTTTTCTTAACCCTTATTCTTAATCATAAGAATAATAACAGAGTTCAGAAAGTTTTCTTCCTTCTGAAAAATGAGTCACAATGGGAGACTGTCAGGCTTATCACTATTTTCTTCATTAAAAATCAATCAGTCCATATATGTTTATGTGCTAGGGTCCTGGGCTGTCTGTATTATGAAATATAATGAGTGCAGAAAGTTTTTATTTATTTATTTATTTATTTATTTATTTATTTATTTATTTATTTTTACTTTGGCTATAAAGTTGGGAAAAGCAAAGCAAGTATCTACTATGTGAGGCACAGTTATCTTTGCCACATATTAGCATTGTGTTTTATTACCCCTCACTGAAAAAAATAACAAACTATGCCTGCCGGTGGGCAGGCTCACCATGCCAGAGGGGGGCAGGGGCAGCGGCTGGGAGAATGAGCTTTTGTTAGTTATCCCTTTTTTGTTTTGTTACAGGCTGGTCTTGACTATTACTTCCTTCTTTGTACCTTATCTTTGGGCAAAATAATCCTCTGGAAAAATGAAGGGTCGCTTGACCCCTCATTTATCTCTGTCCAGAGTCCACTGTCACTAGACTGATGAAAAGTAGGGAAAAGGATTCCATCAGCAGAGCCTGCTAATTCAAAGTTCTCTGTCTGACTGGGTTTGTTTGGGGAGTATAGACTTCCCCTCTGTTAAGTGCACAAATTATTTTCTTTCTGCCCAGCTCCAGAGTAAATTAGACTCTGATGACTGTGGTAACGGAGAAGTTGGAAAGTCAACAGGATTGTTAAAATAAGACTTTTCTTTCTAAGTTTCATTTTGTGTGCCAGAGCCAACTGTTCATGACAGCGCTGAGAAACAACTGGATTGATAAGTCTCCCATTTAGATTTATCCAGATCAAGGGGGGGAAAGCTAGCTGATGTAGGGACAAGCCAGACAGCATAGGTCCATGGAGACGATCAAAGTTGGCTTTCGATTGGAATGCATAAAGCATACTTTTGCAGGTGATTTGAATTGCTTTCTGAACTCCTCTTTGCTTTTCTCCAGAGGTATTTATGTTGATAACCTATCTCATTTTCCAACATTCTCCTTCCCCTTAGACTGCAAACTCTGAATATTTGCGAATTCACACAGATAATAGAGGAAATTAAACATATAGAAGTATGTGTTCTCTTAGGATATATTCAGGGGCGTCTGGATGGCTCAGTCGGTCGAGCGTCAGACTCGATTTCGGCTCAGTCTGCGGTTTGTGAGATCAAGCCCTGTGGGGCCTGTTTGGTATTCTCTCTCTCTCTCCCTCTGTCTCTGTCTGTCCCCTGCTTGTGCTCCCTGTCTCAAAATAAATAAAATAAGCGTCAAAAAAAAGAGAGAATATATTCATAGAAACCTTCTTTTTTAGGCCATATATGATAATAGTGGAGACTGGGCTGAAGTAGCTAAGGGAAGACTCTAGCAGTTGGTTTAGTTGTACCTTGAGAGTTTAGGGGATGTAGGGAGTGGGGGAAGGATGACAGATATGAGCACAGTCCAAAATGACTATAAAGAACTCTCATGACTAAAATGAGAAAGAATACATACAATATGTTATTCTTTGGGGGAGAGGTAGTGTCTAAAAGTAGATATGATCCTGATTTGGAACGTACATTATATTACCACACCGAACGACAACAGTGGCCATTTCTGAGTGGCAGGATTTAGTAGGTTTTTGATTTTTATGTGTTTATGTTTACATTTTACAACATGGTTAACGATCTAACTGGCATCAATCACTTGTAGAGTGTGATTCTGTGGGGAAAGTCACCAGACACTTTCCCCCTTGCAAATACGGAAAGGCTTATTTCAGTGAATTGTTGCAAAGACTCAGTGAGGTGTATGTAGATAACTTTTCATCAGTATTTCAGGAAAGCTGGGGAAAGCAGATGGAAGTGGGAACAGGACTAGCTGAGAAAGAAGGAGAAGATGCCAGAGAATCAATGAATAAAGCCTAAAATTTGACACTAGTGTGTGTGGGATGTGGGCAGGTTAGATGGAAGAAGAGTCTGAGATTGTTCTCGAGGTTGATTTCTGCTGTGTCTCCTGCTACCACATTCCCTGGAGACCACAGAGCTCTTCTAGTCTCTTGTTACAGAGGTGAACGAGTTCAGTGGCTGCTTTCGGCACCCTCTCTGGTCACTGAAGTCTACCCATGCGTTACCCATCCCGTGACAGACTCTTAAAATCAGAAAACACCACCTCAGCCCTTGCTCTGCTCCTGCCCTGTGTCTCCCATTCTCTCATCAGCTCTGAATTTCTACATTTGTTTTTTTCTCATTTTTATTTTTAAAATTTTTAATGTTTATTTATTACTGAGAGACAGAGAGAGATAGAGCATGACCATGGGAGGCGCAGAGAGAGGAGGAGACACAGAATCCAAAGCAGGCTCCTGGCTCTGGGCTGTCAGCACACAACCCGACGCGGGGCTCAAACTCACAAACTGTGAGATCATGACCTGAGCCGAAGTCAGACGCTTAATCAACTGAGCCACCCAGGTGCCCCTAAATTTCTACATTTGTGTTTTCAAACTCACACTGCACATCCACGGACTTGAGTATGCCTCCCTACACCTGTCCTCTTGCATACAGGTGCTCCAGTCCTGACTCATGGCATGTCACCCTGAGCCATGCCATCCCTCTTGTCCCCTCCACTAACCCAGAGAACCATTTGAGCAACACTGGATTAAACAACACTCAGCACTTGAAACAGATTAAAATTCCAATGTGTCTGTTACTTTAAAATATGAAGATTCTCTCTCTACATTACGTTCCCTTGTTTTGATAGAATACTTAGATACAGAGTTGTTATTAAAAGTCTTATAAAAGTAGTTTGATAATTACTATTTTTGGTAGCATGTGAAAGAAAAGTAAAATGAGACATGAAAGATAAAAGCCACATGAACATGTTTGCTCTATAATTTACTTTCCCTGAATTATTAATAGCTAGAATGTCTTTTACATAGGTACTTTCACAAACATATGTATAAATAATAAGAACTGAAAATTTCATTATAGTATGCTCAATACATGTTTGTTCATGCCTCCATCTTTTTGAAGGTATATTTTTAAACTTCAGTTTTGGTATTCATTTATGACAGGGACATTATTGCCAAGCTCAAGGTTTAAAATAACTCAAAATTTTAAAATATTTTAAAGATATATTCATTATTTTCTTTTTTTATTCATTATTTTCAAAAGTGCAAAAACATTTAGTTGATGGAAACACATTTTGTTTATTTAAACTTTAAAATGAGAATGAAAACAAAACTCAGTAGCAGTTTATGCCTTTTAAACATAGCTCTAAGAGTCTGTCTCCAAGAAACAATTTTGTCTTTAGTGACCACTGTGAAAGAATAAAAAATTCTGTCATAAAAATATTGTACTTTGTGAGTCTCTTGGGCAATTAGTTGAGTCATTGCCTTAAGAAAAAGGAGACCAGAATTCTCTTAAAAGTCCAGGGTTGGCTCATTGAGTGTTTATGGCCGAGCCCTTCACATGTGTACTTTTCTAAAGAAAAAGACAAACTTTCATACTGATCTCACCCATTTCTAACTGATAGAAAGTAGGCTGTTTCAGTATCTGTAAATCTGAAAAAATGCCCCTTTAAAACTGTGGTGAAGTAATATCCATTTTGAAATAGAATGTTTTATTATAACTCTTTGGTTTTGTGGATGTTTTCCCAGGCATAGTTCTAGATGTTTTGTTCAGTCTACATATCCACAACAATCAATAAGGTCATTTTCCATAGGAGCATTTGTAAAAATCACCTAATGAATTTCTGTCTCTTTTTATTTTAACGTTACATCTATCTTCTTACCACTAAACTAACAAAATTAAACTTCAAAGAACCTATATCTTTGTTGAATTACATACATTTCACATATTTGCAAACAAAGGTAGATATTTCCTTCAGAAATGAGCAATGGCCTGAGAGTCTGTGGTGCATCACCGTGTTGTGTTAGGCCCAGAGTAATGTGCAAGAATATTTGATGTGGTCTCTGAAGTTCAAAGTTAATTGGGTGAGGAAGAAACAATACCCATCAAATTAATTAAAGGACATTACAATAAACTATATGTAACCTCTGATAAATTCTCCAGGCATTCAGTAGAAGGAAGAGTCTATATAATTCGGAGCTGTACTTTTCAAAGCATGTTCTAGCATGGTCAAGTAACTTCAGAAAAAATTTTACTTTGATTATTTAGCATGTTAATATGCCTTATGAATCTAAGAAAATGTAATATTGTGTTAGCTCATCTATTCAAAAAAATGTTTTTTGGATGCCCATTATGTATTATGCCCTGGGAATTCAGCAGTAAGTAAAATAAGCTTTCCTTCAAATATACCTTTTGTGTAAGGATAGCAGGTAAGGCTTCATCAATAATGTCACAACTGGGCAGAGGCCTGAGCAAAGTGAGAGAGCAAGCAAAGTGGCTACGTGAGTGGGGGAAGCACTGTCAGGGCGGAGGAAACCAAAAGGCCAAGGCAGGATCCCATGAGACCTGTTTCAGGAATGAGAAAGAGGTCCTAGGGCTACAGCAAAGGTAGGGAGAGGAATAACTAACCTACCAAAAGGAGGTCAGTTTTCCACATGTATTTGACCACTGAACCCTCACCTCTTTTCTTGAGAGAATCTTACAGGGCTAAGACAAAGCAGAACAATATGTCCAATATGGCCAAGCATAATTGGAGGAGTTTGGATGTGTGGTAGTCACTGGAACATGAGTTGGAGTTTCTGATTGACCGTGTTGAGAAAGTACATTCCAGGAAGCCAGGACAGCATGAACAAAGACCAAAACGAAGGAGGCAAAGAAGAGAGTAGGAAGTCAGACAAGAATGCTGGCATCAGACCTGAGACCAGGTAGTTATTTGGTCTAGTTTATTTATTCAGACTAAATGTCTGGAACATTGAGGGAATTACTTGTATATTTCAGGCTGAAAATATATTTTGCTAAAGTTAATGTGCTTTGCGTTGGCCAGAAACTTGTTTCATTTCTGACTGTGAATGAGTGTGCATCATTTTCATTGAGCAGGACGATTTTAAGTCATGATGCCTGTTCCTTGGGAAAGGAATGCCAGGCATTGTTCACAATGATTTATATGGAATTATTTATTTAACTATTTCAACAAATCTCTCATTTATTCATTCAATCACTTAGTCAGTGAGTCAGTCAGTTAAGATTTATTAAACACCTACTGTTGAAAATACATTTTGTCAAGGGCTATGTGGGTTACCAAACAGTTGGAGACCTGGTTGCTGCCCTCAAAGAGCATATGATTTTCCATGGAGTATAATAAGGTTGACATTTGCTTTTGGGAAAAAATGATGTATTACTACAGAAGCTAATACCAGGCTGGCTATCATTCTAGAATTCTCAAGGAAATGCGTCCAAATGAAAAATCCAGAATTGTCAGGCAACTCATAATGCATATTAAATTACTGCCCTGGGATGAATGTAAGATGAGCCTGGAGAAACTAAAGACTTGATCGTGAGCTGAGGTTTGTCTCCTAAGGTCTTGTAATAACATTTGATTTGATGAAAAGGGAAGAAAAAAAAAAACGTGGAAATTCTGAGCATTTGATGTTGACAAAAGTTGGAAAATAAACTTATTTCTGCACTTGGCAACATGTAGTCTGCAATTCTGCTGTCAGGTCTTGCTCATTCAGGAAGGCTTGTTTTTAGGAATACAAATTGCTAAAATCAAAGCCGCTGATGAGGCAGCTTCAATTCATTTCTTCCACATTTTCCACAATTAAAAACATAGAAACACATGAAACTTGCTCATTTCAGTTTGTGTGGGCTCGTCTTTCCTTCTTAACTTCTTTGCTTCATTTCCAGACAGTATCTGTTACTTGCATTGTACTTTTGGAACATTGTCTTTGACACGAACAGCCTCTTGCCATTACCCTTGACATGACATTACTCTGCAAAAACAAAAACAAAAGCAAAAACATGGTGTTGAGGGGGGTGGCGTGTACAAATGGATCTTGTCCAGAAGAAGGACTGTAATCCCTATTTCCCATGAAAGTGCACTGAGAAAAGAGCACCTGATAATAGCAAACTGACTGAATATTTTCTCTACCCTCTTGGCATGTCAAAGTTCTTTTTTCTTCCGGTGCTGATACATGTAGGAACACCACAGGATTAATTCTTTAGGTAGGGGATGTAGTAAAGCAACAATTTTTGTATAAACCACATATTTCTGCAGTTATTGTCAAAATTGCTTATTTAACTTGGAATATTCACTGCCTAATGTCTTTAAAATTTTAGTGATCGTTTCGCATATCTCCTCAATTAGACCGTGATAATTACAAAGGGATATAGCTACAAACGAGGACGTGGACACGGACAGAGGGAGAGTTGCATCTTTTCAGAGACCGACAGAGCTTTGAACGCATTAGATGCTTGTTTCCTGTCTAATACAGCAGTACAGCGATATGCTACCTAGATTGTGCTTGTGATATTGGCACAGAACACAGGCTCTTTTCCCAGTCTGTGTTTAATTAAATGCCACCTCCTAGGGAAGTGACTTCATAGCTCTTGCCTTGGTTTCTCATTTATAAAATGTTTAAAAAGACTAAATTGACAGGGGCTCCTGGGTGGCTCAGCTGGTTAAGCACCAACTTCGGCTCAGGTCATGATCTAGGCGTTCATGAGTTCAAGTCCTACACTGGTCTCTGTGTTGATGGTTCAGAGCCTGGAGCCTGCTTCAGATTCTGTGTCTCCCTGTCTCCCCTGCTCATGCTCTGTCTCTCTCTCTCTCTCAAAAATAAACATTAAAAAAAATTTTTTAATTAAAAAAAAAAGACTAAAATGGGACGCCTGGGTGGGCTCAGTCGGTTGAGCGTCCGACTTCGGCTCAGGTCATGATCTCACAGCTCATGAGTTGGAGCCCTGCATCGGGCTCGGTGCTGACAGCTCGGATCCTGCAGCCTGCTTCAGATTCTGTGCCTCCCTCTCTCTCTGCCCCAACCCACTCGCATTCTGTCTCTGTCTCTCTCAAAAATAAATAAACATCAAAAAAAAAAAAAAGACTAAATCGACATTAATATTGTTTCCATAATAGTTGAAATTCTGTAATTCCATAATATTTCTATAATTCCGTAATAGTTCAAATAAGAACTATTAGCACATTGATTTGGCTTTATGCAGGCAAACAAAGTGCTCAGCACAGTGACTAATTTTTCTATTGAATTGATTGGGTCTTTTCTTTTCAACTTTTTATTTTGAAGTAATTTTAGACTTACCAAAGTTACAAAGATAATACAGAAAGTTCCCATATACTCCTCATCTAGTTTTCCCTAAGTTAACATCGTGTGTGATCCCAGTAGAATTCTCAAAAACAAGAAATTAATATTGTACAAGACTATTAACTAAACTACAGAATTTACTCAGCTTTCACTAGTTTTTCCACTGGTGTCCTTTTCCTGTTCCAGGATCCAATCTAGGATTCCACATTACATCTGGTTGTCATTTTTCCTTAGTTCCCTCCCTAATTAAGTCTTCTGGCTGTTGGACGGGATACTTGTGGATTGTGCTAGTTCTAAAGCTGCACGTGGAGAAATCCCTCTGCTGGTTCTTTCTCCATTAACAATGTTGTTGTTATTACCTTTTAGCCATTTGTCTTCTCACAGAGGGTCACTCGTGAATCTCATCCAGGTTTCTCCCAAGATTTCTGAAGGTGAACCTCTATCTGCAAGATGGAATTGTCCTCTCTTGCCCCTAAAATCATTCCTACATGGGAAACTATCCACGTGCTGAGCAGAGTAAGTCTTTGTAGAGACCAGTTTTGTGTATTCTGAACCAACGCCAGGAAAGATTTTTAGTCCCTTTAGTAAGTGTAATGAACCACCGTGGGTCCTGAGAAAGCAGTCCTTATCTGCAGGAAACATTGATCTATGGCATTATATGACTTTCATTCTATTATCAGTAGGAATGTGTTAAGACCTTTGGCTCGTTACTAAACACAGACTCACAGTGGGTTTTTCACTTTGACCTTTAGCAAGATTATCATCTCAGAAGTATATGTGCATAAAGTTAGGTCTGGGGACACCTAGTGGCACACCACCGAGGCTTGCCAACCCGTACCTGACACTCAGCGATTGGCTCCTGTTCTAACAACTGGCCGCTCCAAAGCCAATGGCAATTGTGAGGCACACCTCTGGCCTCCTGCGTGCCAGGTTTTCATGGCTAACCGCTGAGCAGATGTCTCGAGCGAGACCATCAGCCTGGATAGTAATTGGGAACTGCTGAAAGCCTCCTCCTTCGGGGGGAAATTTTGGAAGACATGTCTTTCCCTCCTACTGTTTAGGCATTACAGATTGTCAAATTATACATGGCAGATGGATTGTAGTTTGTCCTTTTAGTGACAGGAAAAACTGTTTCTATACCCTGGCAGAGACATCCACTTACCTCAAGATATGATTCTACTGCTCCTCAGCTATATTTGGGAAACTGTTTTTTGGTCTGTTTTAAGAAATGACTATAAAAGCGTTTCATTTTATTATGCCATAATTAAATAACTGGCTTTCATTAATATATTGTACTAAAAATCCTATAGGCATCCTATAATTACATGTAAGGCTTGGCTAGTATTACTTTAACTGTGTTGTCTTTCCAGGGTATAGGAAAATTACAAGATACATCAAATGTACGTTGTGAGTCATCTTGGCATTATTGGGAAAATGTTCTATTTATTTAAAAGCAGAAGGCAAATGCAGCTTTTCTTTCCCTGCTGGAGCCATTAGAGAAACTCAGTGTCTATTCTTTTCATTACCCATACTTTGTTTTTTCTCTCTTTTTTTTTCCCTCATGTCTTTCTTGCTTTTTCCCCCTTGTCTTCCACATTTTCTGTATCTTCATTCTTTATGTAGATGTCATTGCTTTCATCACCAGGAGTCATTCTTAAGGAGTCTTTTGACCTGGTTCTGCTTTGGATAGTTAAACATCAAAGAATGATAACCATGAAACCTTGTTATCTGGTGAATGAATAAATGAAAGAGAATAGTATCCAATAGAAAATCATGTTTGGGGCACTTGGGTGGCTCAGTCAGTTAAGCTTCTGACTTCAGCTCAGGTCATGATCTCACGGTTCGTGCGATTGAGCCCCGCATCAGGCTCTCTGCTGTCAGTGCAGAGCCTGCTTTGGATCCTCTGTCTCCCTCTCTGCACTTCTCCTGTGCTCTCGCTCTCTCTCAAAAATAAATAAACATTTAAATAAATTTAAAAAAAAGAAAATCATGTTTTATTATTTTGAATGAAGCACCTAAATGTTCTCATCTCCTGGTTCACTTGTCCTTTATAATGTATTCTATCCTGAAAAAAAAAAAAAAAAAACTATTTCCAGGGTGAGAAGGAAACTCATAAAAATCCATCTACTCTGTTTAATCTCCACTGTCCTTCAAGCATATTCTATTACTTTTCTGCTGTTTTCTTCAAATGCAAAACGTCCAAGCCCAAATCAATTTTTGTCCCCCATACCCCAGTCTGCTCACCTTGCTTTCTCCTCTGCTATCTGTAATCTTGCCTAGCCTCCGTGCTCCAGAGTCCCAGCTTCCGAAAAACCCCGTACTCCTCCAACACCTTTTTGTCATGGGAAAGAGAGCTACTGAGTCCTGTCAGTCTTCCACTAAATGAACTCTGGAGCCCGTCCCTTCTTTTCTTTCATTCCAATCAGTGATTAATCCATACTCATTCTCCGACATCTGGATCTTTGCAACACTACTCAACTCTTCCACCTGCTTCTGGTCTTTTCCTTGTGCTTGCACCCCTCCCCCTACATTGTGATCTTACATTCCTGTTTTTAGGGGTGCCTGGGTAGCCCGGGTAGTCATGATCCCAGGGTTGTGGGATTGAGCCCCATGTCGGGATCTGAGCTGAGCATGAAGATTCTGCTTAACATTCTCAATCTCTCTCTCTCTCTCTCTCTCTCTGTCTCTCGGCTCCCTCCTCTGCTTACATGCTCTCTCTATATATATATAAAAAAAAAATCTTGCTTTTATCATGGTACTTGCCTACTCAAAAGCCTTTGTTACTCTCCAGATACCTTAGTTCCACCTCTATTTTTTTATTTACTAGGGAATATAGGAAATCTAAATATAAAACTGCCATGAAGGATTCTTCAAACCTTTTTCGCATTAAACTATGACATATCATACTTGAGAAAGTTTGTCACCGACCATATATACATATAAACCAACATAAAATACTTTTCCTCTGGTTACTTCAGTGTTAGCTTATTTTCTACAACTTGGTGGGAAGTTTTCTTCTGCAGCTGAAATGTTTTACCAATTTTAAGTATTTCCACAGCATCAATCACTCGACAGGAAGGACCAACTAATTGTTGAATAAATTATCCAGCACTGACTGCTCACAGCATGAGACAAACCCTGAACAAGTTGCAGATTAGAAAGTGGATGTGCAGGGTCTCCAGGGTGGCTCGGTCGATTGAGCATCCAACTCTTGATTTCAGCTCAGGTCATGATCCCAGGGTCGTGGGATCAAGCCCTGCATTGGATTCCTCACTGAGTGCAGAGCCTGATTAAGATTTTCTCTCTCTCCCTCTGCCCCTCCCCCTTTCTCATGCTCGCTCTCTCTCTCTCTCTCTCTCTCTCTCTCTCTCTAAAAAAAAAAAAATCAAAAAAATCAAAAAAAGAAAGTGGATGTGCATATGGGGGAAATATGTTTGGTCCACTTCTATAGGAGCAAGGAAGAAATGGCACCAGGATTCTTCCTGACAGCCTCAATTTTACAATCACTGCTTTGAATTTTCCTGACCTTCCTTTCTAATCTATTCTCATAGAGTTGGTGTCTTCAGGAAGTGGAACTGGTCATATTTGTAAACTATCCTAGATAGCGGAGCCTTGTTGCCAAATAGTTTATTCAGTTTGCCAAAAGCCCATGAACACTTAAGAAATAGCATGGGCTCACTTTGAGAATTATGAAGTTAGCAAATGAAGAATGAACAGTGTTTACCAATGCAAAACAGGAAATGCAAAACAGAAGTGCTCCCTTATCTACATGTCTGTTAAGAAAACCCTTCTTCCGCTCTTAAGCTTATGTTGTGTGCCTTGTACTAAACATCAGAGTGCCCAGCCTCCTCTAAGGATGACTTTATACATGCCGTAAAGCAGAGATATTAGCCATTAGAGATCAGTGTTTCACCATTAAGAATTAAAATGTGTTAGAACCATGACTGCATTAACTATCATTGAATTAACAAAACATTTCAGTTGCCGACACCTTAATTAGCTCATTAGTTTTATTTTAATTATCCATTGTCCATAATCTACAACTGTCAGCAACTGAATTTTCAGTCATTGACGTTAACTGTGTATTCTGTAATGACTCAGGAATCAGTCTGCGGTACTTGTGCAAATTAGCTAATGTAACAAGTCAGTGCTTTACAACCAGCTCACGCTCATGAGGATGATAATAGTGACTGCAACTTACATGTTATGGGAATTACTCTCATGAGTAATTTAGAAGGTGGACTTCAGTTAGACTTAGCACTGATTTATTTTTGAAAAAAACTCACTTCTTAATTATGGAGATCCTATACCAAAATAGCTCCATCAGAAACTTTGACTACTGGTATCTCATCGCATAAAACAAAACAAAACAAAAACCCCCAAACTTTGAAAAGTAATGTATCTCCCACTTATGGTGGAGTTTTTGACAACAAAAAAATAATTGGAGACTCTACTGGCAAATGTCCAGAGGGGTAAACCTGTCTTGGACCCCCACATGCGTGATTTGAGAAGGTCCAGGAACCCTCTTTCCAAAAATATCTGTAAAAGTGGCTGTCTGTTCCAATTACCTAGACCTTACTTCGAAGCCAACCCATAAGAAGAGTCTGACAAAGAATTTTTTGATTTGCTTATTTATATATGACAAGACTTGCAAACACAGTAAAATTAAATTACATTTGGAAGAGTTTTAATGAGTCTTTTTTATTGAAAAGTATAAAACCCTCATAACATTTGGACTAAGCTAGAAAACGTAAGACATGTGGCTTTTAGATAGAATGTTTTCAATTTCTGCCTTAGACTTTTATTTCTTAGACCTTTGAAGGCATTGAAATCCTTAAGAGGCCCCAATTAAGATGCAAATCCTCTCAGGAGCAGTAACACCGTTAGCATTTATCAATGAACACCTTAGTGGAAAGTGGGCCATAGCAAGTGAGAATTGGTCAGACTTTACAGAATGTCAGCATGTGGACATGCCAAAGTACTATTTCGCTCCTTTTTTTTTCTGGAGCTAAGAAGGTAAAGTAAAGAAACCAGAAAGCGGGCGCCTGGGTGGCTCAGTTGGTTCAGCATCCGACTTCGGCTCAGGTCATGATATCACTGGCTCCTGGGTTCAAGCCCTGCACTGGACTCAGAGCCTGGACCCTGCTTTGGATTCTGTATGTCCCTCTCTCTGCCCCTTCCCCCACTCATGCTCTTTCTCGGTCTCAAAAATAAATAGACATTAAAAAAAAAAAAGAAACTAGAAAAAAAAATAATACCTAATTCTTAAATGTTGCCTTATAAAACACACCCCCACACATAAATGAACATACAAATGTTTGCATATGGTTTTTCTTAATTGAATAAAACCCTGCGGACTGGTTATGGTCTCTAACCAGCCCCTAAGTTCCCTGCCAGCACAAAGGTAAGACTGGGCTATACACAAGCGATTCAGATCCATTACATCCTCCAGTTATTTTAAGCCCCATCTTCTGTTGGTATGGTGCTGTATCTGGAAATGTTCAGACCAAATCATGGAATATATTCATCAGCAAAAAAGTAAAAGGGAAATTTTTCACAAGCAGGGCACATACACATAATAAAGAGAATGCAACGAATGAAATGCAAATCAATGATAACGACTTCTCAGAAATGGGCTGAACAGAAAGTATCGGGTATAAAAAACCATGCCCGCCATACATTTGGGACATATAAATTTCTTTTTTCCTATCAATATTTCTATTAAAATACATGCTTTCAGGGCACCTGGGTGGCTCAGTTGGTTAAGCTTCCGACTTCAGCTTAGGTCATGATCTCAAGGTCCGTGGGTTCAAGCCCTGTGTCAGGCTCCATGCTGACAGCTCAGAGCCTGGAGCCTGCTTCAGATTCTATATCTCCCTCTCTCTTTGCCCCTTCCCCACTCATGCCCTCTCTCCAACTCTCAAAAATGAATAAACGTTAAAAAAATTTTAAATAGATGCTTTCTATTTCCCTTTGATAGATGGTTCTAAGGGCTAAAAGCATGCTTCAATATTGATAGTTTCTTTTTTTGTCAAATATTGTTCTGCTGTGCATAAACTGCTAACCTCTATGGTTCTATCACCCCTACTTTTCAACAGTTTATAGCTCCCGTAAGAAGGAGATTAGAGGGCTAGATGCCAGAATTGTGTAATGCACCATTCACTGGGGAATATGCCACATGTTTGGAGGGCCCGGGTCTGAAAGGGCCTTATAGAGTTTAAAGCCGAAAGCAGCATCAAGACCTCTTCAGACACACCCCTTTACTTGGAGAATCATGCACCTGAGCCTCCCAGGGTGCAGTTTTCTAATGTTCCACACATGAGACGTGTTGCAGCTTGGGATTGAACACAAGTCTCTTGCTTCCTAGGAAAATGTTCACACACTCCTAATGCCCCCTTTTTAATTGCAGGGATCATTACTTTTTCAAGCTTTAGAGATTTGTTCTTACTTTTCTTGTGGTTGCAGCGTTTTGTCTTACCCACTGGGCTTTTCGTATTCATACACCCACAACTGGTCCTTCTTGTAACGAATCTTCAACGGGTGTAGATTTAGTTATCAAGGAATCAGAGCTTTAAGGTTTGAGGATCAAGTCCCCTTCCAAATGCCAATGTTTGGGGGGGTTATAACAAAAATATACCCATGACTTCTTGGGTGAAAACATAATTATGAGTTATTTTATTTCATTGTATTAGTCTCTAAATGAAGGTATATTAACTCTGATTGTTTGGTGGCTTGACAATTGTCTGCTGGAAGCAGGAAATTTAAGAAGGAAAATGAGATCTCAGAAAGTCTACCGTGTAACTCTCCTATAGTTTTCTCATGGAGAAAAGTCATTCTATTATAACATAGTCTGTCTAAAAGCTACGGGGCAGATAACAGCATCTGCAGTCCACCTTTTTCAACAGCCCATGAGAAAGCAAACAGTAAAATAGACATCCTCAATAATCAGTTCATGCTGAAAAATCACTGGTAGATTTGGGTTTCTCAATTCATGCTACCAAATCTGCTCCATCATCTGGCCATGAGTTTTCTACTCTTTTCCTCTTCCTGCATCTTTATGAAGTTAGCACACCCAGAGGAAGTTGTTAGACTCTGAGACTATTTAAATGTGTGCACTTCGGTGATTCAGGCTTGGTTCATAACCATTTCCTGGACTGTACCTAGTAGAATATAACTGGACACACCAGAGATTTTGCTCTCCCCTTGCTCTATCTTACCCCGAAGAGCATATTATGCAAGCCGGGTTATATAATGCTTTGATACTCGATCAGTGAAAGTGCTCTGAGCTTTAAGACACTTCTCCAAAATTATCTGATGACTATTAGTGTAACGACCTTGGGCAGGCTGCCCCAAGCTCTCTGCCTCCCCCTCAACTGCCTAAATTTACACCGGAAAGGAGAGCCTGTATCAGGAAGAGAGCTATTAACAGAGACTCCTTGTACCTAAGAACCTTATCTGCAGAATAAGGCAAATTTTGTTTTTCCAAATATCTTCTTCCATCTTTTTGCTAAGGGTCTCTCTCCCCTTTGTATCCTCAGACCCTACCCCTTTCCTTAGATCATATAAGCTTCCTGTTGCCTCATTGTCTTCGGAATTCCATGTCTGTGTGGATTCCCCGTACAAATGTATGTGTGCACATGTACACGTGCGTACGACTCTTAAATTTGATCGTCTCCTGTTAATCTTTCTCATGTTAAGTTGATTCTACGTCATAGGGCAGAGGAAGATCTTCCTCCCCAACATTAGAAAGATACTTGTATCTGATAAATTTAAGTTTTTCAGCTTGGCCAGAAATTTCTTCTGCTGAAGAAGGCTGTTTGTAAAAGCAAGTAAACTAACCCCAGAATCCTGATAAAATGTGTCTCTGTTACTATAAGCTGCCTCTATTCACTTCATCTTGTCATCTCTCGAATTTAGTAGTTTCCTTTTGCTGTCTTAGCAGGAGTGTGATAAACAACGCAACTGCAAAGATAATTAATTTTTATTTTTATTTTTTTAAGTTTAGTTATTTATTTTGAGAGAGAGAGAGTGCAAGCAGAAGAGGGGCAGAGAGAGAAAGGGAGAGAGAATCCCAAGCAGTGGCCATGCTGTCAGCGTAGAACCACATGCAGGGCTCCAACTCACGAAGCCATGAGATCATGAGCTGAGCTGAAATCAGGAGTCAGACACCTAACCGACTGAGCCACCCAGGAAGCCCACAAAGATAATTAATTTTTAAAACAGAGATCATTTTTGTGTTTACTTGTATCCCAACCTGATACTCAAGAATCTGATGTTTGACAGAGAAATAAAGTATAATGGTGCCTTTTCAAAATCGGGTAAGAATTCATTAGCTACAAACATCAGAAGTCTGATACTAAATTTACTTAGACGGCCTTAATTTGATACACTTTTGTAGTACACACAAAATTTCATTTAGATCCTAGCTTTACATATGGAAATCTAACCCTGGCAATGCTCGGTAGTCTTGGATTAGAATTAGACACTTCATTCTCTTAAATCTTTCTTTTAAAGGAAGATTTTTCTTTTAATTGGTTAAAAGCTCCTGGTATATTAGATGAGCTCTGAAACAGAGTGATGATTTGGCCAGAGTGCTGTTGCTGAGCTGATGAATGGAAATCGCTTATTCACCACCTGTTGGAAAATGTTAGTGTTCATGTTCAATCATGTGCCTAATTTAGTGTGTAATTGGAAATGTAGTGCTCGCAAGGCAGGCAAATCTTTTTGAAGATTTAGCTATTTATATTGAGCGTATTAATTACATTGAAATAGAGGAGAACACAAAGCTATCAGGAGAACAGAGACCACTTTCAAAGTAACTGCTCAACAGGACACACACTGGTTACTTAGAGAGATAAAAGCACTGTGTTGTCTGAGTAAGTGTGAAATACTTCAGGGCTGCCATATTATCACCATCACAAATTGTCAGCAGATGTTTCTTCTGTTCAACTCAAATAGGCACGGGCTCTTACCACTATAAAAATTACATATACCAGTGGCTTTTAAAGTCCTTGTGTGTTTTTCTGCCCTCTGTTAACATTAAAATTTTTCTGCTGAGTTTATTTGTAAACATAATTTGAAATGCCGTGCATATCAGGTACATTGCAGCTTTCCAAGTGTTCTTCAACTCTCTGCCTAAGTCCAGACGGTCAACAGGATGATCCTAAGAACTTTTCTGAGTGAAACTTTTACTTAATGAGGTCAGCTTGACCGCACCCCCATGACAAAGGTTGGGTCCCCTCATGCATCTGCTTGAACAGTCAAGAGAAGGTTGATACTTAAAGTTCAGTCAAGCTCTGGTGTAGTGAGGACCGAAATTCAACATCAAAAAGAAACTGGAAACCAAGAAGATTCCCTAGTGGCTATAATATGGCAAAGTACAAGGGATGTGGGAGAGAATGAGCTCGGGGAAGACAGCAAAAATGCTAAAATATCTTGAACGATGTATATACATTGTTGAGATTGTTGACCAGTTATTCCAAAATATTTTATTGCACGGTAGCAGAAGTGTAGAAACCCATGGTAAACCCATGGTAAACCCACGCCTCCTCAAGAAAACCAAGTGTTCTTGCTGACACATTGACTCATCACTCAGACACACTCAACCAACCCCAAATATGACTTCAAAATGTTTGAAGAGCAATGAAATGTCAACCTTTCATGAGAAAAGATGCCCTTGATGGGGACCGGAGAAGGGAAGGAGGCAACCTTAAAAAAAAGTTCTCTGGGGTGCCTGGGTGGCTCAGTAGGTCGTGCATCCGACTTCGGCTCAGGTCATGATCTCGCGGTTTGTGAGTTTGAGCCCCACATCGGACTCTGTGCTGACAGCTCAGAGCCTGGATCCTGCTTCAGATTCTGTCTCCCTCTCTCTCTGCCCCTCCCCTGCCTGTGGTCTGTCTCTCTCTGTCTCTCAAAAATGAATAAATGTAAAAAAAAAAATTATCTTTCCCAATTCTCTTTCCGGTCCCAAATTTCTCTTCTCTGATTTTTTTTTCTAACCACTCCAGCCTGTAATAAGCCTCCTCCAGTCCCTTATCGCATCTGTCTTATCCCCTTTCCTTTAGAATACTTTTTTTTGGGGGGAGGCGGGGAGAGTAAACTCCATCCTACACAAATCTAGCTTCCTTCAGCATTTTCCATGCCTCTTCTCTGCCCAGCATCCCCAATCAACCCCCAAGACACAAGAACAAGAAGTATGAGAGTGGGAAAGACCATGAATACTTACCCTGAACTGTGGGTTTTTTTGTTTTTGGGTTGTTTTTTGTTTTTTTTTTTGCCTGTTGCACTAGTATGTGATATAATTACCTTGTTTATAATACCTTTTTATGCTTTTGTTATCAATATTCTCGCACTTTCTTTGAACATAAAATGGCTAAAATTTTTCAAGAAAATTTTTGAGAGGAGGGGTGCCTGGGTGGCTTAGTTGGTTAAACATCTGACTTCAGCTCAGGTCATGATCTCACGGTTCATGGGTTCAAGCCCTGTGTCAGGCTGACCACTGAAAGCCTGGAGACTGCTCCGTATTCTGTGTCTCTCTCTTTCTCTGCCCCTCCTCCCACTTGCACTCTCTCTCTCTCTCAAAAATAAACATTAAAAATGCTTTTTAATAAAAAAAGAAAATGAGAGGAAAAAAAGTCTATATATATGAAGAAGACTGGCTAGACTCCAAAGAATAACAATGGAAAATGAAAGAAAATAGATCAGATAAATTTCACTTATCTAATGGTGGGTATTACTAATCAATGGTATTAAGCACTCTGTAGTACCTACCAACTAATTTGATTCATACTACACTGAATGAAGAAAGCAGGACTTAGAAAGTGATAATGTTATAAAGTTAAAAAATTGAGAAATTTAATTCATAATGAGTTCCCTCTCCAAAAGCATTATTATGTTTTAAAACCGCTTTCAAGAAAACCCACCTCCACTGCCTTAGCTAATTAGAAAACAATTGAACTATATATACATATATAGAACTTTTATGTAGTTTATATAGTTAAATTTTTTTTCAAGCCAGCTGATCTTTATTAACAGCATCCTTCTTAAGTAGTAATCTTACTTCTGGACGTTCTGTCCTCTGCATATGATTACCATAAAGATCTTCTAAAGCACAGTTACAAATCATGCCATGCCATATCTCAAAACAGTCTATGATTCCCCATTTCTTTTAGAATAAAATCCAAACTCCTCAGCGTGGCTTTCAAATTCTTCTGTGATCTGATGCCAGCAGGCAGTCCTAATCTATCTCCCACCATTTCTGCTTCTGTACTCTATGCTGCAAGCAAACCAGACTTGTTCACCATTACCCAAATAAGCCATACACCCAAAGATGTACGTGACTTTGCTGAGACTCACTTTTTCTCTGGAATGTGCCCCTCAGCTTCAATCCACGCACGCTGAAATTCTACCGCATGTTCAGGCCCAGCTCCAATCCTGCCTGATCAGAGAGTATTTCCTCAGACTCTGGACCCGGACACCTACCACTCTCCTTGTTACTCTCTTATTTTGTGTGTCTTCTCTCTTATATAGCAGATTTGTGTTTTGATAATTTGAGTACAAGCCTTAGCTCTGTTCCTTGTTCCAGGTTAGAATAAAGCTTATGATTCCTGGCATCCTCCACAATGAAAACAGTGACTTACACATAGAAGATAGTCAGTAAATACGTATTCAAATAATTAGCCTCGACAACCTAGTTGTTCAAATAAGATAATCCAATCGAGTACTGTCATCTGTCCATAAATTTCCTGTGGCAACAGTAATGAATTATAGTTTCTCGCTTAATAAATTACAAGAAATTTGACACCCAAAAAGTGAGGTAATCGATAAATTCAAATTAAATAAAATATAATGAGATGTCTTTGGAGACTTATACTGACAGGCATATGGCATAATTGGACCAAACACATTAAGGCAGAGTTGTGAAATTGCTCATATTTAGGTTGAGTTTTTGCTATTTGTCTCCTTTATGCAGAGACATGAGAAGCATGGAATTTTTACAAAACACTACAATGAGTCTACTTCAATAACTTCTAAGCAAATAAGTATTCCAGGGTTCTTTATTCTATACAGATGTGGCTATTCAGGAACACATTAAGTTAATGGGATTCTCTGCAGCTGATAGCTAGTCCAAAACTCAGAATTAAGGATAATAACCAAATTACACAGATACAGAATTTAGTTATTAAATTGAATGTTTTTCCCTAATGGTATACAAATAATTTTCCATTCAAAGAAATATGTCCATAACGTACTTCTCAGAATCATTAGTGTTACTGTGTTGGCTATGAAATAGAAGGCTGTGTGCAGGTTCTCTTAGAATTAATAGAAGACTAAAACAGGAAAATCCACAACTACTACCAGGATTTTGTGTTCTCTGGAGTAATTTTATACCTTTTCCTGATTTATAAAGAGCCCTTTTTCTTTTTCCAAATGTATCTCTCTTGTTTAGATGTAATGGCTTTGAAAGCAACTTGCAATAGCCATCCTAATGACAAAAATCTGTAATCATAACCATTTTGAAAACACATCATGTATGTCAATCATTCAAAGGATACTTTTTTCCCTTAATGTAATGCTGATCAAAGAGGTATGTGTGTTTGTGGATGCCGATGTCTTATGTCAAGTAGGATCTCAAGAGACATATATTGAATCATTAAAGAAAGAGTGAATGACTGAGCAAATAAAAATAGAATCTCTATGACCCTGAACTGAAGCACTGGCTGGATAACAATTCACTTTCATGATAAAAGGCTAACTAACTTAGAAAAATGGAAGAGACTTCCTAAGTGTGAATTTTCCAAGGATCAGTGTCATTGGTGAATTTATTTATTGTCCTTAATATTATTTTACACTTTTAGGAAATGCCTTCAACTAGATGAAATAGTAAAGGTAAGGTCAGACGTGACAAGGATAGGTATCATTTTTTAAAATCTATTTAAATGTAAATTTATGGACTTTTGACTACTGGTTTTTTTGGCAAGTCAATTCCCTTAAATACCTCTGATCTGTTTGCTTCAAGGAAGTTCCATGTGCCAATAATCACAGTTCAAATGATTTTTTAAAAGTTATTCTCAAGCTTCATTAATTAATTGCTTCTGTGTACCTACCCTTTCCTCTTTCAACTTAAAGCATGATAATTTGAGGTTCTCTGACTTCTAAACTGGGGTGGGAAGGCCATACCCTTAAACCAATCTTTGCCACAGGGCTGGATATTAGTGAAACCTTGTTGAAATCTTTCTCTCTGGCTTTTCCCTTCTTGTTCCAGATCCATAAGCAACTGATTTTTGTAAATTTTCAAGGCCTCAAATTTCTGAACTCCCAATTTCTAAACTTTTACATTCAAACCACATAGTTATGTCATGATCTGGATTCTCTGTCTCATTCTCTCTCTCTTTTTTTTTTTAATTTTGAAAGAGACAGAGTGTGAGTGGGGGAGGGGCAGAGAGAGAGGGAGACAGAGAATCCCAAGCAGGCTCTGCAGTGTCAGTGTGCAGAACCCAACACAAGGCTTGAACTCATGAAATTGTGAGATCATGGAATAAGCCAAAATCAAGAGGTGGACGCTTAACCAACTGAGCCATCCAAGCGCCCCTGGTCTCTTTCTTGAAAGAGCATCTTAAAAACACAAAGTAAAAGCAGACGCACACTACTGTTCTGACGCTTGGTAATCATTTATTTTAAAACTACAGACTCAGTAAGGGGATGATAAGCCTTCCAAGTTATTCTAGATGACGGTTTTTCCAAAGTTTTGTTACTGTGTAACGTGCATCTCCTCTTTTCCAGTTTGGTTTCCATTCTAATGCCTGCTGTATACCAGAGATGAAGTACAAGATATATTTATCGGTGAGTACAACAGGCAAAATTATCTCTACCCTCATGGAACTTACGTTTTAATTAATTACATTTCTAGAATTAAATGAAATAACAAATACAAAACATTTTTTAAAACTCTTTAGTACAAAATGAGAGTTCAGTAAATATATTTTATTATTATTTTATTAGTGTTCTCTCTTCTTTATTTATACTTCATTGTAACATAATATGAACAAAGAGCAACACAAAAAAAATATTAGAAGTTTTCAATTTACTAGATCATATCTCCTAGTCTTTTTTAAAAATAAATTAACTTCAATATCAATGTTTCTGAATTGCCCTTTTAGTTCATGGAAATCTAACAATTAAATAAATCCAAAGAAAGTGTAGGTTTTGTTGCTAAATAGTATTCCTCTCCTTTGCTTGATTAAAATTTATCAATGAATAAGCCCAAAATTATACAATTATATACTAATAAAGCATATTAAAAGAGTTTTAGACTACATTTGATTGACTGCTAAAAATTAATATTTTTATTTTTTTTAATTTTTATTTATTTAAAAAAAACTTAACGTTTATTTTTGAGAGACAGAGAGAGACAGGGCACAAACAGGGGAGGGGCAGAGAAAGAGAGGGAGACACAGAATCCAAAGCAGGCTCCAGGCTCTGAGCTGTCAGCACAGAGCCTGACACGGGGCTCAAGCCCATGGACTGCAAGATCATGACCTGAGCCGAAGTCAGACTTAACCAACTGAGCCACCCAGGTGCCCCTCACATTTTCTTAAGCTTTTAAATTGTTCTGTTTTATTTAGTTAGTTTGTTTTTTAATGTCTGAAGCCCTTCTTTGTGGATATGGATGAGGATATACCACCCAGAAGAGTAGATCAAACAAAAGGCAAAAATGTTTTTCAGATACAGAGTGCTATGTATAAACTAGTGGGCTGATGGATTGCAAAAACTCCACAGAGGTTAAAGTTACCTGTCGTCTTGGGGCACCTGGGTGACTCAGTCGGTTAAGCGGCCTACTTCGGCTCAGGTTATGATCTCGCGGTCGGTGAGTTCGAGCCCCGCGTCAGGCTCTGTGCTGACAGCTCAGAGCCTGGAGCCTGTTTCCGATTCTGTGTCTCCCTCTCTCTCTCTGACCCTCCCCCGTTCATGCTCTGTCTCTCTCTGTCTCAAAAATAAATAAACGTTAAAAAAAAATTTTTTTTAATAAAAAAAAAAAGAAAAAGAGTTACCTGTCATCTTAAATTATGTGTACTTTATTTAGAGTCACTATCTCCAGAAGATGTTTTATCCTTTCATAAGCTTGTTTCTTTTTCTTTTTAGTAAACATTTTTTCCCTAATTTATTATGTCTGAGAGATGCTGCTACTTGTTGGATGTAGCTGTAGAATCAAAAACGAGGACATGTCTTCTCTTTGGCATCTAACGGTTGGGCATGCTTGTGTCAAAATGACTTAGGTGATTTGGGAGCATGTCCAAACACTCCAGAGGAGACGTTCATTTCCCTCCATCTCCCACTTATGGGATTCCAGGAGTCCAGGATGATTAGGTAATTAACTCTCCCTCAATAGGTGGCTTCTAAAGCACTAAGTGTATTCTTAATAATTAGCTTAGTTTTAGAAAATTGATGTGATAAGTCTTTTATGATTACCTCAGGAGACATTTCTTTTATTGTTCGTATTAAGAAAGAATAAACAATCATAGACACAAACACGAACAGATAGATGTTAAAGAAACTTAAAAGGTAATATACACACATGCATGTTCTGTAGGCTCACGTGAGGGAGAATTCTATGGATCTAAAGTCAATTTTTATTTACAAATATGAAATTATAAATTAGTTGAGGGGCTCCTGGGTGGCTCAGTCGGTTAAGCTTCTGACTCTTGATTTGGGCTCAGGTCATGATCTCATGGTTTGTGAGTTCGAGCACCACATCGGGCTCTGCACTGACAGAGTGGAACCTGCTTGAGATTTTCTCTCTCTCTTTCTCTCTCTGCCCCTCCCTCATGCTCTCACTCACTCTCTCTCAAAATAAATAAACTTAAAAAAATTGGTTGAAATGAGAAAGCAGTAATTCTGATTCATCATCCACAATCACAACCTCAGAGACATATCAATATTTTTTTTTTTTACCTCAATAGTTCTGGAGATATCAACTTCTTTCTATTCGCCATCGACTCTTCTCATAATACCTCAGTAGCCCCCTAACTGTCCTCCATGCCTTGCGCGTGGCCTTGGCCATCTTACGTCTGCTTTCTACTATTAAAGAATAAATCAAATTCACTCAGCTACTTATCACTCTAGCACAAATTTGATCATAACATTCTCTTGCCATGGATTTCTGTCACTTTACAGGGTTTAAGCACCTTGCTACAGTCTTTCATGATGTGGTGGTACCTGTTTACCTTTCATCTTATCCTTCATCCATTGCTTTGTCTCCTTTTCCAATCTAGGCTACATACAATCCTCTAAAACCCCTGTACTCTTTTATCTCCAGACTCTTGGACATGCCATTCTTTCTCCCTGGAACATTGTGCCCCAACTTTGCCAAGCTAACCCCTATTCTTCCGTGAGGAACCAGCTAAAAAGAGAACCTCCCCTAAGAAAACTTCTCTTATGATGGCCCAACTCCCTCACTTTAAGACTTGGGTTAAAAGTCTCCTCGCTATGCTAAAACTGCAACCCAACGAACCCATTATAGTGTTCATTGAAAGCACTATTTTAAAAAATTACCTGTACATTTTCTTTCCTCATCAGGATCTAAATGTTTCTTTGTGAGCTTTGCTACCTATGGTGAAATAGTGCAGTAATAGCCTAAGAGAACTATTTTGACCTGAATTTGTATTAAAGAGACTGGAGAATTCTTTTTGTGATGGTCAGTTTTATGTGTCCATTTGACTGGGACGTGGGTGTCCAGATATTTGGTTAAGTACTATTCTGAGTTTGTCTGAAGGGTGTTTCCAGGGGAGACTAGCATTTAAATTGGTGAACTAAGTGAAGCAGATTGCCCCCCTCAAGGCGGTTGGGCTCCACCCAATCTGCTGGAGAACTGACTAGAAGGAAAGGTGGGGTACTGGAAAATTCACTCTCTGCCTGTTTCCAAGCTGGGATCTTGGTCTTGCCCTGCACTCAGGGTGGAAACTGTATAACCTGTTCCTGGTTGTGAGGCCTTCGGGATCAGACTGGAACCCCATCACCGTACCTCTTGGGTCTCCAGCTGGCAAACAGCACATCGTGGGGCTTCTCAGTCTCCTTAATCACAGGAGCCAATTTCTTATTATAAACCTCTTTTTATATAGATCGCCTGTGGGTTCCATTTCTCTGGACAACCCTGACTGATACACTTCCTCTGTAAAAGTTAAATGTGTTTCTGACCAGAATTTAGGCAGGGCAGAACTTCTCTTCCGCCAAATGATGTAATGACTAAAAGTCTCAATATACTTTCCTAAACTCACCCATATGTAGAATTCTCAGCAAGTTATCGTCCCTTCAGATGCCTTCAGCCAGTGACACAGGTAAATAGTTTTAATGGAGACAAAGACTGTACTATGAGGTCAAACTCTAATTCGTTTACCAGAAAGCCACTGTATAGGGAGTGTGGTACGGAAATAGGCAAATCATTTGCTGTGAAGGGCCTGTTAGTTAATATGTTTGCCTTTGCAGGCCACACCACCTCTGTCACTGCTACTCAACTATAAAGCCACCACTGATGATATGCAAATAAATAGGCATGGCTGTATTTGCATAGGACTTTATTTGCAGAAATATGTGACAAGCCAGTTTTTGCCTGCAGGCCACAGCTTGCTGACCCTTGGGGTAGTGGTTTAGACACAGCACAGACAGTAAAGTCATACAACTGGGTTTGAGTTCTGACTTCACCAATTTTCCACTCCGTACCATGTGCAAGTCACTTAACCTCTATTAAAAAAACCCACTTCCTAGGTTTGTCATGAAAATTTAATGAATAATGTACCTTAATTGCTTAAGGAAACTTCTGAATATATAGTAAGTGCTATAGAAGGTTCGTTATTATTCTTTTCAGCTCATTTTTTTTTTTCGGTACTTGAAGGTTTGGGGTTTTATATACGCTACCAGTTTTCAGAAAAGAATTTAAGAGTCCTGAAAGAAAGTTACAGTAAGTTTTGTTGAAGAGAGTTTTCGGTGTGATTGTTGATGCATTCTGGAGCTTTGGAACATGCTACTACAAATATTATTTAGTAATCTCGCTCTTGGTAATGTAGCATCTTTAGCAACAAAGAACATCTTATTGCAGTAAAGGCTGGGAAGTTGTCTTGAGGAAAAAAAAAACAGTTTAGATAAAGCTTGGGGTAAAAGAATTTTTTACCTCTTTCAGCTGCTCAAGCTTTCTTGGGTAACTTCTCAAGGTTTTGACATTTTGCTATCCTCAATTACCCAGTTTTGTCTTTTCCAGTTGTTTAAACTGTTAGGAAACAACCCAGTAAAAACATAACTGTATTCATTTCTCCTTAGGGTTGGTCATAAGTATTTCACCAAAAATTCTCTTTTCTTTCCACCACTTTGATCATTTTACACTCATCCTGAAAAAAAAAAAAGAAAGAAAGAAAGAAAGAAAACAACCCGAAAGAGGCTTTTAATTCTCCTATATCCATCATGACTAAGTGCTTCATCTTGGAGTTCACGGCTCCCTTCAGGTTTGGCAGGACCCTCCCTCACTGCTCCATTCACCCCCACCTACCCAGTCCCCTCCACTCAGATAGGGAAGCGTGTCAGCACTTTTCATCTGTGCATTCCCAGAACTTGAGCTATGTCTGGAATGCCTCTGCCCTCCCATCTTGATGGGTTCCCTCCCTTCTATCATTTATGGAGCTTATCAGATCACACTTTCTTCTCAACCTTCTCCAAATAAATGGAAATGCAGAAATAGTTCCCTGCCCCCCACCGTGTCTGGAAGACAGGAAATTTTGCCCAATGCAAGATCCCACATACTACACACCATTTTACACTTTGTTATTATGATGACCTATTTTTGGCATTTTATGCATTTTATGCATTTTTGCATTGATTTCAATGTCATTCTTCCAAGTAATTCCGATAAGATAGGTTGGGAATCTTGCTGGTGGAAGTGTTTGCCCTCTGGGAACAAGGTCCTCTAGGCTCACAGAGATGAAGAGCAGGAGGCACAGATTTCCCAAAAAGGTGACTAAGAATAAAAGTAAGTGAGTGTGTATGGTAAGCAGAATGGTCCCAAAGGATGTCCACATCCTAATCTTTAATTAGGAAACTTTGAATATGTTACATGGCAAAAGAGTCTTTACAAATGTAATTAAAGATCCAGCCTTTAAGATTAGGGAGATTACCTTGGATTATTTGTCTGCATATAATCTGTGATTACATGTGATCATATGATTACATGAGCCCTCAAAAACAGATAATTTTCTCTGGCTTGAGTAAGAGAGGTGCAATAGAAGAAGTCAGAAAGATTCAAAGTATGAAAGAGACTGAACCTGACCTTGCTGGAGAAGAGCCACGTGAAAAGCTTGAGAAGTGTAGGTATTTTCTAGGAACACAGACCAGCCCCAATTAACATCCAGCAAAGGAACTGGGACTTCAGTCCTAGGTCGGATGATTTGCATCCTCAAAGAATTGAATTCAGTCAACGACCTGTATGGGTTTGGAAGTGCATTGATCCTTGGAGCTTCCAGAAAGATCTACAGGCTTGCCAATACCTTGATGTTGGCTTTGGGAGACTCTAGGCAGAGACCAAGTTTATGAAGCTATGAGGTAATAAATATCTTCTGTTGCAAGTCACTAAATTTTTGATAATTTATTATGGAAGTAATAGAAAATCTATACAAGGCGCCACTCCTACTTTAAAGCTTTGTTTTCCCAACTTGTGTGTAGTACCCGCTTTAAACAGAGCGCCATAACATGGTTGATGATTGAAGGTATATACTGTGTCCTAGAGGATGGCTCCCAATTCTCACAGACTGTTATTGTTAAACTCATATTCCCTGCGACTTCAGCAGGCCGTTCCAATACTTCATCAGTTTAGCAGTTTCTGGGAGTGCAGATGTGATAGAACCAATGGATCTGATTCTCACGTGGCCATGGTCTGACCATAAGCCTTCGGAAAGTATTGCTGGCTACGGTCCTATGGGAAGTAAAGGAAAACCTACACCCAGAATATTTATTAATTATATTTAATTACGATCATTTACATCTCCTTCTAGAGTACAAGAGGCCCAATGTAACAAACTTGCCACCATGTGGCTGGTTAGTTTCCCCAATGGATGAGCTTTAGGGTCTCCGTGTTTTTATGTTGTCAGGTATGACATCAGTAGCCTCAGTAGGTAGATCAATCTTGGTGATGGAGCCCACGCTGGTGGGCCCATTTGTAGCACTCACCCCTGCTACCATAGTTATGCTGCATTGATTAACTCATTGTACCAGTCCTAAAGTGGCTGAAGACAAAGGTTACCTATGTCAAATGGCTGACTGTTATGTCTACCAAGTTACTCAGTGCCCTGCCTTGATAATCTCTTGTGGGTAGTAAGGTGTAATACAAAGATATTCTCACTTTGCAGATGACATGGGTCTTTCCAGAACCTAGAGGTCTAAATCTTAATTATCCTACTGGCGCTTGCCATAAAGGCCACCTGTCATTCCTTTCTCACCACAGCTTCCTCTAAAAGCTCAGGGTCTGCTGGTCCTTTAGCCCAAATGGCAGGGCCACTTGTATCACTGCCTGGACTTGCTCAGATCCCTTTCTGCTATGGTCCTCACTCAAGACTGGGAACCTTTCTGGCCACATGATGAATGTACTAAAGTAGTGTTCTCAAGTGTGGAATATGCTGCTTCAAAAACCTAAAAGGGCCCTATACAACATTGTGCTTCCTTCTTATTTGTGGGAGTGTAAGATGTAGCAATCTGTGCTCTATTTTGGTGAAGATGTCTCAGCGTGCCCTGACCACACCTTACTGCTATAATTGACCCCACAGTATTCATAGAGTTTATCTCTCATCTTCTGCATGTGTCTTACCAAAGCCTCCAACGTACTTACTATTCTTGCTCGTCTATTGCTATTAACATGTCATCATTATCGTGGACAACTGTGATTTTCTGAAGAATGCCCACACAGTCCATGTCCCTTTGGACTATATATAACAAAGGAGAGAGTTAATATAGCCCTGGGGTGAGAACACAATGCATGCTGTGGTAGACACTAAGAGATCCACTAAGCAAGGGTTATAGTTGCTTTGAATACTTCAAGCCATTGGAAACTTCTAGCACCTTTCCTTTCATCTATTACTGACTTTTGTGTGCCCTACATAAAAATATCAGCCCTCAGCGAAGAGTGTAGCAAAAGACAATCTCTGAGGCTGTTGCAATTACGTGTTAAAACTAAGAGTTGATAAAGTCTGGTGGTTTCCCATACCTCAATGGGACACTACTGTCACATATCTGGTCTTGAGCTTTGGAGATTCAGATTGGTGTCTAGGAAACCCAGTTATGCTAAAAATAAAAACTCCCTATAGGCTAGTTTATGCTATTGGATTTAATTCCAAAGCCACTTCCTGATAGTAAAGTATCATGGAAAGCTACTTAGAATCATAAAAATGCTTGGCACCATGAAAAAAAAAAAAAAAAGACTAGATTCTGCCTAGAGGGATAGTTTATCTGAGTATAATAAAGCTGAGAGAATTGTTGTGTTCTACTAGGGAATTTGTATATCCAGCACATTTGTTTCTTACAGACTTCTACCAACTGGTTAGTTCACCTAATGCTTAAGTAGTGCTGGCTAAACAACACTGACAAATCGCTTACTAATTAGTTGCTCTTTCCAATATTCCTTATCAGACACCCAAACCTTCTGTCATTTTATTATCTCATTGTTGCAGTTTCCAGAATTATAGTTTATATAACAAGACATTTCCAGTTAGCTTCTTATTCGATGTTTCAAGAGAGATGATGCCAATTATCAGAAAAAAACGAAACAAAACAAACAAACAAACAAACAAAAACAACCCTAGGTACATCTCGGTGGCTCAGTCAATTAGGTATCTGACTTCAGCTCAGGTCATGATCTCATGGTTTATGAGTTTGACCCCTGCATCAAGGCTCTCCGCTGTCAGCATGAAGCGTTCTTTAGATCTTCTGTCCCCCTCTCTCTCCACCCCTGCCTCGCTTGCACACATGCATGCTCACTTTCTCTCTCTCTCCAAAATAAATAAACATTAAAAGAGAAAGAAACAAAACCTAAACATTATGTTATATCTTAAGATGGTTTGCTACTCAGATTTCTGAAAATGGTGAATGATTTCTACCTTTCATTGTGAAATAGACACTTTTGTTAAAGTGTTATTTATTTATTTAGTTGATTTTTTTATTTTATTTTATTCTTAGAGATTCTCAGATTTTTACTTTGATGACAAAAAAAAATCACACAAAGAAGAACAAAAATTACAGTTGCCAAACTAGTGGTGGGATGTGGGCTGGAAAACACAGGAAATGGGTGCCCAGGGTCCCTGGGATGTTTCCTGGAATCTTGAGTTTCTTTCCAGGGCCCCCAGGTGCCCTGGGAGCCTCCTGGAACCCTCCCCATCAGGGTGCCACAGAACCTGGTTTAAGAGCCTTTCTCCAAGCCAAGGGTTTCGCTGCACAAGAAGGCTGAATGCACAGGGATGGTTCAGACAGTGGCTTCAACCTCAGTGGCT
This sequence comes from Panthera pardus, assembly GCF_024362965.1. Taxonomy (NCBI): domain Eukaryota; kingdom Metazoa; phylum Chordata; class Mammalia; order Carnivora; family Felidae; genus Panthera; species Panthera pardus. Next base: position 19,323,456 of record NW_026527002.1, read on the forward strand.
TCATCATCCTCCTCCAGCAGGCTGTAGGAGGCGTGACTCTGGCAGGGCCGCTGCAGCAGGTGAGCCAGCAGCTTAGCGATACAGTTGTGCAGCTCAAGGGTTGGCCCAGCCAGCGCCACCTCATACTTGCAGCTGGTACCCTTGGGATCCAGGCTGCCCAAGGAGGCAAACATGCCCTGCCAGCTCGTTTCCTCCTCTTTCTCATTGGCACTTTAGTTAAATTTGTGGGTATAGGACTGGGTTCGGAGGAAGAAGTGTATTTTTTTTTTTTTACCCTGAGCCTTATTCTTTGGCTGTCTTTTTCTTGACTGTATCATGGTGTCAGGAGGAGGGCTTGTACTGCTACACCTGCACCTTAAGACCTTCCCTGGGATGTGGGCCGCACAGGAGGATGGGAAGCAAAGAGATGGTTTCTTCTTCCAACAGAAGTGGAGGACTGCCCCTCAAGGCTGAAAGGAAGCAGCAAGAGAAGCTAAATGGAAATGGGCGCTCACAGGAGGTGTTAGAGCTCCATTTTCAGTTTGGGTATGTGATTTATTACAGGGGCCCTGGTAGTTGTTAAGTTAATGTGAAAACAAAAATGGGTTTGTATATAGCTGAAAGTCAAACACTGCATTTTAGGAGGAAAACATTAAAAAAAAGAATAATAATGGTTAACACCTACTGGGTGTTAATTGCTGAGAATTTACAAAGTGTTTTCCCTGCATTATCTCATTGAATCCCCTCCACCCTATAAGATAAATTCTATAATTTCCGTTTTAACAAACAAAGAAGTGAAGCAAGATGTGTGACAAGTTTGCATTGTACAAGGTAGCTAGTAAGTGGTAGTGACAGGACTCAACAAAGGCTGACTATGAGTATAGTCTGTGTTAGGTACCACATACCTAGCTAAAGCCCCTTCCCTCCCACAAATATTCAGAGAAGTTACTGTTCCTCCTCACCAAATAAAACATTAGAAAGAAAAACAAATTATTTCATTGAAATCTAAGGCAATAGTGTACCTACACTTGAATGGTGTATACAAATCTGTCCCCTGTCTGCCCATTATTTACTTAATTAAATATAAACTCCTCAATGGAGACTTCAAGTCCCTGTACGATGTGTCTCTCGCCTACCTGTATAACCATGGTTTTTTTTTCATTTTCTGTATGTTATTATTTTCTGTGTATTCTATATTCTGTATTTTCTGTATATTCTGTATTTCTTTGAGATCAGGAGCTTTGCTGAGCCAGGGGAGACTACCCTTCCCAGGATTCCCCAAAACCTAGAGAATAAACAACTCAACTCCAAGTGCAATTTTCAAATGCAAACCAACCAATCCACAGCCCACGCATCCAGCCACCTCCTTTATCAGGCACTCACACTGCAGGCCACTATTCTGCTTTAATTACCCCAGAGTTAGGTGCCAGACAACTAAGAGAGCCCATATGCCCCAGAGCCCACTGAAATTATTCAAACTAGCCCATCCTAAATCTGCTTATCCTTCCTCCCCCATTCCTTTCCGGAGAAATCATAATAAAGACCCTTGCCCACCATTCCCTCCCACTCCCTCCCCCTGCCTCCTGATGGGCTCCGGGGCTGCCCCTGTGCTCTCTGCTGCATAGCATGCCAAGCCTCCGGTTTCTAGTTGCCCTTTCTGACTTAACTTTCCCCATTGTTTAGAGAAACCTCCTTTCTGGCTTCATGAATCACAAAATCATAGTCTAAACTGAAGTCAGATGCCCAATTGACTGAGCCACCCAGGTGCCCCAGGAATACTAATTTAGTAGGCATGTCAATCAGGATCCCAACAAAGAAGGATTAGCAAGATAAAATGATGCCATTTAAAGAGATATCAATATAGGTATTCATCCGAGGGGTGGGCAAGGTTGCACCAACAAGAAGAAATAGTCCAGTACCCTAGCATCTTATGACAGCATGAGAGGAGAGAGGACCCTAAAGGGGGAAGGGAAGAGCTGTTAACAGAACCCCAACTGATTATCCTTATAGAAGGAGCTGCCTAATCTTCAGCATTGGACTTTAGCCAATGCAGAGTAACATCACAGGAACAGAGACTGAGAGATAATGACCTAGTCTCATTCTCCTCCTGGCCTTTTCCAGCCACCTGTTGAGAAAATCTGCCAGAAACTAGAGGTCTGCAAAGTCTCCTTTTGCAATCCATTAAATATCAATTTCCCAGGGTGCAGAGCATGGTGGAGAAAGGTGGACAGTGGATCTGGATGAGTATAAGGAAGATCTTTAACACGGGTGTGGGAAGGACCCTGGGCATACGTGTTTTGAAATAGTTCCCAGGTGATTGTCAACTTTTGTGGCTCCATGGCCAATTGACTCTGTCATTCATTTATTCATTCAAGAAATATAATTGGAATGCCTACCATTTGTATGACCCAATGCTGGTTTCTGGGGAAACAAAGCTCAACAGGACAGATAAAACTTTTTTTCAACCATTTCATAATACCCTGGGAAAATGGCCATTGCATAGCCCCAGGTATTGCATAGATACATTCCTATCATTACACCTGCACAGCTGATATTTGCTTCTCGGCTGCCACAAACCACAACGCCATCATGTCTCTAGACCACATCTTCTATGTAAGTCACTGGCAGCGAGGACCCTACTACTGGCATGCTGTCAGTCTGCTCAGGACAGCCCCAACTCAAAATGGACAAAGAAGCTCTCCTCCTTCTCTGTTGTTGAGGTCTTTCAGAAAAGTCTCATAGCAAGATGACTTAGAACTCAAGTTGTTAAAGTCCTTTAACTTTTTAAAGTAGGTTTCCTTCCCTCAGAGCATTCCCTTGTCATTAAGATGGCAAGACGATGTGACGTTCAAATAATGGCCACAACACTGTACATGAAACCACCTCTGACTCTGTGGCTGACCCTAAGTATTTGTGCCAATCCTTTCTTCGGGCTAGGTTTTCTGTCAGGCACCGAATACCCTTTTTCTTTTTCCTGGAAATAATCTAGATGTAATTCAGTTCATAAAATACATACATCACAAAGAGATTAGGAGAGGGCAAAACTCTTCCTTGGGCTCAGCTGGGACACCAGGCGACTTACACTATAGTAGGCTTTCTCCCATAGAGAGTGAGGAGCCATAGTTAGGGTCTGAGCGAGACATCTTTCAGAGAAAATTGCAAACATTCATGTTCTACCATTTAGTGATTTGAGTAAATTGTCTCCTGGAAAATGTTGACACTGTCTATATTATGACAAAAAAATTAGTCTAAAACCACTAACCTTATTTTGGCCCCCAGTAGAGATTTAAAAATCATCAGTTTTGGTGATGGTTAAGGGACTTCAGGCTTTTATGAAGGGGAATTTGTTCAAAGGTCTCCCACGTTCAAGATTAAAGTTAGGGAAGCAACCATGACTTGATTCTCTTTCAATAAGCACTAAACCGGAGTAGAGTTCCAGGCCTTGATAGGGTCAAAGGGATGTTTACACTGGAAGCACCTAAGAGTCTGGTGAAGGTGGTCATTGGGAGAAAATCTCTGAAACAACATTATCAAACAACAGGTTTGAGACACAAGTAGTAGGTTTAAACAAGAGGACGAATGATGCAAGTTAAAATGATGAAGTCTTTTCGATAAACCGGGACTACATTGTTTCAAGTTTGTGTTTATGAATTCTCACCAAAACCTGTTATTCCCTCCCATTGGATGGGCCTTCAACTTTAAACCTAGCGTGTAAATCCTAAGGCACTGCTATGGCAATTCCTTCCAATTGTGATCACACAGACTTCTCTTTAATCTTCAAGTATACATTTTCTTCATGTATATTTGATATTCACATCCTGTTATCCACTCAAAGCCCGGTTTGTCTTTAAAAATTCTATTGTCTGTATATTTCTTATATGCTTTTACGTGCAAAATTCTCCCAGAAAGCAGTGTCCATGTGCTATATCTAGTTCGCTGACAATTGTAATCAGAAGTTTAATAAGTGGATTGTGATGGAAGATGCACACAGGGCCCCCAAGGCCATCCATTTGCCTGTTTTGGTGATTCCTACTTGTCCACGGCCTGCAACAATATAGGCCCTTTGTTTACCTCAACTCATTCGTATGTAGTCTGTACTAGATGTCCGCATGGTATCACAGTCAGTACTTTTTGTGTTAGTTTTCAGAATAGTTTAACAAATATTGCAGTCCCCAGAATATTGGTATATAAAACTCTGATAAACATTTTATGACCCTAAGGTTGTCGGAGACGTTTTATTTCCCTCAATAATATTGGTCTAACATTAATGTCTAAAGTCACTAGTTTTTATCTTTTGCAATTCAGTAATTCTCAGAGTCCATTATCTAAGACTATGAGATTAGAATGTTTTTCTATTAAGATAACAAGGAACTAAATCAAGATTCTTTTTTCTGTTATAATGACAGCCAGCCCCCTTTCCAAGGAGTTTAATCCATAAATGCCACATGCCTTTTGGTTGAAAAGCTAAGTGAAAAATAATTGATCAGCATATTTTATTTTGCAAGTGTAGGGGGCCCAGAGCAGGCTGCCGGCAAATGTGCCCCTTTAGCATAAAGATTATTTGAAGTTAAAAGTAATAAAAGCGCAGCAGTTGCAGGAAAGGTGCTCTGACTTCACCATAACTGCCTAAATTTACATCGGAAAGGAGAGCCTGCAACAGGAAGTATTAATGAAGCCCCCCCCCCCGCCCCTGCCAATCAAAGAAACTCATCTGCATCATAGAGCAATCTTGTTTTTCCAAACAACTGTTTTTACCTTCTTGCTAACGGCCTATCTCCCCTTTGTATCCTGAGACCATACCCCTCTCCTTAGTTCGTAAGCTTCATATCGCCTCATTGTCTTTGGAATTTCCAGGTCCATGTGGATTCCCGTACAAATGCCTCTTAAATTTGATTTTCTCCTGTTCATCTGTCTCATGTCAAGTTGATTCTAAGTCCGGCTAGAATGACCATAGGGCAGAGGAAGTTCTTCCTGACACAAGGATTATAAACTTTTCACAGACACTTTTATTTATCAGCACTTTTGTAGCCAGTATTAAAAAATATTTTGCAGTTGAAATTTTATCAAAGAAGTTTAACAACAAAGGCAAAAAGATTTAACAACGGAGGTTTGGTTTACTTAAAAACCAAGCATAAAGTTGCTCCTAAGTTCCGTTTTCCATTCTTACTTTTTCTTCCTCTTCCCCGCCTTTTTAAAAATTGTATTTTCTTCCTCGCCAATGGCTCATAATAACAGCTTTGTCTGGCCTCTGAATTCTTCCTTGTCATTTAATGCCAGCTGGAGTCTTGAGGAGCCCTGGCTTCACTTCTAGCTTTTACCTTCTCCAGACGGTAGGTCATTAATTGTTCAGCAAAAGGAGCTGACGATCAGATAAAGTTGCTTAACCCCTCCCAGGCCAATGGCCCTCGTAGCCAGCAATCTGGTCTCTGCAAGTCTTTTGGCTTCCCTGAAAGTTATTCTACGGTCAGCTCCACAGGGTTGCCAGCAGTACTTTTGTTAAACTCAGTCTTCCTTCTCTAGGGCATTAAAAGGGTTAAGGAACATTAAAATCACAATTTATTTGGCCTTTACCCTTTCCATCAGTGGTACTCTGGTTTGGATCTATATGGTCTTTCTCTTTCCCTGCTTTCCCTCTCAGAGCTTCACTTTTCTGGTTAATGGATCTATTAAAGCGGAGGGTGAGTGAAGAGGAGGGTATTACATACTTAGGCTGTAATTTAATATAGTTCTTTTGTTTACCTAATTAATTAACTCATTAACTGCCTCTTTCCCCCGAATTGTTCTTGGTGGCTTGAATATACGCTACGGGAGTGCTTGGCTAGCTTAGTTGGTGAAGTGTGAGACTCTTGATCTCGGGGCTGTGAGTTTGAGCCCCACATTGGGTGTAGAGATTACTGAAAAAAAATCTTTAAAAGTAAATTAAAGAAAAAAGACGAGGCACCTGGGTGGCTCCCTCAGTTGAGCATCGAACTCTTGGTTTCGGCTCAGGTCATGATCCCCATGTTGGGCTCTATGCTGACAGCCCCAGGCCTGCTTGGAATTCTTTCTCTCTCCGTCTCTCACTGCCCCTCCCCTGCTTGCTCTCACTCTCTCTCTCTCCCTCATTCTCAAAAATAAATAAATAAACTTAAAAATATATATCGATGTGAAGAGTTTTAAAAAACTAAGGACAAAAGAATATATGCTATGGAAAATGGAGGTAGAGAGAGAGTGTGTGTGTGTGTGTGTATGTGTGTAACACACTACAGAAAAAAGGAGAAATATGCAATGCACACTCTAGCAAGTAGGAGACAGAAATATATATTTATATATGGAACTATGTGAAATTAATTAATATGTTAATAATGTTAACAATACAGTATTAATTCTATAACTGATTATATAAAATATTTGTTTACATTAAATAGAAAGAGTATAAGGTAGTATAATAAAACCACTTCTCATATGAGAAACTGAAAATCAAGTATCTGTTCTACCTCAAGTAGATTTTCATACTGTAGTAGAGTTACTTTTTGAACAAAACACTCAGGAAAACCTATGCCGGGCCATGCAAACTGAGAGACAAGTAAAGCTGTCAGATCCTTTTCCCCAGTTTCCCCTCACCTACTCACATTTAATTTCCTTAATAGTTCTACTTTTTAAAAAGAGTTAAAGGACTTTGCAAAGATAAGGGTACATTAGAGCCCATTAACACCATTAGGGCAAGTGTCTTAAAGAAAGTCTGTTAAATATAACAAAAATGCTGGATTTCTACTCTCTTAGGCATTTTTTTTTTCACTTAGCTCTTAGGACTACAGCCAGGAGGGGTACGTTTCAAAGTACCCTAATACTATTTATATTTTACTTGTAGGATATCATGACCACAGATAAACCTCGGGAAGACAGAACTGTTCAGTTAAACCCTGCATCGGGCCGCGTGACATAAACTGCACACAGACATTTTCCAGCTGGGAAAACACTTAACTTCCATTTACAGCTGTAAACTGTGATCCTGTCTCTGAAAGGTCTCCCTAGACCCTCAGCCTAATGCTTGGTGGGTTACCTGTATAAAGACTATAAGGGATGACACCTTTCCTTTTCTTCCTAGAATATTCCATGGAGTCTTAACAGTTTTGCTGTAGAGTCACAGGACTGTTGTCACAAGGTCTTAAATTTAATATAATTAAAGAAGGAAAATACAGTTACATGAAGGGAATGATTGTATTTAAACTCTTACTTCTATTTACTGACACTTCCCTACTTGTTAAAAACCACAGACAGAAAAGTTTTATTTTGACCTCTAAGAACAGGCCTATAAAATGACTATCTCATGTTTATGAGAATCAGATGCTCAAGAGTAACAAAGACAGTTTTAAGAAGAGAAAGGAGAATGTTATTCTCCACTGCTAGAAAAAAAAGTTCATGTGATTATTGAAGTACCTCCTTGAATAAGTAAAATCCTGCCCAGATTTATTTGAACCTCAACACCTGGCATTGTATCTTTTGTTGTTTGTTTCGGTTGCTCTTGTATTCTCACTTTTTTTTAATCAGTTATTCTTTCAGCTATAAATTTCTTATTAATCATTCATAATAGTTACAGTTTATAGTAGTTGTTTATGACCATTTTCCAGAGGTCACTCATGAAACATAGATTTATATGCAAAAGAAATTTCCATTATTGACTTTTAGATAAAACATTACTCTTATATGTCCCTTAAAAAAATATCAACTACAAATTAAAGAAAGTAAGAGAGGGACAACCTTGAAAATGGCCTGCTGTCTTTATTGTAATCATTTACAAACCTTATTTCTTTTACTTGTAAGACATGCCCAAGGCAGAAAGACAACCCACTATGTCATGACAGGACTGATTAGGAGTGTAGATTAGTATCAGGCAGGACTGGGTCTGAGAGCACCTGTGCCATTTACTAGCTGTGGGACCTTGGGAATTTTTAACTTCTCCTGTTTTTTTTAGTCTATAAAGTGGGGAAAGGAATAGTGCATGCATGAAAAGATTCTTGAGAAGACCCAAAGACCTAATGCACATAACATGCTAAGCACAGTCTCTGGCACATACAAATAAATGCTCTATTAAGATCCTCTGGTTTAGAAAAGTTGTAACATTAAAAACCTTAGCTCAAAAACATTAGCTCAGGCATTGAAAAGCTTCTACTTCCATCCGTGTGGGAGAAAAACTTCTGCTTCCATCCGTAGACATACTGTTCTGTCATAATCAATTAAAAAAACTGAACCAAATTTATTTAACACCTATTTTCAGATATTGGACAATAGATGGCACAGGACTGTGATCTTTGAGAGTGGGAACAAGCGAGATGAATCCTTTGATTGCCCCAGCTTTTTACATGAAGATATTTTCCAGACTGTAGCAGAAGGAGGGAAGCTGAGCAGAGAATGTGGAGTTATGAAGACAGAGTTTGGAGTTAAGTATCAAAGTGGCTGGAATTTGTGAGTCCTGTTACTCTAAGAAAGAGCTCCAGAATTCTGCATGATGTTCACCTGACTCTTTGGCTGATTGCCAATCGACACATGCTTAGAGCAAAATTCCACAATGCTGGACAGAGAACAACATCTGGTAAAAGACTATTACCAAAAAATCTGTAATACAAATGATTCCCAAAGCTCATACAAGCCCAAGAACCAATCGCGTTTTCACTATCCAGAGTGGAGAGACCCCATGGAATATATAGGCTATTCTGTAGACTCTTCGCAAAATCAAACCACAGTAATGGGACAGAATTAGACTTAGAGTATCATCAACTCTAGAACTGCCCCTAGCCTCAAAATAACCAAACTGATCTTCAAGTAACTTCACTGTCTGCTCCAACACATTAAAAGATTTTTAAAGTTATTCAACAAAATCTAGTACTCAAAAACTTACAACTGTAAGGTTTAGCATGCAATAAAAAACTAAGCATCTAAAGAAGCAAGGAAATGTGATTCATAACTAGGAGTAAAATAAGAAAATAGTAATAGATATAGAAATGTTCGACATTATAGAATGATCAGACAGATGTTAAAAATGCTACTATGAATATGCTCAAGGATTTAAAAAAAGATGAACTTAATGTGAATAGAAGCTAGTGGAGCAAATGGAACCTCAAAAAATGAAAAATAAAGTTTAATTTTATGAAAAATTAATAATAAAAATTTTATTGGATGAAATTCATAAATCAAGCACTTCAAAAGAAAAGGTCACTGCATTTATAAATATAGCAATAAAACTATCCAAAATCAAACACAATGAGAAAAAAAAGATTGACGCCCCCCACCCTCCCAAAAAGAAACCCAGTATCTTAGAGAACTTTAGGGCAATATCAAGCAATCTAACATTTATATAATTGGAGACCTAATAAAGAAAACGAGTGGAGGGACAGAAAGAAAATGGATGAACTCCTGGATGACAATGTTCATAATTTGATACAATTTATAATCCTACAGTTGAAATAAGCTGTTGTTGTATAAACCAAACAGCAAACAAACACATGAGGGTATATCAGCACCAAATCACCTAAGACCGTTCACAAGAGAAACTATTAAAGGCAATAGTGGGGAGGCAGAGGCATATGACACACAGATATAAGCAATACAGCAGATTTCTCATTACAAATTCTAAAACCCAGAACATAATGTGACAACACCTTGAAAGTGTTGAAAGAAGAAAAAATGTTAACCTAGAAATCTTTCAACTATGAAGCCAAAATGAAAGTTTATTTTTCAGAGAAACAAAAGAAAGAATTTATCAGCAGCAGACCCACATTATAAGAAATGTGGAAAGATGTTCTTTAGTTAGAAAGAAAATGATACCAGGGGATCCTTGTATCTACACAAAAGAATGTAAAGTGACAGAAATAGTAGATATAAAATAAATTTTCCTATTTTTACCTTAAGTGAAAAAACAATTTCTTAAAAACAAAATCAATGTATAGTGGGGTTTATAATATATGTAGAAGTAATGTGTGTGATAACCATAGCACACAGGATGGATGGTAGGGGTGAAATGGAAGTACAATGTTATAGGATTTTCATGCTATAGTTGAAGTGGTACAATGTTATTTGAAAAATTATTGTAATAAGATGAAATTGTATATTATAAATACTGGCAAAAACCAGGACTTAAAACAATAAAACAAAGAGTTATAGCTAATAAGTTATCAGTGAAAATACAATGGAAACTCTAAAGTGTACTCAATCAAAAAAAGGAATAAATAAAAGGAAATAGGCAAAAAGAACAAATAGTACAAATAGAGAAAAAATTGTAATTTAAAACAAACCACACAGTAGTAATTTTAACTGTAAATAGTTTAAACCACAATTAAGGGGCGCCTGGGTGGCTCAGTCGGTTGAGCGTCTGCCTTCACCTCAGGTCATGATCTCACCCTCCATGAGTTCGAGCCCCATGTCAGGCTCTGTGCTGACAGCTTAGAGCCTGGAGCCTGCTTCAGATTCTGTGTCTCCCTGTCTCTCTCTGCCCCTCCCCTGCTCATGCTCTGTCTCTCTGTGTCTCAAAAATAAATAAAAACATTAAAAAAATTTAAAAAAAAAAAAAACACCACAATTAAAAGAAATAAATCTGTCAAATTGGACAAAAGAGCAAAATGAGCATAAAATATCTATAAGAAATTCATTTTAAATGTAAAGATACAATTAGGTTAAAAAATTAAAAGGTGGAAAAATATATCACGCTGCAAATGATTATCATTAGAAAGTACAGTGGTGATATTAATATTTGACAAAGTAAACCTCAGTACAAGGAAAATTACAAAGATGAACATTTCATAAATATAAACAGCTAATTCATCCAGAAGATAAAGCAGTTCTGAATGTGTATACCCATAATAATGGAGCTTCAAATTGTTACAGCAAAAATTGACAGAACTGAGACAAATAGAGTTAGATATGTCAACATTGTTTTCTCAGGAGTTGAAAGAAAGAGAAAAACTGGACAGGAAATGAAAATGGCTCAAGAAAACATAACTAACACTATCAACTAACTGGACCTAAATGACATTTAACAGAACACTTTACTCCAAACTGAATTATACAAAATGTAGACTATTTACTGGGACTGAACATATGCTGGACCATAAATATGACATATTTATATTAGAAAAGAAAAAGTTCAATAGCAATGATCCATAGCTCAACTTTGGGAATCTATGGCATTAAGTAGAATAAAGGCAATAATAATAACAGAGAAACAAAGAAGCAGCAAACAAATGACATAGAAAACTAATAAAACCAAAAGCTGATTATTTGAAACAAGAATAGTCAAAACTTATCAATGTGAGAAATAGAAAGGAGATATCACTACAGACCCTAGAGACATTATGAGACAATAAGAATATATTATGAACCACTTTATGTCAGTAAATGTGAAAAACTAGATGAAATAAACAAATATCTTGAAAGATATAAATTACCAAAACTTAATTCATAAGAAATATAAAATCTGTAAAATTTTATTTCTATTGAAAAAAATTAATTTGTATCAAAACCTTCCCCCCAAATAAAGTTTAATACCTAGAAGCTTTTGAGGAAAAAATAAAAATGCTATGAGAATTAGTATCTGAGTAATTAAGTTTACAGTATAAAAAAATCACCTTACAAAAGTCAATTGCATTTCTACATATGAGCAATGCACAATTGAATATTTCAAAATAAGTACCCTTCACAATAGTATCCAAAAAACACAAAAAGTTAACGATAAATTTAACAACAAAGGGGCGCCTGGGTGGCTCAGTCAGTTAAGCATATGACTCTTGGTTTTGGCTCAGATCAGGATCTCAAAATCCTGAGGTGGAGCCCTGCATTGGGCTCCATGCTGACAGCACAAAGTTGGCTTGGGATTCTTTCTCTCCAAGTCTCTCTCTTGACTCCTCCCCTGCTTGGGCTCTCTCTCTCAAAATAAATAAATAAACGTCTAGAAATTAACAACACTGAAAACTATAAAACACTGCTGAGAAACATTAAAGAAAACCTGTATATATGGAGATATACACCATGTTTATGAATTTGAACACTGAATATTGCTAACAACTCAATTCTTCCAAAATGGACATGTGGATTCAACATAATCCCAATCAAAATTCAATTCAGTAGTTTTTTATAAGCTTATTCAAAAAATCTCTAATGAAAAGGAACTTTAGTCAATGTATCTTGAAAGAGCAAAAAACACAGTCAGAGAACTCAGAACACTTGATTTGAAGATTTACCACAGAGTTATATTAACCAAGACAGTGGTGTATTGTCATAAGGATATATAGATAAATAGGCCAAAATTAAGAAATCCATGCATATATATAACCAATTGATTTTTTGCTAAGGGAGACAAGATAATTAAATGAGAAATCAATAGCCTTATCAAAAAATATGTTGAAACAATTAGATATTTATACCAAAAAAATAAAATCCACTCTTACTTTTCCTCTTATACATAAATTCATTTGAAATTGATCATATACCAAACATAAAAGGTAGAACTTTAAATCCTGTACACCAGAATTTAGGAGATATTTTTGTGAGCTTAGGGTAGGCAAAGATTAGTTAGATAGAATGCAAAAAGCTCAGAATATAAAACAAAAAATTATAAAATAGATTTTAAAATTAAAACCTTCTGCTCTTTGAAAACAACAGGCTGGAAGAAAATATTCATAGTATGTTTTCCTGACATATGGCTTGTATCAGGAATATGTAAATGCAAACAACCCAATAAAAATAAGGCCAAAGATTTGAATAGACACTCATAAAGAAAGTATCTTAATAGACAATAAATACATTAGAAAATGCTCAACATCATTAGTTATTAAGGAAATGCAAAGCAAAATCCAAATGAGATCCCACTACACACCCACTGAATGACCAACAATAAAGGGACTGACATTACCAGATGTTGGTAAGAATGTAGAATAATCTTACATGCTTTAGTAGGAATTTAGTGTGGTATAACTACTCTCAAAAATAGCTTGGCACTTTATTAAAAAGTTAAATATACTCACCACATACCCCAGCATTTCCACTCTTGGGTATTTATCCAAAACAAACAAAAGCATATGTTCACCCAAAATCTTGTACACAAGCATTTCATAGCAAATTTATCCACAATAACCATCTGGAAGATAGACTTTACAGTGTCCCTTGTGATCCCCATCCCGGGTGTTATGCCCTGGATTAATTCCTTCCTATCGAGTGTAGGTGGGACCTGTAACTTGCTTCTAAACAAAGGAACATGGCAAAGTAATGCAATATCATTCCCATGATTACACTATGCTATTTACGATCTCTTCTTGACAGCAGACTCTCCCTACAAAAAGCATTGTTCTCCATTTCTGGCTTCCAAGAAGCAATCCACTAGGTCTTCTATAGCAAGGAAAAACCCGAGTTTGAAAGATAATCCTTCCCCAGTCAAGCTTTCAGATGAGAACCCAGTCCTGGCTGACATTGCAGGCTTCATTGCAGGCTTGTAGAGGACTGTGCTGAGCTGTGCCCAGATTCCTGACCCAGTATTCCATGAGACAACAAATGAGTATTGTTTTAAGTTGCTAAGTTTGGGACAATATGCCACACAGTCATGGAAAACTAACAACAAGCCAAAACTTGGAAACAATCTAAATATCCAACAACTACATGGATATATGATATATCCGTAATATATAAAGGAAAATTTTACTAACAACAAGGATGAATCTCAAACACATTATGCTGAGCAAAGAAGTAAGAACCTAAAGAGTGCACACACTGCAAAATTCTGCTACATGACATTATTCAAAGAAGACAAATCTTATCTGTACCAGAAAGAAGATCAAAGCTCATCAAACTGCACCCATAAACCACACCACAACAGATATGATTTTTAAAACTTTATGAACTCAGTAATTGTACACCTATTTCTAAATATTCAAATTAACCAAAAGATAAACAGTTTACATTTCTGTATGATATAGTATATCTGGCCGTGGTTAACATTTTTAAGACTAGCAATCTTGCTCCTGATAGAGTACTTAATAAAGAATCACTACACGGGAATTTTAGAATCTTAGATAAAATTCTATATTGACTTTAGCTACACAACAGCAAATATAGAAATCTCAGGCTGAATAAGGGCTTTCACTTAATTTCATTGATTAGTAGCATTTAGATATGATTTTCTCCTGATTATTGATTATGTAAAAGACACACTAGATCTTTTGGACCGTGAAAAAGATATAGACCCTGTACTCAAGAAGCAAAAAATGTTAGTAATACTAAAGGAGAATTGAGGGTATTAGGATAAAATACAGTACTATAAGTCATTCTTTACCAAATAGAAAACGAGGGTACAGATAAAGTTCTAGGTTCATTCACAGGAAATAGTGCTTGTTTTTGGAATCGCAAGCTCAAGCCAAACTAACGTAAAAGTGAGTGTTTGAGCTAGAATTTGAAGGCTATATAGGATTTGGATGTTTAGAGAAGGAAAGAAACCGAATGAAAGGATATTTAAATGCAAGAATACTGAGAATAAGAAAAGTTTCATTTTAAGAATCACAGTATAAATAGTAGGAAATAGCAATGCAGATTATGGAGACATTTGAAGGATTCTACTCTAAATACACTATTTGTAGGTGTTTTTATCTAATTATATGGCATTAGATAGACATTTATGCCAATGATTTCAAATTATGTCTTTATTTGGCCTCTCCATTGACCTCCAAATTCAATATCTAACTGCCTCCATGATACTATCTTGAACGGCTAATAGTAATCACAGGCTAACATGGTGAAAAAGAGATTTGATTCTACCTATCTCCCAAACCTATACTCACTCTCAATCTTCTCCTTCTGAATGAATGGCACAATTTTCTACCTGCTTGTTAGGTCAAAGAACCCAGGAGTTCTGGTTCCTTTCTTTCCCTCATATCCATCGCAAAGATATGGAAAACATCTTTTCCTTGAAAAGATAGCCTCAGTATCTGTCTCCAATGCTAGTGGCCTAGTCCAAGTAGAACTACTGTCTTATCCGCCAACTGGTCTCCCTGCTTTCATTCCTGGCTTCAGCAATCTCCTCTCTCATAGAAGCCAGAATAAGTTTTTTTTAAAGTTAAATGATATTGTGTTACACCCATTAAAACCTTTTATCAGCTTCACATTGCAGTTGGAATACAATCCAATTTCCTTCTAATGTCTTCAAAGTCCCATGTGGCTGGGCCATTGGCTACCTCTTTATCTTGTTTCTCATAATTCTGCCCCCTACTCACTCAGTTTCAGACACGCTAGTTCCAGCTCAGTGTTGCATGGGCTTTTGACTTTCTATTCCCTCTGCCTGAAAACTAGCCCCATTTCTTCAAGTGGCTACTCTGCCTTGTCATTGTGTTCTCCCTCAACCAGGCTCCTTTTGATCAATGCATCTAATTAGTCCCCTACATAAGGTTGACACCAAAACATAAATGGTTTGGGGGACCCTCTTTAGAATCAGAGTGGAATGAGACAGCCAGGATAAAATATCTTACTTTGGTAAATATGACCGTGTGAATACATTTGTAGAGCTCTCCAAGCTTTAAGAAAGGGTCTTTGTAATGGAGGGACCCTTCAGCTTTAGCTATATTAGCTTCACAGTAAACCTTCCTTTAGTCCCACCTCGTCGATCTTTGTCACATCACTGTGTTTCTTCTCTTCGTGGCACTTACTACTTTTCAAAATCAACCTTCCATTTATTTGCCTATTTTTTAAAGGTCTTTTCTCCCTTTCCCCATCAGAAGGTAAACTCCATGGGAGCAAGGACCTTACTGAAAATGTACAACCATAAATTCAGACCCTGGAAAAGTGCCTAATGCATGGCGGACCTTGTCCAACCTCCCACCAGAAAGAGGAGGAGGCATTTGCATAAGCATAAAACAGATGATTCTGACTCAATAAAGCAAAACTATAAATTGATAAGATAGAAGAGATAAAGAACCTGGGATGGAGCTTCAATAGGTCCTCATACAATTCACAGATTATCAGTGAAATATGAAGGACCCATCTTTCTCAACCCCTAATTTCACCTGTACAATTATGAGTATATAGAGACTCTAGAAACAGTCACTGAGACCTATCTCTGCCTTACAGACACCACTTCCACACACAGCTTTCAAATAAACTTGATTTATTTTTCTATTCATATCTCAAACCCATGGGGCTATGAAGCCAGCTGCTTTGTGCTTTCTCACAGGCCTCCATGTTCCTATCCAGGCCATGATGCTTCCACCTGATGCACGCCTCTCCTCCATCGAGATGCATTTCATCCGGCTATAAGGAACCTGCCAAACTCTCTGTCTCTCATCCCCTCAACTCACCGCCAATGAGTCTAACCAAGACTTTGACATTCATCTTACAACCTCTGCTTCAACACAATCCAAGGTTCATGATAAACGACCTCTGAATTCATATGTACAACTCACCCAACTCCCTGGTCACAAAACTTCTTGCTCTTCAAGAAGTCAGTGAACTTCATCTCCATTCTACTTCAGCAAACCATTTCCTTGAGGCTGGGATTTCAGGTTCTCTGACCATAACTCTCATCTCTTTCACCTTCTCACTCTGTCATTCACAACACAGGAATATTCACAAGACGAATAACTAAAGACTAATACCCCACAAATCAATGAGAAAAAGTTAAATCACCGGGTGATAATGGGCAATCAGAGCAAGCAATTTAGAGAAAAGGAAGGACCTCAGAATTCTCTTTTAATTCCAGTTCATCATCATCATCCTGTAATTTAGATCATTTCCATTCTGTTATTTGCATCCTCAAAACCCTCCCCACCACCTTCCCTACCAACCACCACATCTTTTAGTAACGCACCTACCATTTTTCCCAGTACATCATTCCTTGCTGATGGTACCATTATAAAACTTTGTGGTTTGGTGCCCTACAACCCTAAGGCTTTTAACCTCAGATGGGGCCCTGGGCCCCACAGAAGCCATTCTAAGCTTTTACCACCTTACTAATATTTATTTGCAGTCAACAGATTACATTTCATGTTGTTTCATGGAAAAAAAGTGTAATTATCAGGTGGGAATGCCTTTTATTTCCTTATCATAAATCAACATTTTATATCCATTCAACAAAACAAAGTTTTTCTTAAAGGATCCCACACATTCATATTTTCTGCCTCAAATAAAACCACTTTTTGTTTTGTTTTGTTTTGGCTTGTGTCTTGAAACCCTCTGTGTGCGTTTCAAATATATGTATTTGAAGTATATTTTATGTGTTTATGTTTCTACATAATTAGTATTTGTCTTAGTCCATTTGGGCTGCTATAATAAAATACCACAGACTGGTGACTTAACAACCAACAGAAATTTATTTCTCACAGTCTTGGAGTCTGGAAATCCAAGGTCAGGAGGCCAATGTGGTCAGGTTACAATGAGAATCCTTTTCCAGATTGTGAATTTCTCCTTGTATCCTCACATGGCAGAAGTGGGTGAGGGATCTTCCTGGAGCACTCATGACCTAATTACCTCCCAGCCCTCCCAACCCCCTTCCAATACCAGTTAGGTTTCAACATATGAAGAGGGGGCAAGCACACATATTCAGACTAGCAGTGTTCTATGGTTGCTACTATGATATTTCCTTTTTTCTGCTCACCCATATAGTATGAAGATTTTGCTACTTGAGTGTTTTATAGCTTCTGCCTTGTATTTCACCACAGAAATATACCACAGCTAATTTAGCTGCCATGCTATGTATGGACATATAGGTTGTTTTTAATTTCTTACCTTGGCAAATGAAGCTATATTAGAATGTTCTTTTATATACCCCTCTATACACATACGAAATCATTTCTCTCCGGTAAGTATCTGGAAGTGACAATGCTAGGTATGGGTTATGTGACCTTTAAAACAATTTATTTGCTATTGCTGACTTGGTCTCTAAAGGGCACTTCCACTCCCATAATCAATGAATGAGAATCACTGTTTTCCCACACCTTCCACATCACTTGATATTTTGTACTTTTTGCTAGTCTGATAGGTGAAAAATGGTATTTCAGTATCTTAATTTGCATTTTCTTGAGAAGTAGCATGCTAACTTCAATTGTTACACGGACATTTATATTTTCTCTCCTGTAAGAAATTTATATCCTTTGCTTATCTTTTTGGAATGTTCTTTTTTTCTTATTGTTATAAATATATAATAGATAATATCCTGTGAATATTTTGAATATTATAGCATCTTTCTCCCAGTTTTTCAATTTTCTTCCTCTCTGTCCAGTGACAGATCTTTAACTCCATTCATTATGTTGATGGTTGTATGAAATTTAAAACTTTTGATTCTGATGTAGAAAATTAGACCAATCTTTTCTTCTGGGGCCCTGTTGCTTGTTGAAGACAAATTTTTTTTTAGCTTAAGTCAAGAAACAGAAACCTATACATTTTCTTCTAATTCTCTATGTATGTGCACGTGCACACATGCACACACACACACACGTGTGTGCATATTGGTCTTTACCCCAATTGAAATTTATCTAGTTAACAGTATATAGCAGATATCAGACTTAGTTATTTTTACCAATTTGTCACAATACTATTTCTTGAAGAATCCATCCATTCCACAGTGATTGATCACATTTGAAGTTGTGTTTATACACAAGTTTATTGCTAAGCTCTCTGTGCTATTCCACTGATTTATTTTATACAACTGCCATACAATATTATGTTTCCAAATTTTCCTAATAATTTTTCTCATTGCTTTCTTCAGATAAAGTTTGAAGTTTCCTTACCACATTCCTGTAAGAAATCCTATAAAATTTTCATTTGGACTACATTGAATTTATAGATTGTTGTGGCGAATGTTGAAATATTTAAATATTGTGTTTTCCTATCCAGGAACGAAAATATCTTTTTCCATTCAGATTTTGTTTTGATACCTCAGTTTAATACTTTGCTTGTGCATTGTTTTTTTTCCAAAATATTTAGAAAGTTGTGCTAGCTTGTGAATAAATTTACCAGTTCCTGCAGGTTCCTAAGAATGTGTTTCTAGGCATCCCTAAAAGGAGTCTCATCATCCCACTGTGTCTGAGCTCTTCTGGGAGCACACTGCTTTCCCACGGTACTTTCCCTTCCTCTGGGTGTGGAGGACATGCCAAGCTGGCCTACCGTTGTGTTGTTGGGCACGGACACTCCACGCTCCCTCCTGAGCAATCTCAGAAATGCAGTCTGATTATGGAACTCCTTTGCTTGGATGCCTCCAATGACATCTCATCACCTGCAAAATGATGTCAGAAATGTTTGTAGGGCATACCCATGAAAACTTCCACATTCTGGCTGCTGTTTTCTCTCTTTTTCTCTAGTTGTGTCCTGTATCAGGCACTTTGCAAGGCATTCGGTTCAGCAAACTCTTTGCATACTCCTAATGACACCATGCCCTTTGACTTCTTTTTATCTTAGCACACACGTTGTTCCTTCTCTTTGAAATGGCACTTGTCAGCTTAGGTCACCTACCTCATCTTGGAACCTACCTCCTCTAAGAAGCTTCCCCTGCTTTTCCAGGGATTTTTCTCACTTCTCCCTGCCCCTCCTGCCCCAATGTACCAGGTTTGGGTTGCTCTTTCACACCTTTCTCCATACTTCCAACATCTGTATACATATCCCACCCATACTACACCATGCCTCTAGGTCTAGCATAGTGCCTGAAAAATACAGGAAAAAAAAATCTACTGAAATAATGTTATTATGAGTTTGCCTTTTTTATAGTACCTTTTTGTTTGAATAATTCTGTCATACATAAAACTGATATGGCCAAGCTCTTTCTACTACTTAAGGAAAACAGATCATAGTTATAATGATATCACTAAATTTTAGCATTTCAAAATCACTCACTCACAAGTCACATTTTTCTTGAAATCTTTCTGTTTTACTCGGTATGAGAATCTTCCAGGGGTGCAAATATCCCTGGACTCTAACAGCTTATTGGTTCTAGGGGTGGACTCTTCCTTTGGCAGAGTTTCTCAGTAGGGTGGGGAGAAAAGGCACGTTGTCTCGAGTGTTAACAGAGTCCTTGCCTGTGATTTGTAGATCCTTCTGCTTGGTAGACTACAATGCTCTGCTCCACAAATGGGTCAGAACCATTCCACCTCAGGAGGTTCCAGACTCCAAGCTCTGCTGCTTATCTCCTCACCGACTCAAGAAGAGATTGCCACCTGGTGAGCACCTGTTTCAGGGTTTGCTCAGTAGGACTACTTAGACAACAGCACATTGTCCTTCTCTTTAACACATAGCATTTTTCTCCCAGACCACACATGCATTCTGAGGACAGGGTAGGGTGGGGAGAGAGGGAGGGAGATGGTGGTCATGACTGAGCACAGACATTTTCCTAGGCATCACTCTTCACACATAGAGTCTGGTTCACCCAACTGTATCACTTCTTTATTCTTGGTGGTTTTCTCCTAAGGGCCTATCTTTCCTCCCAGGGAACCTCTCCAGTCTGTCCAACAGATCTGCCTATATTTGAATCTTACTTATGAACAAAGCTCAAAATCTTTGTCCCAGAGTTCCTGAGTCCCATGAGAGTCTTTTATTTTTATTTATTTATCTTTTTTTTGCGAGACAGAGAGAGCGCACAAACAGGGGAGGGGCAGAGAGAGAGAGAGAGAGACAGAGGATCCCAAGCAGACTACTCACTGTCAGTGTGGAGCCCAGTGCAGGGCTCAAACTCATGAACCGTGAGATCATGACCAAGAGTCAGATGCTTAACTGACTGAGCCACCCAGGCATCCCTCCATGATAGTCTTTCTTAAATGAACTGAACTTCCCTGAACACATTAAGTTCCTTAAACATAATATAATGCAGAAACAACCTGCACAGAATATAGAGGACCTCTATATCTTGTGGAGATTGTTCTCTACCTCCACAACCCACCTCCATGACTTAGCTAAAACACACTATTGCAGATGGACATCTAGATTTTGACCCTCACTACAGTCATGACAGATATAACTGATATCCATAGTTTAAATGATTTGATCTAAGATAGCCAGTCAGTGAGAGAAAAAGCAGGGTTGACAACCAGACTGTTAAGCCTTATAAAGCCTTTTAAGTTTAAAGCATGGGTTTTGTGGGGTGACTGGGTGGCTCAGTTGGTTAAGCTTCCGACTTTGGCCCAGGTGATAATCTCAGGGTTCATGAGTTCGAGCCCCATGTCTGGCTCTGTGCTGACAGCTCAGAGCCTAGACCCTCCTTCAGATTCTGTCTCCAGCTCTTTCTGCCCCCCCTCCACTTGCCCTCTGTCTCTCTTTCTCGCTCAAAAATAAACATTAAATAATAATAATAATAATAATAATAATAATAAAGCATGGGTTTTGTAATCTGATTGGCAAAATACAAATGCAATTTAAAATGTTCTAACATTCACATTAAAAATTATTTTATGAATTTAATTTAAATGATATATTTTATTTAATACAATATATTCAAGATATTATTATTTCAGCATGTAATTATTATAAAAACTTATTGAGATGATTTAACATTCTTTCATTCATACTTTGCTCATTTTACGCTTACAGAATATCTCAGTTTAGACTAGCCACATTTCAACTGCTCAACAGCCCCATGTAGACAATGGCTCTACTAAACGCCACAGTCAGAACTTACTGATAAAACTAACAATTTTATGTAGGCAGGAATGAGATGGAGATCAAAACTTACTTATTTCCACAGGTAAGTGGGAGGCTCAGTTAAGCATCTGACTTCGTCTCATGTCATGACCCACTGTTGCTGAGTTTGAGCTCCGCATCAGATCCTCTGTCTCCCTCTTTCTGCCCCTCCCCTGCTCTCTCTTTCTCTCTCAAAAATAAACATTTTTTAAAAATTCCTTACTTTTGATTGGAAAAAAACCATCCACGGTGATTCACAATGAATGGAAAATATAGAATGTGGCCTTTTGTCTTTCCACCTTTTGCCACATAGCATGAGTAAGAAAAAACCTCTAAAAAGATCAGCATAAAAATGTCTCTAAGGAATTAATTCCAAAGTTAAATGAGAACATGGCACTGCAATTTGAGACGTAGTGAATATAGCTGACCCTTGAACAACATAGGTTTGAATATGCATGTGCATTTACAAATGAATTTTTTACAGTCCAGTATTTTTAATGTACTTTCTCTTCCTTTTGATTTTCTTAATAACATTTTTTCTCTAGCTTACTTTATTGTGAGAATACAATATATATATATAGAATACACGTACATAATACGTGTTAATCAACTGCTTATGTTATCAGTAGGGCTTCTGGCCAACAGTAGGCTCTGAGTAGTTAAGTTTTGGAGGAGTCAAAAGTTATACTTGGATTTGCAACTGTGAGGGGGCGGTTGGCCCCCCACCCCCTACGTTGTTCAAGAGTCAACTGTATGGTGAAGATTCTAATCATCTGGATGAATTGATTAGTAATTACCAGGAAGAGAGATCCCTTCTTGTCTTTATCACAAAGATATGGAGACACCAGTGCCTATGCCTGTTCCACCTACACAAAATAGAATCAACAAGACCCTAATGTTCACTGGATCACAGTTATATTCTTGAGACTGTGACTAATTCATAGTAATTGGTGTTTTTTTGTACTCTTAAAAAAAAGATTGTAGACAATTGGGAATCTACTACATACATGTCATGAATAAAATTGATAGAATAAAAGCCCACATTTCCTTGAAAAATGATTAACCCTCAATCCATAGGTAGCCATCTTTTGAATAAACAGAATAAAATTTGGCATAAAGACATTGCCATGTCTGAAGTAAGTAATGCTATGAGAAAATGCTTGAAAGTTACACCTCCCCAGTGAGTTTTTCAGGCATTTCAGAACCACCCAATGATTATAAAATATGTCTTTCATTTCAGAGCCAGCACCAAGGCAAATTTATTGATTTTCTCCAAACAAGTTAGTCTACACTGCTTTCTCTTGAATTGGTTTAAAAATTAGAAGATTCTTTGCTTGGCTTTTGGGCATAGGTATCTAGCAATGTGATTTTTTCCTCTTAAAATACGGTTTCTCTTCCATTGGTTTCCATTGCCATAAAGGTCAGTTTGTTAACTGATGACAGCCTGCCCCTTGTGGCAAGTGTTCAATAAATGTCAGGATGTGAACAAAGAGAAGAGATACTGGAACACTTAGCCTTAATAGACTGAGAAGGTAGTAGTGAACAGAAAGTTAAATTCATTCAGAATAAAGAGGCCTTTAGAGTCAGTTTTTCTGGTTGAGAGATCAGAGCAAATGAATCTAAAACCTAAAATAGAAGTTGTTTTATTCTCACAGGTTCTGACATTTTAGTGGTGAGCTGCAAGTTATAACAACTGCTACTAAAAGCCAAATTGCTAGCACCATATGGAAAACAAAATTCTGCAATATGTCTTTTATCATTATAATATATATATGTAGAAAGTCTTTGCACTTGAATTCTTTCAGAACTTTAAAAAAAATAAGCACAATAGCAGGAGGGTTGAAATATTGGGAGGCCGTACAGACTTACAAATAATGGGATAGCCACAGACCACATGTTTGCCTTGAATGTTTCAGCAGGCTGCCTTCACCTGACACTTAGTGAACTTGGTGAGTTTTAAGAGACTTATTACATCTCTTAATCAAATATCTCATGGCTGACTTGTGTCAGGTTACTTAGAGAGAATGTAAGGAATTTGAGCCTTTATTTAAACCATCATCAGCTGGTATTGGAGTTAAATAAATGGCTAATGCCCAAATGAGCTTAGTACTTTCTCACCAGACAGTAAATATTTTGAAAACTGGATAGATTTACTCCTTGCCTTCCCTTGGTAATGCCATAAATAAGGAATAAAAGTTTGAGACCCTGCAATTCAATTGCACTATGAGATAATCAGGAAAATGATGCACAGAGGAGAATTGCAGAAAGCAGGTAGTGTATAGGTAGCAGGAGTGAGTGGGAGTGGGTACTTCGACAAATCCCATTTGGTGCTTTTACTCCTTCAAAAGCAACAGCATCTCATTCCTGTATCGGTCTAGGGCTTAGGTCTTTAACACTTTGGGGGAGACCCCCTCCTACCCTAGGATATACTTTGGGCTAGATTCCCAAGTAATCATTTCTTTTAGTAGTAATAATATCTGTAAGTTACTGAGAAGTAGTTAGATGTAGTGGTAGCTAATGAAAGAATAGGTTCAGAGCTTCTAGAGAATCTTTACCTTTGCTGCACATCAGACTCATCTGGGGAGCTTTTAAAATACCAATATCTGAGTCTCAACTCAGAACTAAATCGTTCTGGGAGTGGAACCCAGGAAACAATATTTTTTAAGGGCTCTCAAGGTGACTCCAAATTGCAGCTTAGATTGAGACACACTAGGCTAAACTAATTCATCAAGCTAGTAAGTAAACTGGGAATAAAGTGTCGTTTTATGTCACTGCAAAGCCCTAGCTTTGCCCCCAGGGATTTCCCACCAAACCTCCTTGGGCATTCTTAGGATTAGGGCCAACATCCCTAGCAAACCTGTAGGAGCATTACACATCAGTCAGCTACTGGCCCTGGGGAGAATTAGAATGTTGCACCTGCCATCAATTTCATCATCCCCATCACAGTAAAGCCATTTCTGGGCCAATCTAGGACAACATATACCATATTTCCCAGAGCTGTCTTCATAATAGATGAGGTTATCAGAAAATGCTTTGTATACTAAGATTCTGCCATCTCATGCCCTTGATTCCTTCCTGCCAAAACATTTGTTTATCATTGGGCAGATATTGCCTAAGGGATTCGACG
This sequence comes from Panthera pardus, assembly GCF_024362965.1. Taxonomy (NCBI): domain Eukaryota; kingdom Metazoa; phylum Chordata; class Mammalia; order Carnivora; family Felidae; genus Panthera; species Panthera pardus. The sequence continues at coordinate 19,348,171 of NW_026527002.1, forward strand.
GGGTGGCCAAGTGCTTCGAACTTAAAAGTTTATTATTCAGGAGTGCCATATAGCTACCAAGGGGCAATGCTGAGAGTGGAAAAGCTGCGGTGCTTTTATGTAACTACCATAAAACTTTCCATATGATGGAAATTCAAAATCAGGCAGTAAAATCACTAACGGCTGAAAACAATAAATCTAATTAACTTTATTTTCTTTAAAAAGAAATAAGCTGTACCATTCCTAGCCATAGTTTGGTTTTGAAAGATTTACTCTAAAGGTATGTTCTGGCTGATTTAACAAAAAATTATCAATATCAATAATTTTACTGAGTAGGAGCATAAAAATTAGCAGACATAGACTAGCTATTTCTTTCCAATACTAAGCAAGAATGAAAAATACTTAGGAGGAGAAACTTTTTAATGTTTAATTACAGTATTTGGCTGAAAGATGAAGTTGTAAGTAAAGAGCCACACATGGGTGAAAAGAGTAACTATTGAGAAGGCATGAATGCTTCTTACAGTAACCTTTAGGTCTCATGTAATTCTAATCAAAATTCCATTTTGATATTTTTAGAACGCGAGAATTTGTTTCTGACAAAAAAAAATCACAGGTGGGTATTTTAAAGAAAATCCTCAAAAGAACATCACTGAGAGAGAATTAATTCTGGGAAATTAAACATATTATAAATCTTTCATTAAGAAAGCATTGAACAGCAGCGCCTGGGTGACTCAGTCATTTGAGCATCGGACTCTGGATTTCAGCTCAGGTCGTGATCTCACAGTGCGTGAGATGGAGCCCCACATGGGGCTCTGCACTGGCTGCGAGGGGCCTGCTTGGGATTCTCTCTCTCCGTCTCTCTCTGCCCCACCTCTGCATCTGCATGCGCTCTCTCTCTAAATAAATAAACTTCAAAAAAAGATAGTGTTGTACAGATAGAAGAAAAGATATAAATTGGTAAAAACAAAGAACCCAGAAACAGATTTTTTAAAAAATTTTTTAATGCTTATTTATTTTTGAGAGAGAGAGAGAGAGAGACAGTGTGAGCTGATGAGGGGCAAAGAGAGAGGGAGGCACAGAATCCAAAGCAGGCTCCAGGCTCCAAATTGTCAGCACAGAGCCCAACGTGGGGCTCCAACCTGTGAACTGTGAGATCACGACCCGAGCGGAAGTTGGACACTTAACCAACTGAGCCACCCAGGTGGCCCCAGAAACAGATTTTAAGTAGGATTTAATAGTATTTATTATTTAAAGTACAAAATTTGAGGGGGAAAGATTAGAATTATTTAATGACTAGAAAAGTTAATTAATTTTAAATTGGTTTAGACCTTGCCTTGTAACATGTAAATGAAAACACTAAATACTAAAAATAAAATTAGAAGCACCTAAAGAGGGGTGCTTGGATGACTCATTCAGTGGAGCATGTGACTCTTGATCTTGGGGTTGTGAGTTCGAGCTCCATGTTGGTTGCAGAGATTTCTTAAAAATAAAAAAATTTTATGGGCATCTGGGTGGCTCAGTCAGTTAAGTGTCTGGCTCTTGATTTCCACTCAGGTCATGATTTCTTGGTTCGTGGGCTCAAGTCCCAAGTCAGAGTATGTGCTGAAGGTGCAGAGCCTGCTTGGGATTCTCTCTCTCCCTCTCTCTCTGCCCCTCTCCCGCTTGCCCACATGAGCACTTGTGCACACAATCTCTCTCTCTCTCAAAATAAATAAACAAACGTTAAAAAAAAAGAAACAGCTAAAGAAACATTGGTTAATATTTATCTTATTTGTAGATGGGATAAGACCCTTATGGTATAAAAATAATAAGAGTTTTCAGAAATAAAAAGAATAATACATTTTTAACTTTTGTATATCAAAAACTCAATAAACAAAATCCAAAGGAAAAAAAAGTTAGGGGAAATAGTTGCCAAATATACAGCAAAGGGTTAATGTAGAAAATACTCAATTCTGCCCATAAAGAAAATTACTTTCATGGTAGAAAAGTAGGCATCAGATAGGGACAAATAATTCACAGAAGAGGAAGAAATACAAGGAAATCATAAGCAAAGATGAGAGGGACAACCTCACAGTAATCTAAGAAGTATAAATTAAGGGACAAGATGATATTTCAGTTCCACCGACAAATCAATGTTTTTACAAATCGTAATATTCAGTGGTGATCAGGATATCTGAGATTACTGCTTCCTCCGACTGCTAATTTACCTAGAAAACAATTTGGTAATCAGAAGACAAGCAGAAAGGGAGACCAATGTTTATGCACCATGATCATAATCACATTACTATTTGTAATAATAATAAATTACAAACCTGAGAAATATTCAGTAACTGAAGAGTGGATGAAAAACGTGAAACCAAAGAATGAAATCACCCATTTGTTATATACTGAATGTTAGTATTTCCCCCTCCCATTTCCTATGCTGAGATCTAACCCCCAGCATGTTAGTATTAGGAGCAGGGGACCTCAGAGAGGTGATTAGGTCATGAGGAAGGAGCTCTCAGGAATGCGGCTGTGCTCTTACAAGAGGGCTGAGCGCGCTACCACAGTCTCTTTCCAATCTCTTTCCACCGTGTGGGGACACAACAAGAATTCAGCAGGCTGCACCCCAGAAGAGGGCTCTCACCAGAACCTGACATGCCAGCACCATGATCTCATTCTTCCAATCTCCAGAACTATAAGAAATAAATTTCTCTTGTCAATAAGCCACCTAGTTTATAGTATTTTGCTATAGCAGCCCAAGCTAAGATAGCAGTTAATAAAAATCATGATTTGGGGGGGAAAATGTTTTACAAAAATAGCAGGCTATAAAGTGTAGTAAGAGAAGCTAGGTATAATAAACGCCATATACGTAAATCAGAGCCAAATATTTTTTTAAGTGTGTTGGGTCCTACAGTGTACAAATGCTCATGAAATGTCTTAGAAAAGGAGTACACTGAAGTGAACTCCCTGGGAGTTAGAATTGGAGATTTTAATTTCTTTCTTATCCTTTTCTACAATTTGCACGTGTTTTTTTTTTTCTGTGAGAGTGATTAGATTTTTAGAAAAATATAAGAAAAATAAAAGCCATTCTATTTTTTTAAAAAATTTAAGTTTATTTATTTTGAGAGAGAAGCAAAGAGAAGGGGGGAGGGGCAGAGAGAGAGGGAGAGAGAATCTCAAGCAGGCTCAGTACTGTCAGTGCAGAGCAAGATTTGGGGCTCAAACTCACGAACGGTGAGATCACGACCTGAGCCGAAACCAAGAGTCGGATGCTTAACCAACTAAGCCACCCGGGCACCTGGATAAATGGCATTCTTAAACCATAGATACCATGATGGATTTTTCTTAAGGTATCACCTAATTCAGGAGTCAGGATGAAAATGACCAATTACATCACCATTAGTTAAATCATGCTTGAGAGGAATCACTTTTGGCTTCCTTTGCCGCGTAATTCATACCTGATATGAAATTGAAAGAAAGTATTTCTTTCCTAAAGAGTCAAAAAACCTCCATCACTGTAAACACCCGCTACCACTCTGAGAAAACCCAACCACCGAGAGTCCCCAAACAGGCTACCATTACTAGATTGTTAGACGCGTACAGGTGGTAGATCCTAATGACGAGGACCCAAGGAGTTCCCAGCACTGGCAGAAGGGTCATGCCCTCACTCCTGAAGCCAGCACAAGATGCCAGCTGCAGTAGCACAGTCTGACCAGTTTTCCCACTAAACAAGAGCGCTCTGCATTTGTGGAGAGTGGAGAATTATCTAGGGTCAACTTGACTTGCTGGCTATCTTCAGAAATACACACAAAGGTAAAAACCAGACTTTCTCCACTCCCATTTGTTGGTTTACCGACTGATGGTTGATTGAATTCTTGCCTTGCAAAATTACAACTCAATGACCATGTGGATTTTAATAAATGATTTCTGAAACCAAAATGCTTTGGGATTTGCTTAATAACAGGTCAGAAATATAGGTTATTTCAATATGTTGTTCCAAGTAATGACAGATAGATAGATTGCCTATTAAAGATCTATTTTCTTTTTTTTAAGATTTTTTAAATACCTTTTATTTTTTTTATTTATATATATATTTTTTTAAATGTTTGTTTTCAGAGAGAGAGAGAGAATGAGGGAGGGGCAGAGAGAGAAGGACACACAGAATCTGAAGCAGGCTTCAGGCTCTGAGCTGTCAGCACAGAGCTGGATGCAGAGCTTGAACTCACAAACTATGAGATCATGACCGGAGCTGAAGTCAGACACTCAACCGGCTGAGCCACCCAGCCACCCCAAAATGCCTTGTAAAAAGCAATGAAAAACATTGCTTGTATTTATTTAAATTGTTGTCTTATATACAATAATTTAACTAAATATTATATTATAAAGCAGCACAGAACATTAAATTATGAAAACAAATATTCTAATTCTCCCACTTTCATTTTTCAAGATTCTTAAAGAGGAAATGTATATCTCCCCAGATATCTATCAAAAAATGTGTGATACATACATCTTATCAAAAGTAAGCCACTTGGTATATTTTTTTAAAAATTTGCATTCACAATAAACATTTGACAATTTTTCTTCCACATGCAGCTGGAATTAATCATTCTTTTAATAACTGTAACTAATTTTTTATTTTTTTGTTTTTGTATTTTTTTATTTTAATTTTTTTAAATTTACATCCAAATTAGCATATGGTGCACAATGATGTCAGGAGTAGATTCCTTAAGCCCCTTACCCATTTAGCCCATCCCCCTTCCCACAACCCCTCCAGCAACCCTCAGTTTGTTCTCCATATTTATGAGTCTCTTCTGTTTTGTCCCCCTCCCTGTTTTTATATTATTTTTGCTTCCCTTCCCTTGTGTTCATCTGTTTTGTCTCTCAAAGTCCTCCTATGAGTGAAGTCATATGATTTTTATCTTTCTCTGACTAATTTCACTTAGCACGATACCCTCCAGTTCCATCCACGTAGTTGCAAATGGCAAGATTTCATTCTTTTTGATTGCCAAGTAATACTCCATTGTATATATATACCACGTCTTCTTTATCCACTCATCCATCAATGGACATTTGGGCTCTCTCCATACTTTGGCTATTGTTGATAGTGCTGCTGTAAACATTGGGGTGCATGTGCCCCTTCGAAACAGCATACCTGTATTCCTGGATAAATACCTAGTAGTGCAATCGCTGGGTCATAGGGTAGTTCTATTTTTAATTTTTTGAGGAACCTCCATACTGTTTTCCAGAGTGGCTGCACCAGTTTGCTTTCCCACCAGCAGTGCAAAAGAGATCCTCTTTCTCCGCATCCTCGTCAACATCTGTCGTTGCCTGTGTTGTTAATGTTAGCCATTCTGACAGGTCTGAGGTGATATCTCATTGTGGTTTTGATTTGTATTTCCCTGATGATGAGCGAAGTTGAGCATTTTTTCATATGTCGGTTGGCCATTAAAGATCTATTTTCTTAATGCTTTGTAAGCATGCATACCAGTTGCCCTCAAATTTAAACTTGTGACTCATTACCCAAGCATTCTAGTTTACCTATATTGACTTCCTAAAAAGATTCCAAACTTCTTTAAAGCAGACAGGAATTCTTTGGTGTCCAGTATCCTCCTACTTTATGCAGTGTGATTGGAGCCACAACGCCATGTTACCTTCCCTGGAATGTTTTCCTCAGATGAATGCCACCTGTCAGGAAATTTCCCCTACTATTTAATTATTCATTGAGTCAGTCATTTACAAAACATTTATTGAACACCAAATGTGTGTCGCATACTATTGAATGACCCAGTGATACCAAGATGAATAAGACACGATTAAGTCTTGGTCTCTCCCTCCATAGTGATCACATCCAATCAATCCTGTTTGGCAGGACCAAAGACATTATCAGAACACATACGCTCATTCACTTGGCATATGTTACTGGATACCTATCATGAGCAAAGTTGATGTGTTTTGAAGTAGAAAAGCAGTTTTATCATGCAAAAGGAATTCAGAAAATGACCCTACTCTAAGATAAGAAACATATCTTCATTTCTCTTACAGACAGCCAGATTTAAAAGTCACGTCCTACCAATTATGGGCCCATCTTACCATTTATGCTTTTGGCTTTGTGAACAACACTTCTGTGACACTTTAAGTACACACTGATCGACATACTAGTTACTCTGGAATGAGACAGAATGCTTACAAATCAGCATCATTTATTTGTACATTTACTACAGTAATAAGATTCGAAGTATTTTTTAAAAATTCTTTTTAATGTTTATTCATATTTGAGAGAGAGAGAGAGAAAGAGAGAGCACAAGCAGGGGAGGGGCAGAGAGAAAGGGAGACACAGAATCCAAAGCAGGCTCCAGGTTCTGAGCTGTCAGTGCAGAGCCTGACACAGGGCTTGAACTCATGAACCATCATATCATCATAACCTGAGCCGTAGTCAGATGCTTAACCTACTGAGCCACCCAGGAGCATCAGTAATAAGATTCAAATAAAACCTCATGGCTCTGATGCTCATGAAATTACAGTTAGCACTTTAATCATCTTTAAAAATAATTGCTTTTTTTCTGTAACGATTTACATTTCAAATTATCACTTCATTGGATGGCAAAACATAAACAATTTTGTCAGTCCTCCCCTTTCCTAATCCAGGATTCAGTCTAAATGCTGAATTTTGAAAAAGATTTGCTAAGAAATCAGCAGAAGACTAAGATGAAATTTATCCTACTGCAGATTTGATATGTTAATCTAAATTCATTTCTATTTATCTAAAAGGATGATTTCTGAAAGACCATAGTCTTTCTTTGTTAATTTTTTGACAATTCTATTTTTTTGCCATTCGAACTGTATTTTCTCAGAAGGAATAAGATGCCAGCTCTATTCACTTATTTAATATTTTCATGTTATAATCAAGGATTTTAGGAATTATCAACTACTGTGTTTTGAACCAGTGGGTTTTGTCGTAACTGCCACCATCATTATTGTGCCATTGTGCAGTGATAACCCCGTAAATGAGCTCCTGAAGAACACACTTCTAAATCACAAACATTATGTTGTTATTGTTTCAAAAGACCCACCAAAGTCCTTACAAATTCTAACAAGTTTCTAGGCACTTCAAGTACATGTAAAGAGCACTAAATCAGTAAGAAAAAGAACATCCCCTATATTTAAAAAAATGGGCCAATGGACATAGAAAATAAATGTCCAGCTTTACAAGTAATGAAAACAATGCAAATTAAATCAAAAATTGTAATTTTTTTTTTTTGCATAGGAAAAATACATTTTTCAAATGGTTACATGCAGTGTTTACGAGGATGTGGGAGAAAAGGAAATCCCTGATATTTGATGGCAGGCAAGTTTATAAATAGATACAGACCTACTTAGGAGAAGTTAGGGAAAAAAATTCAAAAAGTTTAATGTCCTTCAGTCTATAAATTCCACTCCTTGGAATTTATCCCTTAAGACAGGCTGTTAAGTGTGGGGAAACAGACTTTAGGGCAACATTATGGTAACGTTAATTATAATAATGTAAACTTGGAAATGAGTTAAGTACCCAATAAAAGAAAACTGATTAGTTTCATCCAATCAATCAATCAATCATGCCAGGAACTGTGTTTTGCTCACTCTTTCTGCCGCCACCTCCAGTAATGCTTCTCATAATGCAGGGATGGGTTCCCATATGACAGCAATGATTGGTATAATCTGCGTGAAGTCAATCTTCATTCTGCTGTGCGTTATAACCCACCGCTTCTGTACTGACTCTATTATGAGAGAAGGAGGAGTGGGCTGGATGGTAGAGTTTTAGAATCATTTCTTAATTATAAAATTGTCCTCTTGACGGAGGGCTTGAATCCCCTTCGTGCAAGCACAACCAAGACGTTACAATGACTCCACCTCCATTGCCAGTCAATTAGCCAGTTTTGCTTTCTTTCTGAAAATGTCCCCCTACTTCTCCTTTTTCCTCCTGGGACTATCTTGTACATCTGTGCTTAAAATAGTTTACTGAAGCATTTGAGGCATGTGGCTGGATTGATGGGAAATAAGGAAGCTTTCCCGGGCCTGATCTGTGATCCTTTCTTGCTCTTGGTTCTCCCTTATTTAGCAGTCTTTACTGTTGATTTGTACCAGGCTTCTGGCTATTCCTCTGTTTTTCCATGTGCACTGACAAATTTTACAGGGTACTAGCTACATAATTGCCCGCTGCTTTTATGAGCTCACTCATAGCATTGTTGGGGCCAGGTGCTTTTCCCAGCTAGCTGTTTTTTTCTTCTTCTTTTTTGCTGTGGGTTTTAGATGTGGTTTCAATTTCTTCCCTAAGGCTTCAGAGGCAGTGTTTCTTTCAGTGTATTTAACTGCCTCATTATTGATCATTTTCCCTGGAATATTTAATATCCTTTTCTAGTGTCTAATGAGTTTGAACCATTCTTTCAGGTGTTTTCTTTTTTAAATATAAATGCCCCTTTGCTTTCAGACGCAGAATTAAAATTTATAGAGTCTGAAACTCTGCGTGTCTCAGAAATGACAGCCATCCACTGCTACATGCCCTTTCCCTGAGTCTCATCTGTAATTAGAGAAGCAAATCTAACAAGGATATTTGGAAGAACCTGCAAATGTCATTTTATTGCACCTCAGTGGTCACATTTTTTGTAATTGGTATATATAAATATACAGACCTGCCACGTGGGATGTGCCTTGAAGAAAGGGAAAGAAGATTTGCTTAAATAATTGCTCCTTTTGAGGATGAAATGTTAAAGAATACCTTAATCTCTTTTGAACCAACTTAAGGAATCTCTACACCCACGATGGAGCTCAAACTCACAACTCTGAGACCAAGCGTTGCATCCTCTACAGATTGAGCCAGCTGGGTGCCCCTTGAGCCAACCATTTTTAAAATCTCCCTTGTTGAATCTTCAAGAACAGAAGCTGGGGGCGCCTGAATGGCTCAGTCAGTTAAGCATCTGACTTCGGCTTGTGAGTTTGAGCCCCACGTCGGGTTCTGTGCTGACAGCTTGGAACCTGGAGCCTGCTTTGGATTCTGTGTCTCCCTCTCTCTGCCCCTCCCTCGCTCATGCTCTCTCTCTGTCTCTCACTCTCTCAAGAATAAATAAACTTAAAAAATTAAAAAAAAAAAACAAAAACAGAAGCTGTACTGATTACTAGAAATTTGCTAAGAATAGATTTAAGGTGTTCTTATCACATACATACACACACACGATGGTAACTATGTGAGAAGATATGCTAATTAGCCTGACTGTAATAATCATTTTAGAACATATGTATGTCAAATCATCATGTGTACACCTTAACTATATGTACAGTTTTTTTTTATTTTTAAAATCAAATTAAATAAATAGGAAGAACAGGAAAATGCTTCAATGGATTTCAGAATTGAGAACTTATTGATGGTCTCAAAATGCAATAGTAAGAATATAAAGACAGACTAGTTGCTCAAAATTATGTTAATTTTAAGAATTAAAGCACAGAGTGAATTTTTAAAGTTTACTCCTATAAGAACAAAATTTATTTTATAACCTTATGAGAAACATAAAATTTAAAACAAAAAACACTTAGGACATTATAGACTGTCACCCCTTACCAAATAACCCTCAGGAACTTTATAAAAGCATGTATTAGGCTTAAAATCTGATATTTTATACATTTATTTATTTTTGAGAGACAGAGAGAGACAGAGTACTAGTCGGGGAGGCATAGAGAGAGAGAGGGAGACACAGAATCCAAAACAGGCTCCAGGCTCTGAGCTGTCAGTACAGAGCCCGACGTGGGGCTTGAACTCACAAACCATGAGATCACGACCTGAGCCAAAGTCAGACGCTTAACTGACTAAGCCACCCAAGAGCCCCTAAAATCTGATATTTTAGAATGTGTATGACATTCTTTTATCATATTCACTATTTTTAATTTATCTCTTTAATTATTTCCCTGGATCATCAATATTTTAAAGAGTATATGTTTATGCATAAGGAGAAGATGCTAAAAATATTTTATTTAAAATTTCATAGAACTATTACATGTTTCTGCAGGAAGTCTTGTGGATGTTTTCATTTACTTATTTATTTTGAGAGAGGGAAAGAGCAGGGGAGGGGCAGAGAGAGAAAGAATCCCAAGCAGCTTCTGCAATTCCAGCACAGAGCCCGATGTGGGGCTCGAACCCACAAACCGCGAGTTCCTAACCTGAGCCAAAATCAAGAGTCAGATGCTTAACCAACTGAGCCACCCAGGCACCCCTGGGCACGAGGATTTTTTAAATCTTCCTAGGTGTTTCCAATGTATATTTAAGGTTGAAATTGTAGTTCTGGACAGTGAAGAAGGAAAGGCAACTCAAAACACCCAGAAAGAGGAACAAATGGTCCGAGGAAGTTTCAGTGTGAAAAAGTGTAAAGTAATGCATTTCGGGTAATAGACTTCCAATCACATTTACGGGCTGGCCATCTCTGGACTATCAATTTTGACTTAGGAGAAGGCTATGCACACCTTGAGCTTGTGTCTACTATGGTATTTACACCGTGTCAGAATTACATATTCATGAGTCTCTCCCACTAAGCGCCAGCAATCTGAAAGGGCAGGGGCTGGATCTTGTTTACCATTGAATCCTAGCTCTCAGCAGAGTACCTGGTGCAGGGTAGGCATTCATCAAAGAGTCCCGAATTCATGGATGAAGTTGCCAGGTGCCTATCTGATGTCAGGCACTGTGGTGGTAGGTGTTTTGGCTATAGTAAGAAGTCAGACAAGCTCCCATTCTGGGAGAGATTAGGGGCAAAGAGGCAGTGCACAACTAAGTAAGTGAGAAGTCATTCAGTATTAAAGCAGGCTGGGCAGAGAATCCAAACCTGGTGATACGATAGAGAGTCACTGTAAGGCTACACTGAACTGAATGAAACTATACGCGAAGAACTGAATGCCAGCCACTGATATGAAGATCCAGAAGACCCACTGTAAATGCTCACAGGCAGAAAGAAGCTTAGTGTTGAATGAATAAAATAGAGGGACTATAGAACAGAGGGCAAGAGAAATACGGTAGAAAATGAGGTCAAAGATGTATGTAGGTAGAGAGAGTCCAGATTCAGTAGGATATTCCAGGAAAAGGTAAGAAATCTGAATTTTACTGTAAGTGCGATAGAGAACCATTCGTTGGAGGGCTTTACTCAAGGGAAGAACATCATTGATTTATATTTTTCAGAGATCCCACTAGCTGTTGAGGAATAAATGGATTGAAGAGGAACCATTATTGGAAGCAGGAGACCAGTTACGAGGCTACAGCTGCGGTCTGGATGAAAATAGGTGTGCCATTTTTTGAGATGGGTAAACTGGAAGGATAAACCATGTGGGAAAAGGTGGAAATCAAGAATTTTTCTTTGACTTAAGTAGAAATACCAAGAAGAGAGCTTCACATACCAGTCTGGTGACCAGAGAGAGCTCAAGGCTGGAGAAAAATCGTTTGGAGAAATTGGCACGTATGGAGCATCTTATTCCATTGGGTTGGGTGACAGTACATATAAAAAGTGTACGGACAGACAGAGAAGGGATGCCAGTACCGAGCCTGCTGTGCTAATGTATTGGGCAGAAACAGGATTGCCATCAAAGGATGAAGAGTAACTTGAAGAGTTACTTAAAATTTACTTAAAAAATTAATTTTAATTTTGTTAAATGCAGAAATTAACGAGAATACTAGAGAAGGTACACAGAACATTAGAGAGCTTGGAAGATTTTTCTAGATTAAAAGTATTTCTTACGTGGGGCTCCGGGGGTGGCTCATGTCATGATCTCACAGTTCACGGGTTTGAGCCCCGCGTTGGGCTCTGTGCTGACAGCTCAGAGCCTGGAGCCTGCGTCGGATTCTATGTGTGTCTGTCTGTCAGTCTGTGTCTCTCTGCCCCTCCCCCACTCGTGCTCTGTCTCTCTCTGTCTCTCAAAAACAAATGTTTAAAAAAATTTATTTTAAAGTATTTCTTAGGTGTTTATTGCAGAATACTGTGATTTTGTCCCTTACCCAAGGTGGCTTTTCGTTTATTAATAGCTGACACTTTCAATTTTGTGAAAAAAACACTTCAGTTTAACATCCATTGCCTAAAATTTTTCTAGGCTTAAAAATAACTCATATATCTAAATATAAGAAAAGAGAAAACTGTTAGAAAAAGAAAAGTGGGTATTTTCCCTCATTTTTTCACGTGGAATGAGAATCAATTTGTATACTCCTGCACCAAGCTTAAGGCAATAATAATTCATTATAGTCAGGGTTAGAGGATGGGCAGGACAGTCAGGATTTCCCCTTAGGGAGGCAACTCAAGATCACTTGGCAAGTAAACTTCTCCTCAATGTGCTTCCCTCACAGAGTCTCTGACACATCCCGTCTCCCTCGTCCGCTTGTCAATCGTTGTACTGAGCTGCTATCACTCATTTTGGAGTATGCCATATCATCAAGTGGGCTAAGATAGCAAACAGTTGATAACCACTGCCTTTAGCCATAAAGAAATAACAAAGCCTACTTTGGTACCTATTTTTAAATGTACAAAGAAGCGCTAGGGGAAAAAAATGGATTTAAATTTTTTATAAGAACAACAAAGTAAGAACAGAGCCACTGTATTCTTAATCTGTATTTCATTTAAGGATAAAATATATATAAAGAATTCTTACCCGCCTAAACTGCTCTCAGAATACAAATGCATAACAAAGCTTAGCAAAGAATAACTGAAATGGAAACTTTTTCATCATGGAAAAAGCCATAGCATAGTGCAATGTTAAAAAACAAGCAAACATAGATTTAGGGAATGCTAATGGGTTGAATTGTATACCCAAAAAGATGCGTTGAAGTCCTAACCCCCAGGTAACCCAGAATGTGAACTTCTTTGGAAATAAAGTTGTTGCAGATCTGATTAGTTAAAAAGAGGTCAGACTAGAGCTGGGTGAGCCTTTACTCCAATACGAGTAACATTGTTATAAGGGAAGGATACAGACACACCAGGGGTTGATGGCCATATGACCATGGAAGCAAAGATTGCAGTGTTACATCTGTGAGACAAGGGACAACAAAAATTCAGGCAAACATCAGAAGCTAGAAGAAACAAAGGATTATCCTGGACGTGTTCCAAAGAGAGTATGTTCCTACCAATATCTTGATTTTGAATTTCTAACCTCCAGACTGTGAGCATTAAGTTTCTGTTGATTTTGAACCACCTGGTTTGTGTTACTTTATTACAGCAGCCAGTGGTAACTCATACAACCTCAACTCCGTCACTTACTAGTTCTGTGACCCTGGGAAGTTCTTCTACTCCTCTATGCATCCATCTCTTCTAATGTGAAGTAGGGATGATGGTAATGATCCTTAATAGGAATGTGGTAAAGATTAAAGGAGTGAGTACATGTAAAGCAGTTAGAAAATGTTAGTTCGTTAGTAAGGCTTATATATATTTTTATTATAATGAATCTGCAAAGGACCTACCATAGTACTTGACCCATGGACGGGTTTCAATGAACAGTTGTTTCTTTCAATAATTTACTAATTATTACTAATTTTAAAACATGGTAGCTTTTATAAAATAATAGGAAGTCTTTTACAATCTCAGATAAATCTTTTGTCTTTTGTCTCAGATAGATCTTTTGAAGTTTCTGGGTTTGGGGTTTGTTTTTTTCTCAAATTTTGAATCCTGAGCTTATCTCTGAAGATTGTGTGCCCAGACCTTACTACCCAGTTCCTCAGTACAAGCACATGAAATTTAAACTTACTTAACTACAAGACAAAGAAAGTTTTAATTACATAGATAACTTTTCAGCCCCACCATATCCAAATAATTTTCATTTCACAACTTAAGTCCACAGAAACCTCGGAATTCGTATTTTTGTTGCTGTTCCTTTGATGCACCTGTTTGAAAGTTGATGGAATTCTTTTTTTTTTCCCACCCCCTGAAAGTTGATGGAATTCTTAATTTGCATGAATGCTAATCTCCTTTTGGCCTCACATTAATATTTGTTGAGAGCTCTGTGATCTCTTAAAAACTTAAGGACATGTTGATAAATTTCAGAAAGTAACTTCTTATTGCATATAATGTCAACTATTTACACGTTAACTTTACATATATGGATCCCCTCATTCTTGCCTCTTAAATTCATTCAACATATATTCTTCAGAAAGCAGTTATTGAATTAATTTGTACCGATCACTGTTAAGGAAAAAGAGAATAGAGAAATGTAAGTGACGAATAATACATAAAAGAACAAAACAACTAATAGCACATATATGAGTCATCGATCCCTCTTAGGGCAATCGATAAAGGCTCTATTGTGGATGCAGCATTTGTTGGGACTCTTGGAGAATATGGATTTTTTAAAAAATCTAAAATTTTCTTGTAACTTTTATGTTTTCATAATAGTTCTACTGGCTTGCGAGAACTACAATAGAAAACTAAAACACTGATAATCTAAAGTAGATGAAAAACTTGTCCACGGTAAATCTAAAACATTTGTCAGAATCCTATGGAGAGCATTTAAAGTCCCAAAGCAAAGTCTGTTCCTTAAAAGTCAGAGTTCCTGAGAGTAACAGATGATGGGCCAAGGGTGACGAAGGAGAGAAATGTGTCCTGCATGTGCCTGTGAAACTGAGGCGGCCACAGAAGAGGTTCTGACATGTATTCACATATCACCTGAAGGAGTGATGAGATTCACAACAAAGGGAAAGTTTACCCTTGCTTTAATTCTAGTGGCATTTGAAAACTTAATGTAAAAGACACCATTTTAATACAGTCTTCGTTTTGGAGCTTGGCGAAACAACCTCATAAGAGAGATACTGGATTTGTTTTCTTTGGCAGAGAGATGCAGTCTGAACTTCTTTCATCTGAAGCTCTTTACCATCTTTGGAGGGAGAGCAGCTGAGCTCATGGCTGACTTGTACATTCTCCCAGGGACCCGAAAGGGAACTGGAACAATCCCTGAAAATATTGGTGCTCAGCAGGAAGTTTCAAGAGCCATCACCAAAAAAAGAAGGAAAGAAAGAAAGAAAGAAAGAGAGAGAGAGAGGAAGGAAGGAAGGAAGGAAGGAAAGAAGGAAGGAAGGAAGAAGGAAGGAAGGAAGGAAGGAATGATGGAAGAAAGGAAAGGTAAGGAAAAAGAAAGGAAAAAAGTGTATAAATGTATACACTCTGATGTATTGGTATATAGATTAAAAAGCCTTTAACTTGCAACATTAGTCATCTAAAAATGTCCAATATAGAGTATAAATAGAGGCACAGAAAGCTGCTAACCAATACCAATTAGTTGCTTAAATTATGAATTCACAGCTAACCACAGCGTCCCTAAGGAGAGCAGATAATGCTTTCACGGTGCCTAAATTTTACACAGGCTGAATTGAGTAATAAATTAAGACAATCATATAGATAATTAAACAAACAAAAAACCTGGCTAAAGAGTCTTGTAATTTGAAAAGCCCATTTTGTCTACTTATATTTATCTAGATATATTGATTTTTTTTGGTTCAGTTTTCAATTTCAGTTTGAATTAGGGTCAGATAGGGGACCTTTGAGAAACGAGGTCCTAAAGAACCTGCCAGGTGTCACATACAGGCTCAGGTCTTTACCAACCACGTGACTCTAGCTGATTTACTTGACCCCTCTGAGCCTCAGTGTTCTTGTCCATAAAATGGAGTAAACAACACCTAATTCTTGACTGCTGGTGAGGGGTAAAGCACACTGCAGTGCTTAATAAGTAAGAGCCATTATTATCACTGCATGCTCAAGTAGCTTTTTCGACTTCTTGATTTAAGTACTGTTCACTAAGAGCTGGAATTAATGTCATTTTTTTTTTTTTTCTGGTCTGCACTGACTTAACTAAGAAACAAAAGAACATGTTTCAGCTACTTTTCTAACAACCACCTAAAATCCTTGGAAAGGCCTCTCCATTTTAGGCTTGAGAACTGGCACGAAAAAGGACATTTTTTTTTAATGATAGAAATTACATGAAAAGCAATCCCCTTCATGCAGTCTCACAGGCTTTGCAGACACTAATGATCCTGGGAATGAACAAAGCCAGCACCTGGACTTCCTGCATTTCGATCCAGCCACCTTCCACAACTAGGCACAAAGGCTGGGAAGAAATGTGTAAGGTCACAGTAAGACATACATGAATGCCTCTCAGACACGGTATTTCCTTTGGATGGGACATTAAAAAGCCAGAGCATTCTACTCACTGGAGACATTGGAACGCTTCCACAGGTGAAGATTTTAAATAACTTTTTATACAGATTTTTGATGAAAAAGCTAGGCAGAGCACTTTTTGGACTGGTTTGAAGAAAGTCCCCTGAAAAAGATATAGTAAGGAGTGGGTCACTCCTTGTTGGCTTTTCCAGTATTATTCCATCAATTTTATTCATATCTTTCTTAGACTTATGGTGCGGAGACCTCATCCACAATATCCTCATCCAAGACCTCTATGGTGGGAGGCTGGATATACACGGCTGCCCGCTCTTCTGTGGTGCCTTTTGACTTAAAAGAACAGTAGACAGGGGCGCCTGGGTGGCTCAGTCAGTTAAGCATCCAACTTTGGCTCAGGTCATGATCTTGTGGTTTGTGGGTTCAAGCCCCACGTCGGGCTCTGTGCTGACAGCTAGAAGCCTGGAACCTGCTTTGGATTCTGTGTCTCCCTCTCTGCCCCTTCCTTGCTTGTGCCCTGTCACTCTGTCTCTTTCTCAAAACTAAATAAATGCTTTAAAAATTTTTTTTAAAACAACAGTAGACAGAGATGAACAGAGCAGGCTAGAATAATGCCACCCACTCCACAGCCATTGTAAATACTGACGCAAGATCGTTCTCACCAGTCTTACAGAAAGCATCCGTTGACTTTAAAATTCCACATAACCAAGGCATTATAGGAAGTTATAGGAAGGGTTATAATGGTGAGCAAAAAACTGACCAGCAGACTCAGCTCATGCCCTTAGAGATCAGCGAACCATGCCTATCTGCACAAGACTAGAACATACTCTTCAGGGTAATTGGTACAATGCTTGGTTTTCATGATGCAATTCTTTGTGATTGTGACGAATCGGGGAAAATGTGAAATGACAACCTTCGCTTCCTCACTACTATAAAGGTCAGACCAAATTATTCAGAGTATTCATATTTCGATGGAAAATATTTTTAACGTAAGACAATTTCTAATCACCATGGATTCTGATCTATATAATTAGACAACTCTAGATTTGGTTAAGGGTAGTAGAATTTTCCATTCTACTATTAAAGAAGGAACTTTTGCTGAAAAAAAATGGACATTTATCCAGTCTTTAATAATTTTTTTGTATTCTTATCTCTAAAACCTCTCGGTAAACAAAACAAATAGAAAACAGAATTAGTGAGTCCATTGGCTTTCTTCCCAGCCTGAGTACTCACAGCAAATGAGATTTTTATATTTCTAAACATCTGCATTTCATTCACATCTTCTCCCAAGTAGAGAATTTGAGACAGGATAAAAGAACAGCTCTTCGTCTACAAAACAAGGGTGCCCTGGATTGAATGGGCCAAATGTCTTAGAAAGTCCATCCACTGAGAGAAAAACCGTAAACCACACCTCACAATTGTGTGGAGTCCTGTGTTTCCTCCTCCTCAGCAGACTGTCCCGGGTAACTGCTTAAATTCTTTAGATTTGGTAATAAACAGTTGCCATTTTGACCATTTCCTTTTGTAGACCCACAAACTACAGAATAAATGAATAGCTTTTTTCCTTTGATGGCCTTGTCCAAGGGCTGTTTTAGCACCCCATAAATCCTGTAATTGTATAGGATCATTTGGCAGTGTGTGGATTTTTCTGCTAAATCACAGTGAGAAGAAGATCAGGAGGAAACCCCCAAAATAAAGCATTATGGTGGCATTAGAAGATTTATAGTGGGAGCGAACAGCACTGGCAAAACCCCAGCAAGGCCTTTATTGCTGGTGCGGAGAAGGCACGGCTGAGCATTAAGCATCTTCTGTGTTCGCTGCAAGTGAAAGTTAGAGTTAGATGCAGTTCTTTTTTCTCCTCCACACTGCTGGTGTCGGTGAGAGTGTGATGAAATTCCAAAGCAGGCTTAGCTGTCAAGGATATTGACTGAATAAATTTATGTTCTTTTATATACATGTCCTGAAAATGGACTTATTACATGGAAGTGGGGAAAAAACAGGCATGGGAAACAGAGAGCACCTAACCATTTGTGCATGGTGTGTGTGTGTGTGTGTGTGTGTGTGCGTGCGCGTGTGGTTTCCCCAGAGGGTCTCTGTCAAATAAATGTGTGGAAGGGCGTTGTAGCATTCTGCCAATTTTTTATAAACATCTTCGTGTCTGAACAAAAAGTCAGTGTGGGGTTGAGGAGGTTGGGGTTTACTCTGCTGTAGCATGCCAACTCTTAGGGAGATCCAAATTGTGCCTTATTTAATCAAATCTGTGCTAGTCTCCGAATAAGAAACTGCGATCGCTGTATTTATAAATGCTTCAAGGACAGGGAAGTGCAAAAGACATATCGTACATGTTCAGTAATGGTATTAAATTTAAATGTTTTTTAGCAAGTTGAAACCAGTATAAAGCTTCAGTAATTAACAGATTAAGATCTATTGACAGACTCTTCACATCAGAAATTAAAAGGAAAATTACAGGTCTCTTAAGAAGTTAAGGCCTCTCATAAAGCGATGGCAAGGAATAACTGCACATCTTAACGGAAATTTTTTTTGGCAAAATAAGCACTCCTAAATTATATGGAATGTGTAATTCTTTTGAACTCTCTGAGACTGGGAATCCTATAAAATAGAAGTTTCAGGTTTTTGGAAGTGATTACTAATACAAAAGAAATGTATTAGAAACAACGATAATAAATGTCACTTGTGTTGGAATTTATCCAGGGCTTAGTCCAGGGACTACTTCCTCTCCGTCTACGTTCTTTCCCCGGGGGATCTCAAACACGCCCAGACCGAAGATCATGTATGGGCTAGTGAATCCCAAACTCAATATTTCACCTCTGAGCTCGTACCTGAGATCCGAACTGGTGTTGCTCCCTTGCCAACTCGATATCTCCAATGTCTAATTTGTTATGCATCTCAAAGTTAACTTGTCAAAACCAGAATTGCTTATTTTTAGCTTCCCTACACACAAATGCACACATATTAAAATCATTTTTAGAAACTCTGTCCTTGTCTTCCCCATCTCATTAAATAGTATCACCTTCCTCCCAGTTGTCCAGACCAAAACCTAACAATTTCCCATAATTATTTTCTTTCTTTCATACCTAATCCTTCAGCAAGATCTACTAGCCCTAACTCTACAATGTATAACAAAGAATTCCACTCCTCTTCCTTTCCTCTGCTACTACCTATTCCAAAGCACTATTACCTTTCCTTGGCTCCTGAGAGGGTCTCCTGCTTCTGTTTTTATATGCAGTACAAGGAAAAGGATTCGGACAGTATTCTGTAAGAATAAGGGATCCGTTGAAGGGGCTCAAATGGGTGTATAAATTTAATAGGCCGTAAAGTGAATTAGCAGAATCAGAGGATCCTACCATGACACAGAACAATTGAAAAGGTGCAAGGAAGAGGAGGGCTATTAGTAATTCAGACAGTGCTAACAAAGCAGAACAATTTCACTAAAATAAGAAGACTCCTCCAAACTAAGATAGTCACAGAAATTAAGACATCTCCCTAACTCCGATCCAATCTGTCATGGCTACTAATCAATTGGCAGGTCTTGAAAATCTCATTTGAACACTGTGCATCTATGCATTCACTGATGCAGCCAAATTGTCAATCAACAAACACTTACTGAGCAAGGCTACACCCAAGCACTATGGTCTGTCCTAGTAGTACAGAGTTGAGAACAGCAGAGTACTCTCTAGCAGCTCACAAGGAAGACAGAAGTGCAAGTGATTACAATTCCATGTGACAAGTACCATAATAAATGACAAGAACAAGAATCAGGAGTAGAAACATCCAAGAAGACTTCATCGAGAAAGGGACCTTTGATTTGGGACATGAAGGTCAAATGGGGGGTTTCCAGGTGGCCAAGGAGGAGAGGAATATTGCAAGCAGAAGGAACATGTGAATAAGTAAAATCAGGGTCTTGTAGGATTGGTGATGACTTAAGTGGTCAAAAGAGAAGTGTTTTTTAAAACTTTTTTTTTTCTTTTTTCTTCTCTCTCTCTCTCTCTCTCTCTTTTTTTTTTTTTTTTTTTGTGGTAAGGATACTTTCTGCTTTGGGTTTCAGGGGGTAAAAACAGTTTCTTTTGAGTGCTCTGAAAATTTTTATGCCTCCTGTCTCAGAAGCATTACACTTTAATAGCTCCATAGCCAATCATATATTGCATATTGATAGTACCCACCACGTGCAAGGCACAGAACAGGGTGTACAAAGATGCAGAATATAGCCACTGCCCTCAATCAAGTCACAATTTAAATAAGCCATCCCGAATAGCAAGACAAATTAGAAAGAAGCCACTCTTGTCCATAAAAAGCAAAAATATCACCAAGTTTTAGAGAGAACTGTGTACCTTGTTGATTAAAAATGTGTAATATGGTCAGTTGGTAAGAAAAAACTGATAGATGTTAGCATTTTTGCCGCAGGAAAGAGAGACAAGCGTTATGCTTTTATAGCCCATCAAGGGACATGATGTCAGTTCTGTAGCTCCAGCCTGCTGCCTGCTGTCTCACACTGCCAGAGAAGATCCCACCTATCCAGATGGGGAGGGCTGTAGAAAGCACCTAGTGAGGGTGAGATCGGAGTGATAGGGCCCTGGAGCCAGCAAACCACCTTTTCCTCAAGCTTTGCATAGTAGAAGCATAAAAGCAGGTCCTCTCGAAAGTCCATGTGGCCTTGGCAAGTGAGCTTATCGCTAGTGATCAGCACGGACTAACACAAGACCGCACGTTTACCGGGCTCTTACTATTCTGAGTTGTTATTCTCAGCCGTTGACGGACTTATTTATTCTCATAACAACCCTATAGGGTAAGCACTCATGCTACATTCTCATATAAACATCAGGAAAGTGACAGAGAAGGTAATTGGCCCATAGTTACCCCCCTGTGTTAGTTTTCTATAGCTGCTATAACAGATTACCACAAGTTTGGGGGGCTTAAAACAATATAAATTTATCGTCTCACAGCTCTGGAGTCCAGAAGTATGAAACCAAGATGTCAGCAGGACCGTGTTCCCTCCAGAGTCTCTATGGAAGTGTCCTGCCTTGCCTCTTTGAGCTGCTGGTGGCTGTAGGAATTCCACAGCTGGTGGCTGCACCACCCCAGTCTCTGCCTCCGCTTTCACATGGCCTTCTCCTCCATCTGTGTCTTCTCTTCTAAGGACACTTGTCACTGGATTTCACATCAGGGTTATCTCATCTCAAGATCTTTAACTTAATGACTTTTTTCTAAATAATGTCACATTCGCAGGGCTGCGATATTAGGACATGGACACATCATTTTGGGGGCCACCATTGAACCCACTAAAACTTCTATTAAAATGTGAGCTGAAATTCAAGATCTAGCAGTCTGGCTTTAGGATATTTGCTCTCCAAACCACTCCGGGACTCTGCTTCTCAAAGACCAAGGAAGGGGTGGAAGGTTGGAACGAAGGGAACTTCCGTGAAAGCTCCGCATTGCTTAAGATGCCGTAAATCTTCACTCAGCTCTCACCAGTGGGGAAGAGTATCCCAGTAATGACTGATGTTTAATTTCTCGCCAGCCCAAGAGGACAGGGGCTTATAACAAATTAAATTTAATTTTATTGAAAGATAAGATGACGTATCTTTTACCCCATATTGTGGAGCTAAATTCATACTCACAGCTACAGAGGACTAATACATAAGGCTAGGTCATTTTTTCCTCTTTCCCAGGGAAACCAAATAAATGTTTAAAGATCAAAATTCACACTGTGTTTCCCAGGCAGTCCAAGTAGCTACATGATTTTGCCAATTTCAGTAAAAGAACTTCTCTAAGATGATGGAAAAATGGAGTCTTTCAAGCTGGGAAGAATTCCCAATCTCCTGAGGAACATGGAGCCTTAAGTTAATGAACTATAGGACCTCTAGTTTGGGAGTTGAGGTGCCTAGTTTTCTAGGCACTTTCCTACATGACCCAGGCTTTGGGGCCTCCGGTTCCTCATCAATAAGGTAAGATGGTTAGAATAAATAATTCTAAGGGTTTATAATATGTTTAAACGTTTTTACTCAGAAGGATTTTTATGGCCTGCCAACTTCACTAAGCAATAAGATCTTGAAGAGAAAAAAACATTGCATTTGAATATTCACTTGCCCATATAATTATATCATATTCCACTTCATCTTTAGGAATAAACTTCAAGAGAAATTTTCTCTAGAAATTCTTTGCAAACTTAAAACTGATTTTGGTTACATTAGTTTTGTTCTGCATTGAAAGTTCACCAAAGAATTTCCTTGTAAATTAATGGTTTTAATGTCTTCTGAGAAACTTCAACCATAATCTAGCTCCTCAAGTCACAGAATAACTGGTTACAATTCATAGCAATAAATGGTTTCAGGGATAAGAACTCCTACTTCCAGGAAATCATTGGTGATTCAGTTACAAATGCTAAAGTATTTGCATAAGAAATTGCAGAAGATTTCTTGAATTATTTTAATGCATTCAAATCCCTTCATTTTGGGGGCACCCGGGTGGCTCAGTCTGTTGAGCGTCTGACTTGAGGTCAGGTCATGATCTCATGTGTTCCAGCCGCGCATTGGGTTCTGTGCTGTCAGCACAGCCCGCTTGGGATTCTCTCTCTCCTCTCCCTCTCTCTGCCCCTCCACCACTCACGTTCTGTCTCTCAAAAATGAATAAACATTAAAAACAAACCAAATCCCTTCATTTTTGCCCAAGTCATTTATACATATTTTGAAGATAGAATACACTTTGAATGGACCAGTATGTGTGAGTATCAACTTCTCCTATGTGCATCTATAAATAGTAACTTTACTGAAGCCAGGTCACTGGTTTTAGAAAACTGTTCCTATTCCTTCCCAGCACTTACTGGAAAGAAATGTTTAATGAAATGATCATGTTTCACTCTACAACCACCACCACATTGTAGGCACTCCTAATATATGGATTCAGTAAAAGTGGTCATTGAGCAGACGACACAAAAAACATTTAATCTACAGGTAACATACTGAAACTAAAACTCCCCCTTCCCCATTTTCTCTTGACTCATTCAGAACTTCAAAACTCAGCCTGTGTGAAATAAGAAAGAATAGATCCGCAAGAACGGGAACTGTTTTGGATCCTAGGAATCCTGTTTGACCAAGTGCCTTCTTAACTAACGTGAAGAGCTTCGCCAGCTCAGACTGCAAGAGCTCAAGGTTCCCAGCAATAAACAAAATTAACTGGAAAAAATAATTTTTTATTTCCTAGGAACCAAATTCCCTATTTATCTCTCAGGCAACATTTATAACTTCACCGCCATCTTTTTTTATTTGTTTTTCCCATGTCCCACCTTGACCATTCAGTGAACCTTCCTCACATTGACTTCCTGTAAACCCCTCCCCATTTCCACCACTGACCACCCCCTCCAGAGGAAAGAGGTGAACTTTTTAACTCTCTGTTTGCTTCCTTACCAGTTGTACTGTCTAGATATCATGGGGGAATGTTACATTTATAATCCATGGATTGCATCCATAGTAAAACCTCTTTACTATATTTACTGTGTGTATAATTTCCTTTTCTATATTCCTCAGAATATAAATCCCTTAGGGTGACATTTCCCTGTTTATGTCTAAAGCAACATTACCAGAATAGGGAATTTGAAATTATGTCATAATTCATAGCTTGGTATAGCTACACTTTGAAATCTAATTCTCTGTCTTTGAGAACTTAAAAATCTCCTCTGGAGTGGAAATGAGAACCTGGGGTGAGTTGGTTAGAGAAGGCTTTATACAGAAAGTAGGCCTGGAGTGACATCTGGAAGAATAAAGGAGACTCAGATCTGGTCTGCAGAGGTCTGTGTCTTCACGGTACTGGGCACTAGCGAAATTTAGTAGGAACAGCCTGAGTTGTTACCCAATCCTAAATTTTAATCTAGCCTCTGCCACTCTCTGCACTTGTCAACTTATCATAAAACTTTGAGCCTCTGTATGTGCACCTGTCAAGTGGAGATGACAATATCAACACCATCATTCTAAAATCCAGGTCATGCTCTTCACTCTTGGTATTACTCCGTCTTTCTGTGACTCTTGATATTTTGTTAGACCATAACTCCTGTTTGGAATAGTCTTTCCCCTTGGCTTCTGAGATACCACTGAGTTCTTGATTTCTTTTTGGTGCTAAGGTGGCATCTTCTCTTTCCGTTAAAGATCAAGGTTTCCCAAAATTCTCTCTTTCACTCTTTTTTGGTTCCCAGAGTAATCTTACCCCGTGGATTTAAATAACATCTCTATAGTTATGGTTCCCAGATCCTGGGCTCTGACTTAGTCCTGTCTCCTCCATTCCATGTTTTTTTTTTTTTTCCCAGTTTTATTGAGAAGTAATTGACATACATCACTGTTTAAGTTTAAGGCATACAGTTTGATGGTTTAATTTGCATATGTTGTTAAGTGATTATCACAGTAGATTCAGCTAACATCCATCTCACATAGATACAGTAAAAAGAAAAAAGGGAAAAAAATTTCCTTGTAATGAGAACTCTTAGGATTTACTCTCTTAACAACTTTTCTGTATATCCTACAGCAGTGTTAGCTTTAGTTGTCATGTACTTTACATCCCTGGTGCTTATTTACCTTCTAACTGGAAGTGTCCACCTTTTGACCATCTTCCCCCAGCCCCCCTCCCCCACCCTCTCTATGCCTCTGTTAACCACAAGTCTGATCTTTTTTTCCATGAGTTTGTTTTATTTTTTCAGATTCCACATATAAGTGAGATCATACAGTGTTTGTTTTTCTCTGTATGATTTATTTCACTTAGCATAATGCCTTCAAAGTCTATCCATGTGTCACAAATGGTAGACTTTTCTCATTTTATTGCTGAGTAATATCTCATTGTATATATACACCCCATCTCTTTATCCCTTCATCCATCAATGGACACTTAAGTTGTTTCCATTGTCTTGGCTATTGTGAATAATGCTGCTATGAACATGGGGTGCAGGTAATTTTTCTAGTTAGGGTTTTTGTTTCCTTTGAATATATTTTCAGAAGTGGAATTGCTGGGTCCTATGGTAGTTCTATTTCTAATTTCTTCAGGACCTTCAATACTGTTTTCCAAATCGGCTGTTCTACCAAGTTACCATACGACCCCACCAACAGTGCACGAGGGTTCCCTCTTCTCCACGTCCATGGCAGTGTTTCTTATCTCTTCCCTTTTGGGTGATGGCCATTCCAATAGCTATGAGATGATGTCTCATTGTGGTTTCACTTTGCATTTCCCTAATGACTAGTAATATTGAGCATCTTTTCATGTCCTTGTTGGCCTTTCATATTTTTTTTTCTTTAGAGAAATAAATATTCATTCAGGTCCTTTGCTCATTTTTTTAAATTGGATTATTTGTTTTGTTTTTTTTTTTGTTTGTTTGTTTGTTTGCCTTTGAGGTGTAGGAGTTCTTTATATATGTTAGATGTTAACAACCTATTAGATAGATGGTTTGCAAATATTTTTTCCCATTCCATAGATTTTCTTTTCACTTTGTTGATGGCTTCTTTTGCTGTGCAGGAGCTTTTTAGTTTGATGTAGGACATTTGTTTATTTGTTTATTTATTTATTTATGCTTTAGATGTCATATCTAAAAGATTATCACCAAGATCCATGTCAAGCAACTTTGTTTCTGTTTTCTTTTAGGAGTTTCGTGGTTTCAGGTCTTAATTTAAGTCTTCAACCATTGTGAGTTAATTATTGTGAGTGGTATAAGATATGGAACTATTTTCATTCTTTTACATGTGAGTATCCAATTGTCCCAGCACCATCTATGGAAGAGACTGTCTTTTCTTTTTGAGTATTCTTGGATCCCTGGTCAAATATTAATTGACTATATATGCTTGGGTTTATTTCTGGCCTTTTCCATTGGTCTATATGTCTTTTTTTTTTTTTTATGCCAGTAACATACATTTTGATGACTATAGCTTTGTAGTATAGCTTTAAAATTAGCAAGTGTGATGCCTCCTGTTTTTTTTTTCTTTCTCAGCATTTCTATTTGAAGGCTTACGGTTTTATAGAAATTTTAGGAGTTTTTTTTTTTACTTCTATAAAAAATGTCATTGGAATCTTCATAGGAATTGAATCTATAATGGCTTCTGGTAGTAACGACAGTTTAGCCATATTAATTCTTCTAATACATGAACAAAAGTTTACCTTTCCATTTATTTGTGTCTGCCTCAGTTTCTGTCGACAACTTGCAGTTTTCAGAGTAGAGATCTTTCACTTCCTTAGTTACATTTATCCCTAAATATATAATTTTTTTGATGCCATCATGAATGGAATCAGTTTTTTTGTTTCTTTTTCAGAAAATTAGTGTATACCAGTGCTACCGATTTTTGTATGTTAATTTTGTATCCTGTTACTTCAGTGAATTCGTAGGTTAGATCATACAGTTTTTTGTTTGAGTCTTTGGGATTATCTATACATAAAATTATGTCATCTGCAAATAAAGGCAATTTTACCTCTTCCTTTTCAATTCTGATACCTTTTATTTCTTTTTCTTGCTAGGTTGCTCTAGTTAGGACTTCTATAGGAGTGATAAGAGTGGGCACTCTTGTCTTGTTCTTGATGTCCAAAGGCCCCCACCATAAATCTCATTGTTAGCATAAACTATCCAGCATGGCCCAAGGCCTCAGTTAAACAAAGACACTCTCAATGGCCAAGATATTCCAATGGCTTAGAGGTTGTATTTCAGACGATGAAGTAGGGCTAAACTTTTCTTTGGAATATGCAGGGTTTGAACAAGCCAGATCTGCTGAGTTAATCCTTTATTGAACACTACTCCAGGCAAAAAACTTACCGATTATAATAAATTCCTGTCTTCAGCACACATATCCAATTGGTAACTAAGTTCTGCTTATTCTACCTCTATATATCCATATATCCATACATTCATCATCATCCCCAGCACTTCCTTCCCCCGCTCTGAATTAATCTATTACCAAAACTTATCCATTTTTTGCTCCAAATTCATCTATTGCCAAAACTAATTCAATCTTTTTTTTTCTTTCCCACTTCTACTGCCTCAGTTTTGAACTTCATCATGTTTTATATGGCCTCTGCCATGCATCCTGCTAATCTTCTTCCATATTGCTTTTAGAATAATTTTTATAAAATAGAAATTTGGCTACATCATTCAGCTATTTAAAAATCTATGAAGTATTTCTATTTTATTCTCTATTTTTCCCTTAGCATAGCCCTGAATAATATGGCTGCCAATTACCTCTCCAGCCTCATTACCCATTGTGTTCCAAACCAACAAAATGCTTCTTTGTCGCCATGACTTTGCACATTCTGTTTCCTCTATCTGAATTTGTTGCTCCTTCCACAATCCACTTAACATCTAGTCAACAATTTTCCAAGCTAAATTCCACTCATGTATATGAATCAACTCAGGTTTCAGTTGCTGTAGGGTGACTTACCTGCCTTTAAAGTTAGGTCAGGTACCCCTTCTCTGTACTTTGGAAACATTCTGTGCATGCCTCCGTCATTTCATATTTTACCTTATTCAACTCATCTATGTACTTCTCCATCTCCCACACTGGACTGAGAGACCCTCAGTGGGCACAGTTGTGTTCCATGTAGGAATCCCCAAAACCCAATGGATCGTAGTCACAGCGCCTGAAAGAAACGCATTTCTGAAGACTTGGTAGAACCCAAATCTGTCACAGTAACAAATTTACTCTTAACAAAGGATGGCAGGTATTGTTTCCAGACAACAATGCCAATAGCAAAAACACATTTTGCCAACCTTTTAATCTTTGTAAATATACCATATTTTGAACAATTTTTAACTTGGGAATATTTACGTCATTTTAATTTTACACAAAATGAAAATTGAATATGCACATCATATCATTTCAAATTTACAAAATTTAGGGGCGCATGAGTGGCTAAGTCAGTTAAGCATCTGACTTTGGCTCAGGTCATGATCTCGGGGTTTGTGAGTTTGAACCCCGTATCCAGCTCTGTGCTGACCCCTCAGAGCCTAGAGCCTGCTTTGGATTCTGTGTCTCCCTCTCTCTGCCCCTCCCCTGCTCACACTCTGTCTCTCTCTTTCTCAAAAGTAAATAAACATTAAAAATTTACAAAATTTAAATTCACAATAAATGCAATGTCCAGTACCTTATTAATAGTAATATTTAAAGTTTATTTCCTTCCCAACCAATCCTCCTTCTATCATTATTTTTTGTTCACTTGCTTAATCATTTTCTTATTCATCACTGTAGTCATCATGTGTTATTTCCTGAGATCTCAAGAAAATGAAATATATATCTTTTCTCTCCTCTGTTCCAAATTATTATAATTTTTCAAAAAAATATAGGTGCAGAAGAACCAACAAAAACACTCTATATTTCACATTTATAATATATAACCTATTTGTCTCTCATTTATTCTGTATGGTTTAGTCTAGAATAGTTATCAGAGACCATGCTTCTAAATTCCATAATGAGCCCGACATATCTGATACCAGATAGAACACAAAATATAATTTCAGTTAGTGAGATCACATGATTAATTAACCTAATCCAGATAAAGCCATATCTAAAAAGTGCATTTAAAGAGATTTTGGATTCCTGCTACTATTGCATTATTTTTATTGGTTGTTGGGTCTAGAGTTGTTGCAATGTATTGTAGAGATGTTAGCAATTTAAAAAGTAATAACAAACTTTTATCATCAAGACCCTAAAAATGTATAGATCTCTTCAGTCTAAGCATGAAATTTTTCATTTGCATTATAGCCTCTTAAAAAAAACCCCAAGGGATTCTGTTTTAACTTTATTGCCCTCTGGCAGAACAACAGGATAAAAATTGGAACAAAGAAAAAGGTTATTTTTTTTTACTTTTCTAGCATATAGATTAGTATTAATTACCATGTAATGAGCTGAAAATTCCTGCCAGAAAGCTGAGGCTTGTGGTTCCATTAATGAGTATTTTCTTTCCACTGGGTGAAGTAAAAATTTTAAAGTGTTAGGGATTTGCACTTGGAAAACATCTCTAAGCTATTTATACAAGCAAGTCAATAAGAAAAGCACATTTTCCATTTATAGCCTTTGTAGTACATTCATGGATCTGATGTTTTTGGCAACGTGTTGCTTTCAGTGGTAGTTCTGAGTTGTGGCCTTGGGCAGACTTCGATGTAGCAGTAGTGAGACCAGCATTCTATCCACCATCCAGCCTTGGACTGGCTGCGGCGGCCAAATCTACGTTAAGAGTTCCCACTTACTTTCCAAACTGGGAGAAACCACCGAAGTGTGCTCCCTTACTCTTACCTCCAAAATGAATTCAACCTACAACAGGCACCCTAACCGTTGAGAGACACTAGTAACAAGATGCCACCGAGACACAGGTTTGGGTTTGTCCCAATTAAAATGTTTTTGGGCAGTTGGCCACCACTACCATCTCTAAGAATATTTTTGAGGAAGAGGAGTCTACACATAAACAGACATCATCAAAACTGAACCATTCTGGTGGCCATGAAAACGCACCTCAACCAGTTCTTCTGTGAGAAGTGGGATGCAAACGCCTAGTTTCTGACCTCACCACTGCACTGATTGATCCAAGCCAAATACTGGCCTAAACCTGTGAGGGATACTAGGGCAGGCCTCTGCCTTGAGAGAAGCAGCTTTGGTCTGACCAAAATCTCTGTAGAGCTGCCCTGCAGAGTCTCACTCTGCTCCCTCTCACCCCTGCTCCTTCCCTCTCTCTTTCCAGGGCTTCCTCCCTTTGTTTTCTTCACCGACCTTGACTTTTACCATGATAAATCTCTCACATGGCCAATCCTGTCCACTTTCATGAGGACTCAGATTCATGCAGCTGTTGTCTTTGGTTGAGATGATTATATATATATTATCTTGATATTTTTTTAGAAAACCCAAAGAGCACTGTCTCAACGATCATCAAATTAATTTTCCTCAAGTCCAGAGGTAGAAAACCCAGTACTGGTATAACCAAGGAGTCACCTATCCTTTTGCTCCAGCATCCTAATTCTGGCTTTCATCCTCAAGGCCACCACACGGTACAAAATGGCTGCTAGAGCTCCAGTCGTCCTAGCTGCTCCAGGCAGCAGGAAAAAGTAATGGCAGACAGACCAACACAATATTTCTTCTAATGATCTAGCTCCCTCTAAGAGCCTTCTTAGAAGTTCCACACAACTTTCCTTTTTGTTTCATTGTCTTCAGCATAATCACGTAAATCACATAACAGCAAGGAGGGCTACTAAAATGCCATGAACATTGACATCCAGATTAGCATTGGGTGTTCTATTACTAAAGACAAATGAAAGAATGGATATTTGTGGCAACTCTCAGTCTCCTGCACCCTACTTTTCTCTCCATTTCATGGAGACAGGGAAAAACGTGATGTCTGGATTTCTGAGAGAAAGGGTCCGACCATGTGCTTTATCCATCTTTGTCCAGGGCTGTAGGAGAATGAACCTATGCTCACTTCCTTCTTGAGTTCTTCAAGGGCCTAGGCTCAGGATGTCAGGACACAAATGAAAGTCTTTAATCATCCTGACTAGACCCAAGTACACATTCTACATGTGTTCAAAATCGCAGTATAGCGGTTAAAAACAAATGGACTTGGATGTCAGGAAGAATTAAAACCAAATCCCAGCTCCTTTGTTCACAAACGGTGTGAACCGATGGCCAAGCAATTAAACTTTCTGCCAGTAAATGTTCAAGAAATGTTAGTTAGCTGTTGGTATGGTATTTTTACATGAGGTAAGGACTGAATGCTTAAACAATAGGCAGGGCATAAAAAACTACCCTAAAATCTCTTTGGTTTTTAACTTAACTCATCCTAAACTCTGTGTCTTAGAACACCAAACTTGCTTTAAAAAAATCTTTTTTAAGTTACAAGTACCTTTCCTGACACCTCTATTTTAAATATTTCCAGTCGTTTTTCTCTTTTTTCTCTACCACTCTCTCTTTCTCCATCTCTCTCTCTCTGTCTCTCTTTGCGTGTGTGTTTTTTTTGTTTCTATGAGCATTTTTTTCCCCTGTCTTTTGCTTTTCTTCCTTTTATAGGTTCCCTGATTTCTAGGATGCTCACCAGATCCTCTTTCCAAGCTCCACTAACACTGCCATACATTCTTGGGTTCCAACTGGCACCTGACATCTGGTGCCATAGTGTGGTAGCCCAGACTCGCACAGCCCCCATGCCTTCCTGCAGTCTATGAGCAAGTGGTAGCTGGTAACCACCTATTTCCTGCATATGTTTAATCATTTCAGCACTCTAAGACCAGGATACATATTTTCAGCTAATTAATTCAGATATCATAAACAGTGAATAACAAATTTGAACTTAAGTCTAGTTGAGTTAATGAAGAGATTGGAAAATCCCTGTCTAAGCAGCAAAAGCTTCTTGCAAAATCACACAGGATGATCTTAATAATCTCTAGGCTTGTAGATGGAGTGTTCACTACACTGTATACCGTAAGGCAGTATGATCACTCAAAATACTTCATTTGTTTGGATATCTATGGCTAAAATGATTCTTTAATTTCTTGTCTATAAATAACATATTCTATCTTTCTCTACTGATAAACCCTGCTGACAATCACTTGCCCACTCATCACTTTATCAATTTAAAAGATTTTTTTAGTTTTTTTCTCTCCTAAAGAAATTATATTGGACATAAATAACACAGGATCCTAGCTTTTGCCTACCTACAAGGTTGAAATAATTTCTCATCCAAAGATAGCTCTCTAGGATCCTGTATTTCTTATCTTTGTGGCCTATGAGAATTGCTTGACTTGGTCATCTTATTCGTCAAGTAGAGTTAACGATTTCTACCTGCTAAGATTGTTGTAAAGATCAGAGACAATGAATTTGAAACACTAAGCCCAGGGTCTCCCATTTAAGGGACACTCAATAAAAGGGGGCAATAGTGGTAATGATGGTGGTAATGAAGATTATAAGGAGATTGTGGAAATGAAGGAGATGAAGGGAATGGAGAATAATGTATTAATTTTCTATTGCTGTAATAACAAATTGCCACAGACTTGGTGGCCAGAAGTTTGTGGGCTTGGTTGGTTTGTTTGCTTCATGTCTCATGAGGTGAAAGATGTCAGCAGGGCTGTGTTCTTTCAGGAGGCCTTAGGGGAGAATCTGTTTCCTTGCCTTTACAAGCTTCTGGAGACTATCTGCATGCCTTGGCTCATGGCTGTCTCCCTTCATCTTCAAAGCCAGCAATGGTGCCCTTCTGGGGGGGCTTCAAATGTCTCCTTCCTCTTCTTCTATCTCCTCTCTCTGACTTACTATTCTCCCCTCCTCTTACAGTTTTAAAGGCCCATGTGATAATATTGGGGGCACCCAATAAGCTCTGTATCTTAAGGTCTATAACTTTAATTCCATCTGCAAAGATCCTTTTGCCTTTTGTGAGGTAACAAATTCTAGGGATTAGAGTATGGACATCTTCAGGTGGCCATTGTTCTATGTACATGGAGGGAAAGTGTAATGCTGATCGTTATAGGAATAATTGATAATTTAGACACTAGCTTCTAAAGAATATAGCCTTTTTCAGTATTTATAAGGAGATAAAAGCTTACATGATAAAGCCAACTTGGTGTAGTGTAAAGAGCACTGACCTTGGTTCCCTCTCTACAGTCCTGTCTCAATCATTAAGCAGTTTTAGATTTCTGGTCGCTTATTTATCAAATAAGAAAGTCAGTTTAATGATATAAACTTTGTTTCCAATTACAAAATACTATCATTCAGTTAGAATAAATTTAATAGCCAAGCAAGAATCTCCTGAATCTTGCCATGAATTACATGACACTATCTCATCAAAACTAAAGAGGAATGTAGGATTGCATCTTGTGATTCGTAGCTCATATGGAGAATTGTGATAAGGAAGAAGCCAAGCGTTATTTTTTTAAGGGATCAGAATCTCATTGAAAGGCTAGCATGTGTTGTCAGTTTCTTAGCATCAAATTCTCCTGCTGTGATCCATCCTCCCTTTGAAAGAGCAGGAAAGACAACCAAAGCACGGTACATAGCTAAGCTTGAGCAGACAAGAGCCATTATATACACAAAACTATTACTTCTGCGTACAGGAATGCATCAACATCTGTAAAAATATAAATGTAATTTCCTCTTAGGCAATTCCTGAACATAAAAAATGTCTGGTCTCTCACCGGTGAGACCGACATGCTGGCAAGTCCCACGCTCTGTCCTCTCAGCCTCCCTCTGCTATCGAGGGAGGCAGCATCCAGGGCCCCAACTATGTCTTTGTTGCCTCTGACCAGGTAGCCGCTAACAGTATTGTCCAGATGAAAGACGATCATGACAAGACGTTTCAGAGGAGTGAAAAAATCTTATTCTTATGTGTTGGAGAAACTGGAGACACTGTACAGTTTGCAGAATATATTCAGAAAAATGTGCAACTTTATAAGATGTAAAATGGTTATGAACTGTCTCCCACAGCAGCAGCTAATTTCACATGGTGAAACCCGGCTATCTTCAGAGTCGTATCCCGAATCATGTCAACCTCCTCCTGGTTGACTATAATGAGCATGAGGATCCAGCACCCGACTACATGGCCTACCTGGCAGCTTTCACCAAGGCCTCTTCTGCAGCCCGTGGCTTCCTGACTCACAGTGGACTGGACCGATCCTACACACCAACTATCTCTCGTGAGAGGGCATGTAACGTCTTAGGAAATGTCTAGAGGAGCTCCAGAAATGCTTCATTCTGATTCTGAATCTGAATCCTGAATCCAACACCTTCAGTGTTTGAATCATTGACAAAAACAGCATTCATGACCTGGACAAGTTTTCCTTCCCTAAACAGGGCTCTTAACCTCATGCCCTCCCTCTCACTTGCCAGGGAACTTTTTTAAATGCCATCCTTTATCTTTTTCTACTCTTTTGATGCTCATTCTTGATAGATGGTTAATTCACAATAAAGCTGAATCTGAATGAACTGAAAAAAAGAAAAATGTCCTGTATGAGGGATGGGTATTTAGACTTTGTCCATTCAATAATTTGCCATTTTTCTTCTGGTAGCTTTTCCAAAATTAATGTTTACTGTAGATAGAATTTTGAATAGGGGTTTACAATAATAAATGCAGCACAAATATGTTGGTTTATTAATAACAGTACAACTTCTATTTTTCAATCAGCTAAATGATTTTGAGTGGTGTTTTTAAAATAAGAATATTTAGCATCAACTAACTCGGAGTGACTTCTTCCCATTTATGTGCCCTTTGTTATCACGAGAATTTGACCCATCTTGAAAATTGCCAGGCAATAGGAAATAGCCTCATTGATCATCTTAATTAGACCTTTATTCAAGACCTCACCATCATTCACTGATCATCTTATTTATACTCTGCACTGGGCTAAGCACTGGAAATATAAAGATGACTAGTACAGAGATTTTTATTTCAAGAATCCCAAAGACAAGTAAAAATAAGTAAGTAATGTAAGAGGTAACTGCCATCATAATATCTACATCTACACAATGCAGAGTTCATGAGGAGAGTCAAGGAAATATAAGGGTGGGAGGAAAGCTTCAAAGAAGTAGTTGTATATAAGCAGGTTTTTATTTTGCCAGGTACACAGAATAGAAAAGAGTCTTTCACACAAAATTAACAATAAGCACACACAGGACAGAAAGAACATGCATGTGTTTGAAACTTCACTCTTTTTGAAATACCAATGTACATTCATTTATTTCTTTCCTTTTTTTTTTTTTTTTTTTTTGACATTCACAAGAAGTCATGGTCCAGTATAGGCAAATTGCTAGAATTACAAGTTACTTCTACTGATGATAATTCCAAAAAGAGAAAACTAAAGTTTGAAAACTGGTAAATAATATGGTAGAGGAGTGGAGATTTTACATTAAAACCTTAGGATATATAAAAGAAAATAAGAAAAAATCTTGCATATATGTCCAATACCTTATATGGTGTTAGGAAGAAGCTGTGTAAAGCAAGCCGACAGAGGCAAAGACAGGAGATTAGAAGTGGTTTAAGGAATGAAAGATGGGTGATGGGAAGAGATATACGAACATTCCAGAATCATAAAATCTGAAAACTATTTATATAATAAATAGATCATAAAATCTGAATACATTTAGATAGAGGACTAGACTCAGGAAAAAAGAATGTCTCAATATGCATATTATTTGCAAAAGAAAAATTGATAAGCATCTCATTAGAGCTGCTAAAGAAAGATTTTTTTTAAATTTTTTAAAAACATGTATTTATTTTTGAGAGGCAGAGCACAAGTGGGAGAAGGACAGAGAGAGGGAGACACAGAATCCAAAACAGGCTCCAGGTTCTGAACTGTCAGCACAGAGCCCGATGTGGGGCTCAAACCCACAAACCTGAGATCTTGACCTGAGCCAAAGTCAGATGCTTAACTGACTGAGCCACCCAGATGCCCCAAGATTTTTTTAAATTTCTAATCAATAAAATATGATAAGTGGAACAATTCTCATCATTAATAATTTAAGTTTTATCATTACTACTACTTTTATTTAGCCTTTTGTCTCTATAGTAGCAAATGTGTTAGAAAGGAAAGCTTATATACTACTTTTAAAATTTATTTTTCTTTTGATTTTTATTTTAGAGAGAGAGGGCATGAATGGAGGAAAGGGGCAGAGAGAGAGAGAAAGATGAGAAAGAGAGAGAGAGAGAGAGAGAATCCTAAGCAGGCTCCACACTGAGTGTGGAGCCGGACGTGGGGCTTGATCCCACTACCCTGGGATCACAACTTAAGCCAAAATCAAAAGTCAGATGCTCAACTGAGGTACCTCCCAGGTGCCCCGATATACTATTTTTATTTATTTTATTTTATTTTTTGTGAAGGATGCTGCAAGTTTGTTCTTTGCTTAAATGAATACAAAAACCTACCTTGGAGCAGATTTTCTTTGTTTTTTCCTCCACCTCTGGAGTGGTCACCTCTTGGCCATGATGATTTGAACAGAGTGTATCAGGATCATTTGTGGCTTAGTGGAGACCACCTCTTCCTTTGAATTTACAACTTGATAATGCGGGAGGGGAATGGGAAAATCTTAATAACACCAAAAGAACATCCCAGAAGAAAAAGATTAAGACCTGGAACACCTATTCTTTGGGGCTTCCATATTACTAGACCTTCCCTCACAGTGGGTTCTCATGGTCTTAACTAAGGTTTGCTGGTAAGAAAGGACATCAAGACCGCCAACGTGAAATTCACCAATAAGGTTGGAAAAATACAGCTCAACCTATGTACCTAAAGTTTGGAGAAGAGCTAGTTTTGCCACAGCCTTGGACAAAAGCCCTCTGATATAACAGTCCACTTTGGGAGCAATGATTATATATGAGTGTGTATTTTTTTTAAAAAAGCTCTAAAGTTAGGAGCTCACGGATTGAGCCCCACTGCAGCCATGCATGTGACTAGCCCGGTAAGGTCAGCCCCAGTGAGCGGGACTCATCAAACCAGGTAAGACCAAATTTTCACCAGCCTTAACTCAAGAAATCTAACCAAATCAGAAGTTTGGGTGTGTTTTTTTAGGATTGTCATGTAATGGGGAAGTGAAGTAAGATCAGGCAGAGAGGGGAAGTGAAATGTGATACAGTCTCAACAAAGGCTGGCCCAAATCCACACAGAGCTCTGGAGCTGTGGCTGTTGCCCCATGGAGTCAAAGAGACTGGACCTTCACTGGATTTGGGCTCCTTGAGGAAGAGGGCAAGGAGAACTAGGAACAGGGCAAAGAATTGGAGGAAGCCCTCGGGGGATGTGCCTCTCATTGGCCTGGGGCCATCCCACAGAATGAGTTAGGTGACAGTCAGCCTCCCATGTCCCCAGAGCTGGAAGAATGAAGCTACCAAAAATAGCTACAAAGACCTGCACCTCATGAGCAGATAACCCAGTCCTCTCTTATCTGGGATACATCAGGAGATAAAATCAATAAATGGGGGCACCTGGGTGTCTCAGTTCGTTAAGCAGCCGACTTTGGCTCAGGTCATGATCTCACAGTCTGTGAGTTCTAGCCCTGCATCAGGCTCTGTGCTGACCGCTCAGAGCCTGGAGCCTGCTTCAGATTCTGTGTCTCCCTCTCTCTCTCTGCCCCTCCCCTGCTTACACTCCCTCTCACAATAAGTGAATAAACATTTTTTTAAAAAATTAATAAATGGTATAAGCAGGATAGACACATTTTCTTATTTTATTTTTGACAAATATGTGGGAGTTAGACTATATAAAAAGTAGTGTTCTAGGAGATTACCCACTAATTAGTTGTCCATAGTTCTCATAAGGACTAAAAGTCTAAAGAACTTTCTGTAATTTTAAA
The DNA here is from genome assembly GCF_024362965.1 of Panthera pardus. NCBI lineage: Eukaryota > Metazoa > Chordata > Mammalia > Carnivora > Felidae > Panthera > Panthera pardus. Next base: position 19,385,555 of record NW_026527002.1, read on the forward strand.
TGATACCTCTGCAGTCATGCAGAGACCATATAGTTATAGTCATTAACTATAAACCACGATTTATTTTCAGTTCTATTTTATGATTCCTCCTTTCAGTTCTATGTTATGATTCCTTCTTCTATTCACTGGTCCTATGCCTCCTCTCCACTACCTCTTTTCTTTTTATTCCACGCAAGGCAGCTGCATTTTGCCCCTCCTCTCTCTCAGCCCTATCGTATGTTTAGGGCTAAAGCGGGCTTGCAATGAAATTTTTCAAATCATTACCCATTTCACCCGCTCTGGTGGCTTCTAGTGCTCTGTCCTTCTTTTTGAAAAAGCTAACAGGTCCGAGCCCTGCACAACGATCGTCTCAAGCGTCAAGCAGAGATTTACACTAAGCCATGTGGTGCTGCCATACAACAAAGCAGGTAGATGTGTGGACATGCCAGTGAGTGGAAGGGATGTCATATGGGGAGCTCTGATCGGAACTCAATGCCTTGAAGCCCATGGTAAAGTCCTTCTTGAAGTGCCCTTGTCACTAGACCAAGTAACTTACAGCAAAAATGACTGAGATGATAGAGATTTGAGTAAATCAGCATTGGAAAGTAAGGTTGGGTAAATAAGCATCAGAACCTTATAGCTAAATAGCTCCTTGCATTCCCTTACACTGGAAACCAAGGAACAAATGTATATTCTGTTATATTTCTTAGCATCTATACTCCTCAGAAGCTGCCTTGCTTCTCATAGCATAGTAATAGCTTCCTGCTCAGCTATGAAAACAAATCTCCAATTCAAAACTAAGAACACACTCACTTCATATCCAACTTTTAAACATAAAGCATAATTTTATTCAAGCTTACTTTTATAAACAAAAATATACACAGAAAAGCATTTTGAACTAAATTAATTTATAATGTAAACTCTACAGTATATTAAGCACATTTAATCAACTGAGTTGAATTCATTCTAGGAGGAAATGATACAGTACCTAGCTTTGATAGTCAACACATGTCAGGATATTTTTATGATAGTATTTTCATGAAGCCCAGGTATGAATTACTAATCTATTTGCCTTGGAGGGAAATGGATGAATAGTTGAGAATGTTATACGAGTTGACAGGGCTCTGGTCTAAGCATACTTATCATATAAAAAACAAGATGGAAATAATTCTACATTGGAAGATCTGCTTTGTGTTAGGTAGTTACACGAATTCCTTCTATGCTTTATGTATCAGTCCTTAATTACCGTGCTGGATTCCTGGCAACCTTGCTATTTTGTCTTTTTTATATTATCTAAAACAAGAATTATATGGTAAACTTTTTCATTTTTTAGCATACTACATCAGCGTAATTTAACAACGTTAATCCGACCAGTCCTATTTTTCCTACAATGTTCTATCTTTTTACTGATATCTTTCTTTTCACTAATCAAGAATCTTTTCAAGTTTAAAATCCATCTTTTTAAGAGTTAACCAGTTAATGCCATGTTAGTAACACACACACACACACACACACACACACACACACTTCTTTAGGTATTTTTACCCAGAATATTTCATTTCTCTAATTGGATCAATGCTCAGTAACATAAAATCTCTCTACTAACCATGAAAAAGAAGAAACAGATTTAAGAACATTATATCAATTTCAACTAAGTAAAGATATTTATTTCACAGTGTGGTGCCCAACACATAACTTTATTTAGTTATGAGTATCAAATGGGTAAAATGAATAGTCTCCTTTGAGGGAAAAACTCATAATCTCTCTAAAATTATTTTTTTGGTTTAAAAGATTACAGGAAATGACAGCTTCAAAGAGAAGAATAACCTAATAAAATCAGTGTTGCCCTTTGACCGAGGCAAGAAGGGCAAGAGTGTTTCAGAGGGCTCAGAATATCACAAACCCATGCACAAAATAAATTTATTAAAGGTCACATGCTCACCACTGTCACTCACAAACCAACACTCAGAGCAACCCATAACCAGTGCTGTTCAGATGTTTAACAACTAACTCAAGGGGATAGCGGGAACCTGGTTCGTATCATGTGCTGATTCCCAAGGTATAAATACTCCCACCAGTGACAAGTTTCAGACTCCCAAAGTGATGGCACTGACCATAGAATTGGGAAAGGTGCCATGAATGGACTTTCTCACGCCCATACCAGCTGGTTCCAGCACACCACTGACTGCAGCTCTGACCATCCCCTCCTGTGACTAATGCAGCCAGGCTATCTCCGTATCGCTTGTCTTCTGCCTACAAAATAAAAGATGGCTGTGTCCAATTCCATGAAGTTTTCTGTATTTGGTTTCTGAATGGTGCTAGAGACAGACCTTATTTGGGGTGTGGGCAAGATTTAAAAGGTAGAAACCTTAACTTGAGAATAAAATTAAAATAAATATAAAAATAAAAAATAAAATAAAATAAAATAAAAATAAAAGTTAGAAACATTTAGACGAAGGAAAGGACAAATTAATTAGCTTGTCAAATCCTTCCTCTCTGATAGCTTGAATGCAATAAACTCTTGCATGAGAAAATGTCATAATTTTAGCAAAAATAGCATGAATTAATACTTTTACAATGTTCTAGTAAAAAAGAAAATATATGGGGTGCCTGGGTGGCTCAGTCGGTTGAGCTTCCAGCTTTGGATCGGGTCATGATCTTGCGGTTTGTGAGTTCGAACCCTGCGTCAGGCTCTGTGCTGACAGCTCAGAGCCTGGAGCTGTTTCGGATTCTGTGTCTCCCTCTCTTTCTGCCTCTCCCGTGCTCACACTTTGTCTGTCTCTCTTTCTCAAAAATAAACGTTAAAAAATTTTTTTAAATAAAAAAGAACAATGTAATGATTTCGCTCAGAGAAAAAAATAAATCTTGTGCATTGAGTTTATAAGAATTTATAAATTCTATATGTTTTCTTGGGATCACTCATCCAAGTATTACTAGCCCATCAACAGACCATTTAAGTAAGCAAGCACAAGTATAAATCAGTCATCTTTGATGTTTTGCCAATTTTCAGTTATATTAATAATGTAACTTCACACATACATTTGATTTGTTATATTAAGTCCTATTTGCCAACATAGAAAGCTAGCATATATTTTACTTAACAGGTTAATAGTTTGATTTATAACTTTAAATATTTGGACATTACTAATTAATTGGCTGTTACTTAGAAAATTGCTTTTCAATACTATCATATCCAATATTATATTTGCTATGCAAAAGGACCACAAGTGAATCCTTTTGGGATGAAAATTTGTTAATTTGTCAAGGATTGTGGAAATATGGATTAGAAATCCAGATTTGTTAAAGCAAGTTTTCTTTTCCCCCCACAGTAATTAAGCATGGTTATTGATTATAAGTGGAATCATTTAAGCATTTACATACAGAACATTTTGATGTCTGGAAGTAGATTCAAAATTTTGAAGACAGTAAGCAGTATTTTTATTTTCTTCAAAGATGTTCTGAAAACCCAACTCTTCTCTCTGGAAAAAATTTTTCCTAAAGACTGTGGATTTCCTTAATTAAACCTAAGTCATGTATAATTGTGCTATAAAACTCAAAACGAATAATTGAACCACCCTGAGTCTTAACTATCTTATCTGAATAGGGGATTAAGGATAGCACATATATATATCATACCTACATTGTGATTTTTGGTGTTTTGCAAGACGACATATTGCAGAATCCAGCACCAGCTACACCTTCACTAAATGCTCGTCGCCTTCCCCTCTCTAGTTACTATTTAATTAGATTTCGATCCATGAAAGACAGACTATGCCTCATTCATTTTTAAATCTCTAACTTCAAGCTCAGAGCCTGATACATATCCCAGTATTGGACAATGCCAACACCTTAACCATAAATTTGTTATGTTATATGTTTAGGTTGTGGAATCTGAGACATCAGCCTACATGTAGGCAGAGTAAGTGCTTACCTAAGTGATATGAAGTGATTTGAAACAATCCAGTTATTTAAAAATCTCCATTCCACAACATCTCGCATTCTATCATTAGAATTTAATTACTTTTGAGATTTTCTTGTTTAGGTCTTCTTTGAATATACAAATAATCCTAAGAGCTTAAAAACAAATTCATTGTCCATAAGGCTACAGGGGCAGGACCCGAAGCCAGTAGAGAACTAAAGCTGAAGCTAAAAAGAGATTTTATAAAACATTTTTCAAGAACTAGCTCTAGATACTTACGCTGGATGATTGAACAGTCTATCACACAGAACTTTCGCGGATGGTAACCTTGAAACTTAAAAAAATAGGCGTTACCCTTTGGAAGTCTCAGTATTTACCAGCATCTCAAACAAAAGCTATTTTTTGAGCCCTTTATTTTTGTTCCGCGCTGCAGCCACTGTATGCTCTCCCCTCCTTCCGCAGTCGTGAAAAGAGTTCAAGTAAAATAACCCGCCATCATCACTCATCACTCAGTATCATCCCGCATAGAAATGCACATCAAACAGGAAGATAAAAAATATAAGACATAAAATGTCTACCAGGATCTGGAAAATCGCAAAAATTAAGTGAAAGATGATACAACAAACGAAGTAAACGCAAAGTTTCTTTGTCTTGGTGAGGAAGAGGTGGGTGGAGTGGTGAGCAGGCAAGTTGTAGAGCGGGAGCGCGATGTCCATTAGACACATATGTTACCTGAAAGGAACAATATGTCTAAGATCAGTTCATTTAAACTCATATTAAAGTGTCCTAGCTTCTTTGTTTTTTAAGTTATTGTTGATGCTGTTTATCAAGCTATTTAGAGCAAAGTCATTAAAGACAGTCCCTGGTTTACTCTGAACAACAAGCAATAAAGTTTTGGCAAGGAACGAGCCTGTTAATGTTGTCTGGAGGGTAAGTGTCTTGAAATTGGACCATGCTGAGTCCTCTGAATGGAGCCGCCCTCTGGTATGAAAACATGGCGTCAGCCATCTAGATTGTGACTGTTCTGTACACACAACCATTTGTCTGTTTAATGTCTGCCCAGGGAACTATTCTCTTTGTTTTGCTTCCCTGTTACAGCCTAATTTAAAGAAATTATTTCATGCCCCCAGGCACAGAAAACTCCCCCCAAAAAGTCCCTCTCTGAGGGTGACCAGGAACAGATATGTAGAACTTGGTGAGATAGTCAGTCTGGATTTCCTTGTTGCCTAATAAAAGCAGATAATGTAGAAGGGAGGTTAGGAAATTTTCAAAGGCGTGTTGTAATTACTCAGCGTAAAATATTAGATAAAATTACAAGTATTGAGGAAAATCTTTAGGATTCTCAATGCATTTCCATACAATCCTCATTCAATCCTCACAGCCACGCTGTAATGTATCATGAAATGTTTTATTCTGCAGAGAAGAAAACAGAGATTTGAAGGAATGATTTGTCTAAAGCTACACGACTAATGGAATTCAAGCCTAGCTTCCAACTTCATCAGTCTGTACTCGTGATCCCTTATGTGCAAAACCCAAGTAATCCTGTAACTTGGGACCCCTTGGGGACTTTGTTTCCTGGCTCTCTTTGCCATTTTAAAATCAACTTAAAAACCTCTATTTTATTATTCCGTTAGTTGTTCATCTTTTCACCTCCCTGTTTTTGTGCCTCGTTATATTTTCCATCTAAAATAGTTGTCACCATGACCAAGGAATTTTCTGTGGAAACTGTAAACTAGTCAACTGAGAAGGGGTGTGCAATTGTAATTGCTCTTTTCACAGTTTATTCTTCAATTTTTTTTATTAATAAATGTATGGAATGAAATAACACGCTCACTTTTGACCCTCTTAATTGCCTGAGGCAGGCAGAAAAGCAAAGGTCCTCTGCATGGCCAGCATGTACAAAGAGTAAGTGTGGCCACGGCTGCGTAGGGCAATCCTGGGTATGTGTAATTAGTAATGGTGCTCCCCTCCGTCTCAACAGTGTCCTATTTGAACAGTAAATTGTTCTCTTAGGACCAAGCAAAACGAACCACCTTCTACATAGGCAGAGGATAAGAGAAGATATTCCTTCTCCTTTACAAAATCCCTCAAAGAAATTGCCTTTACAAGGTTCTACCTTCTGGTAACACAGATACCACTCACTGATCTAAAACTGCAGAACTGATATAACAGAATATGCTCACTTTAATTTGATTAATTATAACCATGAAGGGAGAGGTTGCCCATATTACAGAATGGCATGTTTTCCAAGGTCATTTATATTTGATTTTGGACTACAGCAACCCTTATTTTCACACTGTTTTTATTAGGTAAGGGTATTTATTAGGTAAGGGTATCCAGATTCTATTCCACAAAAATCCAGAGTCCAACAGCATGTTAATAGCTATTCTTTGGAAGCTGTTGCATTATTAAGCCTGGGAAACCCCAAGTTAAACAAGTTTTTTTAAATAAATACTTCTTAAAGCATTTAATATTCTCACGTGTATTGTGCATCTCTGGAGAAAGTGGGGAGATAGTGTGTATAGAATGCTTACCAACCACAGAAGAAAGTTTGGAGAGGAGTGGTTTTGATAGTGCTTGGTATATTATAGTAATTAATAAACACTTTCATTGATTTAGTTCTCAATCACATACTAGCTTCGTGATGACGAATAACAACAAAATAGGTTGGGTTGAGTAACAGTGTTTTCAACCAAAGTGGGAAATCTGTCCCGTGAAATCCATGTAGAAAATCTTAGGAAATCCTAGGAAATCTTACCAGGAAGAAAATCCATCTGTAACCACCGCATGAAAAATTCACTGCTTAGCTTTGTATTAAAAAAGATGTTCCTCGGGGCGCCTGGGTGGCGCAGTCGGTTAAGCGTCCGACTTCAGCCAGGTCACGATCTCGCGGTCCGTGAGTTCGAGCCCCGCGTCAGGCTCTGGGCTGATGGCTCGGAGCCTGGAGCCTGTTTCCGATTCTGTGTCTCCCTCTCTCTCTGCCCCTCCCCCGTTCATGCTCTGTCTCTCTCTGTCCCAAAAATAAATAAAAAACGTTGAAAAAAAAAATTAAAAAAAAAAAAAAAAAAAGATGTTCCTCACCAATTATTCTGCTAATATGAACTGCCAAACATAGGCCAGTAATTGGATGAAAGTGTCGAGAGGTGAAATCCCACTGCCTTACTTTCAAATTCACAAATGAAACAAGATTCAGAACCAATATAATTTATCTGTACATATATGCACTTGTATGTGTGTGGGTGTGTGTGTGTGTGTGTGTGTGTGCACGCGCGCACATATGTGACAGCACTCTGTACGTTAGTTTTGTGGCACTTACCACACTTTTGTAATTGCTTGTTGCTCTTTTGTTGTTTCCAACAAGTCTGGAATAGATTAGAACTTTTTAGTCTTGGCATTCCCTCAAAGTTACAACAGTGTGTTCCACAAAAGCACATACATTATGTGGATATGCCAAGAATCTAACAAGCATTTTTAGGGCAAATAAGATCACTAATTCTTGTTGTTGTTTTTTTAAACATAGTACCCTCTATTCTTAAAAATGACATGAATCTTGGGGCGCCTGGGTGGCTTGGTCGGTTAAGCATCCGACTTCGGCTCAGGTCATGATCTCACAGTCCATGAGTTCGAGCCCCGCGTCAGCTCAGAGCCTGGAGCCTGTTTCAGATTCTGTGTCTCCCTCTCTCTCTGCCCCTCCCCTGTTCATGCTCTGTCTCTCTCTGTCTCAAAAAATAAATAAACATTAAAAAAAAATTTTTTTAATAAAATAAAATAAAATAAAATAAAATAAAATAAAATAAAATAAAAAAATGACATGAATCTTTAATAAGTATACAGTTAAGCTCTCCTTCTTATTCGATTCTGTTTTTATTAATTTGGTAAAGAAAACGTGTCTTTCACAAGCATTTATCACACAGGTATATCACTCACCTGAGTCTTTGCTGTTGTACCTTTTATAGTGCAGTATTTTGATGTGATGCTGAATTTCTTTGGTGTCCCGGAAAATTGTATCTTGTTCCAAATTAAACTTTATAGCCACAAAGCTAAGAGAACTTTGTTAAGATAGACTTCTTCAGTTTGTGTTACGTTTTACTTTTCCATAGAGTAATCCAATATATCTTATCCTAAGTGAATTAGAACTCTTCATATTTGTATTTCAGACATATTTTCCATATCCCATTCTTTTTTTGTTTAATGTCTTATTTCTATTTCCATCAGTTATTAAGTTTAACTAGCGAAATTTTAATCTCCTAATTACTACCATACATCATTTTTAGAATGAGGCTAGGCATAAATAGATATACAAACAGAAGAACAGGTAAATATTCTTAAACATTTTTCTCATTAAAACATTTTCCAACCAATTTGGCAACTACCCATGCTCTCTCTCTCACCGATATATGATAGCATCTTTTGAAATATTCTCTAGAAATTATACATTATACAAAAGTATAATAACAAATATAACAAGAAATCTAAATGTGAAACATTCACTCATTTGTGACCATACCAAATAGTTGATCAGAAAAAGAAAAACTATTCTGCCCAGTGTATGTTGAGTTTAGCGTGAAGAGGTTACTGTGAACGTTGACTCTCTGGGTTTTATAATTTTCCTAATTAAGCTTCTGCATACTTAAGATAATAACAATAGTCATGAGAAGAGCATGAGCATTGTTGTGTTTTTTATGTCCCAATTGCATACGTGTATTCTTTAACTTAATCCTCAAACCAAATCAGTGAGACAGACATTAGTATCATCTTTATTTTATATGTAAGGAAAATGAGGCCGTGAGAATTTAAGTAACTTTCCCAATGTCGCTCAACTTAAAAGTTATAGGGTCAGGATTTGACTCTGACCCCAGGTTCCATAGTGTAATGGTTAGCACTCTGGACTCTGACCCTCTGACCCCAAAGCATATAGTCATAACTCAAACAAGTAATATTTTCATATAGATTCCAGTACATATGGTTATACTTTTTAAATTATCTTTTAAAGAAGGATTTGTTGGGGCGCCTGGGTGGCTCAGTCGGTTAAGCGGCCGACTTCCGCTCAGGTCATGATCTCGCGGTCCGTGAGTTCGAGCCGCGCGTCGGGCTCTGTGCTGACAGCTCAGAGCCTGGAGCCTGTTTCAGATTCTGTGTCTCCCTCTCTCTGAGCCTCCCCAGTTCATGCTCTGTCTCTCCCTGTCTCAAAAATAAATAAACGTTAAAAAAAAAAAAGAAGGATTTGTTAGGGGTGCCTGGGTGGCTCAGTCATTTGAGTGTCTGACTCTTAACTTTGGCTCAGGTCATGATCCCAGTGTCGTGGGACCAAGCCCCACCTAAAGCTCCACATCAGGTTCCACACTAAGTGTGGAGCCTGCTTATGATTCTCTTTATCTCCCTCTGCCCCTCACTACCTCTCCCCTGCTCATACTTTTGTATGCTCTCTCTGTCTCTGATAGGTAGATGATAGATAGATAGATAGATAGATAGATTTGTTAGGTTTAATTTTTACTATCACACAAAAAGGATTCTTTTCTCCTAAAAAATAAATAAAACCACTTAATATCTATAAATTTGAGGGAAATGTTTGTTTTAATCAACAAGACCCTTTCACTAAACAGAGAAACCGAAGTCAAATGTTTTCTTTCCCAATAAGAAAGTAATGAAATTTTAAAAATTATCTTCCCATAAAAGATTAATAAAAAATAACTCATAAAAATTCTATTAATACATTGTTAAACTGGTCGCTAACAAGATTTTTTTTTTCATTCAGCTGACAAAAATCGTATTTTTCCATCAAACACTAATGCTAGCTAGGTTTGAATTTCTTTCCTTTGGTGAGGGTATTGAATTAATGTTAGAGCCCTGGGGTTTGGCAGTAGGTAGATTCAATATCATGTTTACACACTAAGCCCTTGAATTTCATTTTGAAAAAGGAGGGGGAGGAACACGGCACTGAGATCTAGAAAACTCCTGCAAATAGAGATAGCCCAGCAAAATCAAATCCATTCATATGAAAACAAAATCCTCTATAATCAAAAGATATTATTTTAAGTCCCCAAAGGTATTATCTTATCAAAGTGTCTCACACCTATGACTTTCTGCTACGTCTCCAAGTGGACAATACCTGTATGTAAAAAACATGGTTTCCCTATTTATTTTTGCGTTTGGAATATCATGGCTGCCAATCTGTGACTTATGCATTTGAAACTTGGGAAGGAAATGACAGAAGTAAAATTTGTCAGACCATAAAATTGAACAATTCTTTCATGAAATTCTGATGGAGCATCTAACAGTAACTATGCAGTTACTTTTACTGACTGCTCATTGATGTTTCTTTTGTGGTACTACTGTTTTCAAGAGTGGTGGCAAAGTGATGGTTGGGGGCAGGGGATGGGGAGAATGCCCCGTTTTTGATCATTTTAACCCACATTTTGCTCTTGAAACTTTCCCACACTTTCTAACTGGGAACATCAAATCTTCACACTCTAAAAGAACTTAGAGTTTTCCGTGTCCAGCCCCCTTGTACTTGGGAGGAAACTTTCTACTGACAGTCTGGAGTCAAACAGTTAGGAAAGGGCAGAGTCAGGCTTGACTCGAAATCCAATCTTCTTTCACCAGGCTGTCTTTCTCTGATTACTCTGGCTCTTTTTCCATTACTGGTTTCTCTTCATCTTCATATCACCTAACCGAAGCTGGCCAGGATATTCAGTTTCCAAGTCTTTTCTTCGAAGATGATTCGATAGGTTTGGGTGTCTGCATTCATTCACTCCAAACCTATACACTGCATCCCTTTTTGCACCTGTGTCACATTTGGACTGAGTGCTGTCTGCCAATGTATGGAACCTAGCATGTGGAAAACACAAAATATTGTTTTACCCCCCAAACAGCATTCCTTCCCACCACTTTTTACTGCCAATTGTACCAGTATTTCCCCAGTTCCTTAAATTCACATTACGGAGATCTCAGAAAGTGATGCTCTTTGAGGAATTATAGCATGAGTTAAGTTTGCAAAGAGTCGCAAGGGTTCAGTCTCCAAAAAGTTATGTTACAGATAATGGTGTTGCAATAAAATTGAAAATGTTTCCCACATACCTCAAAATAATTCCCTAATAAAGTCTTCCCAGATTTTTTCATAATGTCTCTCAGACTCAACCAAACGGTTGAATTTCTTTTTCCATTCTCACAGTCTTTTCCCTTGCCTTCCCAGACTTTGATGCCTAGCTTATGACAAGTTAGCTATTCTAACTTCCTTTTAGACCAATATCTAACTGGTGAAATACTTAGTCTTAAAACCTCTTTCATTTGATCACTTCTTCATGCAAGAACGTCCCTTGGCTACATTTTGCCCGTCAGATAAAACCTAAATTTTCAACCTTCTAACCTAACAACTGCTCTTTCCTTGCTTTTCCAACCACTTTTCTCATTTCTGTCTAAGATGACCTCTCTCAGATAGAAATAATTACCAAGGAACCACTTCTAGGTGGGAGTTAGCAGAGAAGGTGAAATTAATGACAGAGTGAGGACAACATGTTCTATTAGAAAAAGCATAAGCTTTACAGCCAGATAGAAATGGGTCTGAATGTGTGTGTGTGTGTGTGTGCGCGCACCCTGTAAAATCAGGATAATAATGTTAGCTGTACAAGGTTGTTCTGAGTATTAATATAAATGTCAGGTACATAGTAGTCACTCAATGTTAATAACAACTATTAGATTAATACAAACATTGAAAACATTTACTTTATACCAGGCACTACATTAAGTACTTTAAATATATTAGCTCGATTAATCCTTAAAACAACTTTCTAGATTAGCATAGGAAATACCGCTCATTGTTGCCTGGTACCCACTCTTCCCTCTTTCACTAAGTAATAATTTTCCCACCCCAAGTATTATCTAGGCACATGGATGCCCAGCTTCAAAAAAATATGTCCCAGCCTCCCTTGCTGCTAGGTCTGGCCAAGTGACTAAATTTCAGCCAATGGGTTATAAGAGGAAGTGATATGAACAACTTCCTGGTCACATCCTTCAACAAGAAACTCTCTTTTTTTTATTTAAATTTTTTTAATGTTTATTTATTTTTGAGACAGAGAGAGACAGAGTGTGAGCATGGGAGGGGCAGAGAGAGGGGGAGACACAGAAACTGGAGCAGGCTTCAGGCTCTGAGCTGTTAGTGCAGAGACCGATGCAGGGCTCGAACTCACGAACCGTGAGATCATGACCTGAGCTGAAGTCAGATGCTTAACCAACTGAGCCACCCAGGCACCCCATAAGGAAACTCTTTTCTGTCTACTTCCTCTTCTCCCACGTCCAGTGGGCTGACCCATGACATAGTTATAGTTGATTAAATGAAGACAACATTCATGTTGATGGTAAAGCAGCAAGAGAGCAGAAACCTGCTTCTCTGGAATGACCTTGTAGAGCAGAGCTTCTATCCAGCCTAGACTCCTTGCTACTTCTAGCCTGCTAAATGAGAGAAGGAAACATTATCATGCTAAAGCCACTGTCTTTTAGGGGGTCTCTTTGTTATAGCAGCTTAGCCCATGACTCATTAATAAAGGTAGGTACTGTTGTGTACCATTATTTTACACATCAGAAATATGAAACCAATACAAGAAATTTGGGGAAAGAAAAGGATAAAGCAGAATAAATCTGGGTCTCAAAAGAGCACTCCTGATTCTGTGAGCAGGGAGAATCCTGGGACTTGTCCAAACAGCATGGATAGAGTTCAGCCTGGCTGTTCAGATACGGAGAAGCTGCAGCATGAAGTCAGTACATGGACGGCATGCCAAGGAAGAATTGAGCTACCTTTGAGTGCAAGCGTTCCTCAGTAAATTGCCCACCGAGTGGATCAACAAGCTTTTAGACATGTTCATATTTAGCTTCCAGGTTATTTTGAGTATCTGCTGCTGCAGTGGTGTGATTAGGGGAAGGATTTCACATTACTCTATATCTGGTAGCCAAATTCAGTCTTACCTATACTTTGTTTTTGCCAGTTTCTCTTAGGTTCCCTTATCTTTCCTCTGCCAATCTGAGCCCATCAGTTCTCCAGATTCACCTTTCTCAACAAGCCTGATTTGCTTGTATTCAATCCACCAGTAGGAGATTTAGTTCTTTGGTTCACACATCAACAAGGACTATAATGGAATTCTAGAAGATTCTCATGCAGAAGTGTCTAATACAAAATGTACTTCACTATGCCCAAGAAAGCCTGCGGGGACTCTGCAGTAACACTACATCCTTGTATCATCTGGGGCAGTTTTTTGCTCTTCTATGACTCAGTTTCCCTGTTTGTAAAATCAAGCAGGGTATAGATTCACATGGGTCTTTTGTGAAGAATAAATGAATTAAGTAAAAATACTTAATTAAAACAGTGTAAAGCACATGTGAAGCCCTCAATAAGTGTTAGCTACTGCCATGATTTATTTATTGAGCATCTGCTATGTGCCAAAACCTAAAGAAATATGGACATATCCTGCATGGAGTGCGTAGTCTAATCAGAAGAGACAGATCTATCCTTGAATGTGTTCAGTAATGTGTCATGAGTATGGGGATTCCATACAGAGCCTGGGGCATTATGGATGGCAGGGCCAATTTTCTTATATAAGGGTCATGAAGGACATGATGGAAGACAGGCATTCCTTCCTTCCAAGTAGACATCGTTGTGCATTTGGAGTTTCTCCCCTGACTTATTTGTGCAAGTATGTTTATGAGGGCAGTGGTATAGTACATAGAACACTCAAGTCAGAGTTTGTAAAACTGGTTTCTACTCCCAATTGTGAAGCATACTAATAACTGACTTGAAAAAGTCACTCTTTGAGTTTCTATTTCTACCAGCAAAATAAAGATAGCAATAACGATCCTGCCTAGTTCACAGTTTTTGTGACATTCAAATGAGGTAAATATAAAAACACTTGCTAAGCTATAAAGTACTATACCAGTAAAAGATGTTAATTATTATTTTATTTTTAAAGTTCATTATACTTTTCATTCCAAAGAGTGCAAATTCCAGTTGTCTGCTAATGACTGCCCAGAGTGCTGGGTGCAGATACGAAGCTACATTGGTTCCCTGCTGGGAAGGGTACCCTGATGGATGTCAATGGTCCTATTGGTATAGGCTGGATATGAGGAACACATGTTTTCTCATATTTACAGAGTTGGCTTCGTGCAGTATCAAGGTCAAGGCAGATAAATGCTTCTGCATGAACGTAACCTAGAAAGGGAGCAGAGTTTCACTGCAGCATTAAGTAACTAAGATTGTATGTGTGTAAAAAATAACTGCTTTCGAGTTATTGTTTGCTAGAAGTCAGCCCAAATTCCCAGGACCTAAGTCAATTTTATTGGTTTGATTGATTGATTGATTGATTGATTTACTTTTAATTTATTGGTTTTAGGAGGCTGAAGCTTTTTCAGAATCTTTCACGATGTAACAAGGTACTGACCACCCTGGTGATAATTGTAGGCCGGGGGAATATAAGACATTCTGTCCTCTGGTAGTCTCTAGTTGTGGCATTGTCGTCCCAGTACAGGGGTATCTGCGGAGTAGGACAACCAGGCAGGAATCGGTAACACAAGAATCCAGGCAGCAATCAAGGCTGCAAAAGATAGTGCAAATTTATCTCTCCAGAAGGTCAAAAGGAGACAAAGTTATCTCTCGTGGGCAGGAAACAGGAAGTAGTCAGCAGACCCAAGCAGTGAGACTAGGGCCAAGCATGGGGCACCATGGGGACCTTGCATGCAGGAGCCGAAGCCCCAGCCAGAGTGTTGGGATCCTGGATCTATGACGAGTGCTGTTTTACCACATGGTCTTCTCCACCGGCTGCCCAGGCATGAGCAGGTGCGGGAGAAGAGAGGAGCGTGAATTCTGGGTGAAACTGGGAAGAAGTTACCATGACAGGGGTTTGAGAACAGTGTCCACCGGTAAAACCAGATATCTCAGGAGGAGTAGAGAGGAACCTGAGACAATGGATAGAGAGGTTCTAATGGATAATTTGCAGTTCTGAGAGTAGAGGCAGTAACATTATACAGACAACATGTTGCTTGTTTATAAACTATTGCAGGTGAATTACTTTATCTTTTTTTTTTTCTGGTGGACCATGACTAATAGCAAGTCTGCCATGGTAGTTAAGCATGAGTTTTTATCAGTAGAAAGCCCTTGAGGTGCAAGCAATGGTACCTAGGAGCAATGTGAACATATTTACTCACACACTTTGAGACAGGAAAGACACATAAGGATAGAATCCCCTCGGTTACAACAAGGAGCTGCAGGAGCTATGTGACCTTCTTCTGCGGAGCTCTTCAGATACAGTTACAGCCGGTTCACTTGTAGGTGTGGGTTTTTCAGTTACCTTTCTTGCTCCTAAAATGGTATGTATATAATATGTTCTCTTGAGATAATCTGCATAATATCTGCGCCTTCCATTTTTTCCCCTCCTTCAGAAGACTACCTACCAAGGAAGATAAGACACAGAATTAGAGCAGTAGTGTTTATGTTGATCAGTGAAGCCCCCCACAAGTAATCTCTTTCTCCATTTTCAAGAGACTCCAAGTGAAAATCAAAACCTACGGATAGATAACTACCTCAACTTAACACTTCCGCTTGTAGATCGTATCAGAGCAGAAGAAATCAAAAGCTGCAGAAGGAAGCATTCCACAAAAATCACGTTTCTTTACAGGTAGGTAGCATCAGTCCTTGTAAAATGATTACATATTTATTGAGTGTGCATGGAAACTAAATGGTTGTTTTTATTATGAAAAGTTAAACATGGAGTCTGGGAACGTTTCCTGATAAGAATGGACATTCTCATCGTCTTATTCCAGGCTGTATCAGTTTCCTGTTACTACAGTAACAAATTGCTACCAATTTAGTAGCGTGAAACAACATAAATTATTATTGAACAGTTCTGTAGATGAGAGGTCAAACACAGCTTTCCCTGAGCGAAAATTCATGTGCTGGCAGGGCGGCGTTCCTTTCTGAGGTCACTAGAGGAGAACCCATTTCCTTGCCTTTTCCAGATTCTGAAGGTTCTTGTGGCCCTTTCCTCCATCTTCAAAGCCAGCAACTGCAGGTTTAGTTTGATATGGCATCACTCAGACCTTCTGTTGTCACTTCTCATTCCGCTTGTGTCTTCCCTCCATCTTATGCTTTTAAAGACCCATATTGGGATCGCCCCCATAATCCAGGATAATCTCCCTATTTAAAACCAGCCAAATAGCAGCCATAATTCCATCTGCAACTGTAAGTCCCCTATTTCATGTAACCTAACAAATTTACAGCTTCCAGGATCAAGATCTAGACATCTTTGAAGAGGTGGAGAAGTAGACATTACTCTCCTACCACTCATTCCAAAATCGCAACTAAGAATACCTTCTTTCCCTTTAATTGAGTGTGTCCCTACACAGAGAACCGATTCAGAGTAAAAGAAATGTTAAGATCAATGCCACCTTCTAACCACAGACCTAGTTGTGAAAAAGACTAGAATCCTTAATCCAGGGGATAGCAAAGGGTCCCAGGTCCCATTAGTATAGATAAGGGGTAGGAAAAACACATAAGAGGCAGCTTAGACCCTGAAAGATTCCTGGGTCTACTTGTTGTTTAAGGGGTTGGCAAAACTATCCCCTATGAGTACAAACAGGACTAACACAACTGGACCAGAGAACTGGTCCTATTGTCTCAGGGTTTTCACCTGAGCCACAGGCTTAATGTTTATGGCAGGTTCCTCAGGGCTACCTGAGAGTGGCCAGGGAAGAAAGATGGTCTGCCTCATTCAAAGTCACCTTTGAAATTACCCACTTGAATATTAGTCACATCCTTGCATGTCAAAAACACATTCCTTTCTGAATATATAATTAATATAACATATCCCTCTTGTGGCCTAGTGACTCTGAATATTTTAAGAAACAGACTGGTAGCAGAAGAAGAAAATTCTGTTGTAAAATATTTATTTGGAGGGCATAACTCCAAAGAGGAATTGTCCTGTGAACATTTTCAAAACACCTAATGAGTGAAATATCTTACAATCTGGATAAACGGAAATAGACATGTCACTTAGTTTGATAGATATTTCTTACAATCAAAATATAACAAACTATATTCTGAGTCTTAACTTTCACTTAAGTAATTTAACCCACTTATGCTCATTTTGATGATTAATATGTTTAGGTTCAGGTATGTCATATTTTTTATGCTTTTTAATTCTCATTTATCCTTACTTTTATTTCCTGTATCTTACTATAACTCCGCTCAGGTCATGGTTCATAGGTTTGAACCCTGTGTCAGGCTCCATGCTGACAGTGTGGAGTCTGCTTGGGATTCTCTTTTTCTCTCTGCCCCTCCCCTGCTGGCTCTTTCTGTCTCTCAAAATAAATAAACTTTTTAAAAAAAATTAATTTTCTCTAATGAAATAGCATGCACAGCTATAAATGTTGTTATCAACATTTTGATCTGAGAGCCCACATATTAACTATACTTCCCTATTTTGTATTTAGGTACCAGGCTGAAGGTACAACAGAGAACAAGACAAGGTCCCATCCTATGGAACTTGGCTTTAAGGAAGGGGTATACATGTACATTTACTAAATAGGGGGGAGAGTAGACAAAATGTTCCCGCAGTAAATGCTATAGGAACTAAGCAAAGTAATAAAATAGAGTAAAAAGAGGAAGCAGTATTATAAGGCACCCTTAAGGAAGTCTCTGAGCAGATGACTTTTAAAGTGAGAACCAAAGGATGAGGAGAACCAGGAGGAAGAACATTGCATGCCAAAAAGAGAGACGTCTCAGTGTGTTCAAAAGAAAATAAGCCAGAGAGGATAAAATATAGGTGAAAAGTGATATATGATGAGGTTGGAAAGGAAGGCAAGAGCCAGACTGAAAGAGTGGCCATAATCTTTATCGTCCAAGCAAGGACACTTTTTTTAAAATTCAAGTAGAGTTCACGCTTTTTTTTTCTATGTAAAAAAATGTTTTTGTGAGTGAAAAGGAGGAGCTATTGGTAATGACACTGGGATGAACCAGCCATAAACCAGAATTACACTAAGCAACTGGGATGGATGGTTACCCTGTTCACACTAAATAGTTCAGATCATTCTATGTGTGGTAGGAAGACACTGAAGCGTTTTAAGTAAAGACCCTTACTTTACTATCAAGTGATGATAGTGGCTTTGATTGAAATGGTCACAGCGGAAATGGAAAGAAAAGGAAAGATTTTCAATATGACAAATGAGAGAGGAAAGGCAGAAAGATGAAACCTAGGTTCGTGGTCTGTGCAATGGGATAAATGATGGTGTCATAATCATGGAGACCACCGGGAGAGGAAGAGATATGGGTAGGGATGAGATGCAGAGCTCTGCATTGAACATCCTTGATGTGCCCATGGACGTTCAAGCAGAATTACCCATTATTAGTCAGATATCAGGCCTGTAGTTCAGGGAAGAAGCCCATGCTATACACATAGAACTTGGGAAGCATCAACCTTTTCATGCCATTTAAAGCCATGGTATCATCTGAAATCATCTATAGGGAGGACATGGAAAGGAAAGAAGGGAGAGAGGGGGAGAGTAGAGGGAAAGGAGGGAAGACAAGAGGGCTTACAACCAGGCATCGAGACGTCACAAACTGTAAAGTTTGGTAGAGGTGCAAGAGCCATCAAAAGAAACTGAAAAGAATGTTGGGTCAAGAGAGAGCTTGTTTTGTTTGCTGTGGTTTCATGTCTTCGTTTCAGGATGGGGTACTAGGATGCACACACGTGCTGATGAAAATGATACAGCAGAGAGAGCACAAAAGATGATTTAGGAGAGAGGGAAATAAAGGAACATACTTAGGCAAGAAAGAGGGTACAGTTTCAGAGCAAAAGAGATAAAATTCTCTCTATATCTGAGTCAAGTTTGCAAAAGTATCTGTGATTGTCCCAATGCCGGAAGAGAAATGTCAGACCCTTAAGCTGCCTCTTCCTTTAACTGCCAAATCTTTGTTAATATGAAATATGGCTGTAAACCTAATATTGCATCACTTAACAATATGTGTGTTGGCCTTTAAGGGAGTCTTTTTTTATTTTCATTCATTTTTATTATTTAGACCCAACCTTAAATTAAATGTTTCAGTTATCATCAATTTTGCATAGATATTGAAGGAAGTGCTTTACATTTATTGCATCATTGAATACTTAATAGTAATAAAGCATATATATTCTGTTCTTATCAAAATAATGGAAATGCTGCACAAAAATTAACCCAGGTGTTTTTACTTCACTGTTTGGTTCATGCACATGCAACCAGTACCCTCTACCTTCAGCTTACTGATGAGTGAAAAGAACACAGAGGAAAAGAGACTATGGGCTGCCCTATCTTTCCCCTTCCTCTATGTCATTTTCAAACATAAGTCAGCAGAAGGCTAACACAGGGAAGTGAAGTGATAGGCATCTTGCTCTGCTAGGGCTGCCATAACACAGTTCCACAGACTGGGTGACTTAAACCAACAGATAGTTCTGGAGGCAGAATGCTAAGATCAAGACATCATCCGAGACGATTTCTTCTCAGCCCTTTCTCCTTGCCTTGTAGATGGCTGTCTTCTCCGTATGTCTTCATATGGTCCTCTCTCTGTGTGTCTGTGTCTCTATTTTCTCTTCTTATGTAGCTATTGAATTAGGGCCCACACTAATGACTTCATGTCATTTCTGTACCCTTTAAAGACCCTATCTTCAAATACAGTCACAATCTGTAGTACTTGGGGGTAGGACTTCAACATATCAATTTGGGGGCTACCGATTCAGCCCATAGTAGTAAGAAAGGGTACGATAATGTTTTCTGGGTGCCCTTGCTTCTTAGAATGGCATCGCCTTCTTTCTGCATCTAGGCAAGTTCTGGTTCTATCAGAAAGTGTGGCTACTTGGGGCTGGCATCCTCTCCACTTACCCTCTTACTTGTACTTTCCCTGAGTCTCCCTGAACTCTTCCACACTGTGGGCCCACTGGGGTTCTGTGCTCCTGGAGCATTCAGAAGGCTGTATGGGAATGGTGTGGCAAGAAATAGCAGACACCATGGATGCATTTCCTCTAGTCACATACATGTTCTATTGTCCCTTAAAAAATACAAGTTCAAATGCAAAACTATTGAGAATTTCAAGATGGCAACAGCAGAACACCAAACCAAGTGCTTCTAAGCACAAGACCCCAAGTAATTGCACAGGTCGTATGCCCACGAAGCTGGCCTTGAAAGCAGATGTGGCCACCCACAGACAGTACTGGTCATGTGGTACAGTGAAGGCTTCTCTGCTTAGCCTCACCCCTGAATCGGCCCAAGACATGGCATGGTTGGAAATCTTTTCTCATCTTTCTTAGGATCGCCACGTGGTTTCCACAAAAATACCAGACACACCTGATAAAAATGTGTAGACTGAAATACATCCATAAAATATATAGATCAAAAATACACCATCTACAAACTATGTTAACAGCAGCCCGTATTATAGTTTCTGCATAAAATACTATATATTGCGTACTACAAATATATCTTCTATACTTATAAATATTAGACAAAATAAAACAACATGCTGCATGGCACTGAATATAAGTCATGTTATAATAAACTGCTCTTAATCTTTTAAATGGGCATTTTTATATCTCATCTTTATTTCGTCAGTGCAGAAAGCTCATGCAAACTGTCAGCTTCCAAGCTGGACACCTGGGTGCCCTAACCTTTTCCTGCCTGGCCTCCTATTCTGTTTCCGCAATTTCAAAGTCTGTGTCAGCCGCTAACGGTTTGTCAATCCAGCCCCATCTGTGTTGTGGTTACTGAAATTCTTCCCAGTGTCTGGCAATCAATTATTTGATATTCCTGGTTTCTGGTGTTGTTGGAACTCGGCGTCAGCTTCTATGCTTCCAAGAGTATTCAATGAGAGCAGCAGGAAAGGCAAATCAGCGAGTTGCCTTCAGAGCCAATAAATCCACCTGCTATATTGTCATTTAAAAACAAAGAGTCATGGGTTTTCTGGGGTCAAATAAAGCAAAAGCTGTGTACTGCC
This sequence comes from Panthera pardus, assembly GCF_024362965.1. NCBI lineage: Eukaryota > Metazoa > Chordata > Mammalia > Carnivora > Felidae > Panthera > Panthera pardus. The sequence continues at coordinate 19,406,452 of NW_026527002.1, forward strand.
TTATAATATTGGTTTGGAACACACACACTAGGTATTATTCATGTGGGAGACACTGGCTCAAAAATATAATCAGGATTATACTCAACCAACCCTACCCCTCCACTGCTGTGTATGGGATTCTGCTTTTAGAGAGAGAAAATCTCTGTTCTTGTGGGACAAGACACAAACACATAAAAATGTAACATGTCAGAGGGCGCCTGGGTGGCTCAGTCAGTTAAGCCTCCGATTTTGGCTCAGGTCATGATCTCGTGCTTCGTGGGTTTGAGCCCCACATCATGCACTCTGTTGTCACCCTGGAGCCCTCTTTGGATCCTCTGTCTCCCTCTCTCTGCCCCTCCCCCGCTTGCACTCTGTCTCTCTCTGTCTCAAAAAATAAATAAACATTAAAAAAAAAAAGAGTGCACGTATGGCACTTAAAAAATTAATCAAGTTTGAGGATTGGGGGGCGTGGGAAGCAGGGTGCTATTTTAGGTAGACTCACTATGGACATCATTCCTGATAGGGTGACATTTGAAAAGACACCAGAAAGAAGCAGCCGCACAGATATCTGGAGGAATGAGTTCAGAAGGAACAAGAGCGAAGGCTCTGAGGCTGGATGGTCACGTGTTTGAGGAAGATCAAGGAGACCAGTGTCCCTAGAAGGCAGTAGGAGGAGAAGATGTCCGAGATTTTTTTTAATTGCGAGATGAGAATCCATTGGCTATTTGTAGCAAGGAGTGGTGCAATCTATCTGCTCGGGAGGAATAGACGTAGGAATCCAAGGGCTGAGGCAGGGAGGCCACTAGAAGGCAACTGCAATAGTCCAGGAGAAAGATGGCGGCCACTTGCACCAAGGCGGGAGTAAGTGGCAACGGTGAGGTGTGGTCAGATTTGGGATGAATCTGATACATTTTCTAATGAATTAGAGTTGCGGTATGAGTGAGAGAAAACCGTGAAGGGCGACTGCAAGTTTTTAGCCCAAAGAGCTTAAGAATAGAATCACCGGCTGTAATTTCACACTTTTTCTTCCTTTATCAAGAGAGTACATCGTAATGCAAGTTAGCATTTGATATGATGATAATGGACAACCTGTAATTTATTCTAATTTAGAAGATAAAATAACATTCCAAAATGTGGGTTTTCTTGACTATTAAATAATAAAGTATACGTAACGTATCTCAGAATTGCTAGTTGTAATCCCAGTGTACATTTAGATATTCCTGCATGTCTTTTATTTGGAGACGTAAAGAATAAGTGAGCATTCTGTGTTTCCCAAATGAAAGCTTATTTTAGGCTACTGTCTTTTTGTTTTCCTAAGTTGGTTTTTTTTTTTTTTTTTTAAGAGAGAGAGAAAGGAAGAAGGAGAGAGACAACATCAAGCAGGCTCCACACCCAGTGCAGAGCCCCACATGGGGTTTCATTCCACCACCTCGAGATCATGACCTGAGCTGCCAAGAGTCAGACGCTCAATGGACTGAGCCACCCAGGCATCCCTGGGCTACCGTCTTAACTGGAAACTACTTTGGAGAACATTGAGTATTTCTTTGTAAAGGTGCAAAATCAGATACAGTTTATGAATAGAGTGATCAAATAATTCCTCATCCAAATGAAGATATGTTTAAATATGAAAGGGGTGTATGCTGTAAAATGGACATAAACAAGCATGGCCCCAGGCAGCCTAGCTAGAGGGTGTGATAAGAATAGAAACGGGAACTGACAGGGTGATAAATAGGTTCCTAAAGGCTGAACTGCTGCAAAGAGCTGAGATGTGTGACAAATCAGCCTTGACCTTGGCTGCTATTGCAGTTGGAGCTGGTCTACCTTAATGGTGGGGCGTGGCGAGAGTTTCTAACCAGAGGCAATTATGAAGAGCGACTGTAGGAAAGCCATCTGGTTGAATGCAGTACAGTGTGGCATACAGGGAACAGAAACTGGAATATCAGGATCTGGCCAAGAAAACGAAACACGGGACCAGGCTCCCAGCCCAGCAGCGGTCAGGGAACCAAAGTGGAAGTGCAGTCCCAGCCACTGAACACCCAGGGGTCACAATTCCATGAGGAGCCTTCATGAGTCTTAAGACAGTTAAGCTGTCCCAAACCTCACCTCATTATGGGGGGGGGGGGGGGGGGGGGAAGGACAGTGCTGAGATTCTTGGCTCTCTATGTGCCATATCTAAAAAAGCTTCGAGAAAGCTGGAGGCTCAAAATGGAATAATGCCTGAAAGACACTAACTATCTACAGCATTTTGCACAAATAGAAAAAACAAGATACGGGATGCATCCTATAAAATATGTCAAAGGCTACTGTCAGAGGGCATTTAAAATTGGTATTGTGAAATATTTTTAAACAAAAGAGCACTGAGGAAAAATAACGTCCATTTACTTGCCAATTAGCTTTGCCAAATATATATGAAGATATACTTTGCAATATTTGCTCCAAATCTTTTATTTGTTTTTAAAAAGTAAAACATTACAGAATGTAGCTAAATTCAACTGTTGACCCTCTCCTAACCCATCTCATTTTTCTTTCTCCTCTCCCAGATGTCACCACTATCCAGAATTGGATGCTTCGCATTCCCATGCACATTTTTCTGTTTTTGCTAAATATGGATTATACATTAAAATACCCTATTGCTATGAATGGTTTAAAATTCTGTGTAAATGATGTCACATTATTTGTAGTACTCTGCAACTTGGTTTTTTCTTACCACATTATATTTTTAAGTTCTGTCTGTTTTGATAATATAACTCTAATTTATCATTTCAGTATCTAAGATGTCATTATATGAATGTACGAAAACTGCATGTGTCTGCACACACGCACGAAAGATGATAGATAGAGAAAGACAGAGAAAGAGAGAGAGAGAAACTATTGTTCTGCTAATAGATGTTTAGATTATTTCCTTTTTTTTTTTTTTTTGCTATTACAAAGAATGTAGCAACGAAAACATCTTCACATTTCTTTCTGTGCCCACATGAGAGTTTTCCTTCAACTGTGGCTCCCAATAGGGCAGGACCACCCTCCAAGAAACAGTTCAGCACTTTGGAGGGGAGATTTTGTTTGTCTCAATGATCGGGTAGCACTTCTGGCTTTCCTGCCCCGAAGCCAAGGGAACACAAAGACTTGTCCTTTAAACAACAGGAGGACATTTGTGTAAATGCGTGTAAACCGATGCTCAAGAAACATAACTACCGTGTAAGTTGAGGAAAGATTCTGTTTTGTTCCCAACTTCATTAATAGTTGCTTGCCATTTTGAAAAATTACATCTTCAGTAGCAACATAGCATCTGAACGGCCAAAACAACAGTCTGTATTTTTGAAAGTCCCATTCATGTAATACACGCAGGCATGTGTTACCTCTTTACTTCTTCTGGTTGCGTTGTACCCAAGTATGTACATATTGAAAACACATTCCATTGCATTGCTTTACTTCTCCTTTATATTTCTGTGATGGCCTTATGGTGATTTCTGTTTGTAATCAAAAAGAGCGTTATGTTGGGAGTGCCACGAAATATTTGCTATAAAAAGAGAGCGTTGGATCTGATAGGCGTAGAACCGCTACCATAGTGAACGTGCCACACAGTGACTACCACACGCCTCCCCCAAGGTACACCATTTTGCCAAGTTTCCTTCTGGGGGACTTGTGCCAGCGCGTACCCCACCAGCAGTGGTTGAGGATTTTAATTGTTCCGCATACTTTGCCAACTCCTGAATTGTCACTTCTTAAAAATTACTGCCTATCTAATGGGTATGACATAAAATATGATGGCTCTTTAATTTCCATTTCCCTGATACTAGTAAGGCTGAGAATCAATTTCACATGTTGGTGGGCCTCTCGGAGTCCTTCTGAGAATTTCTGGTTCACATCATTCACCCACTTTTCTGCAATTGTTTTTATATATTCCAGACCTAGCCGTTTTCTCATTATATGCTTTACGAATGTCCACCACTCCCTGGAATGTCTTTTCACTTTGATTCCGATGTCTTTTATTCTATGAGGTTTTCATTTTAATGAAAACAGATTCATCAAAATATATATTTTTGTATATGCTTTCTGCATCTTTTTAAAAAATCTTTTTCTATTTCAAGTTTAAATTTCTCCGGAAAGTATTAACATTTTGCTTTTTACATGCATGCCTTTAATTCACTGGAGTTTATTTTTGCGATTCGGATGAGGTAAGAATCTAATTTTTTCCAATGAGATAACTATTTTCCCCAGCATTATGTATTGAATCATTCATCCTTTTCCCTTTTGAAATGCCTCCTCCGTCAAATATGCACAGATCTGTTCCTGAAGCTTCTCTTCCGTTGACTTGTCCAAAAAGTCAAGTCATTTTCTGCTCCAAAAAATATCCCTATCTTAATTAGTTCAGCTTTATAACAAGCATCCGTATTCGGTAGGACAAATTCCCCTGCTATTTCTATTATCCATCTTCAAAACTGTCTAGCTTATTCTTAATCCTTTGTTTTTCCACACAAATTTTAAGGTCAGCTGCTCACATTCCATGAAAAATCTACAGGAATTTTGATTGAAATGGCATGAAATTGATGTATAAATTTGGAGAAAAGTGACATCTTTCCAATATAAAGTCATTTCATCTTTGCATTCGTACTCTTGTGTTTCAGTCAAGACTGCGTTGATGTTATGGCAGATTCTGTCACTTGCCAACAGACTTCTTTTTCTTCCTTGATAATGAAATACAAGTACTTTTTAGAGATGGCCACCAGCCTCGGGTGTTGAACACACAGTAAGCATTCAATAAACGGCAACTTTTTCCTGTCATCACCCCATGGCCCACGTTTAGTAATCAAAGTAAAGCTCTTTGCAGGGGTTGATGAATCACGGCCCACAGGGCAGATCTGCCTCACTTCCTATTTCTGTAAAGAAATGTTTATTGAAACACAGCTATGCTCTTTATTTACACATTGTTTATATTTTCTTTCACCCTACAGCGGCACAGTTGACTAGTTGCAACAGAGTCTGACTATACAACATCGGAAGCCTACTTCGGAAGGCTTCTGAAGAAAAAGTTTGCCAACTCCTAGCTTAGACACTTTTCTTAGCCAGTTATTTGTTTGGACGGGTCTATCCTATTTTCCCAGATGCTTACTGTTCCATTCTTTTTTGCAATTTGAAGTGTCCATGGGGCCCAGAGTTAGCCGAACGCCTCTGGAAAGATGACTATGAAAAAAGAGCTTGCTGTCACCTACTCCTCCGCCTTTTTGCTGCCTCAAGTGGAGACTGATGCCTGGAGCTTGGAGAGCAGTCTTGCAGTCATGGGGCAACTCTAATGGGGAAAGTGGAGGAAGGTGAACAGGGCCGGCTGTGCCATTTGCAGGAACCAGTACAAAAATAAAAATACAGGACCCCTTGTTTAAAATGCAGGGGGGAAGGTACTGTGAAAGGTAATCACAACATAAAGCCTTTTTCCTTTCTTCTGTGGTTTGTCTCTTGACCTGCCAGGGTGCCCTTTATTTGCTATCAAATGGCGTTCTCAGGAAAGAAAAATTAAAATCACAAATTAGCTTGAATTTTCTCATGTTCTTTTATATTTATATATGAAGTCTATAAATTACAAATATATAAAAATTCTCAGGTTCTTTATATTTATATATTTAAATATCTTTCTAATGGGCAATGCTAGTTTTTAAATGCAGATAAAATAGCCTTTGACTCATGTGCAGAACCCCCAAACTACACAACTTGTATTTCAGAGCTTATACATGCTTCTGTATTTCATTCCCACCCAAAGAGCAGAAATGCTGCGCCAGACTAACACAATTGTCTTTTTTTCATGTCTCGATTTGTACACATTCTACCAACTCTCTCTACTTTAGACTTACTGATAAGTAAGGACTGAAAGGAAAAGATACAACGGTTGCCTTAACTTTCCCTTCCCTTGTATTTCATCATTTTCAGTATAAACGAAATGGCTAATATAGGGAAGCAACATAAGTAAGAAAGGATATGATAGGGTTAGATTCCCTGGTTATTCATGTTTCTTAGAATGTCATTACTTTTTTCCTATATTTGAAGCAAGTTCTGATTTGAATGGAAAATGTACCTTTTTCTGGGGTGTCATGTCCCCAACTTAGTCACAGATGTAACATGCCTGCCTACCTAGTACTTCGAGTCTCACTGAACTCCCATACATTGTGGGTCAACCAGAGTCCCGTGTTCGTGGGCTTTCACAGAGGCTATATGTAAATGAGGTGGCAAGGAATGGCACACATGTATCTTTCACATATCTTCTCTGTTCACACACACGTCCCATTGTCCTGTCGGACTTCATTCACTAAACGCAAGTTCAAAGATGAAATTACCAAGACTTTCAGAACAGCAACGCAGAGCCCTGAACCAAGCACGGAGCCCTACTATGTGTAGGGCTTCGTGTGACTTTACAGATCACATGCCCACAAGCCTGGCCCTGACAAGACCCGGATGAGCCAGCCCACTGAGCCTCGCTCATCGCACTCATGGTGGAGCTGCCAAATCGAACTACCTTTGAACATTTTCTCAACTAAACAATGAGTGTCCTTAAGTTTGAAGTCCGTTTTTCATTTTCTAACAGCTGAAACCACTGGTCTTTTGTTTCTCCCTGGCACATTAGAATTTTCATTGCTATTGTGGGCTCCTGGGTGGCTCAGTCAGTTAACTCTCCGACTCTTTTGTTTCGGCTCAGGCCATGATCTCAGGGTTGGTAAGGCCGAGGGTGGGGTGGGGGGAGGGGCAGTGCATGGGGCTCTGGGCTGATAATGCAAAGCCTGCTTGGGATTCTCTCTCTGTCTCTCTGTCTCTCTGTCTCTCTCTCTCTCTCTCTGTCTCTCTCTGCCCCTCCCCTTCTGTCTCTCTTTCAATAAATAAATAAATAAATAAAACTTTTAAAAACATTAAAAAAAAAGAATTGTTATTGCTATTGTAAAATACAACCTCTTAAATTGTATTTTCTAATTGTCATTGCAGTGGTATCTTAACACAATTGATTTTTTTTTTTTTTATGCCTGTAGTTTATTCAGAATCTTTGCTGAATTCTCTTGCTAGTTTAAAAAAGTTTCCCTTAGGTTCTCCTAGATACTCTTGGGTTTTGATCACAAAACAGAATACATAAATATTGAAAGTGTTGCTTTGTTTTTGTCAAGCTTGATACCTTTTTTTCTGGTCTGGCCACAACCAGCACAATGATGAGCCGAGTTCCTGCTCTCAGTCCTGACTTCAAATGGAATTCTCTGCTCGTGATTAAGTATGCTGTTTGCTATAGAATTTTGATGACTTCTCATCAAGTAGGAAGAAATTCACTGCTATCTTTATGTTGCTGGGAGTTTTTATAATGAAAGAAAGCAGTTTCCTCAGATTTTTCTGCACCTATTGAGATAGTCAAATGTTTTGTCATTTAATATTTAATGCAGAGAACTATATTAAAAATTACTAATTTTAAGCATTCTTTACATTCCAGAACTAAACCCAACTCAATCATGATGTATTACAATGTTATCTATACATATTTACATATACACTCATACACAGATATGTATCTATATAAATTTAATATGAACATCTGTTTCATGAATGTTAATAGATTACAATTTACCTTGTAGTTCTTGTCTGGTTTTGTTATTAAAGTTACATTAGCCTTATAAAAGTTGATGGGAAGCTTTCCTTCTTTGCTTATTCTCTTTATTTATTAAGTCATGCGTATATTTAACAAATATTTATTTAGGAGGTGCTATAAAATACAAGAGTTATCTGTTTCTTAAATGTTTGAGAGAACGTACCTATAAATGACCTGGATCTTGGGTGAGTTTTTTCTTTATTTAGTGTGTTGTTGCTCTTGTTGTTGTTGTTGTATTTTTAACTGCTGACACAATATCTTTACCAGTTTACTTCTTCTTGATTCAATAGTAGTAAGTTATATTTTTCCCAGAAAGTTTACATTTCACTTAAGTTTTTAAATGTCCTTCATAACTTCATCATATCAATGATTATTTTCATACATTTTAAAGTTTATAAATATATACTCCCACCAGATTATAAACTCTGTCAGGCCAGACATTAAAACTATTCTTCTGAATATGCCTGGAATCTAATAATGGTAGGTGCTCACGTACTATAATATTGAGTGAGCAAATGAATGAATGAATGAATGAATATCTACTTAAAGAAAACTGTGGGAAACCTTTTTGATCTCCATTTCATACACTGTTGTGGCACACTTGTCTATTTCTATTATTTACTATCTTTTATTACAAATAGAAATTGATGCATCTAATTTTACCAGCAGATTTAGGAAGATTTTGCTGCATTTAAAGAATACTTCAAATTCATTTTAAGCAACCATTTTATTACTTTGTGTAGCTCTTAATATTTTTAATAACTTAATTCAATACTCTAAAACCAAATTTCGCTGCAACATGTTCAGAAAGTTTTCTTTCTTCCATGAAAATTGAACCTTTCTAACCAAGTAACAGTTGCTAAGGGATTTGGAATGGAGATTAGCATAGATTTGGGTAGCACAAATGATCCTTTGTGCATGGTAAACAGTCTACTTTTCATTTAAAAAATTAATATCCGTGTCTGTGATGCTCACTAAGACTAGTTTGAAAATAAGCTAAATATAATCCTCTTCTCTTTAATTTCCATGAGAGCAACACCACTCCATCTGATTATGTAATGTCAGAAAATTCAAGTTTACTGTCTAAATGCGTAGTGCCTCCATGTCCTAATGCTGACAGTCTTAAGCAGTAATTAAACTTCTATCTCTTTAAGGATGTTCTGAAAATACACTCAGGGCAGGCAGTCCAAACAATCTGAATGTAGAAACATTTTAATTTTGTTGCCTCAGAATTTTGGAAATTACTCAGGGTTTGTTTGTGGTTTTTTTTTTTTAATCTATTGGGTTTTGTTTCTTGTTTCTTGGTTTGTTTGTTTGTTTGTTTTTTAAGAGACTCCTACCCTTGCCACCAATTTCCTTCACTTCAGATCCTTGTCACCTTTCTCCAGGGGCGTGTCTCCACTATCCTCATTCTAACTGGCTACAAATCTACTGAAAGAAGTCCAAGTCCAGCTGCCACAGGAGGGAGTTCTACCTAGCTGCTTCCATCTCAGGACTTTCAAAGAAGTCAGCTTTGGGACAAGATAACGTCTGTGCACAGCACATGACTTCTCTCTGGGACAACCTTCTTAGGGTCCATTGTATACCTCTGACTTGCCTTATGTTCTGAAGATTTCCAAACTCATTACAAACGTTCAAATAATTCAATTTTCCCAAGGAGATCTTTTAAAACTGTTCCTCAAAGACTGCCTTACTGTAGCCACAAAGGACAATTAGGTGAAAACTTTATAGCGTCAACCAAGAGATAATACTACTCAAAGGGACAGAAGAGGAAGTGAGAACTCACAGCAAAATCACTAGTCAAGATGAATTGTTAGACAGTGGCTAACGCATCACTTGAATGCATAGATGAATGAAAGGAGTAACTTCAAAAAGTCAAATACTTTATCTTCGAAAACTGTGTGATTAATTACTTCAGGGTTATTTATGGAGCATCCCAGGTACAGCTGGCATTCTAGTAGTTCTTGGGAGGCATGTAAAAATCACGCCTCTATGGAGTTTATGATCCATTGACAGTAATACAAGATCTCCTATAATCATATTGAAAATTATCTGAATTACTTTGAATTCCAAAATTTATCCTTGTATCAGAACATATGCTCCTATATTTTTCACAGTTTCCGGATTTCTAGCCTTCTTCTGGTGTGGAGGTATGGTGGGGGGCAGTGGGCAGAGGTTCATTCCTCTCAAGTAAACCCTAGGCAACTGAAATACGATGAAACCCAGTAACACCTGGAGAGCAGGTGGAAGTCGGACAGACCTTTACATGACATAAGGTAAGGGTTAGACCAGTGATTCTCAAACTTGACTATCCATTGGCAGAGGTGGCTATGTAACTTGGGGTCCAGTACAAAATAAAATGTGGTGTGATACCCCTTATTCAAACAGGAAATTAAAGTTTTCTTCTTTTTTCCATGTTCTCTTTCTTGACTATTAATGGTGCTTTTTATTTACTATTTAATAATGTTCCAAATAAAGAACATTTAAAATCTCAAATCATTGGCAATTATATTGTGCAATGCCGGTTGTGAATGCAAATTTAAAAGCATTCAACTCATACACAGAATCACCAAAATTATGTAATTCTTATTTTACGGTTCAACAAACCTATGTATTTTGTTCTTACTACAACAGTGGAAATGTGGCACAAAACTAATCAATTGTCTTTATTCCACTTTTTGATTTATGCACATTCTACTAACATTCTCTGTCTTTGGCTTACTGATGAATAAGGAAGGTCCAAAAGTCAAAGGTGTGCCCTATCTTTCCTTTTTCTTTCATGTAAGAGAAAGTCTGAATGGAAATGAAATGACTAATATACAGAAAGGACATAAGTAAGACAGGACAGGATAGGGGTCCTTGGTCATCTGTAGTGCTCAAAAAATTACTGTCTTCTGAGTTTGAAGCAACTTCTGGTTTGAATGGAAAGTGTAGTTTCATTGGGCTGTTCTTCCCCCATTGACTCATAGTGTAATATGGATGACTTACTCTCACTTTAAGCCCCACTGAACTCCCGTGCATGGTGGGTCCAATGGAATTCTGTGCTCCACCTCAGAAGCTATACGTGAATGGCGTGCTCCGTTGTCCCATCAAACTTCACATCAAAACAGTTTCAAAGACAAAGTTATTATAAATTTCAAGATGGTGACAGCAGAGCCTTAAATTTTTTTTTAATGTTTATTTATTGTGCGAGAGAGCAAGCAAGGGAGGGGCAGAGAGAGAGAATCCCAAGCAGGCTCTGTCTGACCTGAGCTTGAGCACAGAGTTTGACTCGGGGTTCAAACTCACAAACCATGAAATCATGATCTGAGCTGAAATTAAGAGTTGGACACTTAACCTAATGAGTCACCCAGGTGCCCCGACAGCAGAGCTTTAAACCAAGCGTAGGGTCTTTCTGAGTACAGGCCCATGAAGCCAACCGTGCACATTGGACTCATCTGAGGATCTTTAAAAAATACTGATACCTGGAGTTGCCTTCAGAGGTTACAATTTAATTGATATTTAATTGATATTTAATCTGATATTCACCTGAATATCAGAACCATTACAAAGAAATTCTATGTGTAAGCAAGGTTAAGATCACTGGGGTTCAAAGGTTTTGGCATTACTGTTCAAGGGGAATGGAAGAAGTAACTAATATTCTAAGAAGTACAGACTGGGACCATGAGTTACCACTTTTCACTACAGTATTAGAAGGATTATTTTTATTTTTATTATGAAAACAATCCAGTATACATCGCCATATGGAGAATGCACCTTCTCAGAAGTTTTGCTGCAATGCAAACCGGTTCCTGTTTAGAGGGCATATTGATAGCACTTATCCAACTCCTAAATGGTAATTAAAGCAGTGCTATTTCTAAAAAAGAAAGAAGAAAGAGAGAAAGAAAGAAAGAAAGAAAGAAAAAGAAAGAAAGAGAAAGGAAAGAAAAAAGAAAATAGAGGGAGATGAAATGAAAATGAGGAGGAGAGAAGAAGGAGGAGGAGGAGGAGGGGGAGGAGAGAAGAAGGAGAAGGAGGAGAAGAGCAAGAGGAGGAAAAAGAAAAAGGCAGCAAATAGAGAAAACATAAGGTCCAACATAAGAAAATGGTTAAATAAATTACAGTGTATCCACGTTCTTATTTGCCACACACCATTTAAAAAAATGATTTTAATCTACACGTGTTACCTAGGGGGAAAAAAAGGTTCATAATATATTGTCAAGAAAAATATTTTCAGAACTATATAACTTATATGAGTTCATTTGTATAAAATATAAGTAGATAAGTTATTCATATTTATCTCTGTGTATATGTATAGGTTAAGAAAAAAAATCCGGAAGAATATCAATTAAAGAAATAACAGTGGTTAGCTCTGAGTAATGGAATCTGTGTAACTCTCCACTGTTTGCTTTATACGTGTCTACGAAAGTGAACTGCATTACAGTTATGTGTTAGCAAAGAATGAGAAACAAATATTAATAGCAATACGAAAAGAAAAATCATTAAATTCAGATTCCAAAGACATTGTATGCATTCACACATTTGTTTTGCACAGAGGATGAAAAACAGCACTAAAGCTGTTTATGCTTTAGGCTCTCCATCTGAAAACTGTGGGTGCTGGTTCCTATCTCTTAGAGATAAGTGAAAGTTTATGTATTTCCAGAGACTAAATATGAATTCAGGCTATTATTCTTACAAATATTTAGTATGCATCCTGACTTCAAAACAGTATAATAAAGTATAAAATATTATAAACATAAAGTATTACGCGCTTCCTGATTTTGCTGTCTGACAAAATCAAAGTCATATCTCTTAGGCCAAGGCGCCATCAAAGACCTTATGATTTACATTGAAAGAAGCAGGGGAGTGATATTTTAGGATATTTAACATGGACCGGTCTCCCTCAAGTCCTTGCTATTGTTCCCAAAGATGTCCTTATTCTTTCAGAAAAAGATAAATGGTTGCAATTGTCCCTATTAGGATGGAGGAAAATCCAAAGGAAAGCACTTCCTCACTAATTCCCATCTCCATAGAAACCGCTCAGCTCCTCAAGCCTCTTGTCTACAGACATCAGTCCACAGTTTTCTGATATTAGGCAGCCTGAGCCCAGAGCCTGCGTTCTCTCACATTGTGATACCTTGAAGGGTGAGTGGAAAGAACAAAAAAGACTTGTGCCAAATTTTTAAAAATCCCACTGCATCAAATTTAAATCCTTCCTGTATTTTTTTTTTCAAGTTTCTAAGAAACTATCCCAAACCCAAGTTAAACAGACCCACGCAAGATGTGCCTCTTATCAGAATGCCTTTAATCCTGCATATCCCTTTCTGTTATTTACACTTAAATAGTGTATTGATAAGAATTTCCTCTCTCCCTTAACTTTTTTTTTTTTTTTTTAATATGTATATCCTCAGACGGCTGAGATTAGGCTGTGGGAATTTTTACCTGCTGTGTGAATAAGTCACTTTAATGTGGAAGTGATAGATGAGTAGTATTCAAGTCCCCATGCCCCTTTGTTCCCATTCAGATCATGGGCTGGGGGATGTTATAGTAAATAGCCTAAGGTTGATTGGAAATAATTTAACTCAGTGGCTAATTGGATTTAATAATTACACCAGCGCCTTAAGTGCATTGAAGTCCATTGACCTGAAAAAGAATGATCAAACTAGAATTCTGGGGTTAGCTGGGATGATAGAAGTTTAGAGCTGGAACTTTAGAGATAATTTAAGTCAGGATTCTAACCTTAGTTTGGGTAAGCCAAGGAATTTAAAAAACAAACCAGCATCAGAGTCCCCAGCCACACCCACTGAGTCAGAATCTACAGGACTGGGGGGGCTAAAATTCACATTTTTATTGATATGCAAAATTATTTCTATAAGCAGCTAAATTTGGGAACTCTTTCCTAGTATTACCTGTCATTCTCCCCGCAGCCCATTTTACAGATGATAACATCGGTACACGGAGGTCTGGCTCAGAGATTACAAACTCAGTGCTTTCCAGATCTAGATGATGAAGCAGGGGGTGGGCCAGAATAACACAACAGAGAGCAGTGAGGACGGTGGCCACTAAGACAGCACGAGCTCCAGTCAAGGGCATGGTACTACTCGGCTCTGGTCAAGCGTCATAGAAAATGCAGGCCCAAGATCAATGGATTATCCTTTTTTTTTTTTCCCAAGAGAAACTGGATATCCACGTTTTTAGGTGGAATTTTCTAATCTTCTCAATGCTGTAGGAAAAACAAAGCAGATGTTTGGACTGAACCACGGCATGTAGCTACCAGTTTGCCACTCCCTTATAAAAATAAAAAAGTGACTTGTCAAGCATCATGCAACACTAGGAGAGAGTAACGGAGGTTTCTTGGCACTCCGATCCAAGCTCATTTCCCCTGTCCTATGCTCCTGTTTCTTCAAGTGATAGCAACTTGTGAAAGTCAGAGGGAGGATGACCTTTACATTTCCTCCCAACACGAAATTCTATGATTTTGTCCTAGGCAACAGCTAGAGGGCTTTTTTACAGTGGTTTCACATCCCTCTTTTAAGAGACTCTCTTGGCCTTTAGAAAGGCATAGTTTGCACACTGGTTAAAGTAAAAGCTAATGGCTTGATGAACACATAGGACCAGTCCTCTAATCATGTCCCCAGCTCCAGATCAACAATCAGAAGCTGATGGCTCAGTAGCTTTGTTTTCATTACATCTGTCTTGAAAAATAGGGAGTTATCAAAATTTAGATTAACAACCTTAAAAACAGGCTTCAGGGAATATTCACAACTCTTAGGTGAAAAGCTTGGACGCAAACACTGAACAGGTTAAACACAGCGACCCTCACTGATGTGCTATGACTTGACACGACCATTGGCTATCAGCTCCTGCCCCACCAGCCCCAGAAGCACCCTCTCCTCCAGCCCCCTACGCTTCCCTGAGTGACAGCAAACCCATAGGCAACAACCCAGGGTTGCAAAGTGCCTGAGTCACAAGGTATTGAGAAGGCTTGCAACGCTAAAATTGTCTTCCTGGAAAGGCACGAAATTCCACACTTCACTTTCTCACACCCCTTGATATTCTATCCCTTAGAAATGCATTTTGGTTAAATGGCTGACCTCTTTTCAAATGAGAAACCCCCTGGGAGGGCCCTACCCTAGGGTCGATTTGTTTAGCAGTTGGCTTTAGTTGAGGGCTCCTGAAAAGCCACATGGTTGTGATGCAAAGGAAAGGCAACTCAGGGGTACAGGTCACTTCAGAGGGTCAAAGACTCGTTGAGACATCGGGACTGGGGGAAAAGCAAACAGCAAAAATATCTCCACAATATCGCCACACTTGGTTATGAAGGGAAAGGTAAGAAAAGGACTTGGAAATAAACCCAAAGTGAACTTAATCTTACCTCAAAACTTTACTTGGGGATATCTGGTGAAGGAGTCAGGGAGTCAGGCCTGGCCAGACGCTGTTGTCCTCATGCTGGGGGAAGCTTCAAAGCCCTAAGAAATCTTGTTTTTCTCTCAGTCATACCTACCACTTTTCCTCCCCCGCCCACCATCGTTTTTTTTCACATCTTGAATTGGTAATTATTTTTTAGTCATTCATGTTGAAATTTTATGACAACTGACCAGGATTTGTTTTCAATTCAAACAAAGACCAGTTATGATTTTTCTATTAAGACCCAAACCAAGCAAAAATCCTTATATTGATTACACAGGGCACATGTCATTCCCTTCTTAATTAGTTAATGATTTTTCCTTAGGAACATCTCTGCATTATTGATATGTACTAGAAGAAAGAAAAGGCTCACCATTTTGATGCTCTAATACCCACAAATGCCGCAATTACAGTTGTTAAAAGTAGCTGACTTTAGAGAGCTGCTTCTTGCCTGGAGTGCCAGCTGAGCTCAGAATGACTCTTTGGAGCAATGTGCTTCCTGTGCCTGTCAACTTTTCTTGTTTTTTAACTTAAAAACTACGGGTTTGTCAGATATAATAAAAATGAATTCGACAATAATAGTTTCCTTCCTTCCTTCCTTCCTTCCTTCCTTCCTTCCTTCCTTCCTTCCCTCCTTCTCTCTTTCCCTCCTTCCTTCCTCCCTCCCTCCCTTTCTATCTTTCTTTCATTTAAAAATAATTTGTTGGGGCGCCTGGGTGGTTCAGTCAGTTGAGCATCTGACTTCAGCTCAGGTCATGATCTTACGTTTCATGGGTTTGAGCCTGCGTCAGATTCTGTGTGTGTGTGTGTGTCTCTCTCTCTGTCCCTTCCCTGCTCATGCTCTGTCTCTCTCTCAAAAATAAATTAAACATTAAAAAAATTTTTTTAAATAATTTGTTGAGGGGTGCGTGGGTGGTTCAGTTGGTTGAGCGTCAGACTCTTGATTTTGGCTCCAGTCATGATCCCAGGTTGATGAGGTCAAGCCCCACATTGAGCTCCACACTAAGTGTGGAGACTGCTTAAGATTCCCTCTCTCTCTCTCTCTTTCTCTCTCTCTCCCCTCCCTGTCCCTCTCCTCCACTCATGCTCTCTCTCTTTAAAAAAAATAAATAAATAAGGGACTAAAAATAATTTGTTGAATGCCAAAGACGTGCCAGGCATTGCTCTAGCCTCTTGGGATTGCAAAGATGAATAAAACACTATTTCTGTGTTTGAGGAAATTCTTAATATGAGCAAGGTCACTTGTTCATTCCAGAATGAAGACATCAACAAATTGCTACATCAGAGGAGAGGAGGGAGTGATGAGCTCACGCTCCACGAAGTAGTCAGGAAAGTCTGCAGAGAGTGCACGAGAGCCATGCTAAATGATGAGGGGGGGTTGCTAAGTACAAAAGGAAAAGAGCACTTTAAGCAGGAGGAACAGGTTGGCACAAAGGCAAAGTGGGATCAAGGAAATGTGTGCTGGTTCCTCGTGACTGGAAATTAGTTGGAAACAGTGGAAAGGTGGATTGAAATAGCAATCATAACCTCAGAAAGGGATTGGAGTATTAACTCAGAATGACACGCTAATAAATGGGGACTTAATTCTGGAGAAAATTGGGATTTGTTGTCAAATGTTAAGTGAGACCAAAATTGTATTTTACGTTTTTTTCTAGGTGCTGAGGGTGGAGGAGGGGAGTGTAGATAGACTAAAGGTGATGTTTTCCCACATATCGATTTTAATCCACTAAAGGACCGGAGGGAGACAAAATTTCCTTGTCTTCTCTGTACAGATATGGATTCAGGCTGAAAAAGGTTAAGTTAGATGCCCAAGGCCAAATGATAGACTGAGGATTCAAACCAGATCTCCTGATTCTTGTCCCAGTGAGAATCCATGGCCCCTGCTGGCTTCTTCTCAACATGGGAACAGTAGCCGCTCGTGAAAGGACACTTACAGTTGGCCAGGCACTGATCTAGGCTCATTGCCTTCATTGCCTCTTCTGAATCACAGTGAAATGTGTGAAATCTAAATGACTGTGTATGGTAAATAAGAAACCGAGGTCTGGAGAGATTAAACAAGGACGCAAGGATGCATTAGCTAGTCATGACGCTGGGACTCAAAACTGGCTCTATCTGAATCAGGACACCTGCTCTTAGCTACTCTGCTGTAGCTCTTCCCAACACTTAAGAAGAAAAACAAAAACACGCCATCAGTCTGCCCTGGAAGAGGCATCCACAGACGTTGGATAAGCGTTGAACGAAAGTTGGAGTCATGCGGCAAATTAGCGGCAGAGCCAGACCTAGAAAGAAACCAGGTCTCTCCACCAGCGTTCGTCACACAACCACGCTGGACAGCAATCCACTTCAGACCTAATTTAGACAGACGAAGTTGTCAAACCCACATGGAGAGAGGTTACAGAATGCCTGACGTTGGCTTGAAATCTCCGGCCTCCAAGATAAATTTTTCAAAACCTCATCTCCTTTCCGGTATGCTGCCAGCCCGGGGAGGTGGCTCAGGCGGGAGCTGACCCCTCGGATGGCCTAATACTCAGATCTTGAAAAGTTCAGCAGTCATCTCGGAAAACTAGATGAGATGGAAAGAGGGATTTGTGCTGGTTACAATGAAGAGCCTTAACCAATATTTAATTTTTAATTCACATAAAACGAGCTCAGCAAAATAACAGGCAGTGAAAACACTTCCCAAAGCGAGCTCTCACTGCATACCATACTTTGAACATTACTTAAAACACGATTTCTCACTGAAACAATCTAGAAAAATGTGATTACGCCAGAAAGAAAATGAAGGTATATGCTAAGGAGACATTTGTCTTCTAGGAATTTAACTACAAAATAATTAAATTCAATGGAGTGTGTAATTATACAAAAACGAAACCCGATCTCCCTAGAAACTTCCCTCCTACTACCTCAGGGGAACGAGCCAGATCCCGTGTTTTTTCTTGTTCGCATTTTCTGTATTAATCTTGTCATGATCCGTAGAAAAGAATCCCATTATAACATTTCAGATGGGTTTCCCATCTTCTGGAGCCTCACTGAGGAGAAGAGTCTGTTCTGTCATTGCTGCATGTGCTACCAGGTCCCTCCTGGCAAGCAGAAGAGACCGAGGGCGCAGTGGCCCTTGGCTGTGGCCCATCTCTGTGCCCAAGACCGTGACTCTTTGTAGAACAAAAGCCTTTCTCATTACAGGCACCAGGCTGATGAAACTGAGTTTTTTTTTAACTATACCATTCAGATAAATCTCTTCAACATGTTCACAGACTAAACTCTAACTGACACAGTATATGTCTTTTCAAAAGTATATTTTGGGATAACCTCATTTAATTAACATTTAGTGGCTTATTAAAACTGAAAGGAGATAAGAAGGGAATGCATTTTTCAGATTCCAGTTGGATTTTTTACCTTTCTGTTAACTATGTGATCCACATACATTTAAATTCTGTTCCATAGTATAACTTTTCCTTCATATTTTCATCAGTACCTTGAGAAAGAGTCTTGCTCAGTATATGGTATCTGAAAATTGATAACAACTTTCCTGAATCCGTTTGCTCTGAGTTAATCACTTACCAATTACTATTGAGGCTATTTTTTTCCCCAGCGAAGTTTGCCATCATGTGGGGAAGTATGTAGCCACGAATAAATAGGCATTTCCCACAAGCCATTCTTCATTACGTGACGGCAGCAGGTTTAAAAAGAAGAGACAAGGCATACCTGGGTGGCTCAGTCGGTAGAGCTTCCTTCTGACTTGGGCTCAGATCATGGTCTCCTGGTTCATGAGTTTGAGCCCCTTATCAGGCTCTCTGCTGTCAGGACAGAGCCCACTTTGTATCCTCTGTCCCCCTCTCTCTCTGCACCTCCCTCGCTCATGCTCTCTCTCTCTCTCAACAGTAAATATTTACAAAATAATAGTAATAAAATATAAAAAATAAAAAAGTAAAAAGAAGAGACAGATCCACCCGTGCTCTTTTCTCTCCCAGTCTCTCTCCTTATTCCTTTTCCATGCCCTTTAAAGGGGCTTTGAGCAAAAAGAATTCTGAGTTACAACCTTAGCAGCAGTAAGTGGAAAATCTCAGCCACCATTATTCTTGCCTGCATACACACGAATTTCTTTTGTCATATTAAGAGATTGATGATATAGTAGGAGAGGTGTCACAATAACTTGCCATATCTATCTTCGTGGTTCTCTTGATGAAAGCATTATGGCAATTTTGGGATTCTACAGGGTGCATCTCTTTAACGTCAAGTCCTCACAATTCTTTCCCCTCTTCTCCAGAACTTTCCCCTGCTGTCTCGCACCATTTGCTTTTCAGGACCCTCACTCAGCCATGACAACCCTGAAGCAGAAGTTGTAAGTTCAGAAAAGCATGAAAACCTTCCCATTTCTCTCTTTTCCTAAGATAAAACACCCACTATGGAGCAAAGATAGAGTCCCCAGGCTAGCTGCTTCAAGTGCTTATCAGTTCCAGAAGAAACTGATTTTTTTGAAAGTCCTTTGATATATACTTTAAGGTGAGATTTGGGGGTTCTCTGGAGTGAATTTTCATGTGGATGTTATAAACCCAATAGAAACGTTATTGACCTATGCCATTTGTGAATATGCTACTACAGTCAATGCCCAAATCAAATCCCTGCCTTTCTCCAGGAACCCCGTGGAGTTTACAGATTAATTCAATTGCAGAGTTAGGATCTTTACTGTGATCCTCTGCAGGGCAGTAAAAAGAGCAAAGGACTTTAGGGATAGACTGTTGGAGTAGGAACAATAAGTCTTAGTGAAGTTTTGTTTTGTTTTGTTTTGTTTTGTTTTGTTGAATGACTCTCTCTAACTTTAGTACAGGAAGGTTTCTCAAAACATAAGCAAAGAAGATTCCTTGTTCTGTTTGTGTACAAGCACGTGTATTTAATGATTGCGAGTCAAAATATATCACAAAACCTTGGTCTTTGTGGAAAGGGCTGCATTTGCATCGAAAGAGGATGGCTAAGAGACAGAGACCTGATCCAACTGCATCACAATACTTCATTTTCAGTCTTTCTTCTGAAGCCATGACACCAACTGTCCTCACAAGCTGGGAGTGTGAACTGCTTTCTGAGCTTTAAAGCATGGCTTGTTTTCTTCTTTCTTTTTTCACCTGTCTCTCTCTTTCTCTCTCTCTCTCTCTCTCTCTCTCTCTCTCTCCCTCCCCCCCCCCCCCGTCTCTCCCTCTCCATATATATATGGAGATATATATATGATTTTTTTGAAAAAAATCCATATATATATGGAGAGGGAGAGACAGAGAGAGAGAGAGAGAGAGGGAGAAATAAGTGAAGTTTCAAGGACACAGTGCCGGTTGCACAGATATTAACCGACTTTTTTCTGACTACAGGATGTCTGTGGGCTCCAAGCAATTTCAATTTCAGTTACCCACTGCGTGTACCCTGCATTACAATGTCTGCATTTACCAGACCCAAACAGAGAATTCCTTATGTGAGTTTACGGTTTTCATACCTATAAATGTATCTATTAACTCTTTTCCATGCATAGGGCTAGAAACAAATTTTTCATGTACAGTTTGACAAAGTGAAACATTACATTTAAATGATATAAGCTAGATGACCAAAATCAGTCATAAAATAACTTAAAAAATGTTTTAAAATATTTATTTTTGAGACAGGGAGAGAGAGACAGAGTAAGGTGGGTGGGGGGAGTTGCAGAAAGAAAAGGAGACACAGAATCTGAAGCAGGCTCCAGGCTCTGGGTTGTCAGCACAGAGCCTGATGTGGGACTCAAACTCACGAACCTTGAGATCATGACCCGTGAGATCATGACCCACAAGTTCATGACCTGAGCTTGAAATTGGATGCTTAACCGACTGAGCCACCCAGCGCCCTAGTCATAATGTAACTAAAATATTTCATTGCCAGACACTCTTCTAAACATAATAATTTTGTTTCTTAATGTTTTCAGATTCTTAAACTACTACATTTTCTTTTCTTTTTTTGTAATTATATTTATAAATGGTAAAACTTAGAGTCAGAAATTGAGCATCTGATTCATTTCACCTTGAAAAAATCAGTTGTGGATTATCAATGGGGGGGGGAAGTATATAGCCACCAATATCATATCATATCATATCCATAATATCACACAATATTCATAATATAGCACATGATATTGATGGGAGTTTGGGGTGATGATGGGAATTCAGAGCCAACGGCCAAGAAAGAATTCTTGAAGATGTCTTTGGTGCAAAAAGGTGATTTCATTAAAGCATGGGGACAGAAAGAGCTGCACTGGGGTTGTGACAGGTAACTGGTCATATACCCTCAGTTGGGAGGGGTCAGGGATAGAGTAAGTCTCTAAAGCACATTTTGGAACCAAAGTTTTCAGGACCTTGAAGGGCTAGGTATTGTTAGGAAAACACCATTTATTACTGTTTATAAAACCTCAGTGGTGAGACCCTTCAGATGTATATCAGGGGGCCACAAGCTTGGAGTATGATTGTCAGCATATATCTTGGGGGAGTTGAGATAAAGGAAGTTTCCAAAGGAATTTTTATATGTTAAAGTAGACTTACAGAATAGTGAGGGGTCAGGATAACGTTAAGCCAAGGTTCTCTTTTGCCCCTAGAAAAGTATCATCATCAAGGCGGCTGAGTTCCTAGAGGGAGGTCACTCTGCCTGTTTCAAGGACTTGTCACTGGGCTGTAGGTAGTAAGGGAATTTAATTTTTCATTTGCTTTTGTTTCCCACATCACCAGGGCAAACATTTAAGCCCTCTTACATCTTGATCAGGGTAATATTAGGGCTCCAGGAGTAAAAGTCTACAGGTTTCTGGAGATTAGGCTATGGATAAGATTGCCTTTTTCTTGCAGTTTACTAAGTTATCCGTAAACTGAAGGAGACTCCTGTCCTGCATGACTGTGATCAACCATTTGCTTTTTTTTCCTTTCCCCCGTTCTTGGGCAGCCAGGAGTGTCCGAGGAATATCACACATATCACACCTGGCAGGGGGAGGGGGGGAGGGGGGAGGCTGCCTTTAGCCTGTACTTGGCCCTCAGCTTGCCCCACGCTCCCTCATCAATATCATACCATATCTGTATCTTTTTTTCTTTTCACCTGTTTGATTTAAACTACTAAGAACAGAAATTTTGTCAGAATGATTTAAGCCTCATATTTTTGGTTTAACTTTCACATTTTTGTTGATGTTGATTCAGCTGAAGGGAGTGAAAAAAGAAAGATATTGATTTTAGGAGCTGAGAGTGTGCCGTAATAGTAATGACTTCTGGCTGCCATCACGATGCAGCTCCTACCGTCCCCCACCAAGCCCCTGGGATGTCCGCCTACTTGTGTCCCTTTCCCTTCACACACATTCTTGCCTTCCCTCTGTAAGCTTTTGCTCATAACAAAGGTCAGAAATAAAACGTTTGCCAAGTCCTGAGCGTACTTTATGCTATGTGAGTTAGTTTGTACACACCATTCGATTTAACTTCCAAAATAATCCTCAGAGGTACAGGTCTCTATTTTACAAAAAAAGAAACCGAGGCTCAAAGAGGTGCGCTTCCTTGCCTCAGGTCACGGATCAAATAAGTGCCAGAATGGCAAGTTTTAAAAAACGGCGTGAAGTGTTGCAACTGATGTATACAGAATAGATGGCAGGAATGCGATGGAGTGGCCTCTTCTACCCTGTGGGAGGAGGGGGTGAGGCGTTAGTTAAGACTTCAGCAAAGAGAGGACTGGAGCTGAGCTCTGAAGATGAGGAGAAACCCAGAGTTTTCTGATTCCAAAGTCAAAGCCATTCACACCATACGCTTTCATTGTCTCCTCTTCCTGTCTGTCTATCCAGAGAGACAAAGTCTGTCCTTCAGCACCAAGATCAGATTCCACTACCTTCATAGAAACTTGCTGACAACCTTCGTCCTTTGAACTCCTTGAGCAATCATTTATTAGTCAATTTAAATGATGAAAAAGAGTATGCGGTCTAATGAGATCCTTTTGTCTTTGAAATGTTTGTTTTATAAATTCTTATGCGTTTGTCCATATTTGGGGCCTATCACATCAAGTATACAGCAAATTGTCCTCATCACACTTTTTACTATTTTTCTTCTAGTGCCTTGGAAATTGCCGCAAAAATCTCAGATGCTTCATAGATCTTTCACATAATTTTAAGATTGTTCTAAGGTTTTAATTAAAACTGACAGTTAACTAAGTCCTAACTGTATATCTGACACTACTATTCAAGCATGATAAAAAAACATCAGAAAATGAAAGGAGAAGAGGTAGTCAATCTAATTATTATGAGTGTTTTTTATTTAAAAAAATTTTTTTAATTTATTTGTTCTTTTTTAAGTAAACTCTACCCCCAGCAAGGGGCTTGAATTCACGACCCTGAGATCAGAGTCACGTGCTCTACCAACTGAGCCAGCCAGGGCCCCCAATGTTTTGTTTATTGCTTTTAGTTTTTTAATTTGAGCATACTTGCCACACAATGTTACATTACTTTCAGGTGTACAACATAGTGATTCAACAAGTTTATACGTTATGCTGTGCTCCCTGCAAATGTAGCCGCCTTCCGTCACCTTACAGCGTTATTACAATATCGTTGACTATATTCCTTGGGCCATGCCTTTTATTTCCTTGATTTATTCATCCCATAACTGGAAGCCTGTATCTCCTGCTCCCTTTCACTTCTTTTTCTTAACCCCCCACCCCCTTCCCTCTGGCAACCATCAGTTTTTTCTCTGTATTTATAGGTCTGGTTCTGCTTAAATTATAAAATATTTTAAGTAAGTAAAATTTTATACAGTAATCCAAATTAAGCAAATATGAAGACCCGCCCCCTCAGTAAAAAATCCTTGCAGAAGTCAGTGCGTGGCTTCCTTCCCATCCTTCTCTTCCTTTATAAGAATGGCACCCTACAGCCTTGATCTGTAATCCTTCATTGCTCAGGCATATTTGCCTAAAGGGCAGATTTCTTCTATTAGACACCACTGCCCCTACTGGGGGTCACAGACTGTGACCTATTCATTTTTATGTCTCCAGCAGCCACACAGGACCTGACAGGTACATAGTAGATGCTTAATGTTGAGTGAATAATGAAAGAATGAGGGTGTACATTTATGTTTAATTCCAGAGAGCTGTGGGGCCCCTGGGAAGTCATCTGGAAGAGTCAGAGAAGATTCAATTTAGAATGATGCTTGAATTTAGACATAGAAGATCAGGGGGAGTTGAACAAATAGGTGTGGAGGAGAAGATGTTCTAAAAAGGAAGTCCACATACAAAGGCATAGAAGATGAGAAAGTCAGGTACATTCAGGGAATGTCAAACAGTCAGAGTGGCCCTTAGAGCTCTTCAGGAAAGATTTGCCGCACCCCCACTGAGGCCTTGATTCTTGGACACCACCAATAATAATTTTTCCTTCCCAGAAGTACCGATAAGATTTCAACCGATTGTAGCTTTTGTTCTGAAGCAAGTTATTGCAAGACCTCCGTCTCCATTTTCAGAGACAATCTGCTTATCTACTAAATAGAGGAAGCATAGACTGTCTACAGGTGCCCTGCATAAAAGACCTTCTTGATTTACAAAGTATGCTCTTATTTATGTCTTAGTAAAAAAAAAAAAAAAAAAAAAAAAAAATGAAGTAGCCCAGTTTTTAAAAAGAACAAATTGAAGAGTTTAGAGTACCTGATTCCAAGACTTACTGTAAAGTTACAATAATCAAGACCATATAATAATGGCAAAATAAGCAAACAAACGAAAGATATATAAATTAATGGAAGAGAATGGAATATAAATACAGATCCACATGTATATGGTCAATTGATGTTTTGACAATTTAATGGAGAAAACATAGTCATTTCAACAAATGGTGTTGGAATCATTAGATATATACATTAAAAACAAACAAATTGGGGTTCCTGGCTGGCTCAGTTGGTGGAGTGTGTGACTGTTGATCTCAGGGTTGTGAGTTAGAGCCCCATGCTGGGTGTAGAAATTACTTAAAAATAAAATCTTTTTTTTAATTTTTATTTTTATTTAAAAAAAATTTTTTTTAATGTTTATTTATTTTTGAGACAGAGAGAGACAGAGCATGAACAGGGGAGGGGCAGAGACACAGGGAGACACAGAATCGGAAGCAGGCTCCAGGCTCTGAGCTGTCAGCACAGAGCCCGATGCGGGGCTCGAACTCAAGGACCGTGAGATCACGACCTGAGCTGAAGTCGGATGCTTAACCAACTGAGCCACCCAGGCACCCCAAAACTAAAATCTTAAAACAAACAAACAAAACAAAAACAAAAAAACTTACCTAACTGTATACAAAAATTAATTCAAAATTAATCATAGACCTAACAATTAAACCTAAAACTATAATATTTCTGGGGAAAGACACAGGAGATTGGGGTTAGATAGAACATGAAAAGCATAACTCATAACATCATGAAAGCAAAAAACTGACAAATTAGACTTCATCAAAATTTATAACTTCTGTTCATCAAAATACAGTGTTAAGAAAATGAAAAGACCCTCAATTCAGAGACTGAGATAAAATATTTGCAACACATATACATAACAAAGGACATGTGCCCAAAATACATAAAGAATTTTCAAAACCTAAAAGAAAAGAAACCCAATAAAAATAAATAAATAAGGGGAAAGAATTTGAATGGATGGTTCACTATTGAAAATATGCAAATGGTAACAACAAAATCCACGAAAAATGCTCAACATTATTAATCATTAGGAAAATGCAAATTAAAATGACAATGAGATACTACTAAACACTTACTGGCATGGCTAGAGTTGTTTTTAAAACTCTCATTGGGGCGCCTGGGTGGCTCAGTCGGTTGAGCGTCCGACTTCGGCCCAGGTCATGATCTCACGTCCGTGAGTTCAAGCCCCGCGTCAGGCTCTGTGCTGACAGCTCGGAGCCTGGAGCCTGTTTCAGATTCTGTGTCTCCCTCTCTCTCTGACCCTCCCGCGTTCATGCTCTGTCTCTCTCTGTCTCAAAAATAAATAAACGTTAAAAAAAAAATTAAAAAAAAATAAAAATAAAACTCTCATTATCAGGGTGCCTGGGTGACTTAGTGAAGCATCCCACTACGCTCATGTCACAATCTTGTGGTTCACTGGTTTGAGCCCCGTGTCCGGCTCTATGCTGACAGCTCAGAGCCTGGAGCCTGCTTCAGATTCTGTGTCTCCCTCTCTCTCTGTCCTTCCCCTGCTCGCTCTCTCTCTCTCTCTCAAAAATAAAATTATCAAGTGCTGACAAGGAAACAGAACACTTTCTGGTGAAAACATGAATGGTTATAGTCACTTTGGAAAAATTTGGGAGTTTCTTATAAAGTGAAATATGCACTTGCCATACAACTCAGCAATCTCATTTCTAGATATTTACCCAAGAGAAATGAAAACATATGTCCAGATAAAGATTTACATACAAATGTTTATAGCAGCTTTATTCAGAACCACCAAAAACTGAGAACAATCTAAATACACACGAGTCAGTGAAGGAATAAGCAAATTGTTGTACATCCATACAGTGGAGTACTACTCAGCAACAAAAAGGAGCAGGCTACTGGAACACCTGGGTGGCTCAGTTGGTTGAGCGCCTGACTTCGGTTCAGGTCATGATCTCACAATTGGTGGGTTTGAGCCCTGCATGGGGCTCTGTGCTGACAGCTCAGAGCCTGGAGCCTTTGGATTCTGTGTCACCCTCTCTCTCTGCTCCCCCCATGCTCACGCTCTGTCTCTGTCTCTCAAAAATGAATAAATGTTAAAAATTAAAAAAAAAAAAAGAGGAGTAGACTACTGATGCATCTAATGGACAAATCTCAAAAGCGTTATCTAAGTGAAAGAACACAGACACAAAGGCTTTATAATGAATGATTCCATTTATATGACATTTTGGAAGAGGCAATACAGTAGGGACAGAAATCAAATTAGGAGTTGCCAAAAATGGAGGTGGAGTGAGGGAACTCACTAAAAGGACATGAGGGGTGCCTGGGTGGCTCATTCAGTCAAGCATCTGACTTCAGCTCGGGTCATTTTCTCACAGTTAGTGAGTTCAAATCCCACATCGGGCTCACTACTATCAGCACAGAGCCCCCTCTAGATCCTCTATCCCCCCTCTCTCTCTGACCCTCCCCCAAGCCCCCTCTGTCTCTCTCTGTCTGTCTCTCTCTCTCTCTCTCTTTCTCAAAAAAAAAAAAAAAACATTAAAAAATAAAGGGTCAGGAAAGAACCTTTTATGGTCATGGAATTTTCTATATCTTGCTTGTGATGCTGGTTATACAACTGTATATGTTTGTCAGAACTCATCAAACTGTGCATTTGAAGTGTACCGTATGTAAATTGTATCTTACTTACAACATGTGACAGAAACCTGTCTTAGCAATCCAAAATAAGAGGAAAGTAGAGATTAGATTATACTAAGAATACTCAATTGCTGTTCTGAAGAAAATACAACAGGGACCCGGACTCTTCCCTCGTTATAGTCCCTTGGCCATATTGGGTTGACAACCACCTTCTGTTGGTCTCCCTCATCTCTGAGCCCAAAACCGCTCAAATGACAACACATAGCACTTCAAGCAGTGGACATGGTTTTACATACCTAAAATCTAAAAGAGCATAATGACAACCAAAAAACTTTGATTCGGCCCCCAGCTATTCTGGATGCCGACTCGGAATTTTGTTCCCACTACCTGGACTTAGGGTTGTGAAAGATGTAGTATACACACACACAATTGTAATTCGGTACATTGGACTGTTACCAGACTAAATCATTACTACTCATGTGTTTCCAACGGGGACTGCCTTCTCGTTCTGATGATTGTTATTTATTATCTGGGTCACTTGTCTATCCTGTTAACGAAGAAAAAGTGGCATTACCAGCAGTCCGCTTGAAGCCAGGCCAATCAGATCACAACATCACCACATTGTGGAGCATCGTTTGTCCACTAAAAAGGTGTAATCAAAACGTGGAAATAGTTAAACAGTTCTCTGAGGCCACTGCCCCTGTTTGGATGCCTCTGGGATTTAGATTCCAGAATAAGTCATTCTGTACCACGGATCACATCATGAGAGTGAACCAGATTGCCTAAAAAAGAGTATGTTGAGAAGCCAAAGTAGCTGTCACAGAACAAAATCCTCAGAAACATCAATAAAGAGAGCTATGAATAATATCAAAAAATGAAATGACCCGAGAGGCAATAAAAGAGCCAGGTAGGATCATAGAAGCCAGGGGAATAGAGATTCAAGGGCTTATTGGTCCCCTGTGTCAAAATCCATCAGTAAGGTACAGATTGGAAAATGTCCATTAAATATGGCAATGTGGTGGTCAGGGTGATACATACTGAAACCATATTTTGTTGAGTGATAGAATCGGAAACAGGATGGCTGGGGTTTTAAAAGCGTGTCAGGGGGAGATAGGAGATGGTTCTTGCAAGAAACATGGCTAGAAAGGGGAAGAAGAGAGACTGGACTGTAGCTCAAGTGAATGCAGAAAAGAGAGTCTATTTTTAGACTGCCTTCTGTCCTTAATCTCACACTCTCTTCTACCACTTTACCCCAAGTCTGTCAACTTGCTCAAGTCTTGACCATCTAAAAGTTGTTGGAAAGGCCAAAGAAACATGGATCTAGGTAGATAGACATTCCTCAGAATCACACAACATAGGGAAAAGCTGTCCTGTATGAGCAAGAAGCCACTAGTAAGATTGAGAAGTTCTAGAAGCATATCATTATTGCTACAGTGTGGACACCACCAAGGAAATACCAGTCAATGCCACGCAGCATCAGCTGAAAGAAAACAGAAGAACCAGTGGAAACATAAGCATCACCCTATATTAGGAAATATAGGCATCAGCTCTAACTTAACGAGAACATGTGAGCATCAACCTCAGTGACATCCAGAATCCTAGTTAAAGAGAGTCTGGAAGCGTATGAAAATCCAAAGCGTATGAAATGAGAAACCATATGTAAAAGATATGGTTTGCAAATTTACATCTATTACAAGATAATCCTATTTTTGTCAAGACCTAGAAGGTAATATGGATAACTGAAGTCTAAAGGTAATAGGGGAAAAATAATTTTATTTTATTTTTTGATGTTTATTTATTTTGAGAGAGAGACAGAGAGAGATGAGTAAGGGAGGGCCGGGAGCGGCGGGGTGGGGGGAAGAGAGAATCTCAAGCAGGCTCCGTGCTGTCAGCACAGAGTCCGACGCAGGGCTCAATCTCCAGAACCAAGAGATCATGACCTGAGCCAAAACCAAGAGTCGGGAGCTTAACCAACTGAGCCACCCAGGTGCCCCCGGGGAAAAATCGTTTCAAATAGCACTTAAAATGTCTTCCTTTCTTTGATCCTTTTAGTGGAAATTGTAATTAATAAGTGGCATGGTCAGTATTTTGAGTTTCATTTTTGCTTCTGCACGTCTCCTCCCACAGTGCACTAATAAGTAGTAAAAGAGCCAAAGGAAGACAGCTGGCAGGAAGAAAAACAAAATGCTTCGATCTCGCATTTATTGGATAACCAGCCAGTGAAAAACTGAGCATTGGTGGAATGTATCCATATTACAATGTTTACACCAACAATGAAATATCTAAGAATATGCAAAAAGATGTGCAAAGAATAAAAATTTGTTGAGGTTTTGGGGTAAAACAGTTTAAAATAACATTTTAGGGGCGCCTGGGTGGCTCAGTTGGCTGAGCATCCGACTTTGGCTCAGGTCATGATCTCACAGTTTGTGGGTTCGAGCCCCACATCAGGCTCTGTGCTGACTGCTTGCTCAGAGCCTGGAGGCTGCTTCAGAATCTGTGTCTCCTTCTCTTTCTGCCCTTCCCCTGCTCGTGCTCTGTCTCACTCTGTCTCTCAAAAATAAATACATGTAAAATAACATTTTAAATAAACATTTTAAAACATAGGGAAAAAAAGTGACGGTCAAAGGACCATGAAGGGGCATACTAATATGGATCACAGCATTTGATTGAAAATGTTTGCAGTGAAACTAATTTGAGTTCTAGCGCAAAAAGCATAAGCCAAGAAGGACACAGCCCAGCCCACCTTTGTTCTTCTGTGTGTCTTCGTTGGGCCTTGTGCAAGTTGAACCCTCAGGGTTCTTGCCTTACGTGAGGCTTGGCTCTCTCTTCTTACACCCAGTGTCCTCCCAGATTCAGCTGCTTTTTCCATCTCTCAGTTGAACCACCAACTACTTTCTTGAGATTCTCCGCTCCCCCAAGACTGGCACATAGTTGCACTCAAATATTTGCTGAATTAATGACTGAGTAGAACAGTCTGTCCAGCCTCACATTTCTTTGCCGTCCCCCAAATTAGACACACTAATCTTTAAAAGATTAGTGCCACTTATCTTTAACAAACAAGAGAAAATAACAAGCTTGCTCCATCATTGTCCCTATTCCCTAATTTCTGAAACTTCATTGGTTAGCCAATACCCAGCAACCCCTCTCAGGTAGAAACTCCTCTTCGTTTTTAAAAAAAAGATTTTTTTTTTATCTTTAAGTAATCTCTACACCCAACCTGGAGCTCAAATTCACAACCCCGAGATCAAGACTTGCACGCTCCACTGACTGAGCCAGCCAGGCACCCCAGAAACTCTCTCCTTGATCCTGGATTTGGGGCTAAGCTGCTGAGACTCATTGCCAGCCCAGAGCATAGCAGGGCTGGCGTCAATGTTAAGACTGGCCATGATCACCTGGATAAAGAAGGTATTTTTTTCCCTCATTCCAAAGATTCTTCCCCTGTGCTTCAGACGGCCCCAAACCAAGTGTAGAGGCTCTGTCTCCCTCCTCCCTAGCAGCTGGAGCTGGTACCATTATGGCAGATTATTTTCCAACAATGGCCACAACAGTACTCCCTGGTCTACCTGCTCTTCTTATGATATGATTCTGACTCTGCTCCAGTGAGCCTATGTTCCCTCCCCCTTGAATCTGGGATGATGGTGGAGGTGAAGCCATGTGCCTTCTGGGGTTAGGTCACAAAAGGCAAGACAGCTCCTGCTGGGGTCTCTTGGATGGCTTGCTCTTAGAAGGCATGCTATGAAATAGCCCAAAGTGGCCACGTGAAGAGACCACACGGAGAGGCCAGGTAGGGTGCTCAAGGGGACAGCCCCAAGTCAGGCCACCAAGTGGACAGTCATTTCTAGATATGTAAGTGAAGACACCTCCAGATGATTCCAGGCTCTACTCTTTGAGTCATCGAGACTTTGACAAGCCGCTCCCTCTGTGGCCTGTGCAAATTCCTTATCCTCACAAGCCACGAACATAAGAAGATGGTTGTTTTGTGCCATTCAGCTTTAGGAACATTTATGATGTAGTAACAGTAGAACAAAGATTCATCTAAAAGAACTTATTGCGTCCCTAATAGGTGTTAAATATGCATTTTCAGGGCCTACCCAGACCTACTAGTTCTTTCCTATGGAAATCTGAGAGATTCTTTTCCCGATCTTCAGAGGACTTGGCAGCTGCCTCTCCCACTTCTCCTGTAAGACTACTTACCCTCTGTGCTCAGAAAGTCGTTCCCTTGGCCTGGTCCTCTCCATATGATGTGTTGTTTGTCTGCAACACAATAGCTATGTGGTTGCTAAGGCTAGTCCACCCTTCAGTGATTCTGGGATTCTTCACCTATTATTGTAAGTCAATTCTAAGTCAATGTCTAAGCCAAAGCTTTCTGGTTACCACTTGGTTCAGATGGGGAAACTTCCCAGGAGTTTTGATCAGCATGTTGCCTCTGCAACAGATCCCATCTCACTGCCCTTTCTGGCTACATTTGGGGCATAGTTAAAAGCACGTTAGAGCATTATTTTGAGGGGTCATTAGGACACCTGTGTCACCTATAACATTGCCCAGCATGCTATAGGACTCAATGCATAATAATTTTTTGTCCCCTTGCTCTCTTGTTCAAAAGGTCTTAAATTCCCCCATGATGTTCCAGAATATTCTTGTTTCTAATCTGAGAAATATTCTAAGGTCAAAGTCCATTTTCAAAGCCAAAAATGATCGTCATGCTGAGGGATTAGCATTCGATCTGAATTTTTTTTTTTAACTTGAGGGGTCTCCGAGCACATTTTCAGGAGCCCACAAGTTTGTCAACATTTTAAGTATCTCATTTTCAGCACTATGATAATTTTACAAATAAAATTATTTTGCAGTGTTCCTGCAAAATTTAGAGAAATTTTCATAAAGTTCCTTTTAATTTCTTCAGTTGATTTTAATTTAATGCTATTTCTCCTTTAGAGGTCCAGAGGTCCACAGACCTGTTCCCATGGCCCTTAAGGAAGTGTTATTGTTGTTGGGTTGTTGTAAACTGGACCATGTCTTTTTAAATACAATTTTTAAACAATGGTTTCAAATCTGTGGTCATTGACTCTTGAAGGGGCCAAGTCAGGGGAGTTCCTGAATCTATATAGGTTCATCATATTTTTAGACTGAATAAACAATATATTGTACACAGCTTTTCTGTTATTCCTCAAGTACATTTAGATACTATTATAATTATCAATTTAAAGTGCTATTGGGGGTACCTTAGCTCATTCAGTTAAGCCTCCGATTCTTGATTTCTGCTCAGGTCATGATCTCAAAGTTTGTGAGATCGAGCCCCATGTCAGGCTCTGCACTGACAGCACAGAGCCTCCTTGGGATTCTCTCTCTCCCCTCTCTGCCCCTTCCTCCCCTCAAAATAAATAAATAAATAAAAGCATTAAAGTGCTACTGAAAAGTCTTTCATATTCGTTTTGGCAAAATTTATTTTTTCAATCAATAGCTAATGGAATTTGGTAACTATGATAGGGGAATACAGAAACTATTTTCCACGTGAAAAGGGTCCTTCTGCTCAAAAAAGGTCAAGCGTCATTTCCTACTCATCTACTCGTTCTGTTGAAGATGACGAATTCAGGCGACCACCCTAGGGAACCAAGGGAGATTTCAGAATTACAGCTTCTAATAAGAAGATTACTTAACCATACGTAATATTCATAATATTCAACAAGGGAAAACAAGAATTATTTCATAACATAGGCCACATTATAATACAGAGATCCAACCAGGGTGTGTGTGTGTGTGTGTGTGTGTGTGCTCGTGTGAAACACAGGGCTGTGTTTTCATACAGATCTCTGATGTAACAACACGTGACAAGATGGCAAATGGCTGGCAAATTTAGCCTATAAATACCTCACCTCACCCAACACTGAATTGATTAAGATATTCTTCACAGGAAATATTCATTTCAAAAGTAAAAAAAAGGATTACTGTTCAAATAAGCCCTTGTTTCAGATAGCTTTTATTTTCCCACACTTACATGACAAAGAATAATTTAGCTAATCTTTTCCTATGGTATTTCTGGCTTATTTCTTAAACAGAAGGGTTCCTGTTTTGAGAAAATTCATAAATGTCCACTTTTCTTTCAAAAACCTGGGTGACCTCTAATATTATTTCAATTTTACAGGGGGTGGAGGGAGGAGTGGCCAATGGGAATCACGTAAAAGTTATTGGTTTGCTGCCATTATAATGAAAACCATGTGTACAGGGAAATTTACAGCCATAAATCTCTCAGTGCACATAACTTCTAATTAAAACCTCATAACAATCTTTTTCAAATAATGAACACAACTTTGAGATCGAGTTTAATTTCATTATTTCAGAAATGGACATGAGAACCGTGTGTCTGGGAATATGTTGCTCCGATACTATGACGAGGATACCAGAAGAGAACATCATAGCCCCCATATCACAAAAAAATGCAGGAGGCAGGAGGTTGTTGGCTTTGAAAACCAGCATTTATTGCACAGAACAAACATCCAGTGGGTTTCAGATATACTATTTGGTTAGAAATTTAGATAACCAGTCTCTCCAGGAAGAGAGACAGAATTACTCTAGACAGAATTAATATTAAATTGCATTAAAATTATCTAAGCTTTGCTGAAAACACACCTCACAGTATATGCTGTTATGTGGGTCCAGGAGAAGAAGTGCATGTACTGATGAAACCGTGATCCCATTCTTTGAATCTCGACAGCCAGCCTGCCTCTTGGCAACTCTTTCTGGCCAGTCCAAATAGTGCTAAACAAATTCCATGGAGGACAAGTGTCTTTCCAGAGGAAGACAGATTGTATAAGAGGCGTACAATAAAGTCTCAATGATTCCAGGTTACAGCAAATTTCAACAACATTCCATGAACAATGAAGAAAATATCTCCTTTCAGTTAGAATCCTAACGAGAAAACAGTAATTTGGCCCTTAAAATGGTATGTTTACTGCCTTTCTTATGGACGATTGTTTCTGATCTCAGTCGGACAATATTGATAATGGTAATAAACATGTTTATTCTATTGGTTTAAATGGAGCACTTATTCTGCCCTAAGGAGCCCTCTTTTAACTCCTTTTCCTTCTCCTGAAAGTCATGGTTAATCAACAAGTGTAAATCACTGTTAAAATACAGTAAATCTAATGGGTGTATTACTTGCCTTTTAACATCAAGTTAACTCATCAACTATGAATATACTCTAATGGTAGTTGATAGAAATTATAAATGATACTTTTACTGAAGCAAAAGAACATTTAACCACAGGTAATACAGGTGATAAACTTCTAGCACCAGCTCAGCAAAAATATATGCAACTGCCTCTATGCCAATGCAAACAGAATTTTATTGAGTGCACCTGATTTTCAGCCCCTTTCAGTATTCCCTTTTAATAGCTTAATAAGGACCAGTTATAGCCTAGCTAGCTCCTGCACATGTGCTTAAAATTCAGAAAGCTCCATCGGACAAGCTTATCAACGTATAGAAACTCATCAAAAGCAGCGTAACATGGATTTAATGTTTGAAGAAAAAGAAAAAACTATTTTTAAATTAACCTGGCCCTTTGTTGTAAATTATTTTCACAATCTGCTTAGAACATCTAAGGCCCGGCCTATCAAAGGGTTCCCAAGACCCTTAATTCAGGCCTGGCCTTTCTGTGAAAGAGCTCAAGCTGCTGGCTGCAACAAGGACTCCGGGATTACAACTGAAGGAGGGTACCTAAGAGTGATCATTCTTCGCAAACATCTGCAGCCATTGAGAGGCGACCTGCTCTGAGGGCCGGGGAGCAGGCCATTATGGTCTGGCCTTCTCTGTCCTCTCTCAGCTGCAGGCACACACGAGTGCCAGGTGCAGAAGCCTCGCTCAAGAGGAGACTATAGACTGGGGTAATGGTCACGGCGATTATGAACTGATAATTATTCCCTCCCTATTTCCTTGTTTCAACCAACCGGTTGCTCCGCTGACTATTTTCTCTTTATTGCCGAAAATGGTATCCTATGGCTAGGGGCTGATTATATCTTTCTTTCTGGCAAGACGTTCATTTCAAGATTATGTAGCATGTAGTTTGTTAGA
This sequence comes from Panthera pardus, assembly GCF_024362965.1. Taxonomy (NCBI): domain Eukaryota; kingdom Metazoa; phylum Chordata; class Mammalia; order Carnivora; family Felidae; genus Panthera; species Panthera pardus. The sequence goes on from NW_026527002.1 coordinate 19,441,774, forward strand.
TTGGACCTATTAGCCACAAATCTTAACAGGGGAAAGTTGCAGGATTAATGCAAAATATTATACCCTTTTTATTTTTCAACTATAACTCCATATGTGGTCCACCTGATTTTTTTTTTTTTTTTTTTTGCCCGTATTGGTTGAGCATGCTCTCAGTTTATCTTTGTAGCGCTTGCTTCATTTTCACTGAAACAGACCGAAGAAGCTGTATTTCATTTCTGCTCACCTACTAAAGTACACCACTATGCTTGCCTTCACAAATGTGGCACAACTTTTATACGACACGATAAAATAAGCATTTTTATAGTCGTGTCCTCTATGGCCAAACACTAATTAAAAACAGGATGGAGCTTTTATTTCCCCCATTAGAGATATGAGAGCCAAAGTGTGTCAGTAGAACAATGGTTTTCATTGCTACACAGCGTCGTTATTTAAAGGCTGTCTGAATACAAGAGTTTCAAATGAATGTTATACAAGTAACAGGGGCTACCCAGTGATGTTACCTTAAGAGACTATCTGCCAAAATTGAGTACCGTAAAAGAAAGAAATTTGGAATTCAATGCTTAAACACTAAATAATTGAAACAATTGTAAAATGGCACAGGGCTCTCACACAAGTGAACGTATTCTTTCATCCGGAATCTCCAACTTACCAGTTTGCCAAGTTTTCATTAGTAGAAGAACATTTCAATCTTACAGATAATTGCAACCAACATCAGTGACATCTTAAAAAGCGATTTAACATTTCTGGAAATTTTGAATCGTATGAGGGGAGAAATTTGTTTTTCATCATTTCGTTCTTTTCCCCAAAGGGTGAAGAAAAAACACCTAGTTGGGAATATTAAAATCATGAAATAGTCAAGCATATTTTCTAGATCTAAAATAACTCTGCTACTTTATGAATATTAACTATATTATGTAGAAATCGGTTTGTTCACCAAATTATTATATTTATATTAAATTAAAAAAAAATCTTATCAGGCAGTTTAAAAGTTACTACTTGAATTTCTTTCTAAAACTATAAGTAAAAGGGGTGCCTGGGTGGCTCAGTCGGTTGAGCGTCCGACTTCGGCTCAGGTCATGATCTCAGGGTCTGTGAGTTTGAGCTCTGCGTTCGGCTCTGTGCTGACAGCTCAGAGCCTGGAGCCTGCTTCGGATTCTGTGTCTTCCTCTCTCTCTGCCCCTCCTCTGCTCATGCTCTGTCTCTCTCTCTCTCTCTCTCTGTCAAAAATAAATAGACATTAAAAAAAATTTTTTTTAATAAGTAGGAGCTCATATCGTTGAGCTTCATGGAATCCAACACCTCTTTCTTAACCTTTTCTAGAATATGAGAAGCAGAGCAAGACTCTAAAGAAAAAGAATATTTTTAAATGTACTCTACTGTGTCAAATGAATTCAGAAAGCACTTTAAAAAAAAAAGAAATGGATTTGAGAAGAAAAGAGAAATACAAATTTCATTGACTATTCTGCTCTATGAAATATTATCTACTATTCTCTGTTAGGATTGTATATTCCATATGACATTATTTTCTCTCTCTCCCTTGCAGTGTGGAAATGTTTCCATATGTTAGAGGTTGGTCTCACCATTTCGCTGAGGGAAATAAATAAAACAAACAGAATTTTGTGGCCAACTTGAACATAAACACCAAATAACCAGCATCAGGTACACATCCAGCCCTCACAGTCCCTCAGAGTTAGCTGTCCCGGCTCTTCAATAGCCTGGACTCTGTCTTGGCTAAGACTGGCTTGTGAATTTTCCATTCAACACCAGATTGTTAAGGATTCCACTAGGATTTCTATGTGAGTCTATTATTATTGAGTCTAAGATGTATATATTGTGAGTGTCTAATGCACATACTGTATTAACTCTGATTCAGATATGTAGGTGGTTTCACACACCTCTTAATCTAAGGTAGAGAGTGATTAAAAAAATTTTTTTTAATGTTTGTTTATTATTTGTTGAGAGACAGAGACAGAGTGTGAGCAGGGGAGGGGCAGAGAGAGAGGGAGACACAGAATCCGAAGTAGGTTCCAGGCTCTGAGCCGTCAGCCCAGAGCCTGACACGGGCTCGAACTCACAGACTGAGAGATTATCACCTGAGCCTGTCAGATGCTTAACCGACTGAGCCACCCAGGCACCCCCGTAGAGAGTGATTTAAAAATTGACCAAAGACACTTTTTCTTTTTCAAATTAAAAACGTGTAATGCGGGGCGCCTGGGTGGCTCAGTTGGTTGGGTGTCCGACTTCGGCTCAGGTCATGATCTCGCGGTCCGTGAGTTCGAGCCCCGCGTCGGGCTCTGTGCTGACAGCTCAGAGCCTGGAGCCTGTTTCAGATTCTGTGTCTCCCTCTCTCTGACCCTCCCCTGTTCATGCTCTGTCTCTCCCTCTCTCAAAAATAAATAAAAACGTTTAAAAAAATTAAAAAAAAAAAAAACGTAGAACGCTTTTAATGTATGAAAACACAGTATGAAAATACTGTGTAGGTCACTAGGCCAGGAGTAGCAAGTTCCTGTTTATTTTAGTATTTGCTCTTATTCTTCTGCCCACGTCATTTTCAGCAAACAAAGCAATATGGTTTTTAAATTCTGATTTCTACAAGAATATAGGATTGCCATATTTCTGGGTGTAGATCCAAGATCACCACGTCTGTAAGTGCACTGAATTCTTGCAGCTTCTTTTTACACGGCAACGTGAATGTCACCTTTAGGCCAAAGTGCTTCGGCTCTGGCACCCTAGACCTCTGCTCTGGTGCCGATATTCATTGCATGGAATGTTGACTAACCTGAAACCATTGATTATTTTATGAAAGTGGCTTCCTCACGTACGCCTTTGGGATGTTTTTTCCCCTCACTTTTTTGTTTTACCCCCTTATTGTCTCATTGCGAACCAATCTGGAGATAATATCGTTGAACGTATTCACTTTGTGGAGAGTTGTGTAAACAGCATGGAGCCGCCCAAGTGCGCCAAGTGCTTGGCATGCTCTTCTGTCGGTGTACAAACTGCAGCACACCAGGCCGGCCGGATCTGACACGCAGCATCACCTACTGCGAGCAAATTTGGCTCCTTTGACTGCCCATAGCCCCACTACGTCATAACCGGACAATTACCCTTAACTACTTTTTGAAAGTAGTATATGCCGTCTGTCACATTATGGGGCATGATTTTTTTTTTTTATGTTTATTTATCTTAGAGAGAGAGAGCAGGGGAGGGGCAGAGAGAGAGGGAAACACAGAACTTGAAGCAGGCTCCTTCCTGGCTCCGTGCATTTAGCACAGAGTCCGGACGTGAGGCTCGAACTCACAAACGGTGAGATCATGACCTGAGGCGAAATCAGATGCTTAACCCAGGTGCCCCAAGGAGCATGATTTTTGCTTCTTGCTATCTTCAGAGGGATACCAGAAATGGGGGATGCTAAGCACTGTAAAACATGGAAAAACCTCAGAGGGAAGCTCTATTTTCACTTGTTTGTTAGGAATGTGTTCACTGGTTAAGAATGCTAGTAATATGGAGAGAATTCTCAGAACTTTCTGGTAAAATTCCATATATATATATATATATATATATATATATAGGAGTTAAAGAGATTCAGTTATAGGCATCCAGTATGGTTCAAAACCAAACACTGTGGCTGTGGATTTGATCTGGGTAGTCTTTAAAGAGACAGTGTTAAGTGGGTAAGTCTTTAGTTTAACCTCTCTTAACCTCTTCGCTATGTGTGAGTTGCCATTTTCTTAGTCCTAATGATGTCACAGTGTATTTTCACTCTAAACTTTCAAACCCAGATGCATGATTTTCAAATCTACATTACCTTCTCTCCGCCCTAGAAGTACCCATACCGTGCCTCATTTATGAAAAACAAATAATTATTTTGCTTACTTTTTTGTGTTAACTTGATGTCTTGGGTTTCGACATGTTCTCTGGTAATTTAGTGAGTTCTCCAGATTCCCAAGATTTTCACTTTTCTGAAAAAGGATCCATTTATAAGGTACTGATTTTATAAGAATTTCAGTTTTATCTTACAGTTTTTAGTGACCAACATTAGAATAAGCTTACAACCTGAGATTCCTGTGGTGTAGACAATGACACCACTGTCTGTCCAGCACTCAACTTCTTCTGGAACTACTTCTTCTTCAACTCCAACAATGTGGGTCCAAGAAACAGGGTGGTGACTTTATAGGCCTCTGTCACCCACCCCTCAAACACAGGGCCACCATTGATGGGTCCAGAAGTGGGCACCTGACTCAAAATGACCAGTCAGATCCCTTCCCTGGGCCTCCTGAACTGAACCCAATGTGGGGAGTTGGCCTTTCTCTGGTGGTGGAAACTACACGATGTGAAACTCAGTGGCTTTTAATGATCATGTTCTCTGCCCCATGAGGAGGAGGTGGAGGAGATGAAACTTACCAGTAGAGAAATTAAAAGATAAGAGATAGAATGAAAGACAGCCATTATGTCCCTAGGCTCAGTTGTTCCTAAGACCTAATCATATCTTTACCCTTATGATTTAGCTCTTCATCCCTTCCCTTCAGTTGATGCCTCTGCCTTTCTCAGCTACTGCAAAGATGGCTTTCTATTACAACTGAAACAAGTGTTATTAATACCCTTGTGCTAAATTCTTTTTTTTTTTTAACGTTTATTTATTTTTGAGACAGAGAGAGACAGAGCATGAACAGGGGAGGGTCAGAGAGAGGGAGACACAGAATCTGAAACAGGCTCCAGGCTCTGAGCTGTCAGCACAGAGCCCGACGCAGGGCTCGAACTCATGGACCACGAGATCATGACCTGAGCCGAAGTCGGATGCTTAACCGACTGAGCCACCCAGGCGCCCCCCCCCTTGTGTTAAATTCTAAGTAATACAGATTTTGAAAATAAGAAAGCTATGATTAAAATGGGAACTGAATCATGGGAATGCAAACCGGTGCAACCACTCTGGAAAACAGTATGGAGTTTCCTCAAAAAATTAAAAATAGAACTACCCTACAACCCAGCAACTGCACTACTAGGTATTTATCCAAAGGATACAGGAATGGTGTTTCAAAGGAGCACATGCAGGGGTACCTGGGTGGCTCAGTCGGTTGAGCATCCGACTTCAGCTCAGGTCATGATCTCACTGTTTGTGGGTTCGAGCCCCACATCAGGCTCTGGGCTGACTGCTCGCTCAAAGCCTGGAGCCTGCTTCAGATTCTGTGTCTCCTTCTCTCTCTGCCTCTCCCCTGCTCATGCTTTGTCTCACTATGTTTCTCAAAAATAAATAAATGTAAAAAAAAAAACCAAAAAACAAAAAACAAAAAAAAACAAAGGGGCACATGCACCCCCATGTTTATAGCAGCACTATCCACAATAGCCAAAAGATGGAAAGAGCCCAAATGTCCATCGATGGATGAATGGATAAAGAAGATGTGGCATATATATGTAATGGAATATTACTCAGCAATCAAAAAGAATGAAATCTTGCCATTTGCAACAACATGGATGGAACTGAAGGGTATTATGCTAAGCAAAATAAGTCAGACAGGGAAAGACAAATATATGATTTCACTCATATACGGAATTTAACATACAAAACAGATGAACATAAAAGAAGGGAAACAAAAATTATATAAAAACAGGGAGGGAAACAAGCCATAAGAGACTCTTAAATACAGAGAACAAACTGAGGGTTGCTGGAAGGGTTTTGCGTTGGGGGGACGGGCTAAATGGGTGAGGGGCATTAAGGAGGACACTTGTTGGGATGAGCCCTGGGTGTTATATGTAATGATGAATCACTAAATTCTATTCTTGAGATCATTAATACACTATATGTTAACTAACTTGGATGTAAATTTTAAAAATAATAATAATAAAATGGAAACTGAAACTTCTTGACATTGGTGTTTATTTTCGTTTACTCTTAGACAATAATAAAGGAATAGACTGTGAACAAATCTCAGAATTTCCAAGGTGTCCTGCCCATTTTGTCCTTGCCTCCCAAATCCTGTATCACATATAGTGAGAATCAATAAAACAGCAATTATTTGGTCTTTTCTATTTTCTCAGTACTGGCAGGGATATAAAAGAAAAATAAAATATGTTCCATTTGATTACATTTGCCTTATATTACTCACTTAGTAAGGAGTTACTGCCTTGGTAATTTGGCTAGGGTCACATGGGTAGTAAATTTAAAATTAAGCCAAGATTTAAATACAGGAATTATCTCAGTGTCTAGTTTTTGTGTTTTTTTTTTAATCACCAACCATGCATTATTCTTTTCTAACCAAGCATGTATCTTTCCTCTCCACCTCAATATTTTATTTTGACAAATTTCCAACCTCAAGAAAAGTTGAAAGAATAGAACAATGAAAAATCCATACAACCTTTATCTAGATTCACCAATTGTGGTACATTTGCTCATTCTCATGGTAGGTAAGAGATAGATAGATGATAGATACATAGATAGATAGACAGACAGATAGATGCTAAGCTATTTGAAAGTAACTTTCAGATATCACATTTTACCCCTAAATACTTCAGTGTGTGTTTCTGAAGAATCTAGGCTGAACAGACTTCTTCCACCTGTTTCACCTTTCTTGGCATTAACATTTTTGAGAGGTCCGGGACAGTCATCTTATAAACTATCTTGCAGTTTGGATTTGTCTCATCATTTCCTCATGGTTAGACTCAGATTAAACATTTTTGGCAAGAATAGAGACTCACATCAGGAGGCATATGAATCTGTATGTTTGATAGTGATGCTGCTAATTTGATCACTTGGTTAATATAATTTATATTAGCTCTGCCACTTAAAGGTGCACTTATTGGGGTGCCTGGGTGGCCCAGTCCGTTGAACAACTGACTTCGGCTCAGGTCATGATCTCAAAGTCTGTGAGTTTGAGCCCCGCATCAGGCTCTGTGCTGACAGCTCAGAGCCTGGAGCCTGCTTTGGATTCTGTGTCTCCCTCTCTCTCTGCCCCTCCCCTGCTCACACTCGGTCTCTCTCTCAAAAATAAATAAATATAAAAAAAAATTTTGTCAATAAAGGTGCACTTATTTCTTTGTAATTGTTATTTTAGCATCAATTGCTATTTCTTGCCTCAATCAATTATTATGCTGATCATAAATAATAATTTTCTTTTTTTTATTTTTTAATGTTTATTTATTTATTTTTAAACATTTATTTATTTTTTATTTTTTTTAACGTTATTTATTTTTGAGGCAGGGAGAGACAGAGCATGAACTGGGGAGGGTCAGAGAGAGGGAGACACAGAATCTGAAACAGGCTCCAGGCTCTGAGCTGTCAGCACAGAGCCCGACGCGGGGCTTGAACTCACGGACCGCGAGATCATGACCTGAGTAGAAGTCGGATGCTTAACCAACTGAGCCACCCAGGCGCCCCTTTAATGTTTATTTTTGAGAGAGAGACTGATAGAGCACAAACAGGGGAGGGACAGAGAGAGAGGGAGACACAGAATCCAAAGAAGTTTCCATCCAAGCTCCAAACTGTCAACATGGAGCCCAACATGCGGGCTTGAACTCACAAGTCTCGAGTTCATGACCTGAGCTGAAGTCTAACGCTTAACCGACTGAGTCACCCAGGTGCTCCTTTAATTTTTTTTTAATATTTATTTGAAAGAAAGGGAGGGAGAGTAAGAGTTGGGGGGGGGGGGGAGAGGGGGACAGAGGATCCAACGCAGGCTCCTCGTTGACAGCACAGAGACCGATGTGGGGCTTGAACCCACGAACCATGAGATCATGACCTGAGCTGAAGTCAGACACTTAACTGACTGAACCACCCAGGTATCCTATAAAATAATAATTTTCTAATTGTATTCCACATTTTATTAGTTAAAATATTTCTGCAGAGAAGAGCTTTTGGTCGCTGACTCCTCACCTGTGTTTGACTATCATCATGAGATTGTGGATTAATTTTTATTGAATGTATTCTGATCCATTAGTACTATTACTCATTTTGATGCTTGAATTATTCCAAATGTGACCAGTGGAAGCCCCCATTAAGCTAGTTTCTGTGTTCTTTTGACATGCTGTCATTACTCTTTGAGCATTTTCTTTCTTTTTTAGCCCAAAATGTTCGAGGCTTACCTCGTACTTCCCTATTCCACACATGAAATCAGCCATTTTCCCCTGGAGTCTTGGTCCCTGCACTGGGGAATGGAATTAGAGACTGAGATGGGTGCTGGAGATGCTCATTGCTTCTGGAATGTTCCTGCTCCAGGCTCTTACAACGGACTGAGCTATGAGATGATTTTTTTACAAATGACTTCATCCTTATGCTTCCAATTCAAATCTTATACCATAGATTTTTACTCTTTTCATGGCATATTTCTATATCCACACACACTCCTAGTTCCCAGTGATATCGACATTATTTACTCATTTGCTCTATTCTGCAATACATATAAAATCAGTTAATAACTTCAATGCCATCAATAAATCTGCTAAGTTCAAGTTTTCTTTGCAGTTCTTGTCTTAGAATATGTGCTAATAACAGTACTGAACCAGAAGGCTGGGTACCCCAGGTGGTCACATGCTCGTTCTGAGATGTAATTTCTATCTATTAATCAATCAATCTATCTATTGCAGCCCTTTCACATCATGACCTCCTCATTCTTGAATTCTGGACTTTCATCTATCTTTATTTTAGCTCAGCTATGTTTCTAAGTAACTTTTGCAGGGCGATGTGTATTTTCTGATATCTTGCCACATCACTGAATTCTTTCTGCTGTCTTTATGCATGAGTGAAAATTTGGATCTCCTTGTCCATTTATTCAGTTATTCCAAATATGTTATAAATTTGATGCTATTACTAAGTGGAGTTTTATCCTGCTGTTCTTCTGATTATAATAATAGAGATCAGTGTATTTGTTTTGAACAAGGCTACATTATTAAATCGTCCTAGAGTTCAAATAGTTTTAATTTTTTTTTTTTTTGCTTTTCTGAAAGATAAATATATTGTCTGAAAATACAGACACTCTTCTACTTAAATAGTATAGGTAAATGAACCAAAAACTTGTTCACTAGTCCCAGTATCTGTCAGTGCAAATTGACAGCATATGGCCACTGTTAACAACATCCAATGGAGGCAAGAAGAGTTGATGTACTTTTGCTCAGGTGTACTAAAATCTGTTAACACATATAGCACTGGGTTTAAATACATGTTATACCAGCAGAAACAAAATCAAATGCAAGGACTATAAAAAAAAAAAGCCTTGAAAGGAATGTAAGATAAAATTAGACTAAGTGAATTATTTAGTAGCAATTGCCTTTGTCTTTAATAAATTAAACACTGATAAACTACCGGAGTTAGGGAGAAGGATAGCAAAGCAAAAGCAAGCTAAGTAATTTCCCCAACATTACCAATATATTCTTGATTTGGGTTATTAAAGAAACAGATTCCTTAACTTGCAGATCATTGCCAAATGCTAATGTGATGTGTATTTGCTATCTTGTTTGAGAATATTCAACTCTGCTATTGAAAACAAGCAAAATAAATGAGATGGAGGAAACCCACAAGAAGGGTTAAGCATAGTCATTAAGCAAGCAGTTTATGAGCTATACATGAAACACACAGGATGCGTTAATTGCAGATAATAAGTAAGCAGGAAGCTTGAGAGAAATAGGCAGCATACACAAGATTTATTAAATGTAAAATGTTAGTAACCTCTAAGACATGTTAAAAATATACAAAATAAATGGAAGCTGCAACAGAACAAACAAGAATGATAGTTTAGACAGAAAGGGATGGAAAGACCAAAAGGATAGTTTAGACAGAAAGGGATGGCTTTAGGAATCCAAAAGGATCATGAATCAGGCAGTGTGGCCCTTCCACTCTGTACCCTAACCTAAGTATATTAACTCTCCCTTCCTTTTCCCCTGCCTCTCACTGCGTGTTTTTAACTGATTTCAGAAACTGTGCAATTTGAGCATTTAAGTTGATCTGTGAACTTCTCTGTTCCATGTCTGTTAGGTCAATTTGTCCAGCTAATACATTTGCAGGTTTTGTTGTACAAGGGTTATTTCCCATGTGACAGCAAAATTAAGGACAAGCATATTAATTCCTATAATTCTTTGAAATCATTTAAAAGGCAAAATCTCTACTAAGTTTTAATCTAAAAGTCTAATCATTCTTTTATAAGGTAAATGAATTACCAAAGAAAATTAAAAGTAAATGCTTGGCCAAACATAAATCAAGCAAATATCATCCAAAGAAAGCACTTTTGTAATACGGACGTATTAGCGAATCGACTTGAAGAGTTCCTCAGTTCTCAAAGCTTGCATCGTGTCTCCCAAAACTGAGGAGGAGGAATTGGAGTTGTGTAGAATGTGTCAGGGATCATACATAATCTGCTACCTGTGCTAGCCAGGGAGTGGCCAGTAGCAAACAACTCTTTCCAGTGGAAGGAATGCCGGCCTTCAAAATGTCATCTCTTTTGCACTGGAAAAGTACATAAGCATGATCCAGCTGAATTTTTTTTTTTTTTTTTTGATGTGTACTTATTGAGAGAGAGAGCATGTGTGCGCATGAGCGGGAGAAAGGGCAGAGAGGGAGGAAGACGCATAATCCCAAGCAGGCTCTGCACTGTCAGGGCAGAGCCCCATGGGGGGGCTCAATTCCACGAACCGTTAGATCATGACCCGAGCTGAAATCAAGAGTCAGACACTTAAGCTACTGAGCCACCCAGGCACCCCCCCCCCAACTGAATTTTAAAAGAACCTGAGAAATGTAAGAATGATTAATATCAGAAAACTTAATAATGTTACAAATCAGCTGTCAAATTAAACAGATAAATAAACTAGATGAAAAAATTAATAGAAACAACAAAAAGTTACTTGATAAAAATAGAACACATATACCTAGTTTTTTATAATGATCTATAAAAATGTAAGATCAAAACTTCTGCAAAGTATATTGCATAGAACTTTTCTTGTTGCTCCAGGATTAGTGACAATCATCGTCTCTGTTGAAAATAAACAGCATGAAGTACCCACATTCGAATGAGCAACACCAGAGTCGGGTCCAAACAATCCCACAACCACCACCTTTACAAAGAAGTGGAGAAATCAAACATCTGAACCCTACGTTGCCCTACCCCCACCCACTGGTCTAGGAAAAGAACTGGGACACAGAGTAGGGCCATTTGGGTCATCAGCCTTAGAGAGTTGCCGAGTTCATGAAATGAGATGGTCTTTCCCCGGAGGGAGGCAGGGCACTGAGGGGAACCCCTGATACAGACTGGAGAGCCTATAGAAAGGGACATTGGCATCTGCTGCCACTCGGGTGCTCTGTAAGCCATAGGACCCGACCTTTTGTCTGCTTCTCATCTTGACACTTCTGGAAACAAGAAGCTTGTTGGACAACTCACTGGGGCAGGACAAGAAAAACTTGTGTAGAGTGTCAGGGAAGAAGACAGTCTGGCCCTCTGCTTTGGTCTTTGTGCTCCCAGAAGACGGGGTCCATGGCTCCATAAGAGGAGCACTGAAGGTGGAGAAGATGTTGCATTATTACAATCTCTGCTAATAGATAGACCCTGACATAGCCATAGAGAGGCCTGGGAATTCTCCCTACTACTAGGATAGTACCTTGCTCGGAGTACGTGCTCTACATTTCTTAAATAATAAAGAGACGATCAAACCATCAAATTACCTTTTTGGTATATTTGCATGGGACTTATATTTCAAGATGCATTTCAATTTTGTGTTTATTTCCTATTTCTCTTCCTACTTTATAACTTTCTTGAGACCAAAGACTAGGTTCTAACCTTTCACTGTATCCCAGAGAAGCATCTTAATTAGTGCTTTGGACAGAGCCACTAGAGAAGTGTTTCTGAATGAGTAAATAGATGAAAATAAATACTGGCCTGAATCAACTAATCACTGGCCCCACATTCCAAGCTCAGAACTTGATACTGCTATTACTGCTTTTGGTTTTATCTGATAATCTTAGTATAAAAGTTCAGATAAAAGACCACCATTTCTTTTTTTTTTTAATTTTTTTTTTAATGTTTATTTACTTTTGAGACAGAGAGAGACAGAGGATGAACAGAGGAGGGTCAGAGAGAGGGAGACACAGAATCTGAAACAGGCTCCAGGCTCTGAGCTGTCAGCACAGAGCCCGACGCGGGGCTCGAACTCACGAGCCGTGAGATCATGACCTGAGCCGAAGTCGGACGCTTAACCGACTGAGCCACCCAGGCGCCCCAAAAGACCACCATTTCAAGTGGCAATAAAGCCCACCTAAAAATTCCCTTAGTCCCATATCTCCATTAAGATACTGCCCTATCTCTCGCCATCCTCCTACTGTGGATGATTTCTTTAAAAAGAGTTGTCTGTGTTTGGATGAAGTGGTGATATTTACTTTGAGAGAAAAAAAAGAAAACAGAAAAATAAGTTGGAGTAGGAGAGGAGGGGGTAGGGATCAGTTCATATACTCATTTGAGCTATGTTGGGTTGGAGATACCTGTGAGGCACCCAGGGGGAAATGCCAGGTGCGCTGTTATGTGGTCAGCTTACTCTCCACTCCCTCACTTATCCTTCTTGCTACACCCACAAATGTCCAATCCCTGTTTCCACCTACATTTTTCCATAACAGACGTCAAATAAATGTTAACTGAATCAGACAAAGTCATTCAACATTTGTCTTATTACCTACCCTCTTCTAATATTCCATGATTTTCTTCCTTTTGTTATTTTCTCCTTCCTTCCTCTTCCTTCCTTCTGTTCTTTCCTTCCTTCCTTCCTTCCTTTCTCCTTTTTTTCCTTCTTTGAAATTCATCTCTATTTTATGGATATTATTGAATATTATATTAAATAAACTTTATAAATACAATTTTATATGTTTTTACCTAAAGCTGTTTCTTTATAAATCACTTCGTAAAAATTAGAAAGTGATTATAAAAATCAGAAAGGACATCTGTGAGATTATATATTACAGTAAAAGGAATTCGTTAATTTAAAAAGTTGGGGAGCCATTCTAATCTACTTTAACTATTTTCCAAAGAGTTCAAGTACACACAGTAGATACATCATTGAAGAAACAAACACACCTACTGGGCACATAACACTCTTGTCGTTTTCTTACCACAATTTGTTTAATGTTGTATCATGTTCTACAATTAAGGTTTTAATACACACACGCACATACGCTCGGACAGTCAGTGAAAGTGACATTTACAAGTCTTCCCAATCAGCTGCATATTCCCCTGAGTAAATAAAATAACCTCTTAGATTTTTTAAAGAAAGAAGCATTTGGGATTTCTTCAGAAACTTAAACAATAACCAGAGAATGAATTTATGCTCCAACTATTCAAGCCAGCATTTAGAATTCCATGTACTTCAAAATGTGTACAATTTTAATTAAGTCCTAAATCACTTTAGATGAAAGTATGCAAAGAAAATTATTTTCTGACTACAAAATCATAGGGATTTAGCTTGGCTCCCTGAGGTCTGTACAAATCACTTAATCCCTTTTCCTCAGTTTCTGATTGGAGGTTCTATCCCTACCATATAGACACAGGATGACCAAATACTCTAACATCTGTAATGGGCTTTGAAGTTCGGGTAATACGGATGTACTGGTTGGGGACCAGCACTATTGTTTTCGTTGTGTTTCATTACTTTCCTGACTCAGGGTCTCTGTTGATGGGAGCCCACAACAAAGGATTCATGGTGTGTGTGCTTCTAACTGCCACATTAGCGGCTGCTTGTGTTTACACACAAAACACCCACTTACTGGGAAATCAGTCCGAACTATTATTATTTGATATTTTTCAAATTTTCCATTCTTTTAAGTTGCCTTCAGAGAGAGTCACCAGAATTATTTCATGACTATTATTTGCTCAGAAATGCTCTTAATGTACACACTCTACATTGGCTAACAATACTTATTTCACACATATGATGTGGACCAAAAAAAAAAAAATTGTGGCATTTTACAGCCTGCCAAATGAATAAAAAAGGGATGTCATCAAAAAGGACCGATATTTAAAATATGTATACATGATGAGATCAAATATTGCCAAATCAATGTGACTTTCTGAAATCTCAGTAAAAATGAGAGCAGAAAGACTATTTTATTGACATCCATTAGAAGGATGTTAATAAAATAAGACATATTTCTCTTTTCCTTTCTTTGTCAATTTCCATGTCAGAATGATGCAAAGGTTTATGTTCCAAACTGAAGCCAAGTATCACCTTTTATTACTGTTGAGGTTTTAAGGAATTTTGCCAGACTTTTCATAGAACTCGCATAGTGCCTTCACTGGCAATAAACAAACAAACAAACAAACAAACAAACAAACAAACCTGGGTGGCTCAGTTGGTTAAGCCTCCAACTTCAGTTCAGGTCCTAATCTAACCGTTCGTGAGTTCGAGTCTTCCATGGAGCTCCCTGCTGTCAGTACAGAGCCCACTTTGGATTCTCTGTTCCCCTCTCTCTTTCTGCCCTCCCCCACTCTCTCTCATGCACTCTCTCAAAAATAAACATTTTAAAAATAAAGAAATAATAAAAAAGTAAATTTCATAAAATGAGTTTGTCATACAAATAAGGCCTCATTTAAAGTATTAATCTATTTAAAATAATACCAATTTATTATTCCTACCTAACATTTATTCTGAAAATTTTAAACTAATGATAATTAAAATTATTTTTAGTTAAGATGAGATACAGTAATACATTAATATGAATCATATTGAATGCATTCTACACAGAGAAAAAATGAATCTAGTCACATCAGTGTAGTCTTACTAGGAAACTACACATGTATTCAAATGGTATAGTTTGAAATAGTTTTGTAGCTATTATTTGTATTATTTGTATCATTATTTGCTAAAGTCCTAAAATATGAATGAATGAATGAATGAATGAATAAACAAGTGAATTGCCTTCAGAGAGTATGTGATTTTTTAATATAAAAATGATAATAAATAGTGATTCCTCAAGAGTAGTTTCAGAAAAGACAGGACCATTAGAAGCACACTCTGGTGACTAACAAGGGTCTGGTGAACGATGGAGAAAATGTGAATTGTTGGCTGAGCACCTACTATGTGCCTGGCACATAGTAACACTGCTGGTTTCTAACTCTTTTTCTGCCTGTATCTCCCAATTTTGTTCTTTTCTCTCTTTTCCCCCTACTGTTGAAAGCAAAGTCAAGTCAATCCCTTTCCCAGATCCCAGGGAAGATCCTCATGAATCTAAGGTAGTTTGTACACATAGAATTACCCTAGTAACTATAAGTGAATGAAGGGTAGGCATATCCTTTTAGCCCAGTTAGACTAACAAAAAGGATTTATACACTCTGATCAGGAAAGTTTTTTTTTTCCTTCCTCTCTCTGAATGTGAATAAAAGGAGGCCTGTTTTTGCCCATGCTCCCAGTGGCTCTGAAGTCATGAGGGAAGCCAGCTTGGGCTCAAATGAATAAACATGGCTAAAAAGTATGACCAAGAGAATATTAAGAAAAGCAGAGGTGGAGTCATGACATGCCATGACTGGTGTCCACTGAATCTCTGGAGTACTTGATGTGAAGGATAATATATTCCCAATTTTTAAGCTAGTTTGAATAGGGGTTTTCTCTTATGCCAAGCAAAAAGCATCCCAACTAAATGAATAATAGTGCCAATAACAGCAGTAATAATTTCTGAAGTGTTTAACATTTGTGAAATAAATCAGCAATATTAATGATTACTCTTGAGATCTTCAAGTTCATTGCCATTTATGTGTCCATTATCATTCACAATTGATGGTAAATAAATATAATTTACCACCAATTTAATAGACAATATATGCAGTGTGCTTTCTAATCATGAAGTTAACATTTATAAAATGAGAAAACTGTCTTGGGGGAAAATACAAAGCATAGAGACTTTCTAAAACCGGCAAGTGGCTAGAAAAAACATGAAGTTCTCCCTACAAATATTAGACTGTCTATGTCTCAAATACTATTTGGCAGTCCGGGTAGATCTAAGAGTTCAGACATCTGGCAAAGCCAACAGAACCAATGGCTTAAATGGTTAAAGATTGTGAGGACCATTGTTCTTCAATTTCCCTCAGTTGTGGAGATCTGAAACACACCATTGGTTAGGCCAGTGGCCAATACCTCCCAAGGAAACTATTGAAAAACAAAACAAAACACACACACACAAAAAACAGCAACACAAATTTTATACCTGAGCCAAAGGCACACTTTCATTGTGAGCTAGGGTTCATATTCCAATTCAATGAAAATGAAAGTACAACTTTGTAAATACTCATTGTCTATTAACAAGCATGGACTTGAAATTGATTTTAAAATGAAAAAAAAAAAAACAGACATAGTAGTATATAAAAAATGTCTAGTTACACAGTTGTCCATAGACTGCACCAATAAAAGGTATATGAACTTTCACATTTTGCTTCCCTAAACTGAATTGCTTAATTTATCTTTTTCAGCTTTATGAGTGAACAACTTGTTCTTTTTTTTTCTTTAACATTTATTTATTTTTGAGAGACAGAAAGAACAGAGCGTGATCAGGGGAGGGACAGAGAGAGAGAGGGAGACTAGGAATCTGAAATAGGCTCCAGGCTCTGAGCTGTCAGCACAGAGCCCTTGCGGGTCTCAAACTCACTGACCATGAGATCATGACCTGAGCCAAAGTTGGACACTCAACCAACTGAGCCACCCAGGTGTCCCAAACAACTTGTTCTGTAAGAAAAATTTTAAAAGATTAAAGCTGAACATAAAAAGAAAGAAAGAAAGAAAGAAAGAAAGAAAGAAAGAAAGAAAACAAACCTTGCTTACAAACCTCCAGTCATTTCCATTCTACTCCTGTCATTCTATCCCACCTTGATGCCCTGGAAATCATAATTACCAAGTAAGTCAGCTCACATTCACCCCACATAAAGAAAGAAAGATGAGAAAGAGAAGCACACGCACACTCACACACACATATATAAGACCAAGGAAGAAAATGTGACACTCTACCTTCACTCTTTAAGTAGTCATGAGGACATAGTGGCTATTTTATACTTTTATAAATCTCTTTCTTCACTACTTATTCCATGTTCTTTTTCTGTAAAATATACTCCTTGTCCATAATCAATGTTAAGTGCTTCCTCATTGTGTCTCATTCATTTGTTGTCTTATTCACCAAGAGTGTATGAGATAAGCAGTGATGTTAAAGTCAGAAGTCCAGCAAGCAAGGAAAACAAGTGCATATCTAATATAAGTATTTGCTCCAGTGAATACAATGCCTCCCAACAGAAATATCTAATATAATCTATCTTCTGCCAGAATGGGATGCTCTACTGGAGACTCAGCTTTGATATTTATGACTGACAGGTTGTGTGTTAATTAATGTCAGAAGTTTAAGTAGCCTTCATGAGAAGGAACCCAGATTCTTAAGGGTCTATCCCTGCTACCACTCCACCTTGCCGTTCAGGAGCCATCGACAGCCCCAGTGTAGCCGGAAAAGAAATTAACACCCACAGAGCAGGTCATTTTGTGCATCAGATTGTGGAGAACCTCCTCTACCAGGAACCCCTATGAGGAATAATCAGTTGGGACGCAGATATGTAACTGTTCAAACTTTCTTTTCACCAGTCTTCCAACTGTGTTCTCCCCAAGTCCCTGACCATCTAATCAAACCACTAATCACTACTCAAGAATCAGCGTTTCAAACCAAAAGCAAAATCTCCTTCCAGATTAGTGGAGAAACGGAGAAACTCTCAGTGTTTTTTACTTGGAGAATTTTCTTCCCCAATAACCCTCAGAGCCAGAATGGGGACTGGAATATAAAATATCTGGTATAAGATATGCGATATGTGGTATGTAATATTGTATGAATATAATGTTGCCAGTCTAGTTCTCGCTCGTGCCAGTGTGGACACACCACACGCTACTAGCCAGTTGGCCTTAGGAAACACCCCATGAGGAATAAGTATAGACTGAAAGATGGCAAAGGAAAGATGGCACTGAGAGCCACCCGTTCTAGTCACCTGATGATGGGATGCTCCCATGCAGACCCAGACTTGTTACAACAAGTTCACAATGTATTTTCTACCAAATCAAAAAACTTCGGGCACTTTTCTGTAACTTTTAATCTTAAAAAGTTACTCAAACAATTACCTAAAAATTCCTGGACTTTGTATAACTCACATAGCTTTGTCTATTATGTGGTCAGAACTTACTGTTCTATTAGAAAGAATTTTTCATTTAATAGGGTGATCTCAAGTTTAGCCTACTAGTCTTAATTGCCTTTATTTAACGATAACATTCACCATCAGATACAGTATCCTTTTAATTTTCTTATTGTTTATGTAAACAGATTATTTTATATGTCCTATGCTACACCTTCATTTAAATTTATAAATAAATTTATTTATGTATCATTCATTCATCCCAGCCATTGTATTCTCCTCTTTATCATTTTTTGTGTTCTGATCAGATATTAATTAGCATCTGTCAAGAGTTGTTTTGTGGCAATTTGGTTGCTTCCCTCACACTGTCAGATTGTGTGAAATGACATGTTCTCTTTTACAAAGTACTTCACATGCATGATCTCAGTTTAGGTTCCCACTAAATCTAGGAGATGAGGTAAGCAAAGAAGGTATTCATTCTTTCATTCACTAATTATCTTTTTTTTTAACTCCTTTTATTAACAGACTATTTTCAGAACAATTTTAGGCTTATAGAAAAATTAAGCAAATAGCACAAAGAGTTCCCATACTCTTGCTCTTGCACATCCAGTGTCCCCTATGACTAACATCTATCATTAATGTGGTACATTTGTTATAATTGAGGAATCAATATTAATACTATTACATTTGTACTAGCTAAAGCCCATTGTTTACATTAAGATTCACTCTCTATGTTATTCAGTTCTGTGGATTTTGACAAATGCGTAATGTTGTGTGTCCCAGTCTGCTAGGACTGCCATAACAAAATACCATAGACTATGTGGCTTAAACAGAAATTAATTTTCTCACAGTCTGAAGTCTTAAAAGCCTGAGATCAGGATTCCAGCATGGTTGGTTCCTAGTGAGGTTCTCTTCCAGGTTGCAGAGAGATGCCTTATCACTGTGTCCTCACATGGTGGAGAGAAAGAAAGAAAGTCCTCAGAGTTCTCTCGTGTCTCTTCTTATAAGGGCACTAATCCTATCAGATCAGAGCCCCGTCTTTATGACCTCATTTAACCTTAATTATTTCCTTCTAAGCCTTATCTCTAAATACAGTCATATTGGGCATTAGGATTTTAACATATGAATTTGGGGGTGGACACAAACATTCAGTCCATAACATCATGGAGTCGTCCTTACAAGATCATACAGAATAGTTTCATCAACCTAAAAGTCCTCTGTGCTCCACCTATGCAGACTACTACTGACATTACTGTCTACATGGTTTTTCTTTTTCCAGAATGTCATATAATTGGAATCATACAATATGTAGCTTTCTCAGACTTGATTCTTTCACTTAGAAATATGCATTCAGTTTTCCCCCATGTCTTTTGGTGGGTTGGTAGCTCATTTCTTTTTAGCATAGAATAATATATTGCACTGTCTGGATGTTATCTGGTGGTTAACCAGGAGTCCTAGAAAGATGAACTTGTTATAGACGAGGAGGGATATGGTCTGGTTTGTGATCATGTTAATAATAGGATTGTCAAAACTGAAGTAACAGAAGGGCCATTTAAGCATTAGGGGTGGTGAGGGGAGTATATTTTTAAAATGATTATGAGATAAAATTGACAATATTTAATAAATAGTTGAATGTAAAGGTAAAGAAGAATGAACATTTGAATTTGTATTTAAGGTTTTAAGCTGAAATGATTGATGGATGGTGTTACAACTAACAAAGAAAAGAAATACTCTTGAGTTGAATTGTGATAATAATCTCAATTTTCTTAACATTGAACATGGGATGCCTTTGGAAATTTGTTGAGAGCTTTTTCAATCAAGGTCACAACCCAAAATATGTAGTGTACTTTGAAAGAAAAATGCTTGAATAGACTTAACAAAACTATTCACAAAGTTATGAGTAGTGTTAGAGGAAATCAGTAAGAAATGATGGGATATTCTAAGTCTAGAAATCAGAAGTAAGGCTCCAACCACTGCCAGGCTTGAAAGGATAAGGGAAGGGAGTAGTTTCCAACTTAATGAAACCATTAGCTGTAGCCATGGACAAGAGCAGTGGCCATCAGAACACAGTCACTAACCACCTGCTGACTGAGAGGAAGGGCACAAAGGGATGAATATATCCACCTCTCTTCTGCTCCCCCACAATCCTCTGCCACTGGCTTTCATTGTCCAAACACAAATGGACATCAGAGAACAAGGGAGTCTGTCCATGTGTCCACAAAGGTATGCCTCCTGGGGCCCATAGCAGGGTAGGGAGAGGGGAGGGTGGAGATCCAGAGTTCTGGAGACTATCCTCCAAAGAGAATAGTCTAGAATATTCTAGATCAGAAGGATATCTAATCTAGAGATTGCATTTAGGGATTTATCACTGTGTAGGTTATAATTGAAACAATAAAACAGAGGTGATGCCCATTTCACGGATTAGAAAAATTAATTCATAAAGTTATAAATTATAATTATAGTGTATAATATAATAATTATACTGTATAATATAATTTGTAAAGTCATTTGCCTCAAGTCTATCAAC
The DNA here is from genome assembly GCF_024362965.1 of Panthera pardus. Classification (NCBI taxonomy): domain Eukaryota; kingdom Metazoa; phylum Chordata; class Mammalia; order Carnivora; family Felidae; genus Panthera; species Panthera pardus. The sequence continues at coordinate 19,462,402 of NW_026527002.1, forward strand.
TAAAAAGCACTCTGATCTTCTGGATGCTAGTCCACTTTCTTTTTTTTTTCTTTTCTTTTCTTTTTTTTTTTGTTTATTTATTTATTTATTTATTTATTTCAATATATGAAGTTTATTGTCAAATTGGTTTCCATACAACACCCAGTGCTCATCCCAAAAGGTGCCCTCCTCAATACCCATCGCCCACCCTCCTCTCCCTCCCACCCCCCATCAACCCTCAGTTCTCAGTTTTTAAGAGTCTCTTATGCTTTGGCTCTCTTCCACTCTAACCTCTTTTTTTTTTTTTCTTCCCCTCCCCCATGGGTTTCTGTTAAGTTTCTCAGGATCCACATAAGAGTGAAACCATATGGTATCTGTCTTTCTCTGTATGGCTTATTTCACTTAGCATAACACTCTCCAGTTCTATCCACGTTGCTACAAAGGGCCATATTTCATTCTTTCTCATTGCCACGTAGTACTCCACTGTGTATATAAACCACAATTTCTTTATTCATTCATCAGTTGATGGACATTTAGGCTCTTTCCATAATTTGGCTATTGTTGAGAGTGCTGCTATAAACATTGGGGTACAAGTGCCCCTATGCATCAGTACTCCTGTATCCCGTGGGTAAATTCCTAGCAGTGCTATTGCTGGGTCATAGGGTAGGTCTATTTTTAATTTTCTGAGGAACCTCCACACTGTTTTCCAGAGTGGCTGCCCCAATTTGCATTCCCACCGACAGTGCAAGAGGGTTCCCATTTCTCCATCTTTTCTTTTTTTTTTTTTAAGTTTATTCATTTATTTTGAGAGAGAGCATGAGCAGGTGAGGGGCAGAGAAGTTGGGAGAGAGGGAATCCCAAGCAGACTCTTCATGGGCAGTGCGGAGCCCGATAAGAGGCTCAAACTCACAAACCATGAGATGGTGACCTGAGCCAAAACCAAGAATGGAGCACTTAACGGACGGAGCCACCTAGGTGCCCAGATCCTAGTCCACTTTCTCTCTCTCTCTTTTTTTTACACTAGTAAGCTGACCCTAGAGATGATAATAGGCATTGACCATCCAACTCAGTGATGTAATCTTTTGTATTATACATTAGAATTTTTTTTCTCCTCTATCCCAGTCTTCATGGTTCAGATGGAGCTGAGCCTCTGTCCTAGCTTCAGAGTGGAGGACGTGTCCCAGACTTGGCTAATTAGAATATTCCATTTCTCTGGACATGGTGACTGATTCAGGGACTGCCATATGTCCCAAATTATCCCAGTCAGAATAAATGGCTGGCAATGTTGGCAAAGAGGCTTTCTCCTGAGATTGCTAAGGTTTTAAGACATGAGCCAAGAGTTGCTAATGGCCTCTTCTGCCACCACTGGGGAAAATCTAAGATTAGAACCAATACACTGATCAAAAAAGAAGAAAAAAGCAGACGAAAGAAAGTTTCTACAGCCTGCCATCCATAAAGCCAGTTTAACCTCTGGCCTTCACAGTGATCAAAAGAAAAAAAAATGTAAATGTCAGTTATCATTTGATGCTAATGTCGGTTTGAGTTTGTTTCTGTCACTTGCAACTGAAAGAATGCAGGTTAATGTATTCGTGTTGACTTTCATAAGTGTATAGAATTGATTTCAAATTTTTATTTGAACTGTCGTTGAAGATCTTCTGTCAATCCAAAAATATACAAGTTGTTAGTTTTTAAGAGCTTGCCATTAATGAGTGAGAACTATTATGATGACCCACAAGGAGAAATCCACATACAAGTCTGAACCTAAATGAGCTATTCCTAAACTTCTGGGCCCTTTATTCAGGCAAATTTCATAATAGAAAAGAAAACAAAGCGGGGGGGGGGGGGGGGGGGAGTATCCTTATAGGAAATATACACTTTAAAATGTGGATAAATCTCTCCATTTTATTTTCATGCTTTTATTTTGGCAAATCATCACTAGGAATCTCAAAGCCTAAACAATGTGAAGCAAAGCAAAAAATGGGATAATAAAAATTTTATATCATTAAATATTACTTACAGAATATTTAAAAATTCAGACAAACTAATGGCTCTCAGATTTCCATTTGCTTTTCTGTTTATCAAAATGCAAATGGGGCCGAATTGCTGACACATCGTATTGTATAATTTATTAGTTTATATGTAGAAATAATTCATGATATTCCAAATTGAAATATAATGCCTGATATAGCAGTTCTCACGACGGCAAAATCACTCTAGGTTACAGAAATGTCGTTTCAATTTGCAGTGCAAGGTTATTTTAACATGATAAAAATAGAATTTAATTAAATGCAGGTAGAATTATTTCCAACATATGTATGAGATGATTTCAAGATTTGGGGGAGGGGGATAAAACAAATATTTCTTCAAAGATGTTTTCCTTCCAGCCCTAATGGTGACAACATTAAGTCTGCCCTCTGCAAATGGTGTCATGTGGTCCTCACCAGAAGAGGCCCCTTACTTTGTGGCTGCCATTGGTCCAAGGCAGGGCTGGCTTCCTCCCTTTCACACCAATTTTCTGGTTTGAGTGCACGTGCTCTGAGGCGTATAAACCGCTTTACTTCCCTTATTAAGACATTGACATCAGCGTCCCTGGAGCACTGAAGAAAGACTTCAGCATTGAAATGAACCACCCTTGGGGTTTAATGTTCTTGTCATGTAGGGTTTCTTCTTTTCTTTCTTGTGTCCTTTTTTTCCTTTCTTTTTATTTGGATAAAGACTATAACAGCAGGGAATATACAGACCCTGAAATCGCTAGAAAATGAAATGTTTCCGCAGCACTGAGATGCATTTAGTGCTAAGACAGAAATTTAGGTCCTTCTATTGTTCTTTTGTAAGGAGTAGTTTGAAAAAAAAAAAAAAAAACACAGATGAAATAGAAATAATTTCAGAGGGAAGGGAGAGCTCCATGCTTCAGGACACACTGCTCTCTTATCATTTTCAGGGTGTTTGGTGATAAAAGAAAGTGAAAAAAAAGAGAAATTTTCCTAATCAGAGTTCCATCAACCGAGTGTATAAACTGGAGATAATGAAAATGGTCAGGCTTGGGCTCATTAAAGTGACTTTTCAAAAGGAGAGATTTCAGAATCAGGGGCACAGAGCACCTATTGCCAGATTCATTGTTGATTGTTTCTTGCAACTTCTTATTTTATGTAGTTATCTCGATTTTCTTCCTCTGTGGCATAGCTTCATAATATGTACATACATAAAAACAGTTGTATACTCATGCACGTAGTGTCTTCCTTCTTGCTTTAGTCTCTGAGGTTAGATTGCTGATAGGTCATTGTTCTGGAAACATCACATTCAAAAGAGATGCAGAGGTTTTCAATTTTTTAAAAAAGCAATGAACAGTTCAATGAACATATAACTTTTAATCTAAAAAATAAGAAATAATAAGCTATGCCTTTTATACATGTATTCTTTTCATTGTTAAAAAGTTCTTTATTTTATATTTTTCAGATGATAATGGTATTATGTGACTGTCATAAACAATTGAAATAATATAATATACATATGTAGAAATGTGAAAATAAGCTCCCAGAAACTCCTACCTCCCATTTCATCCACATACCACCATCTCATTCCACTGAGTTAACCAATGCAATGTTTTTGGATAGATTCTTTCATGCTACTAAGTTCATTGATCCTATATGGGCATATATATGGGGACTTGGAGAATGATTTTAATGAAATATAGTCATCACTTTTTTGCAAATTGCTCTTTCCATTTTGAAGATGCCATAGAAATTAATGTAAGATTTATATTATATATTTTTTAAACCTTTCATTACATAAAATTTTAAACATATACAAAAGCAGACAGATTAGTACAATTAACATTTATCATTCACCTTGAACAGTAATCAACTGAAGAAGAATATATTTTTTACTTTTTAAAAAAATTTTATTTGAGAAAGAGAGAAAGAGCATGAGTAGGGGAGAGGGGCAGAGGGAGGGAGAGAGAGAGAGAGAGAGAGAGAGCAGACTCCACACTCAGCATGGATCCCGACCCGGGGCTTGATTCCACAACTGTGGGAGGTTGACCTGAACTGAAATCAAGAATGGGACACTCAACAGACTGAGCCACCCAAATAATTTTTTTTAATTGAGAGAAAGAGTGGGTGCAAGTGAGGGTGCATAGAGGTGGATAGAGAGAGGGAGACAGAGAGAGAGAGAAGCAAGGCTCATCGGAGACAGGGCTGGTGCTCACCAGATGCGGGGCTCTAACTCAAACCGTGAGATCATGACCTGAGGAGAATCAGATGCTTAACCAGCTGAGCCACCCAGGTGCCCAAGAATAACATTTTTTAACCTCATTCTCTTTTATCAATTATATTGAAGCAAATTTAGACATAATATGACTCCATCCATACATGTTTAAAATATATCTCTAAATGATGATTTCTTTAACATAAACATAATATTTCTAAACAATCTAAAAAAATAATATACAGGTTTCAAATTTCCATAGTTTTCTCAAAATGCATTCTTTTTCTTGTTCATTGGTTGCTTTGTTTGAAATAGGATCCAAATAAGACCTAAATGTTCCAATACATCAATATGTTCCTTATGTCTTTTTTGATCTATAAACTTCCTTCTCTCTCCTTCCCTCTCTATCTCTGTGATTTATTTGGGGGTAAAAAAGGCAGGTTGTTAGTCTTGCAAACGAGTTTCTCACAACCTGGATTTTTGTGGCACGGGTACCTCAGAGGTAAGATTGTGTATTTCCCCAGGAGGCACACATCTGGTGGTCTCTTTTTGTGATATTAGCAACCATCAATGACTATTACCTACTTCCATTGATTCATTAATGGTTACTAAATTGTTATCGTCTGATGATATCATTTCTTCTTGATTTATGACCTGAAATGCTTCCATTTAAAAAGAAAAAGCCTCTCACCAACAACTTGATGGTTCTGAGGAGTAAATCACACAGGAAAGAGAGGACAAATTCTTAACACTAACCTTTTATTTAAGCTTCTTATATACTCCAGAGATGATCAATGATTTCAAAATATCAATATGAATTTATGGATTCAAGCATATTTGGTATGTCTTAGTCCATATTTGGTATGTACTTACTATCCTTCGTGATGTTTAAATTGTTACATCTTTTGCCACTTCACAGCCTTTGGGGCACAACTCTGGTAGTCGCTGATAATTATTTTACCCTCAAAGACAAAACACACCAGGTATGGATTATGTGTTACCTACCACAGATCCGGAATTATCCATTGTGCCAAAAGTCCCTGCTTCACCCTCATGGGAAATGCTGGTTAGAATGACATATTTTTAAGGAATAGGTTACCATCTATGTGTTATTGGATCAAATGACCTGTATGTCTTTATTTTTTAATAGATAATCAGAACACCAAAAGTATAGTAATAGTTATTCATTGCTACTATGTTTGTTATTGCCCCTAACCTTTCTTCTAGCCTAGTATATAAGTCTAGGAAATTTAATATTGCACATGAATAACCTTACATATAGAAATTATATATACGATTCTGATATCAATTCTATTGTGTGGTTTTTTCACACCACGAAGCAATTAGCTCAATTCTGACACTATCTGGATGAAGATTGCATCAGATCACAAGATGCACCTGCTTCAGACACCAATCAAAAAGTCCAGGTTGTCACTCCATGCTTCTGACTGCCTGGCTTTAGACGACAGCTTCCAAAGACTTCCTTCTCAGATTCAATTAACGTGGTGGAGCAGTTCACAGAACTCAGAGAAACATTTTACTTACTAGATTGCCAGGTTATTATAAAAAGATATAACTAACAAGTTGTCAGACGTAAGAGACGCATAGAGCAAGGTATGTGGGAAGGGGCACAGAGCTTCCCAGCTTTCTAAGCACACCACACTCCCCAAATCTCCACGTATTCACCAATTCAAAAACTCTCTGAAACTTGTCATTTGGGGCTTTTATGGAGGCTTCCATACCTGGGCATGGCTGATTAAATCATCAGTCTTTGACAGATGATTCAACCTCCAGCCTCTCTCCTCTCCCAAAAGGAGGGGAGAATTGAAACTTCCGATCTGCAATCACGTGGTTGGTTCCCCTGGCAACCAGCCCCAAGCTAAGATACTTTCAAAAGGTCACCTCATTAACATAAACTCAGGTATGGTCCAAATGGGTTTGTTATGAATATCGAGACACATTTACCTCTTTCATCAGTTAGGATATTCCAAAGGTTTTAGGAGTTCTGTGACAGGAATGAGGATGAAGGCCAAATACATATTTCTTATTATAAATCACAGTATCACAACTGTCAGAACTAACAAATGAATTCAGGAAGGTTGTAAGATACAAAATCAATATACAAAAAACAGTTGTTTTTATACATTAACGAGAAACTATCAGAAAGGGAAATTAAGAAAACAATCTCAGTTTAACACCAAGACAATAAAATACCTAGGACTAAATTTAACCAAGGAGATGGAAAATGTGTACACTGAAAACTATAAAACATTAATTAAAGAAATTGAAGAAGACAGAAATGTTCACAGATTGAAAGAATTCATACTGTAAAAATGTTAATACTATCCAAAGCAACCTGTAGATTCAATGCAATGCCTAGCAGAATTCCAGTGGCATTCTTCACAGAAATAGGAAAAAAAATCCTAAAATGTTTATGGAACCACAAAAGACTCTAAATAATACCCAAAGCAGTCTTGAGAAAGAAGAATAAAGCTGGAAGCATCACACTTCCTGATAACAAATCTATAGTGATCAGAACAGTATGGTTTGGGCATAAAAACATACACACAGTTCAATGGAACAGGATAGGCATCCCAGAAATAAATCTATGCACGTAAGGTCAAATAATTTTTGACAAAAGAGCCACGAATATACAATAAGGAATAAAGGATCATCTCTTCTGTAAATAATGTTGAGAAAACTGGATATCCACGTGAAAAGAACGAAACCAGACCCCTTTTTTACACAATACACAAAAGTCAGCTCAAAATGGATTAAAGACTTGAACATAAGATCTGAAACTACAAAACTGCTAGAAGAAAATATAGGAATATGCTTCTTGACATTAGTCTTCGCAGTGATGTTTTTGGACTTGATACCAAAAGCAAGGGCAACAAAAGCAAAAACGAGTAAATGGGACAATTTCAAACTAAAAGCTTCTGTGCAGCAAAGGAAACCATCAAGAAAATGAAGAGGCAACCTACAGAATATGGGAGAATCCTACTGCAGAAAGTATTTGCAAACCACGTATATAATAGGGTATTAATACCCAAAATACAAGGAATTCATAACAATAGCAAAAAAAAAAAATCCAATGAAAAATGAAGAACATGAGTAGACATTTCTCCAAAGGAAAGATATAAATGGCTAACAGGTACATGAAAAGGTGATCCACATCACTCATCATCAAGGAAGTGCAAATCAAAAGCACCTCACGCACGTTAGGTGTCTATTATCAAAAAGACAAGAGATAACAAGTGTTGGCAAAATATGCGGTAAAAAAGGAATTGTTGTGCACTGCTGGTGGGAATGTCACCTGGCATGTCCACTAGGGGAAATGGTATGAAGATTCATCAACAAACTAAAAATAGAACAACCGTATGATCCAGCAATGCCATTTCTGAGTATATATCCAAAGGAAACAAAATCGCTCTCTCAAAGATATCTGTACTCTCATGTTCATTACAGCATTGTTTACACTAGCCGACTTATAGAAACAACCTCAGTGTCATCAGCAGATGGGTGAATGAAGAAAACATGAGTATGTGAACGAACAAAATATATATACGTACAATGGAATATTATTCAGCTTTTAAAAAGAAGGACATCCTGTTTTTCGCAACAACACGGATGAAACTGAAGGGCATTAGTCTAAGTGAAATAAGCAAGCCAAAGACAAATATTGCATTGTATCACTTACATGTAGAAGCTTTAAAAACAAAAAAGTGATCTCATAAAAATAGAGAGTAATGGTGGTCGCCAGAGGCTAAGGCATGGGAAAACAGGGAGAGGCTGGTAAAAGGGTATACACTTACTTTCAGCTGTAAGGTGAATAAAGTCTGAGGATCTAATGTATAACTCAGAGACTAAAACTGTTAATAGTGCATTCTTTTTTTCGCCAATTTTATTAAGATATAATTGACCTGTAACTTACTTTAAAGTGTACGACGTAATAATTTGGTTGTGTACAAATCGAGAAATCATTACTACAATAAGTTTAGTTAACATCCAGCACCTCACATAGCTACCATGTCTTTCCTTGTGATGAGAACTTTGAAGATCTGCTCTCTTAGCAAACCTCAAATATACAATGCAGTATTGTTAACTATCATCAGCATGCTGTACACTACAGCCTCAGAACATACTTCTCTTCTAAGTGGAAATCTGTTATTTTGCTCACTCTCCCCACCCTGCCCCTCTGGCAACAACCAACCTGGTCTCTGTATCTGTAAGTTCATGTTTTTTTAGATCCCATCTATAAGTGAGATCATGTAGCATTTGTCTTTCTCAGATAATACTGTATCGTATAATAGAAATTTGCTAAAATATGAAAACTTAAATGTTCTCGGGGCGCCTGGGTGGCTCAGTCGGTTAAGCGTCCGACTTCGGCTCAGGTCATCATTTCACAGTCTGTGAGTTCGAGCCCGGCGTCGGGCTCTGTGCTGACAGCTCAGAGCCTGGAGCCTGCTTCGGATTCTGTGTCTCCCTGTCTCTCTGCCCCTCCCCCGTTCATGCTCTGTCTCTCTCTGTCTCAAAAATAAATAAATGTTAAAAAAAATTTTTTTTAAAGACCTAAATGTTCTCGCACACACAGAAAAGGTATAGATGTGAGGTGATAAATGTGTTAATTAACTCAATGATGGGCGTTCTTTTCACAATCTATGCATATATCAAATTGTCACATTGTATACTGTATTATCATTTTCACTTCTCAATCATATATCAACAAAGGTGAAAAATAAAATAGAATGCAGCCCTTTGAGCAGCAAATAAAAAAAAATTATAAGCGAACAATTCCTTCGAACTTTTAAAGAAAAGTATTTCCTAACTAGAACACCATCTTGGGCCAAAATATAGATCAAGTCAGAGAGCTAATAAAGACATTTTCAGACCAACTGTAGCAGGATTCTCACACTGAGAGTCGTGACACCCAGGCTTTTCTTTCCAGGAAGCAACTTTATTCGTTCCGGCACTGCTCAGTTGGGTTTGTACCCAAAGAACTGAGCCCTGAATGCCACGTGGTGTAGTTTTTTTATATATTTTCTACTTCTTTGTCTCCCATATATGGTAACACACACACAAACATGCAGTCTGATCAAGTGGTCTCATGTTACAAGGTCACGAGGGATGTTGTCAGGTACGCGCATAGCCAGGTTATCTTGAGGTTTTTTGCTTTTTGTTTTGTTTCGTTGTTTCATTCCTTAGGTAGGGTACCCTACCACAAAACAAGTTCTCAAAAACTTTACCATGTCTGTACCCTTTCTCTGAAAACTACTGGAGGATACACTCCAGAAAAATGAGGGTGTAAAACAAGAAAAAAGAAGAAATGAAATTTAGGAGAAAGGAGACCACGCACTGAAGAGAGGGGCAGGAATCACAAGACATGGAGAGGGATACTCAGGATGGAAGCTCTGACCTGGCACATAGTCAAGCAGACCACACATACTCAGCTCAGAAGGCTCTGGCGGGGATTTCCACAAGAAGATAAAAATGAGAGAACTGCTGAGCGGCACGAAGGTTCAGGACTAGGTTCACACCCTCGTGCCTTTCCTGTATCACTGAGTCCTCTAGATATCCAGATTATTAATTCCATACCATGAAATTAACGACTGGCATTGGGGTTAAATTATTGATAAAGACAAAAAAATGAGGCAAATGGAAACAAGACTGTTGGTTATCTTGAGAGAAAACAAAACATGCTGACAGGAAAAGTAGTACATGGCTCTGCTGTGAATAGCATTTACATCGATGTCACCATGATAATTTAAACACTGAATGTTGCAGCTAAAAGGGGTGCCTGAGTGGCTCAGTCCGTTGAGTGTTCGAATTCAAGTCAGGTCATGATCTTGAGGTTTGTGAGTTCAAGCCCCACATGGGGCTGACTGATGTCAGCCCAAAGCCTGCTTCAGATCCTCTGTCCTCCTCTCTCTCGGCCCCTCCCCCGTTGGTGCTGTATATCTTAAAAATAAATAAACATTTTTTAAAGTAAAATAAAATCAGTTAAAAGAAAGAGAAGAGAAATCTGGGAAGAAAAGTCTGGGGGAGTTCAAAGAGAATTGCTATTTTTTATACGATAACTCATACAACCATCTAACTCTTTAATATATATATATGTCATTGTGATAAAAGAAAAAGAAATTTTACTATTTTATGAAAATAGCCTCACTAAACTGCATTTTAAAATTGTGATTTCCCAAGTGAGCTAACACTTCTTCAGAGCTTACCTCCATCATTTATTTCCTCATGGAATCTTTTTATCACTGACGGGGGTTTCCCTATCTTCGTTAAAGACAAATTAGAATTAGCATAAGTATCCATTTATTTATTCAGTCAATAAATATCTATTGAGGCATCTTTGTCTTGAAGGTCTTCACGACACCTCAGGGGAACACTAAGCCAAAATTCCTTGGCCGCTATAGAAAAAGAACACAGAAAGTGCTATCGGAGTTCAGGACAGGGATTGACCTGCCTGGGCGTGTCTCACAAGGCTTCATTCAATGTAATGAGTGTTATGGAGTACATCTTTGTTCAGATCACTCTCCTCGGGGTTATAGGAAACGTAAACATTTCCCAAAAGGATAGGAATAAGGATAAGGCCTTTATACTCATGATGCACAAGATATGAGGAGGAGTAAGGTAAGCACTCGTATACAAATTCAGAGAATGGGGCTCCCGGATGGCTCAGTCGGTTAAGCTTCCGACTTTGGCTCCGTCCATGATCCCATGGTTCATGAGTTCGAGCTCCACGCGGATCAGGCTGTCTGCTGTCAGCAGAGCCCACTTCAGATCCTCTGTCTCCCTCTCTCTCTGCCCCTCCCCCCTCTCAAAAATCAATAAACATTTAGAAACAATTTAGAGAGTGATCATAGGTGACGAATCTGGAGTTGGGGCAAAGAGACGATCTGTCCCATTGAATGACAGAAGAACATTTGCTTTACCCGTTCACTGACTGTTTCAGTCATTCATCTGTGGTTACTGAGTGCCAACCATACCCCGGACACTGGCTAGGTAATGCGTACACAAAGGTATATCTAAGCATAGGTGAGGGAACAGATCAGAGAAATGAGAAGAGCCCAGGAAGGGAGGCATATAGGAGTGAGCGGGGTAGGGAAAGGGCAGGGAGGAGAGGAGAGGAAAACAGGAAGGCGAGTCATAAGAATGAAGGAAGGAAGGATAGGCTGTTTGATCATTCTGCCCTTCCTGACTTATTTTTCCCAATGCCCTGTAATCTCTAAATTATTCACTGCTTGCTTTTAGGCATTTTTAAAGCATTTAAAAAGAACATTTCAAATTCTTTTTTTTTAATGTTTCTATTATTTATTTTCGAGAGAGAGACAGAATGTGAGCAGAGTGATGGGGATGGGAGGGGTTGGAGAGAGAGAGAGAGAGAGAGAGAGAGAGAGAGAATCCAAAGCAGGCTCTAAGCTCTGAACTGTTAGCACAGAGCCCAACAGGGGGCTCGAACCCATGAACCTGAGCCAAAGTCAGACAACCTACTGAGCCACCCAGACGCCCCTCAAGGTACACTTTAAAGTCTTCTGCTACCCCCACGTCCCTCAAGGACCCCCCACTAGGCAGCGACACACTATCAAAATGCAGCTACCAAGTTCCCCAGAAATAATCCGGGAGTCTTCTCTTTGGGTCAAATCCCTTATTTCCTTTGTTTTGACTTTACTAACCCAAATGTAAGGAGGACAGATAATACCAGGTTGTGGAGCTCTTCAAATCCCACACAGAGTTGTGCTTGAGTTCCCTGTCATATGATTCTATGAAACTCTACTGTTTGGTCCGTTCAAGCATGAGCCTGGTGGGAAGCGGGGGCATAGTTATCTTTAAACTCATCTTTTATTGCTGCTTTTCCCATATCTTAATCGTCTGGGAATCAGCAAAGGCTTAGACAAAATGTAGAGGTTCATGCTGGCTCTCATATTCTCTCTGTTTAGTTCAACCAATCTGATGATTTTCCAAAAGCTTTCTAGGCAAGCTTGCTGTGGTTTCGGGCATGCGCACTCCTCAGGGGGCATCCACACTCCTCAGGGGGCATCCGCAGAGACCTACCTGCTTGGAGCAGGAAGTATTGAAAACCTGAATCTAGCGGGTGGCAGTAGGGATGGAGGGGCGCAGGTCGATATAAAGACCATTTGAAGGAATGACCAAAATGCTTACTAACTGAAGCGCCTGGATAAAAGAAAATGCTAAGTATTAAGACGGCTGCAACCTTTCCGAGGTGTATTGGCCTGCTACTCACCTTTAATACTCACTCCTGGCTCCTGGGTTTGGGATTCCACATGCTCAGATGAGCAGAGGACAGGGCCCTGGAGAAAAGCCACGGACAGGGGATGTTTTCCGGGAGGAACTTTGAATATGTTGAATACGGATGGTGGGAAAGCTGGAAATACCCATCTCCAAGGTCAGGAGACACTTGAGGACCACAAATACAAGCTAGATGGTTGCCGGCTTCCGAGAAAGGAAGGACAGAAACAGTAGGTGTTGTCCAGCGGCGAAGTTTGGGAAAAGCACTTCCTTTTAACATGGGAGAATCCAGGAAAATTTTAAGATCTGATGATCAGTAGGATCAAATAAGAAAAATTGTTTTAAAAAATGAAGACAGTTGGGTTTCACAGGAAATAAGTAAAGTTTTTAGAATCTTCTTTTATCTTGGTCTCTCTGTCTTAATCTCTTTGTCTGTTTGTCTCCCAGCCTGGGTTTTTTGTTTGTTTGTTCATTTGTTTGTTTGTTTGTTTTCCCATTTCTGCTTCTTCCCCTCTTCTTTAATTCTTTTTTTATTTTGGTATGATATACATAACAAAAGTCACCATTTTAACTATTTTAAATTATACAACTTAATGGCATTAACTACATTCATAATGGGCAACTATTATCACCATGTAGTTCCAGAACATTTTTATCAGTCCACAAAGTAACCCCACGTCCATGAAGCAAAAACCAGAAGCAGTCACTCTCCATGACCCCATCTCCCCTGGCAATTACTAATCTGCTTTCTGTCTCCATGGATTTGTCTCTTCTGGATATTTTATGTCTATGGAAGCATAGAATTTGTGGTCTTTTATATCTGATTTATTTTACTTGCACAATGTTTTTAAGATTCATCCATGTTTTAGTATATATCAATACTTCATTCCTTTTTATGGTCAATTAATACTGTGCTGTGTGGATATACCATGTTTCATTTGCCCATTCAATAAATTGGTGGACATTTGGGTCATTTCCACCTTTTGGATATTATGTATAATGCTGCTCTGAATATTTGTGAACAAGTTTTTGTATATATGTCTTCATTTCTCTTGGGTATATACCTAGGAATGGAATTGCCAGGTTGTATGATATTCCTAAATTTAACTTATTAAAAAACTACCAAACTGGGGGTGCCTGGGTGGCTCAGTCAGTTAAGCGTCCGACTTCAGCTCAGGTCATGATCTCGCGGTCCGTGAGTTCGAGCCCCACATCGGGCTCTGGGCTGATGGCTCAGAGCCTGGAGCCTGCTTCTGATTCTGTGTCTCCCTCTCTCTCTGCCCCTCCCCCGTTCATGCTCTGTCTCTCTCTGTCTCAAAAATAAATAAACTTAAAAAAAAACCCCACCAAACTGTCTTCCATTCATTAGTGGGTACACCACTTTACATTTTTGCCAACAATGTGTGAGGGTTCCAGTTTTTTTATATCCTCACCAATTCTTATTATTTTTGTTTTGTTTTTTTAGTTTGTTACTGTAGGGGATGTGAAATGCTGTGTCACTGTGGTTTTGATTTGCATTTGCATGATAACTAATGACATTGAGAATCTTTTCATATGTTTGTTGGACAACTGCATATCTCCTTTGGAGAAATGTCTATTCATGTCCTTTGCCCATTTGTAAATGGGGTTGTTTGATTTTTTTGTTGTTGAGTTATAGGAGTTCTTTATATATTCAGGAGACTAAACCCCCTCCCCACCCTTAAACTAGGCTCTGAAAGAAAAGTGAAATTTAACTTGGTAAAGAGTCAGAGACGATCTTTCTGGGCAAAGAGTACAGTGCATAGATCTGCCGTTTTAGCCTGCTCAGACTGCCATAACAAAATACTGCACTTAAACAACAGAAATTTATTTTCTCATGGTTGTCTTTAAATTCATGTTTTGTTGCTGCTTTTCCCATATCTTAATCATCTGGGAATCCGCAAAGGCTTAGACAGGTTGTAGAGGTTCATGCTGGCTCTCACATTCTCTCTGTTTAGTTCAACCAATTTAATGATCTTCCAAAGCCTTTCTAGGCAAGCTTGCTGTGGTTTCAAGCTGCAAGTTTGAATGCATGGTGCCAACATGGTCAGGTTCTGATGAGAGCTCTCTTCCTGGCTTCTAGATGGCCACCTTCTCTCTGTGTCCTCCCATGGCAGAGAGAGAGAGATAGAGCGAGAGAGAGAGAGCGCGCACATGCATGTAAGCAAGAGACCTCTGGCATCTCTTCTTATAAGGGCACTAATCCCACCATGGGGGTTATAATCTGGAGATTTTATCTAAACCTAATTAACCCCCAAAGACCCCATCTTCAAATACCATCACTTTGGCGGTTAGAGCTTCAACATACGAATTTTGGGGCAGGCAAACATGCCATTCGTAGCACCTGTAAAGGCTCTGTTGGGGAAAGAGGCATGGGGAATGAGGCACGGAGGGTATATCTCTGCTGCTGGATCCCAGGAAGCCCTGAAGAGGCTAGTCCTGTGAGGCTGGTGCAGCAGCTGGAGAACCAGATTATGAAGACCAACACTTCTCAATCTTAATGTGCCCAGGAAGCACCCAGGGTCTCGTAAAAAGGAGGACACTGATTCAGTAGGTCTAGGAGGAGATAAAGATTCTGCATTTCTAAGTTCCCAAGTGATAGTATCAGCAAGGATATAAAGCTCCAAGGAGCCTGCTAAATTATTGTATTATTTTTTTAAAAAGAGAGTAGTGAAATAAACTGTGGGTTTTTTTTAATGTTTATTTTTGAGAGAGAGAGAGACAGAGCATGAGCAGGGAAGGAGCAGAGAGAGGGAGACAGAATCTGAAGCAGGTTCCGGGCTCTGAGCTGTCATTTCAGAGTTCATTGTGGGACTTGAACCCAAAAACCTTGAGATCATGACCTGAAATGAAGTCAGACCCTTAACTGACCGAGCCACCCAGGAGCCCCTGAATTGTGAGTTATTTCAAAGATGACTCTTTACTAAAGAACAACTCTTCACTACTTCAGTGGAAAATATATTGGAATGGGGCAAAGGAATGGGGAAAGAGTTAATAATTGAGTCGATCATGGTGAAATAAATAAGATCTATATATTCATATGACAAAATGTTCTATCAATGTTAACAGCAACGGGTATGAAGATATTTTCATGACATGGAAGAGTGTTTGTGATACAAAACTAAATAAAAAAGCAGAAACCAAAATTATGTATGCAAATTGGTTTCATCTTTGTAACACAATGTGTGTAAGAGAAAGCAAATGTACCCAGTTGTTAACAGTGCCTCCCTGGAGGTTGGATGATGGGTGATTTTTATTCTTTATTTACGTTTTTCTCTGTATCATTTTTCTACCATTTTCATTATATTTTATTTGTTTCAATTGCTTTCTAAACAACAACGAAATATTATTAAAGTAATCAAAGACGAACATTTCTCTCCATGAATCTTGAATAAACCTCTACAGAACTCAGCTCTAATACAGTAAATAGGAATGCTGGGAGAATTCATTTCCTGGCCCTTCTTAAGGTGCCATGCTGTTGCTGGTTGTCAATTTCACACATGCTATTTCTATCCATTCAGAGCTGACAGCTTGGATTTTCCCCTCCATTGTAATAGCTGTTCTCTCTTCTGGCTTCCCCAGGCTTGCATTTGGTAACCTTTGCCCTTTTATTTGGTACAAGCCAAAATGCCATCTTTGGAGAACTAATGTACCAGAGAAAATGGTAGCACGAAGCCACATAACCTACTGTTCTTTTCCTTTCTGTTTGTAAAGGTTATTATTAGA
The DNA here is from genome assembly GCF_024362965.1 of Panthera pardus. Classification (NCBI taxonomy): domain Eukaryota; kingdom Metazoa; phylum Chordata; class Mammalia; order Carnivora; family Felidae; genus Panthera; species Panthera pardus. The sequence goes on from NW_026527002.1 coordinate 19,478,584, forward strand.
GCTTATTTTAGAGAATTTCAAATCCATTCAAAGTATCATGGGTTTAAATTTTTCTAATGGAAGCAAAGCTTTTGATGTTTGGGTTTAGAAAGCTGCCTAGCCTCTTTAGAGTTCAAATTTTCATACATTGGCACAATTGATCAAAGACTTTATTTTAAGACAGAGAGAAAAGGCAATTTACCTATAGTTGTTTTGTATTCTTAACATTATTATTATATTCCTTTTTTTTTTCCAGAACCATCTCCCTGTTTGAAGATCTACTTTTTTACTAACATATATTGGCTTCACCTTCTTTTTGATCAGCCTGAGAAGCCATCTGGAAACAATTGAGAGTGACGTCACAAATCCAGCATTATGATTTCAATATAGGATCAAAGAATAGGAAGAAAAAAATCGAGGAATGGAGAAGCTTGATTTAACCTTTAAGCACAAATATCTAAACAGTAGAAAGAGGCAAGAAAACATGATAAGATGAAAGAATTACTGATGGGCATTAAAGTAAGGGCACTTTGTTTACCTGAGGTTCAATTTAGTTAATATGCTGGCATCCGTTTTTATATTTATTGTGGGAACAGAGGAAAAACAGTCATCCAGGGTGAGTCTGACAAGCGGTATACCACAGTTAAAAAGACTTTGTAGCCTTGGGCTTGGCAGAGTGTCCTGAAGCTAAATGTAGACAACTACAGAAAAATCTTAAACGGGGGTTAAAGGTCATAAGCACGAACAATAGACCTGAAATTTGGAGGAATTCATACTCTACTGAAGAATTCCTAGACCACTCATGAAAATAACAGATTGTCCAGTCACCAGAAAAAAACTTAAATTAAAACTAAAACTAAGCCACACCTGAAGAGTAAGCAAATGATTAGAAAGGAGGGATTTCAGGAATTTGAAAGGGTGAGAATCTAGAATCTAATGTAAATGACCCTGAAATTACCACTAACATAGGAAGTCTCTAGAAACTGAACTCTCAGAACCTGAGTGACAGGTAAGAATATTAGCTCATTCTGGACAGAAATGTATGTTTCTGGCTGACCAGGCAGTTGATCTCCTATGTACAGATTTCAGTCAGAAGCTAAAGGAGACGAATGAATGTCAACAAGGCGGTTAGTCTTGCAGGATGTGAGGACTTTTCTTTAGAAAAATCAGAGAGCAGTAGCTCTAAAATTCTTCTGCTATTCAAATTAACAGTCCTGCATTTTCCAGGATACATTCCCAAATACATTATATTTGTAGATCTTTGTAATATCACCTTGAACACAAAGGTGTTTATTTAAAACATCCTTGAATGCTATCTAATTTTAATATCTATTTAATATCTTTGCAAAATATCTTTACCAATACATTTGGTCATTCCTTCAAACAATCATTACAGAATTGTGTGTCCCAATTTAGGCTTAGAAAATATGGCCACTGTACTAGTTCCTAAACTTGCTTGGGCCACCAGCTATGCCCAAAGAGGTTTTCCTTTAAATTGGTTATTGTTATTCTTATCACCATAGAAGTCATTCAAATATTATATTGAAGGCATTTTTATGTAATATATTTATTTCCAACCCTTGATTTTCTTGTTATTCTTCCTTATTTAATACAGTATGTGCCAAATGAAGCACCAATAGAATCTTCTTTTTTAAAGTAAAAATACAAATGGGCATACCTATGGAAAAACTAATGTTTAAAAAGAACATACATAAAACTGAATTCTACTGTCCTTAATTTGGTGGGAAAATTTTTTAAACACTCAGGAAAGACAGATATATGTCTTCTGTGCCCCATTCCCATACCAACAAAAATTCATAAGCAGATCACTGCAATCTTCTTTTGAACCTGATCAAGCTTTCGAATCCTTCTTAACACAATATTCCAGGAGCCACTAGCAACTAATTGGAGCTTGCACTTGAGTGCAAAAAGCATTGGCCTGTCTTTAGATGAAGAACATTTCACTTCTGTTGATTATTTCGGGGAAGGGTATATGTGATTTTATATATAAATGGAATGATTTTATATTTTTGTTTAAAATATTAAAACAATTAAAACATACAGAGAAGAAATTCTTAATTTATAAATGTTCCATTTGTAGGTTGTTTAAAACTCATAACCCATGAAAACAATAGTTGGGAGTGGGAAAACAGGAAAGAAGGAAAGTAGTAAGAGTATGTTTTACCACCCAATCACCCAGAGTATCTACCCAGGTAATTCAGAGTTAAATCCAATCTATATTAAGTTGAGGTTTCTATGTGAATCCAAGAACGATGGCAAAACACATCTCTGTACAAAAACTTGTAAACAAATGTTCAGAGCAGCATTATGCATAAGAACCAAAGGTGGAAACTATCCAACTATCCATCAACCAATGAATGATCAAATAAACTGTGGTATATCCATACAATGCCATATTAAGTATTGGATTTAAGGAATGGAGTACTGACATATTCTGCAATATGGTTGAACCTTGAAAACATTATGCTGAGTGAAATAAGCCAGTCACAAAAGACCACATATTCTGTGGTTCCATTTATAAAAAAAATCTCCAAAAGACACAAATCCATAGAGATAGAAAGTAGTGACTGCCAGATGCTGGGAGAGGGAGAGTGGGGAGGGACTGTTAATGGGTATGGAGTTTCTTTTGTGGGTGATGAAAGTGTTCTAACATTATTGTTATGATGGCTGCATGACTCTCTGAATATATTAAATATCTTTAAGGTATACATTTCAAGAGGGTGAAGTATACGGTATGTGGATTATATTTTAATGAAGTTGTTATTTTAAAAAATTCTGTTGGGGGCACCTGTGTGGCTCAACCAATTGAGCATCCAACCTCTAGTCAGTTCATAATTTCACAGTTGGTGAGTTTAAGCCCCACATCGGGCTTGCTGCTGTCAGTGCAAAGCCCACTTTGGATCTTTTGTCCCCCTCTCTCTTCCCCTCCTCTGCTTGCACAAGTGCTCTCTTTCTCAAAAATAATTTTTTTTAATTCTGTTGGAAAAAGATGCAGAGAACCAAATTGTGACTCATTCAACTTCTAGGTAAGTTTCTAAGGAGCTTCCTATAATAAAAACAAGATTGTCTAAAAATGTCTGTAAGTCAACATTAGTTAGAAAGGTATCTTTGGTGTCTTCTGTTAAGGAACGGAGACAAAAAAAAAAGAGTATCAGCAAATGAATTTTGTAGTAGGGTAGGTGGCAAATTAACTTTCACTCTAAAAATTAAGGGAAATAGCCAAAAAAATCTGCACCCAGTGTTCTCAGGTTTTCTCTAGAGATAAATGAAAATAAATCCAGTTTGAGGATTCTGATCACTTACATTTGTGTTTCACTATTTTTTTTTAATTTTAGAGAGAGAAAGAGAGAGAACTGGGAGAGAGGCAGAGAGAGAACCCCAAACAGGCTCCACGCTTAGTGCGGAGCCCTACATGGGGCTCAATCCCACCACCCTGGGATCCTGACCTGAGCTGAAATCAAGAGTTGGACGCTCAACCAACGGAGCCACTCAGGCGCCCCTGTGCTTCACTAAGTTTAGATTTTCAAAGCACTTTATTATAATTCCTAATGGCAAAATTATCTACCAGCAGGACCAACCCAAGTAATCTATGAGCTTATAAAGCAATGGACCTTCCCTCTCCCTTGCAGACACACATACATAATAATATCTAATGTTGAGACCTCCCACTTCTGTATTAGAATATATTTTTTGTCTTGCAAATCGACCCTAGAGATTCATTTTAACCTGACTTTATCTATATGTATGTAGCAGATTACTGTAAATCATCTATCTATTCATTAATGCAAAGTTCCTAAAGATTCTTTCATAATTTTTTTTTTTTAGAGAAAGATAGAGAGGGGGAGGGAGAGAAGAAGAGAGAGAGAATCTGAAGCAGGCTCCATGTTTAGCATGGAACCCAATGCGGAACTCTACACCCTGACCCTGGGATCATGACCTGAGCTGAAATGAGGGGTCAGTTGCTGAACCGAATGAGCCACCCAGGCACCCCTCTTTCATAATCTTATCACTACTTTTGTTCTAATTATTAGGAAGAGTGAAAAATATTACCCATAGTAGTTCAAAACAAAAATGCAAAAACCTCCTCAGAAACAAAAGAAGTCTCATCCCAATCGGCAGATAAATGCAAACATTGAGAAACAAAGAGCTAACTAGTTTTACAGTGACTTTTCTCAAGAACACTTGGGAGGTGGGGGGGGGGGGGGGCTGGTAAGGAACTCTGTGCCTGGTTCCCAGGTCTGATGTACTATTAACTCCTAATAACTGAGGAGGACAGATCTCTGTCTTCTATGTCTACTGGCAACATGTGTAAAATTACTCATCCTTAAGAATCTTGCGGCTGGGCTTTCTGCCTAGCTGCTCTCCTGGATGAAGATCTGTGCATGTAGCAGCTCACAGAACCATGCAGATAATTTCCTATTCCTAAAGCAAGGGGAAAGGAGGCATGGGGGGCTTCAAGTGCAGGATGTGTGTGTGCCTGATGTCAAAGGTAGGGAAAACTGGAATGAGACTACGCTTACTTGTACTTGAGGAACAGTTTTAATAGAAATTGTGGAAGATTTCAGCAAAGTGAAGAGAGATGAAGGAGAACCGATGTGGAGATGGCATTGGGTGGGTTTTCCAAGGTGATTTTCTATGAACTGTCCAGGCCGGGTAAGCTCTGCTGTAAAGTTGGCTGCTTTGCGCATTTTCTGCCTCCAGTTTCAAACACAGTCCCAGTGCTGCCCAGGGACAAAGCTTTACTTTAGTAAGAGAAAGTTGTCCAGGCAAGGGACAGGTGGTAGGAGCGAGAAGGGAAATGGCTCTTCTGACAGAGATGAAAAAGTGAGCCACTCCTTCGTATTTTCTTTATTGTAAAATACACATAATGTAACATTTATTTATTTATTTATTTATTTAATTTTATTTTAAGTTTATTTATTTTGAAAGAGAGAGAGAGAATGAGCAAGGGAGGAGCAGAGAGAGAGAGAGAGAGACAGACAGAATCCCAAGCAGGCTCCACACTGTCAGTGCAGAGCTCAATGCAGGGCTCAAACTCACAAACCTGCGAGATCATCGCCTGAACTGAAATCAAGAGTCAGATGCTTAACCATCTGAGCCACCCGGGGGCCCCATAATGTAACATTTATCAAATGCAGAATTCAGCGGCATCAAGTGTATATAAAATGCTATGCAATCCCATTATTAATCTGAGAAAAATTTCATCAGCGCAAAAGGAAATCCTGAGTGCGTTCAGCAGTCATTCCCCACTCTTCCTCCCCCAGCCCCTGGCATCACCAATCTGATTTCTAGCTTAGGGAAGCTTGTACATGAACATTCATAGCACTATTCGCAATAACTAAAAGCTAAAAGCAACCCAAATGTCCATCAGCAGATGAATGGATAGACAAAATATGGCACATCCATATGACAGAATATTATTTGGCCATAAGAAAGAACAGAGTGCTGATACATGCTACCACACAAATGAACCTTGAAACATTGAACTTTCCATTTCTGCCCTTAGAAGAAATGAAGGCATCAGCAGGAGAGTGGCAGAATATCACACAAGGGTTCACAGACCTGGGTTCTGGGAAGGGTTTCTTCTCTGCTCTAAGGCGTCAATGAGCTAATCCATTTAATACCTTGCAACATTTCAAATGTTCCCGTCATAAAACTGGGTGAAGCAACCCTGCTTCCACACTGGTTCATTTTAACAATTTGAATTGTTCGGGGGCACCTGGATGACTCAATAGGTTAAGCGTCTGACTTTGGCTCAGGTCATGATCTCCCAGCTCATGGGTTTGAATCCCACATTGGGCTCTGCGCTGACAGCTCAGAGCTTGGAGCCTGCTTTGGATTCGGTGTTCCCTCTCTCTCTGCCCTACGCCCACCCCGCTCACATTCTGTCTCTCTCTCAAAAATAAATAATAAAAGCATTAAAATTTTTGTTTAAAATAATTTGAATTGTTCTTTTTAAATGCTTTAAAAATGCCTAAGAGCAAGCAGTGAATAATTTAGAGATTAGAGGGCACTGGGAAAAATAAGTCAAGAAGGATAGAATTGTCAAACAGCCTATCCTTCCTTCCTTCATTTTTGTGACTCGCCTTCCTGTTCTACCGCTCCTCTCCTCCCTGCCCTTTCCCCACCCCACTCCCTCCTATAAGCCTCCCTTCCTGGGCTGCTTTGGACTCTGTATCTCCCTCTCTCTGCCCCTCCCCCACTCAGTCTTTCTCTCTTTCTCTCTCTCCCCCTCTCTCTCTGTCTCTCAAAAGTAAATAAACAAAACATTTTTTTAATAAATACAGTATACCTTGAAGCACTGAAACATTCCCATTTCATGGATGGCAAAACCAAATCCCAGGCATGTGCAGTAACTCACCAGCATAGCTCAAACAACAGGTAGCAGAGCTGAACTAGAACGTAGATTATTTGCTTCCCATATTAGTGTTTGTTTCCTTTTCATTATGCCCGACATCAATCGCTCCTAAATGGGGTAGTGCTCCTAATAGGGCAACATTTGAAAGATATCAAAGCAGCAGCATTATTCGCAATATTCTTCCTTCTGAGAAGCCCACTCCTGCCAATCCCAGGAGTGAGACAGCTGTCAAGGAACTGCCACTTGTTAATGGAAAGAACTTCAGAGAGGCCCCAGGGGGTAGGTGTCATGGGTATTCATTGCCATGTGCACTGAAGAGTGGGGAAACATTAGATACATCCCTGAGGTTACTGTCTCAATAAAGGAGACAACGATGCCTGTAGATCATTATGTTATTGCCTCATTAAGTATGATAACAGAAGTATGAATGAAGTAAGTAAGTACTGAAAAGAAAGCCAGGATTCTCTCTGTCTATGAGGTTAGAAAATATCCTCAGAAGTGACACCTGAGCAGGACTTTTCAGGGTAGACAGAAGTTCTACAGATCAGCAGAAGAGTGTATATGTTCTGGATATGTGCCTGCAGTATAACTTTTAGACCTCACTCCCAGCTCTTAGAGTCATGCTTACTGGAGAACAGCGTTTGCTGCTCTCATTACAAGCTCCTGTCCAGGAGCATTATTCCAGTCTGTGCAAAAATTCCTGATCCTCTTAGTCCTTATCTGCTATTTCAAGGCAAGTGTTTGATATCAGCGCAGAATGAAGAAAGCCTCCAGGCCGGCAGCCACCTTATGCTAATTAGGTAAACACGCACACTTCTTCCAGATTCTGCAATGGTTTTCTGCTCTCCCGGCCTGGAATGTCTTTTTTTTCTCCAATCGTCAAGAACCCCCAAATCCGGAGGGGAGAGAAAAAAAAAAGAGGTTAGAGTGGGAGAGAGCCAAAGCATAAGAGACTGTTAAAAACTGAGAACAAACTGAGGGTTGATGGGGGGGTGGGAGGGAGGGGAGGGTGGGTGATGGGTATTGAGGAGGGCACCTTTTGGGATGAGCACTGGGTGTTGTATGGAAACCAGTTTGACAATAAATTTCATATATTGAAAAAAAAAAAAGAACCCCCAAATCCAATCCAAGCGTCCGTACTACAACCATATTCCCTCCTGCCAACTTAGACCTCTACCTCACCATGACACTTGACCTCTTGCCAATCCACTTGAATTCTGAGCCTTCTCCCATTAGTGAGACCTCAAACTATGATCTCTCTCTCTGACTCTGTTTCCCGTTTCCCTGCCAGCTCCTGCCTCATGAACCTACTTCATAAGCCTTCCTCCCCTCTTGACTCTTCCCATGAGTCCTTTTTTCCTCAACTGCATAGGACCTTGCTCTGCACTGGGTATCCACAAAGAAACCAAAATTCATATTTCTGATAGTATCTCCAAATTGATTACATTTACAGTCCCAGAAGTACTCTAAAAGGATTTTTTTTTTTTGTCATTCAGTTCAAATGTGTGTCCTCTTTTCGGCCTTTGCTCTCTGTTGTGTACTAGGAATTACTAATTTTTTTTAATATTTATGTTTTTAACTTTATTTTTTTAAATTTTTTAAATGTTTATTATTTGTTTTTGAGAGGGAGAAAGAGAGACAGAGCATGAGTGGGCAACAGGAAGAGAGAGAGGGAGCCATAGAATCTGAAACAAGTTCCAGGCTCTGAGCTGTCAGCACAGAGCCCAATGTGGGGCTCAAACTCACAAACAGCGAGATCATGACCTGAGCTGAAGTTGGTCTCTTAACCGACTGAGCCACCCAGGCATCCCCCAAGATATTTATTTTTGACAGAGAGAGAGCACCCACAAGCTGGAGAAGGGAAGAGAGAGAGGGAGACAGAGGATCTCAAGCAGCTCCTCATTGAGAGTGGAGAGCCAAACATGGGGCTCGAACTCACGAACTGTGAGATCATGATGGCCCGAACCAAAGTCGGATGCTTAACCAACTGACTCACCCAGGCACCCCTAGGAATTACTATTTTTGACAAATCTTATAATCATAGAATGAGTTTTTTATATTTTATATATTGTGGGTTGCAAGCATAAAGTTTCAAATGGAAGTATATATACCACGCTGAGTGTATACCACAAGGATGTATTAGGTGATGGCCGTCTCATTTTTTCTCATATGATGGACACTTTCCTTCAACTTTATATCTTTCTTCATAGTATTATCACTAGCAGGGGGCTGCTGAATTTGGTCCACAAGAGCCACTGAAGAGGCGAGTTCGAAAGAAGAAAAGAAAGCCTAGAGAAGACATTTTTTCCCAATGATACAGTGTGGTTATCTTGGAGACAAGTGTCAGGGCCCAACTGATGTGTACTGTAACCACATTATGCAGTACTGAGGAATGCCGCTTCCTAGCTCGGTAAAAGGTCCGTTCTAGGCACAGCTTTGGAAGATGTGATTTGATGTCTTTCTTTCCTACCAGCCCTCCCACACCACGCTCCCAGAAGCGCCCTCCCATGCAAGCTCTAATATCCTCTCGTGAGTTGGCAAATTTCTTCTCTGAAGAATAAAGGGCAGGAGGTTTTTGTTTTTAAAACCACACCTATTAAACCAGATGAATCTCCATCAGAGGAATTTCAGATATGAGAGAGGTCAACACGGCTAAGAGTTTCTGTTAGGCTCAGTTCCCCTGAATTTCCACTTCATAACCCTCAGATTATACATACAGTTCCAAGGTTTTTGCAAGGATTCTCAGAGCTATCCAAGGTGAGATTTACAGTGCCTGGTATTGGGTGAGTTTTAGACACCAAATGTTGTTAGGTTAAAAATTGTCTAAACAATCTTCCTCCCCTCTTCCAGAAGACTGGGCTTCTATTTTTAGCTCGATATTATACTGAGTTCATTTTCAGGAGACTCAAACAGCACAGATAGAGCCTTGATGAGTTTTTAAATTTTTTTCCATATCGACTGCCTGCCTTGCAGCCATGGCAAACTTTGGGTTTAGTGTCTGATATTTATGATTACATAATACCGTAAATATCAGATAACAGTAGCATTTAAAGCAATAATAAAACGCTTTAAGTGGCCCCTTTTAAAAACTACTGCTTTCCAGAGTAACAAAATGCAAATGCTTGGCTGACATTTCTGTTCTAAAAGCTGATGGAAGACAAAGATTTGGAACACTACCCTCTGCTAGCTTCTCTAGAGAGACATTGTGGCACTTTCTACTGTAGATGTCCTGTAGGGGGCATTACTCTAAAAACAGATTTCCCCTGAATTAACGTCTTTCAGATTTATTTAATTTTGAATTACCATCTCAAAAAAGTACTCTAAATTTATTCGAGTGATTTTTTGTGGAAAGTATCTTTTTAATGACTTTAGAGCCGAGTGCTAAAATATCCATTGCCAAGTGCATGAAGCACTTTGAAAATCAAGGTTCTGATATATCTTCTCTAGGAAAAACTTAAAAAAGTCAATAAAGGAGTCTGTGATAAATGAAGTATTTCACTGAAGAGATATTTATAAAACAAATGAGCACGTTTAGTCAATTTCCTAGGACTCAAACAGCCAGGTAATAAAAATGGAAGATCCCATACCATATCAAGTTTTCTTTTTTTAACATTTTAACAAACCATTTAAAAAACATTCCTGGGGTGGGGGCGGGGGGGAATGAAAACCTTAGATAGTCTTTTAAAAAAATGCTGGCACTCTTTACATTTACCCTCTGGCTATTTTTAAATTTAATTTCTAATCCCATAATTGAGTTCACAGTGGTTGCAACTATTATCAAACATCTTTCGGGGATTAGAACTCACTTTTGGTTCAAATGAAGCATCAGAAAATCATGTATGTTGTTGTCCTGAGAAAGTAATGCATGCCAATTAAAATTCCCCTGGGATTAATGAAAAGAATTGAAAATGATTTATTAAAAATGGTATTTCATGACTGCCATGGGGATTACTTGCCATATTTTTTTTTAAAAAAATCAAATGTATATCACTATTAGGCCCTGCAAAAGATACAGAGGCTTAGAAGAATGAAAGCTGACCAGGAATCTGGTACAGGGAAGGCAATTGTACACAGTGCCACAACTCTATTTAATGTAACCTGAACACTTTCTGGGTCCTAAGTGCACCCATGTGCTTGGGTTGGAGAAGTGGGGGGCCTCAGATCCCTCCCCCTGGATGTAAGAGACAGATTTCATTGTAAGAAAGTTCTCTATATGGGTCATTTGTGTCTCTCATTTCAGAGCAAAAATGGCGAGTTGTTTCTATCATTTACAGAAAACCTCTCCTTGTAGAAGGTATCCTTATACTTTTTAGACACACACATAAACATGGTGTCTGGATGGGGGGCGGTGTCTGGGTGGCTCAGTCTATTAAGCACCAGACTTTTGATCTCAGCTCAGGTCATAATCTCGCAGTTCCTGAGTTCAAGACCCGCATCCGTTCTCTGCTGTCAGCACAGAGCTCGCTTCGGGTCCTCTGTCCCCTCCTCTGTCTGCTCTGCCCCCCTTTCTTGCTCAAAAATAAATAAACATTAAAAAAAAAGTGAGGTCAGGGCACCTGTAGCAAAGGGAGAGAGACTTTTGATGAATGACTTTACCACCTTAAAATTCTCATAAATAGGAACTAGGGAGTTGAAACAAGAACAAATTCATTACTGATATAAATTCTAAAGGTGGGAGTCCAAATCCAGAATCTACTTCTTACTGAATGTTTGACCTTGAGCAGAGCACTTTATATTTCTAAACTTCCCCTTGTCTGTAAAATATAGATAATAGTAGCTTCCTTACTGGAGTATTGTAATGGTGAATTAAGTTAACCAGGGTGAATATATTAAAAGCCTACCTAACAGTGAATGTTCTAAGACTATTAGCCATTATTATTTTTATTATGGTAAGAATTTAGAAGAAGGAACAGTCCTTTTTACAAGATAGTTTGGGGGTGGGGAAAGGGAAGGCAAGACTAAAGAGCATTATCTTTAAATTAAAAGATACGTCTGTTCTTTCAAGGTTTACCAAGAGAATTTAAATAAATTTTTTAAATAAAATACAAAAAAAATCCTCTCAGAGAATAGATTTTTTAATTAATTCTATTTGTTTTCAAAATAAATAAGAATTATGGCAATAAACCTTTAAAGTGTTAGAAGCAGTTAAGCAATTAATTAGAACAAGAAATAAACAATTTCAACTTTAGTTTGTAGGATTTATACATTCAAAATCAAATCCTTTGTTACACTAAACCAGAAAGAGCTATTTAGCCTATGAAAGAGTTAACACTGATTTAGAGGTGTCCTATTTTTTTTTTAAAGAGATTTGTCAGAAGATGCTTGACAAATCTGCCTCTAAAATCAACTGCAAAAATATTGTGACTGCTCTTTCCACAGTTTTCCTAGGCAACTTAGCTGATGCAAAAGAAATTGTGGTTGTCAAAATAATAAGCAAACCACATTTTACAACCATCAAGAGAAAAAAGGAAGTGGAGTTTTCTATTTTGTACAGTTGTGCATGTCCTAGTGTCTGATGAATCAGAAAGACTAGCATAAGGAGAGGTTAAGAACATCAATTTGTTGATTATCTTTCTTAAACAATCTAACAAAATCCAAGCTTTTATTTAGCTTGTAGAAATTACATCGGTCCATTGAGTAAGCAACTGAAGATTGCTGCTCATTAAAAGAACTATATGTTCATGGAAATGAACATTTTTTTTATTAACATCTGTAAGCTCTGGTTTCTTGGTAAAGACTATAATGGTAACGAATGTGCAGCTGTTTTCCATCTGTTACTTAGAAATTTTTACCCGAGTACTTACTTCCCAGTAGTGTTAAGTGAGTACTAGAACACGATTACCTTCCTTACAATGAGGGAGGACAGTGTGTCAAGGGACTATACTCTGCTTTTGAACAGTTATGGACTCCACAGTTCAGTTATGCAGTCAGAAGTAAGGGCCTTCGTGCTAACTAACAGCTTAATCTCCTCAAACAAGCTGAGCTGCGTTGTTCAAGCTGAACCTGTAAATTCTAGCAAGACAAGCAATCCAGTAGCATTGGAAATAGATTGGAAGATCTATTATGTAAATGCACTGTGCTAAGTTCTAGACAGAAAGGATGCAAAAATGAATATGACAAGTTTCTGTTCCCAAAGAGTTTACGGTTTTAAAATGGATTGGTTTGGGGTCCTGAAAGAAGGAAACCGGTCCCCTTTTTTTCACTAACGTTTTTTAATGATATTACTTGTGCGCTATGTATCCATGTTTCTATCGTCTTCTGTTGTTTTGGTTCAGTGATTATTGTTTTGCCACTATTTTTTTTCTTTTGTAAACTTATCTATGACTTACCTTTGCATTTTAAGTTTTTAAGTAAATATCAGGAGAAGAATGAACTCAGGATCCTGATTGAGAGCCAATACAGTAAAACTTTGGATTGCAAGAATCTTGTTCTGTGAGTGTTCTGCAAGATGAGCAAACATTTCTAATAAATTTTAACTTGAGAAACCAGAGATGTCTTGCAATGTGAGTAGTGTGTGACACAGAATGCCACATCATCACAAATGAGCCAATGGTTCTCTCTCTCTCTCTCTCTCTCCCTTGCTGTGGGATTGTGGGTGATCCTCTCCCATGCTCAGATGCTCTGTCTCAGGCAGCGGTGTTTGGCAGAAATCAGTGATCTTTCAAAACGTTGGAAGGTGCCCAGTGATCTTCCAAAACTGGCATTAGTGTATGTTTTGTCACTTCAAAGCACCTATGGACACCCCTTGGCTTTTCCATACAAGAGAAAGCTTAGGAATGTTTCCTTCATACTAGGTCAGGCTGCCTGCAGCATAGGCCCTTTCTTCTGCTGCCTTACTGCCAGTTACATTAAATACAGTAGATGACAAGAGTTTATTAATACTGTATTGTAGTCAACATCCATGTGAGTATATACAATGGCCCCCATGCAGAAAAAGATTCCATTGAGCCAATAGATAGCAGTGATTCTGTTTAGTGACAGTGAAAGTCGTCCTACACGATACCCTCCTTTCTCTTGTCTCCCTCACAATAGCCAGAAAAGTTTTCAAAAGTAAGTGCTGGTTAATTTATTTTTCTCTTTATTTTGTATTTTCTTTATTACTTTGTATTATATTACAGCACTGTAATCATTTTTATATGAATATTCTAGGGTTGTGGAACGAATCATCTGAGCTTCTGTTATTTCTCATGGGGAAATTCTCTTTGATATACAAGTGCTTTGGATCACAAGCATGTTTCGGGAACAAATTATGCTCGCAGACCAAGGTTTTACGGTCCCTCTTCATTAATTTCCTAGACATTAGGCAAATAACAGGGACATAGGGACTGCCGTATGGCCCTAGTTAGGAAAATTCTCAGTTCGGGGTCTGATGTCCATTTCTTTCAAAATTAATATAACGTGAATCTCACTCAGATATTCCCAAGTTTTTAATCTTATATGTTGAAAAAAAAATACATGGAAGTAAGAAAGTTAGATGATATGTGCCCTGGATCTAGCCCACTTTTTACAATAAAGCAGGGACACAAGAAAAATTATATTATCCAATAATTATTAAGAAGAGCTGTGCTGCGTTTACAATTACATTTGCCTGACATTTCTCAGCTAAGCCACTATAGTGGCTTAAAGAAGAAATGCTGCATGGACAAAGATATTTTATGCTTCTGAACTCACAGCAACTTGTCAAATTCTGTAATGCAACACCAATGAAACATAATCACTCCAGTTTAAGAGAATCTTTGCAGTTCTTAATTTTGTTCCTAATAAAAGTGCATGTTGCTATTGAGAGAAAAATACACGATCTGATAGATTGAATCTTGGGGTTCATTCCCTGTCCACCAATGACTTGGACATTAGCCTGATCCTCCCTGAGCTTCACTTTTCTCATGTCTATCCCTGCTTCCAGTTTTCTACCTTTTTCCCCTGCTACATACCTTAACTCAGGAATGTTCATATTACGAATGAAAGATCATTATTTGACTCATTGGGTTTAGGATAAACTCCATCTGAAACACCCTCCACCCTTTCTTCCAGATTTTTATTGCCGAAAGTCACATTTTCTTCTCACTTGATACCCATACTTCCTAATATTATGTCTCCTAAACTTATTTATCTGTTCAAATGAGGACTAATACCCAATACTCAAGTACCAATTTCTACAAGATGGGTTTAAAAGAGATTTGTAAAAATGTTTTGCATCCTTTCTGCATTTATCATTGAATCCACTCCATTTCACCAAATTATCCCATTTGAGAGTTACTGTTTTGTCCTAAATGGTTTAGTGCCTCATTTCAGCCTCCCCAAATGATTTGCAGTGTAGCTACATATCCCTTTTCGGCATAGGCAGGCTTGCGCTTCCGGGAGAGAACTTCCCCTCAGTGATGAAACCATTTGTCTGGCATGAAAGCTACCACTGGCTCCAGTGCCACCTCCGATATAGCTGTGCAGTCATTGAAAACATGAGCAACTTGGATGCTTGTTGCGTGGCATGTGACTTCATTTAACAAGCAATCGTGTCTTCTCTCTTTCTGAGAGTGATTTGGTTCAATGTGACTAAAGGCAGTAAAGTATAGTTGAAGAAGAATAAGTCACCGTCTGAAGCTGGGTAGCCCTGAGTGCAGGATGTTCCAAATTATAAGATTTATTCTGCATCTACAGACACTTCATATGATATGAATAGTAATGGGCTAGTTGTCACACACATATTGCTAGCACTGTGGGCCTTTAGACGACATTTGTCATTTGCTTCAAAGGAAAAAACCCAAGGCAGTGTTACCGTCAAAGAAAGGGGGCTTCACAGATTCACATATCCCATCACATTAAGCATTGGTGATCAGAACTTTTTCTTTTCTGATACTTACAGATGACCTCAAAGCCAACTTCAGAAACCATTTTAAGAATGAAACATTTCACCAGCATCGGGGAATCTTATTCTTTCAGTCATTATTTGTATGCCAAAATAGGTGCTGGGAAGATGATGGTTAGCAGACATAATAGGAAAAAAAAGAGATCCAATGCTAGCTACCCTTTTGACTTTCTCTTACAGAGATTATGCCTGGTCGTCACAGAAGATTGGCTCCTCAGCTGGAGGCTTCCCAATTCTTACGGTTTACCTCAGCATAATACAGAATTCAAGCTATGTCCAAAGAAGTAAAATCAGCACAAAGTACGTGAGCTTATGACTTTCCGCGTTCTCGCAATTCCAAGTGCTTGCTGATGGCTCTCCCCCCACCCCCCATCAGATTCCTCTGTGGTCACACTAACCTCTGGGGACTC
The DNA here is from genome assembly GCF_024362965.1 of Panthera pardus. Classification (NCBI taxonomy): domain Eukaryota; kingdom Metazoa; phylum Chordata; class Mammalia; order Carnivora; family Felidae; genus Panthera; species Panthera pardus. The sequence goes on from NW_026527002.1 coordinate 19,494,215, forward strand.
CAACAGCATCGCTTGCTCCCAGCCCCGTGGCACAGGGCAGCCTGTGACAGCCAGGATGCCTCAGGACCCAGTTACCTTTCTTCCCGCCAAGTGACTGGAGCCGCCGGCCCTCTCAGCCCCACTGATGATTTGTTTACTATGCTTCTGTTGGGATTCTTGGCCAACTGGCAGCACCAGGGGGAAAAGCACCGTGGTGTCTTAAGTGCACTAAATCTTCGTATTAGCCCCCTGGCTTGGTAAACCTTTCTGTTGGCTTTGTTTTCTTTTCTTCAAGCATGACAAACAAGTGGTTTTTCTTTTTCACTTTAATGATTCTTTAAACAAAAAGGGGTAGTTTAGGCCTTTCTCTGAGGCTGATAGGTGTTTCTGTTTAATGAGGTTTTTATTATACTGTATTGGCTTCCCTGAAAAGAAATTACAAGCAGCAAACAGCTGATAATAGAACAAGGCTGGAAGAAACAATAACCAAGAGGGGGAAAAATTAGTGTGGCGGTGGATGCACACGTTGTAGCTCGGGGACCAAATGCCATTTCCATCCTCCCGTGGCCACGACTGTACTGGTCATAAAGTGATGTGGGCACTCGTGTGCCGGTGATGTGTGCATGAGAGATATGAATATAGATATAGACCCAGCTAAACTGCCATCTGTGGAGGAAGAAGGGTGGCGAGCTCAGTCTAGACAAAGATGAGTGGAGCTCCGAGTGCGGGTTTACAAGGGCTGGTCGGTTGCCATGGAAACTAATTGGAGCTAATAAGTAAAGGGACATTTTAACTGTGGGAACAGAATAGGAGGGGCTATTTTTCAATATCACCGTTACCTACAATTAATCTCTCATTTGAGGAGTGTCCTGACTTAATTCTTACGAGGAAGCCAATAGCCCTGCACACAACCTCACCCTGATCAACATCACATTCAAATGCTGACTGTCATCTTCTAGAATGTGCCGTATTTTAGGTTTAGATCTTTCAAAACAGAATCAATTTCACTTTTTTTTTTCCTCAAAAAATAAACTGTTTGCAGATGGCAAGGAGAAAGGAAGAGAGGTAATGGAAAATTCTTAACTTCTAAACTGACGCTCTGCTGAGCACTGAACCGGGCTACAGGGAGAGGGAAGCTGGGACCTTATCCTACAGCACCGGCTTCAGGTTTTTGTTTGAGTTGATTTTCTTTAACAAAAGCATTTCAGAGCATCAACCAAAGAAAAATGTGTCCTTGTAGACTCATGTTATGATACTTTTGAAAGGTGATGTTTACGGACACTGCACAGAGCAAGAATGAGGTTCATAGCAAATGAGCAGGAGTGATGGCTCAACTTGTATTTTCTTATTTGGCAGCAAGTTTTAAGTAGTATAAATAGCTGAAGTTATCAATAAAAGGGAAATAGTAGCTGGGAATTAATGAAAAGATTTACAATCAAGAACAGAATAGAAATGTGTGTGTTAAAAGGCACTTTCAACAATAATGTGGGTCAGAGCCAGGATCACTTGGGAATGTCTTACAGAAGGTGTGTTACAAGCACAGGGTTGATAAAACATGATTCAACACCTTTATAGTTTCTTAGGTTTTACTTTTGTAACTCAATTACAGTTTAAGAGAATGCAAACTACCTTAATAATGTCTCCAGGGCCTTCAAAATCTATGCAGTGGAGGTAATCCAGATTTTCAGACATGAGTCTGGGTGGATTAACCAAAAGAAAAAAAAATTTTTTTTAATGAAAAAAATTGCCTCACAATAATTGCCACTATTAAAATTTTTATGGTGCCCAAGGGAAGTCTTAGCCCTGTGGTGCCACTTGCCATTGTTGAAGGTTTCTGTGTTGATTATGTATCTGGATTTAGCTGATTAAGAGTAGTGGTGTAGTACATATAGTATATATTGTGAAACACACACCTCATAATCACTTCTGGGAAGAAATTAAGCAAATGAATCGGAACTCCGACCTCTAATTCTTTTTCTTCCCCTCATCTTTTCTATAGCCCAGTTACAGGGAAAAAAAAAATCACAATCTGAAAATTATAGTTCTTAATTCTGTACTTCAAAACATTACACCAAGAGTAATTTTTAAGTATCTTAATATAATATCACATTAAAAACTCCTGGAAAAAAACAAGCCAGTCAAGTCAATTTTGCTAGTTATTGAAATAATTCTCTTTGCGATGCTGGCGTTCCAAACGTGAGATAGCCAGTTGTAATCTAGATTTTAATGCTTTGGGTAAGTCTAAAGTTTGTTGTTTTGTTTTGTTTGGTTTTTTTGTCTGGTTTTTATGCCAGCACACCCATCCCTGTTCAAAGAAATTCAAAAGGTGCAATATTTAAAATGTTGGCTCCCCACAGACACTGTCAGGGAGTTGATAATATTTCAAACTCATATTTTCCTTTTCAGATTATCAAAATTCCTTAGAAGTCTGATGGCATATTTTAAATGGTGAGATTTGTAGCAATTAATTTATTGCCAGATATGTCCTTAAAGCACTGTAACAAGTATAGCCATTTTCTGGTTCAGACTGCTATCAAAGAAGTAATTAGGTCTGTAAAAACAGTTCAGAGAACTCAAAAAAAAAAAAAAAAAAAAAGGAAAGGAAAAAGAAAGAGAAAAAAGAAAAGAAAGTAAGAAAGAAATGCACATAAGAAAGAGACACTGAAATGACCAAAAATTGAAAACATTTCAAAGCAAAATTGTTAATGAGCTGCTTGAGCTATATGGACATTATAGGTGCAATTAACTAGAAGCCAATAAAAATAATCAATGACAGAGTGCAGCCCTCTAGTACCAAGTGCTTTTACAAAGAGATGTCTGTGAAAGCAGCAAGTGATTAAAAAAGCCACCTTCATCTATGGGGGTGCGTGCTATTTTACATGAGTAGAAACTAAAATGATTTTCGTGGACTATTTCTGAAGTTCAGCCTGTGGCAAACGGTGAAGAGCCGTACGTGGGAATAGACAAGTTTCTGCTCTTAGCCCTGTGCCCCCACCCCCTTTCTCCCTGGAATGTTGGAGGCAGCCATGATCTAATCAAAGGAAGGTAGGAGTTTAGATCTCAAAATGCAGATGTCACATTTCAGTGCAAACTGCTCCTACATTAACACTTTATCAGTATGGCAGGATGAATCTTTTCTCTCCTGGGGGTGGTGGTGGTGCGTGCGGGGAGGGTGCCTCACTGAGAAGATTGCCCTCGCTAGGTTGGCCAGGAAAAGATTTTTAGTGTTTCAGTGCATCCCCGGGAGGGTCCCAGTCGTCCCCGGGGGAGCACAAGGAGTTGTGAAAAGTAACGCACAACTGGCCACCGGAATAATTCATTCCCTCCACCTTCTCTTTAGCACCTCCCACTCCTCCCCTCTTTATAGCCGTCCTTTCTCTCTGAAATCTCAGGTTACTTGACTGGGAGTTCTCAGACCTCCAGTTTCAGTCCTGCCCTCAGCCTCCAGTCGGTGAGAGACACCCAGCCCCAGCAATTGGATTGGGCAGCCCGTCTTGACACACCACCGTGCTGAGTGCTTGAGGACGTGTTTCACCAGATGGTTGGGGTTAGTGTGTGTCATCACATTCGAGTGGGGATTAGGAGCAGGGAGCTGTGTGGTCTTCTCCAAGTGAGAGTTGCGGGCAAGAGAGCTACTTTGCCTTTGGAAGCAGAGGAGGAATTCATTTGCTGCAGCCACAAGAAAGGCAGTTTTTTCAGGTAAAGTAAAAGACATTGAATGCTTCTCTCCCTCTCTCCCTCCCTCCCTCCCTCCGTCCCTCCCTCTCTCTCTCTCTCTCTCCCTCTCTCTCTGAACATAGTTTTGAATGGAATGCTAGCACAGCACACTTGTCAAAGCCAGTTGTTGCTCTCCTATCAATGCTGCTATTGTACGGTGGACAGATAACAGTGAGGAGCTGGGTGCTTGGCTGTCTTTATAGAGCGAACACTCCCCATGCCTTGCTCTTGAAGGTGTAGCTGAGAAAACGCCTTCTGGAGCGGCATTCGTACTCTCTAATGCCCTCCTTACCTACCCGAAGCGGGAGCTACGGATTGTTCATAAAGGACGCGTCAGGCCGAGAGAGCATTTATTTTAGCTTTCAGAATTAAAATTCACTTTCGAACTGTTGCATTTTACGCCTCACTTTATAAAGCCCCCCGTAAGAGTCTATTACTGAGTTGCCGGCAGAGGTGGAAATGCTTCCTTGCCCGATTTTTAAAACATGCATTATGTCTGATTTATGACGGACCCAAGTGTTTTTAACACAATTTGGCGACTGAAAACTCCTTGAGAGAAGAGGCTGCCCTCTGAGCAGCTGATAGATCGGCTTTAAAACAGAAATGCTCAGAGTTGGAAGAAAAGCAGAAAAGGAGGAAGTAGGAAAATGCTCTTTAAACGGAGTTTATCCCTCTTGCAGCTGCAGGGAAGCAGATGGAGGGAATTCATTTGCAGATCTGTTTGTGAAAGTTTTACAAGTCATTGAAAACTAAAGTAGCATCTCTGTGATGGATCATTAAAGTCACGACATTTATAGGTTTCAAACAGGCTATCTGAAGTGTTAATTAAATGGAAATAGATTTTCTGGCTGGGTTATAAACAAACATTGGAAAAAAAAAGGCTTTAATTATAAATTAGTCACTGGAAATGAATGGTCATCCGGTGCCGGAGCAACAGAAAATGAGTTGCCATCATCTATGTGAGTAGCTATTAACGGGACCAATCTGCCAAAAGCACCCACCAAAATTAAATTGAGCCGAATGAAACAATGGGGTTTATACACTACGTTTAATGTGTGGCATAAAAAAGGCCTTTCAAACTGACGCCTTATTTTTACAGGGATCAAAAAATAAAATTTTCATTTTTAAAATTTTTGGCCGAGCGAGGGGAGTCAATGAGTTACTTCTTCTGCACTCTAACAGACTTGCCCTCCTACATTCATGTTCGTATACCTGTGGTGCTCAAGAGTTCTTGTGTCTACCGGACTCTCACATTTGCTAGAGAAACCCAACACTGTCCTTACCCTCTGCAGGTGAGAAATCTGATGAATAATACTGTATATAAGCTATTCTGAAATGGGAGCGGTTTAATAGGCTGAACAGCAGGATTTATGGCTAGTGCTTTGTGATTTTTGTACTCATTCAACTGCCTAAAGATGCTTGTAAAATTATGTTTCAGGTTGCATTATACATTTTTTTTTTGCAGCCAGTTATATTATTTCATCTTCTTTTTTAAAAGTTCTGATTAAAACAACACTTCAGCATGGTGTGTAGTTGTTATTCACAGTGTTCTCTGGTCTCAAAGCCTTCAGTGCGAAATTATCCTCATAAATAAGCAGGCAGCTATGACGACTGAGTATTATCCGGTTCCCAATATTACATAACCCAAATAGGACTAAGTTCATAAGCTGAAGTCTTCTGGAATTCCAGTCATTCCACTTTGGCTTTACAATGGAACCGGGGCTTAAAAAAATAAAGACAGAAAGGCAAACTGATATCTGGGGTTGTGTTAGGATTAGGAGGACTACACGCACGGCGTGTAGCAGGTATCGTCCTGACCACCAATGCCATTTTTCACTCTCACAGAAGTATTTCAGAAGAAAGTAAAGTTTCTGCTCACAGGATGGAGATGGGTGTGATGGCATCTAACAAAGGCAAGTTTCATTTAGCCATGGAGCCCCACAAGCATATGTCGCTAATGTCGCAGACTGACCACCAGGCTGCCTGCCCAGGACTTTGACAATATGGAAGAAACCCACCCCTCCCCCCCCAAAAGCCCATTGCATGCAGGATTAGGCGGGATGGAAGCAAAAAAGGGAATGTTGAGAAATAATAAATTCACACCTTGAGAAGGCAAAGTGGTGTGTCCATCCCCCCAACAAGGCTAAAGTACGATGAAGTTATTTAGCACAGCTAAGAGGCTCTGCTTAGAAGACAGTGCCCACAGGGCAATCCCAGTTGCTTGTCAAAATCTAAATCTACGGTTCCAGATGGTAAACATTCAGAGACATATTTATGGTGACTTCTACATACCTCCGTTTGACATTTGGTTTCTTCCTGACAGCACTTGCGCTGGTAACACACATGAAGTTCCCATCAGTATTGCAACAGCTGTAAAAGTGTTTGAGCACCAAGGCTGTCCCTCCTGGTGAAGGGGAACAGAATCGGGAGGGGGGGGGGCCCGGGGGGTGCAGATCTCCACTGGCACTATTGATGCATCCTGCTATCTAGGCACGCAGTCAGGTGATGAATCTCAGAGGCGAAAAGCCATCTGAAAGCTTGATTCAGTAAGTTGCAAAATCCATTTTTATGGTCGAGTGGAAAACTAACATACATCAATCCAAATATTCACTGAGCTCATGCTAAGTTGTGAGTGGGAACCTTCATCAAAGAACTAAAAGGGCTCCTCTCTGTTCACTTCTAAGGAAATTTATGTGACTGCGGGCAGATTGTTGTGGTCATTTCCATTGTAATAGTTACTAGTAGAGACAAGTGTCAAGAGTGACACTTTGCATTTCCTTTCCTAATTATATATCCATATGGGAATGCATAGGGGCTTGCTTCCTTTGTATTTTAGACTTAAAATGGTTTACACATTACGAATCTATAAAGCAAGTTTTGTGACACTGAGTATTAAGCTTTTCCACCCATTGCCATGTGGTTGAGGCCAACCAGTGGGTCAGGTCAGGAAATCTGGTTCTTTTTTCCCTGTACAATATTTTTGTGTAGAGAGTGTGGAGTATGTTTAAGGGGATTAAAATGTTTAAGGCGCTGACTCTAAATAGATTATTATTTTTATCACCATTATTGACTTTGAGGGAAAAGAAGCCCATGTATGAAATTAATTCTATGGTCATATGGTAAATTTACCTTTACTTTAGGTTAGATCCCTGGCAGGGGGAGGCGTTTGAAAGAAGATATTTTTGGAAAAAGTTTGTCCTGAAATGTGTTTCCTATTTAAAATATTTTCAATTCTATCTCAATATGCTAGGAAGGAGGGGAATTAGCCTGTTGGGTTTTTTTTTTTCTCTCTAATAGCCCCCTCACCCCCGTAGCTAATCTGTCGTCAAATTCTGTGAGTCCTTCCTTTAAAACATCTCCCACATCTGGCCCACAGCCACCGCTCCAGTACAATGATTGCATCACACACATGGATCATTACAACAGCCTCTTATCTGGTCCGCCTGCCTCCATTTCCCTCTTCCATCCACCGGTCCAGACTGAGCTTCCTAAACTCTGCTTCCATCAAAGCATTTCTGAGCTGAGAACTACTACATGGACCCTCATTACTCACAGAATGAAGTTCACATGACATGCTGGCCATCTGTTCCTTGGTCCCAACTTTCTGACAGCATCTTCCACCAAATCCTTACAGAAGTACAAGCCAAACCTCCTTTTCCCTGCAGCCCAAGTGGCCAGTTCAACTCACCCCCCAGCCCCCAACACCAACCCCATCCCCACCCCCCATCCCTGCTTCCTGGTCTCTTCTCTTACCGCAACCTCTCTACTTTTCTAGCTTGTCTGCAAAATGAGGGTCTGCCCTCACGGGCACTGTTCCTTCGGGTTCTATGTTTGTGAGACTGTGTAGAACACACATCATCTCTCTAACTTCATCCTTCAAAAATGTCAGCTTAAGTCCCATCCCTTCCAAGAAGCCTCCACTGATTACCACATCTCCCAGGGATGTTTTCCTTCCCTTGAAACTGACCATTCGTTATGTATGGGTTGCACTTAGCACGACCGCCTTGATTTTATCTTGTTTTCTATTTTGCCATTTTTCCCTTGACTCCTCAGGTAGGGGGAGGTCTCCTAAGACAGGGACTGGCTTGATCTACTTGTACTTCCCACGGAAGACACTAATAGTTGTGTTGACTAGTTCACAGGGACATTCAAACATCCAAGGCACTTTTCTCTCTGGTTACCCCACTTTAGAGCTGTTTGCCAGCTCTAAGAGTCTTCTCCCCCCGTGAGAGAGAAGAAAAACAAAATGATGACACTTGAGTGGTTGTATTTTGGGGTAGCTTAGAACAAATTCCACCTAAACAGAATGCGAAATTATTGCCCCAAATGAAGTTTGAGTATTACAATGACAAATCTCCATCTATTTCAGCTTTCTGTAACTATGGTAGAAATTACATCTATTAGCTGCCCCTCATGGTATAAAATTTCAACTACGATTTTGAAAGCGGGAGAGTACAGTCTTCAGTTCAGGTGGACTTGTGTTCTAATCTAGGGACAACCACTCAGTAGCTGAGTGGCCTTGGACGGTGACTTGCCTTTCAGCCCCCTCCTCTGTAAAACAGAGTCAGAAGTACTTACCTTGAGGATGTTGTGGAGAAAACGCACAAAGCACTGGCTTGGCGCATGTGCAATAAATGGGAGAGAAAGGAGGTTGATAGGTGCGTACACAGATATAGATCCAGGATGCGTGAATGTGTTCATCTCAGTTATGTTAGTCATTGATTTTATGTATTTACGGTGTGTCTGTAGGTAGCCTTTTCTGCCACCAAAAGCAGGGGGGGAAGGGGAAGAAAGATCAAGAGAGTAAGACTCTCACCAAAAGCAGGGGCGGGGAGGGGTGGGGAGAGATGGAGAGGGCAAGGAGAGGGAGACAGAGGGAGGGCAGAGGAAGTAGGAGAGGGAGACGGAGGGGTGGCTGCTTTTGGCATGGAGCAACTGAGTTAATGGATCTGTGGGGACAATGGTGACAGTTGAATACACTTTGCAGGGAGGAGCAGAGTCCTGGGTCCTGCATTAAAGGATAATAAAGAGCAGGCACTGGGCTGCAGCGCTGGGGGAACAAAGGGTCCGAGCGGTGGACCTCAGCAGGGAGTGGAATTCACCAAAGGGTCATGTGCTCCTCTTCCTTCCTTCTGGCCCACTATTTAGAAAGAAATAATAACTTGGCAAAACATTGTAGGAGTCAGGTCAAGCTTCCAGAAGTAATTGGTAAAGCGAGATACCATTTAGACAAAACCAGGGGCTTGGACCTTTGCTGTCCTTCACCTCCAAAGCAAATTTAACAAAATGCTGGAAGCAATCAGCCTGAGCTCGGTTCTCTTCCCAAACTGCACCCACCATCAAACATCGAGCCTACTCTCTGTGTCCTTTCCCCAGAAGGGCAGCTCACTGAGAAATTATCTAACAAAGCACTGAATGCCACCTCCCAAACATATCTGTGGACACTGGTCATTCAATTTCAGTTTTCAGGATCTTGGGATACATCAAAGGATATTCTTTCCAAGCCTGATCATCTGGTGTGCACCTGCCCCAGGCCAGGGAGAGGAAAGAAACTCCTCTAGCATAAAGGGCAAGGAGGCCTTTCTGGAGATCCCTCCCTATCCCCGGCAAACACGTGCATAGAACTTTCATTAACAGTTATGTTGCTTGACATCGTCTCGGCTGCTTCAGTTAAACTAGCTCCCTCTGCCCCCAAAGTATATGATCTTTGTACTACTGCACGACAATGTGTTAAACCTTGTTAATTTAAAAAAAAATGGAGGTCTCTACTTCACCTTCAAAGGTAGGACTTTTTCTTATACTCTGATTTTCTTTATAACCACAGAGCTACAAATCTGTGAGACATATTTCTTCATGTCTTAAAATGTGAATCCCAGGGACTGGGACATGTCACCACTTAACTGTAGTGGGTGAGACTGATGTTAAATTGCTAGGCTGAAGAAATGAACAGACACACTGTGCTTCTGGGTAAAAAAAAAAAAAAAAGAAAAGAAAAGAAAAAAGAAAATTCATTGTAGGACGTAAAGTGTCCCAAAATTAATCTCCACATTTTGTGTGATACTAATCAAATTTTCACACAAGGTTAGATGGCTAGTGGTAGGAACAGAGTTCAGGAACCGGCAAGAGCCCGGATGACTCTGCTTAAAGTAAAATAAGGATTCTAACGTCCATCTGGGTAGTAAACACATGAGCAAGCCTCGACATTTTTGTAAGAGAAGAGTACCATTAGTCAGATGGGGACTTGTTTTCTCACGTATCCGAGTACGTTATAAAACTACCATCATTGACTTTTCTGTTCGTGAGCTACTGGCTCTGACATAGATTTTTACCTACCTTCACATATTTTTGCTTCTGTTGTGTTCTCCTCAGTTTTAATCTATTTGTTGTCATTGGCATTGCCCAGATCTTTAGTTCAGCTACAGATTACTGTTTCTAGATACTAGTTCTGTTGCTACAATGAACTGAAACCCTGACTAGTTTTTTATGACTTGTGTTACAGTTCTCCCCATCTGTGAATAAAGCTAATACTCTATGAACTTTTTCACTTCATAAAAAACCCAAGTTTGTCTCAAGAACTCAAGAAAATCCCTCTGAATCCATTCCCTTGATGAAAGAAGCCCGAAACATACCAGCCTAAGAGCTGTCCCAGTTTTCTGAGCAATATACTAGAACACTCCTAATAAACAAAATAGAAATCTGAATTACAGAGAGTTTTGTCTATTGTCCAATTTTGTGGTTTGTTGTTGTAGCTCACGTATGTTGTTATAACACCTGCTATAGTAATTTAAAATAAAACTGCAAGTTAGACTCTTCTAAGATATCAGCTATACCAGAGTCATGGTGAGAAAAGATTAACTGCATGCCAAGTGTGCATTTATTAAATTAATTTAGGAGTGTGCACCTGTGGATATTATCTTCAAACTCATATCACTAATATGGCTTAGCACTAAAATCACCTCTCTATAATATAACATGTCCTCTGAATAGACTTCCTGCCAGTTTAAAGCTTCCCCCTTAACCTTCACCTGCCAATAATCAATCTTCCCCTGAATAGAAGTTCTGAGTAAACAGATGTGCTTGGCATTGCATCCAGATATTCTTGAAACTTCAGCTTTTTAACTTTCATGTATAAGAAGTGCATCCCAGCAAAGAGGCCCCTGCAAATCATGTGATCCTTTTTTCCTCTTGAAAGCTTCATGCTGCTAAGAGAAAGAAGTGTTCTGAATATAGCAGATGAATAAAAGCGTAGGTGATGTAATATTTGTTATTTGAGACACCTAAAGTCTCCACATGTGTTATCACCATCTTTTTCGTATATAATATCTATACTTAGTAAAAGAGATTTGGGGGATATACTCAATGTCAAACAGCTTAAACTACTTTTTAGCCATTGAGTTGATGCCTTAAGGAACGGCCACAATGTGCCTTCTAAATAGAATCTAAATAGAGCCAAAAGGAACAGGCTTAAGAAATCTCCATCGATTTGTTAATTTGTCTATTCTGTATGTATTTGAGAGCTTCCTGTGCATTTCTGTCCCAATGCGGAGAGGAATGCAAAATAATAAAGGACACCATCCTTGCCCTAAAGGAATATCTAATTTAGCTGTGAGGGGAGACATGCACACAAGCAATTGTTTAATAGTAATGCAAAGAATGTGGTGATTAAATAACCCTTGTTAAGGTCTAATAAAATAAAAAGGACATCAACAGAGCCCCCTATTGGAGGAATGGGAACCTTAGCTGGGCAAGACTTTGCTCCAGATCATAAGCAGATGAATCAGAGCAGTGAATCTTCTCTATCCTTTACAAACTGTGTGGGGCCTATTGACCCTCTCTTTCATTCAGTTTCCTTTTCTATAAAATGGAGATATGGTTACCACAAAGGGTTGTTATAAAGGTTAAGTGAGATAATGAAAGTAAGATGCTTAACACAGGGATTAGACCACAGTAAGCGTTCCCAGGGCTGTATCTTTCCAAGATGGTGGAAAGCTCCTCTTCAGCAAGGACTTGGACTTAAGCCAGGTATGTCATTTTCAAATCAAGACACAGCATTTTGAATCAGAGCATTTGTATAGATGCGCTTTGGGAATACAATGAAGGAGGGCACTAGACAAAGAGGAGAAGGAAGAAGGGAAGGGAGAGAGGGAGAAAAGAGGAGTGATAGAGGGAAAGAAGAGAGAAGAAGAGTAGAGTGTGGTCCTCTGATGCCTCTACTCTCTGTCTTCTGTATTAAGCATGTCACGTCAGAGCTACATTAAGCTAGATTCTAGATGTGTCACGACATCTCAAGTATACAAGTTGAACTTTATAGTTAAAATGTACCTTAGGAAGTTTAAGCAATAGGCTTTTCAAGAAAGGAGGAAGTGAGAAAGAGAAAGAGAGAAGAGAGACAACAAGACAATTGGAACAAGACAAAGACCAAAGGTCAAAACAAAAAAAAAAATGTTGCCCAGTCCCAGTGATGATGTTGAGAATGAAGAAAGGATGGGTAGTAGGAAACATTATGAAGAGATAAAATAACAGCATCAACGACTTGGTGATTGGTCAAATAGAGGACAAGTGACAAAGGTGACACTGATGTATCAAAGCCAGGGAACAGGGGAATGGTGACACCACATAAGAAAATGGGGGTGCTGGAAGTAGAATTTCCATTTTGCAGCACTCTAAATTTCCAAAGTAACAATGGTCGTTGTGGAATAAATGTTTCTCTGTTATCTGTAAACTGATAACTATGCCTGGGATAACTTTATAATACTTTATAATTTAAACATGAAATCGAATTTCCTGATCATCAGTGATACATAAGATGGAATGCACAACTGTGATTTTTCTTAATAACATATTCCTCCTTGGATCAAAAGGATCTTCTCTCAGGTTAAGAAAACGGTTGGCCAAATAACAAGTCTAGTGTTCTTAAACTCTGGGGACGTAATAAATTTTCAAGTCAGAATAACAAACTACCTCTACAGAATACCTATAATTCTCTTCTTCCAACTAAGAAAATGCTGATGGAGAGAGACATATAATTAAAAGGGAATCTAGAGGCAGGAAGAAATGAAATATTTGAGTTGCTTCTGTCCATAAACCTTTAAATTCTACCATAGAAGAGTTGGACAACCTTTTCACAGAATGTATGAATGACTTATTTTACAAATGGTATAGACACTCCCTTCTTCATTCACCGTAAAGACAAATCATTCTTAATTTTAAGGTTTGGGATAGGTTTCCCCATCCCCTGCTTTTCTTTCTATCCCCTCTTCCTTTGCCCTTTTATTTTATTTGTTTCAGCCACATAATTCATAATAAGACCCTCTTCAAAATAGTAAGAGTTTTAGTCACTTCTTTGTACTAAATCAGGGCATAGTTTCCAGGATTAGGTGTAATTTTATTAGAAATAGAAAACTGTATTTTCCATTTCAAACTCTGGCACTAGATGTTGGGGGGCAGCATGATTGAAAGAATACACTACTTGAGTCAGCAAGATTTAGAATTAAAATGTAGTCTTATTACTAGAAATAAGTGGGAATAGCATTGACCTGTGGAGACGTGACAGCATTTCGGTTCCTCAAAAGAGACTTGGGTGCTATTCAAGTTTTTAATGAAGACTTTGGCCTGTTTTATTTTACTCAACTGAGTTTTCTGAACCATGTTCCCTGGTTCCTATGGGAGAAATGCCAGCCTAAGTAACAGCACCTGTAATCCATTTCTCATTCACGGTTGCCATGCATGATGGTCTAATTGGTATGAGCCAGTTTATATTTGAAAGCTATTAATGGCTAATGATTTAATTGGTACTTCATGAGACATCCCGTTTAATGAACCAAGGGGAAAAGATATAATACACAAGCGCCACAGTTAGATCAATAAACGTCATCTGCCGCAAGCACAAAAGTTGGGCTTAGCTGCCAAGCTTAATACCAGGTCAGATCTCTTCATCTGGTACCCCCTTAGGTCAATGGGCTAGTGTGCTTGCTTGGAGATTGGGGTATGGAACATGAGCTGCTATTCCTAAACTTAATTTCAGACCACCTAAATCCTGACTTCAACTCAGGATTCTACTCCTACATGTTCAACTTCCAGACCTGCCTCAGAGAGACAAAGACATATTGAATAGAAAGGTGTGGTCCTTGTGTTAAAAAAAAAAAAAAAAAAAAAAAGATTAAGTGGAGAGGAAGCCAGGAAAATGTCAATGTAGTCAAAATATATTCTGTCAGAGTCACTTTTTTAACACAAAAATTAAGACAAAAAGCAGAGAGAAATACCCTGTATTGTGCTTCACGTATAGCAATTGTTATTTTCAATAGCCATTTCGTTTCTCACTGTTGATCTACCATTCTGATCAACCGCGACGGTAGTCTCAGAAGTGGAATTGGAGGTGTTCCTACAATTGTTTTTTCCGTTGTTATAACCCCTGTGGAAGCTTAGAATACACCACTCGGCTGCCTCATTGGTTCAGGTCAATCATATTTCATGCTGAGCAAGTAATGAATTCAAATGTTGCTAGCAATGAAGTAAAATTTGCTGACTAATGGCAGTAGTATTATAGTTAGGAAAAAGAGGCAGGGTGGTTCAGTGGAAAAAAACATCGGACGTCTGGGTTCTAGAGCTTGGCTACCACTAGCCATGTGATGTTGAGCACATCAGTTAGCCTTTAGGGAGCACGCTGCCCACCACCTCTTTGCCTTTATTTTGCCCTCTCCCCACTCCACCTAGATTACATTATTCTCGGCTACTGGCAAATTCTGCTCTTCCTTAAAACAGGCCTGAATAAATAAAACAGACTCCTTGAAATTAGAAGGCGTGGTGGGGGAAAAGGGGAAGGACTTTAATTCAATTCTGCATCACCTTATGCTTCTACATCGAGCTCTGTTCTTCGTCTCTTCCTTATTCCCACTCAACTTACATACCACTGTTAAACCGACCTCCCTTTCGCGCGGTTCACCATGTCAGCTCTTACCCTAAAACAGCCATCTCTCAACCTTCTACAGCGCCTAGTCTAAATAAAACATCAGCATCCGAGGACCTGCATAATCTTTCCCACTAGAACCACCCCACTTTCCACATACGCTTTCTGCTCTTCATGAAGCCGGTGCAGCAGCTAATTTACGTCACTTACTTCCACTCCTAAGCATTTGCTCCTACTGTTTTCCAGGCTGACAGCGTCCTCTCATCATGCTTCTGAATTTCCAGATTTCACCCATCCTTGAAGAAAAATCAACCCCCTTCCCTCCATGGAACTTTCTTTCTCTAACTATTCCAGTGATAGACCTATTACTTCTCATAGGTGCTCTGTCACCACTTAAAATCTTGTCATGTAATATTAGCTCTTAATTAGGTACAATTTTGCATTTATTGTTACTCTTCATAGATTTTTTAAGGACAATTGGGATAGAAAATTGCATTTTGGTTACTGAGAAATTTTAGCAAACTAATCAGCAACAAATCCACAGCTCCGCCAGGCAATCCTCTATCTTAGGTGCTGGTTCTTGGCTTAAATGTTTTTCCATCTTCTGCCCACATCACTTTCCAGGGCTGCATTTGAGCCAGCTGGATTCCATCCAGAAACAGATTCAAATAGACAATAGGCCAACTCGAATTCCCATCTTCCTTGATTAGTTGTGAAATTGTATAGCTGGGTGACACTCACATGCCAGCCACTCAGGATTCTATGTTATCAATTAAATTCTGTTGAGAGCTGAACTGAGGAGTTTGTGACAATTCTGTTTTTAAGGACCTGTAAAATTATGGCTAGACAAGCATTTCAGAGATAGTGACAGATATGTAGACTTGTGCCACCTGAATGAATATATCCACTATCTGCTGCATAGCATAAATTAAAATGCCCTATAAACTCCATAGTAAATCATACTGCTTCTCTCTCTCTCTCTCTCTCTCTCTCTCTCTCTCTCTAACTTTACAGTAGGATTTGATTGTAAAAATTCTTTGGCTAAGGAGTTTTCTCAGTTGTAGGACAATTAGCCAGTCAGATGACAGGCTTTAACTTACGCAAAAGAAAAAGGAAATTAACACACATTCTGTCAAACCTACCAGATCTTTGTTCTTGTAGTTTTAAAAAATAATTTAGAATCAGGGATAGATTTTCCAGGAAAGATATATAAAACACTATAGAAACCCAGAAGGTTAGAGGTATACCTTAGAGGTCATCTAAGTAAAATCCCTCATTTTACATCTGAGGAAACTGAGGCCTGGTGGGTATTCAGAGACCCGCCTAAAGTCACAAATGTCATTCTTACCAGAGAAACTTCTACAAGCTAGGCTTCATCAAGAAGTGCATGTCAGGGGGCGCCTGGGTGGCTTAGTCGGTTAAGCGGCCGACTTCGGCTCAGGTCATGATCTCGCGGTCCGTGGGTTCGAGCCCCACGTCGGGCTCTGTGCTGACAGCTCGGAGCCTGGAGCCTGTTTCAGATTCTGTGTCTCCCTCTCTGACCCTCCCCCGTTCATGCTCTGTCTCTCTCTGTCTCAAAAATAAATAAACGTTAAAAAATTAAAAAAAAAAAAAGAAGTGCATGTCAGTGAAATTCTACCAGGACCAAAGGGAGTTCATAGGTCTATTGTACATTAGGATCTAACAAAAATGTGAAGGTATGAGCCCAGTTTTGTTTGTGACCATGGACCCTCTTGCTGAATGCTATGATGAATAATCAGGTACTGTCGAGAATTCTTGGGACTGGAACAAATACCAGAAAAAGCATTTATTGGATATATTCCTTGCAGAAAATCCATTCTAACAAAAATACCCAAGCACTGTTGCTACGGATGATCTGAACATTATCTAGTGTTAGTATAGAGAACTTTCTTTGTAGAGGCATGTTCTAACCTACACTAAAAGGATCCTACCCAAATGATGATGACAGTAGTAATCATTATCCCTTCAAAACATCGTTTCTTAAGCTAAATCATCGGAATTTGAAATATTTGGGTATGCAAATATTTCTGCACCCCATAAAGCTGAATCTGAGAGAAGACAAGCCCGAGTCTAAAGCGTTAGTAAGTGGAGTAATCGGTGTTAGAACTCGTGTCTTCTAACTCCTTTTTCACTGCTCTGTGCTTCAAGCGATTCAAGAAACATCACATTTTCTCAATATTGGGGAAAACTGTAGCATTAGAACAGTTGAGCTTTTCCTCAGAAACGTCACCTCATTGAGAAATAAACATTTGAAATTCTTACTCAGGTACTGCAATTTTCCCAAGAGAAGCCTAAAAGCAATATTCTTCATAGCTTAATAAATTACACAAGTGTATATACCATTATATATCTGTATAATTTATGTTGAAAACTGACTTATTTATAAAGGAAGTAAAATCAATCATTATTGGATTATAAATGTATTGCTTAGTCATTAACTTACATTTTTTGTGTTGTATTATAAAGAATAACAATTTAATAATTCAAAATAAAAGATGTATTTAGAATGCTTAAGTGTGGCTTTGACTTTTTGAAAAATAGTTTTGTTCCTAAAACGTGTTCTAGATTTCCTTTTTTTGTTGTTGTTTTAAGTATCTAAAGGAAGCCATTATGATTTTTAGGGCAATGAAAGAAATATGCGACCGGAAAAGCAGTATTTTTATAAATATTTTCAAGTTATTGGTCGTATTTCACTCCACTGGAGAATGTGATTGCAAATCTGGTTGGAATTATAAAGAAATTGAACTTACCAGTGTTACAACTTCTGATGAAAGGAAGAATTCTGCAGAGAATGCAAAGATAATGTGGCAGAATAATTACCTGTTTGTCACATAGCTAAACCGTATTATTACAGCAAATGCCGAAAAGGGATTCTATGAAAGATTATTTCTTTGGTTCATGCGAACACTTAGTTTCATACTATTTTCGACTAAGCCTATACATTGAACTCTTCTGTAAAACATGCTTTCCTTTTTCCTATTTGTATTTCAGCTGTTGTCTATAATGAAAATAAAGCAGCTCATGTTCACTACTTAAAGGGAGGACCAGAAGAAATAAAGCTGAGCTCTTATTAAACCCTTAGAGCTCTATGGTCCTGCCATTGAGCAGCAAATGCCCTTGAGTTTCTGTGACCTTTTCTCAAACATGCTCATAATCTCTACCAAAAATACCACACAAAATGGCAAACTGTTAAAGTAAAAAACAGCGTAAAGATTCAAGTCTTTGCAGGAGGAATAGAATTCCAAAGTTATGTTGCAAAGTGTGAGAGCATCTTTGTTGTTTCTCTCACGCATCACAGAGACTCTTGAGTTAGCTCTAGTCTTCATCTTGTTCCAGACATATGCAATGGACTTTCTTAGTTTGTACTCTACTGCACTTACAACTTGTGAGTCCTCTGAAGTTTTATGTAATTGGATTGTTCCCAGTATAGGAAATGCACATCCTTTGATTTTATATAACAATGTATACCTTTCCAAAGTGCTTTCTTTTTTTTTTTTTAAGTTTATTTATTTATCTTGAGAGAGAGAGAGAGAGAGAGAGAGAGAACAGAAGTGGGAGAGGGGCAGACAGAGAGGGAGAGAGAATCCCAAGCAGTTTCCACATTCACAGTGCAGCCCAACGCAGGGCTCTACCTCACAAACCATGACATCATGACCTGAGCCGAAGTCAGATGTTTAACTGACTGAGCCACCCAAGTGCCCTGAAGGTGCTTTCAATTGTTTATTTGATTTCGGCAACCCTGTGGAGCATGTCACACAGCTAAGCATCTGTGCCCCTTTTAAAGAATAAGAAACAGAGCCACATTCTTAGGCAATATATACTGAAAAATATTTAGGGGTATAAGACCATGATGTTTTCAAATTACTCTCATCAAGTTCAAGGAAAATATATATATATATATAATGTATATATATTATACATGTATTATATATATATATAATATATATATATATATATAATATATGCATATATATTTCAGTGGGGGGCAGAGATAGCAAGTGAGCAATTGATAAAGGAATTGGGGCCAATTGTTAACAATAGATGAATCTGAGTAAATTATCTTGCTACTTTTCTACAAGGTAGCTCAATTCTCCAAGCCTCAGTGGGTTTGTTTGTTTGTTTGTTTGTTTTTTGGTAATTATTTTCAATTTTTTTTTACAAATTTTTATTTACAAAAGTTTTTAAAATACAGGAACACAGAGGAGTTAAATAATTCACATACACAAATAGAGCTGATCAGAGGCACAGTGGAGAATGGGATCCAGGTCTTCTATTTCTCCACACCTCCCACAAACCTATAATTTATTTCTATATAAATTGAAAAGTAATTTCCACTTAAAGTATTTAGAAACCACAACCACACCTTTCTCCAATCAATCACCAGTAATCAGTACCATAGCCCAGGACAACTTATTATTATATTACCCATTACAAATCATTTTGACAATTCTACTTTATTTGGTCCTCATAACTCCTTGGATGAAGTTGATAACACAGGCTGTATTGAACCCATTTTACAGATTAAGAAACAGGCTATTAAGGTAACATATCATTCTTATTCATAGCTACTAAATGGCAGAGTCATATTCTACAGTCAGATACTCAAGTCCTCAAATTCCAGAACCACTACTCTTTCCATTATATCCTCTTGACATTACAATGCTTTTTCATACCCTAATGACCATATATCTAAAACTTCTTGGGCTCATGTTGTATTTAGCAATAGAAAAAACAAACAAACAAACAAAAAAAAACCCTTCTCTTAAAGAACAAAACAAAATGACTGAAAAAGATGCCTATGTTTTATTTACTAATATAATGTATAATAACAGGTAAGACTTCTTAAGTACCTACCTTCCATGTACAAGTAAGTGCTTTATATACATTATCGAATTTAGTTTTTTTCAACAACTCTATGACCTGGAGTCTACATGATGCAAACAACGAAACGGGATCTGAGAGCTTGACTAAGTTAACTGATATGGTTGACCTATAGGGATCAAATCAGCATCTGGAGTACTCCAGATCCCCTATCATTAATTAAATTGTCCTTATTCCACATTCCCATTTTTTTCTTTAAGCTCAGATGATATTTTAAACCAATTTCTTTATCATACATCAGTAATTTTTTTTAATTCTGTGAGTGACAGAATTCTTTCCAAGAACATAGTTTGTATGGAAAAGCAAATGTATGAAAAAGCAGGTACCACATCTCATTTACATCAGCAGCAGCCCCCAACACACATTATGCATTGAATAAATGTTTGTTAAATGAATGAATGATGTTTGGAGTTCTCTAAAAAGCTTTTAAGATGTCATGATCTAAATAGTTAAACACAAGACCTAAAAATTAAATTGGTTCAATTCACCAAACCTGGCTTCACAGCAAAGCACACCTTTCACAGCCAGAAAAAAAGAAATAATAACAGAAAACAAATTTCGTTTTTTTAAAAAGCCTTCCCCTAGAAAGTTGAAGTGCTTTGTCGATAATCTGACAGATACGGCTTTTGACCATCTGGATAACCTCTTGGATTATCATCTCTTGTCTATATGACAAAAAGAGATGCCCAGTCTCACTACTAATCGGACTTTATGAGTTTTTCTCTTTGCTATAACCAGTTGGGGAAAAAAGAGGTGAACCCAGCTGGCTTTCTAAGGTGCCCTGACAGGTGCCCACTGAGCAGTGACACAAGAAGAAACCAGGAAGAGAAAAGAGGAGTTCAAGACAGGTGGTGGGATATACGACACACACTTTTCCCTCTCTTCTTCCAACCCACGCTTTGAGCCATCCCTTTTGTGATTTCTTCCCACTCCAAAGGTTTTGGTAATACTCATCTGTATACATTATTCCTCAAATAAGAACGGTTAGCTGAGCTGAGAAGACCACATTCACCTTCCTCCTTCCTCTATTAGTAATACGACCCCTGTCCTGGCCCTGCACCCTAGCACAGCACACGGACACCTTAAGTGCACAACTTAACCTTACTGCAGTGTAAGGAAATTTCAGGGTAAAAACTGCATTCGTGGAAGTCAGTCACATATCAGGTCTCAGGTTATTTAACTTGGCATGAGTTTAAAGCATAAAGCAATTCCTTTCGGGAACTGCCCATTATCACTCCCTTTGCTGTCCATCATCCTTGCCTCAGGCTCTGGCTCTTAGCCTCTCGTTCTTCTTACTAATGCACCTGCCAGCCCCAGACATGGGTACTTGCAGATTCTGCAGAACGAGACTTTTTCCTGTCTCAGTCTCCGGACATCGTCTAACCAGCATCTCCCAAAGAGTGCAAACTCTGCACTAGCTGTGTCCAGGGCTCTGTCTCACATACCTCTTGCTTTCTCTTCCATTTTCTCAGCCCAATCTGCACCCCTGCGCTTTGCCCCAGCTCCTCTCTCTGGCATATATGTTTTTTGCATACGCAATTTATTCCTCCGCCTGTTCACAAAAAGACTGGAGGGGATAATCTGAATTTGGCACATGCTGAATTTCTTGGATGATGTTCCCTCTGTTCATATTTTCTATGTCTCTCTAACCCACTGTTTTCTAGCAAAAGCTTTCTTAGGATTTCTAACATAAACCCGAACTCCCTGAGTTTACCTAATCCCCTGAATAACTGTTTGTCCCCCAGGCTGAAGTCACAACAATAACATTCGTGTTATTATTAATGATTATCAAGCACTGCCTTCTTTGAGAGAACCCTATTGTTTTCCTTTACATAATTAAATATTCATATTTAAACACGGAAACTTAAGCAACTGTTTATAGGGTCACCCTTTCACTAATGCTTACTGAAAGAAGGAATAGATTTTTTACTCGCCCAGGGCAAATAATACTGAACTCATGCTTAGGACACGAACTCCCTAAAAGACTGTTAGAAAAGGGAGGAGGAGAGCCTGGGTGGCTCAGTTGCTTACGCATCCGACTCTTGGTTTCAGCTCCAGTCATGATCTCTTGGTTCATGAGTTTGAGCCCTGCATTGGGCTCTGTGCCAACAGTGTGGAGCCTGCTTGGGATTCTCTCTTTCTTCCTCTCTCTCTCTCTCTGCCCCTCCCCCTCTCATGCTCACTCTCGTTCTCTCCCAAAATAAACTTTTAAAAAAAGAAAAAGGAGGAGAAACTGAACGATAACTGAGTACTTAGCACATGATAGACACTGCTATTCACATTCAGACTTTGTTATTCCTATATTAGTCATTCTAGTTGTAAGCAAAGAGCTAGATGAAAATATTACACACCTGTAGAGCTAGGAATTGGACCCAAGTCTCCAAAAATCAATTCTGTCTCTCAAAAGAAAGTTCCATATAAATGCTAAACAGTAAAACTGGGTCATTAATTACGTGAAAGCAGTTTACATTTTTCTACAATTTACGCCTTTTTTCTTCCGCCAGACTAATTAAATCTCAAATGCTGGTAAAGTGCTTCTTCCCACAACTTACTAGTTTTTTTTTTTTTTTTTTTTTTGGTAAAAAGCTAGATGAAGTTTCACTGTGAAGCTGGCGAGGAAGAGAAGACCGAGCTTCCAATAAAAACTTGCTAACTGGTGCGGCACACTGTGCGTATCAAAGTGGAACAAGTCCTACAGAATACAGACTGGTCTGCACACTGTTTGCTATGGGCTGGCTGAAGTGCTCATCTCTTAGCCTCATCCCCTGGGCTCACCCCCAAGCCAGGCTTGACAGGGTGGAAACAACCCCCCAGGAAAGCACGACTGCTGATTTGGAATCTAGGGCACAACACACACACACACACCTCTCGGTGTTTTCTGTAAGGCATTATTGCCGTTCCTAATAAGCAAGACACATACATGCTTACTCAATGTGTTTTCCTTTGATTTACATGTCCTGGCTTCTTAAATCATTTCCAGAAGTCCTGAGGAAATGTGACATAAATGTGTTATCTTTTCCTCCAACAGAATGTCAGATCACTTCTTGAAAGATCCTTTCCAAATGCTTTAGTTCAAACCGGTTTTAACAAACTTGAATATATACACCATAATTAGGAAGCCAATTTATTCAGTTAATTTGCATCAGTCTAAATAATTTTTCCTGACAGATGACTTCCGTTCTAAGTACCAAGTACTTTTTAATCCTAGTCAGGTTATTGCTAAGGATAAATGATTTCACATTTCTCATAAAGATGCCAGTCATTAAGAATATTAACGCAAATTCCTTCCCCTTGAATAGAAATGAGCTGTTATGTTAGCAATGTTGCTGCGTCAGCTTTTCTATTGTCAAATACAACAAATGATGAGAAAATCAATTTACTCTTTAGAATTAGTCAAGTGAGGAATCCTTTGAAGTGGGGGTGCCGGGTTTTGCCTGGGTTCTATAATCACATAAAAGCGGGTACTGTATATATGTTGTGAAATTTAATGAGGACTATTTGCCGCCGTAGACCTTCCAGACAGAATCTATCTCTGAAAAAGAACTCCCCGCTCCTAAAATAGAGGTTTGATGAGCAGCAGATGTGGGTTAAATGAACCCTTGTTCAACTGAACTGAGAATATATTCTGATCTGTACGAGGCACAGGCCAGAAAAGGGGGTGTGATGATATAGCACAGCCTCAGCGTTGAGGTTGGCTGTGGAGTTCGAATATATTTATTTACTCCATAAAGTGTCTCTTGTAAGGCAGAATGCAAATGAGCTCTTCGTTAATACATCCTAATAGTCAGAGGATGCCATACATGACGCTCAGGGAACAATTTACAGTTTTACTTTGTAGTCAAAGAATGTGTGGAGGAAAGAAAGTCAATGGGTAGCCATAACCTTTACAGTGATCTATGCCCTGGCAATGATTTGCAAGTTCCACAATTTTTGTTTCTCCACCCATAAAGGGAAGATTAGATCGTTGCTCAAGAATGACAAGCATTTAATATTTGGAAATGACTGTGAAATAATGAAGTGCCTGGATTCTATAGAAATGCCGAGGAGAAAAGAAGATTAATTTCAAACCAAAATCTAGTACAAACACGACCTTCCTATTGTAAATCTCATGAATAGGAAAAGAAATTACATCTAAAGCTTTGTTTCTAGGGCTCAGAATTTGGAAATATATTAATATTGGAATGTTTCAAATGGAGGGAAAAAAGAGCTGTTTATTATAATCTCTTCGGCTGTGGAGATGGGAAAAATTCTTTCTGCTACATTTTACAGAAAGAATGCAGTTAGTAGAGATTTAAATGACAGGAATGGAAGGGTCATCTTTTTATTCTTTTGCCTTCAGGCAGGGCTAAAGTTAAGTCCTCTCAGGAAAGAGAACAATGCTGTTACTCCCAAAAATCTCCAGGTGAGAACGATAAAAATTAAAAAGAGCAGACAGGAAAGCTCTGGGGCCTGGAAATTAATAAAGGTCAGTTCTGGCTGACATAATTTCAGTTAAAACTCATTTCTATTTGCAAATAGCCTGACACTTAGCAAAACTCCAAAGGATGTGATATTTGGCACCAGTTCTCTGCAAAATTCCATTTAGTATCAGTATTCATGTCTGGTCATTGTTTTGTTCACCTCCTCTTCACCCCGTGGGTAAGAGGTTCTAGAATGACCAGACGCAGGATGTCCGACACTGCACATGTGGGAACAACAGCGGTTTGTCAATCACATAGACCACCAGCCCAGGGGAGGCGGACGCTACACGCCTGTAGAGCCACACAGAGGTTGCATTCGGGAACACAGTGAAACAGAAAAGGCTAGGGCGAGGGTGTGGGGGGGGGGGGTGTGGTAGGCTTTGTAGTAACAAGAGGATGAAGTGTACCTTGATTCCAGGGCGGGATACAGTTGGCTTGTTTCAAGGATCGTGTGGTCTGGCAGGGAAGTGAGACTTACTAGGCTGGGGACCAGGTGGAGTGCAGCTGGGGCAGCTGTAGAGGAGCTGGCCAGGTGGGGAGCCTTTCCGCCTGCCGAGGGAAGGGAGGAGCTCACTTTCCCTTGCTATATTTGGCCCCTCCAAGAAAAATGTCTTTGCCACACACACCGTGTCTCTTGTAAAAAGAGTTGCTTTTTTTTTATTTTTATTTTTTTATGTCTATTTATTTATTTATTTATTTAGAGAGAGCTCACACATACATGCGCATAAGCTGGGGACTGGCAGAGAGAGAGGGAGAGAGAGAATCCCAAGCAGGCTCAGCGCCCTCAGCACAGAACCCGATGTGGGGCTCAAACCCACGAACTGTGAGATCGTGACCCGAGCCAAAACCAAGAGTCAGACACTTAACCAACTGAGCAACCCAGGCACCTTGAAAGAGTTGCTTTTGACTGGATTAATAAACAGGGGGATGTAAACAGTTTTCTAGTGAGTGCTCTCAAGTCAAGCCTATATAATTAGCAAGATGATTCATGCAAAAGCGTCCTTTGCCACTCACTTTGATTTGAATGAGAAGGGGAAGAGGGTCCTAAACCATCCAGACAAATTACATATTTAATTCCTCACTTGATTTTAATTTGTCACGAGGTGAATATTGACTGACTTGAGACTTACAGCCAATGGCCGAAAACGGTCTAGCTTGCTGAAGCCAAGGTGTTTTTCTGCCTTCCATTTTTCATGAAGAATTCTGTCAGGAAAGACAGTCAGGTCAGATGATCTCTCACTTTCCCTGCTGTTTAAGAAGCAAAGAGATAAAGGGTACAGGGAGGCCAGTGGTTTCAGAAAGGGCTTGGACATCTGAAGTTAATGCTGGGCCTATTATAAAATTTGGGGCAAGACATTTAATCTCTCTGGACTTTTTCAGGAGGAAGTTAAACTATATCAAGAAGGTTGGTTTTGTTTTTTGGGTTTTTTTTAGTTTATTTATTTATTTTCGAGACACAGCCCAAGTGGGGGAGGGTCAGAGAGAGGGACAGAGGATCCCAAACAGGCTCCATGCTGCCTGCACAGAACCCAAAGTGGGGCTTGAACCCACAAAACTCCGAGATCATGACCTGAGCTGAAAGCAAGAGTCAGATGTTTTCTTCTTTTTTTCATTTTTTTAATGTTTATTTATTTTTAAAAAAGAGAGACAGAGCACGAGTGGGGGAGGTGGTGCAGAGAGAGAGGGAGACACAGAATTCATAGTAGGCTCCAGGCTCTGAGCTGGAGCAGAGAGCCCAACGCAGGGCTCGAACTTGTGAACTCCAAGGTCATGACCTGAGCTGAAGTCAGAAGCTTAACTGACTGAGCCACTCAGGTGCCCCCAGGAGTCGGATGTTTAACCTACTGAGCCACCTAGGAGCCCCTAGATCAAGAGTTTTAAAATAACTTTTTAGTAGCAAAACCCTTATTTCAAACAAAACTTAAAGTCACTCTATAAAACAGATAGAAATGAAGCTTCTTTGTTTGAATCCAATGACTGGGGCCAAGCCCAACTTACCTGGCCTCCCGACACGTGTCCTCTTTCCCAGTTCTTCCCCAAAGATTCCTAAAGCACTTCCTGGAGAGCCTTGCGTTCCTTAGAATCCGGTTTGAAAACCAGCCGATGAGACACTGCCTAAGGTTCCTCCCAGCTTTCAGCAGAATGGAAAAATTGTAGGCTGGGTAGACAGATAGATGTGGGTTCAAATCCTCGTTCTGCCACTTCCTGACCTGAGTTACCAGTTTCTCCATCTGCAAAGTGAAGATAAAAATAGTTCTGTTTTAGGACAACTGCTGCGTTAAGAATGCACGTGAAGCATCTAGCCAGTGTCTGGAACCTAGTAGGGTCTCGCAAATGGGAGCTAGAATAAACGTCATGGCTCTGATTGAGGAAATATCCTATACTTGAACTGCTAAATTGCCACGAGACTTCTGTCATTCCTAAAGCCAAAACCTCAAGAACTTGAGGCAAACATTTCCCTTTAGAACCTGAATTGGTTTTCATTGTTCCCAATTAGTGGAGGCGGGAAAATTCTTCTAACTGACTGAACATTTTGTGTGCACTGGAGAGCATGTACTGTGTAGATACACCCCAAGTCTCTTAAATGACGCCGTGGTCGATCCAACCACCACAGATGGAATTTAAAGCACGTTGCCTTCACCAGAGAATATCAGGGGGGATGTCATTAAGAACACTTTAATGCTAAGCCACAAGAAATTCAGTACCTGACAGCTCACGGTCTATATTTCACCCTGTATCATAAAACGATTCACCAGGGAGCTGTTGTTCGTTTGTGCAATTGCTGTTGTGATAGCCTGTGGTTCTTTCAATAGCGGAGGGGTACCCCCCCCCCCCTGTAAAATGCATCCCAGAAGTCTGATTTCTGAAAATCTCACCTTTGGGGAATTTTCCTGGCATTCTATTAAGTAAGCTCCACTTTATAGGTTTTCTAAATGTAGTAGCAGAGGCTCAGTGGATGCCGGCCATTCTGTTACCCTCGCGAACTTACACCTGAGGGGAGGCTGGCTCTGGTAAAGTCTGGATGCCCCTTTCCGTGTTTTGTAAAGCTTTCCTTTAAAAAACAAACAAACAAAAAAGGTTATGCACAAACCCCTCTAAGCCTAATGCCCAGGTCCACCATCAATATTTTGCCACCACGTGGCTGCGTTCACCTGAGCCCACGGACGTTACCCAGGGCCCCTTCGGCTCCCAGACTGATGGGCCAGGTGAGATCAGGTCGGCTGTCGGTTAAATTCAGGAAACATTCATTAAGCGCCTGCTTGACACAGGCCCCGGTCCCCTAGGCCATCCTGGGGAACCACATAAGTCTCGGAGCCTAGAGGGAGACAGATGGCCACTGAAATACAGCAGAGAAGCAGAGCCGGCAGACAAAAGAGGAGAAATTTGGGAAGGATTCTGTGGGGAAGTTGGGATTTAACTAAGCTTTGAAGGAAACGGGAGTGCAGACATTCCAGACTAAGGAGGAGGATGTGAGTAAGGCTAGGAAGCGAAGGAACTGAAAGGCCATCTTTAGAGCATGATTCATATTCTAATGTGCTGGGGTAGGTGAGGCCAAGCGAGGGCTGGGAGGTTGGTCAGGAGCGCGGAGACAAATAAACGGGAGTTCTAAATACCAGGATGAGAAAGTTCCTTAGGAGTTGGGGAGATGGGGAGCAGGGCCGGGAACAGGGCAGGACAAAAAGAATCTTAAAAAAAAAAAAAAAAATAGGAGGTAGCAAGTTGGGGAGGGAGAGTCAGCAAGGAAGATTGATGCTCAGAGTGAATCAGAACTTTCTCAGACCCAAGCTCCAGGGAGGCGGGAAAGAACCCTCTGGCTCGGTCTATTGCTCCCACAGAGGGAAAAAAAAAAAAGAGAGAGAGAAAGAGAGAAAGAAACCACGAGACCCACAGAGATTGCAACTGGGGGACTAAAGTTCAGCCCCGGAGCAGGGAGCTCCCTGCAAGCCTTCACCGGGAAAACAAGAGAGGGCGTAGAGAAGCAGCGGCAAACACCTGGTCTGAGTCTCAGAAACATGAGTGTTTGCTCAGCACTTGGTCTCTGGAACGCCCGCCTTTGCAAACACCACATCTTCCCCGTCCACTGCGTCCCGCCACAGGCGGCTACCGTGCGGGCGCCCGGGGCGGGGAGCCGGAACCGCCCGCCCTCCGAGGAGCCTGCCCCCGTCGCCGGCCGGCCAGCTGCAGCTCACTGTTTGTTTGCCGACGTTTGCATACAACACTGAGTTGCCTTTTTTTCCTTCCCAGTCGGTTCGGCGGTGTCCCGAGATTCACCCCCAGAGTAACTTCTGCCTCTGCTCCTCCTCTTCTTGGAACTGCCTTTTGTTTGTCTGGCAGCCCTGGTTCTATGGGGGTGTGTGATGATAATAATACGCGGGCTTATATAACCCTCTTCATCTTGCAAGCACTTCGCAGACAGTCCCTAATGAATCTTCGGGCGGCTGTAGCGGCAAAGAGGAAACCCCAAGCCCGGGCGCGGAGGCCAGAGGGGAGGGCGGCGCGGGTCAGAGGCCGGGCCTCCCTGGCTCCCCGCGCCTCGGAGGTCAGGGGAGATAAGGAACAATGACTCTCGCCCTCGGGAGGAGGAAGGAAGTCCCGCTGCCACCTTATCTCTCCTCCTCTGCACGCTCTCAGTTCCCAGAGCTTGTTCTCTAGAGAAGATTTTGAAGGCGGCTTTTGTAAGTATGATGCTCTGCTTTTTCTTTAGAAAGGAAGGAAACTTTCCTCGCTGCCCTGGTCCACCTCATATTATCTATTCCTCAGGAGTCAGTTTCCCCCGCTCAGCTCTGGTTCTTGGGTGATGGAAAGTGTGCTTCTGGCCAAAGGTCCTCCACCCAGTAGGGTCCCTCCCAAAGACCATGGGAGGGGAAAGAAGTTTGGGTTGATAATGCACTGAACGAAAGAGCACCCCGGCCAGGTGCTGAAATTGGCCACTTTCACCACCTCCTGGTCATGTCTGGCCGTCCCACACACATCTCGTCACCCTAGAGAGGAATCCTGGTTCTTCGCCTGCCTTGTTAGGCAACCAGAAAGGATGGAGGGACTTTAATCTTCAGGTTCTCTGCTTGCAGTGCTCACAATTTCAGATAAATGGAATTGTTGGAAGTTTCTTTTCACACTCTGAAATAAATCCCGTCTCTCGGTGTAGGCTTGAAAACTTGCACGGGCTTGTATAAACTCTACAAAAGCACTGTAACTGTAGTGGACATGTGAATTGTTATTAAGTTTTTCACCGCATAGCTGAAAGGTCTTAATATTAAAGGAACATGGACACTAACTTCTCAGGCCCTGGCAAACCCCAAAGCTCTGTTATTAAACGGTTCTCGTAAAGAATGCTGAATTCACAGAGTATTTTTCTCAGGGATGATGCTCACTGCTTTGAGAAACTGTCTTTCAACAAAAAGTGACCTTAAAACCCTGGAACAACACGAAGAAAGATACAATTTCTGAACACAAACTAGAACTTAAAGAAAGTTCTATTCTGGGGACTTGTGCAATTTGCATTTACAGAACCATGATTACAACTTGGCTTAAGTATGGCATATAGAAAATTACTGTCTTTACTCAGGTAAGAAAACCGAGACTTAGAAATTGGCAATAATGTAGAAAAACAAGGCCTCTCACTTTTAGTGCCAGAAGTGCTATCTATGATGTGTCCGCTGAGCTTGATTTTCTTTATCTTTAGATACACAGATGCAAAAACCCCATATAACGAGTATGTATAAATGTGCGTGTTTGTGTGTATGTTTATACACATACATATGTGAGAGTTCAGGACAATTAAATATATATTTAAACATATATACTCTTACATTTGTTGTATCTATCTAGTGCTCGGAATTTTACATGATAGCATGACATCCAAAATGGGCCAGGCGGAAAGATTTCATATCAGATTTCAGAATGCCATAGAGCTATTTATTCAGCAAACATAGGATACATTATAAAATTATGTCTGTTTTTAAAGAATCTTTTTAAATGACATTTCCACTTAGAATTCTCTGTGGCTTCCAAGAAATTCTAAGGCATAATTAAAGTTGAAAATGAGACTGGATTCTAGTTGCTTTTACCCCTAAATTTAAAAGTGATCTGTGAACACTAAATTCTATCTGCTAGCTAATGTAATTACAAGGATCGGCCACATAATCTCAACGTTAGCTTCAAAGGCATACTCAGTCATAGTAGAAAGAGTACAAACCACGATGGGGTCCAGATTTGAGGCTTGCTTTTGCCATTACCTGAATATGACCAGCGGCAAGATCTTTAAGATTTTTAGCCTCAGGTTTCACATCTATAAAATAAGTTCAATACTACTTTCCCCAAAGGCAGGATTGTTGAAAGGACTAAAAGGGAATAATATATGTGAAACACCCAGCACAGTGTCTGAAAATAGCAGTGTTTCAGTCAATTTTAGGGCTTTTTAAAACAATTTTTTTAATGTTTATTTTTGAGAGAGAGAGACAGAGACAGAGACAGAATGTGAGAGGGGGAGGGGCAGAGACAGAGGGAGACAGAACCTGAAGCAGGCTCCAGAGTCTGAGCCTTCAGCACAGAGCCCGACACAGGGCTCATACTCACGGACTGTGGGATCATGACCTGAGCCGAGGTTGGACACTTAACCAACTGAGCCACCCAGGCACTCCTTAGGGTTTTTCCATGTACTTTATTATGTTTGATTCAGTTCATTCATTTATTGAACATCTACTATGCATTGCGTGCTATGCTAAGCACTAGTGATACAAAGGTGAATAAGATTAATATCCTGCCCTGGGAGAATTGATAGCCTGAGGAGACAGTTTGAAATGACTGATAATTTTCTTAACAGTGCGATACCTGTAAAAATAGAAGTGTGTTTCAGATGAAGTGACAGAAGTGAAGCTAGAGTGATTATTTCTGCCTGGTGTCAGTCAAAGGAAGTTTCGCAGTGACACGGTGAGTGTGAGTTTTAAAGGATCAGCAAGAGGTGTGGCAGGACTTCGTAGAAGAGAAGAGCATTGGGAGAGAAGAAGGTGTGAGAAAGCGTGGGGTGAGGAGCTGATTTCAGTTAATGCCAGAGTGTTGCCTCTAGGAGGGGCTGGGGATTTAGTCAGGGGCCCAATCATGAGTATCCTGGTGCCTCATGCCGAAGTGCTTGGACCTAGTACTGTAGTAAAACTCAAACTCATGCACGGACCAGCTCACGATCTGCAAAAAATCTGTTTTATAGGTTCAGATCGTTATACAAAAAACTTGGGCTGAAATGCAAACCAACTGCACCAGTAAGATATCGTTTGGTTTAATAGACTATTATTGCATTTGTTTGTACCGAACCCATCCCAGTGACGGAAGCATTATAGCACAAGCTTCTTAAGTCACCAACCCTAGCACTTTCAGGATCACTTTTTAACCAGTGGGAGTTAAGGGAGGACTTTGCATGGGGCTGAGGAGGCAGCAAGTAGATAGGATTTTTTTGTTTCAGGAAGGTTTTACATACAGGAGTTAGTATCCAGTATGGAGTGGGGGTTGAGCAAAGGCCCAGGGGGCTGGCAATACTATAAACTAGAAGACCAGTTGATAGACTGTTGTAGGGGAGCACCTGAGTGGCTCTGTCGGTTAAGCGTCTGACTCTTGGTTTTGGCTCAGGTCACCATCTCACGGTTCATGGGATCAAGCCTTCCGTTGGGTTCTGCACTGACCACACGGAGCCTGCTTGGGATTCTCGCTTTCTCCCTCCTCCTCTGGCCCTCCCCCGCTCATATGCTCTCCCTCTCTCTGGAAATAAATAAATAAACATTAAAAAAAAAAAAAAAAAAAAAGGACATCTATTGAAAAAAACAAAAAGGCTATTGTAGTTTTCCGTGAGAAATGCTGAGGTCCTGAGCTGTGTAGGTGGACAATAGGGTGCAGATTCCAGAACTATTTAGAAGGTACGACATTCTCAGCTTGGGGGCTGAATGAGGGAGTGAAAGAAAAAGGAAAGATCTGTGTTAGTTTTGGGCTCACCCGGGTAGCTACGATGGAATACCATAAAACAAGAGGAGGCACAAGTTTGTAATAAAATTGAGTTCGTTTGGAGGGGTGGTGGGGGAGGGGAGATGTTGAGTTGAGGTGTCAGTGAGAGGGTAGACTCCAACATTGAGTAAAAATCAAAAGTAGTTCTTAAAAAAGTGTAAAAGTTGCCAGATTTGGGGTGGTGGCTTTTGAGGAGAGACAAAGTTTAAGCCCTCCCTATTCTGCTTGGTGCCCCCAAGAAATGTCAATATCTAGACTCACTGGGCTCTGCCCTTTCATCTTGCAACCGTGCTGTTGAGTGGATTGTTTTTCCATTAACTTTTCAACAGGAAGGCCATGTCTAGGGCAGTCTTGCCAATAGCCATGCATACCCTTAAAAAGACTAATCTGTACTTCCTCTGAGCCATCAGGAATGAGTAGAGACTCGGAAAAAAAAGATCTGGGCTAGTAGAATACTTGCTGAGAAAGAACACATATTCTTAAAGAATATTGGATCATGAAGAAGAAGCCCTTCCACAGCAGACTTTTCCACTGCTCTTGAATTAGGGGATACACTCAGAAACTAGAGAAAAGGAGGTAATTTCTAAGACTAAGGCAAAGTTGGTGATTATCTACTTTGCCGTTACTCAGCCTACAACCATTTCCTTCTTCGGTGTGACAAGGGAAGTTCTTCCTATATGCTTGAATGATACGTAACTGGAGAGAACGGGTGGATAACATTTGCTAATTTTTCAAAGATGACAACTGGAAGAATTTTAACATTTAGAATGAATAGAAAACAATCTGATTAACAGGAAGCTGTGACATTTTAAATCTTTGAGGTCTGATTACTTGATTACCTTCGTTTTCTTCTACCTTCCACCCTTTCTACACTCAGCACTTAATCTTCTATGGCAAAGCCTCGCTCGGATTTCCCGCATTTCAGAGTGCCTTCCCCACCTGAATGCTTCAGAGCAAACACCACTTATTATGAAACGGGCTTAGCCCCAGACTTCATGACTAGTCTCACAAAGTCATATAATATTTCTGTCTGGTAGGTAAACTGTATCAACATATTTAAAAACAGATTTTAAGAAGCTATTTCCACTTCTGAATATAAAGAGGTTTATCACTCATCAGAAAGATATATTTGGTTATAAGCTGAATCCCATCTGGCCTCTGATGGTTCACTTCAAAATCCCCCAAACTTCAGAAATTATTTTGGGCTCTTGAAATGATGAAAAAGGTTTCTATTTTTACCAAACTGCTTCCGACATTAAAAAAAGAAAGAAAGAAAAGAAAAAGAAAAATTCCAAAAAGGAACTGTTACTATCTCCATTATACAAAATAATCACCCTCAATATATTTTAGCATAAGATGAACTTGCATCCTGCAAACGTTTATTATTTAAAGAAGGAGCAAGATACATTTGGGGGAATCCCCATTAGCACAAGAGGAAGCTTGAAGAATGTAGTGAGCTTCCATATATGGTGCTGACCATCCCACACGTAGGCTACTCAAGCCATTTAAAGTCTTGGCTTCATAAGCAAGTGCTCCACTCTCCACAGTCGTTTTGGGTCTGCTGACATGATGATTTACTCCAGGCGGGGTGCCACCAGAGCCACTGCGCTGTCCTGAGCAGTGTTTGAAGAGTGGATAGGCTGCAGCTGTGCAGTCCCCCAGACACCTGAGTGCGGAATATCGCCGGATTCTGCCTCAGTTCGGAAAGCTGGAAGTTCCCCAACTCTCTCTTGGGTTTGGCTTCCTGTTCACATGTTTTCGGTCCCATGTCATTGTGCATGAAGTAATAGTCCCACATGCGAGCACCAGCCACAATGGCAGGATTTGTGTGGTTCAGTGCAAGGTTTCTAATGAGGACACTTTGGACCTTCCAACAGCTCCTTAGGGAAAGCAGTTTGGAACAGTTATTACTTTCCAAGGCACAGCAAGCAGAGACGGAATGCACTTCTGCAACAAGACTGAAAGCAGCTTCCAGAAGAAATGGAAGGACAACTACCTGAGAAATCTAAGCGTTTACCGTCCACGTCTGTCTAAATGTATATGTGTGTGTGACGTAGATAAATGCCTCCAATTCACAGTTTAAAAACATCAGTTACTGTTTCAGCATTTCGCTATGAACGCTGCTAGTGTTTTCCACCGAGGACTGTTATTTTAATGACATTGCTCTGCACCAAAATCTGATGAGTTTACGAAGTTTGAGAGCCAGGAAATGCAGCTCAGTTTCTGAACAACTGAAAAAAGCCAAGAGTTAAGTTCAATCATCTACTTGCTTTATAGCATGGATTCCTAAGTGCTAAGTACAACGCTAATGCGGAGAGAAAAGCCAAACCAAACTTTTAAAGTACAGTCCTTAAACTATCCAACTCAACTTCCCAGTATATTATCAGCAGGTGAAATTCTGGCACACACCCACATTGAGTTGTGGATGTTAATGTCAAATTAATGGGCATGGGTGCCAGCATTTCCTAGAATTTTAGAGCAGAAAGGGATTTTGGATGTCTCCCAATCTTATCTGTATATTTTATGAACAGAGAAACCGAGATTCACACGAGCACACGCTCTCTCTCTCTCTCTTTCTCTCCCCCCACACGTCTTTGCGTAAGACACATCTGAGTCTTGTGCTGAGCGGTTGCTTACAGAAAATATCATAAGTCTGGCTTGAGAAAGAGAAAGAGCAAAATGGTCTAGAGGTAGGCCAGAGATCCCCTGCTTCATTCAAGTTTGTGTGGCCTAGCTTCAGTGCCGTGTGGACCGGAAATGTATCCTTGCTTCAGGAACCATCCAAGGTCTTAGATTAGATATTTTTGACCAAAACTTAAACAAACTCCAAAACAAACCCGGGATCAATATGTGACTCGGGTTCTGGCGATAAAGTGATGCTCTGGAGTGCCTGGGTGGCTCAGTTGGCTAAGCGTCCGACTTCTGTCAGGTCATGATCTCGTGGTCCATGACTTCGAGCCCCACTTCGGGCTCTGTGCTGTCAGCTTAGAGCCTGGAGCCGGCTTCGGAGGATTCTGTTTTCCTCTCTCTGTGCCCCTTCCCTGCTCAAGCTCTGTCTCTGTCTCTCTGTCTCTCTGTCTCTCTCTGTCTCTCTCTCAAAAATAAATAAACATTGAAAAAAAAGTGATAAATAAGTGAATAAAGTGATGCTCAATCAGTGCCCGGTACTTACCAGGGGGCCACATTATGATTAGAGTATGAGATGTATATAAAATCCCAGGTATAATCTCATGCTTAGCAATCTTAAAACCTGGTTGGAGAGATGAGACCTTCACCCGTGTAGGCAGCAGCAACAACAGTGGGGGCTGTATAACTAAACGTTACATTTGTGGAACAAATTTCTAAGTGTTGGAGGGCTGACGCCAGAAATGAAAATGGACCTTGTCAAGAAATGTCAGGACTTCAGCTGATCCCAGACAGGTGCTTAGAATTTGAATATGTGGAGGGAATAACTGTGGCTTTTTCTAGGTAAGGAATGGCAGAAATGAAAGCATAAAGAGAGTCTCACAGGGGACCCTGAGGAAGCCAGGCTGGTGGGAACTCTCCTATAGCGTTTCCCTACCTGACTGATGGATCACAGAGCCCCCTGTATTGTCTTACATTACTATCTACCAAAATGTGACTGAAATATAAACCCTAAAAAAAACCTGGGCGTAACTCACTTGAATGATATTTATATAACTTTGCGTCCACAATATCATTATATTTGTATCATTGAAAATCAAAAAGAAATTACAGATTAAATATAAACGAAACCATAAACTAATAACATTCTCTTTAATAATGTTAATTTTATTTGCCAGATGATGCTGTTTTGCTGAAATTGAAGAATAAATTTGTTTCAGCAAAGTGTTCATTAATGAAATTCTAAAAAGAAAAAACATTTTAATAAGAAATTTCTTTATTTTTTTTTTTCAACGTTTTTTATTTATTTTTGGGACAGAGAGAGACAGAGAGAGACAGACAGAGACAGACAGAGCATGAACGGGGGAGGGGCAGAGAGAGGGAGACACAGAATCGGAAGCAGGCTCCAGGCTCTGAGCCATCAGCCCAGAGCCCGACGCGGGGCTCGAACTCACGGACCGCGAGATCGTGACCTGGCTGAAGTCGGACGCTTAACCGACTGCACCACCCAGGCGCCCCTTCTTTATTTTTATTAGTAAGAAATTTCTATTGCACATTGAGTACTATGCCTATTTATAATGAATTGGTATGAGTGCTACGTGTAAATGAAGACAGGATCCAGGCAATACATCTGCTGGGATCAAGGTTATGGAACAGAAAACTGCGATGGCTCAACTGTCTTATCACCTTGCTCTATTCTGGCCAATAAAACTTTACACGGCACTGCAAGAGGTATTTGACTCCCATGGGCACATACTTATCAGGCAGATATTTAGGCTGCCTCTGTTCTTTCTGTAATAGCCGGTAGCAATTAAATTGTTACATTATTCGCCCACAAATTGTCATTTTAATGATGACAAATCAGAGCCTCCATGTATAAAATTTACGAAAAGTCTGATCTCGGTCCATGAAAATATCTTTTGATTGCAAATTACCACTGCAAGAGCTAAAACAACAACAACAAAAATTAACCCCAATTATAATGCTTGCCAATGTTTACTGTGTGCTTATGATGGGTCATGAACTCTTCGAAATTTTTTACATGGATGCTTGCATATAATTCTCACATCAACCCTGTGGGTTAGATACAATGTTAGATCTCCATTTTTCAGAGGATATTGAGGCATAGGGAAATTAACTCACTCAAGATCACCTAGTGAATACTGTAGGCTGGAATTCAGGCATCTAATTCCAGGGTCTGCTACGCCCAATAGTATATTCAGAACGATTGCACAAAGGATGTTCTTTGGCCTTAGGCTATGCCAGCGCGACCATCCCAGATACTTATAGCTTTACGTTCATGTGTTAACTTTTACTTCCAGAGATCACAGGGTGTCATGCATAATTATAAAAAAAACATTTCTATGTCCTCCAGGGACGTATTTAAAAAGTAGACATCCGTGTGATACTTATAACAGTTTGTAATATTATCAGAGACGTGAGAACAGAGAGAGTAGAAGTCCTCCAGCTCACCAACCCCCAGAACGGGAAGCACAGGGGAGTAGTTCAAGGGCCAGCTGGGTTGGGTGTGCCAGATTACAAGGGTGGCGTAAGTGGGTGGAGGAGTTGAGCTTCTGTCAGGAATGGAAAGAGACATGATAAGGGTGGCGTGGGAAGAAGGGTCCTGCAGCAACAGGCCAGCTCCAGGGAGTCCCTGCTGCAGGAACCTCACTATAAGAATGAAGCTTCCAGAACAGAGCAAAGGACTAGGTACTGCCCCACATTCAACCTGGATCACTAGGGCCAGTTAAGATCGAGAAGAGATCCCAGGTCTATTTTCCTGAGGGAGATCATCTCTACCCATTACCTCTGAAATTCCCCTCTGCATATACCAATAGACAGTTGTTTTTACCAGTGAAGAGGTAAGAAAGCTCCAAATGAAATGTTTTAATATTTATTTACATGGGCAAGAGAAATACCTTTTCAAGGTAAAGGAGTTTTGGGGTTATTAGATCATGTGTGATGTTTTCCTGTTCTTTTGTATTTCTTGTATCTTATATTTTCTGATAAGATACACATTATATATCTAATATTTTTCTATATTATAAATCATAGATGTGTACATGTTAAAAATGTGCTATTCATGGCAGCAAGATTGCATCATCAAATACTTAATGCATTAAACTGCGTGTTTCCTCTTATTCAAAGTATCTAAGTTGATTTTAGTTACTTACATTTTTCAACTGTAATAAATGCAGAATAGAAACAAATTTAACCACTTGTTAAATAAGTAGCAAGGTAGCTTACTTTGCTACTCATCAAATAATAGCTTACAGCAACTTTAGGAGATTTTATGACTCAGCACATTTCCCTTTAAAACAGGTCTCATAACCTCAAATTAGATGTCACTCAACTTTTAAACTCGGAACACCTTCTAAACTTTTGAAAAGAAACTCTTCTCTATTAGTCTTAGGAAATCCAGTCAAAGAGTAATATGAAATGAATCTGAGGGAAAGTCTTTCCCTTGATGAAGAGAGAGTCAAATGGAAACTTCTACAAAAGGACTGAATTACTCACCATACTTCAAAGTCTCTTGCAAGTGATTGTAAGAAAATCGGCGTGGATAAAATTTGGAGAATATTATTCCTAATGATGTTCTCTTTTGAAGTTGTGAAAGGGCGCTATCAGAAAGATAAGAGAAGCCACTGATAAAATGCAACTGAGGACACTTTGACTCTTCTCCATCGTAGGTGCTGACTGCCACCCACCACTGTCTGAAGAAGGCGAACTTGGCAGATGACGTGAAGGTTCTCCAGGACAGAGTAACTGCAGAACATCTTCAAAGGTACTCGTATCAAACATTTATCTCTTAGTTAATTAAACCAAGGTGCTAATTAAACCTGAGCACACCATGTCACTTGAGGAGAGGAGAGTTCCATGGATGGGGAATTGTAAGAAAGAGAGCCTTCCTGTAACATTTTCATCCTTCTTGGCTGAGAGAGCTAAAAGGGGCCTTAAATGTGGTAGAGCCATTTCATGAAATTAGGCTTCAGGAATGGCAAAAGAACCATCTGAATAATGAGTATTTGAAGAATCAGGGTGCCTGGATGGCTCAGTCAGTAGAGCCTGTGACTCGTGATCTAAGGGTTACTGGGTTTGAGTTCCACATTGGGTGGAAAGATAGAAAGAAAGAAAGAGAAGAAGAAAGAAAGAAAGAAAGAAAGAAAGAAAGAAAGAAAGAAAGAAAGAAAGAAAGAAAGAAAAGAGAGAGACAGAAGAAGAAGGGAGGAAGGAAGGAAGGAAGGAAGGGAGGAAGGGAGGAAGGAAGGATCATAGAACTTTATTAACATGTCATGAGCTGCTCAGGAAGCTCAGGGGAATCAGTCACAGGGAATGGCAGGCCAGCTACACCCAGCCATCATCCACAGTCTCAGGAGTGAAAACCACAGATGTCACCTGTCTTGTTCATAGCTTGCCTTCACAGTTTCTTGTCTTGGCCACATACACACTAGTGCCCTGAGTGTTGTGGGGCTGGGAAGAGTTACAGAGACCCATCCCAGCCATGCAACCTTAGCTGCAGAAACATTCTCAGGGGTGTTGATTCATGTGAGTTTACAGCCCCATGTGTCTTTGCTTAAATGTCAACATTGAAATTTGTTTCCTTCTACCCCCAACCAAATTAATGCAATGGAAACTGCTGAGTTCCTGTTGGTTTCAAATTACAGCTCTTCAAAGTCATTACTCTCTGCTTGCTTTTCATTCTAAGCCTTGTGTTGGCCCAGGTTGGCTTGGATAAAGTCCTCCAATCACCAAAAAGTTTGTGAACCTCACACAAACAAAACAAAATGAAATCTTCAACAGGTCTGGCCTGAATTTCAGGTTTGTCTTTTGAGGATTGATTTATCCAGCTCCTCTTTCTAATACTTGTGACATTAAGCATTTTGTGTCCTCTACAAATGCCACATTTAGAAGGGAAATATCTAGAAGTGTATGGGAGTGTGGGGTTACTTCCTTGACAGAAAATTATGAACACTGGCAATTTTTTTCCTGTAATTCTCAGTGCTCTGTGTGCAAATGGTCTGGGGTATCACCAGAAATGTAGTGGAAGCTGGTTACCCACAAGCTAAATAAAAAATAAGAGAAAACAAGTTGAAGTCGAATGAAGTCTCCTTCCTTCAAAACTCTGGACAGGAGAGGAAATACTCCCAAACAGAAACTAAAAAAGATTTCTGTTCAGAAATAAATTCAATAAACAGTAGAACTATGACTACTTCAGAGTTCTTCATCTTCTTGAGTCAGTTCTCCATTTAATGGGGAACTTTATCACTTTAAGCATTATATCCTTTTCATTAGTATATTCTTATTATGAGAAAACACAAATGTGTTTAATATCGCATCAAGTTAGAATTACATGCTCAAATTTAACACACAAGACACTACTTCTTAAAAACCTATAGGCCCCCTGTGAGAGAAGTCTCTGGTCTGTTTTTTCTCTCTTTGGACTGGAATATTCAAATTCAAAGTCGGACCAGTGGCCAGCTTCAACATCTTCGCCCTTCCTCATCCATCATTTGAGCTGTATTAGATAGGTAACTGAGTCACTCTTCACCACCACATCTGTATTCACAGATCCACAGTCTTCCCATCTGGTAAATTTTGTAGAAAAAAATGAGTCCTTTCTATGTGTGCTCAGACAGTCAGGTTTATAAAATAAGGACCACTTTAATGAGGCTTAGAGCTTCAAAATGCTGCCCTGTGCATTTTTGATTACCTCTCTGCTCATGTCATCTGGATATAAAGTTCTTTCATTTAATATTTTTCCAGCTTTAAGAACTGCTTACCTGCAGTTCAGTGAACTTGGCATCACCTCCAAGATACATAACACAAGAAACAGAACCAGGAGATGTCATAAGCAAAACTCAGAAGCTGCCTAAGCATCCCCTGACTATCCGATTGCCAGAAGATTCTCTCTTGTTCCAAGGAGAGATAGGTTGTATTCACATGCAATAAAACAACAAAAGGACAATTAAATTTCACAGCTTGGGGGAGATTTTGAGGGTTCTTGTCAAAAATGTTCACACCTGTGGAACAGACTGTTATTTTTTTGTGGAGCCTGGTTTTCAGCTTGAAGTCCACCTGCCAAAATCTGAATGGCTTCTATTGTACCTTCTGGTCTCAAAAACTGCACTGTCAGACAAGGCTTGGGGCACACAGATGGGATAACTTAGAACAGCAAATATGTTGTTTATAAGGAAATTAAGACCTTTCCTAGCCCTGTTGATGCCCATTTAGGATGGAAAATTTTATCAAAGCATGTCTTAGTTGTGCCTCCCTGGCATTTTATTATTTTCTATATTACTCTAATAATTTAAGTTATACTCAATGCCTTAATTTAAATTTAAGAGATTTTTTAAATTGTCCATAAATTGTAATAGTAAACTCTATCTTTTCAAGGAATCAACTTCAGATTTAGACCCTAAAAACTTGCTAAAATTTTCTTTGGGTATCTACTGAGCATTTAAAGCTTGCTGTGGAATATAAAGAGCTGAATCTGGGGCTGCTAAGAAGCCAACTGTTTTCATTTGTGACCATTGTCACCCTGAACATTTCTCAGTGCACATCCTAATGGCAATTAAAATAATGTATTTGTTGTAAAACAATACGATAGCGGGACACTAGACTGGCTCAGTTGGTGGAGCATGTGACTTGATCTCAGGGTTTTAAGTTTGAGCTCCACGTTGGGTGTAGAGATTACTTAAAAATAAAACCTGGGGCACTTGGGTGGCTCAGTCAGTTGAGTATCCGACTCTTGATTTCAGCTCGGCTCATGATCCTAGGGTCATGGGATCAAAGCCCATGTCGGGCTCTGTGCCGAGTGTAGAGCCTGCTCGAGATTCTTGATTGCCCCTGGATCATGCATTCTCCCTCTCTTACTAAAAAGAAAATAAAATGATATAAAGTAATTCATAAAAAAAAACACAACATAATAGGGACCCAATATGAAATTTTTTGAGGTAAAACACACACCCACTTAACCCAAGCCCAGGATTTTTTTTTCTAATATGAATCTATGCAATGCGGAATCATAGAAAATTGCTGCTATGGACTATATCTGACCCACGAAAGCAGCAATTTCATATGGTCCTAGCTAATATTTTATGTAATTGGAAACATAGAGAATATACAATTTGATTCTGATTCTTTTCACTCTTATATCGAAACAGTCTACAGTTTCTGCATTGTCTTCATAGTTCATAGTTTGAAATTGTGCTCTATTACATAGATGTGGACACCTGAGTGGATTTTGCTTTTTCCCGATAAGAGATAACAGTCAAAAAAAAAATCTAACCCACACCTTCCTCACATAGCCGTTTTATTTAGTTGCCTTCTAATGCCAGTTTTTAAACTAATGTCTTCTCCTGCATCGTCCTTTCAGCCCCTCCGAAACTAAGTACTTTCACATGTGAGTCATAATACAAATGTAAGCGATCAAGCAGGTGCCAGTATGCGCAGGCATACCAATGTGCACACATGCATACACATCGTTAAATGGACCTGTGTAGACAGTACATCCTCAAAGCCAAGGAGTTTGTGGTGAAAGAAAACACCAAACGTCAATAGGATGGGAAACATTGTGCCCATCAGGCTGTGTCACCTTTTGCTGGCTTTTCTCCATTTTCATCTGACTGAGACCTATCCCAGCAGACGGCCCTCCCAGTGCACTTTGGCTGCCAAGAGAATAGGGCTTTGTCTACTATGGCGAGGAAACAAACTCCAGGGATATTAACCGACCAGAGGAAAGCCCTTTGCTCTTGCCGTAATGATACATTCAGGCAGGAAGTTAAGAGGAAAATAGCTACTTCTCTGGGGATGAGGAGTGTGGAGCGGGAGGGAGGAGAGCAGTTTAATTATGATGAGGGTGGGGGTGGGGAGATGAGGACAGTCACAAGT
Organism: Panthera pardus; assembly: GCF_024362965.1. Lineage (NCBI taxonomy): Eukaryota > Metazoa > Chordata > Mammalia > Carnivora > Felidae > Panthera > Panthera pardus. The sequence continues at coordinate 19,536,683 of NW_026527002.1, forward strand.
GGAGATCAAGAAAAAAAGAATGGGATGATGTCATTCTTTACTGGGACAGTCACTGAAATGAAATCAGGTCACACACAATGGTCTTGTTCTATGCCTGCAGCCATGAGTGTTACAAGAGATCACTTTGTGGTAATGCTTGTTAGGAAGGGTCTAAGGGCCCTGCTTACATTAAGATGTCCCCCAAGACATCTTTAAGATGGATCAGAAGGGCAGAATCAGTCCATCCAATGCTGAAATGACCCACGCTAGAGGCACAACATTTGCTTAAGATCAGCGAGCCACAGTTTAGGATAGAAAAAGTCTGCATTCTCACAACAGTGAATTTTAAGAAGTAAAATGCAACTCCACAACTTGGTTTCAGGCCAGATGTTTTAAATTGATGTCCTTTTTCATAGGATAGTTTTGAATGGCATTTTGGAGTTAAGATGGAATATATTTGCCAGTATAATGTTGCATTTCCTGAAAAGAAATACTGCTTTGTACTATGTTAGTGCATTTTCAGGACTGATTAACTCTGCTTACATAGGAAGCATTTGATTTGTGTCACTGTTGAATCCCCAGTGCCACTGGTGGCAGATATATTCAAATTTAGGTTCCTTCTCTCAAAGATGTCCTAATTTAACCTCATTCATCTGCTTAGATTTCCTAAGGAGAGCATCACAATTACAAATGAAGGTTAAGTTTTCTAAGAAGTCATCCCTTGAATAATTAGGTGATAAGGTCAAATCCTGTTATTAAGGTTCTGTTGTTACCGCATTATCTAGGGCTCCAAACAAATAGGTCATTGATGGAGACTTTTTTGGGACATTTTTGCCGTGTGAGTATTTATAAGGGTAGAACTGGAACACTGGAGGCTTTTTACATTCGCATCTGCAGGTTAGAGAATCTACAAAATTCGATGTTCGCTTTTGGCAAACCGCTGATCTTCAGGGATGGTAAGATCCTTCTCTCTCCGGTAGACTATAAAAAATGTAAAAATAAAATTAGATTCCAGTGAGAATTCATACTGGTTTTATGATGTTGCCCTCAAATTACTAGAGAATCTTGTAGTGATATATTTGGGACAAATGTGTTTGAAAGTTGCTGCGGATTATGGCTGTCACAATGCAAGGTGGCATATTTTGAAGGGATTCTTTGGGGTGGTAGAGTCTAACATGAACTTCAGTGGTTTCTGCTTCCCTTTTTTTTCGCATTTTTATTTAAATTTTAGTTAGTTCTGCTTCCCTTATTTTTAAATGGAAGACAGTCAGGCTACAGGGCCTTTGAGAGAGTATAATTATTTAAAAATTGGGGTGTCTGGGTGGCTCAGACGGCTAAGCATCTGACTTTGGCTCAGGTCATGATCTCATGGTTCGTCATGGTTCGTGGTTCGAGCCCCATGTCAGGCTCTTTGCTGACAGCTCAGATCCTGGAGCCTGCTTCGGGTTCTGTGTCTCCCTCTCTCTGCCCCTCCCCCACTCGTTCTCTCCCTCTCTCTCTCTCTCTCTCTCTCTCTCAAAAATAAATAAAAACATTAAAAAACTTTTTTTTAATTAAAAGGTATCCATAATATTTTCAAACAAGTGATAGACATCATCAGAAACTCTCAAAATTTCCAGTGTTTGATTTTCTTTTCTGTTTATCTCCTAGTAGCCTTTAAAGAAATCTAAATTCATTAACCATAGCCAGTTGACAATAGCATCTAAAATGCAGGTGTTACTTTAAGCACATCCATTATTTACAAAGCAGGTAAAGCAGACATGGCTTCTTACAATGGGATTCACCATAATTTTTTTTTTTTAATTTTTTAAAGTTTATTTATTTGAGAGAGAGAAAGGGTCGGGGCAGAGAGAGAGGGAGAGAGAGAGAATCCCAAGCAGGCTTTGCACCATCAGCATGGAGCCTGATGTGAGGCTCAAAACCACGAACTGTGAGATCATGACCTGAGCTGAAACCAAGAGTCGGGTGTTTAATCGACTGAGCCACCCAGGCGCCCTCCCACACTAAAATTAATTTTAAAATTACTTGCTTTTATAGTTTTACCAAAAAATATAAAGAAGATTTGATGCATTCTCTGATTAAAATGTATTTATTACTTAAAGTAAGAATGCCCCAGCAGATTAAATCTCTTCTACAATATTCATAGGAATCTGGGCTAGCCAGACGGTGATGCTCAGGAATGCACAGTGGCCACAGGAGAGGGACTAGCAGCCTTTCAGAGCCATCAGTTGCCCGTGCTATAAGGGATATAGATATTTTGAATATCTCTTCTGATGATGTTTGCCATCATCCTGCTAGTCACAAAATTCTGCCGTTCGAAGAACACTGCACTAAGAGTTGGTTCCCATTTTAGGCGTTTTGTTGACTGTGTAGCTTTCTACAAAATTAGAATATACTTGTCCCACTTCCCTTACTAGGCTGTTGTAAATGCAGATGAAGAATGGAAAAGTACATTTGTGGGGAAGCAGATGTAGGGAGTCGTTCCAGCACAACGTAACGCTATTGCTGTGGTATTACAAGGCTGAGGTATGGCACGGCCATCGTTAGTTCCCATCACACTCTTCTATTCCCAGCACCTTTTTGCTCCCTCATTATTCTTTTACTTTTATGTCTCTGCCAGTAAACTAATCCCAATGTGTATTTTTGATGGTTGGCAAACATTCAAAAATGCTTTGCAGAGAAGGAAGGCTATAGAATCACTTGGATTATAACTATGCCCTCAGTGGATTTTTCCAAAAAGCTTCAGAATGAACTATCTTTACTGGCTGAGGCGTTAAATATAGGCGTGAAAAAAATAACTTGTATTATATACACTTGTGGTTGTTGGAATTCAGCTCAGGACTGACTCCCAATAATCTTTATGATTGGGGCCGGAGGAAGATTAACTCACCAAGGATGGGTGCCATTGCTTTTCATAATCTTGTCCATGGCCTCCAGTCATGTCCCAAAATGGATCGAGAAATTGCCGTCACCTGCATCCCCTCAGACAGAGGCCATCCCTCTGCTCTAGGCACAAGACTGTCTTTCTCTTAGGGAAATTCTTAATTTTCTAGTTGCTTTTTCTACCCCCCCTCCCCCGTCATTGATTTATAGAGGAATTTCTTTTAAATGTCCAATATAGTATCAGCTTAGTAGTTTGCACATGCTGAAATATCCCTTCTGGGTGAGGGGAAAGGAATACAACTTACATTTCACATTTGGAAGTCCATCTTAGTTTGAAGAACTTTCTCTCTGGTTATAGAACTATTAAGACAGAGTGTGTATGGGATGAATTGCCTATATATGTATGAATAACTGTTCCAGTGACAACCAACTCCTAAACATGACAATGATTCTGACTACCAAAACATTGATTTGTTTTTTCTCCCTGACTCATGTAGACAGTAAGATCATGCATCTACCTGGTAATAAGAAGGCTGAACTGTTGGCCTTCATGGATGTCTAAAGACATACGCCGTGGGGTGTTGAAGGGATGTAAACAAGAGCCTTTTCTACCTTAGGGAGCCTTTGGGAATTCAAGAGCTATCATCAGCAAAGGTGATGTGGTTTTCTTAAAGTGGAAGTCTCTCGGTTTCTAATTCATAGTGGTACATGGAAGAAGTGTAGATACTGGATAGGAACACGCATTTGGGAGACAGACTGCCTTGGTGTGAATGGCTTGCCGTGTCGTTGGTTCGCTGTGTAACTTAATTTCTTTGTGTCTCTATCCTCATCTGAAAACTGAGGGCCACGCTAATACTGTGTCTGGCTGTTTGGAGGGTGAGAGGTTTCCATGTGCATAAAGGGCTCAGCACAATGCTTAACACTTAATACAGTGTGTTATGCATGTTAACAATTGTTATTATTTGTGGAAACTTTTAAAATCCAGAAACGCATGAAGTGTAAAATATGTTCCCCTACCATTACCCTGCCCATAATTCCACACACTCAGATACACACACACACTCACGCTGACAATTACCAGGCACTATAGGGAAAGCAACCACGGGTCACAGCACTCACCCTGTGGGAACTGGACAGGAGTAGGACGTGTGCCTCGCAAACAGTAGCAATAATAGTATCGTGTGTTTGCACACTTACAATGTCCTCCAGTAACAGTTGTCGAAAGTCCAATAACATGATCAATGGAAAAGTACTTTGGGATTATATTGTCAGCATACTGAAAAAAACAGCTTTTAGTTTTCAAACTTCTGATTTCCCTTTAGATTTGCTTAGACCTGGGTTCACCTTTTCCCCTCACCCAGCCACCAAAAACAATAAATAATAATAATAATAATAATAGTCACTAATGCGATACAAAGATTCTCCTTTAAAGACCTGCATGGTTCCACAGGTCCAGATTCTGACCCCACATAGCTGGGTATTTATCCTGTAGTCTGCATTCTGAGATCCACAGAAGTGTAAACTGGGTTTGCCTCGTGAAAGCTTTTTTTAATCTTTTGTTTACAAATGAAATACATTTGATGGGTTTTGGTATTTTTACAGCTTTTACGCTTTAGATGCTGTAATTTCAAGGCTCCAGGTTGACAAGTATACAGCACCTGGTCTCCCCATCGTGCCATCAGTAGGATTCCCTGGTTGAAAGGAGAGGAAAAATATATATATCCTCAAAGAGTGATAAAAGAAGTCTCTCTCTCTCTCTCTTTTTTTTTTAAGTTTATTTACTTATTTTAAGAGAGAGAGCACGAGCAGGGGAGGGGCAGAGAGAGGAGAGAGAGTCCCAAGCAGGCTCTGCACTGTCAGCGCACAGCCCCCAGGAGCTGTGAGATCATGAACCAAAATCAAGAGTCGGATGCTCAACCTACTGAGCCACCCAGGCGTCCCTAAAAGAAGTCTCCTGAAGAGAGCGTTCCTAAGTATTTTGGAGATTTTTCACACAGCGGAGAGCACTAATTCTGCCTGAGTTTGATACTTCTGAAAATGGCATTTTATATGTATAATTCAAAATTTTGATTGCATATCAAATGTTGCCACAAAAATCTAAAAATCTTGGGGTTTGAGGGGCACCTGGGTGGCTCGGTCAGTTAAGCGTCTGACTTCGGCTCAGGTCATCATCTTGCAGTCGGTGGGTTCAAGCCCCACATCGGGCTCTGTGCTGACAGCTCGGAGCCTGGAGCCTGTTTCAGATTCTGTATCTCTCTCTCTCTCTGACTCTCCCTCATTCATGCTCTGTCTCTCTCAGTCTCAAAAATAAATAAAGGTTAAAATAAATAAATAAATAAATAAATAAATAAATAAATAAATAAGATGAGCTTTGTGAATTGCCAAAAAGAGGCATCTGTGCTTTGGCTCGGGCCAGTTCCCTAGTGGCAAATCTTAAAACTCATACAGTCTTTCTTCTACTTGCCTAAGTATTTGAATATGTAAGGGCTCTGTTGGTGTGGGCAGGGCTTCCCGGCTGACTTTCGGCATTTCAGCCATATTTCTAAAAATAGAGGCAGAGGATTCTAGCAAAAGCTAACATCTGAAAGACAGATAGTAACATACACCCTTAGGAAGTTTTCTAGGAAGGGGTTCCAACATGTATTTTTGGTGTTGTCTGTAAAGATAATAAGAGGGTGCGGTATAAGGGAAGGTTTCAGGGAGGCTGAGTTTTGTCCCGGCTGTATATTTAAGTGGCTGTGTGACCTTGGGCAAGTTACTTAACACTTCTGGGCCTTCATTTTCTCATCTGTAATACGATATAGGTGTTCACTTCCAGCTGTAAGATGACACCACCAGATTCCGCCAGTTATGCCTTTACTATCGTCTACCAAGGATTGACCGCCTCTCAGATGAGGATTATACTTTTCACCTGAGTGTTGTTAGGAAAATGATAGATACAATGAGAATAAAGAATGAAAACATACGTGATTCCCATTTTATTTTCCTTTATTCAAACTGACCCTAGATTCTCTCAACAACTGAGACGAAATGTCTGTTGATATGAATATTTGTGAATATGGGCAGATCCCTACTTACAAATGGACAGTGTTAAAGATGATCATGTATAAACTGGTCTACCAGTGGTTCAATCTAGATTATCTAGTAATATTATTTATTGATGCTGTATTTTTTACAGGCCCTTTAAGGCACAAATACTTTCACAAGCCCGCCTAGAAATCCAAGCTTGAAGTGTAGTTTTGCAAAAAAAGGCACTTCATTGTGACAGTCTGTAAACCCGAAAACTTATCTTCACATCTCTGCTTCTTGTCCCCTAACCTACTTCCCCACCCCTTGTAAGGAAAGTAAGGGTTTCTCCTTACCTCTTAAGCAATGCTGTTGATCTATTCAGGCTGAAATTCTAATGAAACACAAATTAAGGAACCAGGAAGTAGGAGTTTTTGGAGAGATGGAAAGAATTCAGGTACGGAAAGGAGGTGGGGTTTCACCAGTAGGCACTTTAAAGGCAAGTGGAGGGATGGGGCAAAATGAGCAGAATATTTATTGGACCCCGAGGGCTTTAAACAGTAAGTATAGGGTAAGTTAATTGTAAGACGTGAACGGAAAGTAAGAAAAAAAAATGTCTAGTGAACAACAAGCCAGTAGACGACAGGGAAAGAATAGAAAAGAGTTTCTCTATATTTTTTCATTCTGTATTTTCATCATCTGCTTCTGCCGCCCCCTCTCCTTACCACAGATCCTGACCATCTTGACACTTGGTTAGACAGGAAGCAGGGGTGGGGGGTGGCGGTCGATGATCGCTCCAAGTGGATGTGCAGAAGGAAGGAGGAATTAATGCACAAGTTGGTCAAGGAAAATGATGTATTTTAAATTTAGGATAGGCTTACATTTGTGTGCTTCTGGTATAGCATTCATCAGATTGCATTCATCATGTTTTCAGTTAGCTGAGCTTTTTGGATCTGGTGGGGCTTACATTTTTTAAACACATTTAGAATTTTTTTCAGTCATTATTTCTTCAAATATTTCCCCATTACCCCCACCCCTCCTAGGACTCCAATTACATGCGTGTTAGACTACTGGATACTAAAATTGTTCCACAGGCCACGGGGGCTGCACTCACTTTTTTGAAAAGCCTTTCCTTTCAGATGTTGTACTTTTCAGCTATAGAAATTCCATTTGCTTCTTTTTAATAGTTTCCATGTATCTGTTCATTATGTTCACGTGTTCCTTCAAATCCTTGAGCATATTTATAATAGCTGTTTTAAATTCCTCGTCTGCTCATTCAATCATCGCTGTCATTTCAGAGTCTCTCTTTTTTTATTGCAGTATAATTAACATAACACCATATTAGTTCTGGGTGTATAATGCAATGATTGGGTATTTGTATGTATTGCAAAATGATTACCATAGTAAGTCCAATTAACATCCATCACCATACACAGTAATGGATTTATCTTTTTCTTGTGATTTTTTTTTTTTTTTCTTTTTCTAGGACCAGCGTTTCTCCTGGTTAGGAGTCACCTTTTCCGGCTTTTTCACATATCTAGTAATACCTGATTGGCTGCTGGATATTGTGAATATTACATTGTTGAATGTCTGGATTTGGGTGTCTTCTTTTAAAGAATATTGGATTTTGTTCTGGCAAGATAATTAATTTACTTGAGGATCAACTGGGATTTTTTAAAGTCTGTTAAGTTGTGTTTGGTCAGATCTAGAGTGATCTACACTCTAGGGCTAGTGAGCCCTATTCTCAAGGCTTGATCTTTCCAGTCAGAACATAAGTATCCCCAGCCATATGTAGTGTGAACTGCTGATCTTACAGCTCCCCACTAATTCTTTGCCTGGTAGTCATCCTTTGCCCAACTCTGTGGCGTCTCACCCCACACATCTGTGGTTTAGTATGCGGCCGAGGACTCAAGGGGACCCCATACAGATTTCTGGAGCTCTTTCTCTTTGTCTCTACCCCGCAGATTCCACTTCCCTCCTCAAATCACCCTGTCTCTTCAGCTCTGCGTGGGTACCCCGCTCTGTGCCATATCCAGAAAGTGTCTAGTGGGACATACCTCACTCGTGTTCCTTTTCTCAGGGATCATAGCTTATCATCCAGTGTCTGATTTCTGCCATATGCTTTGTCCAGTTTTCTAACCATTCATAGTGGGAGGACTAGTTTGGTACCAGTTACTCCAACTTGATTAGAAATAGAAGATCTGAAAGAAAGAAAGAAAGAAAGAAAGAAAGAAAGAGAAATAGAAGATCTACCACATTTGTATTCAAACCTTGTTTCTTTCTCTTTTCTCCCCACTAATCACTAAGACCTTTCAAGGCAGTGACAAGATCTCATTCATCTCTGTATTCCCAATGCCTAACATAGAGTTTAGCACATAACAGGCATAATAAATACTGTTGAATGAAAGAACGAATGACTATTGTTAAAGAGATCCACAATATTTAGAATATCTCTATTTAGTTGAGGCATTGATGTAAATATCTAAGCACTTCTGTAATACATGCTTTTTTAAGCCACAGAGAAAAATCTGTTCAGCAGCCAAATTCCCATAAGCTCGGGATCAATGCTATGGTAGACAAGTTCTATGTTAAGCTTACTTAACATTCCTTATAGCTGTAACATGCCCGTGTCCAGAAACAGAGATCACATGTTTTTAAGTACCTATAGGACAGTAATGACAAATTATTCTAAAATCAAAAGTAGCAGTGGCTGTTTTTAACATTCAGTCCACGAAGTTGGCAAATGCAGTATTTACCTTCAGGGATTTCTGCCTCTAAGCATATGCCAGGATTATAAATGTCCAGACCTTAGTTGCATTTACCTCCATCTTTTGAAGGGACTAGGATGGGTTTTTATTTAATAGCAAGATGCATTGAGTTGGTCTTTCAGAAGTCTATCTGGCTCTCTTTCTATGATCGAAAAGTAGACTTATAAACTAGGAATTACAGTCAAACTTCTATAAACTGCACAAATTGAGTGGAAAGGAGTCCTACATTTTTGTGTTAAAGATTTCTCTCTGAAATCTTAATACAATATCTGTACAAGTTTTATATAAGAAATATCTGTAGCTGGATGAATGTAGGATTTGTGGAACTCTCTTTACTTATTTTTTTAAGCTTACTTATTTATTTTGAGAGAGAGAGAGAGAGAGGACTCAGAGAGCACGAGTGGGGGAGAGGCAGAGAGGAGGAGAGAGAGAATCCCAAGCGGACTCCTCACTGTCAGTGCAGAGCCTGATGAAGGGCTCGAACTCACGAATCGTGAGATCATGACCTGAGCAAAAATCATGAGTTGGACACCTAACCAACTAAGCCACCTAGGCACCCTGTGGAAATATCTTAAAATTTTCTGATGCTTAAAAGTCTCTGGTTATGAGTGCATCTCCTATAATTAGAATAGTTTTACCTATTGAAAGGGTTCCTAAAATTCCAGTCCTATAAACATACACAAACACACACACACACACACGCAAACCCCATTACTGATAAATTATTCCTACTCCATATGTCAACTCAGAGTTTGCACAATACTGTTTCCGTCAAAAGCAAAAGCACAGTTTTTTAATACTTAATCGCACCTGATCCACAGGATTCTTAAGGTTTCCCTTTGTCTCTTTGTGACTGTATTTCTGGCTTCCTTCAATGAAAGGCAGCAGGCTTTTAGGATAAGGAACTGAGCTGTGAACGAGATGTCCGCTCTGTTGGCTCATTCTTGTAGGTGCCTTCGTCAGGTCACCTCCTCATCTTTGTTCTTTGATGACAAAGCCTGCCAGATGGAAATAATAACTTGATCTCCACATGAGTGTGAAGGACCCCTGAAATTTCTAATACAGGATAACAAAAAACCGGCTCATTAGTGGGGGAAATTTTTCAAAACAACGATTGCACTTATTTAAAGTGTGTGAGTGAGGTGATGTTTAAGAGCAGCGATTTAAGCTTGCGGTTTCAGGACCATTCAGAACTAAAGGTTTTATTTCACTTTGTTTTTCTCCAACATGTACCCCCTTGGTTTATATTTCCCAGTTAAGAATTTCACGTGAATCTTTGCCAAAGCCTCTGGTTCCACCTGGTTTGGGGTGGAAACCACATGAAGCCACTGAATTCTGCATAGTTTCCATTTGAAAAGATATATCAGCTGAGAGGTTCCCTTTCAGGGTGAGCCAGGTTTACATGAAATTTGGCCAAGCTTTAGATGAACCTGCTCTGAGTTTTTCATTTTATATCAGACCCTAAAATGAGGCCACTTACCTAGTTCCGTCGTTTTAGAAGTTCATATATAATGTCCCCAGGGAGTGTGTAATAGTTACCAGTGGCTGAGGTGTGGCAGCACCTTGTTTTCGTGAGATGTGGGGGAGGATTTCTCAGCTACTTGGAGTTCATTCTAATTGGAAAGCGAAAAGACTCACTAACAGGGGCTCTAGAGTCAGGCACAACATTTTGGGAACAATCTCCTTTGAAGTCTCAACAAAAAGCAAATTTCCAAGCAGCTAGCTCAGAGAAACCAGGCTAACTCACCTTTTTTGTCCCTTCCTTTACTTTACGCCTTCGTTAATTCGACAAATCCTCACTGAGCGCCTACCACATGACATGCCAAGCCCTGTCCTAGGTTTTCGGGATACATTTGTGAGCAGATTATTCAGAGGTCCTGACTCTTGTGGTTCTTACCTTCAAGTAACAGAAGACAGAAAATAAAAGTAAAGATCCACACAAGTCAAACATATATAGCCTATTAGAAAGTGGTACATGCTATGAAATAGAAGTACAGCAAACTTAGAAATCAGGCTGGGTTGCAGTGTTGAAGAGGTTTCACAGGGAAACCACTGAGATGGTAAGATTTGGATAAACACTTGAAAAAAGGAAGGAAATGGCAACCAGATATCTTGAGGAAGAGCATTCCAGACCGAGAGAACAGCTAAAGCAAGAGCCCCAGGATACCTACATGTTAGAAGACTCACCGTGACACCATTAAGACAAAAAGGAAGTGAGCAAACAGAAGAGTGGTGGAAAATTAGGTCAAACAAGTAACAATAGGCCAGCACATGACCTGTGGGCCACGAGAAGGACTTTGTCTATTTCTCCGGATGTAAAGGGAGCCATCGCAGGGTTTCGTACAAAGGAGGAGTACATTCTGATTTATATTGTCAAAAACTCTCTCTATCTGCCACGTGGAGAGCCTACTATAGATGGGCAAAGGTAAGAAAAGGTGAATTATTACTGAAAGAGATAAGAGTGCTTCAGATTTGGTGAAAGCAGTGGAAGTAGTGAAAAGTCGTCAGATGCTAGTTAGTTTCGAAGATAGAACCGGCCGTATTGCCTGATTGATTGCAAGTGGTATGGGGGTGGGAGGAGAGAAGAATCAAAGATGCTGCAAATGTTTTGGTCCAAGCAGCTGAAAGGATAGAGTTGCCACCAGTTGAGATTGGAAGCATTTTGGGGAGGAAGATCAGGAGTTCAGTTTTGGGAATCAAGTTCGAGGTGTCTTTTAGATTTCTGAGGGGAGGAGATCTCATTACACAGGCAGTTGGATTTATTTGCAGACTGCGTAGACAGTGTGTGTTTGAGAACAGAGGTTTGCGGGGCGCCTGGGTGGCTCAGTCGGTTAAGTGGCCGACTTCGGCTCAGGTCGTGATCTCGCGGTCCATGAGTTCGAGCCCCGCGTCGGGCTCTGTGCTGACAGCTCAGAGCCTGAAGCCTGTTTCAGATTCTGTGTCTCCCTCTCTCTGACCCTCCCCTGTTCATGCTGTCTCTCCTTGTCTCAAAAATAAATAAAATGTTAAAAAAAAAGAGAGAATAGAGGTTTGCATTTGGAAGTCGTAAGCATAATATCAACAAGGAGGTGCGTATACACAGAGAAAAGAAGTGACGACCAGGTGCCGTGGAGATCAAAGAAAAGAGGAGACATCAGAAGACACCGACTGAGGGGCCCAGGGAAGTAGGGGGAGCACCAAGGGGTAAGGGAGTTCCTGGTTTCCTGGGAGCTGAATGAAGACAGTGTTTGGGGAAGGGAAGAATGATCAACTAGGTCTGACAGGTCCAGTATGCTGAGGACTGAGAACTGACCATTGTATTTCTCTCCTTGGCGGTCATTGGTTATGCGCATGAGAGCAACTTTGGTGAAATAAAGGGCAAGAAAGCCTGGTTGTACTAGGCACAAGAGAGAATGGAAGGAGAGAGACTAAGACAGAAATATGGCAACTCTTCCAAGGAGTTTGTTGCAAGGGGAGCAAAGACAAGGGGCGGTAGCTGATGATACGAGGCAAGTAAGGTCATGAACGTTTTTAACAAGATGGAAGAAATGACCACATGTTTACACACTGCTGGGAATGATGTCAGTGGGGGAGGGAAGATGATTTGAGTACGAGAAGGGAGCATTGCTGGAGCTATGGTTGTTTTGAATAGATGAGAAGAAATAGAACCTAGTACAGAGGTGGAAGAACTGGCTCCAGACTGAGAGAACGAGGAGGACTCATCGACTCAAGTGAATGAGAAGGCAGAGCCTAGGGGAACAGATGCTGGTAGGTGAGCCGGTGGGGGTAGAGGAGCCTGTGGAAGTTCCCTTCCAACTGCTTCTGTCTCTTCGGTGAAGTATGAGCCCAGGTCATCTGCTCAGAGTGCCGGTGAAGAAGGAGCGCTGAGGGCATGAGCGGGGACAAGGGGATGGGAAACAGATATCTGAGGGAACAGAAGAGTAACTGGACTGGGGTAAGACAGGGTGGTTGCCCGGAAGCATCCGGGGCCTCCTTGAGGTTTGTGGCACGGGTACAGCCTGAGCCCCTTCAGGGCAGCTTGCCTTTCTCCGGGTGTGGGCAGTTGCACAGGTTGCAGATGAGAATAGGCAGGGAGTTGGACTTAACTAGGGCTGTGGTGTCCCAGGCAGAGGTGGCAAAGTGACAGGGGAGGTGGGGAGGCTGAGCATTTTCATAAAGGACTGATTACCATGACTGTGTGAAATGACTTTAACATGCTAAGGAGAGGGGTGAAGACGTCAAGGGAGTAAGGGCCACTAAGAATGGTAGGATCAAAGGACGGAAGAGAGCTCTGCCATGTCAAAGAACTGTTGGGGTTGGCAGACTGAAAGACTGAGAGAGCAATGTCAGGGCAGGACACGGGCCACTGAGATGCCAGGACAAGAGCCAGTTTCCAGTATTGTTCAGGGCTAGGGATTGACCAGCTGGACTAGGGAGTAGTTAGGGGAGAGGAGAGGTGACCCAGAAAGGAAGAGTCAGTGGTGCTGAGAAATCTTTGAAATCTCCAAGAACTCAGGCAGGCATAATACTGCAGAGACTGAGAATGGAGAAGAAGCTAAAGTCACTTAGAAATGGGAAGAAATGTCCTGGAGTCAGTTGATAATGATGGAAGTACTAAGCTGTGTAACCCAATATCATGAGCTAATCTTTTTTTGTTGTTGTTAAGATGAGAAATAAGAAAGCATGTGGATTTAAAGAGGAGAGTAGAAGGAGAGAGAGAGGGAGGGAGGGAAGATGGGAGGAAGGAAGGAAGGAAGGAAGGAAGGAAGGCAGGCTTTAAGAAAGAGTTTAGCATAACACTGATTCAGTGGATATACCCAAATTAACATTCAATTTTCTAGAACTATATTATTCAAAGATAACATATTTATACAGAAACCTGGATAAATCATTGCACTTCATATAAAGTGACATTTTGCCAAAATGAGATTTTTCCCCCTTTCCCCACCAGAAACCATCCAGATGCACAATAACTTGCTGCTTCTTATTTTACAGTGAAATAAACAAGAACGTCCTTAGGAAGGTGCCAACAACAACACAGAAGAAGGAATCCAATTTAAGCATAGAGGGTCTAGGCTTGCTTTATGGCAATACTAAACCAAGGATCTTCTCTGGGAAAAAGAGCCCAAATCTCCGAAGGAAGGTGGATAATGCTTTATATGTATAGTGGTGGCTTTATTACCCCCTTTTTATGGCTTTGCATCTTCTCTTTACTGTGACAAAAGATCATTTAGATGTGAATTTGTTTTAACGATACCTAGACAGACTTTATGCCTGCAAAAGTAATTCATAGTGTTTGTCCTGGTGACAGCTCAGAGGATATGATTAAATTTTAATACTTTCAGAGTTAAGCCATATTCCATCCTTGATGCCATAAGAGCACTTGAAAAAAAAAATCCTGGAAGTCAGGAACAGCACCTGGTCAGATTCTGTACAAATGTGAGCCCACAGATGCTCAGAGGGTGTTCAATGGGACTAACTTACTTGACCGTTAATCTTGTTGTAAATTCAATTTTGCAGTGGTGGAAACAAATCCTGTTTTCTTTGGAATGAAATTGAGAAAGATGGCCAGGTAGAATTTCCCCGGTGTAATTTTCCTTTTCACATTAATGAGTCATGTCTTTGCCATGGAGAGCAATGGCAAGGATGCCACCGGGTGATTTGTTTGAAAACTCAGTAAACCGGAAGTAACCTTTTCCTTGTACTTTTCTAGGAAATTGGGTAGGGAGAAAGAAATACTCAGATGGGAAAAAACCATTAAGTCAAAGGATTTTTGATAAGTTAAGATCTTGTTCAGTTTTTACCGTATATGACGATAATGTCATAAATTGCAGTGAGCTGCCCAGGCAGGCGATACTTTGCGAAGTGGATTTTGTGGACTTTCTCAGAAATGGCAAATCTCGGGCATTCTTTCCTTTAACAAATATCAATGCACGTATTACGTGTGTGGGATATTAACATAGGCGCTGAATATATGATGTCGGACGTGACCCACAGCCTCTGCTGTCAGAGAGCTTGCGTTCTAAGACGACCACAAGGCTGCCCCAGTGTGAGCTAAGTAATACGCACTGAAGCTTTCTGTCGGTGTGATTGCTAGAAACTGTGTGTCTTTAAAGAGGCAACAACAGTCTTTAGCACTGACTCCAGTCTGAGGTAGCGGTGGGAAAAGATAAAGGGCTCGGCAGCGAGGACAGAAGACATCATTCTAGATGCTCCAAGACAGAGAATGTATTTCGTAAAGCTCTTCAGTGGAAAATTCCCACGCTATTGTTTGTTAGAATATATTTCAGAAAAAATGATCAGACGTGAATAATGAAAATTTACTAGATCCACCCCAGAACTGTAAAGTTTATAGGTACAAATTGCTGTGTAATCAACCCTTGCCAGCTTAGGGATGCTTAGGACGGTGGCAGAAAGTATTTCCCAGGAACTTCACTAACCAGAGGCTTTGAGTGCAACACAATCCCTTCACTCACGAGGCCGTGTTAGAAGAGCAGTTACTACCCAGGCAGAGAGCTCTCCTGAACACGCTCAGCGTAAAGGACTTCTTTGCAAGGCTATTGGCAGCTTTTTAGTGCAAAGGAGAATTTAAGTTTCTAGACTTCTGTTCCCAAAGGTCAACCTATCATTTCTGAAGTTTTACTACTCATCCTGTTAAAATTATTGGCTTTTTTTTTTATTAGTCGATTTTTAAAAAAATGCTTCTATTTCCAAATAGTCATTTCCTAAAGCTTGCAGTGAGAGGCTACTTGAGTTCCACTCAAGTTAGAGAGTTTGCTTCATAAGAAAGATAGCAATAATAATAATGATGATGATGATAATAACAGTTTCTTATAAGTGTGTGACCGATAGAAGTAATCCAAAAGTACTTTAAACACTTCAGAAATAAAAATAATAAAATGTCAGTGTGTACAGTACTCGGCTGGGCCCAGCTGGTAACTTAATGGCGTTTTCAAGAACCCCCTCCAGTTTGCACACACCCATGTGCTTCCCCGAGGAAGACATCCCAGGCAGGCAGAGTGCGTGTGCACTCTTCAGGACAGACCCTGCAGATGCCAAAGTAGCTTGTATTCAGAGCTTCGTTTTTAACAGTTTGTGACCATATTCTCAATCTGTACATCGTCTCTGCACAGAAAAGATGCAAAGGGAAAATAACAGGGGAGAAACCCTCTAGCTAGCAGATCCTTCCATAGAAGGAAGGGCTTGTCGTGGAAACCAAAATAATACAAAAACCTTACAATAGCCATGTCATTGGGGGCAAGTGAAAAGACAAGGTGAATGAGCAGTAGAGCAAGAGGAAAGAGCCGGAGGTCAGAAAAGACAAAGGGCTCAGCAGAGAGGACGCAAGACTTCATTCCAGATGCTCCAAGACAGGATGGCTGGTGTCAGCAGGGGATTCCTGGGCAGCTTAGGGTCTAAGCAGGCACAGGGTTTTGGTTTACTTAAAATACCACTTACGCAAAAAACAGGATTGCAGGTGTCTCAAAAGGATGTATTTCTCCACACGTTCCTAAGTAAGTGGAGAGTAGACGGAAGATAGATAGATTAAATGAAAAACAAACACCCATTGTCCATACAGATTTGAAGGCTTAAAAATGAATGAGATTCTCATTGTGTGGTTCCTATCCTCATAGCATGGGCACATGTCTCTGTTTCCTTTCCTTTAGAATTGCGGGGAAAACCCATGATGAAAAATGTTTGGGTAACAAAATCTGTGTGCGTTTCACCGGGGTGGGCAGAGAGAGCCAAGGACAAGGGAGATCAGAAAGAGGGAACTGGTAAATAGTTTGATTAAACGCTCTCTCGTCGCTTTAATGCAGGAAACTAAAGGAAGGCCGGTTTTGCTTATTTCAGCAAAATAATGTAAATGAGTAAAGCTAAGTAATAAAAATGTGGTATATCCAGCCAGCTTCCTGCTTTCCAGGAACTCTTTTATGTCCAACTGCATGGTCTCTATCTTCCTCTAATCCTTTTTACTCTTCTTGCCCTTTGCCCCCACACGACCTTTGGCACATTGCCTCCTAACCTTAAAAATGTGGAGTTTAGAGTTTCGGGGAGATTTTGATGAAACCACCTGCTGTTCTACTCAACTCTTTCCCCGCCTCCCACCCCACTCCCCCACCCCCCATCCCACCCCCACCCCCACACTGAATTCAAATAGAACGGCTGAGTGCATAAATATGCTAATATCCTGAACCACACTCAATCCCCAGCCCCACAGCCCCTGTGAGACAGGACAGTCGTGATTGGCTGGATTCATCTTTCTCCCACACTACCCAAGTAAGAATGGGAACGACAGATCTTACAGAGAGAAGTGGACTCTGATTTCTTCTGTCGCACGGAAAAAGACTGTGAAAAAGTCAGACCAAATTCCCAAAAAGGTTAGTCAATTTAGTATTGAGCTTTAAAATTGAGGTGAATCTTGATTTTTTTTTTTCTAACAATACTTGGCTTTCTTTAATTATATACTGGTAAAGTGACTATAACCCTGGAATATTTGGTTCTCTAAAGTTTTCTTTTAAAAATCTAACTTTCAGGGGCGCCTGGGTGGCTCAGTTGGTTGGGTGACCGACTTCGGTTCAGGTCATGATCTCATGGTTTGTGAGTTCGAGCCCCGCATTGGGCTCTGTGCTGACGGCTCAGAGCCTGGAGCCTATTTCAGATTCTGTGTCTCTGCCTCTCTCTACCCCTCCCCTGCTCATGCTCTGTGTCTCTCTGTCTCTCAATAATAAACATTAAAAAAAAATTTTTTTTAAATCTTTCAGATATACAACTTTTATTTTTATATATATATATATTAAATATAATTTATTGTCAAACTGGTTTCCATACAACACCCAGTGCTCATCCCAGCAGGTGCCCTCCTCAATGCCCATCACCCACTTTCCCCTCCCTCCCACCCCCCATCAACCCTCCATTTATTCTCAGTTTTTAAGAGTCTCTTAAGGTTTGGCTCCCTCCCTCTCTTTTTTTTTCTTCCCTTCCCCTCCCCCACAGTCTTCTGTTAAGTTTCTCAGGATCCACCTATGAGTGAAAACATATGGTATCTGTCTTTCTCTGCCTGACTTATTTCACTTAACATAATGCCTTGCATTTCCATCCACATTGCTGTAAATGGCCCGATTTCATTCTTTCTCATTGCCAAGTAGTATTCCATTGTATGTATAAACCACATCTTCTTTATCCATGTGTCAGTTCATGGACATTTGGGCTCTTTACATAATTTGGCTATTGTTGAAAGTGCTGCTATAAACACTGGGGTACAAGTGCCCCTATGCATCAGCACTCCTCAGATATACAACTTTTAGAAGACAGAGTCTTTCGCATCCATGCACCCTGAGATTGGGTGTCATTTAGGCCCGGGAGTGGGAAGGGAATGAGACTACAAGACGTGGCCTTTGTGCTGTCGGTGCTGAGGCGTGCCAGCTGGAGAAGGCAGGGAGGAGGCCAGGCAGGACAGGCGACGAGCCACAGTGGCTCTCCCAGATAGTACTTCCTCTTTCTCTCAGGTTCCAGATTCAGTTTGGAAAATATCTTAGTTGGCTAAAGGAACAGCAGATGAATTCTTGGATCGTGGTGAAAAGAAGAAGAAACTATGACACGGTTCAAATATTTAGGTTGTGAAAATAAATTGGTAATAAAAATGATAATACGGGGCACTTTCTATGTGGGAGCTGTTCTCCAAAGAACTTCACATATATTAGGTTATTTAACCCCGACACATATCCGTGAGATAGGTACAGCAGCATGTTTATTAATGGGGAAACTGAGGTCCAGAAAGTTAAACTCATGCAAGGTCTCAGAGTTAGAATGCAACAGAGCCCACACTGGAGCACAGCTTGTGAGATCCCCAAAGCTATGCTTATTATCAACTTCTATGTTAGATGCTAAGAGTGCTCGCATATGTGAAGAGGGGAAAGAAGTAAGGCTCTTCTGAAAAAGCCACTAGAAAGTGCTTTTGAACTGTCACTGATATAGCTACTAAACTTTAGGACACCTCTACTCTCTATTCTCATAAATTATTAACAGTCAACAGTATAACAACGAAACTGAAAAGTGACTTCAGTCACTCATGAAATCAATCTTTTTTATTTTATTTATTTATTTTTTGTTAACGTTTATTTATTTTTGAGACAGAGAGAGACAGAGCATGAATGGGGGAGGGTCAGAGAGAGGGAGACACAGACTCCGAAACAGGCTCCAGGCTCTGAGCTGTCAGCACAGAGCCCGACGCGGGGCTCGAACTCACGGACCACGAGATCATGACCTGAGCTGAAGTCGGCCGCTTAACCGACTGAGCCACCCAGGCACCCCGAAATCACTCTTTTTTAGAAGCCTCTTGTATTAGTTCTGTATTTTTGCATTAAAAAAATTACTCTAAGTGTAAGTGGTTCAAAACAATAATAAACATCGATTGGTTTATATAGTTTCTGCGGGTCAGGAATCTGGGGTCAGGTTAGCCAGAAAGTTCTGGTTCAGGGTTGTTCGTGATGTTGCCGTGAAAGACACTGACCAGGCCCTCAGTCATCTGAGGGATTGATTGGGGTTGGAGGGTCCCCTTCCAGGATGGCTCACTCCCATGGCTGGGAGTGGTCCTGTCTCTTACTGGGAAGCTTCAGTTCCTTGCCATGGGGTCCTCACCATGGAGCTGCTTGAGTGTCCTCACAACACGGAAGCTGGCTTTCTCCAGAGTAGGTGATCTGGGACATTAAGACAGAGCAGCGATGATTTTTATGGCTTAGTCTCAGAAGTCACACTCCATCATTTCTGCCATATGCTATTGGTTACCCAGATCAGCCCTATTAAGCATGGGAGGGAATTATACCAAGGTATAAACACCAGGAGGTGAGAATCCTGCAACTGTGTTGGGGGCTGGTGGTCACACATTATCAGCTCAGTAACAGTGTTGTTTGGTGATTTGGGTTCATTTTTCTACTTCAGGGAAAGGCCAACAGAGAAATGAAATGAGAGCAATAAATACATTCAAACAGTTGTGACTGAAGCAGGCAATCTGCTTTTCCATCCATCCCCGGAGAGCTAGAGTTTGAGGAGTCTTGCTGGACTCTCAACTCCAGTAATTCTGCGTGACTGGTGATACCAAGTGTAGGACTTGTGTCTGAGTATAAGGCTCATCAAGACACTCGACCATCAAGCACTTTGAGCACGCAGAAAAAGCAGGCGTGTCTAAGACTTGCCCTCCCTACACATCATTTGGCAAATATTTATTGGATACCTGATGGTGGTCAGAACCACAGTCTGTGTAAAATCATAGATATAATGGACCATTGGGAAGGCTCAGCCTGCTACTCTTAGAGATTCATTGCTAAAGTGAGTCTTAGAGACCATTAAATATAACCACCACCCCTTTTGACAAATGAGAAAATTGAAGTCTCCAGAAAACTAAAAATTGGTTATTATTACACAGCTATGCCTGTTCTGCCTTAACTTCTCATTGATGAAATCACAATAATAATAATAATAATAATAACTGCCTAAAACTGTTTTTAGAGGTTTTCCATGGATTTCATTGTTTTTCCCTACTTAGGTAACCAGATGTACCATTTGAATGAATTGTACCTCTTTCTTGAATTCAGCTGAGAGTCGTAGGTTGCTTATAGATACGTAATCTGGTTCCTTTATCTTAAAAAGAGGAAGATCTAGCTAAACCTCAATAGAGGCATTACCCCATACCTAAATGAACACTGTCTATCCCCTTGGACCAATGTATCAAATTAGACAACTGTATTTTCCAAAGAGGTTGAAGCTGTTGCTATCTTGCATAAGCAGGTGTTTCACCCTAAGGGGTGAAACAGAGTGAGAAAAGGAGAACGTACTTGTTGAGGGCCTCCTGGATGCCAGGCAGAATGTGAGCACCCGCACCAACTCTGTAATCCCCACGAGAACGCTATGAGGTGATAGGCGTGACTATTATCCCATTTTGCAGAAGAGAAAGCTGAGAAGGCAAGAAACTTGCCTAAGAATGCTCAGGAAGCAAGAAGTAGATTAAAATCTTAAATCCAGGTCTTCCTCAGCCTGTGTTTTTACCCACCAAGCTTTCCAAATACCCCTAGAAACTGACTTCTCGGTGAAGGGGCCTAGCTCACGGCTATGCCATCTCCTCAGATCGTCCTTTAGGGCTTTGTTAAGTGTTGATCTTTAAAAAGCTATTTAATCTTTATGTTTGCATGTGTGTGTAAATGAAGAGCTTCCCAATGTATTATTACCTCCTTAATAACAGTATTCCTCTTTAACTTCCCCTTTCCCAACAGCAGGGCTCTCTGCCCACAGTGAGCTCTGAAGATAGTTTTTGTTCTCATGACAAATGTGCTCCCAAGCACCCCCCTCACCTCTCCTCCATTTCCATCCCAGCCCATTCAGTGTTCACTTCCACTGGTGAATGATCATTTATAAAGATCAAGTGATTTCCCTTAAAACTTGTTCATATTAGGAGGGCCTGGGTGGCTCAGTCAGTTGAGCGTCCGACTTCGGCTCAGGTCATGATCTCATGGTTCCTGAGTTTGAGCCCCACGTCGGGCTCTGTGCTGACAGCTCAGAGTCTGGAGGCTCCTTCGGATTCTGTGTCCACCTCTCTCTCTGTTCCTCCCCTGCTCGTGCTCTTTCTCTGTCTCTCTCTCTCTCAAAAATAAGTAAACATTGAAAAAAAAAAAAAAAAAAAAAAAAAACTTGTTCATATTATACTCTGCCCAAAAAGTTCTTCTTGGTCAATGCACTTGTTTGCCCCAGAGTTGTGATTACAGTAATTAATATGGAAGCTGAAAACCCATTGTGTTGTGACTAAGAGAGATTCCTATGGGGACCCTGCATCTTAATGTCATCTTAGAAGTATTTTTTATTCTGGAATCAATTTTTAAGTGCAGGCACATTATAATCAATGCCTTTTCTTTCTCGTTCTCTTTCTCTGTAATTACCAAGAAGATCTTTTCTTTTGTTTGTGTTATGTGGTGGTTCCACAGCTCAGTGTCAGCACAGGGAAAAAGAGGCAGTTGTAAGCTGGTTAAATACACCAGCCCTCCGCTATGAAGGGAGCACTGTGCTTCATAGGAATTCACATCCTTCATAGCAGTGGTGCTCTTGAGCCGGTGACTTGAGACTCCCTTGCCAGCAAATAACCTATGACAAGATAATTTCTTTTTTTATTTTTATTTTTTTAATGTTTATTTATTTTTGAGAGAGAAAGATAGAGTACAAGCAGAGGAGGGGCAGAGACTGAGAGAGAGACACAACCTGAAGCAGGTTCCAGGCTCTGAGCTGTCAGCACAGAGCCCGACACGGACTCGAACTCACGAACCGTGAAATCATGACCCGAGCCAAAGTTGGATGCATAACCGACTGAGCCATCCAGATGCCCTAACAAGATAATTTCTAGCTTGCTGGCCCTCCAAAAGGAGCAAGTTACAGGTTAAGAAGCAAGAGTGTTCAAGAAGTCACTGGGTCTCCACTCAAGAACATTGAGAAACAGACCTTTGAACTAACATATCCATTTAGGTTATAGAATTGCTCTTCAGTCATCATACAACCTCAAACTTTATCTCTTTTTATTAAAAAGTCTTTTTTTTTTTTTTTTTTTGCCTGAGGGTCTTTTAAGGAAACAAGTCATTCTGTCTTAAAATAATTGTTTCAAAATAGACACATGAGAAAGCTTTAAGCTTCACTGAACCTTAAAAGAATTTTCAATATTTAGGCGGGGGGTGGAGTGGGGAGGGTGAGACAACCTTCAAACCTTTAAAAAAAAGAAAAATGGACAGTGATATGAATAGAATAGATTCATTAGCATTGTGAAAAACAGGTCACTAACTCCTTTTTTTCCCAAAACAACAACAAATACTTTGCCGCTATTAATAACTGTTAGAAAAGTCTGCTCATGAACAGAAAGAAGCTTGTGCTGTCACTACCCTCTGGGAGAAGAGAGTGCATTGTGTGATCTTTAAATGCATTCTACAGTAATAAAATGAAGGGAAAAATGCAAGAAGAAAGAGATCATAGATTTACTACTAATTAGAATATTAGTATTTAGTTGTGAGGACAACCAAAATGTAGATATGCAAAGGGATTAATCTGGATGTACTAATATTAAGAAAAATCACAGATCAGAATCCTGATTGGTCAAGTGATTAAGAACATTCACTTGGCTTAACTGTTTCTACTATAGCCTTCTACAGGCCTGGTTTTATGCAGAAGCTGTTGGAAAACATGGTCACAGATACCTGGAACCCCAGAGAGTTGAGGGTTTTTTTTGGGCTGTGGAGAGTGGTAAAACCTGACTCTGAGGGCCTTTGGGCCGTTTGTTTCAAAACCAAACAAGTTGAAAAGAATGTGGTAATTTTAAGCTCAATCTGGTGCTATTACGATATTGAAATCAAAGGCTGGCTGTAAATAGCTTACAACTCCATAAACAAAGTTACAAGGCAAACAACAGATGGGGAGAAAGTATTTGCAAGGTTCCGTTGTGAAGCTGACTATTTTTCCTGGCTTAAGGGAGTTTTATTCTCAGCAGTTGTGATAATGTCAAAAACTGTGACATGGAACAGGAATGATAAGGAAGCTATTGATGGTTTAGGAAAATCTTCTATTAATGACTTTAGCGAAAGCTACATGATCAAAGTTCATGTTAAGGCTGAATATACTTGATAACGTACGTTTCACATTATTGATCTGTTAGGTTTGCTTACTTGCAGTTGTTCTGGGAAGTACCTACTAATTAAATAGGCAATCTCCAAGGACCCCATGAAAATTGAAAAATTCAGGAAGCATTTACAAATGATTTGTTTAAATGTCTGTAATACAATATTACATCTTGAGAGCTAAATGGCTCTGAGAAACTCCTTAATTAAGAGATACACAATTGCTATTTTCACTAAATCATGCCTGGTCCATTTCTGGGTGACTCACTATTAACTCAGTTTTTAAGGGAATTACTTTTATGCCATAAAAAACAAGAACCTAGTGCACTTAAAGATGCCAACTCTGAAGAACAGGGATGTATTTCTAGCAGTTTTATAATACATGAAAACAATTGCCAGAAAAGCAGGAATATTACATTCCTTTTACTCATATCTATTTTATTACCAATTCAAACTTCAACTTTGGTGAACTCAGCTCGGTCTTCCATATGTCATGAATTGCGTTTCCTCGACAAATGAATGAATTATAAGACTGTATTTCACCACTCTTCTGAGACTTAAGAGAAATGAGATGGCATAAGGGTATCCAAAGGCAATTTGACGAGGTTGGCAAGACTACAGATTTCCCGGGCCTATGAAATGAATGTGCTACATTGATACAATTGATGTCATACATATTTAACAAGAACTGTATTTTTAAGTTGTCCTAAACACAAAGTCACCATTCATAATTAATTAATATGTAAGTGAAAAAATTTTAAATAATTCAGATAGAATTGTGCTGATTAGAAGTGAAACAACAGTAGACTTCAGAGGGATTATTTTGATCACAAACGCAAGCTGTTTTTTAAATTAAAGTTTTATATATACATATAATATATATAATGTATGATAACATACATATATGTGACATCATATATCATATATATCAATTTGAAAGCTTTGGGTTGAGAGAGAAAAAAAAATCAGCCCAAATTCCTTTAGGCGACAAGGGAATGATGGGGCTGATAAATGATACTGCCCCTGTATACTGCTCTCGGCAACTGGGGCTATAGGAGCTCCATTAAAATCACGGGCTGTGTTTCTTCCATCTCATGGCTCCGCCTGCTGTGGAGAGCTCTGTGTTTAGGCACGTTTAAGTTCTCGTATTTACAATGTGGCTGCTGCAGCACCAGCTTCTCATCCTCATAGTCTTAAGTCAATGAATGACCGAGCACCGCCTTCCTCTAAAGCTCTAACAACAAAGCCTCTGAAGCAAGTTTCATGGCTCTGAATGATCTGGCTTCAGTCAATTGTCAGCTTTTGAAACAATTACTCTTGTTGAGTAGGGAAAAAGAATGCACTCCAGACAGTATGCCCTATGGGGGAGGTGAGGGATGTATGAATATCCCTGGAAGTTCGTGGATACCAAAGTGGGAGAAATGATTCCTCCAAAGCCTAAAATCAGAGCCATTTCCAAAAATAGGAAAGAGTTCCCAGACAGGAAAAAGGCAAACAGCCCCTCTAATACCATGACCTATGAAGTAAGGCTCTAGTCTTAGATACCTATTAATGTAAAATCCATGAAGCTGGCTTAGATACGATGAAGATTCCAATTAAATAGAGCCGTGTGAAGAACACATCCAACCTATCAGGGAATGACACAACCATCTTTGTCCAAGAAGAAACCATGAGAGAGCCCTGTGAGTTATCTCTGGCACCTCGCTCTTCTTGATGATGAAAACCCCTTAGATAAGAGACACCTCCATCAATCTGACTCGATCATGGTTTTTTTTACAGTATGAATGCCCAGGTGTTTTCTGGCTGGCACTGCCACTCATTTTCTATTTGGTGGAAAGACCAAAGCAACTTTCCATGTGGGTGCCAGTGAAGCCTTCTGCATAAATTCATCTTGCGGCTCATAAGAAAGCATCATCTAGTACTTATCCAAACAGTGTTTGGAGAATCAGAAAGCAAACGTTGTTACCTTTCATCAGACGTGCTACAGAAACTCATTTTGTTTATACTTTATATAAACTCCGTGATCCTAAGTATCATTTGCAATTTAAACTAATACTGCATAGCAGAGGACATTCAAACTCTCTTTGCGGCCTGCTACTCCTGCATATTAATATCTATGATAAGCAGGACACCGGCTACTAAGTACATTTGGTCAAGGGAAGTGGCAGAATGTAATCCATTAGCCAGATTCTCCAGGCTAAAAGTGGGTTGCATTTTAAGATAATCATTTAACAAACATGAAATCACTGAGGATGAAGCCCCAGAACACAGATACTGGAGGGTGTTTCCTTTTTCTAGGGATGCTTGGTATGTTGATTTCACTACCATTCACTAATTTCTATTCATTTAGAGCAGTGTGTGTTTTCCAATGTTTCTGCCAGTGTTTCAGAAGGATCAACTACAGAAGCAAGACACAGAGAGGTAACTGCCAGGAAGTCTGGTGAGATGGTAGAAAATCTACCCAATGTGGCCCTCCCAGGGAGGCCTTGTGATGTCCTGGTTCGTAATTACCTGAGTTGACCCTGCAGTGACTGGTCATGTAACCTTGGAAAAGCTATTTAACCTCTACTCCTCAGTTCCTTCAGGTGAACATGGGGAAAATAGTCTTACCTCCTCTGTTCTGTGGGAAGTTACTGCACTGTTCCTGGCACAAACTATGAGCTCAATCTTTAAGAGTACCTGTGTCCTTGGGAGAGAGCAAAGCCTGAGTTGGGCCCTTCCGAGAGTCCTCTCTGTTTCTCTCTGCAAGTGGAAGGAGATCAGCTAGCAAACCAGGTGCAGAGAGTCGGATTTCCGGGGAATTCCTGATAGCACACGGTACACAGTGGGGCTCCTTAAAAGGTTTGTTGAGTGAATGCTGGTACCCTAGCTGAAAACTGCTTCTCGCTCCCCAAGGCAGCTATCGCTTGGAAGTTTCATACATTTCTGCTTAATAACCTCAACCTAATGTCCTCTGAATGGATTTCTATTGCTAGAAACTGTCATTAAATATGCATAATTCTGTTAAAAGATTTTCTTGATCCAACTTCTGGTCTCCGGGAGTATATTATATCAAATGGATATAAAAAGTCTCAGCTCTGCTCTCAGCATGGTGTGGGCATCATAGGGATAGCATGAATGTGAATCATTCAAGAAGATTCTCCCTCATGACTAAACCATTCCCTGATTTTAAAGTTACGTGCTTCCCATTTGTACCACAGAGGACAGAGGGGCCTACAGAAATGCTTAATACCTTGCCAGAACGTCAGAGACATCGAGGCAAATTCTGCACGTTTGAAATGAGAGTCTGTTACCTGTAGCGCTTCGTGCAATATAAGATGGCAACTCTGACTTTCAACTTCTTGCTTCCTTTGTTCATTTTCAAATTCCTCTGAAGCTCTGTCATTTCAGAACTCTTAACCATGCATCTGGAATTAAAATATTATACAACCTGAGAAAACAATTGTTTTTTAAGGAGAGAGGTAATCAGCGTGCTTGTTTTGTTTCATCTGTTTGCCCCTGTGTTTTTTTTGGTTTGTTTCGCCTTTTTGTGAGCCATGGAGTTTTTTTTTTTCAGTCCTTCATCTACCCCCTGACCTGCCGCACAATGCCATAGAAGCTAAACAATCCACAGCCACATCCGTTCCCTTCGTCTGCAGGCAGTGATTATAAATCTGGTTTGAGATTTCTAGGTTAAGTGTGCCAATGCACTAGGGCCAGAACCCCTTTCTAGAATATGTCGGCATTCAGGAGTCCTCCCCAAGTAGTCCAAAGTTTAGTGAATTTTGAAAGCTCTTGTCTAGAAGGTGAGGGAGGGATACTTAGTCTCGGTTTCTGCAGTGGGGCTTGGAAAGAACGTACAGGGCAAACCTGAGACCTTGAGAGAACACAGAAAATCCTGTCATGTTTGAACCTTCCCACACTACGGTCTTCTTTCTTTTTGCAAGCTTTACTCTATTTCCAAAACAAAGTGAGATAAGCCAGGATTGAGCCCTGCAGCTGCATACCTGCTAGTGGCCAGGTCTGGCTTTGAAGAGAACAGGAGCACATCAGTCCATGAGTCCCTCCCCACCGTGCACACACTCACCACAAGGCCATCCGGCTGCAAGGCTAAGGGGCTGCTTCAGAATCCAAATACCTGAGCCTCTGTTCTCAGAAAGGCCAACTTGAGAGCTAAAAAATGGCTTTCAAATGGATTAGGAATAAAGTCAGACTGACACAACTTTCATTCCTTTTTCTTTTTTCTTTTCTTTTTTCCTCTTTCTTTTCTTTTTTTCTTTTTTCTTTTTTTTTTTTTTTTTTGAATCTGCTGAATGAAAATGACCTCTTGGAGGCTCATTAAAAGAGGAAAAGCTTTTAAAGATGAAAGATCACATATTATTTGACAAAGGCATTTAAATGTCCTAATTTTTCTCATATTATACTATGACATGCAAATATGAAAACATCTTGCTCTAGGCAATTGCTAACTAGATGTTTAGATACGGTTGAAAATACCAAAATGTGAGGTAGCCTATTTATTTTTAAACATTTTATATTTGGGTTCAAGAAATATTCATAAGGCAGTGGGTGCATTACCATCTAGACATCCGTTCTTTTATTCCACAAACATTTTCCCAACCGCTATGCTCTGCCAGATTCCAGTGGGCTCTAGAGGGGTAAATGACAGTTCAAAGGTGGAGATATGCACAGGATATTACCAGAGCCTAGAGGAGGAACACAGAATTTCTGGGGAGGGAAAGTAAGTGTGAGTGGCAGGGGAAGATTAAGGAAGGCTTCACTGATGTCTGTACTTCTCAGCAAATAAAAAAGGAGCCAACCCTTTTTGTGGGAGTGGAGTTGGCTGGACAATCAGCAAGTGCTTGAACCTAGCAAGTGTTTTTAAAAGAGGGGAGGTGATGGGGAAGGTGTTGAATTTTGAAGAGGGAAGAGACATGGTTAGGCTAGCATCTAAGAAGATCGCTGCGGTGCCTGGGTGAGTTGAAAATGAATTTAAGAGGAGGCAGACAGAAGACTGAAAGACCATTAGAAGCTTTTAGAATGATCTGGAAAGGAGATAAAGGCATGACCTATGGTAGTGGAGAAAGAAATAGAGAAAAGGAAACAGAATTGGTAAACATTTAGCTGACAGAAATAGCAGGCTAAGTGATTGATCAGATCCAATGGATGGGGAAGATGCCACAACTGATGGAGAAAAGGAATACATATAGCCTCCGGGTTTTTCTGTCATTTATGGAATGATGAGTTGTGCCACCAGCTGAGATAGAAATAGTGATAAGACCCTAAGTCACTTTCCCTCCCGACACAAAGACACGGATTATTTTGTGTAAATAGAGACCAAGATATCAGAGAACCCAATTTTTTTTTTAAGTTTATGTTTTTATTTTGAGAGAGAGTGCCAGTGGAGGAGAGGCAGAGAGAGGGAGAGGGAGAATCCAAAGCAGGCTCTGTGCTGTCAGCACAGAGCCCGATGCAGGGGTTGAACTCACAAACTGTGAGAACATGACTTGAGCTGAAATCAACAGTCAGACGCTTAACTGACTGAGCCACCCAGGCGCCCCAAAGTGCCAAATTTTTGTAAGACATTTTCATGTTCATCAAGCACGTCACTGATTTTAAATCATGTGATGGTAATAACCATCTGGAAGACAGGCAGGGCTGTTACATCACAGAGATGATGTCAGCTTCGAAATCACAGGACGAGTTAGTGGGAGAGCAGATACTCAGGTTCAGAACTTCTTTCCAAACCCACCTCTCCCTCCTCCTCCAGCATCAGGCCTCGTTCTTGAAGGAGCTGTCTCAGCGCCAGGACTGAGGCACAAGCTGGTTCTGTCACGGTGATGGCATTCCCTGATTTTTTTTGCCCAGGTTTCTGTGCCTCGTCCTATGTGCTGCCAATCTCGATTAGGAGTATACGTTCTTTTTTTTTTTCCAACTGATATATAACAGACATATAACATTGTATTAGGTGTGGGTGTACAGCATAATAATTTGATATTTATGTGTACTGCAAAATGGTCACCATGATAAGTCTAGTGAACATCTGGCACTACCCGTAGTTACAGATTTCTTTTGTTTTTTCTTGGGATGAGGACTGTCAAATATACAATACAGTGTTATTAACTAGAGTCACCATACTATACATTAGATCCCCATGAGTTATTTATTCTGTAATTGGAAGTTTGTACCTTTTGACCTTCTTCACCCGTTTCTTCCACCCCTAACACCTCCACCCTGGCAACCACCAATCCGTTATCTGTATCTGTGATTTTATTTGGGGGAGGTGGGGGATGTTTGTTTGTTTTGTTTTCTAGATTCCACATATAAGTGAGTATATAATGGTATTTGCCTTTCTCTGACTTATTTCACTTAGCATAATGCCCTCAAGGTCCATCCCTGTTGTCTCAAATGGCAGAATTTCATTCTTTTTTGTGGCTGAATAGTATTCCACCCATATATACCCATATTCATTCCATTCCAGTACATATACATCACATTTTCTTTATCCATTCATGCACCGTGGGCACTTGGGTTGTGTTTGTGTCTTGACTATTGTGAATAATGCCGCAATAAACATGGGAGTGCATATGTCTTTTCAATTAGCGTATTCTGGTTTTTTGGATACATATCCAGAAGTGAAGTTGCTGGATCGTATGGCAGTTTTATTTTAAATTTTGGGGGGAACTTCCATACTGGTTTCCATGGTGGCTGCACCAATTTACATTCCCGCCGAGAGTACCCCGGGGTTCTCTTTTCTCCACATCCTCCCCAACACTTGTTATTTCTTGTCTTTTTGATACTGGCAGTTCTTACTCGTGTGAGGTGATATCTCATTGTGGTTTTGACTTGCATTCCCCTGATGGTTAGTGATGTTGAACACCTTTTCCTGTGTCTGTTGACCATCCGTGTGTCTTCTTTAAAATATTTAAAATATTGTCTATTTAGACCCTCTGCCCATTTTTAAATTGAATTATTTGTTCTTTTCCTATTGACTTGTATGAGTTCTTTATATTGTTTGCATATTAACCTCTCATCAGATACATGATTTCCAAACATATTCTCCCATTCGTTAGGTTGCCTACTCATTTTGACGTTGATTTCCATGGGAGTATACATTCTTGCATAAGATGCCATTCGGGAGCTACACTCTAGGTAGATATTTGTTATGCCTTCTTTCTCCTTTTGCCAGTTAGAACCCACAAATGAAATACCAATGATGAGTTCCTGGGGGAAATATGCTGTCTGTAACTTTCACAGGACCTGTCACATAGGTGATGGCAAGCTCTGTCAGGATCACTCTAACCTAACCCAAATGAATGTTGGACTAAAAAAAAAAAAATCCATGATTCAATATGAATCTATAACCTAAAAAACTCATACCCTTTCCTATATGGCACAGCTAAAGCATTCCCGGAAAGGAGTATTCAGGAAAAGAGAAGGGAAGAAACAGAAGAGGAGTGTGTGTTTGGGGGCAGAGAGACGGAGAATGGTGGGGCAGGAATGGGGAGGACAGGGCAGGATTTATAGGCAAGAAAAGATGATGTCTCTAGGTCCATACATAATATCCCACTGAACTCAATCCAGTGTCGATAGAAGTGGCATCCACATTTTACAGAAATATGCCGGAGGGCACCTAGGTAGGTCAGTCAGTTAAGACTCCAACTCTTGATTTTGGCTCAGGTCATGATCTCATAGTTTGTGGGATTAACCTCTGCATCAGGTTGTGTGCTGACAATGTGGAGCCTGCTTGGGATTTTCCCTTTTTCTCCTCTCTCTGTGCCCCTTCCCTGCTTGAGCGCTCTCTCAAAATAAATAAATACACATTAAAAATAAATCAATATGCCAGTAAAGCAGATTAACTTGAGCTGACTGCCATTCATGAGATGAGAACAGGTCAGGACAACCTGGCATTTCCTCTGAGAAGCACAATGCCAGTTAGGCTTGCCCAGCGTCACCGGGGCTTGGTGTCTTTACTCAGAAAACCTGAGGCGGTGGAACTAAGGAAAACATATTCTCACTTCTCATACCACTTGTTTACCTTAACATGTTATTTGAGGACTCACTTTATAAGGAAGGAGAGAAGGAGACGAGGCTCTAAAAAGAGAATATAGGACATTTTTCAGATGAAAATGAATGAATCAGATGAATGAATAGAAGGAAGAGATAGTAATAAAAAGAAAAGATATGCACTTAACCGTTAACATTTTTTAAGTAAGCATAGCGATCCCTGAACACGTATTTGAAAGCGCAGATGTCTTGTTTAAGTAGAGTGTCATGGGATCCCAGCGTTCTCAAAGGGAAGAGAATGTATGAAGAGAATCTTTCCTTTTAAATATTTTGGGGGGAGGAGAGCAAGCCATTTGATAAAACATGTGGATACTGCAAGTAGACGTGTGTATATGACTAAATAGTGATGTTTGACTTCAAGAGCAGAGGATACAAGACTTACTTAAAGAAAAGAAAAAAAGAATAAGGATGAAAATGTTTTACGATCAGACCTATGGATCCATTGGCGTGCTTGGGTGGCTCAGTCGGTTAAGTGTCCGACTCTTGATCTCAGCTCAGGTTCATGAGTTCAAGCCCTGCACCGGGCTCCGCACAGACAGTGCAGAGCCTGCTTGGGATTCTCTCTCTGTCTCTCTGCCTCTCCCCCACTAGTGTTCCCCACCCCCTCTCAAAATAAATAAATAAACTTTAAAGAAAAAAAAGAACTTTGGGGGCGCCTGGGTGGCTCGGTTGGTTAAGTATCTGACTCTCAATTTAGGCCCAGGTCGTGATCTCATGGCTTCATGAGTTCAAGCCCCACTTTGGGCCCTATGCTGGCAGCATGGAGCCTGCTGGGGAGTCTCTGTCTCCCTTTCTCTCTGCCTCTCCCCTGCTCACACTGTCTCTCTCAAAAATAAATACACTTAAAAAAAAAAAAAGAAAAAAGAGAACTATGGATCCTCCAATATGTAGATCACTGGAAACGTTCGATTTTTCATTCGTCATTCTCAACACTCTGGATCCGAGCCATTGGTGGGTTGGAGTTGGGGAGGCAGGGAAAGAGGGGTATGAAGAAGTCGTGTCCTTCCTTAAACATGGGGCTTACTGACTTAGAATGGTGGACACAGCCATTCACTTGAAAGACCAGAGGGTACACAAGTTCCCTTAGCGCCTTCTTCCAGAGAACGGAAGACATGGTGCTTTCTTTCTCTCCCTCTCGAACCTTCTCCAGTGGCAGAACTTTGCCTGGGAGTCAGTACTTTCAAACCTTGGCAGTTCCACCTACTCTGAAGAATGTTGGAAGGGGTTTCACAAATTTTAGATAGATGGGTGTGGTGAGGCAGAACGCATTTCTTCATAGCACAAACACAGTTTATCATTTGCAAGTCCCTTGAGACAGAATTGACTTCAGCGAAAGTGTTTGTGTAACTAGAAGGAAACTGCCTTAAGTTTTGCGTCAGACGCAAAGCATAGCTCAAACGTGGTCACGACGGAGCATTCGGTGATACAGCAGGAAGGTACAGGGTGCGGGTTTCCCTCCCCACTTTGAGAGACAGCAGTTTGGGGTGAACCGTTTAGCGACTCTGGTTCTGGCTCCAATTAATTCTTCTTACATGTCAAATCAAACTACTTCTGTTTTTTTTTTAATTACTCTAATAAACACCACTATATACAATACATACAAATATAGAAATTAAACGATTGATTTTTTTAAATTTTCTGTTTTCAATATCTTTACATAATGTGTAATGTAAGGCAGATAGCCACATCAATGTAAAAATCCTCATAGCCAGTTTGACTCTCTAGGTCACAGCATCCTAAAGGCCACTCTGCAATGGTGATGGGCCACAAAGAGATAATAGGGGTGTCAAGGTATCTACCTCCTCAGCCTCAGGATGGCTGGGAGATCTGGGATCACGAGAGCCCCTCTGAGGAGCCTTGTCTGATGTTCATAATTGTTATTATTATTTTCTTTCTGTGCCATGACGTGAAACAGCTTGGGGAACGTAATCTAGACCAATTGAATTTACCAAATAATTTCCACTTCCTGCCAGCTAAACATAAGTCAATTGAATAAAGTATTTTGGTTTGTGAATTCGTATTTTTTCCTTCTCAACTTTGCTAGTTATCAATGAGAACTTTGGATTAGCCATTATTAATTGCTATGGAATTTAGGCAGTCTCACTGCCTAAAAGTAGTGTGCCAGATACGTATTCATTTAGTTTACAGAATCCTAATTTGAGGTATAACTGACACATAACCAAGACACCATTGCAAAAAAAAAAAAAAAATCATTTTTTAAGAAATTCTTTTAAAGCACAGAAACCTTGAGTTTTAAGAGTTTGAATTTTTTAGGAAAGCCTTGCTACTCAAGTAAAGACAGAATTCCTGTTCCAACTAAAAACAAAAGTCCTATCTGCTGGCATGAGAAGGGAAAAGAGGAAGGTCTGCAGGTGAAGAGAGATAATTAAGTTTTTCTTATAAATGAATATGACCCAACATTCCTACAGAGGAGTTGGGGGTTTTTTTGTTTGTTTGTTTGGATTTGTTTTGTAAAGTTTATTTATTTATTTTGAGAGAGAGAGAGAGAGAGAGAGCATGCGCATGCGTCGGGGGAGGAGCAGAGAGCGAGGGAGAGGGGGGGAATCCCAAGCAGGCTCCGTATCTTCAGTACAGATGCAGGGCTCGAACCCAAGAACTGTTGAGATCATGACCTGAGCCGAAATGATGAAGAGTGGGACGCTCAACCCACTGAGCCACAGGGGCCCCACAGGGGTTGGTTTTGTTACCTCTGTATCCAGCATTAAAGTTTTGCACAGTCTGATCCGGAAGTACAGCCTTAATATGCGTCACCAGTGACTCCTTCAGTAAGCAAAGGACAGAGGCTGCATTAAGCTGGACTAGTGGGTCAGCCACCGTGTCTACCTAGCTGCAGAAACAATGCCAGCTCTTTGTACATAAAAATGAAGTTTCTTTAAGGCTTCAATTACATGTGTTTTAGTGTGAATGGAATCGTCAACTGATTATAGAAATCTCCTTTTTAAAATCTACTGTTATCTTCTCAATGGATTCATTTTCAAAATACGTGGCTTATTTTCCTTCAGTCATATAAAAGTATTCACACTGGGAAAAAAAAGAAAGAAAGAAAATAAGACTCAGGTACGGTACTGGTATATTGTCTATGTAAATGATTTCAGGCTTTTTTGTTTGTTTTGATTTGTTTTAAGAAGCTAAAGAACTATTCATGCCATAATAAAATCTACTTGGATCCTGAGAAATTATCAAAAAATAGAAGAATCCATTTCTGTTTTTCGTTTTCATAGCTAATAAGAGATTTCTAACATTCTTTAATTGACCCAGAGACCTTACACTGCCTTAAATATTAGTTTGGAGCTTAATGCCTGCTGAGAGAAATTCATGTTCCCACTTGCCCCTATGGATTTCATAGCACTTGCCATAAGTTGTAACTACACATTTATTTGTGTAGTTCTTCGTGTCTTTAAATCGTTCACTAACCACAGGTTTTGGTGAGGTTTTTTTCCCTATTTTGAATATGAACCAAATGCGTTTAGTTTGATTTAAAAGGCCGTGTTTTCCTAACATTTCAAACCTAGGATGGTGGTAAAATGATGAAAACAGTAGTGTTAGTTAGATATAGTTGGGAATTTGACTACACGTAGCAGAAATCAAATTAGTGCCTTAGCTACAAAGGTCTTATTCTCTCAAGTAAAAGAAATCCAAAGTCAGGCTGGCAGAGCTGGGACAGGAGTCACTAGGGACCCAGGCTTCTTTTCTCTTTCTGTTCCACCATGGGACATTCCATCAGTGAGAGTATCTCATGGTCCAGGGATGACTGCTGAAGCTCCAGCCATGTTGTATGACAGATGGCCCCTCACACTCTTGTGTGGAACCTCCCAGAAGTCTGACACAACCCTTTCATTATAACTCATTGGAAAAGACTCAGTCATGTGGGCACATAGAGCTGCAAGGGAAGCTGAGTGATGTCACCTGAAGCTGGGCACACTGCCACTCAAATATAATCGGGATCTTGTTACAAATGAAAAAGCTAATGAATGATGAGGTAGACATTGAAAAGTCCTTGCCAGATAAGTTAGGGCTATTTGCATCATTCAGAAATGAAAACGTATTTTTTCCTTTCAACACATGGTAACAGAAATTATATGAGCTCAGAATCTGTCTGGAGGAAAAAAGGTTGTCACCAACAGAGACAAAATGAGGAAAAATTGTACCCTGTCGTTGTATGGAATGCTATTGTGGCCTCTCTCTTCATCCCAGTGGTCAGGCAAAGCAGTGACTTTGGGTGAGGTGAGTTTCCAGGAATCACTGTACTACCTACTGCCCTTTCCCCCATGACTCCTACCCAGAAGACAACAGTTTTATAGCCGGTGTCCCCTGAGAAGGTGCTAACTTCTCACCACACAGTCCTTTCTGCTTGGGTCAAGTTTCAGATCACCTACAAATGCATGTTCAGCCGTGTGACCAATCCAGGTCTCTAGTGTGTGTTTATAAAAAGACTATTAAAATGTTAAAAATCAAAATTTGAGATTTTCCTCAAGTTAGCAATCATTAAGATATTCAATCCAAATTATCTTATGGATATATTTTTACCAAAAGTTGTTTTTGCCATATTTTTTAAGCCTAAGATTCTACTATGAATACTCTGATCAACCTAAGAGTATTGCTAAAATTTGTAGAAAGCAACATTAACACTTTTACTCACTCGATTCCTACTAATAGGGACATTATTGCTTCTTTGTATTTTCACTGGTCAGTGGGTTTATGCAGAAAGAATAAGCAAACGTAATACCAACATTCTGTTTGCTTGAGTTGTAGAGAAAAGTAGCAATGAAAAATTTAAAACTCACACAAAGGCGTTTTTCTTTGCCTGTTTGCACATTACCTTAGTCTATTTTTAGCATGTATGTCCGCAGATAACCAAGTTGGAGCGTCGTCACAAAATACGAGGGAAATGGAAAAGAACTGATTTACTGGGGGGAAAACCACCGCTTGCAGAATCAGAGACCTGAGTGTGCAGTGAGTTTTAGCTTCAGCCTAGTGACCCTCTCATGGGGGGTAGCGGTGCATTAGTGAAGGAGTAACGATGCTGGCTCTTCTTTCCTATTGAGTTGTGGCAAAGAGCAAATTTGATCATTTATGACAGTCGTTCCTGAACTGTGATGCATTGTGAACACGGGAGTTATTTTGTTCATGGAAGAACAAATATGTCTTCAAATGGGATTTGAGATGAAAGAAAACACCTGCACGTAGGGACAACTTCATTCACAGTGCAGTTATTACCAGTGTAAGGTCAGGCTTTCAGAAGAGAGCCAAATACCTATTAGCTAAGAAATAGTTGTCCACTGACCAGATTGGTAACATTTGACTTTCACCTATCTTGACTGGCAAATATGGCTCTGGAGGGTTTGTTTTCATCTGAAAAAGATGAACATCAGACTCCACTGTGGTGCTCAAGGTAATATAAGTCCAAAGCAAAGAACGTGCACATTCTAGGGCATCCTCGGGCCTTTCAAAGCGTGCTGTCTGTCTCACCTATAGAAAGAGTGCTGTTGCCTGCACATTCTGGAACTGAATTCTACCTGGCATTGTATGTAACTATCCATTTGAAAGCTGGACTCTTTTCTCATTCATCCATTATTTCCAATAGTGCCTAACCTGAGTGCCTTAGCGGAGGCTCTACAAAAGAATGCTGAATACAATGTGTATGGCAATGAAAATAAACGGAATCGATCAAGAAATGGCAGATAGTCGTAATGCTTAGTCAACTATGTGGAAAAGCATTCCCGTTAAATATGGAAAGTGGCAAAGCAGCGGTTCTACTGTGGAACTTCGTCCAAAGCCAGCTCTCCTCTGACTTTATGTATCCAACCCCCTCAACCAGCGAGACACAAGCAAAAGCAAAGAGGAATCTAACAACTGTATGAGGCGCCTACACCCAGATGTTTGTCACACCATCTGTGCACTGAAGCCAACACACTACACTGGAGAGAGACTCTTGCTTTAAATGCAGAGCTAACAAGGTCCAACCAGCCATCTCTCTGGTACTTCCCTAGCATATTAGAAGAAAGACAGTGGAGTTCGGAGAGGTAAATACGTTTATAGTACCTGGTGATATTTTCAAAGGAGGTAAAAGCAATACTATGAAAAGCATTCATAAGCAATTCCCAGCAGGATCAGCCCAGTGTCATTTACGCGTTGGTCAAACAACTTTCCACATCCTCATATCCCTTGGGGGCAGCCTGAATTGTAGACAAAGGCAATGTCTATGTTAACGATGATGACCCAGAGCCATAAAACGAAGCAAAACAGTGATCTCATTCCCAGTATTCTTTGAAGGCTAGAAAATATGTAATTAATTTTTGAAAGTGTATGTGGTAGGTTAAATCATAATCCCCAATTATTGCCACCCCTCCCCCACCAGAGAAGGGACCAGAGTTCAGTGTTCCTGCCCACTGCATGGGACTTGCAGAGCAGCCCAGGGAGCAGAACGTATCCCCGCCCGCGCTGGGCCCCACCACACGGCTGGCTTTGGCCAAGGGCACGTAAGCAGGTGTGCCGGATGCCAAGTGCAAGCAGATGCTGTGAGCGGCTTTCCACATTTCTACCAGCTTTCTTGCTCCCGGTGTGGGTCATGAGGATGCCGTGTCTCACAGAAGGGCTGCTGCCTCCGCCTGAGTCCTAAAAAGAAGACTCAAAGAGCCACCAACCTCTGCAGCCACTATGGAATAACACAGGGAGGAATAACCCCTTTCTGCTATAAGCCACTGAGCTTTGGGAGTTTGTTGGGCAAATACAGTGGTTCCTTTTTGTTTAAGTTTCTGCCTTTAAATAGTCAAAGGAAGGTATTGTGAAAATTCACATAGTTGGAGACCCTCCTTCCCCCTACTGTGATAGATAATTGAGGTACTACTATGAACAGTCTCAGTTAAAATTGCACATGAGGGCGGAAACACGGTCCCAAGCAGCCCCGTGCAAGATATGAACCAGATTGTGCTTCTTCCACCCAGCAAGCCAGGAAGCCAAGCCTCGGGGAGGGCCCCCATGGCCTCCTTGGGGCTGGCCCGCTGGGGGTGTGGTATCTCGGTGGGTGGAATTTCCAGGGACTGGTGATATTGAGGATGATGTCACGAGGGTGCGGATTAAGGACAGCTGGCGGCCACCTGCCCTCCTTTTAGAAACTTTCAGGGATTGGGGGGTGGATCTCTTGGATCACAGGCACAAAAGCAGAAAGTCAAGTCCAATCTTCTTTCCGTCTCTGGAAAACGAAGCACTCCAGCACCGACTCACAGCCTGAGAATGACCAACTGCGTGACTATGCACAAATTATTTCACCTTCTGCCTCGGCACCAAGGATTAATTAATCATCGCAAGTTGTCTCGCAACTACACAATGCTAAACACAAATAGAGGAGACCCTCGAATCCATGGAGTTGTGACTCGTGGTCTTTAATATTCATGTTGAGCCACGCCAGTCCACTGTCTCACCCAGCAACGACTCTTTGTTTTACTGAGCTCTGAGGGGTCCCCTTCTGTTGGTAAGGTGAAAGGGGGCCTGTACGTGGTATGTGGCCACAATACTGATGCCCTGTTTTGTTCCTCTGGCATAGATGCTGTAAAGCACAGTGGCAGGTACCTCGAAACACCAGCAACAACACCTGACACCCATTTTCACCCAAAAAACGTCTCCCTGGTAACTTTGCCAGCTGGAAATTCTCCGGGCGTACGAGATCTTTTAAAGTGAAAAGATACTTCTGAAGAACATCCAAACACAGAACGGTTAACAAAGATTTTGCTGTGCAACCTTGGATGGATTCCTTAACTACCCTGAATCTCCGTTTCCTCATTAAAAAAAAAAAAAAAAAAAAAGAGTGGGATTTGTACCTACTTCATAGGTATGAGGCGGGATAGAGTAAACTAATGACCATGCAAGTTTTAATACACTGTAACTGCTCCACAGATGAGTAGTGAAAATGGTTACGTCTCGAGAAAAGGTAAAGTCTGATCCAGAAGCTGGAAATTAACAACATTGGAGACTCAGGAGGGCAAAAGGGAAGAAGCGGTGAAGTCCTTCGGGTAGTTGGAGCGGGAGGTGGAGGGGGGGGTGGTGATGGGCAGTGGTATATGAGGAGTGAAGAAGCAGACAGTCCCAGGATGGGTGACAGGGAAAGGAAGAAGGAGAAAAGGCTCCCAGTTCAAGTTGGGCCACTTCCCTGTAGCTCTCAGGCCCCCCGCAGTCCACAGAGTGGGGGAATGGACTCCCTGAAGTCAGACGACTGGAAAACTCAGACTCCAAACTTCGTGCCCCTTCTCGGCCAGGACTGCCTAGTCTCCTTCTGAGAAGTGGCTGCTACAAGAAAGAAGACACACAGAGTAGTTTGGAAGGTTGCTGCCTTGACCTTTGCTCTGTTTTCCTGGTTACTTGTGTCCAATCTGCTCAGCTCAGTTCTGTCAGGCTTCCTCCCGTTCCCCACTCCCCCACCGTGTGGGAAGAATTCAGCTTGGAGTCCCCAGAGCACCTAATATGTGTTGTGCATCACAAGGGGTTGGTATATTTTTTTGGATCATATTGTTTAGTTCAGCCAAGTGTTCATTTTGGCTGCATCTGTGTCTGTCTGCCAGTGTCTCAAAGAAGAGGTGATAGGGGCACCTGGGTGGCTCGGTCGGTTAAGCGTCCGACTTCCGCTCAGGTCATGATCTCACGGTTCGTGAGTTCAAGACCCACATCAGGCTCTCTCTCAGCACAGAGCTCACTACAGATCCTCTGCCTCCCTCTCTCCGTGCCCCTCCCCCACCTCAAAAATAAATAAAAACATAAAAAAAAAAAGAAGAGGTGATAGATGGGGTAAAAGGCCCAAAGTGAGTGATTGGCAGAGACAGCTAGACAGAATTGGACCCCTTGGGGTGGGGGCTGGGCTTCACTAAAATAAAAACAGGTAACTCGCTCTACCTCTTTAGTTGCCAGTGACAACTATGCAAAGATCCCAAATAAAATGTAGTGGTCGTAAACCTAGCTTTGTGCCTAACAATTGTTTAATAAATGTAACAAACTTCAACATGGTCCAGGGCCACTGTCAGACTCTAGTAGTTCCCATATGTCAAGGATTTATGGAACTTCTTCAGACATTGAAGGAGAACATACAGAAAGGGATATCAGAGGGTCATTTGAAAACCGCTTGGCGATTGTTTGCCGAGGGAAGTTTCATGCTCTCCAATGGAAAACTTCCCGCTGTCCATGCCTACTGAATGAGGTCTGAGCGTGTGGAATGCTTGCCTTCTCGGCAACTCTGCAGAAGATGATCTTACACACGAATCCTATCAGCTATGAAATAATTGGCGATATCAATAGTCACGGCCTGGGAATGCTCAGCGGCCCCAGCCAGTGCCCAACCTGAAGGTCAGCCTTCGTGAAAAGGCTTGAAAGACCTTCCGCAGGCTTGGCTCTGTGTCCCTTGCCTTTTGCTAGTGCTGGTAGGCTGACTGCTCTACCCTGGACCAGTACTATCAGCATCAGCATCACTGGGAACTTCTTAAAAATGCAATTTCTGAGGCCCCATTCCTGAATTGGAACTCTGGAGTAATTAACAATCCCTCCAGATGATTATGACGAACCCCTACTCTACCTTCTGATTTAAGTACTTGAACTTGGGGCCTTTGTTTCATGGCAGAATAAGTGTTCTTCTCTTGCGTGGCTCTTTTAAACTACCCAGTTATTCTGAAGTTGGGAATCAAACGTGGTAAAGAAGATGTTTCTTAGAAGGAATGCTTTGTCAAAATCTGGAGAGAAATCAATGACTAAATTGTCAAGGGATGAAAAAAAAAAACCCAGTACTTGGATTGTAACTCTTAGCCTGGATCTCCGTCTTTCTTGTCTGGCTTTATTCTCCAATAAAACTGATTAACAAGTTAATTACGCAAATTTTGGAAGATTTCCGAGTCGACTTTAGTCCAAAAACGAAAGTAGTAGTACATAAAGGAAATGTTCCTTAGTGAGTTTGGAAAGCATTGATTAGGAGTCTAGCAGTCTAAATTCCTTTGAGCCAGAAAGGTATTAAATATACACTGGCTTCCTATTTGTACAACTACAGCTTTATAGAATCTCTTGATCCAGTACTTAACCAAGGAATGGCCAAATTCAACAATAACCCCTTCCACTGTTCTCCCATATCTCTCCACCACATAAGTATGTTTTTTAAGAGAAAATGATTCAGGAGTCTGATGGAAACCATCATCAAAGATTAAAACACTTGTTATAGAGAAGAATATAGAATTATTTTGTGTGGCTCAGTAGACTAGAGAACTATTAAACATTTAGAAGAGAGGAGGGCAGAAT
Source organism: Panthera pardus (assembly GCF_024362965.1). Lineage (NCBI taxonomy): Eukaryota > Metazoa > Chordata > Mammalia > Carnivora > Felidae > Panthera > Panthera pardus. The sequence continues at coordinate 19,578,273 of NW_026527002.1, forward strand.
TGTTGTTCAACAAAAGGGAGAATTCCTAAGGTTCAATGTTGCCCCAAACAACACAGGTGGACTGGTAAGGTCTGTGATACCTAGATGGGCATGTTTCCATTGACGCTCTAGAGAAGTTTTATTCATTAGTTAAAAGGTAACCAGGTGAACTTTAAGATCCCAATGTCTTAGTCTGTTTGAGCTGCTCTAACAAAAATACCGTGCCCTGGGTGATAAATAACAAACATTTATTTCTCACAATTCTGGAAGCTAGAAGTTCAAGATTAGGGTGTGGGAGATTTGGTGTCTGGTGAGAGCCCACATCTTGGCTCACAGATGGTCATCTTCTTAGTGTCCTCACGTGGAAGGGGGTGGGAGAGATTTCCAGGCTCCCTTTCATGAGGGTACTAATCCCATTCGAGGGTTCCACCCTCATGACCTAATTACCTCCCAAAGGTCCTACCTCCTAATATCACCACATTATGGGTTAGGATTTTAACGTATGAATTTGGGGGGGGGGGGCAGGGACTACACAAACATTCAGTCCATAACACCTTCAAACTAAGAGATTTCTATGATGTATTTTCTAGGTTTTGTCCAGCACATTAACTCCCGTAAGTACAGTTGCAAATCTTTTTCATATATGATCGGGTATGTGAAGCAGTGTTCCATTGAGGAATAGCACGTTTTCTGTGTGTCAGGGTGTTGCTTTTTGCTAATTTCATAAACCAGTTCATGATCATTTGCATGTTTTCTTTTATGTGCTTTTCAAGGATATAGAGTTGTATGCAGAAGATCCTAAAATGGGACTAGAAACATATCAAATCTAATCTTTTATATTTTCATCCACGATTGAAACTAAATACAGAGACCCTTGAACAACACAAGAGTTAGAGGTGCCGACCTCCTGCACAGTCGAAAATCTGAGTATAACTTTTAACTCCCTAGAAGCTTAAGTAATAGCCTATGGTTGACCAGAATTACCGATAATATAAATAGTCAATTAGCACATATGTTTTATGTTATATGTATTATGCACTGTATTCTTACAATACAGTAAGCTAGAGAAAAGAAAATGTTATTGAGAAAATCACAAGAGAAAATACATTCACAGTACTCTACTGTATTTATTTTTTAAAAATCCATGTGTAAGTGGACCCTTGCAGTTTATACCCATATTGTTGAAGAGTCAACCGTACAATTAGAAAATAGATAAAGGATCGGGACAAACAAACGAACAAACAAAATCTCCAGAGACCCTCCATGTCTGGAGGTCTTGGTATAACATAGGCAGCCAGACTTATGAAGTAATTGGTTTTTGTTTTTTTAATTTGTTTAAATGCCTTTTTAGTTTATTTTTGAGAGAGAGAGACAGAGTGCGAGCAGGGGAGGGGCAGAGAGAGGGGGAGACACAGCATCTGAAGCAGGCTCCAGGCTCTGAGCTGTCAGCACAGAGCCCGACATGGGGCTCGAACCTGTGATCCGTGAGATCATGACTGAGCTGAAGTCGGATGCTAAACTGACTGAGCCACCCAGGCGCCCCTTTGCTCAGTAGTTGTAAGAATCCAGTTCCTCAAATGACATTAGCTTATATTTTTAAGTTGTCAAATGCTGTTCTAGGACACATTTTGATGTACTTTCACCACAGTGAGCCAAAAGAACGATATACTAGAGAGTCACAACTTTATAAAGAGTTTTCTAAATAATCCAAGCTCCCCACTATGTATAGTTACAAGTATTTGCTGTGCTTTGCTAATTTGTCCACCAGTGAAGACTGTTTAAGTTTCTCCTCTACTTTGTATGCCAATTTTATATATAAAATATAAACCCCGTTCAGATAGCAGGGTAGCATTCTTTATTTCTTTTCTTAATTAATAAGTAAACACCGTCTACCTTTGTATGCAGGACGTTTTTAGTCAGCTTACGAATATAATTGAAAATTGCTTTCTTTTTGAAGACTCAGATATTAAAATCAGCCCAACCCTGTTGCATTATATAATCTCTAATATCACATCAGGTTTTAATAAGCCTTCTTTTTGTAGCACACATGTGCTTAAGACTTCATGGAAACCAAATCAGTAGAGAGAAGGGATTACTTTAGATTACTTTGAAATATGCATTGTTTGAAATGGCCTCTGGTGACCAGCTTTCATGAATGGCTGATTTTACTTGTGGGGCACATCATCTGGTTTAATTACATCAGCTCCTTTGTGTGACAAGTGCTGAGAAATGAAGATTTCAAACAAAGTAGAGTAGTTAGAAAATAAATTCTGGAAGTGGAACACCATTGAGTATTTGTGGTCTAGGTGAAATCTAAGGACTTGTTCAACTGTAAACATCTGTTTATAAAGAAACTAACATTTTATTTCTTGTAAAAATAACATAAAGTTGCCCCAAACACCCATAGACAGAGATCCTCATCTGAGCCTTTTCAGGAAGATTATTTTACCAATATGACAAATCATAGTTTAGGGTGATAATATGACTCTTAGAATTTTCAGTCTATGAATTCTTCCGCTTAAAATGTCATAAAGTTTACTCTTCGTAACAACAGAGTAAAACGTTCCTTTTCATTAACTAAATGTTTTCTCAGCTTCCGTCCAAACAACAAACTAAGACAGAAGTCATATTTTAAGTTTCAGGTTAGTACAGGCCTTTGATGCAGTGGCATCACTGGAATCAGTAAATGTTAGTCAACGTATGGTCTTAAAAATCTCCTACTCTCTCTCTTCACGTGCTAATCAATCCGAAGACATTGATAAGTATCTTCATGTCCAGATGACGATTTGAGGTTTGGTAGATGAAATCGATTGGACAAGAACGCCGTCTATCTGATAGACGTCAATGAAAACAGACCATTGACATCTGTCATATACTTTATGCACGCATTCTGGCCAAGATTAATGAATTTTCCTGGGGAGGCCTGTCCGTTACTCGATTTGTTCTACTATAAGAGTATCTGCCATGATTGCGGGCTTGAATGTCACTTGAAATTTAAGTAGAATTACTCTTTTTACTTCATAAATGCACGGCTGTGCGTGTTAGTTGTTTGGAGGAAAGCCTACAGCCAAAGGACAGACAACAATCTGAAGATGGTGTAAGGATGTAGGTACGTGTAAAGCGCGTGTTGAAGGTGATTTTGCCATTAAAAGACTTGGAATCACATATTTAACCAACAATACGAAGAAATCTCAAAATAGTATTTCCCAGTAATACTTGCGAAGGAGTATTTTTGAAATATCAATAGATGACTTAATCTGAATTTTAAAGTTTCCTTGAAAATGGCTCTGAGCAGAGAGTTGATTTAAATATGAATCTCTTTTCTTTTTTTAAGTTTCTCCTGTAAGTATGACATCTGGGGGGGAGAAAAAGAGTTACTGTCTGCATTTGTCCCTAAGTCTTGAGCTAGGAGCTTGCATTGTTTTGAAATGCGTATTCATCTTGCACACTCTGTTTCCCAGACTCCCTTTCTTGGTCATCACTCTGTGTGAGGCCAGCAGGATCCCTCAGAAGGAACTTGTAACTCTACTCTGCTGTATTGAAACCCTTAGAAAATGTTAACGAGCATTGTATTGGTGGTAAGCTTGCCGGCATAAAAAGTAGGCCAGTGGAACTTTTTTGACTGTGGCTTAATTGATGTTGTAAAGTCAGGTGTGCCTTCTTTCCCCACGTAGGTTTTAACTGCAAGAAAATATTCGGAGAAACGCTTTTGAAATATAACTATAGCTTCTAATTGGTTCTTTAAAAATATTTTCTTCAACTTAAATGCTTTGCAAGGATTGTGGCACTTTAGAATAAATTTGTATTGTGGCAGATAATGTACATCAGGGACACAAACTAAAACGAAACATCTCCCCCCCCAAAAAATGTATGAATCTGTGAAAAGATACATTTTTCAGCAGCTAGGAATAGTTGAACTTTAAGCTGCAAAGACTGTGTTTCTTCATTACTTGGCATATGTGTCTGCGTGAGTCTGAATATGCACATCTCTTTAGTATGTGCGTGTGTGTGCATGCAGACACCTGTGTGTGTGTCTAGAGAGAGAAAAAAATAAATGCAAGAGGTGCTGATGAAACTTGATGCTTGTGGCATGGACAGTCGTGCTCTGAAAACACTTCTGCTCCACCATGTTTTCAGCCCTCTGACAGCTGGAAGGAACCATGTGACTAGTTACGGCCAGTGAAATGTTAGACGTGATCTGAGTCACTTCCAAGTTGGAGCCCCGAGAGCTCTCCTGCAAGATTCTCCAGTTTATTTCTCCTTCTCTTGGTCCAGTGCGGCAACAAGGCAACTGGGCCCCCGTCAGCCTGTGTCCATGCGCGACTGGGCAGAACAAAGCTCCCTGCCACCACCCTGTGTGTAACTTGCAGTATGAGCGACAAATACACTTTTATTGTGTTAAACCATTGATATTTGGGATTTATCTGTTATTGCGACAAACTATGTTAAGAGACTTCAATATAAATCAGCTATAAATACATAAAACTGAAGGCACATTTAATACGGTTTCGTGTGTTAAACCATATACTGTAAGACCTAGCTAAGATGTCTAAGACCACATTTGTAATTCTTTTTGTCGATATCGCTATCTTTCACCAGGCCCATTTGAACTGAAATTCCTGATGCTCCTTTTTTTTAGAACTCCAATAATTTCGTTGCTCTCACTGCCACCGTGGAAACTGGTGACCGTCATCAGACCCTTCAGACACTTCACAGCATCTGCGTCAGGAATATCAGATCCCTTTGGTTCTTTCAATAATTTTTAGATCACTTTGTTTTCCTTTGTTTTGCTGATTCCTATTTGAGAGAAGCTGGACAAATCTTAGTCTTGGACTTTTGGGATTCTCTAAAATGCCCTCGGAAAGTTCATTTTTATGGTTTAACTTCCTATCTTTGTGAGGCTGCATCTCAAACGTACATTTCTTGCTATAACTTCTCACTTCATGTTATCGTTGCTCCTTCTATCTATTCTCTTCCTCCCTAAGAAGACAGAGGGTAAGTGTGGAAAACTTAAATCTACTTATCTCCATTTTTTCTTGTTTTTTATCTCCATTTTTATAATGCAACAGATCATTGAAAAAATCCAATACAGACATGAATGAAATAAAAACAAAATCTTTCTCACCATACCCCAGGGACAACTAATACAACAATTCTGTGAATAGATGGCTTTTCAAGGTTCCTTTCAATTTCAGGGGATTCACATGTTGGTGGGAGAAAGAGTGAAAAGGGAGAAAGGGAAGAAAGCAAATACTGTTGAAGGAGGACTTCATCATTTAGCCAAGTATTTCCCCCAAAGTTGTTCCAGGTCAGAGATGCACACTTCTCAGCTGTCATTAGTTGTTGGAAGAGATTTATTATTCCAGGGGTATAAAAATGTTATTGCACCAGAAGGAGACTGTTGTCTATCTTCTTTGCTTGGAGGTGTAATAAATTAGTTCGAGAAATAGGCTTCCTGGGAATTAACAGTAGATGAAGTTTGCCATCTATGGGGTTTTTAAAAGAAAAAATTAGCTCCTTCATGGTTTCACGTAGATTATAAAGAAGATAACATGTCCTGAAGGCTTCTCCTAAAGAAAAGAAGTAATGTAGGGGAAACTTGAAAGCCAAAATTAAGGGAAAAGGCCATTTAAGCCCATCCTTAGAAATGTATGTAGAGTGGTTGTGGGCGGAGGGGGTGGGATGCGGATACCAGCTTCTTGCTGGTATAACCTTATTTTGCTTCACTCTTAGGATTAAACTAAGTATGTTCTGGCTAAATTCAGCTTTGAATAATTGCATAATGCTGGCTTAGTCTCTCCTGCTGTTTTGATTGGTTATGGTATCCCTTTTTTTCTCTTTCCTAACTGGGGTGGCATTGCTTTGTACTAGAAATAATTCCTTTACCCCATCCCTGAGAGGTTTATCTCTGTGCTGAGTGGGTTGTTCCGATCTGGTCTTTCACATACTTTAGATGTGTGGGCATTCATTTGTAAGACTCTGTGTTACCTGAGATTAAAAAACAAACAAAACACAGGGTGTCATCACTCAGCAACAACCTGTATGTATACTAGGCATTTGGAACTTAGGATAGTTTCAGGGCTTTAAGGGACAAAAAAGTGAATAAGTTTGTGAATAGGGCCAGATCTACAGCATTAGAGGTGAAAGTCTGGGCTTCACGGTGGAGCCAGGTATACGATAGGCCAGCAATTCTCAAACCTTTTGGGCTCAGGATCCCTTTATATTATTAAAATTGACTGAAGACCCTCAAGAACTTTTGTGCATGTTTTAATTTTTTTTTTTGCATTTTTATTCATTTCTGCTAGACAGAAGGAGACAGAATATGAGTGGGGGAGGGACAGAGAGAGAGGGAGACACAGAATGTGAAGCAGGCTCCAGGCTCTGAGCTGTCAGCACAGAGCCTGATGCGGGGCTCAAACCCACAAACCATGAAATCATGACCTGAGCTGAGCTGGACACTTAACATACTGAGCCACCCAGGTGCCCCTTTTTTGTTCGTGTTTTAATTACCAATTGATAAGTAGAAATTAAAACTGAGAAATTTTTTAAATATTTTAAAACTCTTTTGAGAATAACAGTAATATATCTTTATATGTTAAAAGATATATCTTGTGAAAAACAACTATATTTTCCAAACCAAAAACATATTGGTGACTAAAGTGGCACTGTTTTACATTTTTACACACATTTACCTGAATAGCAGAAAGCTGGATTCTTATATCTACTTCTGCATTTAATCTGTTGAAATATATTGTTTTGGTTCAAATATAGTAATAAAATTCAGCTTCACATGGATAAGTAGTTGGAAAAGGAGAAGTATTTTAATAGCTTTTTCAGACACTTGTAGATCTCCTTTGATACTATGCCAAAACTTGACAGGTGGTGATTTCTTAAAGATTAGCTGTCGTAAGTAATCTGAAACCCTATCAATGCACTTTCACACTCTGTTACATTAAAATCCAACGGTCATCTTCCACTTTGAAATTTTTTTGCTCATGTATGATTCTGTAGCATTATCTTTGGTCATTTGGGAAATACTGGTTCGCTGAATTATGCCAATGCTAAATGTTGGCACATTTCATTTTTCAGTATCAAAAAAAATAATGTTTGTTAATATCAACATCAATGTCATCAAAAGGTCTTACACATTGGGAAACTGCCCAGTTCATGGTGGCAGATACAAGTTTTCCAAAATTCTGATTTTTGCTTGGAAGCTACATTTCAATCATTGGCAACAAGTAGGACAAATACTCTCAGCTGCTTTCCTTGAAATGACAGGCTCATTTCATTCATTCTGTGAGAAATGCCTGCCAAATATCCAAGTCCAAATAATTCTTTCAAGTAAAAATAGAGTTCCGTGAGCAAAAGGCAGTTTCTAGTTTGCAACTCAGCCACACAAGTGCTGTTCCTCCACTACTGTCAGCCTCCATAGACAACAAAGGGCTTTGCATGTAGCTCCTGTCTCATAAAACAAAATTAATGAGAAAAAGGTGTGCATTTGAGGGTCAGGATTGAGTACAGTTCATCATTTTACTGTTTCATCTTGAATGAGACTGGCTTTTTTTGTTTTAACTGCATGTGATGTTCCCTTTATTCGGACATAAGCAGTCTTACCCATCGGTGCTCTTACACCCAATCAGTGCAAATGTCAACAAAGTGAAAAAAGGAAATGTGTCAGTATTCTTATCAAAATAGTGTTGACCTTGGGGTGCGTGGGTGGCTCAGACAGTTGAGTGTCCAACTCTTGCTTTTGGCTCAGGTCACGATCCCAGGGTCATTGGCTCAAGTCCTGTGTCAGGCTGTACGCTGAGCATAGAGCCTACTTGGGATTCTCTCTCTTTCTCCCCCACTCACTCGCGCGCACAAGCTCTTTCTCTCTGGCAAAAAAAAAAAAAAAAAATAGTGCTGACCTCATGGAATCTCCCCAAAAAGGATCTCATCAAGATAAAAAGCTTCTGCACTGCAAAGGAAACAATCAACAAAACTAAAAGGCAATAGACGGAATAGGAAAAGATGTTTGCAAATGACATAGCAGATAAAGGGCTAGTATCCAAAATCTATAAAGAACTCACCAAACTCCACACTCAAAAAACAAATAATCCACTGAAGAAATTGGCAGAAGACATGAATAGACACTTTTTGAAAGAAGACATCCGGATGCCCAACAGACACATGAAAAGATGCTCAATGTCACTACTCATCAGGGAAATGCAAATCAAAACCACACTGACATACCATCTCATGCCGGTCAGATTGGCTAAAATGAACAAATCAGGAAACTATAGATGCTGGACAGGATGTGGGGAAACGGGGACCCTCTTGCACCGTTGGTGGGAATGCAAACTGGTGCAGCTGCTCTGGAAGACAGTGTGGAGGTCCTCAAAAAAATGTAAAATAGCTCTACCCTATGACCCAGCAATAGCACTGCTAGGAATTTACCCAAGGGATACAGGAGTGCTGATGCATAGGGGTACTTGTACCCCAATGTTTATAGCAGCGCTTTCAACACTAGCAAAATGATGGAAAGAGCCTAAATGTCCATCAACTGATGAATGGATAAAGAAGATGTGGTTTATATACACAATGGAATACTACTTGGCAATGAGAAAGAATGAAATCTGGCCATTTGTAGCAACGTGGGTGGAACTGGAGAGTGTTATGCTAAGTGAAATAAGTCATACAGAGAAAGATAGATATCATAGTTTTCACTCATGTGTGGATCCTGAGAAACTCAACAGAAGACCATGGGGGAGGGTAAGGGGGAAAAATAAAAGAGTTACAGAGAGGGAAGGAGGCAAACCATGGGAGACTCTTAAACACTGAGAATAAACTGAGGGTTGATGGGAGGTGGGAGAGAGGGGAAAGCGGGTGATGGGCATTGAGGAGGGTACCTGTTGGGATGAGCACTGGGTGTTGTATGGAAACCAGTTTGACAATAAATTTCATTAAAAAAAAAAATATCGTGCTGACCTCATGGAATCTACCCAGAAAGGATCTCAGGGACGCCCAAAAGTCCTGGTTACACCTTGAGAACCACTGCAACAGACAAAGCAGAGCCTTTCAGTGTGTTGCCATCCCTCAGCACCAAACACCCAGACAGGGGAGCTTGGTGAGGACAGGTCTACCTGCTGAGGCAACGAGGGTCTTGATTTAGGGTGGGTGTTGCTCAGTGAACAAGTGAGCTAGACTTCCATCCAGTTGGTTTGAAGTCTCCCTGGTCAGCTTCCTTTTCCCCCTTTATATGTGACTTGAAACTTTTATTTTTAACGTTTATTTTTGAGAGACAGAGAGAGACGGAGTGTGAGCAGGGGAGGGGCAGAGAGAGAGGGAGACACAGAATCTGAAGCAGGCTCCAGGCTCCCAACTGTCAGCACAGAGCCCGACGCGGGGCTTGAACCCATGGACCGTGGGATCATGACCTAAGCTGAAGCCAGACACTTAACCGACTGAGCCACCCAGGCTCCCCTGTGACTTGAAACTTTTATTGTCACATTTCTAGTTTGGCTTCAAGTCCTAAAAACTTTCCACATCCACTGTCCATAGCTACCATTGGTGTTTTCAGTTTAGGACTTGAAGAAAAGGCAACTTGTATTCTAGTCCTGATTCATGAATACAACACCATTCCTAGAGCTCACTTTCCATTTCTCCCACTTTCTGCTATTTCTCAGGACAAACTGTTAGTCTCTAAGGACACTTGTCATCTGCTACAAAGTATCCAATTCAAACATTGCATCCTTGTCTCTTTTGTCAAGCTCTGCATTTGTCTCTCAGGGTTTTCTTCTTCTTTTCCTTCTTCTCCTCCTCCTCCTCCTCCTTCTTCTTCTCCTCCTCCTCCCCCCTCGTCCTCCTCCCCTTCCTTCCCCTCCCTGTCCCCCTCGTCCTCCTCCTCCTTCTTCTTCTCCTTCTCCTCCTACCTCCTTCCTCCTTCCTCCTTCTTCCTCCTCCTCCCCCCTCGTCCTCCTCCCCTTCCTCCCCTCCCCGTCCCCCTCTTCCTCCTCCTTCTTCTTCTCCTTCTCCTCCTACCTCCTTCCTCCTCCTCCTCCTTCCCCCTCATCCTCCTCCCTTTCCTCCCCCTCCCCATCCCCCTCCTCTTCCTCCTCCTCCTCCTTCTTCTTCTCCTTCTCCTTCTCCTCCTACCTCCTTCCTGCTTCCTTCTCCTCCTCCTCCTTTCTCCTTCCTCCTTCCTCCTCTTCCCCCTCCTCCTCCTTCTTCTCCTCCTCCTCCTTCCCCCCTCGTCCTCCTCCCCTTCCTCCCCCTCCCTGTCCCCCTCCTCCTCCTCCTTCTCCTCCTCCTCCTCCTCCTCCTCCTCTTCCTCCCCCCTCATCCTCCTCCCCTTCCTCCCCCTCCCCATCCCCCACCTCCTCCTTCTCCTCCTCCTCTCCCCTCGTCCTCCTCCCCTTCCTCCCCCTCTCCGTTCTTCTTCTTCTTCTTCTTCTTCTTCTTCTTCTTCTTCACTTCTTTTCCTTATGGAAATGGAAACCTGGCAGTGAGAAGATGACAGGTTTTAAAAGGTCATTTTTGAATAAGGAATTGTCTGTTTAAAGGCTTTTCAGAGTGCTGTGCTTTGTGTTTTTGTGAAGGGAGATGGTGTGGAGATGGTGTAAAGATGATGTGCTGTGGGTCAGACCTGCCTGAAAGTCCAGTGTTCTGTACCACTCAGTTTCTCTGCACCACTCAGTTTCTCTGCGTTTACATATGCACCTCCTGAATCAATAATAAACGGCAGCAGAAAAGAAATGTAGGCTCCTTCTGCACCTTTAACTCTCTAAGGAAGGTCACTTTGTAGGCGAAAAAACATGCATCTACTTGGCTGTCCTTTTCCTTTATTAGGAAATGCTTTTCGGTGTAGTTGAATGCAGTTTATTCAAGGGACCATTAAGGCTAATTTTCTTTTTCCTAAAGGAAGGGGCAAAGTAAATAAGATAAAGAAAAGAATAACCAGTAATGTTGATTGGGTTCCAGGGAATGTTATCAGCATCTTAATTGTGCAGAATTTTCAGTTTCATGTGTGGCCGATTCTTTCAACTCCAAGGGCCACTGTTTGCCCGACGCTGTGAGTCTGAGTGTAATTTCCGGGTCACTACTGTCAGCAGAGGCTGGTTCACACTAGAACGAATGCAAAAAACCCTTGCTCACTCTCTCTTCACACACCCTTGCAGGCTTGGAGAGGTGAGCAAACTCTTGCTACTTAAAAGACCAACTCTGGAAGAAATTTCTGTATGTAACTGTTTAGCCTCTGCTACTCTGCTGGAGACAGCCATTGTTTGACTTCTTTCTTTCCTTCGCCTGCCTTTCATGCTTGTATCACTTTTCTCATGATTTGAAACAAATGCACAGAAACCAAACAGTCAGTGCAGAAAAATTGCAGGCTCTCAGTGTTCAGCAATCACTGAAATAACCCTGAGTTATTAAGAAAGAAGAAAGAAAGAAAGAAAGAAAGAAAGAAGGAAAGAAAGAAAGAAGAAAGAAAGAAAGAAAGAAAGAAAGAAAGAGAAAGAAAGAAAGAAACACCACCAAACCTTATAAAATCTGTTTCTTATAGTGCCTCTCTTCCTCTCTCTCTCTCTCTCTCTCTCTCAGAGTAATTACAGGCTGCAGAGTGAAAAGCATTAGAACTGTTTACAAAACAGCTCATAAAGTTTAAAATAATAGGGGTGTGTGTGTTTTTGTAAAACAAAATAATGTGTGTGGTGGGGGGTAAACAGTCCACAGTCTTTCTTCTTTCTTCTCCCACTGCCCCATGTCACCCTCCAGAATTTAAGGCATGGAAATGAGTGATGGGGTCCCTTTCCTTCTGCTATGCAACTCTCACACTTAATTTCTTATGCTTATTTATCTGATGCCAGTTCATTGTTGCGATTCAAAATACAGACCCTCAGGTGTGTGGGGACAGAGTGGCTGATGAAGCAGGCTGCTATCTAATTAATTTTAGGGCAGCCTCAATTCCCATACAGACATTTCCTCGTGACATCCGAAAGAAAGAGTTGTGGGGTTTTTTTTATTATTATTTTAATGAGCCCTTTGCTATCAGAAGTCCAAGAGAAACGCTTTCAGCAGGTTGGTGCTCTAAAGTGAAAGGGGCTTTCTTCCAACTCTTTCCGAAGTCTCCTCTTGGGCCGATTTGCAAAGCTTGTGCAGCACCCCCTCCAGATTTTATGTATTTATTTATTTTTAATGATGAAGGGTAGCCTCTAACCTCCAGCTCCAGGGCCAATCAATCATTTAGCTTTGCAGGTTTAGGTCTGCCGCGGCAAAGCCTCCGTGCTCGCGACACTGTTACAGGTCTTGATAATAGTGAGGCTGGTGCTGACAGTCAAGGAGGGCTCTGTCCCCTTAGGCGCCGGCGTGCCAAGGACACAGGCTAGACGGAGGGACAAGCCTTGCCCGGAAGAAGCACCCCTTCCCCTGGTGATTGATGGAGGACAGTTAGGAGCTTCTCGGGGGCTGGGAAAGGTTGCCCTCCCAGTCACTTACTATGAAGTCTTTGTCAGCAGAAAGAACTCTCCTGGGTACTGAGTGACATAATGCAGATGACAAATGACAGCTTTGCATTTTATTCTGCTTGATAAGTACTCAGTATCTACGCAGGTGAGTCGACGCTCCCCCACCACACCCCTTCATGCCAACCGCTCCCCAGAAGCAAGGGCTCTCCAGACGCACTGGGGTTTCACAGGCACTGGTGGCTCTTTCTGGTCCATCGTGAGTTTCCTGGGGACGTTTAAAGTACTATCAGAGTGTGAGTAGGGACCATACCTATGTCATTGTTTCATGGGGCCGATTATGAAATGAAGATACTTTTTGAGTCATTTGTTAGCAGTTCTGAATATTGTTTTCTTCTGTTTCTCCCTTTTGGAGTACAGATTATTGACATTTATATTTATAAACATAGATAATATGCTACTTTAAGAAACTACTTCGGACCAAAATCTGTATCAAAATCCTTGACTGACGTTTCCTTTGTATTTTTTCTCGCCCTCTAGGACCCCATCTGCAGATGGTCTGGATACCTCTGAGCATAGGAATTGATTCTTCAACGAGGATACCTACTTCAAGGTATTAGCTCTCGTCAAAAGGCTTTTACATTTGAGCTCTGTGTGGGAAATTATATTTTGGCAGTGACTTTTGAAATAGGAAAAAGTTGGAATGAGAATAAAGGACAAAAGTGAATTTGCAAAATAATCAAGTGCTTAAAAAACTATCCAAAGCCTGTGAGGGTTTGCCGCTTCTGACTCATGTGCCGGTTCATGTGCCAGTTCCCACTTAGTTGTAGCCCTTTTTCTGCAACTGTGTTTGGGGTTTGGATTTCATTTTCATCTCTCCCTCTCCCTTTTTCCCTGACTGCCCAGACCTGCAGAAACCAGGAGGCTGAGACGTTTTGTCAGTTTTGCGACGTTGGACCAAACACAATGAAGTATTCTTGCTGTGCCCTGATTTTGGCGGTCCTGGGCACAGAACTGCTGGGGACCCTCTGTTCGACTGTCAGATCCCAGAGGTTCAGAGGACGGATACAGCAGGAACGAAAAAACATCCGACCCAACATTATTCTTGTGCTCACCGATGACCAAGACGTGGAGCTGGGTGAGACGCTGGATTTTTCACTTGTTAGTCTCCTTTGCTCAGCTCATTTGCTGACCTTTCACATGCTCAGTAAACACGGAGTGAACACTGGGGGGGTTGGCGCTTTAACTAGACTGTCTTAACCAGCAACCTAAGTCTATAGAACGAACTTGTGTTGACCGTAAGGCGTTTGGGTTTTGTTTCAACATCACTTTTCTGGTCCTTAGTTTTTGGTACAGTCTGGGGAGGGTCCTCAAGCAATGGGATGGAGGAAAAAGAGCAAAGCACAGCTACTCTATAAGTCAAGGATTCGATTGTGCACCTTCGGAAGCTCTTGGTCAAGAAGTTTGTTAAGTATTTGGGCAGAATTGTTTCCAAGAGTATGAGTTTATGGCTGTAATTCTTTTTCTTTTTTAAGTTTTTTGATGTTTGTTGATTTTTGAGAGAGACAGAGAGACAGAGAGAGAGAGAGAGAGAGAGAGAGAGCACGAGCTGGGGAGGGGCAGAGAGAGAGGGAGACACAGAATCTGAAGCAGGCTCCAGGCTCGGAGCTATCACCACAGAGCCTGATGTGAGGCTCAAACCCACGGGCTCCAAGATCGTGACCTGAGCTGAAGTCGGGTGCTTGAATGACTGAGCCACTCAGGCACCCCAGTTATGACCGTAATTCTACACAATGTACGTGAGCATAGATACTATTACTCTCTTTTAACAGTTATTATTATTAAAGGGAATGATTTATCACAGCCTGTGATAATTGTTAGATGGTTGGAAGTAACAGTGTTGTATATATCTTCTGGTGATAATTCATTACTGCCACCTTAGAGATGATGCTTTTCTGAAGAATTAGCTAACCTGGGTTAATTCTAGAGCACTTGGAAAGGCTGCCAAATTCTGGTGGTTCCAGCTTACCTTCACCATCTGATTCAGTGTCTTACCCTCTCACTTTCTGTAATGGCCCAGCCCCACGGTCTTGTCTGTAAGTCTAGGGCCAAGGTCAGGCCTCCAAGGTCTGACCTTCCAGGGTACCCTAGAAGAGATCAAAAGCTTGTCCTCAGAAGTTGTCACCGGCACTCATTTTCATTCCTGGAACCAAATTCCTCGCTCTCAGGAATCGCTCGGCTGGGCTTACCCATCACACCCAACCGGACCGTCACCGGTATCTTTTAGGCTTCGGGCTTGCAGAGCAGCGGGGCTTCCTTACAGGGCTCCTCTGGCTAGGGTTCCTGAGGATAAAACCCTCCATGCTGGAACTTGGTCTCCATGGAATGGGACTTTTATTTCCAGTTTGAACCGAATCGTGGAATCCCAACAGAGTTAATCCCTTGGCTTTAGCTGGAAGCACATACGCTAAAAACCAGCAGCGGGTCGTGATTTTTGATTTGCAGCGTCTGCTGTCTCTCCCTTCACTTTTTAAACAAGAGTATCGGTTTTCAGGCAACACGCCCAAGTGAAGTCTTGGAGGTATGACTTTAGCATGTTTGTGGCTGGTGGTTTAAGTTTTCGCCAATCTATAGAGCAAGTAAATTGAGGTGAACACATTTGAATTCACCTTCCTTCTCATCTCTTGTATCTCTCCCTTTCACTACAGCCACGATCTCCAGACCGTTCTCTTGTCTCCTAGTTCTTCCCTAACTGGTCACCTGACCCACTTATCCCCCAGAGTCTTGATGCCCCTTGTCTATCCTTTACTCCATGGCTCGAGTTATCATACAAGTATCCAATCAAGTCTTTTCTGCTTCAAATTCTCCATCGTGTCCCTTTGGCATGAGCATTAAGCAACTCTCCTCTGAAGGCCAATGAGCTCTGGGCCATCTAGCCATCTTCTGTTTCTGTCGGGCTATTCCCTTTTGCTCTGTGCTTCATGGAAATAACTCGCACTTCCCCCTAAGGCATCTGGTGGTTTCATCTCCCTCACTTATATTTCATGCCTTTGCACATCTTGTCTCCTCTGTCTTTCCCCCTCTCTCCCCCCGAGGAAGCCCTACCTACTCTTCATGACCCAGTTTCAGATGCCTTGCCCTCAGAGATCTTTCTTCACCAAAACCATTCTCCCTTCCATCAGGGTAGATGGCACTTTCCTTTGTACAGCCTTGGACATGCCTCCAGCATGGCCCCTAATCCATCATGTGCTTCCATACCTGTTTCTTCCACTGGCCTGAGAGCAACAAGAAAGGAAGGTAGTGCTTTGTTTATGTTGTATTTCAGATACTGGGACCATGCTGGGAATATAATGGGTGCTAAATAAATTCAAAATTAACCTACAAGGGCCTGAAAAAGCTAATATGGGTATCTGTCATAATCTATCTCTTCAGCATATAGTCCTTGTCTTTATATATATACTTTTAAGTAGGCTGCATGCTGGGCACAGAGCTCAGTACAGAACTTGAACTCACAACCCTGAAATCAAGACCTGAGCTGAAATCAAGAATTGGATGCTTAACTGACTGAGCCACCCAGGTGCCCTTCCTTGTCTTGAAAATAAATTAAGGAAGGGGCGCCTGGGTGGCTTAGTAGGTTGAGCTTCTGACTTCAGCTCAGGTCATGATCTCACGGTTCATGAGTTTGAGCCCCACATCAGACTCTGTGCTGACAGCTCAGATCCTGAAGCCTGCTTCGGATTCTGTGTCTCCCTCTCTCTCTCTCTGCTCCTCCCCTGCTCACACTCTGTCTCTCTCTCTCAAAAACAAATAAAGATTGAAAACATGAAATAAAATAAATTAAGGAATTATTTGGCACATTTATTTTTAACAGAGTTCAAAATTTCACCCTTTAGTTTCATCCTATAGTTTCTTAATTCATTGAGCAAATATTTATTGAGCAATTACCAAGTACTGGCTTCTATTGGAAGCATGTAGGTATAATGGATACAACTCATAGACCAGGCTTAATCAACCCAGTTGTTTCCTGTATATTTTTCTCTACCTCCTTCCTTGATTTTCTAGCCAGGTGTGATGCCAAGCATTCATTCATTCAATTTTCACAATAACTCTATGAAGTAGTTACTCTCTTCAATTAATGCGTAAGTAAAATGAGGCTGACAGTAGTCATGTGGGCTGTGACGAACTGGTAAATGGTGAAACTGGGACCTGTGTTAGGTCCAGGTCTCCACAGCTATGCATCTAACTGTGATGCCTCCCATCAGTCCTTCAACAAATGTTTCAAGCCCTTTCTAAAAGCAAACTATAAATGCATAGTACTGTTCTAGGTTCTGAAAGAGACGTAACAGAAGCATAAGATGGGTCTTATTACTTCATTGGCAGAAAATGATATGAACCACAGTGACCTGTGGGGTAAAGACTAAAAAAGACCTCCTTTTGGGACACCAAAAGGACACCTCCTTTTGGGTGGCTCAGTTGGCTGAGCATCTGACTTCGGCTCGGGTCACGATCTCGTGGTTTGTGAGTCTGAGCCCCGCATTGGGCTCTGTGCTGACAGCTCAATTCCTACAGCCTGCTTCAGATTCTGTGTCTCCCTCTCTCTTTGCCCCTCCCCTGCTCTCTCTCTCTCTCTCTCTCTCTCTCTCTCAAAGATGAATAAACATTAAAAAAAAAAAGAGGGGTGCCTGGGTGACAGTTGAATGTCTGACTTCTGCTTGGGTCATGAACTCGCGGTCCATGAGTTCCAGATCCACGTTGGGCTCTCTGCTGTCAGCTCAGGGCCTTCTTCAGTTCCTCTGTTTCCGTCTCTCTCTGCCAGTCCCCTGTTCATGCTCTCTCTCTTTCAAAAATAAATAAAACATTGAAAGAAAGAGAGAGAGAGAAGAAGGAAGAAAGGAAGGAAGGAAGGAAGGAAGGAAGGAAGGAAGAAAAGACCTCCTTTCTCTGCCAAACAGTTGTGCCCTTGGTGGTGGACACTACCTAATGGAGACTTTTGCCCGGGCTTTTGTAATGTTCTCATAATCCTTCTGGAGCCTAACTGCTCTAGACTTTAGTTGTTGTTTTTATTGGTTTATTTTTACTATCTTAACCATTTTTAAGTGTGCAGGTCAGTCGTGTTAAGTACATTCACATGGCTATGCAACCATTCTTCAGAAGTCTTCATCTTACAAAATTAAAACTTTGTACCCATTAAACAATAACTCTCCCCACCCCCAGCCCCTGGCAACCGCCATTCTACTGTCTCTACAAATTGGGCTATTCTAGGTACTTTATATAAGTGGAATTATACCACTTATGATAAAGGAAAAATATTTGTCTTTTTGGGACCGATTTGTTTCACTTAGTCTATTATCCTTCCTCGAGGCACATCCATATATCAGAATTTCCTTCCCTGTGAAGGTCAAATAATATTCCATTGTGTGTATATGCCACATTTGTGTCCCTATTCATCTGTTGATAGAAATTTGGGTTGCTTCCACTTTTTGACTATTGCAAATAATGCTTCTATGAACATAGGTGTATACATACCTCTTTAAGACCCTGCTTTCAATTCTTTGGGATAAATACCCAGAAATGGAGTTGCTGGATCTCTTGATAATTCTATTTTGAATTTTTAAAAAGCCTTCCATAGTGTTTTCCATAACAGTGTCACCATTTTACATTCCTACCAACAGCGTGCAAGGGCTCCAATTTCTCCACGTTCTTGACAACATTTGTGCTCTTGGTTTTTTGGTTTTTGTTTTTTGATTTTTGTTTTTTAGTAATACTCATCCTAATGGGTATGAGGTGGTATCGCATTGTGGTTTTGATACAGTTGGGTTTGATTTTGTTTTTTCACGTACATGTAACTATGCTTGCCAAATGCTTAAAAAGAATAGCAAAATTATTTGCACCTGTAATACTGCAGGCACTTTTGGCTACTGTACCTCCAGAAAGATAGAACAGACTTATTAGAAAAACAATTACAAAAATTATAATAGAATGCCTTTCTTTAGGGGAGAGAATAAAGCTATTCTACCTCTTTGTTTGGAAAGACAAAGTCTGAGAAGGGTTGTAATCAGAGTTTATGAAATCAAGCTCAGAAGGAAAGCTTTTATTCAATGGGAACGGGGGCCACTCCCTCAACTTTGTCCAAGGACAAATAAAATAAACTAGTACTCTGTGAAGGGAGGAAGACACATAAGGAATTTATTAATAAAAGTGCTAGAACCTTGCATGGTATCTTTTTCCAAAGAACACTCAGTCTCATTATTGTGTTTGTGTTCATCCCACCCAAATTGGGTGGGTAGATCATTATCCCGGGAGAAAATTAATCTGTGGAAAGATGAAATTACTTAACCAATGGTCCCCTTGCTTCTGGTTTTACTTTTTGCCCAACTTAAGAAGTAGCTTAGGTTGTATCTATACCTATAAACAGTTCAGATTTTTGGACTATGTTAACGGGTGGAAGATTTAGGCCTTTTTTTAAGCGAGAAAAACACACATGGACACGATCAACATGAAGTTTGAGGGAGACGGAGAAGTAATATCAATAATACCAGTTATATCCACATTTTCTTTTAAAATTTGAAAAATACATCTGAAGCAGCTATCATCAAATATTAAACTTTTTTAAAAGCTTAAATTCAAAAGCTGAACATCTAAAAATACTAAAGCTAAAAGTTCCAGTATTTTCCTGCAGTTAAGATATTATATAAATCAAAAAGAACAAAATCAAAAATGCTTGCGGAACTCCCCTAAATTTCTGAAACTAGAGTCAAAGAAATTAAGCTCTACATCTTTCCAAAAGGGTCCCTGGGTGCCTCTCTGAGGAATAAAATGTTGAGCTGATCTGACTCAATGTGGCATTTGTTAAATTCTTAGGAAATTGGGCAGAGGCTAACATCTCGGTAATGCTGACCCAGTGCTTCTTTTCCATCATGCGTGGAATTAGGAAACCATAATACATGGAAATACTTTGTTTCTTTTTTCTTTTTTAAGTTTATTTCTTTATCTTGAGAGAGAGAGGGAAAGAATGCCTGCGCACAGGCAAATGGGAAAGGGTCAGAAAGAGAGAGGGAGAGAGACAGAGAGAGAGAGAGAGAGAGAGAGAGAGAATCCCAAGCAGGCTCCACACCACCAGTGCAGAGACCAACGCGGGGCTTGAACTCACGAACCACAAGATCATGACCTGAGCCAAAGTCGGATGCTTAACGGACTGAGGCATCCAGGTGCCCGATATTTCATTTCTTTAAATCAGAGGTCACAAATGGGATCTATAATCCAGAGCTAGCCCACAGATGTGTTTTACCTGACTAGTGTACTTTTTTAAATTAAGGCAACATTTTAGGCTACTGGATCCGATTACAGTCACTTTGTAGCATCCTTGTCAGGCTTCCACCTCCAAGGACGATTTTATTTATTTTTTTAAATTTTTTTTTTAACGTTTATTTATTTTTGAGACAGAGACATGCTCTGTCTCTACAGAGCATGAACGGGGGAGGGTCAGAGAGAGGGAGACACAGAATCCAAAACAGGCTCCAGGCTCTGAGCTGTCAACACAGAGCCCGAAGTGGGGCTCCATCTCACGGACCGCGAGATCATGACCTGAGCCGAAGTCGGCCGCTTAACTGACTGAGCCACCCAGGTGTCCCTATTTTTATTTTTTAATGTTTATTTTACTTGTTATTTTTGAGAGAGAAAGAGAGCACATGGGGGAGGGGCAGAGAGAAGGAGAGAGAGAATCCCAACCAGGCTCCGTGCTGCCAGTGCAGAGCCCAACTCAGGGCTCGATCCCACGAGCTGCGAGATCATGACCTGAGCCACAATCAAGAGTCGATTTTAAGAGGTTTAACAGATCGAGCCACCCAGGCTCCCCCACGGACAATTTTAAATGAAAATGAAGTCAGGCTTCTTGCTTAAGGGGAGGTAGGGGAGCAGTATATGTGGAGTAGGAGAGAATTCAGATTTTTAACTATAAGCCATCATTAACATTTTACGTCTTAAAACATAGAAATAATAGTTGACTTCTGTCTTACTCCTGAACAGTCTATAGCAAAACACCATAGACTACATGACTTGGTGGCTTATAAACACCAGACATTTATATCTCACAGTTCTGGAGGCTGGGAAGTCCAAGGTCAAGGCACTAGCAGATTCAATGTCTGGTGCAAGCCTGCTTCCTAGCTCACAGATGGCTGTCTCATTATGTGTTCTCACACGGCAGAAGGGGCAAGGGAGCCCCGTGGGGCCTCTTATATAAGGGCATTAATCCCACTCATGAGGGCCCCACCTTCATGATCTAATCCCCTCCCAAAGACCCCTCCTCCTAACCCCATCGCCTTGGACGTTGGGTTCAACACACACATTTTGTGGGGGATACAAATATTCAGTCTATGGCAACCTGTCTGCTTTTATCCCCCTTTTGGAATTCAGATGTAAATTACAGAGAAGAGAAGGGCATGAAAACGACAGGAGAAAATTAATGTGGCGGGTTGAGGTGAGCACACAGTGAAATCCCAGCCCATCTGACAACACTCCATGCAAGAGGCACTGTAACAGCATCATGCCATTTGCTCCTCAACAACCCTGTGATCCAGCTGGGGAACTATTCTTAGCCCCATTTTACAGATGAGACATTCACCCCAGAAGAGAGTAAAAGACTTGCTCAAGCTGATCTATGGCAAAATCCAGATGTTTTCCCATAAGTTCAAGTCCAGGGCTCTTTCTCGTCTCATTCTTAGCCTCCTAAGCACTGCCTTGTGAATCTTGTTATGAGTCTTCAGCCGTAAGCTTCGTGTCATGCCTATGAAATAATTGTTCTAATAACTGAGAATCAGCACAATTTGCATTTTCGACCCCAAAGACCTGAAACTCAGGGAGGTGAGGAGCTGCAGCTTAAAAACAAAACTGAGCGCTTCCAGGGCACCTGGGTGGCTCATTCGGTTAAGTGGCTGCCTTCAGCTCAGGTCATGATCTCGTGGCATACAGGTTCGAGCCCCACATGGGGCTCTGTGCTGTCCGCGCAGACCCCTCTTCAAATCCTCTGTCTCTCTGTCTCTGCTCCTCTCCTGGTTTCTCTCTCTCTCTCTTTCTCTCTCTCAAAATAAATAAGTAAAAATTTATAACATACAAAAGTGAGTCCTTCCAACAACAGGACAGGACATTGTCCCATTCATTAATCTCAACAGCTGTAAGTGCATAGTTATGAGTTTTATTACAGAATAGCTTCAGGGAGAGAGAGCGTCCCGATGAGAAACCAGTAGTGTCATCACCATCACGACGGTGATGCATGCGGTGCAAATCGGTGTGACCGACCGACCGACCTTAATCGACACGCAGCCGTGCCAAGAAGGTGCTTCGTGCTTTCCTTACTGGTACATATAAAGTCAGAGTGAAGGGGTGGGATCCCCGTGCCTGTCATCTGCACAGAACCCACCGAGATCAGAGGCTGCATTTAGCACCGGAGTGGATGTCAGCTACGAAGACAGACGCATCCACAGCCCACTCCCCCTTCACCTTGGCCTGGGCCACTGAGGTCACTTCAGCCCTCGGGGAGGGGGCTGGCAGGAGGCAGGCAGCAGTGCCTGTCAGCATCGCCTCTAAGAGGCCAGGTGAAGCAAAATACAAGACTGCGGAAAGTGAGACGTATCTTGACTGCGAGCAGACAGCTTTTCTTTTCTGTTTCTCAGTCTTGAAAACGTCAGTGTCACGGCCAGTACTCAGCCGAGATCTAGGGGCTCTTGAGCACGGTCTCTGGAGCAGATTGCCTGCATTCGCGTCTAGGCTCTGCTAACCTAGGGTTTGTGTGGCCCTCAGAATGCTATTTAACCCTTCGGCCCCTCAGTCTTATCATCTGTGGTTTTTATATACGAGTAATAAGTAATAACACCTGCTGTGAAGGCTTATCGTCAAGATTAAATGAACTGATTGATGTGTGTGAAGTGCTCCGAAGGGAATCCGGCTGAGAGTTAAGCATGACATCGATGTTTCCCATTCCTGTCTGCAGTGTCTTGCACCTCGGGACTGGGCTGAGCCACTTAGAGGCACCCACGAAAGTCTCTCGCAGCTCCAGGCTTCCCAGGTTCTGTGTCCAGCCAGACACTCGAGTGCGAGTGTGGTCCAAGTGCAAGTGAAGTGAAGCAGCTTCACTAGGGAGCTTGTTACAAGTACAAATTCTCTGGTGTTTCCCCAAGTCTTCTTCAATCAGCACCTCAGGGCTGGCCCAGGATTCCGATTTGACGTGCTCTCCGGGTGATTTTTAAAGTTGGAGAAACACTGTCTCAGAATCTTCTCTTCACTGAGAAACGTCAGGCCAGATACCCACTTTCAGGAATCCTAATGGTGGGGCTACAGTGGTCATGGTGACCGAGGGGACCAAAGGTCCTCATCAGTCCCTTTGATGTGGGACCTGGTTGGAATCTGGACGAATTATTTAGGACCTCGACATAATCAGCTTAGTTAATTAAAAGAGTGACATTTAGAATGGCAGAGGAGTCCTGGTGGCGGCAAATCCAAGTTATGAACTGGACTAAGTTTTAGCTCCCCTTTTCCTGTTATTTGACCTTAGATCAGATTTCCCACTGCCGTCCCATATCAGCAGTCTGAATGAGTCTGAAAACAGGAGATTGCAGGAGATTCAGGACCTTGGAGGAGGGTTCCCAGTACTTTTTTTTTTGTTAATGTGCTAAGACTCATAAAGGAAACGGATACCCCATTCTGTGAAATAAAGAGAGTATTTATTTGGCAATGAAAATCCATCAATAGTGTTTGCTGAGTTTTCCCCAAATTCAAGATACTACATGAAGTAAGCACTGCAGAGATGTAAAGAGGAGAGAGGAACAAATGAGTAGACTTGGGCGTCTACCCTTCACTCTCCCCACTCCCCATGTCTGTATCCGTCTAGTTCTTTCCCTGTCCAGGGTGCTTCCCCCATATGATCAAAAAATATAAACCACATTTCTAAAATGGACTTCCTTGATCTTCTACAGGGCATATGTCTTTTTAGTTACTTCTTTGTTAAATTCATTTTGAGAGAGGGAGGGAGAGAGAGAGAGAGAGCACGACCACACTGGGGAGGGGCAGAGAAAGAGGGAGAGAGAGAATCCCGAGCAGGCTCTGCGCTGTCAGCACAGAGCCCAAGGCGGGGCTTGAACTCACGAACCATGAGGTCATGACCTGAGCCGAGATCAAGAGTCAGACCCTTAACTGACTGAGCCTCCCAGGCGTCCCATCTTTTTAGTTACTTCTTGAGCAACAGCGAACCATTACTTCTCCAGTTTTCTTCCTGTGCCGAAGATGTTGCCGTATAGTCAACTCATCGCCTTCTGATGCATTATGGTGTCTCTGGGATCTGCTTCTTAGATGCTCCGTTTTAGAGGCACCATCCAGTTCAGGTGCTTATCATCTCATGGCCTGACAGCCTCAGCGATCCCTTGGCTGTGACGTCGATGGAGCGGCCTGTTCCCTCCTCAGTGCACATACCTCCATCACCACGTTGCCACAACAACACCCTCAAAGACTTTTTCCTTATCGTGTCATTCATGCCTTTGACAAAGAAACTGTTCTGCCTTCATTTTGGCTATTCTTTCAAATCTAAATATCTCTGCCCAACCTCAAAGCCATTCACTAACTCTGCCTCCCACATTTCATGAAGAGAAGTGTCCATTCTTTTTCGTTCTAGGGAATCAGTGTGCTGCACTCCTCCGTCTACTCCCCCCACCTCCCGAGCCCACACATACCGTCCTGTCCACTAACACACTGCGCCCGTCTTGCGTTTTTCTTCCTGCTCTCCTTCCATTTGTCCTCATTTCTTGTTTCAGAACTCTTATTAGACATCCCCCTCAGTCCCTTGTAGCCTTATTTTACTGCTACTGCTATAGCCACACTCTTACGTTGCTTTGCAAATGTCCCCAATGTGATTTCTATACGTAGGTTCTCGTCCAGATAGTTTACTGCCGAAGACCAAGGGAGCAGAGGATTTTCCATTTCTTTTGTTAACGCTACACTTACGGGACCAGCCCAGAGTACTGAGGTTGATAGAATGTTCAGCATGAAGTGGGCACTCACTACATGTTATTCACCGATTACAAAGAGGTTGCTTGATCCCCTGAAGACAACCAGGGGAGAAAAAGCAGTCAGGAATCCTCCTAACTGAAGCCTATTTTAGGGAGCTCTAATGAGACCCAATTAGAAACCTTCCTCCTGTTTTCGTATGTTTCATGTGAACAGAAAGAGCTAATATGTGAAAAAAATCAGGCTAACTGTGGCTTTTTGGACCATTGCACACTTCTCTTCTGCTCTGAATGCTTGCCTGGTTTGCATTACGATTTCCTTCCTCGCTGGAAAACGACATAGACTTTCTCCCTTTCTTTGGAAGAAGTGGGACCTGTTGGAAATGTGAGGCTCCAGGATTCAAATGCAATGGGCTTGGCTGTAGTGCTCTGTAGTGCATTTCTTGACAAGTCCTGAAAAGACTATTGAATTCTAGCCTGTGCTTTTTTTTCTGCAGTATTTGGATGTGTTTCAGCGGCAGTGTTTGGCTGGGTAGAGTAATCGAAGTAGTTTTTTTCTTCCTCAGCAATCTTATGTTACAATTTCATCCTTCACAGTCAGAATGGAATATTTTACTCTATGTAAATCCTTTTGAGTGCAGTAGAATCATAGCTCTTTCATAAGCAGTCTGTCTTTTGATATTACATGTAAACAAGTTAAGATGTAAATTGGTAGTACTATCCTGATAGAAAAACTGGCAGGTATTTGGTGACTTTGCTAGGGAACACCAAGTTACAAAGAAGAAATTTTTTAAATTAAATACAGACATTTGGGAGAGACTTTTACTTAATAGGGGGAAAAATGGCTTTCCTCTTTAATTTCATATGATTGAAACACTATATCTAGTAACCTCTGCAATGTCACAAGCATTGTGCATATGTGGTGGGCTGGGGTTTTGATGTTCTGTGTAACAGGCTATTGTTCTCTGGTAATCTTCAAAAGGCTGCTGGCCTTTGAATTTGCTCCATATCTAAAATTCTAGCTTTAATTATCAGATTAGCCTGCATTTTTTTCTTTGTGAGTAAGGAGAGGAGAAGCTGAATTGTGTTTATTATTCTGCAAAATGCTTGAGATGATAGGATCCCAAATGCTTAATTTTGTTCCGGAAATGGGAACTGTCAAATTATAGAGCCCTTCAAGCCAATGGAGGGAAATTAATAAATCAGGGGAACAGGGTCACTGAGTGACACGGCATAAATGGGTGTTCGTGTGGCGCAGGCTGCTAAACAACGTTGAAATTGTCCTTTCCAGGGTCCCTGCAAGTCATGAACAAAACAAGAAAGATTATGGAGCATGGGGGGGCCACCTTCACCAACGCTTTTGTGACTACCCCCATGTGCTGCCCCTCCCGGTCCTCCATGCTCACCGGAAAGTATGTGCACAACCACAATGTCTACACCAACAATGAGAACTGCTCTTCGCCGTCCTGGCAGGCGATGCATGAACCTCGGACTTTTGCTGTGTATCTTAACAACACTGGCTACAGAACAGGTAAAGGTGGACTTTCTAGCCAATGAACTTCTGGCTGTATATCTGAGATACAGGTAAATGCATGGTGTAATGAAATAGATGACGTTCCAATAAGCAGAAGTAGGGTAGACTCTTCTCTTCTGCATCAGTGTCCTCCCCATGCCCTTCTTTTTTACTCTGAAAAGTGTACCAATGAGCGATCCCTTAGAAAAAAGAGTGATTCTCAGTGGGTACGTTACAAAAGTGTTATATTCATCAGAGCACCCAACGATCAGAATTTTCTAAGAGGATCTGCAACAGAAGAGTATTCACCCCATTTGCCTGCTTGGGATCATTTGCCTGCTTGGGATCAAGCCTGAGGCTTGTCTTAGGTGTTGGTAAATTCCTGCAGATTGTTTCAGTGAGAAATCATCAAATGTTTGAAACTGCTTAGCATCCACTCCAAGACCTGGGACCCACTAGATAATCAAAAATTATTTTTTGAATTAGTAAATAACTGAATGAATAAGCCAATGAGGTGTGCCTTGTTGATTCATCTGTTTATTCATTCATAACTAATAGAAGTTGGAGTTTCTTTAGCTTAGGCTGTGGTTATTTGTAGGTCTCACATGTTCACCCCCGTCTTCCAGGAAAGGAAGGCCTCCCAATCGCTACACCTGCTGTCATTGTTTAACCTACATAGGGCAAGAAGAGGTTTCTGGTTAATTGCTCTTTTGAAAATTGGAGACCTCTTTCAAGAAAAGTCACAGGGGCGCCTGGGTGGCTCAGTCAGTTAAGCATCTGACTTCGGCTCAGGTCATGATCTCGCGGTCTGTGAGTTCGAGCCCTGTGTCGGGCTCTGTGCTGAGAGCTCAGAGCCTGGAGACTGCTTCCGATTCTGTGTCTCCCTCTCTCTCTGCCCCTGTCCCACTCGCACTCTGTCTCTCTGAAATAAATAAACACTAAAAAATTTTTTTAAAAAAAGAGAAGTCATAAACGTCATTCAATCTTTGTAAGAAAGACTGTGGTAACGTTAGCCCCCAAAGCCTTTATTATCCCAGCATTCCGATGTTCTCTTAGGGGTTTTCTGAACATTTCTTCATGAAAGGCAACAAAGGTGTTTATAGAAGAGCTGCAGTGCACAAATAGTTTTTTTCAGAACCACCAAAACTTAGAAGGATTAAAGATGTCATCATTAAAGTTTGTTGGAAATGGTTTGAGGGTCTACAGCCTCTCTATTCTGAAGATTTAGAAGTAAAGGGTTTCAGATATATGTATTCTCTGAAATATCTTTAAAACATGAAATTAATCTTTCCCTCTGGACTTGGAAAGTATGAGGCCATTTGCTTCTTCTCAGGGCGTTCTGTGCGCTCTTAATACTTGTTATTTATGGATAAAAATATTGATTTTGACTCTGATAGCATTGTCATTCACAAGCATCTCAAGATCTCCATTCAGAGGGAAGGCTCCTCCTGTGACTCTCAAGGGTGTTTGCTTATACTTAGGAAAGAAACTAGGTTACTGAGAGTGCCTTATCCTAAGTGTGTTTTCTCACATAAGTGATTTAAATTTATGGCACCTTTCGTCTGAGAGCCCTAAGGCAATTTGCAAACCCATCAAACATCCCTGTAGGGTTTACAGACAGCAAATGTACTTGGCTGTGTGTTATAACTGGGGTGGGGATTTCAAATACTGTGTGACCAGCTAGGAAGCGAAACCAGAAATTCTCCCCTGATGCCTGGTTCCTGATTTTAACCACCGACTCGTGTTTTGTTCATGAGAAGCATCATATGAAATCAATGCCTTTCGACTCCCAGGCTCCCTAGAATTTAATCCCTAGTAGCAGGTATAGAGCTTGAAGGGTCGGGACTCTCACCATATCCAGAGTGAGACGGACGATGCCTGTCATGAGAAATAAAGCTGCAGGATGACACAGAGAACCCTACCAAGACTAAGAGTGGTCAACCAGGGTTTGATAGTCTGTTTCGGGGCAAATCAAGCAAGGGCAAGAAGAAGATGAATGAGTTCTGAAGAAACGACATACGGCTATGTAACCATAGCCCACAATATTGTATTGTGCACTTGAAATTTGCTGAGAGGGTAGATCTTTGGTGTTGTGACCACAAAAGGAAAATAGTAGAGGTGTGAGGTGATGGATATGTTGATTGGCTTGGCGGTGGTGAATGTTTCACAGTCTTTATGTATTTCATGCCATCGGGTTGTACACCTTAAATATATTACAGCTTTTGATTGTCACTTACACATCAATAAAACTACGGAGAAAAAAGAAAGGGGGAAAAGAAGGAAATTAATATATGTCGTTTACTTATGTGCACAGACGCTTTATCTAAATTGTCTCACGTAATTCTTCCGGCAACCTGGAAAGAAAGGATTTGCCTGTGTTGCCAGTGAAGAAACAGAGACTCAGGAGAGTTGTCTAAGGTCACAGGCTTGTCCGTGGTAGGATGAATCTAGCACACCTGACTCCAAAGTCTTTCCTTTTTCCATCATCTTCTTTCTTTACATGTTTCTGTCATGCCTCATTCCATAGCACCTTCAGAGACATGTAAAACGTAACAGGATACCGAACAGTAAGAACCCTGGAAAATGGAAATGAAGGGCTGTACCAGTTAAAGTCAAGGCAAAGCTTGGTATACAAAGTGCATGCCATGGAGATGTGGAGAAAAGGTGCATATTTGGAACTAAGCTTCCAGATGGCAAAAGGAAAAATTGAAATGCCATCCATTACGAAGTTTACTGGGTCACCAAGATAGAAACAAATTATCTAAGAAGCACAGTATACTCTGGGCCTTGTTTTAGTTATACTACATTATATCTACCCTACAATGGATTACAAGAGCTTGAATAAAATAGAGATAATTTAGTTCCATCCCCTTATTTTCAGGTGAGCAAATTTACACCAACAAGATCAAAGTGGCACATCTGATATTCTAATGGGAAGAACGGGTGTCAGGACCTTGGTCTTCAGAGTTCTTTCCAGTGTCCTACCCTAAATGTACAGGTTAGGTCTAGAATGACACTGCACCCCATAAGCCTGCCCCGATGACAACTGTCAGGCTTTTTGTGCAGCCCAGCAGCCTGCTTCAGTCACTTGTCTTCTCCAAGAACAGGAGATTTGCTCCTGGAACCTAAGTCTGATTCTGAGGCCAACCTTCCACCCAGGGGCCTGGATACTTAGGTAATAATTGAATTTATAGTGAGTCATCTTAACAGGGGAAAAGGAATTCTTTAAAGGAAACGAGGACTTTTCCAAATAGTTGATAAACCAAAAAAGGATGATACACACATAATAAATTTTGATGGGCCCATTAGTGAATCAGGCAAAAATACAAATTGGAAGACTAAAATGTCAATGATAGAGATCTATACAATTTAAATTTATCCTTGATGGGAAAATATTGAAGTGTCTCAGACAATTAGGAAGCAGAGATGTCTTTGTGACAAGAGTTTATTGATCTAGCCAGGGACAGGGTCCCATTTGAAAATACACAAATAAGCACATCAGGAGGACAGGCATCTTAGGAAATTAAGAAAATTGGTGAATAGGTATTAAACCAACATAATTATTTATAAGCCACTAAACTAGAAGGGGGGAAAGCCAATATATAAAGATTTTATTGTTTTTCTAATAATGAATACATTATTTGGAACATTTAGCTGAGAAGCTAAGAAAAATAATGCAAGAAACCAAAATATATATCATACATAAATATTCATCTAAAGAAAAGCACAGTGCAGTAATCAGTTTTATGAAGAACAAGTCAGAGAAGACGAATTACTAAGAGGCTTATTTTGGGATGCCTCCAGAATATGTGGATTTAAATGAATCGAATTGATCCAATATTATATTTACCATTGTCTGACATGATTTTTTCTTTTTCAGAACTGAGGCATATTTTTGGACTGGCTATAGCCTAAATTTTTCTAACTTTACTCATGGAAAATATGACTGTCCAACAGCTTTAATGTTCAAAAGGGGAAAATACAACAACACGTCTATTGCATTCTATGTTCTGACAAGTGAAGTGGGACTGATATTGGATTATCTATCATAGAAATGAATATCCTGCCCATCTGCTCAAAAAAAAAAAAAATGTAGTGTAAAGTTCTTGTAAGAGTATAGACATGAATGTAAAACCTGTCATTGGTTTTAAGGTAAAAGTAACAAGCCACGTTGGAGAGATAGCATCACATATCAGAAAAAAAAAAACCCTAAATCAAGGCTGAGGGGAGTCGGACCCTTGTCCCATCTCTGCCTTTAATATGTTCGGAGAACTTGCATGAGCTAGTTTCCCAGTTTGTATATGCAATGCAGAGATCAACCAGAATGATTCCTAGGTTTTCTTTCCTGCCTGAAATTAAACTGTAATTTTATTATAATCCCTGTACGTTTTATATGGACTCATTTAAAGATTGTAGTGTTCACATTACAATCGTAACACATGATACATAAAATCACATGTGAATTAAACTTTAGTCATACTCATTTAACTTCATATCACTTGGGTGAAAGGGGCAATATTTAATGGAGAGCTGCAGTAAATCTCTTTGTAAAGAAGTCTTTTATAACAAAATAATTTAGACCAATGAATCAATTCTTCTGATTTCATGTCGTTTTATTTTACAAAACTTATGTTACTCATAGCAAAATTATTTATTTATTTATTTGTCCTCCACACACTAATATTCTTATTTTAATGAATTATGGTATTATAGATCTTGATAGTAACATATGGTATAGCATACATGTATTGAACTACATATGCTTAGACTTACACTAAGTGCTGGGATATGAAAAGATATAAAGTAAGATCCCTGGCTTGACAAGATATAAGTAAGATCCTTGTCTTCATTAGACTTACAGTTTCCTTGGGGAATTAAATTATAATTTTAACTTGGTTCAAACTTACGTATATTGGTGTGTTAACTACCAGTAAAATCCTGTGACCCCAAGTTTATCAATTACACGCAGTAAAAACTCAATTAGTGTACCATTTGTTATGTTAAATAAGATTTAACTTCTCCACAGCATCAGAACTCTTTTCTATAGTTCCTCCTGCTGACCTAAAAGCCTTTGCTTCAAAGAGTTGAAGGAAAAATTTTTAAGTATTATGTAACAGATTGTCCTCCGCAGACGTAGCAGGGCCTAAAGTCACCCGTAATTATAATCAGGTCTTTCTGATCTTTCTGCCTGTCACCCGACCCCCCCCCACCCCCTTTTTAAACAGCCATGAAGGGAAGTGCTTAATGATGTCTCAGAGAAGAGAATGATCTAGAAGGACAGGTAGATGGTGTGTTAGTGATATATTCTGATGGTAGTAAGTTGACGTGAATTGCCAATGCCAAGGGATAAGAAAAACTTCAAACTACACATAATATAATGGCAATATGGGCGAGAAAATGAAATTCACCTTAGGGAGGGAGAACGAGATTTAATACATCTGGAAGAAAATAATTAGAAGCCCAGATAATCAATTGCAGAGCGCTGCCAGGAAGCATAATGTTGAAAGAGGCCAGGGGTGATTACAAATGAGTCTCAATGTTACGAGGCAACAAGAAAGGCCAGAGTAACTTGAAGCCAACAGCACCGGGGTGCCGCATCGTGATGCATGAGGTCCTGGTCTCTCTCGGAACAAGTGTGCTGGATGAGGGCACATCTGGAATCCTGAGTACATGTTTTTACACTCTGTTAGCGCAGAGACACCGAAAACCTGGAGGGAGTTCTGAAGCAAGCAACAAGGACTATTAAGAGACTAGAAGGAATAGTTTACAAGGGGAGGATTAAGGGAGGGGCACTAGCCATGGCGATGGATAGAAAACAGCACTAAATAACCGAACAAGTAAAACAACGAGGCAAAGGGCAGGAGTGACCCATCGTGGCTACCCCGAGAGGAAAAAACAAGAGAGCAAAACTGAACGTAACAGGAGAAAAATCTAAAAACTAATTAAGCAAGAAAACGGAAGCCAAATGGGAATTCGTTGCCGCAAAATGTGGCCGATTGGGGAAGAGAAGTATGTAACCTCTCAAGAAAGTTTTCCAAATGCACAAGCGCGGAACTCCAAGATCTCCTTCAACAGCCGAGTGGTACATTATTTGAAACCAGGATACAGCGTTGGGAGCATAATGATAACGGTGCTGCTAATAATAATACCAGCAGCAGCAGCAGCATTAAAAAAGCCCTTGTTATGTGCCAGGCACTGTTCTAAGCGCTTTACGTATGTTTTATTTCACTCGATTCTAACAACGACCCCGCCACTGTGCTTATGAGTATCCTCGCGTTTTCACAGATGGAGAACTGGACGTGAAGAGAGGCTAAGTAACTTGCCTGAGGATAGCTAGCAAATGACACTGCCAGGATTTGAACCCAGGCAGGCTGGCTCCAGCGTTTATATTCCAAGCCACTGTACCCTTTTACCTCTTTTAAGACAGACGGAGAGGAACGTGGGACAAAACCCCTGGGGATGAGGAGAAGGCCAGGGGAAAGAGCTGGGCCGAAGGTTATTAAGTGGAAGGTTCCTGGAAATCGTCCCCTTCTGAAGTAATGGTGGGTGTGGCCCTGGTCCACGGCCTCTGACTGGAGGTCACATTGCCTTTTGTTAGAAAGGAAAATTATCTTGTACTTTATGTGAAAAGGTGATTAGTCTCTAAAGACAAGAACCCCTCATTAGAATTCCTACTGCACACAGTCAGCTCAGAGGGAAATCCTGAGTCCTACCTGATGGGAGACCCTCTGACATTTTGTCCTACCCCCGTTTCTCAGACCTGAGTCAACTCTTCCAAGAAAATGACTCCGACCAGAAATATCAACTTCAGCCACTTATAATTCAAGTGAAAACATAAGTCTAGAATTTATAGAATCCCCAGAATACATGGAGGTCCATGAACCCCAGTGCAAGAAACAAAACTTTCGGAGCCCCTATACTATATGCAAGGATGGGAAGCAGGGGGAGTACAGAGATGAGGCAAAGGCGGTGTTGGCCCTCAGAACCCTTACGGTCTAAAGGAGATCAGCTTACGTACAAACATGACCGTAGCATGAGGAAGAAAGGGAAAATGGCACGAGAGCCGCAGAACCAAATCGCTGTAGAACCGGGCAAAGACTGAGATTGAAATGGCACCTCGT
Source organism: Panthera pardus (assembly GCF_024362965.1). Taxonomy (NCBI): domain Eukaryota; kingdom Metazoa; phylum Chordata; class Mammalia; order Carnivora; family Felidae; genus Panthera; species Panthera pardus. The sequence goes on from NW_026527002.1 coordinate 19,611,316, forward strand.
CTGGTCTTGGTAAACAGTGGGGAGAAGAGGGCAAAGCACAGGCAAAGCAGAGAGGTGAAAACCAGAGCAAATGGAGAAAATGCATTCTCTGGACACGGGGTCAAAGAGAAATGCAGGATGGAGCTGGAAAGAGGGATTTTGTCCAGATTTTGTCCAGTCAGGGTGGCCTTGAATGGCAAGCTACCAAATGAAACTTGGTTGTGCAGGTGAGGGGGACGGTCCGTCCACAATTGTTGGAAGAGGGTGATGTGACCAGAGCCAGTCTTCGGGAAGGTGGCACCAGGAGTGGAAAGAGCCTGGAGCCTGGCTAGGAGAGCTGGCAGAAGCCTGTAAGCGTTCTGTAATCAAGGGTGGGGCAGGTTCGAGAGCCATTTTCCACCTAGAACCTGCAGGTGGTGGCAACTACTTAGCGAGGGGACCAAAGGAGCGGGTGAAATCAGGGCAGACTCTGGGGTGCCAAGCCTGGTTGACCAGGAAGGTGATTATGACACTCAGAGAATAAAAGGAATCTGAAGAAAGAAGTAATTTCCTAAGGGAAAAGGATTAATTCCATTCTGGACGATTGTATTAGGTGCGAGTGAAACATTCAGGTGGAGGTATCCTACAGGTGGCTGTGGACCAAAGATGAAAGCAAACTAGCTATCCCATAAAGACACAGAAATGATGTACTCTGGACAAGTTTACAGATTCAGAAATGCGTGCTTGAAGAGCACTATCAATAAAGTGCCTGATCCTGGGATCCGTTTTCATCTTCTCAAGCCAGTCTTCCAGAAGCTGTCTTCCTTCGTGGATGTAAGTGGAGGTGTCTGGGAGACCCTGCTTAATGAACCTAGAAAGTGGCTTTGACATGGAAGGCATCTGGCTAGCCATCGTTTCCCCCTAAAACGAAAGATTGCAGCCTCGTAAAAATCAGTAAAAGTAAAACTTGTATGCATGTGTGTGTTACATATGTATGTACATACAGGTGTAAGTGTGCATGTGTGCAACACACGTGTGCACATATACACACCTATACATACACATATAAAAATCTCTCTACTCCTTCCTACTTAAGGGGAAGGCTATCTACGTCTGCAAGCTAATAGGGCGACCAAACATCTAGGTTACCCAAAAAAGTGCTTGTCTATACCCGTGTCCCTTGCGAAATTACAACTATTGGAAATAGTACCGTCCTCCTCTTGCAGACTGATTGAGTACTTCAGTTTTTAGGGTTGGTTGGCTCGTAAAGAACCTTTTCAGAACAGTGCATGGAATATCACATTATAAGCTTCCTTACAAATGAAAATGTGTGTGTGTGTGTGTGTGTGTGTGTGTTTAAACCAAACCTAAAAAGCTGAGAGCAGCTGCTGAGAAATAGTATTTACTTAAGAATCATACATGTAAACATGAGGATAACTTAACTACAGAACATAGTTTAGCTTTTTGTGTAGCTGCGGAATTACGGTTATGTTGCTGTTGTATTAGAATAATTTTTAAACATCATCTTGAAATAGAAATGTGTATTTTAAGTACTAATGCGAAGTTAATGAAAAACACTTTTTAAATGTATGCAGTTTGTTTATTTTCTCTGTAAGAATCATAAATGTTAACAAATTATGGGGCGCCTGGGTGGCTCAGTTGGTTAAGTGTCTGACTTCAGCTCAGGTCATGATCTCGCGGTTCGTGAGGTCGAGCCCCACATTGGGCCCTGTGCTGACAGCTCAGAGCCTGGAGCCTGATTCAGATTCTGTGTGTGTGTCTCTCTCTCTGACCCTACCCCATGCTCTCTCTCTTTCTCTCTCAAAAATAAACATTAAAAAAAAAATTACCTACAATTAAAGTGATTAATTATTTATCAGCAAGGCGATTTGGTCAGACATTATACACAAACTTTGGTATATTCCAGATCGCTTTATTGCACTTGTGAAGCTGTCTTGTCTAACCTGAATTTACATTCCATGGTGATAACATGGTAAATGTAATGTGATTAAAGTCAGTGAACATATGAGAGAAAGAAAGAAAGAAAGAAAGAAAGAAAGAAAGAAAGAAAGAAAGGGAAAGAAATAAAAAGAAAGAAAGAAAGAAAGAAAGAAAGAAAGAAAGAAAGAAAGAAAAAGAAAGACAAAGAAGGAAAGAAAGAAAGAAAGAAAGAAAGAAAGAAAGAAAGAAAAAGAAAGAAGGAAGGAAGGAAGGAAGAAAAAGAGAAAGAAAGAAAGAAAGAAAGAAAGAAAGAAAGAAAGAAAAAGAAAAAGATAGTACCCTCTTTCTCAAAAATATGCTAACAATACATTTTTGGGACCCTTCTAATAGTTACAAGGTATTTGACTTCAAAATCTAACCCATTTTGTTCCCAAAACTCCAACCTGCCTTTCTCTCCCCTTTGCCCCTCTCCTATCATCATCTGTGGCAGAGGACCAAATTCAAAGTTTTTCTCTGAAAGGATCAATAAGTCTTGTTGCACAGTGGCCTTTCTTGGATGTGTGACATGCCAGAGTTACAAATATGAAGCCCCTCCAGTGCCCTCTTCGATGAGCAGTGGTGTGCATGTTTGTGGCCCATGTACTTCTGTTGCACTATAATTCTATGAAAATTAGCCATCTGTGTAGTAACTCTATGTTATCAGGATTTTTAATTATCAGTAATAGACCTATGCATTCATGAAATACACATAATGTAAACACCGATGCTGTAAAATGTGTGTGACATAAAAACCCTTACCATGTGCCATAGAAATGGAGTTTACCATGGTTCCTCGATTTGGAAAATTTGGATATGTGAAAACAAAGACAAGCTTTTCTATAGTGTTTTTACAACTCAAAGAGTGAATAGTTTTTACAATTCTCAAATAGTGAAATTAGGAAACTTATTTTATCACAAAGAGTGAACTTTCAGTCTTCCAGTATTTGCCCAGAGGTAGCATTCCAGATTTCTATTGGCTACTTCTCTGTCACATCAACTTAACAAAAGGGTAATTCTGCTATTATCCCAGCACAGCCACAAGAAATAGATGTACCCGCAGTATCGTGATCATTATGGTAATTTTATTGAACGATAATCCATGTACTTGGGTGCAAGGTTTATTTATTTGAAAGGAAAATGCTTATGTGTGTCACTTGGCCAAAGAATCAAGAGTATTACACTATTGTTGTTTTGACATCCACTGTTACCTAGGTTAACTTTTGTTTTACTGCCTCTTTTTCAAGTCATAATTTCATACTTATGCATTTATGCATTTATTTGTGATTAATCATTTCATATGAGAAAATAATCCTGTTTTTTCCCATTGCAGCCTTTTTTGGAAAATACCTCAATGAATATAATGGCAGCTACATCCCTCCTGGGTGGCGAGAATGGCTTGGATTAATCAAGAATTCTCGTTTCTATAATTACACTGTTTGTCGCAATGGCATCAAAGAAAAGCATGGATTTGATTATGCAAAGGTAATTTTCAGGCACTTTCACACTGCATCAATTTACTTTATGTGTAATGGGGAAAAGCCATTTTCAGTGAGTTAAGTTATACATGAGATTAGCTTTCTATGTTCTCACAATGTTAGAATGAGAAATTTTAAGGTAATTTTAAACTCCAGGCAAGAAAAAGATTTTCAAGGAACACTGACTTTGACTAGTGATTTTTTTCCCTCATTAGGATGAAAGGCAATCAGCCTCTGATGAAAGTTATCATCAAGAAAATCATAGATCTCTCCACTCTGTCTTGTGATAATTTTTGATTTCTCTGCGCTCCAGAGGATTGGTCCACATAATCAAATGTTCATCTTGTACCATTTTGCTTTTCATTGGGGTAAAAGTATATTTCGTCCATGGCTTCACGTTTAGATGTAAGAGTAAGAGCAGACAAGTGCAATAATCGAAGGTCAAGAAACCACGGTCCTTTCTCTTACTCCTGTGGGAGCAAGCTTTGATACATGGCAAGGACACACCTGCCCCATGGCGACTCGAGTCCATGAAAGTCTCTGAGGCTATCAGTCCTAGGATTTCCAAACCAGTTCATAGACACTGAAATCGACATGTCCCTTGGCTCTCTGATAAATAGATCCTAGATTAGACTTTTTTAAATTCACAAACGTTTTGTGATTGCCAACTTAAAACAAAACAATTTTCAGAGGACAAGAGTGAAGGGGGAAATATCTTTGAATTTAGCCTGCTAGTTAGCCTAAAATATGCTCTTCCCTTATAGCCATGCCCATCTCTTCCTCGCTTATCTAAAAGAAGCTGACAGTCTGCTCTATCCAGCATAGATCGCTGTGAAAGAGCCATTGGTAGAAGTCAGAAAGAGGGAACTTGATTTAATTTTGGCACAGTGCTGCCTTTATGCTTGGCCCGATTTGAGCCCAAGGAACTTGGTTGGAGATGAGGTGTAAGCCTCGCTCTTTGGTATCCCTCAGAAAACAATGAATGCAAATGAAATTCACAAACATTGCTAATAGGATTCCAGACTCATCAAAGTCGAGAGCTGGCAGGGACCTTGGAGGCAGATTTGAGCAATGTCCTACAAAGTGCACTAATTGTCACTGCTATCATTTTTTATCTGTGGGGATGCTTTCATGCTCCTTGTTCAAGCTATTAACCTTTCTTTCCCTGTTGTCCTAAGGAGAGCAAAGTAATCAAGATTCCCTCCAAAGACTAAATTAGCGTAACTTGCCCATTATCACAGCTGATTAAGTGTCAAAGACAACTGTGTCCAAAAAGAATATATGGCGCTTTTTTTAGTGAGAAAAGGAATGAATCAGACACTCCCATGGAGGAAGGTGATAGCCTGTGGACTTGTCCTAACAATGACATGTGACACAGATTTCCTCCCTTGGGCACTGCTTTGGCAGCTGTTCTGGTCCTTGAATCTACATGTGATTAGTCATGCCTGGAAGCCTCCACCATGGTGAACGTTGTCTGGGCACTTTCTGAATAAAGTTTGTACTGGAACTCCAGGCCAATGATACCCACTTGGAGGAAGCAGGTGGTTTAATTTAAAATTTTCATCATTCCTCTTCATTCCATTTCTTCCTTCTCCCTTACAGAGTTGCATCAGTCCCTCAGACTGTGGCTTAAGTCATTTTATTAAGAAGTCAGGCCCAAATGCCAGCAGCTGTATCATTTTAGTTGTGCAATTAACAGTATAATCTGCAGGAAATCAAATGCTCCCCATATTTAGTGTTTCAAGTAAATTAATTGATAAAATATTGCAGCTTTTCCCTGTGTACCCAGATTTTGGCTATGGCTTTCATTAGCAATTAATTACTGTGTAATTCCCACAGGTGAAATTTTAATTTAAAGAAAAGACCTTTGCTTTTGTTTGTGCATGTGGCTGTGTGTGTGTGTGTGTGTGTGTGTGTGTTCTGCAACTGTGAATTTGTAGTGGGCGTGGGTGTTTCCTGCCCTTGAAGTAATTAAATTTTTTGTCAACGAATTACATCAATGAAACCTGAGAATGAAATATGTATCCGGTGTTTCATGTTCTCTAGCATTTGGATTGCCAGATCTGATCATTATCTTGGACAAACAGAACTTGACTTTTTTTCTTTCTTAATTGCTAAGTTGTGCTTTACTTAAAATAAAATTTTTGCGTGTTACCAACCTAGCAGCCCTAGCAAGTAACTGGCAACCGATTTTCTCTGTTAGGGAAGATGTTTTGCTGCTTTGGGAGTCATTTTCCTTCCTGCTTTAGACCTTATCTCTTCGTTCAGGGAGATGCTTCTGAAGAAAGCAGTATTCAAATGTGATCTGATGAATGTCACCTTTTGTAATTTTTGTTTTGTGTCAAATGTATGTTTCAGGACTACTTCACAGACTTAATCACTAACGAGAGCATTAATTACTTCAAAATGTCTAAGAGAATGTATCCCCATAGGCCCATTATGATGGTGATCAGCCACGCTGCGCCCCACGGCCCCGAGGACTCGGCCCCACAGTTTTCAAAACTGTACCCCAACGCTTCCCAACACATGTGAGTAATAACATCCGTTCTGGGACCTGCTGAACACAGGCTTTTCCTTTGCTCTCCACCTCCCACCTCTCCCTCACCCCATTTCCTTCCACACCGTGTCTCCAGAGGCCGGAATACCAGCTTCTGATATGAGACCATGGCGCAGGCTGGCCACAGGGCCTTCTCTAGTGGTGTTGTTAGGAATCATATTTCCAACATGTATAAGTAGCCAAATAGAAAGGAAGAGAAGCACATAGGCTTACTGGGGGAAATTTTTATCAAGTGTTCCCTTCAGTTGTCTTAAATACTATTCCTGAGCGTGACCTAATAATAAAAACAACGATCCAGTGGTATGCTTTTCATAGCAACAGCCTGGCGATCCCTGGTCTGGTTGTAGAAACGCGGGGTTATTTTCTAGGTGAATAGTGTCGTAGCTTTGCTACAGATGTGCAATTAGGATTGCTGCAGAAAGCTTGAATGGGCTTGCCCGAGAGGCCTTCTCAGGTCACGGCTTTAAAATACCTGATGTTTCTTTTTGAGAGGCAGGATCCTTGGTAAGGAGGGGCGGGGAGGCTCGGGGAGGGGGCTGATGGTGTGGGGGGCTGAGGCAGAGAGCATAGAGCTGCGTTATGCTGATAATTCTCACTAGCCCAAAGTGCAAAAGTCTAGATGCTTTGGCAGCAAAGAACATGAGTTTGTTTTGTACTCTGTTGACATGCTTCCTTCCCACCCAATGGCAATAACATGCAGGCTTCCCTACAGAGCAGTTGGCTCTGTGTCTGCTGAAGGATCGGCCATCAGACAGGTAGGGAACAGGGAACTGATATCTGTTTCTTTCATCACTAAACCTCCAAAATTGGCTCTTAATCTGTTTATGCTTAAATATCATCCGTTTTCATCCACACTGACTTCCCAGCCACAATCCCAGACAGAAAGAAAATAGATTAAATGTATTTATGAAAAGAGAAGCACTGAAGGCACCATCGTTGCTGGTCATTCCATATCCCTGAAGAACCTTTCCTGATTTCTTATTTCTTATAACGAATAAACTGATCACTTTTGGTCAGTGGTACTTAATGCGTCTTGATCACATCAAGTGATTTAGAAAGAAGGAAGGGGATCAGAACTGACAGAAGATAGGAACTAGCAGTAGATATAAAGCCAGGACGGATATCCTACCGAACATGCCCAGTGGGATAGGAGGAGGGAGGTGTTTTAGTGCAGACAATACTGTCAACAAATAAAGAAGTTTGCCCCAGCACCTGGGGAATGTGGTCTGGATGACTCACTGTGTTTGGGAAAGACCCCTGTGGTTGGATATATAAGTCTCTGAAGGTCTACCTACATATAACCTTGCGACTAAATTCATGAGTGAAGCCCACAAGTGGCAAGTGGCTGTCCATTACAGATCGCTTACAGATTCAGCAACCTGCTGGTTCAGAAGTCTCTACCAGGTTCTTCCGTGCCTCTTTCCTTTTCTTTTTTTAAGTGTTTATTTATTTATTTTGAGAGACCGAGAGAGAGCCCGTGCGCACCCACACGAGGGAGGGAGGGGCAGAGAGAGAGAGAGAGAGAAAGAGAGGGTCAGAGAGAATCCCAAGCAGGCTTCATGCCGTCAGCACAGAGCCTAACACAGGACCCAATCTCATGAACCGTGAGATCGTGACCTGAGCCGAAATCAAGAGTAGGAAGCGTAACCAACTGAGCCACCCAGGCGTCCCTCTCTTTTCTTTTGAATCAGAAATCAGTCTGTGTAGGTTCTGTTGTTGCCCTGGCAGATTCCCAGCCTATGGTGGCTTTCTCCAACTGTAAACATTACCGGTGTTTTCCCGAGTTTGAGGAGAAGGGATTGACAAAATGTGGTGTTTTATGGCTCCTTAGAAGTCATCCTGCCTTTGAAGCTTCCAGGCAAGGTCCTGGGCCTCCAGAAGAATCAGCCACAGGTCAAAAGGTTCTGACAGCTCAGTGGCATGCACAGACAATTGTGGGAAGAGAGGAATCTGCAGATTTCTTAGGGCCTTAGTGATAACTAAAAAGCAGCATCTCTGACTCCAGCAATTAAAAATTCTATTTGACTCCACAGATATTTACGAGTAGTGCTATATAGTACGGCAAGAATGTAGGCATGAGGAAGACATGAGTGCCAACATTGGGGAACCAATAATCAAAGACAGGGATTGGCACGCTGGGGTCAAATCCAGCTTGCCACCAGCTTTTGCTAATAAAATTTTATTGGAATACAGCCATGCCCATTGATTGATGTGTTATCTGTGGCTGCTTTCACAATTCAACAGCAGAGTAGTTGTGGCAGATACGCTATGGCCTGTGATGCCCAAAATATTTACTCTCTGATCCTTTACAGAATAAGTTTGTCCCCAACCCCTGCTCTAGGCAGGGGATGGGCAAGTGTCCAAACAGCCATATCACCGGTAGGAACAGAAGTGGTGAGTACTAGGGAAGGCATCCAAGGAGCTACGGAAGTTTGGGGGAAGACCCATTCACATCTTTTAGGGGAATAAGGAAAAGTCGTGGAGAAGCAGACATTCAGAATGGGCCTCAAAGAATGGGCAAAATTTCTGCAGCTGATCCTGTAGTTTGGGTAGATGACCTCAGGAAGACAATGTGGCACGGACAGGTGGTCGCCATGTGAAGTAAGGCGACCTAAGATGTGACCTAAGAGAATGGAGTGCAAGGAAAGCAATAAGGGTTAGAGCTAGAAAGGGAAACTAGCAGAATTTTGAGGGCTTGAATGGATTTGTATGTAAGCATAAGCAGAGAGTCACTGGAGGTCACTTGGGAGGGTAGTAACTTGGTCGTTTTCACATGTAAATTGTTTCAGTTATTTCTTTTTGTTCAAATGGACCACGAGTGTGCCTTACTTGTGATTCTATAAAGCAAAATCTACACACGACAGAGCGAAAAATATTTAGGCCTTTGAGACAAACAAGCCTGGGTTCCTTTTTCATCGGTCCTCCCTAAGCAATTTTTTTAACCTCTAGGCACCTCCATTGTCTCATCTGTAAAATGAGGATAATACTAGCATGTTGACATGATGTCATGAACAAAAATTAAGAGAGGAAGCGTAGCTAAAGTCCCCACAGAGGGCCCGGGACACAGATGCTACTTCAGAGATGCTAATTCTTAGTGTTCCTTTCTATCAAGATGAACCACATAAAGCCACTCTTTCTTGATTCCATCTTTCTTGACCTACAAAAATCTCAATTTCATTAGGCTCAACCCGTGTTTAGGGGAAGCAACTGAAGAATTGACAAGTTGATACATGTCCGTTGTGATGTGACAAATCTCCTGACAGGCTAAGCCTCACACTGTGATGAGCCTTTCACACCTGGCCATTCCAAAAATACAGACAGGCTAAGCACCAATCTGGGCCGTGTTATCTTTTCCAGGTGCAAAGTGTGCTCAAGGAGCAAGGGCCAGTTAGGAGAACACCCTTCACCATAGAAAATGAAAATCCATGTGGTTGATTAAGTGATTCAGCTTCTCTTTGCTGCTAAGCCTTGGGCTTCGGTGCACCTAGGATGGAGAGATCTGTTGTGTCTCCTGTGGGTCTTAGGAGCCTCAAGACCCTGGCATCTTAGTGGTAAAGGTTTCCCCTAACTGATGCTCACTCGAGGAAGGGGCTGGGGTGAGTCGGTGTGTGGCTCTTGTCCCTGAGCGACTGCCCGCGTTCACGGTTCAGTCTGTAGACACGAAGAGTGAGACAAATGAAGACAGGCTGCTAACTGTGGTGCATGGGGCTCCTGAATGGCCGGTTTCCTTAGCGAAAACACGAGCCACACATTCAAGCAAAGGGATGTAAGCAGTTAAGTACTTTGCAGAAATGTTTGGCAAGGCCCTGAAAACACTGAGAAGCTGTAGACGCTCCCTTTTTGAGAGAAGCAGGTAACACGAACACGCTCCTTTAGGTCACCTTCCTTGGTGGTCATGCATCATCCAGATGCCTTTCACGTGGCCCAGCGTTGTAGTTATCTGACCCTCGCAGACCGGAGTGAATGCATTGTGTTTCCACGGTGTTTTCCATTCCCAACAAAGGAAGGAAGCCAGGCCAATACTGGCTTATTGGCTTTACACACTGAGGCTAGAGACTATGCCCACTGACTAAGAATGTGGACAGATATCGACCACGCGTGACATGGGGCAGTGTTTAATCAGAAGCAGCTTGGCTGTTCACGGCCTCGGTGATATCTGAGGGAGCCTCCATCAAAACATCACACATGATAATCCTTATCCTAAAGCCCTTCACTATGGGGAAGACCCTTCTGTGCTTTTCAGTAAATCATCCCCCCAGTAGCCTCATACTAATTCTGTACCCTCACTCTCGCTTTGACATAGCTTTTCTCTCCTGGCCTCCGTGATGTGATAACATGAATCAGTGACAGGAAAGGAGATTCCATTTACCTACCTGATGAGTCTGTGGGAAGCCAAGAGACTCCTTTGTCACCTTCCTACCAACCCTGTCCCTATCGACTTCAATTTTTTTTTGTTCTAGGTCAACACTTCTTTCTCCCCCTCCCCGGAAATGTGTGTAATTGTGCATGTGTGTGTGTGAACACACACATGCGTGCACACACACACACATGAATTCAAGAGAAATCTAAAATCTTGGTAGAACAATCCAGGTGCACTAACTTGCAAGGATCATTCTGAAACTGTGGTTTGGGGATGACATAGTATGTTAAAGGGACAACTAACTACCTCTGTGTAAGCTTCAGAACAAAGTTTCTGAAACACCTTTATTATCTGAAGTTGGAAAAAAGGGTTTTTACTTAAAAGAGTTTGCACATTCTTACTTCACTTCTTCCACAAATCCATAAAAGAGAAAGAAAGTGCTTTTGGAAAGGAGAGAATTGTGTTTATTTTTATTTTTTTAACGTTTACTTATTTATCTTGAGACAGAGAGAAAGAGAGAGTGCGAGCAAGGGAGGGGCAAAGAGAAGGGGACAGAGGACCCGAAGCAGGCTCCAGGTTCTCAGCACAGAGTCCCATGCGGGGCTCGATCCCACGAAGCACGAGATCATGACCTGAGCTGAAATCAAGAGTCAGATGCCTAAGCGACTGAGCGACCCAGGTGCCCCGGAGATGAGGGAATTTTAAATTCTCCATAAAATCTTTAATTTGGGCAGAACCAATTTCTCCTTTCCTATGTCCCCACTTTGTTCTTCTCTCCATCATTGAGTACATATCCCATTGCACTGGCTATTTACCAGACCCTTGAAGGCAAATTGCACACCCCCAGGGGGCAGCATTCACACAAGACAATGGTGCCCTGGGGTGATGCAAGACAGCTCTTTCCTGAAGGCGGTCACACTTTGCACCTCTCCCTCCTGGGCCTGGGGCACATGGCTCCTGCCGCCTTCCCTGCCGTGATACATTTTTCTGTAGTAAATGAATAAGCGTGTTGACCCCACCACCTACGTGACATTAGAACACTTTTAATAGTATAAAAATATTGAGGCAATCAGTTTTATGAATTAAAGGACACTTAGAGATCATCTAATGCCATGAATTTTTAGATTAGAAACTGGAGGCCCAAATTCTATTTAAAAAAATAAAAGACCCAGGTCAAATGGCTTTACCCAGGTCACATAAGAGGTAGGAAAGGACAAAGCTGGAGCCAAAACTCCATTCTCTTGGCCCCAGGTGATCTTTCTGCTGCACCAGTCTTGCTCAGTATGACTCACAGTCACGGTTAATATTAGAAATGGTTCCTGTGTGTGTGTTTGCACAATTCTATCGGAGTTTGCAGTACCTTAGAAGACTTTATAAAATTAGTCTCCTGATATACCTATAATCAAGATCATTTGATATTATTCTGCATGTATTCAAATGTTACCCACCTAAAGACATTTGAACTCAGGTGGGGAATATCTCCACAAAGTCAATTAAATAAGTTCAATTTGAGTGAAAGCTGAGACGGTGCAACTTGGGAGATTAAGTATAGAATTTCCAATTTAATGCTTTGAGTGTGTGTCTTAAATCTGTATAACTGGCTTATTCTGGGAATTGAAACTTATTTCGTTTCTTAGAGAATGATGGTCCTGCTACCAAGACCCTTTACGAGTTAGATCATTAGAGTTTTTGTTGTTGTCCAAGACTAAATAACAAATGAAGAAAACACATGTTCAAATATAAAACACTAGAAAGGTATTTCTTTTCACTGGGTGACAGCAAAGGCCATCAGCAGTAAAAATGAACTGCTAAATTCTGTGTAATCCCCTGAATATGGATTTAATATACAACACGTGTGTTTCTTGAACCTATTTCTTTTCTGGGAAGAATTCTTCTCCCCAAATACCCACCCATCAAACAGAAAGGTGACATTATTGATTTTCAGAATTCTTATTCTTGTTATGCCAATAAGCAACACAAGAAAGAAAATCAAAGCCCAAAGAGAATTAGCATTGATGGAAAAGGTCGAACTTACAAATGTGTGGTCTAAAGGATCTGTGATCTAGTGCGAAGCAATAAATCCAAACAAATAATGACTGCAGAAAACCAGTGTGCAGAGAAGCCTTACTGGGGAACGTTAACATTTTAAATATAGGAATAGTCTGTTGAGGGCTACAGGCATGTTTTGTGCCTGGAACGCACACTTACAGGTAAAATCCTTCTCTGAATAGACAACAAGAAGTCTTACCAGATCAAGCATATGGATTTTTTTTTAAGAAAGCAACAGAAACTTGGGGCGCCTGGGTGGCTCAGTCGGTTAAGCGTCCAACTTCAGCTCAGGTCGCAATCTCACAGTTTGTGAGTTCAAGCCCCGCATCGGGCCCTGTGCTGACAGCTCAGAGCCTGGAGCCTGCTTGGGATTCTGTGTCTTCCTCTCTCTCTCTCTGCCCCTCCCCCACTCAAGCTCTGTCTCTCTCTCTCTCTCTCTCTCTCGCTCAAAAATAAATAACATTTTAAAATATATTTAAAATATTAAATAAAAATATTAAATAAAAAAAAAAAGAAAGCAACAGAAACTCAGAAACGCAATCTGTTCATTTGTCCTCTCACTTTTAAAGCAGACAGCTAGTGTTACCTACGCTTTTTGCTGCTACACCCAGTTTGCTTCAGAGGGTCAGACTTTGTCTTGTATTGTCAGCAGGTGTGGACACAGAGCAGCTGGTAGGACGCACTTGAACGGGAACCAGAAACGGCTAATGTTTTAAATCAAGACGAATGTTAAGGATCTTAGGACTTAATTTTGAGAGAAAGAAATATATGTGCCAGATGTTTTAATGACTGGGATTTTGAGGAACTTCTTGGGGACTGTGATGCAGGACTCTGGTCATTAGGATATCATGGAAGAAGTTCCAGCCCCAGCCCATTCTTTCTGAGTCACTTCTGTACACTTCACTTTCTCATTTGTAAAATGGGAATGAGATGTCCTCCTACCCTCCAGGGTTGCCACAACAACCAAAAGAGCTATTAAATGATCTTTCCTAGATACCTGTATAAGATCTTTCCCAGCTACCGGTGAGTATGGGTATGATGTGGTCCCAGGATTTGTTCTCTGGAGTCACTGAAGTCTCTTCGAATCCTCACCAAATACTGTAGCTGGTATTCCCATTACATAGATGAAGAAACAGAGGCTTAGAGAAAAAAAAAAAAAAAAGTTGCCCACGATCACACACCAGTAAGTAACAGGGCTGGGATGAGATTTTGGGTCTGATCCCAAAACATTCTGGAGCAATTGATTATGGGATTTTACTCTTTTCCCTAAAACAGTTACCTGCTTCTTTCAGTGGTTTCTGTTCCAGCTGACAGCTCCAAGTCCTGTTTGAATAATTGTGAGTCAGTTCTTTGGGAAGCAAGCCTTAATTATCACTGGGGGACAGAAGGCTGCATCTTCCAGGAATCTGGCAGACCCCGGCAGGAGGCAACCACAGGTCTTTGGCAAAAGATCACTTTTCAACAACATTGTCAATTGCAGCGACCCGCGAACTTACACCTGCAGGTCCCCGAACAGCTGCCGTTCTGTGGGAAGCAGTGGCAGTCTGTCTTCCTTTAAAAGGCAAATGTGTACCCCCCCTTGCCCCCTGCTGAGATCTCACCTGGGATTTCATCCCCAGAGCTGGGGGTCAGCTCCCCACTGCGAGAAATTAAGGGGGGTGGGGAATAAAGGCAACGGTTGGGGGTGGGGAAGGACAGCTCTGACAACAGACCTGAACTCTCCTTTTAATATAAGCCAGATTTAACATATGTCATTCTGTAAATCTGGGAGTCCAATTTGAGGCTTGTAATTTGCTGTGACCTTTCCCGTTCCTCCAAGTAGATGGAATTGTGCCAAGCACATCAAGGTAACCGGTAGAAGATATAATTTGCCCGCTGTGAGCCTTCGTTCTGGTTCCCTATTGTAGTTTTTATTTGTGTTGAGGTTTTGTGGTTTTAAAAAAGTCAACTCGATTTATTTTAAAATTAAGGCAAACCAACATCAAAGGCAGTAAGAGGAAGATGTTTAGGTATTACAAAGAAGCCTGTGTAATCTTTTATAGCCGTATTCTTTTTCAGGGCACGTATCAGTAAATGGTTAGGGGACCTTTCATGACCCACTTGCTATATTTCTCTGACCTCGAGCTACCCCCACGGGTGAAAATCCTTTTCCTATGGGGTTTAGAAGCCTCCCCTCTCCTCCTCCTCAGCCTCTCAATCTAATCCTGTTTGTACCACAACATGCCGCGTGAAGAATAAGAAACAGGGCTTACATTCCTTCCTACTGCACAAGCTCCTGAGATGCAACAGGCTGATCCTGCCTGTGTTCACTTTTAGATATGAGGAACCCTTTCAGGCCAAAAAAAAATGGGACCAAGTGGTTCATGAGTCATTTACTGGGGAAGCAGAAGAAAGCTTATATGGAAAGTTTCTCTTAAAAAGAATGGCGGGCGATACCTGAAGAGCTTGCCTGGTTTTTAATGCGACAGGATTTTCTCAACCCAGACACTTATATAGAATGTATTTATTTATTGGTTTATGTAGGAAACTCATGTGCCTCTGTACTAGGCACTTTTAAGTGATATAGAGATAGATAGATAGATAGATAGATTTATTTCTCAAAAGAGCTTTTGAGGAAAGGTACTATTATCTCCATTTACAGATGAGCAAATTGAACCACACCTGCTTTTTCTACTCTGCAAATCTGTCCCTTTAAAAAAGGAGTTGACTTACACTAACTACTGAGCACAATTTATACAATTTTAGGTACAGTGCCTTCTGTGTTCAGTGTTATATTGGTATTTGTGCTGTCGTAGTTCTGCTAGTTAACCAGCATCCATACTGATCATCAGGGTAATTTTTTGTGCCAAGAAGGTCTGTGGTACCAAAACGATGTTTTCAACTATCGAAAGAGAAGTTCTGTAAATCCACCAGCAGAAGAAAATGTATAATAACAGGCAGCATTTATATAGCTCAGTATACAAGTATGTATCCCAGAAACTCCAGGTTTACCCCAAGGGAAATTGATATCACAACAAACCAGAAGGGTACATGTCAATATCCCTGAATTCACCTGGCTTGCAGCGACTGTTTCTCTGGCTTTATAATGTAAATGATGGCAGAGGGTCATCTTCATTTGTCATCATCCACAATTTTTCACTGAGAGGATCCTCCCCTCAGTGGACAGTGGCTACCAGCTTTCTCAACCAACATAGATGGTTACTTGTTCTGTGAGACCAGTTACTTGTAAAGTTGGGGTTCATAGAAAAGCAGTCTCAGATATAGGAAGCACCCCGCACTTCATTTTTTCTTTCATTTTGTTAGAGTAAATGGGCTCTGGAATGGAGTCCGGGATCTACCACCTGATGACTTTGTTAATCTGAGGAAATTGTTTAACTTTGCTAGGCCTCAGTTTTCTCAACTGTAAAATAGGAATGATAAACCTACTTCTTTCTTTTTTTTTTTAATTTTTTTTTCGTGTTTATTTTTGAGACAGAGGGAGACAGAGCGCGAGTGGGGGAGGGGCTGAGAGCGAGGGAGACACAGAAACCAAAGCAGGTTCCAGGCTCTGAGCTGTCAGCATAGAGCCCGATGCGGGGCTCGAACCCACGAACCGTGAGATCATGCCCTGAGGCCGAAGTCGGACGCTTAACCGACTGAGCCACCCAGGCGCCCCAGATAAACCTATTTCTAAGAACAACAGAGATAATTGAATCAGTTAAGGTGTACAAAACAACTCAAAACCCAACACATGGTAAATACTAAGTTTTTAATATTAAACAACTTTTGCATGCTTAATAACATCTAAGGAGAAAGTTCAAGTACATTGTAGTCTGGCAGAGGTAAAATATACACGAGTAATTCTCAATGGGAGAATTACTCTAGTATAGATATGTACTTTGGGAATATGAGGTGGCAGCATCTAATGGTCAAGAGATTTGGGTTAGATGATGTCAAAAGGAAGGGGACATTTTGTGGGTCCCCAATGGAATGTGTGGGACACCACTTGGGTGTCTGCAATAAATTAAATAGAAGCTTGAACCAAGATGTTTGAAAGTAATAGGACCCACCACCCTGTAGTTAAGAAAAATTGGGCTCTGCACCGATATTGATTTGTCTATTAAAAGAATAGCTTTATTGATCAGCATGTATATTGCGGGCATAGAATTGGTTATAATTCCAGCAAATCCAATTAAATTAATAGTATCTATATATAACCTATGTATCCTATATATAGGAAGGGGAAAAAATCATAGAGACTAGATATATAAGTAATCAATAAAACAGCCCAGTAAACTCAAGAGAAAAGATATATTGAAATTATGATTATTATTACACATATTTGTGACTATATCTAATAGCCCAATTAGCAATGAAAGTTTACAACTTAATATCACCATGAAAACTTTCCCTTCTGTATTACTGAGTTTTATCTGTAGATATTACAATACCATGATCATCTTGATGTGTTTTTACACATTTTATTCGATGAATCCAAATGAACTTACACTAATTACTTTTTTAGCTACCGCTCTTGGTTTTATAAGGTTGAATGCACATGCCTTTAGAGGATGTGTGCTGTTTGGGGTGGTGAAGATTTTAGTTTTTCCTATAAACATAGAAGGTACATGGGAGAAAAAAAATACTTTAGCAATGTGTAAATGACCTTTCCGAAATGATTGTTTTACAACCTTTAACTTGAAATATTTCTCCAAATGACTAAAAATATGTATAGTAAGAATTCTCTCTGGATATTTTCAGAACCCCTAGTTACAACTATGCACCAAATATGGATAAGCACTGGATTATGCAGTACACGGGGCCCATGCTGCCCATCCACATGGAATTTACAAACGTTCTACATCGCAAAAGGCTTCAGACTTTGATGTCCGTAGATGATTCTGTGGAAAGGGTAAGCATACCAATTTACCTCAGTGACAGATTTTGGTCCAGCTGCCTTTGTGCGGACCCATTCTTGCCAATTCTGTTTTTGTTTCATTGTTGTTTTTGAGAGAGAGAGAGAGTATGCATAAGTGTTCAGTGATTTTATCTACCCTCTCTTATCTTGACCCCTTCTGTTAACTCTCCAGGCCACACTGCCTTTGGAGCCAGTGGCAAAGACGAGACAAAAATCAAAACACCATAAATCAAGGGCTACACTCACAAATACCCTCAAGAATTAAGCAAATAATGTAAATACCTAAAGCTGGTCTCGTATGAAACAATAGGGAATGGTGGGGATTATAATGAACTTTAAGTGTCCCCATCTATAACAGGAAGCAACCACCCAGCTCCAGCTAATTTTCGCCATGTAGAAAGGTAGATCCCGTATCATGAGGTCTTCTGACTTTTTTTAAGGAAACCAGAAATGCAAACATTTTATGTGAAATTTCCTGAATTTTAAAAAATTAACAGAAGCCGAATAAAACTTGTCTACAGGCTGGATCTAGTTGGATCAGGCCCAGAAGCAGGCTGTTTTTAACCCTTGATAGCCATATAAGAGTGACGAAAAAAATCAACAATGGATTTTTCAACGTAAAACTGATGTGAGGTGGTAGAGGCTGTTTTGTGGAGGGTTTCTTTTGAAAAACAGGTGCACAAAATCTTTAGGAAGAATGTGCCAGATTCAAAAAGTTACATGTCAACTCTATCATTGGACTTCTTCCCTCCAGAATTGTAAGCAACTTGAAAATGTAGGTAGTGATCGTGTTTCTTGGTCTTGTTAAAAGAACTCTTGCCTTTAAAAATTAATGGGGAAAAAATTGAGGAGAAATCATGGCAACACTATCGTCATCTTGCACATCTCGTCTCTGTTGTATTTCAGTTGTATAATATGCTTGTGGAAACGGGGGAGCTGGAGAACACTTACATCATTTACACGGCTGACCACGGTTACCATATTGGGCAGTTTGGACTGGTCAAGGGGAAGTCCATGCCATATGACTTTGATATCCGTGTGCCTTTCTTTATTCGCGGTCCGAGCGTAGAGCCAGGATCAATGTACGTATTTCTCTGCTTGCAACGTTCAGCTGAGCTGTCGTGGCTCGTGTATATCTGAGCGAATTCGGTCGCCAATCTCAGTGTCTGGTTTCTTTTCATCCAAAACAGAAAAGGGTGTGTGTAGGTTCGTAATTCAGAAAATGAAAACCTTTTTCCCCCTACAACGTGTTAAATGAACTAAGAGAAAGGAAAATTAACTACCTTTAAAGAGAAAGGAAAATTAACTACCAATGTTTATTTCTGTCACATAGACCAGAATCCATGTCATATGGGCTGTGTACACAGACACAAAATGTGGTCTTTAGGGACACCACCTATACCTTCTTTGAATCAGAGATACACTGTCTTTAAAAAATAATAACAATAACCACTGCCTGCCTTTTTTTTTAAGTTTATTTATTTATTTTGAGAGAAACAGAGAGAATGTGAGTGGGCAGAGAGAGAGGGAGAGAGAGAATCCCAAGCAGGCTCCACGCTCTCAGCACAGAGCCTGAGTCAGGGCTTGATCTTACAAAACTGTGTGATTGGGGTGCCTGGGTGGCTAGTCAGTTAAGCGTCTGGTTCTTGGTTTCAGCTCAGGTCATGATTTCACAGTTTCGTGGGCTCGAGCCCCGAGCCAGGCTCTGTGCTGACAGCACGGAGCCTGCTTCGTATTCTCTCTGTCCCTCCCTCTCTCTGTCCCACCCCATTCACGCTGTCTTGTCTCTCTCAAAATAAATAAGTAAACTCAAATAGGGGTTGGGGGGGGGGGGTGTCCTCTGGGTGTCTCAGTCGGTTAAGCATCCAACTTTGGCTCAGGTCATGATCTTATTGTTCATGAGTTCAAGCCCTGTGTCGGGCTCTGTGCTGACAGCTCAGAGCCTGGAGCCTGCTTCAAATTCTGTCTCCCTCTCTCTCTGCCCCTCCCCTGCTCATACTCTGTCTCTGTCTCTCAAAAATAAATAAATTTTGAAAAAAAAAATTTTTTTAAACCAACTGTGAGATCATGACCTGAGTCGAAATCAAAAGTCAGTCACTTAACCAACTAAGCCACCCAGGTACCCCCAGCCCCTGACTTTTAGCATTTTTTTTCAATTATTAATAAAGAAAAATTTTTAAAGAATATAACGTTTTAAGAAACATGGTTTTCATTTAGAAGAAAAACATCTTCAAGGTGTGAGGTTCTATTTCTGCACCCCTCTACATCTCTATTTTCCCTTCTTAAAATGGGTTTTACACGTCCTGCTGGTCACATCAGAATGTTCTGTGTAAAATAAGATAATGTACATGAAACACTTACAGAAAGAATAAAAGAAAAGAATGCAAGTAGAATTCGAAATCTGGAATGGCCTTAAGGAGCATCTAGCCCGGACTCCTGATCTAACAAGGAGGAAACTTGGCAGATAGAATTAAGTGCCTCTCGCAGAGTTCCCGATTCTGCAGCGGCATTGGGGCCCAGAAACCAGATATCCTGAATCTCACCTGCGTGCCTCTTCTGCCGCCACATTGCACTACATCCTGGGAGAAGGGAGAAGGTGATGACAGCAGAAGGCTTTCTTTGAAGAATGTTATTATGTCTCTTCAGCTCATTCGAAACTTTGGGAATTGTCCGAACCAAGTTAAAAGGTTTTATGCGTGAAAGACCACGCTAGAGGGAGAGAAGACCAAAAACCAGTGCATCTCGGTGTGGAGAAAGTGGCCCTAAGTGCCACTGCCACAGGTGTTTGGTACGGGGCATAACCATCTGTCCCTTTGCAGAGTCCCACAGATCGTTCTCAACATCGACCTGGCCCCTACGATCCTGGACATCGCCGGGCTCGACACGCCTCCCGATGTGGATGGCAAGTCCGTCCTCAAACTTCTGGACCCGGAAAAGCCAGGTAACAGGTGCGTCAATTTGCTTTCCATCAGCCAGCCCCAAGCTCATGGGCGCCTAGAGCCAGCCAGCAGCTGTTAAGAAGTGGAGGCAAAATAAGGCTTTGCCTAGGAGAACCGCCCCGAGCTGAGAATTTCCCTGCTGTTTGTGAATAGCATATTGATAGAGATGCAGTCGTGGTCTGTGGGAAGTGAGAGGTGTTTCTTTAAATAAACTGTTAGTGCAGAATCGTTTGGAAAAACGTCCAGATGCCAACAGTAAATATTATTATTTTGCTTTCAGGTTTCGAACAAACAAGAAAGCCAGAATTTGGCGTGATACATTCCTCGTGGAAAGAGGGTAATTATTGGTTCCTGGGGTGCTTCTGGGAACCAGTCCTAGTGGGCAGCTCTCCCTGCTGGGTATTTTTTCGCCCTTATTCCGGTTTACTAAGCATGCAGATTTCGTAAGCCCAGTCACAAGATTGAATGGTTTGCTACTCATTCTCCACTGGCCAGCACCATCATGATTGTTGCATCAGACTGTAAAACATAAATTCTCACAAGATGGGACCAAAGCACTTATGGTTGCATTTCTCAGCCTTGGCTCCTAATCAGACCAGTCGATTGACTTTCTCAGCCCTCCTTCCCAAGTCCGCCTGGCCCTCACCTTTCTCTTTCCTTTCCTTAGGTGCCTCTCCTGGCTTTAAATATATGAGACTTTAATTTCCAGAGTCTCTTCTGGAATTCCCCTTTTGGTTCATGATCCCATTGTCTTGTTTTTTTCCATACCTACATTGAGAGAAAAGCATTTATATAACTGTACAGCTAAACATTTATGCCCAGAGTTTTGAAATTAACGCTTTGCAGAGAGAATGTTCTTCATTAGTGCCCGGCCTATAATCTTCACAAAGGACTCGGCAAATGCCGAACTCCCATGAGCCAGATTCTAACATCTATGTCATGCCATTTGAAGAATGTGTAGTTGTGTCACAGGGGAGAAAAGTAAAAAAGCCACATGATGCTAGGAAGATAATGCAGATCGTTTCTCACATTAGAAACTTTTTCTTTTCTGTCAAAGGAAATTTCTACGTAAGAAAGAAGAATCCAGCAAGAATATCCAACAGTCAAATCACTTGCCCAAATATGAGAGGGTCAAGGAATTGTGCCAGCAGGCCAGGTACCAGACAGCCTGTGAACAGCCTGGGCAGGTGAGTGACACAGCTTGTCTTCACCACAAGTCACATCCGTCTTTATTTCTAATTTAAAATTTGCAGCGTGTGAAACAATGTACATTTAGGATAAATGAGCTTTTCATTACGCTCATGCCGTGCTCACTGTGGCAGCTCTCCTGTGACTGGGATTATCTAACTGGTCTAAGCTGGGCCTCCTCTTCACAGCTTGGCTCCCTCCAGTGAAAAAACACGGTGCCCTCGGAGAGTACGAGATATCCACCCGACTAGCCAACACCAGTTCAACATATCAGACATGTGAAATGGTTAGCCAGGCTAGAAAGTTCAGAAACTCGGTTCCATTTGAGGAGAAGCCAACACCACTTGGGTTCCTGTTAACTGGTTATCAAGAAGTCTACTTAGTCAAGATCATGGGCAGATGCTGAGCCTCTGGACAGTGAACCAGCCAAGAGACACGATGGGGTCTTCCCATCCTGTACTGAAGTCAGATGTCATCCAACCTACAGAGGAGGACAGAATCTAGGACCAAGATTGGGGAATGAAAAGGGAAGACATATTGTGTTTGTTTATCGTTTCTACCTCTGCTCACAAAGTATCTGACATCAACTATTCCATTAGAATGAATCCTCTTTATTAATCGAAGTATTACTGTAGAATTCAGGGCTACCCAGAACATCCACTATTATCAATAAGAACTAAAGAAATACCATGTAATGAATTAAACAGACCTGTTTCTAAGGAAAGTGGGAACATATGAACACAAGCTATTTTTTTAAATGTTTATTTATTTTGCAAGAGAGAGAGAGAGGTTGAGCTCTGGAGAAGCGCAGAGAGAGACGGAGAGAGACAATCCCAAGCAGGCTCCACACTGTCAGTGCAAAGCCTGATGCAAGGCTCGATCTCACAAACTGTGAGATCATGACCTGAGCCGAAATCAACAGTAGGAGGCTTAACCTCCTGAGCCCACCCGGGCGCCCTTCACACAAACTATTTTAAACACTCTCGATCAACACCAATGCTACCTAAAAGAGGTATTGTGTCATCATGAGAGAGGAACTGAATTTCTGCCTAAGTCATTGCAACTTAGAACAAAATGGAAGGAAAGTGAAAACTAATATTTATTACTCATGTGTCTTAAGTAAAGCACTGTATATGGAATTTTCTATGTATTAGCTCAGTTTAATCCTCATATTCATCCGGTGAGGGAGGCATCGTTGTCCCCATTTACAAACGGGCAGCCGGTGAGTGCAGAGCCGGGATCCAAATGAGGTGTAGGATTCAAAAGCAGCGGCTGCTTGCTGCCTTCCAAGGTAAGTTACATGAACTAGGCAGAGAGAAGTTCAGATCTTTGGTGAGTCTTTTTTTTCTTTTCAACTTATCTGACCTCTAGATATCCATACAGCTAGCCAATACCAGTTCAAGATATCAGGCATATGAAATTGATAGTCCCGTTATTGAAATGGCCTCATAAATGTAAGGCATCATACATTTGTACATGTGATATGGCATCTAGCTTATTGAACAGACATTCACAATAAACAACTTGGTCCTCATACATTCTGCATTTCCTCATGCCTTTTTGTGCTCAGGGATTCCCCGGAAATAGAAAAAGATGGGGCGGTGGGGGGAGGTTGTTGAAGGAAGGGATGAAACCAGGCCTTCAGGGTACTCCAGTAAGTCTTTATTTTCAAGTGTTTAGCGGAGAAGCTTAGACTTATTCATTATAGTTTCATCTGATGTCTTCAAATCCTTCTTAAGGAAGCTCTAAGTATTATTATGACTAAAACCTCAGAATTGCTTTGTAGCTCTGAAATGATTTTTAGGAGCCAGCCTCAGTAGACTAATTTACCTGTATTCGGGAGTTGGAAATGTTCAGTGTTAAATATATCTCATGCAAATTGGTGATTTTTGTTACTATTTTAGCCCTCTAAGCTGCAAGCATGATAGCCGACTGAGAATAAGGTACACTGCCTACCTTTCAGTACACAATTTTGCAAACCTCACCATATGGCTTGCCCTGAAATTTTAATACGTGTCCTAAAGGGCAAATGTAGTATAACTGGATTATGGCACTTTGGCATGAGTTCTCCACTCTTGTGCTGAATGCTAACTATGTTAAAAACTTCACTTTGCTTTTTCATATTTTTCTAAACTTGTTTTGCCCCCACTAAATGCTTAAATGTCTAGTTCCCTGGGATTTTCCTCTGCTGCTTGATTTCTATGTGCATCAGTCTGAATTTAGATTATATCACATGAATATATGAAAATGTTAGCAACAATTTCTTTCAGAAGTGCCTGAATTATGAGAACGGAGAATTACACTATACCCCAGATGATGATTTCTTTCTATAGGTGACGCTCACACAATGGCTTAAGAATCTGAGAACTTCTGGAAAATCTCAAGCCTCTTCCAGACAGTTCTCGAATCTGTGGGTCAAGCCCAGTTGCTCTACTGTGTTCTACAGAATCTTTATATTTTGGCCTTTTGCTTTTTCTATCTGGCTACTTTGAAGATTTTCTTTTTAGTTACAATATCAGTGACGATAGAAAGGGAAGAAAAAGTCCGGAATAATGAGATTGTATTGATCTGGATCAAGGCATCAGTTGAGGCCAGAACTAACTTGCTAGGAATCTCTTCTCTTGACATTGATTTCACTCCTGGCCTGTGCCCTGTGTCTTTTTCTCTGACCAAGGTTAACTGCCTGCATTCAAAAGACAACACAGTCTTCTCTTTGGTTTGATTCTGTTTGGGATATAAAGGAAAAACCCATGCTCTCGGCCCCATTCTCTTCACTTTTCCCCCACAAAGAGAGCACGAATTTCCCCTGTCCCACTACACCCCCATGCCTGGTCACCTGAGGATTGTTTGTCAGAGTCATGTGAATGCATGAAGCAGGTAAATGAAAGAAAGAGAAATATGACATCAAAAAGTTTGGGTTAGAATATTGGCATCCACTACTTTTTAGATGTGTGTTTGGGGACAAGATTCTTAAGAGTCTCAGGTTGTCTATCCCTAAAGTGAGGAAAATTAATCTCAGGCTTGTAAGAATCCAGTGATATCATATATGTAAAGTCCTAGATGAACTATAAGGCAATGTGTGAATATTGGGTGCTATTACTGTTCCAGGCCATCTTACCTGCTGTTTTCATTCCTATGAAGCCAACAGAGAATTAAAATGGGCTGGAATCCCAGACATTTGGCAATACTTCTTCACTTTGTGAACAGAGCAACCAGCAGGGACTAATTAAGGCAGTGTGGACATATGTGTTTGCATTTCTTCTGTGTTCCTGAATTAATATGAGACTGAGTATGAATCCCCACCACCCTCTCAGCTAGCATTACACCCCCAAGCACATTATGTACAGATTTACGTATGATACACTGCACACACACACACACACTCACACACACACAAATCTCAACTTCTATCTGAAAAGACTTTGGCTCAACAAAGACCACACATCAATGATGCTCAATTCTACCTGCACCCTAGAATCACCTGGGCAGCTTTTGAAAATACCGACTTATAGCCTCCCCCTAGACCAATCAGATTAACATGTCTAGAGGTGACGCCAAGGCATCTGTATTTGTTAACAAAGTTAAGAACCAGAGGTCTAGAGTCCGAGAATGTGAAAGTTGGAAAGAGTCTTAGAAATCTTCCAGTTGAATGAGATCCTTTTCCTCATAAGGAAATTTAGGTCCGGAAAACTTCAGCTACAAACCCGAAGTCAGACCTGCGACTCTGTACTTCACGTTCAATCGTTTCTTCCCCAGAGCATGGTGCCTCTACAAAAATGTAACAGAGTAGATACTCTCTTGAAATTGTATGTGGCACTTGCCTGGCTGAAGCCGTGGGTTTGGGACCCACTCACAGCATCTAGGGAAGTGGTTACCAAGCAGGACTGCACACTAGAATCACTTAGGCAGCTTTACAAAAGCTAATGTTCAAGCTTCACTCCAGACGAAGTAAAACAGACCTTCTGGGGATGAGACCCAGACATCAGTGATTTTTTTTCAAGCGCCTGGGTGATTCCTATGAATAGCCAGGGTTGAGAATCACTCACGTCAGGTAAGCGTTACTGGTTTTTGCTTCTCTAGGTACAGTGATTGACTCCTTAAATAGGAGTTACATAAAAGAGAAAATCCCTGGGCATTCAATTTTGAACTGCACATCATAGATTCTGTCATTTGGAAAAAAACAGGTTTCTTTTCTTTTTTTTTTTTTTTTTTTTTTTTGATAAAGCACATTTCATATCCTTTGTGAGTTGTTAAACTCCAGCAACTTTGCAATTTTGTTTGCCTCTCTACTATTGTATCAGTATGAAATCAAAGATTTGTTTAAAATTATGAAAGAACCCCAGATCAAGCAAGCTGATACTGTTTGAGAAATCAGACTGTCGCTGGTTGAATGTACTGGTTTAACTCCAGGATCTGTGTTCTCATCCCCAAAATTATCCCTCTGGCCGTAGAGCCCTCGACCCTCTGTGACCAGCTGCAGAGCAGGAATAAAAGGCATTTACCAGTAAGATCTGGTTCTTTTGCCAGAAACTGACAGCCTGTTTCCAGAAACTCACTGAGTCCTGGTTAAAATCTCAGCTCATAGACACCTCCCCCTGGAGCTCCTAATTCCGGAGGGACAGGCCATAAGGACCAAGCCCCAGTGCCACCCTCTGGCTGAACATTTGTGTGCTCAGGGCTCGTTATGGACGGCCCAGCCTCTAAACCTGGCCACCTCCCCTCTTCAACCTGCACTGAAGGACGTGTCCGAATTGTGTGTCTAAATGGTTTGGCTTTGGTGCAGTTTTCAAAATACAAACCACAGGCTTAAATGTCAAACCATATTTAATGATGTTCCAAACAAGTCAGAAAAAGACAAACATAAGGACATTTTACTTATAACCTACCTAATGTGTCCACACCCAATTTAATGTATGCTCTTGTTCCCCACTGCTCCCTAACGCGGCCTCACTCTGGTCAGGAGCCCCTCCTCCCCGTCTCTTAAACATAACATTCTCGTCTACCTTCCCCAATGCCATTTCCTCAGTTGAGCCTCACCGGAAGCCTCACATTCTGCCCAAACCATTCTTCTTTCGCTAGGGTCCTACTCAACTGGGATTGCATCCTGACTCCATGCTTGCTTTGTCACTTAACCTAACTCTGCCTTAGTTTCTTCATCTCGAAAACGGACATAATACTGGTAAAGATTATATGGGGAGGTTACTATAAAGATTATATGAGTTAAGTGTAGTAAGCATTCGAACCGGTACCTGGCACATAATAAGCACTCAATAAATACTGGCTATCACTTGTTGGCCAAGGTCAGTTTACCAACTTTACTTTCCCCAAACTGCAAGAACAATATTTCCTCCAACATATCATTACGGACTTCAGCATACGATCATCCAGATTAGAATCTAAAGGAGGAAACTTCTTCTGCCTCTCTTTCCTTTCCACTTTCCCTCCTTCATCCCCTCTCAGCCCGTCTCAAAGAAAAGAGGAGGAAACTCCTCAGCACGAGTAACTCTAGTTCATATTTGTGAGAAAATTGGACAGTGGCTTCAGCTAAGTGATAACTTCATCAAGGATGTTTATATGGTGTTTTTATATTCCCGGTGTTGAGGCAAAAATTCTAAACACACATCCACATGCAGGTAACTGTTTTTCATGATGTTGGTACTGGCCTAAAGGATAATCAGGTTATCTGAAAATTACTGTATGGTTGTTACATTTCAGAGAACACGATTTGACCTGCGTTATGACCAAATCCACATAATAAGGCATATAATAATGGGGAACTAATCCGTGTGTGTGTGTGTTTGTGTGTGTGTGTATGTGTGTGAAGTTTTCATTGCAGTGTACCTTCGAAAAAGTTGTAGCCAAAATTTTTATTTCTTACTCATGAAAATGGGCATAAATGGGCATAAATAAGAATATAGAACATTCTTGACCAGTCTGAGAAATATATGCCGTTGGAAATGTAGAAAGTATCATGATTATCTAGTAGTTACATCAGGAAAAGGAAGTAAGCAGAGTTCTGTCTTCATCTCATATTATGCTAGGCATTTACACAAAACATTTTATACCTGAAAATTATAGTAGAGATCTCAGGCTCATTTTAAATATAAGGAGACGAAAGCTCAGATGGGAAAGTAACTTGACCAAAGTCACCCAGCTGGAAGTGTGACAAGTCTGAGTTCAAACCAAGATCTGTGTGATTCAAAGCCACAGTCTCCCCACTAAATAATAATTACTGTATTATATATAATTTACAAGCAGGAAACATGAACTTGCCCAAGGATTGGCTAACCATTGTTAAAGGTCAATTATAATAGTATTGCTCTGGATTTATATGGCGCATCGTTTTTTGAGAACTCCAAAAACAATTTATTCTCATGACATATCCTTGAGGCCAGGAGGAGCAAGTATTATTTTGCCAGATGTGGAATCTGGAAGAACAAAGAGATTCTGTAATTTGCTCACGGCCATAGAGTTAGCGGCGAAAGAAAATTAAAATCGAGGTCTCCCCATCCCTAACCCAATACTTATCTCCATTGAAAATGTCTACCTTCCATTCAGTTTGCCTAAGACCAAATTCTTTAGGTAATAAACTTACGTGGCGGGGGCGGGGGTGGGTTGGGAACTAATAATAATAATAACAACAACACCAGCTGCCTTTGTTGAGTGCCTACCATGTACTGAGTTCTTGCGCGTGAGTGAGTTCTAATGCTCATGGAGCTTACAGTGTGTAGCTGACTTGCTCAAGGACACATAAGCAATGTGATAACGCTGATATTCAAATCCAGACTTTTCTGGCCTGAAAGTCCAGACTTTTGCCACTGTGTCACATCAATATGGGTACAAAATGCCATTCCCAAGTCCCAGGTGGAATATAGGTGATCTTCACTACTACAGAATCCTAGTCCAGTGAACGAATTATGGTAGCGCTTTAGGTTGTCGTAACGATTAAGTGGATAATTTATATATAAAGTGTTCTAGACAAGTACCTGGCAGCAAGTAAGAGTTCCCTAATGATGACAATGATGGTGACAAAGACAGTGTTGAAGGGAATTGTTTGAATGGCATTTTAGCATATTTCTCATTAGATTTGATTCCACCAAACTAGCTGCCACACACCTGAATCCTTACACCAAATAGCCAGTCTTCTCTTCGTTATGTGTTATTTATATATAAGTATATATAATCAATCAAAATATACTAAGACATAATTACTAAACAAAGTGATTTGATGCTAACTTCAGGGAATAACTCAGGAGTATGAGACATGGTCCCTGCCTTTAATTCCAAATTCCAGTGTGGCTGGAAAGGGTAAAATGAAATCAGAATAACCTACAAAATTATTTACATGGTTTTATCTAGCCCCTCATCAGCAGAACGTCTGCAGAAATAGTTGTGCGATGAATGTATGTTAAATGATTGGCACAGATGGAGCCAGAGAGGCAAGAGAAATGTTGAAACGAGGTCTGACAAAGTGGCAAAGGAATTTACAGAAGGGGTGAGTGGTCAGGGAAGGTGGAGACCATCGGCTTTGGCAGTTAACTGATTTACTGATAAACTTCAAGAGAGTAGACAAAAGGGAGACAGTTTGATGTCTGTATGTCTGCACGGGCGGGTCTTTCACAAAGCTCGTTTCTGAGGCTGACTCCGTGTCCCGTTAGCAGATGCCTCCCTGAGTTCGTGCTTCCTTCTGATTCCGGAAGCTCTTCTGCACTGCGAAACCGTCTCCTCATTGTTTCGAGCGCTTAAGTGACTGGTGGTGTGAGTTTCAGAGCAATTCTCTGAAAGTTCTCTTCCCTCGCCTCCCTCTATAAACTCTCAATGATGACCACGGTGGTGGCGGTTATTCAAGGATTTATTGCTCAGCTGTAAAAATTATCATGATATCGAACACTAAAATGACTGTGGCAAATATGTGGTAATTACATTTCATTAAAATTGCTAGTAGGCTTGCCACTAAGAAGAGTTTGAAAGCCTCTAGCTAATTACTCCATCTGATAGGGTCTATGGCTTGTTCAAAGGGTTCATGGTATAGAAAAGCGTTGGCATTTTTCACTGTGGCCCTTGTTTTATACAAGAATGTGTGTAGGTGGATGTATACCTTTAGTATATGTGGGTACGTGTGTGCATGTGTGTACAGAAGCATACATACATACATATATGCATACATACATATATGCATATATGCATACATATATGTGTGCATATTTGATTTGTGTGATATGTCACCAGTGCCCAGGATGGTACCAGACCTCAGGTTTGGTTAAATTCATCTCTCAGGAAAGAAACACCCCTTCCCTTCACCTCTGATCCATGGGACATTAGCAAGGAATTTGGCTAATGGGAAAATGCCGGTTAGATTCCAAATAGACCAAATCACTAAAAATTCTACCTACACTTTCTGTTCTGTACACTCAGCTCTTCAAGGCCAAGAAAAAGGCAGAATTTTGTTTTTTTAGTGCGTTATGGTTACAAAACTAAGGAAGGTTTTCACTGCAGTTACGTGTTTTAAAAATTAGTATGTGTACCAAAATTGGTATAAATTCGAACCACAAAAGACACAAGACCAGACAAGAATAAAGACAACCATGTTTTCCTGTCTGGGAGAAAACAGAGTATTTCTTAAGCTTCTACTAGGCTGTAGAACACTGGCCTCTTCTTTTGCTACCCTTGGAATTAAGCAGTAAACTCTTAGTTTTTGAATGCTTGAGTTAGAGGTTACCCAGATAGATGGATAAGTCTTAAACCACTTGCATTTAAGACAAATACAGATCTAGACTGACACTCTAGTATCACTGATCACCAAACTTTCTGGAGCTATAAAAGGTTATCATTGATTTTGCTGACACTTCTCACCAGCAAAAATTCCACAGGGCATATCGTTATTCCTTAAGGGAATTGTATATCTGTTTCTGAGAACTTTTTTCAAGAACTTCACGACACCTCCTCAAGCTCACTGGATGTGTTTGGAAGTACCACACACCCAGGCTTGAAAATCACTGGTCTCCACCTTGAATGGCAGAACAGGCACACACAGCTTTCCACTAAGCATTTGCAAAGACTAAATTCTATCACTTGTCAACTACCTGTGGAGAGAAAGTAAGGAAAACTGGTTACTCTTACAGAGAACGCATAGTCCTGCCAGTGTAGACAAGCTGGAAGTGTACCTCTGTTCAACTAGAGTCGTTTTCTGACCTGATTGCATCAGTGCATTTCTAGACACAGCTTCCTTTGCATATCCACGCCCCCAAATGCATATATCCTTCCCAAGGCTCCTCCATCCGAGCTACTTAGACCTCTTTTGCCCCTGCCAGGGATTCCAGCTGCAAAGAGGTCCAAGAACCAGTCGCAAATTGAAAGCGGTTGTTCTTAACCCCAACTGCACATTAGAATCACCAGGGGAGCTTTTGAAACTCCCAAAGCCCAGCCATGTGTGAGAACCACTGACCTGACATAAGTCCTGTGTGCCTGATCAAGTTGACTTCACTTTTTTTCTTCAGTTAAATTATCTCTAACTTAGTTAGTCCTTGACTGTGCTTGTTTGTGTCACCTTTTCATGGCTTTGTAAATAGAGTTGCCCTGTCCCTTGAGCCTGCTTCTCTGGATGGAGATGATGGACATTCAGGATATGCTGGTCAAGCCACAAAAGAAGACTGTAACCTGACGTGGCTTAAAATCACCGAATTCTGTAGCACCAAGAGTGTATGGGGGCTAAAGCAAAATCACAGAACAAGCCCTATGGCCCCGGGATTTGGGGACTATCGGGTAGAAGTGCAAAGGCAGCACCGATAATTCAACGCTTATTGAGGGCACATGGCTCCATTAAGAAAAAACAAAGCATGACTCTGTACCTTGGTCCATTGTGAATGGTCACACTCCATTTGGTTTTGGGGGTAGGGTTTTTGTTTGTTTGTTTTGTTTTCTGTTTGTAATATAATTTCTTGTTAAATTGGCTAACATACAGGGTGTAAAGTGTGCTCTTGGTTTTTGGAGTAGATTCCCGTGGTTCATCACTTACATACAACACCCAGTGCTCATCCCAACAAGTGCCCTCCTCAATGTCCATCACCCGCTTTCCCCTCTCCCCCACCCCCCCCCGACCCCCTCAGTTTCTTCTCTGTATTTA
This sequence comes from Panthera pardus, assembly GCF_024362965.1. Classification (NCBI taxonomy): domain Eukaryota; kingdom Metazoa; phylum Chordata; class Mammalia; order Carnivora; family Felidae; genus Panthera; species Panthera pardus. The sequence goes on from NW_026527002.1 coordinate 19,642,842, forward strand.
AGAGTCTCCTATGGTTTGCCTCCCTCCCTCTCTCTTTGTAACTATTTTTTCACCTTCCCCTCCCCCATGGTCTTCTGTTAAGTTTCTCAAGATCCACATATGACTGAAAACATACGATATCTGTCCTTCTCTGACTGACTTATTTCACTTAATAATACCCTCCAGTTCCATCCATGTTGCTGCAAATGACAGGATCTCATTCTTTCTCATTACCAAGTAGTACTCCATTGTATACATAAACCACATCTTCTTTATCCATTCATCAGTTGATGGACACTTAGGCTCTTTCCATCATTTGGCTATTGTTGAGAGTGCTGCTATAAACATTGGGGTACAAGTGCTCCTATGCATCAGTACTCCTGTATCCCTTGGGTAAATTCCTAGCAGTGCTATTGCTGGGTCATAGGGTAGATCTATTCTTAATTTTTTGAGGAACCTCCACACTGTTTTCCAGAGCAGCTGCCCCGGTTTGCATCCCCACCAACAGTGCAAGAGGGTTCCCGTTTCTTCACATCCTCGCCAACACCTGTTGTTTCCTAATTTGTTCATTTTAGCCACTCTGACCGGTGTGAGGTGGTATCTCAGTGGGTCGCACTCCATTTTGTACACGAGTGTCCTTTGTCTGCTGGCCAAGCCATCTGGGACCCTTGACTAAATTTTACCTTGCATCAGATCACCTTGAAATTAAAATGCAATCCAAAGTATGGTTACAGGTACACAAGGAGGGTATGGTGAGATCATTTTATGTGGCTCAGGAAAGAGCATCTTTTATTTAATAATTTTTTATTTATTTTAATATATATTTGAAATATGTAACTGGCACACCAAATACGTAATTTTACAGGGGCTGTTGCTTTGGCCACTGCTTAGAAATGTGTCCATTTAGAGAAAAGTGTCAATAATTGTACACAGGGGATACTCATAGATGGAAGGGGAAAAAAAAGACGAAAGTTTGATAACACTGCATGACAGCGTGTTGTCACAACTGTGGTCAACTTCAGACCAAGGTCAGCATACTTCCCAAATTACCATTTTAGAGAGGAGGCCAGGGGAAAAGAAAAAGTAAAAGGAAGGTTATTAGGCCTTTAGGTAACATGCGGAGGATCCCATGAAATGCCGCGAGGAGAAGTGCTATTACTTCAGGCAGACTGAAGTTCAAGAAGCCTGGGCAGCAGGTGGGAGGGACACGGAGACCCAGTGCCGCGTCCCATTGATCTAGAAGTAAGCCCGCGGTGTCTGCGGCAGGCTTGATAGAAGGCTCAAAGCAGAAAACCCAGTGCCAACCCCACCCCCACCCCCACCCCGGGCCTGTCTCTTGGGAAGGTGCGCGTTGTCTCTTCAGGGTTGCGGGGTCCGGAGGAGGATAAGAAGAGGCCCAGAGCACCCCTGACACGTTTGCTAACGTCCCGGCCCTGTGAGAGCTGGCCCGCGCTGCGGCAGACTCCGATTAAACTCTCCCGCTGCCTCACGTGCCACTCTTCCCTGGCCCGGGTCAGAAATTCAGGGGCTTGAGAACAAAGCAGCCAGGTTTGTTTTTCCAGAGGAAGAGGGGTCTGGTGAAAACAGCCGTGACAGCTGTGCTCTGTGGCTGGGTGAATTCAGGGCTTTTTACGTGTCTCACTCAAGACTGTTTAGTCTGGATCCTGAGCATTTATGTATCAATTTTGGGCTCTAGTGTCGCTGAGGTAGTTCTGATTTCCGATGATTCCGGTGTCATCTGTCTTTGCCTCCCGTGAGAGAAATAACCGAGAGAACCGGGGGTAGGCTCGTTGCAGGGTCAGTTAAAAGCTTGCCTGCCTTCCTTCGTTGGCTCTGCTTATCGGGGTTGCCCGGGCTTCCGGAACCCGATGCAGCGGTCCTTGATACGAAGCACCTGGAGCAGGAGGGGTAAACCGCTCTCACGTTGGCTTTTGCAGAAGTGGCAGTGCATTGAGGACACATCTGGCAAGCTCCGAATTCATAAGTGTAAAGGATCCAGTGACCTGCTCACCGTGCGGCAGAGCACGCGGAACCTCTACTCTCGCGGCTTCCACGACAAGGAATGCAGCTGCGGAGAACCTGGCTATCGCACCGGCAGAAGCCAGAGGAAGAGCCAAAGGCAGTTCCTGAGAAACCAGGGGACTCCGAGTAAGCAACACGCAGTGACGTCTCAGTGGCAGGCCAAGGCTTTGCAAGTGGACATTAGAGAGAAAAGGCCGCTCCTTCCACATTTTAGATATTATCAATGCATGGCGTTGGGGCGAAAGCAAATAATGGTCCTGTTCCAAATACGAGAGCTAATTTGGTATGTGCACACTTTAACTTAAGCATAGAACGAAAATATATTCAGTAAACACACCAGACAAAACGTAAACACGCACAGGAAAGAGCTATACAGGGTAAAAGGTGGGGCTAGGGGCGGAGGGTAGAGTTTAAGTCAGGTGTATTTTACATTAATGCTAATATCCTGATTAGTCTGCTTTGAGCTACTTTTAAAAAAAAGGAGAAAATAAAAAGTCAAGGTTTCATTGCTTATGCATTTAACTAGTAAGAAAAGCATACATGCGGTTTTTAGGCACATCTGTTTTAGGACAGTTTTTGTTTAATTCCTCTTGTTGGCTGGGATGGTCAAACAGTCAAATTCAGTATGAAAAGCACTGCTTGCCATCTTTATAAAAACCCTATCAGGCAGCTATAAGATTCCTATGATTGTACAGATGTGAAAACCCAGTCGGGCACCTTCTGTAAAAGAATGAGAGTCTAGTGCCATCTAGTGGCTGAATATGAGAAGTGACTCATCTGTGGCAATTTTTTCTATACGGGTTTGGAAAACAGTAAGATACATCAAGTTCCATTCCGTGTTGTAAATTAGGTAGTTTGTTTTTTTTTTTTTTAAGTAGGCTGTACGCCCAATGTGGAGCTTGAACCCACAACCCCAAGATCAAGAGTTGCATGCTCTACTGACTGAGCCAGGCCCGTGTCCCCCATATTGTAAATTAGGAAATCAAATCAATCACTAGAACAATAGACACTCTTAGCACTGGCTTTTTTTTTTTTTTTTTTTTTTAACATTTATTTATTATTGAGAGACAGAGAGACAGACCATGAGCCAGGGAAGGGCAGAGAGAGGAGGAGACACAGAATCTAAAGCGGGCTCCAGGCTCCGAGCTGTCAGCACAGAGCCCGATGTCGGGCTTGAACTCACAAACCTCGAGATCATACCTGAACTGAAGTCGGACGCTTAACCGACTGAGCCACCCAGGCGCCCCAGCATTGGCTTTTTTATCCTGGAGTCCACAGGTGGACTTCTGTGTGAAACTTTCAATAACTTTCTGAGTATAACTTTCAATACATTCTTAAAGGAATCCATAACCCAAAGGCTGAGAATGATTGATTTGGAAGATTTTTTTTTTCCTCCCTGAGAGAAAATGCCAGGTTTAATAGTTCACACAAAGATATCAAATGGAAAGCCGACAAATGACAAAGATTCCCCCACAGCCTCCCTTAACGGAAGCTGATTGCCAGCGTTGGGCTAGGAGGTAGGGACAGCCTCCTCTCTCCCAGGAGGCTCAATGTCACTCTGCAGCAGTGACCGTAAACCCTGCTGTTGTTCTCATTGAGCACAAACTGGAGATGTCTGGGGCCACCCTTTCAAACCACATGGAAGCTCACGTATTCGAGGACAGGAGGTGTTCCTGACCACCCTCAGTGGCCTGCTGATTGTTACAGAGGCGTTTTCCTCCTCTGGAAACTGCCATCACAGCGAGATCCTGTGGTGAGCACTATTCTGATTCCGCAGCCTGTGTGCCCCCCTTCTTCCTATTTTAGCATCAGGCTGGAGAGAGAAAGGCCACGTGAGTAGGCCCCCTCAGATCCCAAGTGCATCTCGTAAGGAGGGGCAAAGGTTTGCTGGTGAAAGCTCTTGTCTAACACACCATGAGCAGTGGATTACAGTGACCAGAAAACACGCCGGCCTCTTCTGGCCTTGCCTTCCATCTGCCAGGTATCACTAGTCAGCTGGCTGATAAAAACATCTGCAACACTTAATTTTTCTTAGAGCATTCCTCTGTCATTTGCACAAATATAAGGTGTCGAGAGCATTTACCCTTTGGCACAAGCAGCCCAATGTGGTGGGAGGACTGTAGCCTTTAGAACCTGGGAGACTAGAGTCCTGGTTCCCACAGCTATGGGCTACGCAACCTCGCACTTGCCAGGTAGCATTCAGAGCTTCAGTGTTCCCTCCTGGAGAAGCGTAGCACCAGATCTACGAGCCTGTTCAGACAATCTAATATGTTTTCTTAATGTAAGGATGAATTATAATAATACAGGCCTTCCAAGATTGTGGGTTAGAGATAAGTATGAGGTGGGTGATACATAGCAAAAGCTCGATAAATGACAGTATCATTATTAATACTGTAGTTGGGAGTATAGTTTTATCCAAACAAACTGCCTTAGCAGTTCGAGTTGAAAACGCAGTGTGCAAGTTCACGGCCTGCCCTAAGTGGAAAGGAACTTAGAAGGCGCCCAGACCTCCCCCCTGCCTGGAGGGATGAAGGGCCGAGGCCCAGAGGCACGTGCCCTCCACCGCACTGCCGGGCAGTGCCAGAGCCGGACGAGAGCCCACGGCTCCGGACGTGGATTCCAGGGGGCTGCCCACAGCACCCCGCTGCCCCTCAACGGTGCAGCACATACTGCCTGCCCCTTCCCAGCATGCCCCCTGAGCCAGGGCGTGATTCTCCTCCCTCCTCAACTACACCTGGATGTCCGTATTAACACATCTTCCCTTATTTCCAGAGTACAAGCCCAGATTTGTCCACACTCGGCAAACACGTTCCTTGTCAGTCGAATTTGAAGGCGAAATATATGACATAAACCTGGAAGAAGAAGAGCTGCAAGTGCTGAGACCAAGAAACATCGCCAAGCGCCATGATGAAGGCCACCGGGGGCCTGGGGGTCACCAGGCTGCGGGCGACGGGGACACCATGCTAGCAGACAGAGGCAATGCCCTGGGCTTGCCCACCACCGTCCGAGTGACCCACAAGTAGGAAGGCTCAGTTCTCGAGGGCTGAGTTCACAGTTGTCACTTTATCTTATCACTGTCTTCCTTCTTTACGGAAAGTGATACCACTTGGCAGTCCAGGGTCTGGAGGCTGGCCTGTATAACAACCAGGGTTAAAAGCAGCAACGGGGAGTCCAAACAGTCGTGCATTTGGACACATGCTTTGGGCTCGGTTTCGCATTGAGGCTGATCAGCCAGAGTGGTTCTGTCGCATCTTAACTTAGCAGGCATGGAGTTCTGCCCTTGAACGGTTACCTTTGTGGGAGTCTGGGTAACAGATGGAAGCCATTCCTGGCGCTGGTAGAGGCTCTGGGTGCTGCACCGTTACTGCGGCTCAGAACAGTGGTGCGCTCACAGCCTCAGGAACAAAACCCAGCCCACGGGAGGGCTGTGGGGCCTGGAGAACAGTCGTGAGATGCAGGAACACCTCACGAACCCGTGCAGAACCCAGAGAGCACGGAGGGCCTCGGGAGCCGTGGAAACAGGGAAGGGAGCTGATAATCTCACAGCTCTAATGGACCACCTCGGTTCTCCTTTTCCTTCCAAGATCCAGGTCTTGTCTTGATAGAGAAAAATTTTCCTTCTGAATGTATTAGGAGGGTCTTTTTTTCTCTCTCTCATCGTATCACTTTGGGGAGGCATGCTGTCATGAGCTCTGTCAGGATCTTTATCTTTGGGTCTGGTCTTCCGGTGCCCGTACAGTTGACCTTGAACACGGTGGGGGTTGGGGACACAGACCCTCCCCCCCCCGTACACACAGTTGAAATTCCACGTATAACTTTGACTCCCCAGAAACTTAACTACTAATGGTCTACTGCTGACCAGAAGTGTTAGTGATAATATAAACAGCTGATAAACACATATTTTATGTGTATCATATACGGTATTCTTACAATAAAGTAAGTTAGAGAAGAGAATGTTATTAAGAAAATCACAAGGAAGAGACGATGTTTACAGTACTGTACTGTGTTTATCCGAAAAAAAAAAAATCTGCACGTAAGTGAACCTGTGTAGTTCTAATGCGTGTTATTCCAGGGTCAACTATAGTTGTTATAGTTATACACTAAGAGATTTAGACCAGGGTTCCACTCTTAGTATTGACTGACTGCTTATCCCAATTCCTCTCTATCCCTAAGGCTGTTTCTTTGCTTCAAACTTTTTAAAAATGTTTATTTATTTATTTTTGAGAGGTGGAGGGGGGAGGCAGAGAGAGAGGGAGACAGAAAATCCCAAACAGGCTCTCCACAGTGTCAGAGCAAAGCCCAAAGACGCGGGGCTCAAACCCACAAACTGTGAGATCGTGACCAGGAGTCGGATGCTTAGCCGATGAGCCACCCAGGTGCCCCTCTTCGCTTCAAACTTAATGGGGTGTCTGTAACAAAATGAATGGGATAAACAACCCCCTTCTAACTCTACATTTCTTTAATCAGACAACTTACTTCCTCTTCCATCATAACTTGTGCAAACTTCCATTTTTCCTGTGGCATTTCATCAGGCTTTCGAAATTGGAGTTTTCCGGTGGTTATCTGTTCTTGGAGACATGAATATTGAATATTGCTGTGAAAGGCGATCTTAGTAACGGTCTGTCTCTGTCACCATCATTTACCCACACCGGTGGTCAGGAGACATTGCCACGCATCCTGGTCTATGGCTCAGCTCCAAACAACTGCTTGCATCCAAATTAAAAGTTTAGAAGATAATTATATTCCCTTTGCTATTTCTAATGTTTATTTTAACATTAGCATATAAACCTATTTCTATTGTTTTGGGTTTGTTTCTGCAGGTGCTTTATTCTTCCGAATGATACAATCCATTGTGAGAGAGAACTGTATCAATCAGCCAGAGCCTGGAAGGACCACAAGGCATACATTGATAAAGAGGTTAGCCACGGCTATGTGATTGGAAGGTGTATTCCAAATGTGAGCTCGGCTCGCCAGCCCGGCTGTGACCGGTGGGGCTCACTGAGTGTCCACTTCATCTTTTTTTTATAATTACAATTATGTGAAAAATAGAATAGCAGGGTATTTATCTTTCCCCAGTGATAGAGTGATGGTCCTGCCTGAAAACAAAATAGAGTGTAAAAATCATAGCGGGGACTGGCCCAACGCAGACTGAAATCTCTGCGAGGAAATGATTCAGTTGTTAAGTTGAGACATCTGTTAATGTTTACCTACAGCACATCAGTAGGAATATCGAGGTAGGCGTATTCCGTGCCCAGTGGGTTTCCAAGTTAATTATCATCTCAGATGAATAGCTAGGATGATGGAACACAGAAAGTAAAAGAGAGGTAGGCAGCATAGAAAATCCTTGCCTTAAAAGGTAACTGTTCAAGTATATGTCTTCCAGATTGAAGCTTTGCAAGATAAAATTAAGAATTTGAGAGAAGTGAGGGGGCACCTAAAGAGGAGAAAACCCGAGGAATGTGCCTGTAGTAAACAGAGGTGAGCGTGTAACCATCCCACGGTCTTTTTTCTAAACTCTTGTTTCCGCAAGCCACAGTGATAAGCAGCAGGCTTGTTTCTCTCTTATGCCAACAGAAGGCATAACAAACCGAATTTGTTACCATGTACTGTAATGACCTAACCTGTTCGGGTCAAATGAGATCTGTCATAAACCTCAGCCCAAGGTTAAAAGGTCCCTTTGAGCTAAATAGTTACAACAAAGTAACAGCTTTCCTTCTATTCTGCCTTCTGTTTCTAAAATGAACTGTCTGATCGAATGTGGAACTGAGACTCACTTTTCAATCTTCTTGCCCGTAGCTATTATAATAAAGAGAAAGGTGTGAAAAAGCAAGAGAAGGTGAAGAGTCATCTCCACCCATTTAAGTAAGTGACTCTCTGTTTTCCACATTTGCTGGGAGCGAAGGACTGTCCACTGGGCACTTCTGAAACACAGCAGGGACCCCCTTGTTCCAAGTGGTGCTGCTTCATAAAAGCAGATTCAGCCAAGAGGGCACCCAGTCCCAGAAGCTGGAAACAAAGCCCACACCTTGCCGAGAGAGCATGGCAATGTTTTTGGAATCCTTTGAGGAGGAGCTATGAGGAGTTTGTTCTAATTCTCTATGTGTTGTCTGCCAATGTTGGGAAAGTAACTGGATTTTACTCCGTGCACTGTTTTCTGTGGACAGTGACTGGGAAATGGGGACCGTCTTGCTTAGGTTGGTGCATTCCGTAGGGTAGTCTGCAATTGTGCTGAGTTCTGAAAGTTGGAAGAAATACACGTATTTTTAAAAGAATAATATAATTGGCATATGAAGGGGATTTAGGATATTAGAAGTTGAGCCTTTTATGGAAAATAACAAAATACTAACCAAAGGAAATTCTTTCCAAGGCATCTAATCCAACTATCCGTTGACGTTATGGCTGATAAATACTGAGTCCCCAGGAAGTGAAGCCATTTGTCCACAGGGTGTGGCAGGATCCACGCATCACGTTGACTACTTCCACCAGTGTTTACATGTACATGAGGAAGAAAATGTCGATCCTTTAAGGCTCAATCAAATTCTTTTTATTTTTTTTTACAATGTTTTTTAATGTTTATTTTTGAGAGGTGGGGGAGGGGCAGAGAGAAGGGCGACAAAGGATCCGAACGAAGCCAGCTCCGTGCTGACGGCCGAGAGCCCGATGCTGGGCTCAAACTCACGAGGTCAGGACATGAGCTGAAGACAGATGCCCAACTGACTGAGCCACCCAGGTGCCCCAAGGCTCCGTAACATTCTAAGCGAGCTGTCACTTAATGAGCATGCCTTCGTTCTTGCCGATTAGAGTTTGAGGCCCTCTGTGAAAAATAAAAGTCATCTTATTATTGTGTGTCTGCCTATTTGTGTGAGATACAGAGCGAAGATAGTAGTTTCCGTTGGGAAAGTGCTCTCCGATCATTAACAGATCCCTTCTGTTGGGATAGGGAAGCTGCTCAGGAGGTAGACAGCAAACTGCAGCTTTTCAAGGAGAACCGTAGGAGGAAGAAGGAGAGGAAAGAGAAGAAACGGCAGAGGAAGGGGGAGGAATGCAGCCTCCCAGGCCTCACCTGCTTCACGCACGACAACAACCACTGGCAGACGGCCCCGTTCTGGAACCGTAAGTTTTGAGTGGTTTGGTTTTTGAGGGTTTTTTAGAAATCTTTCTCCCAGTTTTATGGAGTAGCGCTGTATAAGTTTTAAGGTGTATGGCAGACAGACCTGACGTCTATGCACAGTGGAACCTTGGATTGCGAGTAACTTGCTCTGCGCGTGTTCTGCAAGGCGGGCAAACATTTCTAATAAATTTTAACTGGACAAACGAGCGATGTCTTGCAGTACGAGCGGTCCATGACGCCGAACGTCACACGATCACAGCTGAGCCAACGGCTCTTGAAATTCGCTTTGATACACAAGTGCTTTGGATTACAAGCATGTTTCCAGAACGAATTATGCTCGAAAACCAAGGTTTTGCCGACTGTGAAATGATGATTGCATTAACACCCGTCACCTCGTGTCAATTGCTCCTTCTAAATGCCACTAACTGCTGCCACGCAGAGACAGTGACTCACACTACAGTCCTGAAGACCAGGGCTTCAGCAGCATAAAACCAGGGATCTAGAATAACTCAAGTGGGGAGCATCCTCTTATTTTCTAGAATGATTTTTGCCAAGAATTATTTTTTTCTTTAGAGCTTTGTTTTCACATTTTACTTGAAAATGCCAAGCTCGCCCTGGGTCTTTCTCCTGTTGGTGTTATTTCACATAGTGCCCACCTCCTGGCAGAGTGCCTACCCAGCAAGACTGCTCTATGACTGAATAACTAAATAAATGGGCAAACGATTTTGCCTCTTATGTATTTTGTTGCTGCTGTATTTCATGTAATGCTCTAAGTATAATAAAAGGAAGTGAAACCCCCTTAAAGGCAGGAGCCATAGCCTACTAATTCTCAGCCCCCTTAACTACCTAGTGTCATGTTTGTGGGGAAGAATAGAGACTCCACAAAATACTTAGTTTTATACGGAATTGCTGATGACATGGAATAATAACAATTGTGTGCTTTTAAAATTATACTTCACATTTGTTTTGGTGGTCTATGCACAGTGTTCACTGAGGCCATCTAGAAATAATGCCCTAAATTCTTGTGGCACATCATCTGATTGAAGGCTTACCGACCCAGGGAGTAGCTAAAACCCCAGATCTCCTCATTGAAAAGATCACAGTAGGACCAGCTGGGTCAGTGTTTCTCAAAGTGGGATTTGGAGACTGCAGGAACCCAAGACCCATTCTTTGGGAGTTTCGGGCCTACCTATGAGGATTTTTGTTTTGTCTTTCCATTTTGATGCTTTTTGATTTCAGTGTTCAAGTTTGCATTTTCATTTCCAGCCACGCTAAAGCCAAGTGAACTCTTAAACTCATAGCATTCTGACTTTCAATGGTGTTCCCTAAACCGGGACATGAGGATCTCTGAGGGTCATTCAGGTTGTGGGGGTCTGTTCTCCGCCAAGCTCTGGGCTGGGCCCCTAGAAACACAGCAGCCTGAAAAATCATCTCCTGTGGGCAGAAAGGAATAGATGGAGAAATGCGGATGTTTAGGTCAGTGATGTGACGTACCAGCGTATGACCCTATACTGGTAGGCACATGTCATCATACGTTGGTCAAAGCCCATAGGACGTACGACACCAAGAGCAAACCCTAATGTAGGCTGTGGACTTTGGGTGATGACGTCGTGTTCATGTAGGTTCATTAGTTGTCTCCGTGTTGAGAGATATTGATAGTGGGGAGGGTTCTGCATCTGTGGAGATGGGGGTATTCTCTAGAAATTCTCTGTGCCTTCCGCTCAGTTTTGCTGTGAACCATTTTATTCTCTAAAAAGTCTATCAAAATAAAATTAGAAAAAAAATCATTTCTCATTCGTTGTCTAAAACATTTCTTTTAGCTTAAGGGGACAGATTTAGTGTGTTTAATACTGGATAGGTGGGCAAGTGACATATAGTGGTTAAGGGTATACCCTCCAGCCAGACCCTTAACGCTGCTACTTGTCAGCTGTGTGACCTCAAATAAATTACTTACCCTCTCTGAGCCTCATTTTTCCCATCTGTAAAATGGAAATAACAATAATCTTTGTCTCATAAGATTTTTTTAAGGATTAAATGAGTTAATACATGCAAAGTACATAGTAGACAATGAATGCGCATAAGTGTGCCTATTCCAACTGCTTTAAAAGTATTTGCTAGACAGCATATTTCTAAAGTTCAATTATCGTTGCAGGAAAGGTCAGAAATTTAGAAACTTTCTTCCTATAGAAGAAGACTGGATGGTTTGTTTTGTTTCCAAAGTGTCTGAGACACTTTCCACCAGAAAACCAGTGAACCTCTGCATGATGCCAAAGCTGTTCAAGGTCATAGCCTGTCTCATGTGAAAGTGTCATCTACAATGATCACAAATTACATCATCCCTCAATCCACTGAGCTGGGCTCAAGTCGTCTGCAAACCCCTTCCCGCTGCAGAACTCCCTCTTTCCATGCACCATTTGTGACGTGTGGCCAGATGAGGACACTCAAGGGCACCAGTCCACGTCTTTATTTTAGAACCATTTTATCCTTTAAAAAAAATAAATAAAAGATAAAAATAACCAGAAATGTAAATTCTGATAATTCCCTTCCCGTTCTCCACCCACCCTATTCCAGAGACCGCTGCCCAACAGGGGTGGGGGGCAAACCAACGTGCCTAAAACTTCACCCTGGCCTTCAGCCTGTATTCACGATCATAGATTGCCATCGTTTTCCCTGTTTTCCACCTTTCCCCGCTTTCCACCTCTTAGAGAGGGGGAAAATACAATTTTTTTAACACCTAAACACATAGTACTTCCAAGAAAGAAAATGTGCCCCTAAGTTATAAAGATGAGGAAATGCTAGAATGGCTAGCCTGCCTACGTTTTCGTTTTTTTCATTCTTTGCCTTTCGTTTTTCTTTTTTACCAACAGTGGGATCTTTCTGTGCCTGCACGAGCTCTAACAATAATACCTACTGGTGTTTACGTACAGTTAATGAGACGCATAATTTTCTTTTCTGTGAGTTCGCCACTGGCTTTTTGGAGTATTTTGATATGAATACAGATCCTTATCAGGTAAGTCAGTATGTTTTCATTTTATGAAGGTTGTTGGAAACAAAACAGCCAGAACATGAGCTTAAATATGTTGTCCTGGCGTCTTCACCCACAGCTCACAAACACCGTGCACACAGTGGAACGGGGCATTTTGAACCAGCTACATGTACAACTCATGGAGCTCAGAAGCTGCCAAGGGTATAAGCAGTGCAATCCAAGACCTAAGGGCCTTGAAGTCGGTAAGGGGGGAAAAAAGGTGGTGGTTGTTGTTGTTTTTTTTCCTGTATTTCCTGGGAAATTCTTTGTGTTGTCAAGTTTTCTGCCTTTGAAACGACGCTATGCATAGAAACCCAGAGATTGGGACACTTCCAGGCAGTTCCAAACATAATCTGTTCTCTAAGTTTATCTCTGGGAGCATTAATGAAAAATTTAACACGCCAAAAGATTTGGTGAGTGTTTTATTCCAATTTGTCCCACACGTCTGTTCTACTAGTAAACCTTCCTGATAGAGGCATCCACTGGCAAGCGGGATGAAGGCATTGGGGATTTATTTGTTATTGCTGTCAACAGGCATGATCTATACTCTTAGGCAAACCAGGATATCCTCATTTTTTAACTGAATTTGGATGGGAACACACAATGTCCTGTTTCTGCTTAGCACAGTTGGGAGCTGCCCTAATTGGATCCCTGCCCATGACACAGTGAATTCGATTTCTTGTACCAGTATTTCCCCTCTGAAACTAGAGATACTTGGGTAATTCACTGTCTTGGGATCCAGCAGTGTTAGAGGGTCCATATGGAATCAACTAGATGCTCCCTCCCAGATCTGCAGCATTAAGCTAATTTCGCCTGTGGTTCGTGAGGCTGCCATTTTTTTCAGTGTCTGTCCCAGCTCTTTCCTAATTGATGAGAATACTCAGTTTGTCGTAATTCCTGTAGAAACATAAATTCCAGCAGTCCAATGAAGGGAGGAGAAGGAGCTGGCACTGGCAAGGTCATTGGCATCAGCACGGCAGCCAACCCCAAAAGAGCGAAGAGCTGAACTCTGTGGTGGCGGGGAGTGGTTTGCAGGAGACCTTTGTATGCAGCTGAGTTTGCTTTGTGTCCCTAATAGCCGGTGTCTCTGGGCACCTGGCAGAGCCAATATCACCAGCCCTAAAAGTAGGCCTCTCCCCTGGGTCATGTGACTTGAAGGGGGGGGAGGGGGTCCTACCTCCAAAGAATCAATGTCTGCCTCTTGTCATTTCCACCCCTGCAGGGTCCTGAGGCTTTCAAGCTGCAAAGACCCCAAAAGAAATTATAAACACTGTGAGAGAGGTCACCTCACAGCCATCGGCCAACACTTCTCAGTTAACACCTTAATCAAATCATTTGGCCGCCTGTAAAGTCCAGTCCTGACTGAGCTGCAGAATAGGTCTTTGGTCGCTGACCCCACCCAGCTCCAATCTTTTCAGATATCCTGCTTATCTGTTTGAGCTTTTCCTCAAATCTTACCCCTCCACACACCAAAAACAAAATAAACAAACAAACGAAAAATCTCAATAAGGCCTAGAAATTGAACCAATTATTGCTTTTTCAAATTTTATACCCGGACAGTTCTCCCCCAAAAGACCTGGCTCTCTTACTGGTGGTGACCTAACTCTGTTCAGGGAAGTCTGATAGTCTCTTGATGGAATGACACACAAGGGAGAGCCAGTGAAGCCAGTAGTCCCCTCCACCTTCTAGACAATTCCTACAGGAGATGATTGTTGCCCCCCCCCCCTTTTTTCCCAACTGTTTTGTCTAAAAATAACCAAAATTTTACTGAGACTGACTGGAAGTACTTTTCATACTGCTTTTAAATGGGCTCTCTCCTCCTTTGCCACCAAAGAAACTCCTATACATTTTATCTCAAACCTTTTAATTTATAGCTTTCACTGCTCATTTTGAACCTGTCTACTAGAAAAGCTCTGTGGGACTTCAGCACTGTCTGTATTTAACACAATATGTTTCTTTCTAGGATTTAGATGTTGTGCATGGAAAACGACATAGTGAATGGTTTTATGAGTTCTAAAGCTAACATAAATTACTCTTGTATTTTCCTATGTCAGGAAATAAAGATGGAGGAAGCTATGACCTACACAGGTATTCACATTTTTTTTATTCTCCCCCACAGCTTCTTTCCCAATAATTGCATGATCCAGCCATTTCAACTAATTTCTGTTCCTCACCATGCTGCACAGAGCAAAGTGTGGGTGCGTGCATGTGCTAACAGCATTCTCCACCATATTGTGTCGTTGGTTACAGATCTGTCATTTTGCTTTTAATCAGCTGACTGTCACAGCGGGATGTCTCTCAGAGCATTTACTCCCATGCGTGTTTGCTCATTAGATGATGCTTTTAAGCATGGATTGCTGTGAAAGGGGGGGAAAAAAATAGAATGACCCTTGGGAGCCCTGGGGAGAGTTTGGGAGAATTCTTTTCCCTTGTGGTGCTCACACATTGATTTGGTGGAGAGGCTTCATGGAAACCGGTTTAGAGATTTTTTACAAAGTATAATGAATGTCAAAGACCCGAGACCCAAAAAGGAGTAATGGGAAATTTAAGAGCATTCAAAAGCCGAAGTTGGAGGAAATAGAAGGAGCTTCCTTGTTAAGACTCCTTAATTAGAGTGGGTGGTGAAAGGCAGCAGTGATACGATTCCAAAGGCTCTGCAGGGTGGTGGTGAGTGAGGAGAAGGTGCTGGGTTGGGGACAGGGTACCTGGAGTCAAGCCCTACAGAGAGGTCTCAGCACAGCACAGAGACAATACCGCCTGACACACCCAAACTTCATAAACAGGCCTCAGCCCAGCCACCTTGTTCTCTCCAACCCCCACCCATCCCTCTTACCTCATGTTCAGTGAGGGGGTCCGACATGCCTGGTGGCCATGTCACAGGATCACCTGGCATCATCAGCCCTTGATATTTTTCCACTCTAAGCGTAGACCTTAGGTGGATTTGTCAGAAACGTGCAGTGTGGGCAGGAGGGGACTGTCCTGACCACCTCCACTGTGGGGAAACAGAGTCACAAGGAGTCAGCACCATAGTTGAGGAATCCATCAGAGGAACATGGGCTTCCTTGGTGCCATGCCAGGGAACCCTGTTTGCCCCACTGCCTCTCTCCAGCCTCCTGAGCTGTACTCTCAGATTCTTCCTTTTCCGGGGCACCTCACTGATCTGACCAGAAGCTAAACAACAGGAAAGGTGGCGGGGAAGATGTAAACAAATAATAAAACAAAGAAAGCTGGACTTCTGAGGATGTTTAATAACCATGTATGTATCTCTTCTTTTTCTCTTCTCTCCTGTCTTCTTCCCTTTCCTTGCTCTGCCCTCCCCCCCCCCCACCCTGACCCCACATCACCCCCAGCACACGTAGGACAGAGCAGAAGAACCCACCCTTAAGCTGGTCTCACCAGGGCTATGGGCTGACGAGGTAATATCCCACACACCAGCATTGTTTTGCCTGCTTCCCAGGGGCCACATTAAAACATTTCCAGAGTGTGACATTTTTAATGGACCTAACACTAGATATTGACTTTACGGTTATTTTATGATGCACTCAATTTTACAGCTAAGGGATTGTCAGTTGAGCTTTCTTTTACTTCTTGTCATGAACGAGGTAAAAGGGTATTAATAGGCTATTTAAGTCACCGGCCTGGTCAGAGCTGAGTCAGAGAGCTATTCTCCATCAAGTCATACCCGGCCAACTTTGAGATGAAGAATGTTTAACTGCACTCTGGTCCTGATTAAATGGCAAGCATCTGGGACTCTTCCTTCTCCCTTCTCTGCCACCCACCACTAAATCCGCCATTTGTGAGGCCATTTGTCAGAGCCTTGGTAACTCGTTGTTGACGGGGTCGCCTGAGACTGTGGCCGTTGAAAGCTAACATGTGCAAGGTGACAGAGTTACCCGTTGCCTCTTCCTCCCTAAATTCCTTCCCAAAGGACAGATAGGCGGACACTGTGTAACACGCAACGACTGGCACTTCCAGATCCTACCATTTCATGATGCGGGGGGCAAGCTGTCTTTTGGCCGACACCCACATTGCAGGCAAGAAATCCTGAAACAGGGCTACTGAGGGGCATTTGCCTGTCCCACTCGGGGACTCACTGGATACCCAAATGCAGTGTTTGACGTGGCCTCCCCTGCTCACTGCGCCCCGTTGGACTGAAGGGAACAGGTGTCGAAAAAGCCACCGTAGGTGTGGACTCACCGAAATGACTGTCTCAGATGGTGCTTACCGGGACACAGCCCTCCAGCGATGGCCCTCTTACCAGGTTTCAGAAGCCCCGATTCTCCAAGAAGATTCGGATTTTTTTTTTTTTTTTAGAAAACTAATTAAATGCATTTTCATATGAAATTTCATTATAAAAGACTTCGAGAAAAGTGATAGTAGCCAAACCTGAGGGATGTGAAATTTGAAAATTCAGCAGTCTTTCAGAAACGTTTCTCTCACACGAGATTGACTAAGGGCTTTTTGACTGCCTTCAATTCTGAGGATGTGGAAAAATTAATCTTTACATGTATTTGTTAAAGGGCCTTCCAAAGGCAAGTCTGTTCCCCGTTCAACTTCATATTTATTCTATTTACTTAGTGCCGTGGCATGCGCATGAGGCGGGGACAGGCTGCAACGCTTTGCTTACTCATACTGGTCATTTTCCAGTTAAGACAAGCACAGAGCAGGGGCACCACTCAGAAACCAGCCGCCATGACTCAGGAAGGAATTTTTGGCTTGAGTTGAAAGCCATCATTTCTGTGTTGCAAAATAGAATAGGATCAACAGGTTGAGGGGGTGTTTATTTTTCCCACTGCTTGTGAAAGCTGATGCTGCTGGCCTTTGATGGCCCAGAACTGCTCCTGGCAGCTGGGCTATGTGTCCATGGCAGGCAGCGTGGGGCCGGCCGTCGGTTCTGGGCAGCCTCGTGCTGGCAGGGCTGCTTCCTGACCCGTGTTCCACGCCCAGTAGACCGGCAGGCCACGCTGTGCTCCGTCCTTGGCACCCATGCTTCTGCCCACATTGCATTTACACTTTTTGACTCATCTGCCCTGTAGCCACAGCTCGCTGCTGGCAGATGGGTGTGGGCGACCTGGCTGCGTGTTAGGGGCTGATTAGTGCTGACGGGGCCGGTGTGCCTTGGGTTCAAATCCTGCCTCACTAGCAAGAAGTTGAGAATAGAGCCTGGCAAGCATCAAGCCCCAGCAATGATGGGTGCTATCAGTGAGGCGGGCGTGGATGCAAAACATTAACAGGAAGGAGACAGTGTTTGAAAGGGGATAGTGATATTATGATTCCAAAGGGTGTTACTCGACTTCATGAGACACAAAAAGAGATGCTCATCAGCACCACCCCCAGCTTCCTCATCACTCACTGCCAACCCAGAGCTCAGTCTTTTTTCTGAACTGCCTGAACGTACTGAAGGACAAAACCCAAACTTCACTTCCCGGCTCCGTGTTACTTTAAGGAAGCTTCAGCAGGTTCCGTTCTCTCTGTCACATCTCAGGACTCCATTTTATTTACTCATTTTCTCTCCATATTTTTTCCACTTCTGCTGAGAAATAATTGACATAGGTCACTGTGCACCCTATTTTATTTTTACGCTGCGCTTGCTTAGCTCTGTTGGACTTCTCTGTTTAAGGTGCTTGACCAAGAGTTGGGTTCAGGTCAGGGTTTGGGGTTAAAGGGATGGGAAGTGAGGCTGGCCTCCTAAGGTGATGGGGGCCTTAGGGTCAGAGTTGTTAGGACACGGATCAGAGGCGGGGTCGCCATATGCAGTGGACAGCTTGCACCCTGCCCAGAAGTGTGCCCTGGGGAGGTCGGGCAGCCACTGACATCCAGCCAGAACTCTGCTAGACAAGCCGTGCCAACTGGCGGGATAAGTTTTTCATCACACAACAGTGGCCACTTGGTCAGGATCAGGGGCAGGGGCAAGTCAGAATTAACCTAAGCTCCCAGAGGACGTCCAAAATTTTGTCTTTTCCAGGGGTGATTCTACACCTGGTGCCTTTCTTCTCTGTAAAAAAAGGAACAAAAGTGTTGCAGGACTCTAAGCCCCTACCCTCCAAACTGAGGAATATAATTTACCTTTAATTGGTTTCAAAATAGGAAAGATAAGAGGGGGAAAAGTTAATCCTCTTTCGTCCATTCAGTAAATAAATAAAGAAGGAAAGAATCCACATGACCACCTGTATGCAAGCCACTGCCTTGGAGGAGAACACGGTCAAGTATTATCATTACTGTTCAGAAAACAAAGTGTCCCAACAGGGGAAGAGATGATTCTGTAAGAGCCGTGTGGGGCCCCTAACCCAACCCCGAGGAATCCAGGGAAGCTTCCCAAGGAGGTGGCATTTCACGCTGCATGCTGAAGGCAATGCTGGCACCATCTAGAATGGGATATTGAGGAAAGAAAACCGGTCCAACTAGAAGGGACAGTTTGTGGGAAGGCAAGATCCATTCGGGGGACTGTGATCAATTCAATGGTAGTATAAGGGAATGGGAGGCGAGCAGAAGAGGTAAACAGAGCCAATTTCACAAAGAGTGCTATATGTCAGGTGACCACAGAATTTATCTTCCAAACAAGGATGCTTCCACCAGAGAGGGCATACTAAAAATAATTAAAATGGTCTATATTTGACATATGTATTTGCTGACCAATGATATGGTCAGTGGATTTATAAAATAATTGCATTTAAAAACTATTTTCTAAACTAAAATTTCAAAAGTTCTGGACAAATGCTAAACTGAACAGGATGCCAGTACAACAGATATAAACTGGGACCCTCGGCCAATCTAAACAATCTGATCACCCTGGTTACCTACTACCTCAAAGGATTGGGTTTTTGGGTTTTTTTGTGTTTTTTTTTTTTAATTTTTTTTTTAACGTTTATTTATTTTTGAGACAGAGAGAGACAGAGCATGAACGGGGGAGGGGCAGAGAGAGAAGGAGACACAGAATCGGAAGCAGGCTCTAGGCTCTGAGCCATCAGCCCAGAGCCCGACGCGGGGCTCGAACTCACAGACCGCGAGATTGTGACCTGAGCCGAAGTCGGACGCTCAACCTACTGAGCCACCCAGGCGCCCCTCGTTTTTTTTTTTAAGAGAAAGAGAGAGAGTGTGTGTATGCATGTGCGAGCAAGAGGGGCAGAGGGAGAGAGAGAATCCCAAGCAGGCTCCACACTCAGCACAGAGTCCACCACGGGGGTCATGACCTGAGTCACTTAACTGAGCCACCCAGGAGCCCCTTGCCCCTCCCCCCCCTGCTTTTTTTTTTTTTTTTTTTATAGGATTGGGTCTTTATCCTGAATGCAGTAAGGAGATATTCAAGAGTGTTAAACTGTGAGAAATAATATGGGAGGATCTGGGTCGATCAGATTAGGTAACATACATAGTTGTGAAGAGTCTTGTGGGCCTGCTTGCCCACAAGCTCTGGCTCAGTGGCCTCCCATTTGGGGGACAGTGTCTAACAGTATCACGTGACTTACCGTGCCCCTGCTCTCTTCTAAGTACTTTGCATATATTAAATCACTTACCCCTCACAATAGCTCTGTGAGGTCAGCACTGTTATCCCCATTTTATAGATTAAAAAATTGGATCTCAGAGAAACTCAGTAACTTTCCCAGGATTGTACAGCTGATAAATGATGGAGTAGGTAATCAACCCAAAGAGTCCGATTCTAGCCTGTGCTTTCAATCTCCATACTGTGCTGACTCTTTCAACAATTTAAACTTCTTTTTTTTTAACGTTTATTTATTTTTGAGACAGAGAGAGACAGAGCATGAACGGGGGAGGGTCAGAGAGAGGGAGACACAGAATCTGAAACAGGCTCCAGGCTCTGAGCTGTCAGCACAGAGCCCGACGCGGGGCTCGAACTCACGGACCGTGAGATCATGACCTGAGCCGAAGTCGGCTGCTTAACTGACTGAGCCACCCAGGCGCCCCAACAATTTAAACTTTTAACTGCACTTTCTCATCTGTAAAAATTTGCTAATAATATGCATATACAGAACAATATGTAAGGATTACATAGGCTGCAATCTGAAAAGTGCTTAGCACAAGTAAGCCCTGAATATATATTATTCTATGAACAGTGTTTTATAACAGAGTTGAATAGTGAGAGATATATCAAAGAACCCTAGAGTTTTGAAGGACATTTACCTTCACGTTAATGAGTAATAAAGTTAGCGGTTTTTTTACTAATCAAGGGCTAAGAAAGAGGGAAAATTATGTGCTTTTGTCCCAATAAGCAGGTATGTGCTTTTAATCAGCCATTGACTATACAAAGTCATTTGTCTATAGATAAATGACATAACTGACATTTATTGATAGTTCTATACTGTCTTCTTAGTTGAAGGTTTGTAGTCTTTTATTTGTAAAATAAAT
The DNA here is from genome assembly GCF_024362965.1 of Panthera pardus. Lineage (NCBI taxonomy): Eukaryota > Metazoa > Chordata > Mammalia > Carnivora > Felidae > Panthera > Panthera pardus. The sequence goes on from NW_026527002.1 coordinate 19,663,340, forward strand.
AGGTGTTCTTGCAAGTCATCAGTAAAACTAGTGCACTAGAAATCTTCCGTGCATAGCAAACAAAAAGGTATTTATGATTGGCTTTTAGTTACTTTGCAGGACCCTGAATTCATCAGAGGCTCTGAAATTTCAAAACCGAAAGCAAATTTTCAGGCAGCATGAAAGTCCTCCACAATACACACTGATTTGGCCCCAAATATTGGAAACTCTGTGCCTTCAGAAAAACATTCAAAGACAACACAGAAAAACAGGGAAGGGCTTCAGAGAAAAGAATGGCTACATTAGGGCAGATACCCTGTTCAGGCTCTCTCAATTTTGTAAATCAAATCAATGCCCTCAGAACTGAAACCTGGGAAGAGAATAGCCATATCAATGAACACATCCTTCCGGTTAGCAACGATCGGTAAAACTACAAAGCTTGTGAATTTCCAGTGGACCTCTTACAGTTTGCTGTTGGGCACAGGTACCGACATTCATCTACAGGCGTGATGTAGGCCTTCCCAACGTGCTTAGGATGAGAAGAGGAGGGTCACGAAAGGCTTTGCAGAGAGAATGATGTTCAAATTTAATTTTGAAGGCTGAGAGCTGACTCAGATGATGAGGCAGGGAAGCACATTCTAGGAAGAAATGCCAGTGCGGAAGAGAGAGAGAGCCTGGTGCTTTCAGGAAACTGCACTGTTTTGGCGAGGCTGTGGCAGAGATGATGTGGGGACAGCAGGCCGAAGGAGTGGGAGGCATCAGGCCCTCTCTGTAGAAACTATCCTTTCTGCTTCTCAGGACACTCCAGCAGCCTTTGTTGATTGTAACACCACTGCTCCAGGAAGAGTTCCAATGCCACGCATGTGTGATCTCTCCCACCCGCTCGTAGAGTGTGACATAATTACGTGGTCATGTTCTTAAAAGCAAATAAGTTGCCGTCTGGTAAGAAATGTGGCTCAGCTTGCAACCTGCATGTGGTTTTGAATTGCTGTTAGTGGTTTTGCCATCTTTGTATTTCCCAGATTGGATGAGAATCGCCTGGAACTTGAAATCATCTGCATTTATTTTGAAAATTCACTTGTCAGAACAAACCTATTCATCCGTTTCCTCCCTGAGTAAAGAACTTCAGAATGGCCCCCCGAAAGGAGCTCCTTTTGTGATAGGAGGACTGGTAGAAACCAGGACAGAAATGTGGAAAGCTTAGTTCTAAGGTCTAACAAGGTGTTCACTTTATATTTTGATACAATGTTACATTTACAGAAAACTTGCAAGAATAGTTCCAAGAAATTTTATCTCATTTGCCTTATTGTTTTCTCTTGCTCTCCGGCTCTTTCTCTGCATATACACACACGCTTCTTTTTTTCCTGAATCGTGCGTAATTTGCAGACATCATATACCTTTATCTGTAAGAGTTTTTGTACGTATTTCCCAAGAACAAAAACATTCCTACATAACTATTGTAAATTTATCAAAATCAGGCAATTTAACACTGATACAATACTATTATGTAATCCACAGTCCATATTCAAATATTGCCATTTGTCCCAGTACTGTCGTGTTTATGGGTTGGGGAGGATTTTGTTTTACTGGTCTGGGATCCAATCCAGAAACACACATTGTAGTAAACTGTCATGTCTCTTAAGTCTCTTTCCATCTGGGATAGTTCCTCAACCCTTCATTGCATTCATGACATTCTGAAGTGTACAGGCGAGTCGTTTTGTAAAATGTCCCTCAGCTGGGGTTTTTCTGATGTTTCCGCATGATTGGACTAAAATTGTGCATTCCTGACAGGAATACCACAGAAGGGGAAGTGTGCACTCAGGATATCTTACTGGAAGCTACGTGACATCTGTTTGGTGGTCTCACTTTTGATTACTCGGTGGAGGTGTTGTTTGCTAGGTTAATCCACTATGAGCCTACTATTTTTCCTTTTTTAATTAATAATTCATCCAGTACCTTTTGAGGAATCCATAATTCTTGCCTGAATCATTATGATGGCTGCAAAAGGATGATTTTTTCCAATTCTGTTTTTCTTGCTACATTTAAGTGGTACTCTACCATAGACAAGAGATTTCCCTTTTTCTTGTACATACGTACATATGTACGTAGGTATGTATGTATGTATTTATAGCAATAAGGATTCATAGATCCTCATTTTATCCCATGAATATCTTTTTGCTACCATTATTTATTTTGATGACCAGAATGTCCCAGTTTGGGCCAATGATGTTCCGTCAGGTGTGTCCCCATCACCTTTTGAGCACTTCACTGCTTCCTGGCCTAACACTATGTTCCAGGCTCACCTTGTATTTCACTCCTCTACCTCTGGAATCTGCCGTTTCTCCGAAGGACCCCAGTTCCTTTTAAGTGGGCAGCAGTGGCATCTGAACTAGGCTTGAGGTGCACAAAATTGATATGGAGGCATCTTTGTATGTAGACCCTCTGGGCGGACAGAGCTAAAATACATGTGCAGGTATATTGATAGCCACTCCTGTTTCTACAGATATGGAGATACGTGGGGACATAGCTATCTAGATACATTTAACATTGTATGTTTGTACTGATACCTCTAATTCTAGCTTAACAGCATAAGGTTCATTCTAGTCTTCCTAGTTTCTAAATAACTTCCTTTTGTTTAACATGCTTACAATTATTTATTTGTTTGTTTGTTTGTTTAATTATACTTTGTTAATAGTAGACTCTTTATTTTATTTTATTTTTCAGGAGTAGAACCCAGTGATTCGTCACTTACATACAACGCCCAGTGCTCATCCCAAAAAGTGTCATCCTTAATGCCCATCACCCATTTAGCCCATCCCCCCCGCCCCCCCCAGCAGCCCTCAGTTTGTTCTCTGTATTTAAGAGTCTCATATGGTTTGCCTCCCTCTCTGTTTTTATCTTAGTTTTCCCTCCCTTCCCCCATGTTCATCTGTTTTGTTTCTTAAATTCCACATATGGGTGAAATCATATATTTGTGTTTCTCTGACTGACTTCTTTTGTTTAACATAATACATCCTAGTTCCATCCACATTGTTGCCAATGGCAAGGTATCATTCTTTTTGATTGCCAAGTAATATTCCACATAAATGATAACATCCTTTTCCAGCAGTGAGAAGCCTAGTTTCCATTATCCTCAATGGATTAACTCACCTGTTAAATGCTACAGCACACGGAAAGCAATTTCAGAATTGCTAAATCATACTGCTGTAAACACAAACCTGCTAACCTGAGTTCAATATATTTTTTCAGTTCTTTCTGTCTTTAGAATGAGGGAAAATGGGTGGCTCAGTCAGTTAAGCGTCCAACTTTGGCTCAAGTCATGATCTCACAGTTCGTGGGTTCAAGCCCCACATCAGGCTCTGTGCTGACAGCTCGGAGCCTGGAGCCTGCTTCAGATTCTGTGTCTCCCTCTCTCTCTGCCCCTCCCCCATTCATGCTCTGTCTCTCTCTCCCAAAAATAAATAAACATTGAAAAAAATTTTTAAAAAGAGAGAGAAAATAGCACTGTGTTTGAAGTGACTCAGAATAGTTCTGTTTTCCCTTCTTCTTTATTTTAGTTATGTTACCCATTTGAAATACGGCAAGGTTTGTTTATTTCCATTTGCATTCCATTTTCGGTTCTATTTTTTCTCGTCATTGGTAGTTTAATTTTGTTTTTCAGTACATAATACTTCAGCGTCGTTCCAAAAGTCAAAACTGCCAAAAGCATGTGCAGAGAAATGTTAGTCCTTCCCACAGTCTCTTCCCACCCGTGCACGTATGTAGATAACCAATCTCATCAGTTTGTTTTACCTTCCTCCATTTCTGGTTGCAGTAGTAAGCAGGCGGTGATATTTTATTTCTCTTACTTTTTTACACCAAAGGTAGTGTACTATATATATTGTATTGCACTTAGTTTCTTTTTCACCTAAAATATTATTTTCACTTTAAAATATATCCTTTCCATCGGTTCATAGAAATTTTCCTACTCTCTTTTCACTTCTTCTTAGTAATTTGCTGTGTGTATGTACCATAATGTATTCAGCCACTCTTTTAAGTATGAGCATTTCAGTTCTCATATTTTGCAATTACAAATAGTGAGACAGTAAAGAGCCTTGTGCAAATATATTTCATATCGTTGAGGATATCTTCAGAGTAAATTCCTAGTTGCGGGATTACTGGGTCAAAGGTAAATGCCTATATGGATATATTAAATACTGCCGGATTTCCCTCCATATGGTTTGTACCATTTTGCATTCTCATCATCAGTGTACGAGGGTCTGCTTTCAACAGTTGTCAAGCTTTAAAATTATTTTTCCAACTGAATGAGAAAGAAAGGGTATCTCAGTATGGTTTGAATTTGTATTGCTCTTATTATGAGTAAAGTTGAACATGTTTTTGAAAGTTTAAAGGCCATTTTACTTGCTTTTATAGATTATCTGCTTGTGTCCTATGCCATTTTTCTATCTGGTTTTTGAAAGAATTATCAGGAAGAGTTTGCATCTTTCTGATGATGAGTCTTCTATCTAGGTACAAAAGCTGTCTTTCCACCTGGTTCAGTAAACTTCTAGGTCTTTCAGGAGCTTTTTATATTATCTCCTTATAGGTTTTGCACATTTCTTGTCAAGTGTATTCAGAAGTATTTTATCTTCTTTGTTACTGTTATGAATTGGGTTTTCCTCTCTCATCAAAACCTCTTTGTGATTATCATGTGTGTATATGAGGGCTATTGGTTTCTGTGTATTAATTTTGTATCCTGCTACTTTAAAAAATATTTTTATTTTTGAGTTAATCTTGTCATTGATTTTCTTGGGTTTTCCAGGTGTACCTGTCAGATATTTGCAAATAGAGATCGCTTTGCTTCCTTTCCTATTGGTTGTCTCTAATTGATTCCTCTTGTTGAATTGAATGAATGAATACTTCTAGTACAATGTTACCTTGTTTCTGATCTTAGTGAAAATGCTTTTAAGACTTCCTTTTGGGACGCCTCGCTGGCTCAGTCATTTAGCATCCGACTCTTGATTTTGGCTCAGGTCATGATCTCACATTTCGTGAGATTGAACCCCATGTCGTCGGGCTCTGCACTCACAGCACAGAGCCTGCTTGGGATCCTTTCTCTCCATCTGTCTCTGCCCCTCCTTCTCTCTCTCTCACTCTCTCTCTCTCTCAAAAACAAACTTTAAAAAAATATTTTTAAAAGAATTCCCTATTGAGAGGACAGATTTTAGGACTAAGTTAATACGTTTTTGTCATGTTAAGGAAATAGCCATTGACTTTTTTATTTTTTATTTTTTAGTGTTTTTATTGCTAATGAATGTTGAATTTGTCAAAAGCCTTTTCAGCATCAATGGAGATGCTCAAATAATTTTCTCTGTAGATCTTCCAGTAGGATATACTATATTAATGGATGGGCTATGAATGAACCAACCTTTCATTCCTAGAGTAAATTCTACTAGGTTATCATGTGTTATATTCTTAATATAATATTGATTTCTATGCTTTGAAACAATTCATACAGCATTCAGATTCTCTTTTCCTTGAAGGCTTGATAAAATTCTCCTGTGAAACAACATGGACCTGGTGCATCTTTGAGGATAGTTTCTTAATAATCTTTCTTTCCCTTCTTTGGAAATTGCTTTATCTAAGCTTTCTATTTATATTGGGTCAATTTCAATAAACTGCATTTTCCTGGGCAAGTACCTGTTTCATCTGGGTTTTCTAATTTATTTGCTTTAAGGTCTGCAAAGTAGTCTCTCTCATGCTTTGAGTTTTGTATATTTCAATGATTATTTCTCCCTTGTGATTTTTTTATTTTGTGTATTTGAATTTTCTCCCCTTTGTCTCAACTAGTTAAACTAGTGATCGTCTGCTTTGACGCTTCTTTAAAGAACCAGGATTTTGATTTATTAATGAGATATGTCATTCTTCTGTTCTCTACCTCATTAGTTTTTGCTTTCACCTTTATTATTTCCTTCCTGGTGCTTTCTTTTGATTTATATTGTTCTTTCTCCAGCTTTCTGAGTTTTGAGTTTGATTTATTTTTTCATGATAAAAGTGTTTAAGGCTATGAATGCTTAAAATGACACATAAGTATCATACTTGATGCATCATAAGTTCTAATACATAGTGTTTTCATGATCGTTTTTTTAAGTTTATTTATTTTGAAAGAGAGAGGAAGTGAGCACAAGCAGGGGAGGGGCAGAGAGATTGGGAGAGAGAGACAGACACAGAGAGAGAGAAAATCCCAGGCACAGCCAGACACAGGGCTCAAACTCACAAACCATGAGATCCTGATCTGAACTGAAATCCAGAGTCAGACACTTAACCGACTGAGCCACCAGGCACCCCGTTATCATTTTATTTTATTTTATTTTATTTCATTTCATTTCATTTTATTTCATTTTATTTTACTTTATATTTTATTTTACTTTATTTTATTTTTAATATAATTTATTGTCAAGTTAGCTAACATACAGTGTATATAGTGTGCTGTTGGTTTTGGGGGTAGATTCCCGTGGTTCATCGCTTACGTTCAACACCCAGTGCGCATCCCAACTAGTGCCCTCCTCAATGCCCATCACCTGTTTTCCCCTCTCCCCCGCCCCCCCATTATCATTTTTTAAATTCTGCACTTTTAGCTTTGTATTTTCCTTTTCACCCAGATGATGTTTGTCAGCTTCCAGATGAAAGAGCTCTCTTGTTGTTTTAATTTTATTAATTTCTAGTTTCATTGTATTATATCAAAGTGTTGTTTGTAATATTTCTATTTTACGCAACTTCCTGATGCATTTTCCGTGACCTAACACATAATCAAATAATGTGAATTTCTGTGTGTGTTCGACAAGGTATAACCTCTATCCTCGGAGTATACTGTTGGATACATTTGCATGAGAATTACCTGATTGATTATATATTTAGGTCTTCCAGATTCTTATTTATTTTTTGTCCATTTGGCCTCTCTTAGATTGAGTATCACTTATTATTATGTCTTTGTGTATTTCACTTTGCATCTTCTACGGGTAGTTTCTTCTAAATTTATAAAGGTGTTGCCCTTTATCCCCCCTCTTTGAAACTTTGTATGGTTTGTATTTTTGTCCTCTTGGTTGTCTTTGATCTTAAATGTTAGTAACGCCCCTAGTTCCTGCTTCTTACTTCATCTTTTATTATCAGTGGTCAGTTTTTAGTGTTGTTCTTTGGCTTCCAACTATTAGCTCTACCCTCAATGAGCTTCTTCTCTTTCAGTTTTTCTATCTTTCCTCCCGTGTTGAGTCACATTATTTTTACTTTGTCATAGAAAACGTATATATTATCTTTTGACCCTTCTACCTTTATTGTATCCTAAATCTGATAAATATATTAAATGCTCACCATCAACCCTTTTGCTGAAATTTCTCCGGTGATTTCTTGGTTGGATGTGAAGACTACTTACTCAAGATGAGCTGATATGTACAGTATTACCTGTGTTCTTACAATTTATTTCTGGAACTTTTTCTGTAGCCTTGATAATTGAAGAAGAGCTTGAATGGTTGTGAGATCCTTGATTCGTACTTGAATTTTTGACTTGAGATGGCTTTTCACATCCTGGGGTACTTGATGGAAAACACGCCGTTTACTTGGCAGCATTGTGTTGTGGTTTTTTCCACTTTATGGTCACTTTGGGCAGGGCGTTGGGCATTTTCATAAGATAATAGGTTTTGTTATTCTTAGTTTCTATTTTATGATAATTTTGTATAGATTTAGGCCGTTTTTATCAATCTCCTGGATTTCAAGTATTTATAAGATTTCTAGTTTAAGAGGCTCCTTTCTAGCATGTGTAACCAAATATACGTTCTTTTTACTTTTTTACTTTGTTATTATTTGGGAGTGGGAGTTGGGGAGGTTGTGTGTCTTCCAGTTTTTTCCTTCTCTTTTTTCTTACAGGATCTGAAATCCACCACCACCACCACCACCCCCCACCCGCCTCTTTCGCTGCCTTTTTTCTTTTATCACCCAGTTTCCAAAGGATGTTCCTTCTTGCCCTTTGTCCTTGACTCCCTGCCGCCAGGGCTCTCAGACTGCAGCCTCGATTCGCGCCCAGTTCTGAGTCTCTTCCTCGTTGTCTCCACCGCAGCTTTACCGGGACTTTTACAGTCTTTCCTACTTCAGGTTGACACTCTTTCCGGCGATGGTTTCAACTCAGCTCTTGGCTGCAACCTCATTTCCTTCTTCTCTCATCGCTACTGTTTTCCCAGGGCTCGTGCCCAAAGTGCGGCGTATAGCTCTGTTGACATTCGGTATTAACTTTTTTTTTGCTTACAGGTGGTTCGAAGATTACGTCATTTTTGATCTTTTAGTGATACGGAGAGTGTGGGTTTTGTGCAGTTTTTCTTATTGTCCCTGGTGATCCGTATTGCTTTGTGGCCAGTTCATCGCATTAATCCAGGCTGCCTCTTTCTAAATGGTACTCAGACACAAGAGAAAAGATGCTATTTTCCACAGGACTGTAGTCACCTTGGTGATGTAAAAAGATCTGAGAGAGGAAAAATTGGGGGCATTCTTTGTATACTATGAAAACCACCCAAAGATCATTTTATCTAGATATAGATATTTTAGGGGGAAAAAAAACTAATCAAAAACAGATTCAAATATTGGATTCCAAGAGTTTAATTGCTTCCATGTTTGTTTTTATACTGAGTGCCAGGGAGCATGCAAATATCGTCCTAAGCATCACCTAGTCCATGAAAACACTTTCAAACTCATCATTCACCCAGCAACCCTGTAGGTAGTAAAGGTTCTATCACACAACTATTCCCACATCTGACAGATGAGGGAGCAAGACTCAGAGAGCCTCGCTCACATGATGTCCCGGGTGCAGAGTTGACTTGAGTAGAGCCGGGAGTGAAATGTAAGCCTCCTGACTGATGGGGCCGTGCATTTCCGGCACTAACCACGCCTCGTCATGGAAGTTTGCATGTGTTTGAGCCTCTTTCTAATTTTTTGGTATTGTTCAATCGCTTCTGTAACCTAAGGCCACTCCTTGATAACGAATTACCAGGAGAAGATACTTTTTAGCACTGTATTTCAAATTGACTTGCCTTGGTAAAAAACAATGTAAGTTGCTTGTCCAGTAAGTGGGAAATCCTTTCTCCACTAACGATCCACCTTTGTCTCTCTTTTCACAGAGGACAGTTATGGGATGGATGGGAAGGCTAACCAGCCCAGCCTCGCTGCAGACGTCAACTGGCAAGGCCTGGAAGATTTATACAGTGTGAATGAAAGCATCTATGAGTACAGACAAAACTATAGACTTAGTCTGGTTGACTGGACTAATTACTTGAAGGATGTAGATAGAGTATTTGCACTGCTGAACAGCCACCATGAGCAAAATAAAACAAATAAGACTAAAACTGCTCAAAGCGATGGGTTCCCAGGTGGATCTGCTGAGCTCTCCGTGCCAGTAGAGATGGCCTCCGCGGAGTCAGATGATGACCCGAGTCGGATGGTTGGGGAAGCACCTCACGTGACCTTGCCAGCTGACCTTCGAACCCTGCATTTGAACCAACCAACATTCAGTCCAGAGACGAAACTTGAATGGAATAACGACATTCCAGAAGTTAGTCGTTTGAATTCTGAACACTGGAGAAATCATAAAACTGAAAAATGGATGGAGCACGAAGAGCTAAATCATCCCGAAACTGATTTCAGTGGCAACGGCATCCCAGAGTTGGTGCTCAAGCCCAGGCCTAGGCTGCAGCCCATTAGCAGGCAGCAGAAAGGACTTCCCCGGGTTGGTGGCCCAGGAGGTGTTTTTGAAGATCAGCTGTATCTTCCTGTGCATTCTGATGTTGATTCTGTTCATCGGACGATCAATACGTCTGCCCTGGAGCAGCCTATTAACTCCAGCAGCGTGAAAAGGATATTGAACAAGGTGAAGAATCACGAGACAGGCAGCTTACAGAGTCTAGAAGGCAGTGCCTCCTTTCCACTCTCCTCGGATTAGATGAAATTGTTACCTGACCCTAAACACAGTATTTTTTTAACTTTTTATTAGTAAACTAATAAAGGCAATCATGACAGCCAACATTCTGAGCTATCCTAGATACACATGTGCGAAGTTAGCATAGAAGTTAGCACACAGGCGAGCAGCAGGCACACAGGGATGCGGTGTTGTAACTCCCTATTTGTCAAGAGTAGAAATAAAGGTTGATTTGTGTTTATTTGAGGGAGATTAAAGCAGTATTATCTTTTGAAAGCCATAGGGACATGCCTATACGAATGTTATCCAATCAAGATGGCTAGAATTGTATCTCTCTGAGTTTCTAAAACGTGACATCCTCCGTGAATCTTTCAACCTGCTTCCCACTGCCTGCATCATGTGGTTTTGATTCCTTTTTAACCACTGGAATTTTTCGGTGCCATCATGTTCAATGATTTTGCACTTTGAGATCAGATTGCCATGTCTATTTGGTTAGTCTTTTTTTTCTTCCCAGAGGCTTTTCCTAGTCTCACTGCTTGCTCTCAGTGTGACCGTGGAGAGCCGACCCCAAGAATGACACACGGTATGGATCACATATTGTCTAGCATAAGCTCTTGCCAGAAAATATTGCATGCTTTTTCCTTGACTTGCTAAAATTGATTAGCAGAAAGGCATGGCTAACGATGTTGGCAGTGAAAATAAATAAATCAACAAAACAAAGATCGCTTGCTCTCTCTGTGCCTAGCCTCAAAGTGTTCATCATATGCTTAAGATTGCTAAATTTTTGTTATTTTACTAGCAGGATAAAAGGACTGAAGACTTTTTTTGTCATCTTGGTTTTCTTGACCTGGCTAATAAGCTAAAGTGTTGAGAAAATATACCTAGTTTTGAATTTATATAAGGAATCTTTTTCAATAAAACACACTCATGAATGTTTCATATTTTAAACACACCATAGGTGTTGTATGATTATTTTTAAGGCCTTCACCAAGTACGGATTTTTTTAAAGCGTAATTCAAGACTGCTTTTGAAATTCTGTATTCTTGAAAATATTCTTGTTATGTATTAGATTTTTAAATATCAGCAAAAGGATTACCTCATCGAGAGTTATCAGTTCCCTAGCCAACTTCCCAAACAGGTTTATTTTTTAGCTTAACAGTGATTTTCTTTTTATTTTTAGACCATTCAAATGCATAGGTAAATTATGTTTTCTTCAAGTGTTTAAGGTAAACTCTTTTAAAGAAAATTTAATATGTTATAGTTGAATCTTTGATAACTTTAAGTCTTTATCATAGACTCTGTACATATGTTAAAATTAACTAGCTCTTTATCAGATGTGTGTGTCACCAGCTGAATGACAGAAGAAACATATTTATGGTCATGAATGATGTGCTTTGTAAAAAGATTTCAAGTTATTAGGAAGCATACTGTGTTTTTTAATCTTGTGTAATATTCTGTGATACTTTTATAGAACAATTCTGGCTTCGGGAAAGTCTAGAAGCAATATTTCTTCAAATAAAAGGTGTTTAAACTTTACCTGTTTCAGAAAAATGAGCTTTCCAACTTTTTGTGGTATACACACTCTGTGCAAGTAAAATTGAGTCCTGATCTCAATGGACATGATTGAATATTAGCCATATCTGCAAAATTGCCCCAAAGTCAGTAGGTTCTAGAACATGCTCAGATTGATGATTCCAAAGTGGATTTGGCTCTGTGCTTCAGGGAGGATGTGACAGAGGCCACACAAGCGAGGCTTCCCCACTGTGCATCCTGGCCAGTGGCACAGAGTCAGAGCTTGGTTTAACTCTCTACTGTTGCCACCTTGAAATCTTCAATGATTTTTGAACAAGGAACCCCACCTTTCCATGTGTCACTGGACCCACAAATGATATAGCTGGCTCTGGGCAACACAAATAGAGTTTCTCAAAAGTGGGAGGACAGATCCACCAAAGGAAGTTTCAATTCATGGAGGACAGGACGGCGGACTCTGCTTTTTTTTTTTTTTAAGTTTATTTACTTTGAGAGAGACACATAGTGTGCAAGCAGGGAAAGAGCAGAGAGTGGGGGGCGGGGGGAGAGAGAGAATCGCAAGCAGGCTCCACACTGTCAGCACAGAGCCCGATGCAGGACTTGAACGCACAAACTGATAGCATGACCTGAGCTGAAACCAAGAGGCGGATGCTTAACCGACTGAGCCACCCAGGCGCCCTAAGGACCATGGACTTTGATCAAGACCTAACCAGTCTCCAATACCTCAAGTTTTTCCTGCCTAACCTATACTTCTTTCTGATCCAGGTTCCTGAAGCGCTTTCTCTTCTCGTGATATAGGGGCTGACAGTCTGTGAAATGTCCAAAGACCAGGAGGTTAATAGTAAAGGAGAAAAAACAAAAGCAAAGGGCTTTTTGAGACCTGCTCCATCCTTAGATAATTGAGGAAACAATCTGTATTAGTTTGCTAGCATTGCCATAACAAAATACCACAGACTGGGTGACTTAAACAACAGAAACTTATTTTCTCACAGTTCTGGAGGCTGGAAGTCGAAGACCAAGGTGTGGGAGGCCTTGGTTTCTTCTGGAGCCCCTCTCCTTGGCTTTCAGATGGCCACCTTCTCTGTGTGTCCTCACGTGGCCTTTTCTCCGGGCATGCGTGTCCCTGGCATCTCTTTTTATGAATACACCAGTCATATCAGATTAGGGCCCACCCTTAGGACATCATGTAACCTTAATTACCTCTTTAAAGGCCTTCTCTCCAAATACAGTCACCCTGGGGATTAGGGCTTCAATGCATGAATCTTGAGGGGACACAATGGAGCCCATAACACTATAGTTTCATCAAGAGGACAGCTCAAGATAATAGTGTTGTCCGAAGGCACATCATTTTGCCTCCCTCCTTGTTCCTTTCCTACAAAACGTGATGAGGCCAAGCGTTGCTTTCCTGGGGAAACATCCATTTTAGTTCAACAACTATTTATGGAGCACCTACTATGTGCAAAGGGCATGCAAGAGCCTTTCAGACTTTGAAGAGTGCCTAGAAATTGGCCAGCCCGCTGACCCTGTCTGATCTGTGAGGAGCTGATGCCCAGAGGGTCAGCTGGTTCTCCAACTGCCCATTTCCCGCAGACTTAGAAGACGAAGACATTTACCAGAGGCAGGGCCAGCCCCTCTCCACTCTCTCCACTTAAATATGCTCACACACACACCAGATCAGGGAACAGAGAGGCCACAGTGTGACCCCATGTGGCAAAAAGTAGTGGAAAGAACATGAACGGACACAGATTCTAAAGTTTACTATCTGTATGAGCTGGGAAAAGTCGCATCACCTCTCCTTGACTGTAAAATAATTCCCTTTGACGGCGAATACATCACATATGTGCTTTCTCTTCCTAAAATGTGCCCAGAGGAGACATTGTGAATTCATCAGAACGCTCTTCCATCCAGGCAGAGCGCTTGAGCCCTTAAAATCCTCTCAATGCAGCCAGCTCCTGTCAACACCGTTGAGCTGGTACTGGAATGTGAGACAGAAACCGATTTGCCATATCCAAACTACCCACAGTATCTGAAGCTCCTCTCACTTGTCTTTAAAAAATTCAAATAAATATCCCTATGGTCACTATCTGCAGGGTTCTGGGTTAGGAGAGAAGAAATGAATACTTAACACCCCATGCCACATGTACCAACGCATGTTGGCCTTCTAAAAAGATTTTTAAATGCCTATTGTTCAGAACTAGCTTAGAGCTGATATGATCTCACATATAAGAAAGTCCTCAATTCCCCAAATTAATCCAATGCTGCTTGATATTAGTTGCCCGGTATTTCCAAAAGTTATTTTGAAAATATTTTTGAAGCTTTCAAATTGTTATTTAGAAAATATTTGTGATATTTTCAAATTTTATTTTAACAGAAAACAAAAGATCTTAGAGCAATTCATTCCTCAATATGGTCCACCACCCTGGTTCATTTAAGCCCTCATGACCTCTTATAGAAGCTGCTGGAAAAGCTGTAATAGCACCCTGGCCCCTTCCCCTCCACCTCCAACTCTACCACATCCCACAGTCACTGTCTGTGATCACATGGCTCAGATCTCAGCCTCCTGCTCAGATATCTTCAGTGGTTTTTAACACACACACACACACACACACACACACACACAAAAGCATGGAGGTGCGCGCGCGCGCCCCCAGAAGCTCCAGCCTTCCACCCACCCACCTGATCTCCTTCCACCTCACCCGTCACTACCAGCTTCCCCTGGATTAGCCACCCTCCCAGGTCTGAATTTTTCTCCAATTCCCCATCTACCTTCTTGGGGTATATCTTCATTTCCTATCTCAACTGGCAAAAATTTCATCCATTCTTCAATTCCCATATTTTGTTTTCCCTTTTACCTTATCAAATTTTACCTTTTCTTTCCATGCAAACTCTCCTTGACTCTTCCACCCCTTGGACATAGCATCTCTACCATTTTTACTTTACGCCAAATAAGGAAACACTGATGTTGTACCAAGTCTCGGGCCAATGGAGGGAGAGTGGCCACATTCATAACTTTGCTATTTGCCCCATTTCTAATCAAGAAACCTATCTAATGCAACCATTATTCATATTGGTCTAATTAACTCACCTTCCTCTGAGTTGTGTTGTTGATACTGAGGACTTTACCAGCACAGTACCGAGGGCCTTATAGGGAGCCCACTAAAAGAAGTAGAGAAAATGACTTTCAAATAGCAGACATTTCCTGTTGAGACCTAGGGAAGCCCCTGCTCCCTGATGTCCCAGAAAGCACCGCAGCGGGGGTGGGTGACAAAGGGAGCTGCAAACGTTGAGGTCTTTTGTGCTGAGCATTGCCTCACTTTTCTGCTAGCAAATGCAAGTGGTGGACAAAGGGATCTACCTTCTGTTTTGAACTAGCCCCTACACCTGTGTGCCTCTCAGGACTCAGGAATTCAGAATCTGCGTCTTTCTATCCACCAGTCCTCTTCCCCATTACCCCACCTCCAGCCCATAGCACAGGTGACCCAGAGCCAGAGTAGAACCAATCCAATTACTAATAGGTTTCAGCACAAGAGGAGATGTCATTGCCACCCTAATATGAATCTGGCCACAAAAAGCCCCGTACAACTCAAGTCCAGGAACCGGAAGGGAAATTAGTATGTGATTTCCACAATGACCACTAGGTGTCACTCAGCTGCAACTAATGACATCTTTACTTCCAGCCAGGATCCGCCCCTGGCAAAGTGGCCACTTCATTGATTTCTAAAGTAGCGGCACTACCATTTTGACAAGAACACATCTAGAACAACTTGATCCGTGGCAGGCTCCCTCTTTCTACGGTACCTAGGATCTTAGCCATTCCAGAAGACTAAAGAATGGTTTTAGCTTTCTACTGATTTATATTGTTATTATAAGTTGGAACTGCATCAAACTTTGACATTTAAATACAAAAGTGAGCAGCAAATATTGATCTCCTTGCTTTCCAATGACTTTGTGCAATTAAATATGTCTTTCGGCCCCCTTTCGCCAAAGCTACAGAGGCCATCTCTGCTCAGCTGGCAAGTTTAAAAAGAATTGGATGCTTTTTAACAGCTTTTAAAATGCTGAGGTTGTACCAAGTCTGGGGCTAATGCAAGAAAGACGAGTGGCCACGTTCATAACCTTTCCTTTCGCCTCATTTCTTAAAGAGAAACATTCTTGTGTGTCTGTTTCGAAAAAGCCCAATATCCAGAAAGGCTTTGCCTCTCCCTTCAAAGTGTGGGGCATTTAAGAAATTTAAGAGAAATCTCTAAATTGCCTAAATTGCACACATTGTTGAAAAGAAGGTAGACTGGGGAAGAGGGTACTCTTCACCTTTTGTATAAATGGCTCGCGTGATGAATGCACACAGCCAAGGAGGAAAGTAAATGCTTATCCAGAAGGCAGCACAGACACACACACTCCTCCCCACACTTCCCCCTGCCCCCGCCCCGCAATAACTCCTGTGTCTTGGGCCATTGTGACCCTTTTTGGTTCAGCTGTGCAGGAGGGGTGACTGAGTGAGAAATGGAAATCAATTGCCCTGCTTCACACCTATGGAGTGCTCAAGGCAAGGTTCTAAAAATAACCACTTTGTGCTTCAGTCCATGAGTCATACTGTTATTTCAGTAGTTCCTTTGCCTCCTTCCGCCTCTCACCCAAAAGTTTTAGATGCCTTAGAAAACTCGGCTGCCCGTCAGAAGAGACCTCCGAGACTAATTTCAGTCCACACACTTTATTTTCTTTACTTTTTTCTTAATATTCAATGATCAAGTATTCAAGATGTTGTAAACCAAGGTTTATTAGTACATTGACAATAGATTTCATTAAACACAAGGAAAGTATACATCTGTCAAATTACCCTAAGAGGTCTCCAAATAAATACTCATTTTAAAAATCACAAAATCAAACTCCTTTAGGCAACAACTCAAAACAGGCTTTCGTCACCAACACACTTTCACACAAAACACACACACTGAACACATGCTCCATTAGGATCCTAATGCCAGTTTATTTGACACAGTATTACATCTCCTTGAACTAAAGAGTTAGAGGCTGACCTGCCTGTTTCGTGCTTCTAAATTAACACTTGGGGTTTGGGGTAGAGGTATGTATTTTAAGAAAAATGCCCACTATAAAGTTTTATCAATTATTCTTATTTTTCGTTTCTAGATACAAAGTTTAAACTCTTTTTTGTTCACCCCTTTGGTTTAATATGTCCCTGCAATTACTTTAGTTTTCAATATCTTCTCCTCTGATTTTAACAGGTAATAGAATTCAAGAAAGAGACAACACCTTCAAAACCCATTATTAAAAACACTTTACATGAGTGTCAGTTTTTTTGGAGAAGAAATAAGAAAAGATTATGGGAAATATTTTTGCCCTCTCTCTGAAATTATTTTTAGCATCTTATTATTCTTGCTAAAAGAAATATCAAAAGCTCTGAGTTTTCCGTAGAAAAGGTATTTCCCTTAACACTCTTCATTTTGCAGGGTAACGTTCACGGATTAACTGTAGTAATGAGCGTAACGAATGCTTGTGTTCTGGGAAGCTCTCTAGATTTCCAAAAGCAAAGCACATGCAGTCCCTTACCAGTGAAATACTGTAAATTCAGCGGCACATTTTGTGGTGAGCATGCATCAAATACTTTTAGCACCGAGGCGTTTTTTGTTTTGTTTTTTTTTAATGTTGCAAAAGCAAATACCCAGGGAGGGTTTTCAACATACTTGACCCTTCGCAGGGCTGAGTAAAAATGAAGTGCTTAAAATAACCCGTTCAAACATACACAGATCTGATTCCAATGTAGCAGGAAGTCTGGGGCGGATACAGCCAGCAGCATCCTGGACGGTGAGAAAAGGAGAGAAAACAGAAAAGATAAAGTGCACAAGGCTGCTACCTTCGCGGCCAGCCATGGCACTCCCTCCCACGCCAGGAAAGTGGAAATACAAATACGTGTAAAGGCTACCTACTGGTCTGTGTAACAGAATTAGCCGACTGCCATCTAGGCAATTCTGGGATTATACAGTATTTTGGTATCTATCTGCTACTTAGAATACTCCATATGCACCTATATCAATACTTATATTCATGTTTCTGTGCCATTTAGGATGTTTTCAGTCCACACACACGGAAAGTATACTTGGCTCTCCCCCCCCCCCCCCCGCCCCGCCCCCAACCCCGAGTCAGGCTCTCCTGCTGCTCCTGGGCACACCCGAGAATTTCCACAAATGCTTCGGGTCCATTCAAACCACACAGCTGCTCTCTGGTGCGCTTAGGTTGATGCCAAACAGGTTCCAAAAAGAAACTTTCTGGCTCCAAGCCCACCGAAGAATGCAAGCTGGAATTGCAGACCGAGGAAGAATTTTCCTGGTAGTTGGTGAAAATGTAAGACTGCCATTACTTCCTCCTTCTCTGATTTCCAAGCGCATGCTCCCCGTTTGTTAGGGCAGCCACTAACAGGAACAATCCCGTCAGTTGTCTGGTGTATAACGTGGAGCATTGTGTAACACTTCGTATGCGTTCGTTGAAAACTTTTATTAGGAAACCCAAATCCCATATTCACTAAAAATTAATGGAAATGTTAACATTCTTAAAGAGAAGGAAAGAAAGAAAGAGCATACACTTAAAGTTCCCCAAAGTTCAGATTCAAAAATTCTGAACCACATTTCCTCATGTTTCATTCCAGAAACTCTACTGGGACTCAATGCTAACATCAACATTGGATTTGTTCTATAATATGAATCATAAATAAATAAGTGAGGTATGTTGTGACAATTTTGAGTATAACACTTCGCTAAAAATCAATATAAATTTACCTTGAAGAGCTAAACATTAAATTTTGAGGTGTCCTACAGATTTTTGTTTTCTATCTTACACAAAGAAATAATAACTTCCCTACTCTTCAGGAACAGTAACACATCAAAAAATGAAATGATTTACCTCGCTAAATTAGAGCCGCACTTGTCTTTGTTAACCAACGCTATTGTGGGCATCATAAAACATAAGAAGCAGGTGGTGGAGACAGAAAGCTGCTTCTGAACCCTGACTTGGCCATTCTCTAGAATCCTAAACAAGTCTCTACCTCTCTGTGTCTCAGTTTTCATGATCTGTTTAAAAAGAAACAACAACAACACAGAATGAAAATAGTTATCTTGCAAAGTTATTAAGAGTATTAAAATAAATGATGTATATTAGGTGTCTGACAGAATTCTCTGAAATGGTCAACACTCAACAAAAGCTCATTTGTTTCTTCTGTGCTCTCCTTCCCACCCAACCTTCATTCTGAATGACTTCTGACTATTTTCAAGAATTAAATCCACCTACAAAGGATAAGGATTTCATACTAATGGAGAGAACTGAAAAAAAAAATGTGCTCCAACCACCCACCCTCCCCCTGGGAGTTTCTAAATTAATAGGCTAGACTCATGGATATTATATTTGCATATTAAAGCCAAATAATACAGTAATCTACAGAGTTGATAAAAGAACAAGGTGACCTTTTTCCAAAACAGGCGATTAGAATCTAAGCTCATGGAAAGTGGGAATTAAACTTATAATAGAAGCCGTAACTATAAAGTAGCAAGCAGAGAAGAACCTCGTATCTACAATGAAATGGTGCCATTTATAAAATAGTCACTTTAGTTGATTATGCAATATTGCAAGGATGCTACCGGGACCCAAAGCATTTTGGGGACAATTCTTAATTGGTACATATTTCAAAATTTCAGTCTTCCATGATTTTCACTACTTACTCTACACTTACCAACAACACACTAATGATACACCTGCTATTTATAAGTATCACATACTTGAGGAAGTACAATATTAACATTGTGGTGTATAATTTGGGCCAATTTCTTTGAATTCTGGCCTAGTCAACCTAACAATTTCACTGAGCGGCAGATGGTAATTGGCTAAAATTGTGCCCAATAGAGAAGTGGCACCTGGTCGAGGTTGCTGAACTGGATGACTGTTCAAGGTAGAGAGAGAGGGCTCTCGAGTCGTACCCAAAAAGTCTATCACTTGTCACCTGGGAGTTCGGAGAGCAGCTCCTTTTCAAAATATACTACCAAGAAGAAACAGATTCTAAGAGTGTTGGATCATACAATCTTGGCTTTAAGGAAAAAAAAAACCAGTGCTACTCCCATCCAAATTCTCTCCATGTAGTTCCTTAGCAATTAGAGGAAAATTAAGAAAACACCGCCTCTCCCCAACCTGTGTATCTTTAGCTCCAACACAAAAGGAAACTTTCCCTTCTAAAGGAGCAAAGATCTCCCACAGAGAGTAAACGGGAGCCCCGGAGCACCAGAGCGGACACTAAGTTAATCAGCAACATTCTCTGAAGACGTTCGATACACGCTATACTGACCGAAGGTTGACAGACAACAGTGCAATTCCAGGCAACTTAGGACTTAGGACTCAGCCAACGAGACTGCTCAAAGGGAAGTCCGTGTCACCCGAGACCACCGGCTCCCCCCTTGTACACATTATTCAGTCTAAGAGTGATAACTCTGTCCACAAACTGCGTGCAACCAAGAGAACCACCTGACAATGCCATTCTTAGGTAGAGGGGAAAACAATCTTGGCCCCAGGAACGTTCGCACAACTCCACCAGTGCAGCCAAGGATGAAGGGCAAAAGCCTGAATCATGGGACAATTCTGTCAATCACTTGCCCTCCGTGGAAGAGTGTAAGCCAGCCAGGGAAATCATTTCCCAACTCAGCCCCTACATAAGCATAGGCTCCTTGGCAGAAACTGCTCACAATTATGTTGGTATTTGGACCACAGTCCCTCCTAAATCTGGATTGTCAGGATTCTTTTTCTGGGCCGCCAGAACCCAAGAGTTAACTTGCTATCAGCCCGTAGTGCTGGCAGGAAGCATCTACCTTAAGAACCATGTAGAAAGCATTCTGTGTGGTGCCTAAGTCAAAGTGATGTGCTGAGAGGAACTGAAAAAGACGATGGGTAAGAATCCACAGTGCATTTAGGAACAGAAAAATCCTCTCTCAGAATTGCTTCAGGAAGATTACAGGAGGAAGGAATCAAAGGGAGGCGTAAAATCATTCGAACGCTGATAAAATAGAATTCAGGATGACAGACAAGCTGATTTTAACTAACTTCCGATCATTATTTAGGATCATACTCTGGGCCCAGGTCACCGATCGCCCTCCTCCTGTATTCAAAGTGATTTTCATATCACAGGTGTAGCTTTCCTGATTTAACTACTCAGTTTCAGGGGGCAAC
This sequence comes from Panthera pardus, assembly GCF_024362965.1. Classification (NCBI taxonomy): domain Eukaryota; kingdom Metazoa; phylum Chordata; class Mammalia; order Carnivora; family Felidae; genus Panthera; species Panthera pardus. The sequence goes on from NW_026527002.1 coordinate 19,683,999, forward strand.
CATAGCAATTTTCTGTGCATAAAAAAGAAAACAGGGCAGACTTGCCGGGCTTCTGGACGTATAACTAAAACGATCAGATGGGACTCAACTGTACCTTTGTGGAATTTCTTTTTCCAACTATTTTGAGTGTCAAGGTTACCGTTCTTAACTACCCTTGTGTGGGCCCGTAAGAGCCGAAAGGATTTCTGTAGCATTTTTCTTTGGAGGAGAAAGCCATCAGTTTCTCTCCTTATGATACGTCTCGAGTTCATCTCTAGCCATATTGTTTAGCACACTAGTTTTAAAGCCCCTGGCAAAAAGAATACTGGAGTTTCTATTCAAGCTCTCAGATTTATGATCCAGCAGACTCTTTACCTTATAATGGGGCAGAGAACGTGTCTTATGGAAGAAAGTAGCAGTTCCTTCTATCACACTATGCGTATGATTCCTTTGAAGCATTTGAAAAATTCTACCTGATTTATAACTCTGCTATGGCTTAAAATGCTATTAACAGTACTTTAGGGAAAGTTTCTTGTCCTCTTCTCAAAAACGTATCTGCTTTTAGTCTCTGAAAGCAAAAGTAACATGCTGCACTTACATTTTCCCCATCAAAATTGCATAGTTGAGGCAAATTCATTTGTGCTTTGTAGCGGGACTCACAGTAGGTGTTCATATCTAAAAACCTTGATTGGTAAATGCGAAGTCATGGTCAAGCTCACCTCGGTTTGGAGTGTATGCTAGTGATATGCTCCGCCATTACGCTTCCCGTGATTTTGTTACAACCAGGCACCTCTCAGCCTTATACCACACCGGAACATGAGCGTTAAATTAACATAGCAGAAATGGTAACAACTCTATCTAAACTCCTCCTTCTTGGAGAAAAGGGGGGGAGAAGGCTGTCAGTCTTGTTGAGGTATCCAGCCCTCAATCAACAGTGGCTGTGTATACTGAGTTTCGTTGGTCTGAGGATCGTGTCTTTAGAGGTTAAAAAAAGAAAGAAAGAAAAGAAGGCACGGGTGTTTCTCAAGTTGCCATATTCGACTCAACCAACAAAACTAAAGTCTTCCGTTTTCAAGCTTCAGGAGGGAGGCTCCGTGGCAGTTGGGCTTTCCTCGAGCCCCGGGGCCGGGGCCGGGCTTATTGCTTCGGGGAAGGGCCCCGGGTAGGTCTGTGCTGTGCAGTGGACGCCTTTCCGCAGGCCAGTCTCTTCGCAGAACCCCCCCTGGCTGCCGAGAGCTGGGCAGGATCTAGTCCGGGCCTCCTTGTGGGCACGGTCCGAGTGGCCCACCATCTCGCTCACGGTGCTCAGAGGGAACTCTCTCCACCTCTGCCTCTGCAGCTCGTCCTCCTTGTATTTAATGGAGTACCAGGCCAGAAAAATGAAAATAAAGCCAACAAATTTGAGGCCGGCGGCCAAACCGAAATAGACGAAACGGAACGAGGTCACATTGTACTCCCAGCAAGAGCCTTGTACCCCACATTCCTGTTGCCAGAGCATGCAGGTGGTGTCAATGACTGCTCCAAAGTAAATTGGAGTAGGAATGTATGCTAGAGTTGTAGAGAAAAAGAGAAAGAACATTTAGCCTGTCTTGCAAGAGACCACCGATTTGTAAATCAGCAACGTGCTTCTCTGCTCTAAAACCAGTGGAGCGGGGCGGTTTTCTTGTGTCTCCCGACTGTTTCAAATACGTCACATCTTACCATAATATGTTTATTATAGAAATGTTCACTAAGTCACAAATACTTTAAATCTTCCGGTTTGCAACTCAGTCAGAGCGTTACTGATTTTTAAGACCGTAAAAATGTCTATTGCTAAAAGTTCGGTTACAGAATCCTCTTTAACTTAACAATCAGATTGTCATTAAAGAAATTTAATGTTCTATTTATTTTTGAGACAGAAAGAGACAGACGAGCAGGGAAAGGGCAGAGAGAGAAGGAGACACAGAATCTGAGGCGGGCTCCGGGCTCTGAGCTGTCAGAACAGAGCCCGACACGGGGCTCGAACCCACGAACCGTGAGATCATGACCTGAGCCGACGTCGGACGCCTAACTGACTGAGCCATCCAGGCATCTTTCAGATTCTGTCATTAAATACTCAAGAGGCCATACTAAAACCCTTTATTATCCACTAAAATTCAGTACACTTAGTTTTTATGGGTTGGGCTCTCATCCTCGGGTACAGGGAGAGTAAGAGGAAAACAGTGTCCCCAGAAGTCAAAAACCACATCAAATGGCAAACTGTATAAAGGCACTTGGGGTATAGAAATAATTAAGGCATAAAATTCATCTCTGAAGCTTGTGAAACATCTATCATGAGTACAGCTTCATTGTTTGGGCCAGGAGATAGACATTTCTTTACCACCATGAGAGAGAAAGTCTACCCAGGGACACTTCCTTCACCACACGGTCTCCAAATGTTCACCTTGTAATTATCTACTTTCCTTTAAATTCCTTACTCAGAGCCACCATATTCACACTGAATTTTGTATACGTCTCCATTTTATCAACTACGATGCAGCATTTAAACTGTTTGCAGAATTGTCATCCATAAGCTCCTCGATGGCAGAGGGCATGCCTTTTATTCCTTGTATCCCAAGGACTTATCAGGGCAGCCCGTGGATCCTCAATATGAGTTTATAAAAGGAAGTGATAGGAAGGAACAAGGGAGAAAGGGAAGAAGAAAAGAGAGAAGAAGGAAGGGAAGATGGTGAGCTAATAGCCCAGGAGGCTGCACGTGATGTATCTTTAAATATGTTGTATTCATTTAAAATGAGATCTGATCACTACAATTAAAATTTAACATTATTAAAATACCTAAAACTCTCTTTTTGCTTTGAAATCGGGGGAAATGGAAATCGGTTGTTGGCCCAACTATAGTTTTTCATAATCAGCAGAACTTAAGTGATGGTTAAATTATAAATTCAGTTCCAAATGCCTTCCACTTGCTACTGACGCTGTGACATCCCTCTGGCGGAGCAAAAAGGAGGAACTTTTTTTTTTCTTTTCCTATTTAACTGACTCTTTGCTCAACAAATTTCCTTCTTTGAAAACAACTTTATAGTTGCCCACGAGAAGTATAAGGCAAACTTCTTAACTACATCAAAGGATGTCAGAATTTCCTTTAACCAGTTGGTTTTGAAAAACGGGACCTTCAAAGTTTTATTGGTACCAAAATGCAAGCTACCCATTCAATGCAACTAGAGGCCTTTGAGGGTCACTGGAAAGTCCTTACCCTCAGACGTGGCTATCAACCACAACATAATGACAAATCGAGAGTTCCGGAGAAGATTAATGTTTCAAAGGGTCAGGGGATACTATTTTATCCTTCAAGATGGAAATTAAACATTTAAATTTAAAAAAAACTTTTTTTTCTTTTTTTTTTTTTTTGGTCCTGTGAACAATGATACTGATTACTGGGGGAAGTAACAGCTGAAGAAACTGACAGGCTGCCACTTACAAAAGAAAAAAATATGCTTGATAATGAGGAAGTCAATTAAAAATACATTTCTTTTGATCCAGGGAGTGGGCTATTTCACACAGTATTTCCCATGCATCGTCCCAAAACACCACAGAGTGATATGGTGTTTGTCAAAATCAGGACGATATTCTTCGTGCGCCAGTGGACTCTGTGACATATGGACAGCGCTAACAAGCTTCTCTTCAATTTGGGAATCTCTCTTTGTTCTTTTCAGAATTTTTCATTTCTTTTCCTCAGAAAACTTGACAGGTATACTTTTTGCCCAGTCCAATAAAATTATTGTAAAAAAGTAAGGAATTAAAATGTTCACGAATAATACGAGTGCCATCACTTTCCTGTTAAAAAGGCATAAAGGGACAAGAATGCCAAGACCATGAGTCCATTGCAACTGCTTGGTTCAATATTTCTTACTGTTCAAAATTTTCTGGGGAATTTAGTCCGAGTTTATTATGCTCATTGTGAAAAAGAAACTGTTCTAAAGTCAGTTTTGTTCTGTTTCATCAAACGACAGAACTGAGTAGCTTCTAGTTCAAATCAGAGAGTAAAGACGACGTGCCCTGTAAAATCCTAGCTACCACTAATGGTAACAAATGATTGACTTGCGATTTTTAAAGGACAGTGAGGATTTGCCATCTGTAAAGAGGAACTAAGAAGCACGTGCGGAAATTCAGGAACATACCAAGCGTTCGCAATAGAACAAACTGCATCCCCAGCGCGAAAGGTCTCTCCTCATCTTCTACCGACCTATGGTGAAGGGAAAGAAAGAAATGTTTTAAAACACTGGCCTCAAGAAAACGAACATCACATCAAGCCCGCTTAGAGCAGAGCTGGGGACCAAAGAGCTGCTGTGCCAAAACATTAATTTACTAGGATTTTTTTTTTTTTTTTTTTTTGAGACAAAGAGTGAGTGCGAGCAGGCTGGGGAGAGAGGCAGAGGGAAAGGGAGAAAGAGAATCCTAAGCAGGCTCCACGCTCAGCATGGGGCCCAACCCGGAGCTCAATCCCACAACCCTGGGATCACGACCTGAGCCAAAATCAAGAGTCGGACGCTTAACCGATGGAGCCACCCAGGCACTCCTATTTACTAGGATTTATTAACAACAGCCAAACAAGACTGCTGATACAGCTAAATCTGTGAATAAGTTCTCCCCAGCGAAGACCCCGAAGAAACTCTGATGACCTCTGTTTCTGTGTAAATACTGGTAGAGGGCCAAAGGGTCATGGTTAAGGTACAGAAGTAGCTCTGAGCTTCCAAAATCGGTTCTGTGAAAAAACACATATAGTGTTTTATCCTACCTACTGCATTCCTTTTTTCTATTTGCTTACACTTTCCAGAGGGTAGGTGTGTAGACTGAAAGTTACTCCCATATTTTCTCAAGAAAAAGTATAGAGGAAAAAAGTTAAAGAAAGAAATAGAGTAAAAAAAAAAAAGGTATTAAAAAAGCAAATCAAATGTTAGAAAAAGAATGAATCCCTCCCACCACATTATTTTTTTTTTCTTCCTTTCCTGAAATGTATGCTCGAGTAATTCCCACATGGCAGGAAGATTGGAATCTATTGATTTCTAATTAGAAAAGATTAAAGGGCTCCTTTTCTGATGTGTTGGGTTAAAAGCCAGCTGGTGATCTGCCTCATTCGAGCAATATAACATGGGCAGCCCATTTCTGGGTTATTTAACATCTCTTGCAGGACTAAAGTCCAAAGAATCAGATTATTAATGATTCATTTTCTTTTAAATGCTGAAGCACCTCATCCTTTCTGTCCCATACGCATCGACTTCTAGGTATAGCATGTCAAATTCCCAAGGACTAGTACACTTGCCATCTTTTCCCCATCTTCCTTGTCGTTCCCTAGCCACTTCCCCAAAGTGGCACGCACTGCTGTTACCCCATAAGTATCTGCTGATGGAGGCAGTGAGTGAATAAACCAATGGGCCTTCCCACTGGGTGCCGTTATCTTACAGTTGAGGAATGAATTGGCTGGGAAATGTCTAACTCAGCATCCCATAGAAGAGAAGCCAAAATATGCAGACTAAGCAGCAAACAGCCCAAGGGAATGATGTCCCAGCAGGTGTGGCCACCAGGTGCCCAGCAGTGTGGGGTACTGAGGAGCCAGGGAGGAGGTGAAGGAAAAATGAGACGGGATTCCCTCTCCTCCTCACTCCTTCACTGCACTGCCTCCCTGACCCCGTCCCCCTAAACCTGCTGGGCTGTGTTCCTTCCCCATACCATCCCCGTCCTTCTCTGCCTGCTGCAGCCTTTACTGCAAATGCCAACACCCTGATCTGAATAGGACTTCCATTAAAGTAACGTCCGTGTTCCCTTACAAACAAAAAAAGCACAAACAGTATATATATTAAAGCACAGCATGAACAACTGAGAAGAGACATCTCCCAGTCTGTCCTCAACTCCCAAACTGTATATGCTAGTAAAACTCATGAAATCAGCATTTTGAACTGCAGGCCCAGCATGAACTGTCACTGACCGCGGAGGTACTATCTACAAGGTTGGAGATAATATTCTTTGCCGTGGGCGAGATTTAGCAACTTCACCAAATGACTTCCTGCCCCCGCTGGAGTCAGGCTTCTTGTGGCTAACATGGTGACAGCTTTCAGCTCCTGAAACTTGAACCTTATCGGGCACAGACTGTAGGAAGAAAAGACACTCACAAGAAGTTTCACCAAACTATAGGAATAAAGAACGTTCTGGGGTACGAAATGTTGCAACCTTCCTCTCCCTTCCTGACCTGGGTAAACACTTCTCTTAAGTTCAACAAGCAAACGTCTGAATGCTTTCCTGCACAATCTACCTTTGCTTTCCGCTCCGCTTTACCACACCAGTCCAGTCTGGAACGTGTATTCTGGCAAATTCTGAGCGTACAACCCACCTGGGAGCCAAGTGCGGTTCTCACCTGAGTGTTACTATGATGGCTGATGGCTGGGCACATGCTGTGATGAAGGTGACTATGAAAAGGAAAATTAAGAACGGGATAAGGGTATTGCAGGCCCGTTTACACTTCCCGGACACAGCATAGCCGTTCTCGTTGAGATAGGTTTTGACAATAACGACGCGAAGCTGACTGCGCTGGCCCACTGTGGGCGGGGTGATCACCTGCCGGCTTTGGACACACGTGCATTCTGTGTAATTCCTTATCTGAGGGATAACAAAGATCGACTGTAAGCCAACAAAAGCATAGGAAAATCAAGACAAGGTTAAAAGCTCTAAAATAACTCTCGTATTTAAATATGCATCATATTTAATTGAAAATACATCCTCATTGGGGCACCTGGGTGGCTCAGTCGGTTGAGCATTTGACTTCGGCTCAGGTCATGATCTTATGGTTCATGGGTTAGAGCCCCGCATCAGGGTCTGTGCTGACAGCTCAGAGCCTGGAGCCAGCTTCGGATTCTGTGTCTCCCTCTCCCTCTGCCCCTCCCCTGCTCGCGCTCTGTCTCTCAAAAATAAGTAAACATTAAAAAAAGTAAAAAAAAAAAAAAATTGGAAGAAGAAGAAGAAGAAGAAGAAGAAGAAGAAGAAGAAGAAGAAAAAGAAGAAGAAAGAAAATACATCCTCATTGCTAACAGTAAATATCCAAAGCGTGCATCTAACAATGTCTGCTGGTCAAACTGTTTTTAACCTAAACCTTTATTAGTAGCTTTCGACACTCAGTTCTATAGCATTCACATTCCATATGCTCATTTTTGGTCACAATTATATGCTACTTCAACTGCTGTTTAATTCGTGGACTCCCTGATTGGAGAAGCCCCCCGAACACAGGAACCAAGCCTTATGTTTATTTATGCCCACCAGAGCACCTAGCATAAGCCAGAACACGGCGTAGGACCCAAAGTAAATACTTGTTACATAAAGGCAGAGATTTCATGATGTGATAGTGATGACCTCAGGGCCAGTACCAGTGAACATACCGCCGGCTGTTTCGTTTGAAACCAGCTAATTCAAGGAACTAAAAAGCCATTTCAAGTAGGGGCACCTGAGTGGCTCAGTCAGTTAAGCATCCGACTTCGGCTCAGGTCATGATCTCACGGTTCGTGAGTTCAAGTCCCGCACCCTGCATTGGGCTCTGTGCTGACAGCTCAGAGCCTGGAGCCTGCTTCAGATTCTGTGTCTCCCTCTCTCCCTACCCCTCCCCTGCTCACATTCTGCCTGTCTTTCTCAAAAACAAATAAACGTTGAAAAAAATTCTTTTAAACCCATTTCAAATAAAAACAGCCAATTAATCTTTCTGCCTGTTATGTTGTTTTCACCGTGCAACATAAGCTGAACTCACTGCCATTGTCACCTCTCAGCCACTTAGAGAAGCAGTAGCAACAAATATGAGGACGGGGCACCGTTTGGCCCTCTGTGCTCTGGGGACTGCTGGCCTCTTTTTAGGAATGAGGACTGTGCATTAGAGAACTCACTCGCTCACTCCCAGGACTTAGCCACCGAGAACACTTCTCATTGTCTCTTTCAACTTGGTTACACACTGGAGCTCACCAATTATATACTGGGGAGCCAGCCACAGGATTTCTCAATTTATCACTATAGCTTAAAACTCCGAAATCGAATCTGATGATCCCAAAACATACAGTCAATAGTATAATCCCTTAACACCTACACAGTACAGGCAAATGCACCTTAACCTTTTTGATTAAAGCAGCCTCCTACAATCCGTTCTTAAGCAAAGAATGAAACCAGGCTCAGTAAGGAACTGAGTAGAATATGAAAACCTCCCACAGTATTACAGCCTATTTATAATTCACGGGGAAGGGAATTCTCAAAATAGCCTATTCTTGAACTGACAGAAATATCTTTACTCTGAATGTTAAAAAAAAAAGAAAAAAGTTTGAACTGATAGTCTATGAAAAATCCATCACGCGTCTTCACAGACTCTGATCAGGGAAGGTGCTCTCCTATCCTCTTCTATGGGCACCAAATGTGGTCATCTTGACCTTCAAATGCATCACAAGGGCCCTGGCTGAGTAATAAATGGGAAGCCCAGCATTCATCCTTATCCTGTTTCACTGAGTTGGCACAGAATGTAAAGTGGGAGAGGGCTGATATGAAACCAAGTCACTACACCCACATGTTCCAATCGTCCTTGGGAAAAAAAATGATAGCATTGCATAATTGTCATTCCTCTGGGTTTTCGTCAGGAAGTATTTTGGAGGTTATTTGAAGTTTCTTGAAAAGAGGGACTAAAGCCACGTGTTAGCATATGAGTCCTAACACGTCCCTGTCACAGGATGTTGGATTAACAGTACAGGAACTTGGGAAATATACTCACCCCAGTGCTAAGATTACCGCTGTTAACACAGCCAGCCAGACAAGGGTTAAAGTATGTAATTCCATCTGATCCACAGACTGGCTCATACTCGTGTATTTTACAACCACAATTAACATTGCAGCTTCCTGTCAGGTTCCTGTGAGGCATGGTGAGAGAAGGTCTAGAGAGAAAAAAGCAGGTCATGAGCAACATTTACTAAAATGTTTAAAGAAAAAGTTCTCAATGTTAAGTAATTTGTAATAAAGTAATATTTGTAATAAAATAAAATAAATTTTAGAGAAGCTAGTTCCCATAAATCAAAGCTATAATACTGGAAATAGCCACCCTCGATAATTATTATGACTTTTAAACAAAGCATGAAGAAAAATGTTTCAGTCTTCTGGGGCTGTAAATTCATTATTTTTGTATCAAATTATCTATCTTGCCTCAATTCTACCTTCCATCTTGGATCTTGGTGCTACAGATCTGGGCTCAGCAGTTCTAACCCTTGTTTAACTACTGACTTACTGTAGACACTAAGCTCTACGTTTTAACAAATCCAGACCTCAATTTCTTTAACTCTGTGCCAGATCAACAACATCACTAGGAGGGCGCAAACATAAAATGCATCCATCGGGGTTGTCGACGCAGATTGCTTTGACCAAAAACTTTAATTGTTCTGGAATAAATTATCTAAGAAAGACATGGGACTCTAGAAAATGAATCGGAAGTGATTTCCAAAGAAGATCAGGAATCCTATCACTAGCTTGATTCACACAGCCAGAGAAGAACGATTCAGTCCTTCCTTCAGGATGCCCAGATGTGGATTCACGGTCAACGTGGTGGGTTTTGTTTTCTCGTAGGCTATGATGTCTGATTCAAAGAAACGATACAATACGAAAAGCTCTGATACAATCAATTCAGGCAACAAATATAAAAAGGAAAAAAAAAAGGCAAGTCAGGATATAGGGTTGGGGAGAGAAGTAGAAAGAAATGCTTTGGAAGAGCAGAGGCAGGTACCCAGGAGGGGCTCATGGAAGAATGAAAGGGGCTCTGTAGTGCTTATACTCAACAACCTCTTTCCTTGGCTTCTCTGAGACCAATTTTTTAAATATTTATTTATTTATTTATTTATTTATTTATTTATTTTGAAGGGGGAGGGGCAGAGAGAGAGGGAGAGAGAGAATCCCATGCAGGGCTCTATCCCATGACCCAAAATCACGACATGAACCAATATCAAGAGTCGGATGCTTAACCGACTAAGCCACCCCGGTCCCCCGTGACCACCATTTTCTGTTACTGATGAAATACTGTTCCTAAAGCCACATGAGTTAGAAATAGCAGATCCAGGGGCGCCTGGGTGGCTCTCAGTTGGTTAAGCGTCCGACTTCGACTCAGGTCATGATCTCACAGTTTGTGAGTTCGAGCCCCGCCTCGGGGTCTGTGCCGACAGCTCAGAGCCTGGAGCCTGCTTTGGATTATCTCCCTCTCTCTCTGCCCCTCCCCCGCTTGTACTCTGTCTCTCTCTGTCTCTCTCTCTCTCCCTCAGAAATAAAATAAACATTAAAAAAATTTAAAAAAAAAGAAATAGCAGATCTATATCATTCATCCATCCATCTATTCATCATCCATCCATTCAACAAATATTTTGGAATGTCTGCTTAATGCTAGAACTTACCTTTAATGCCTATGTTGACTACCCACCCCTCCAGTAGCATAGCCCACGCCAACTATTTGTGTTAATCTATAGACATAAGGCATTATTTGTTCAAAGGGCTCTTTCCTGTGTCCTCTTTCACACTTTAATAACTGAGTCCTCAAATTTTAAAGGAAGGAACAAATTCATGGCAGTATTTAAACCTTATCAAGAAACTCTTCGAAAGAGGCAAATGTAAAATAAACTCTGTTCTTCATTTATGTCATTCCACAGAAGAAATTTGGTCACAAGACTCTGACAATTATGTCCACAAACTCGCGGATTCCTATCATTTTGTTGTATATTTCAGGAAATGCAGTCCTAGGCCAGTAATGCTCCTGAGGGGCAATTTTGTTTTCTAGGCAACAGTTTTGTTTGTCATAACTACAGGAGTGCCACTGGTATCTAGTGGGCAGAGGCCAGGGAAGCTTCTAAACATCCTACAATACACAGAACAACACCCCCTCCACACACACACACACAGTAACAAATTAACCTGCCCAAGTCTTAGTAGTCCTGAGGGTGACGGTGAGAAAGCCCATTCTAGACCTCTTACTACATTCCACAGACAATGACATAGATGTCCAGTGAGGTCAAATGATTCACTATGATGCTAATTAGTGCCATTTAACTGGTACATCTGAAAACCGATCTGTACCTTGCCACTGTCTTCACTAGTTCCTCAAGAGTGACATTTCAAGCCATGACCCGATAAAAGGGTTTTTATATGTTTGCATGCTTAAGTCACTAAAAACAATAGGCTTCAAATCCATACAATATAATTGCTACTATTGTTATTTAGAAGTTACAAAGAATTTCTTATGAAGATCACGATCCATATTCATTTATGACCACCACAGATCCCAAACACCTCTCTTTTATGGGTATGTCCACTCAAGAGAAAGGAAGCTAGGGGTGCCCGGGTGGCTCAGTCAGTTAAGCATCCAACTGTTGATTTTGGCTCAGGTCATGATCTCACGGTTTGCGAGATCCAGTCCTGCATCAGGCTCCGTGCTGGGTATGGAACCTGCTTAAGATTCTCTCTCTCCCTCTCCCTCTGTACCCTCCTCTCACCCAAGAACTAAAAGAGAGAAAAATGAATCTAGAGAGAATATAAACAGATGCTTAAAACCCCCTGATGACAGCAAGCACAAGCTTTCCTGAGTTCCAGAAACAGAGGCACATTCCTAGGTCACCACTGGGTATGTTTGCTTTTCTCATGAGAACACGGTGTCTGAAACAAAGAAATGATACAATAAAGCTCTCAGAAAATCAAGACAGGCAACAAAAATAAATAGCAGTGAAAAGAAGTGGGTATTCACAAAAAAGTCATTGGGGAAAAGGCAACAGTGGCACAAAAAAGGGAAAGATACCAACATGGTTAATGCTTTACACTGCGCTCATTTTAAAAATAAAATAAAATAAATTTTAGGAATAATAATGTCTTGCTTGACTCTCACTCACTTTTCAGAAAACAGGCTGGATTGTAATAATGGCATAAGCGTATAAGCCTGAATAGTACTAAGCACCACTCACCGGCCTGCAGTGAGCCCATCGTGGGAGTACTAAACATACAGGATAGAGTGTACCACGTCCACGCTGTGCGAAGGGACTGTGCGTCCCCTTCCAATGAACTAAAGCATTTCTGACAAGTTAGCTTTGCAGATCAGGCTCATGCTAGCTCTGAATCAATGTAAGTGTTAATTCCAAGTGAAGAAAAAGGCCTCACTAACAAACGGACTAACAAATAACCGTTTGGTCCAAGTTGCAAGCCTGAGAGTCACACATGATATCTTATTATAAAAATGGCAGAGGGGCGCCTGGGTGGCTCAGTTGGTTAAGCAACCGACTTCAGCTCAGGTCACGATCTCACGGTCCGTGAGTTCGAGCCCCGCGTCGGGCTCTGGGTTGATGGCTCAGAGCCTGGAGCCTGCTTCCAATTCTGTGTCTCCCTCTCTCTCTGACCCTCCCCCGTTCATGCTCTGTCTCTGTCTCAAAAGTAAAATAAACGTTAAAAAAAATTTTTTTTAAATGAAATAAAATAAAAAAATAAAAATGGCAGAATTCTAGAACTAGAGAGATGGGATCAGTCTCTGAGATTATCTAGTACAGTTTGCGGATCTTAAAAAATAAGAAACCATAAAAAGTGCAATGATGTGTCCCATAATCACTGAGGCTTCGAGAAAACCAGCCACAGGGAGACTAAATGAACAAAAAAGGAAAAAAAAGAACAAGCTTGCTGCCTAATGTTTTTTAAATCAATTGCTTAAGGATCAACATTTATTTAAAGTAATATACAATAATAAAACAGATTATGGTTTAACATAGGTAATTATGTCCACCATGGGGCCATCACAGCTGGGTAAGTAAGAAGACAGTTGTTCTCTAATGTCTCTCTCTGTCTCTGCCTCTGTCTCTGTCTCTCTCTCTCTCTCTCACACACACACACACACACACACACACACACCCCACAGAGTATGTCAAATTATGCCACCCCAAGACCGAAGAATACTTGGACTTCCCCATCTGACATATTTCTACAGGTCCCCATAAATCAAAGAGGAGCTCCCCAACCATCCTTCTGCCTCCTCTTAAGTGGCTCTCTATTAAGAAATATGAAAAGAGGGAATCCATGCTTCTTATGCCCAAGTCACATGGATTAAAAGAATATGATTAACATAGCAGGTACCTTTTTAGGAAAAAATACCAATCACCTAGAAAAAAGTGATATCTCTCTCAAGTCACTATATATTCAAGTCTAACTGAATTCAAGAAGACTTCAATTAGAATGTGTTCGTTTTTTTTTTATTCCCTTAAATTCTTGGCTTCATATTAAAATGCTTCCCTGGCTGTATAGAGCTATGCAACTTCAGGTTTATAGTGATTATTATTATAATCATAATCATCATTATCATTTAAAACTAAATGAGTAAAGAGCCCAATTTTTACTCCAGGAATTGTGCACTGAAATCTCTATATAAACTACCTCATTTATTCCTCACAAGAATTAAAGTTGTTATGACTGTGCCTTCATCTTTTAGATGAGGAAATTGAGAGGATAGATACTGTCAAAGTTCACAAGAATCAAAGATGGGTTTAAACCCAGTTATCTCTGTGTCTGTGGCCTACACCCTGAAACCCCTATACTTGGAGGGCAGCTTTGCGTAACTGTCCGTATTTTCACTTTCTCTAGCATGAGTCTTCCGGGCACCTCATCCCATTTCCTTCCTCTTCATCTCATGCAGCTTTTCTGGCACTCACCTTTCACCGTGACTGAGCATTAGAGTCAGAAGGAGCAGGTTCAATTCCATACCTACAGCTCACAAGTGCTGTAAACCAATCTAAAGAGATTTCACACTTGTGAAACAGAGATCATAATGTCTCTATCACATGGCTGTTGAGAGGATTAGGTGAGTAAATGCACAGCCAGTGTCCAGCATTGTTCCTCGAACATAATAGGCACTAAGATACTGGTGTGCGGTCTTTATCTACACATGAAAGAAGTATAAATGAATTAAAGTAATACAATCACAAGCACAATAGGCCTTCAATGACGTTTTTCTTTTCAAAAAGGAGTAAGTCGGGGCGGCTGGGTGGCTCAGTCGGTTAAGCATCTGACTTGGGCTCGGGTCATGATCTCGAGGTTTGTGAGTTCAAGCCCTGCATTGGGCTCTGTGCTGACAGCTCAGAGCCTGGACCCTGTTTCAGATTCTGTGTCCCCTATCTCTCTGACCCTCCCCCGTTCATGCCCTGTCTCTCTCTGTCTCAAAAATAAGTAAACGTTTTAAAAAAATAAAAATAAATAAATAAATAAAGGAGTAAGTCATTTTCGAAGTTACTCCTACAGATAATTCGGGAAAAAGAACTAAACTGGGATCTAGTTTCAGGCCTACCATTTTGTAGCCATATGACCTGGGGCCAAATCTAAGTCTATGGCTATTAATGCCCTTCCTGCCTGTATGAGGAGAGCAAGTGTAACCAAGGAATCATACATTACATAATACAGGTAATAGAACAGGTTTATTAGAGGACTACATTCATGAAAGTTATAATTACTATTTCCAATCATTATTTTTAAAGTTTCCTTGAGCTTTGTAGTCAACAAATAAATTCATACCAGTTTTAACCTGAAATTTATATATAATGACCTACAACTTACACAAACCATCTCTTTGGTTTGAGCCCCAATGGGGGGCTCAATGTGGGGCTCAAACTCACAACCTCAAGATCAAGAGTCACATGATCCACCAACTGAGCCAGCCAGGTACTAAACCATCTTTTTAAATCCAGAATTACTTTAAAAAAAAAAAAAAAAAGAAAAGAAAAAAAGAAAAAAGGGGCGCCTGGGTGGCTCAGTCGGTTGAGCGTCCGGCTTCGGCTCAGGTCATGTTCTCACGGTCTGTGAGTTCGAGCCCCGTGTCAGGCTCTGTGCTGACAGCTCGAAGCCTGGAGCCTGCTTCGGATTCTGTATCTCCGACTCTCTGCCCCTCCCCCACTCACGCTCTGTCTCTCTCTCTCAAAAATAAATAAACATTAAAAAAATTAAAAAAAAATAAATAAATCCAGAATTACTTTTTAAAATGTATTATTGAAGTGTAGTTGACATACAATGTTATACTAGTTTCAGGTGTACAATATAGTGACTTCACAACTTTATACATTATTCAGTGCTCACCGTGGTTAAGTGTAGTCTCACCATCCGTCACCTTACAATGGTTATAACACTATTATTGACTATATTCCCTGTGCTGTACTTTTCATCTCCATGACTTACTTAATTTATAGCTGGAAGTTTGTACCTCTTAATCTCCTTCGTCTATTACATAGTTTTTGAAACACCTTTATTTATTATTAAAGTAATACATACTCTTTGTACAAAATTTGGACAATACAAAAAGACTGAAAAATTAAATTAAACTCACACGTGATTCTACCACCCAGAAATATCCACCATATTATGCTTTTAGTCTATCACTTTCTGGTCTTTTTTTCAATATGCATATACAATAACATTGATAACATATTGTTACCAAGATTTTGTATGGTTCTATTTTTTCCGCTAGCATTAAATGATGAACATTTCTTATTGACTATGTTAATATGACATTATAAAATGGTAAATTTGGTCCTGGGTTTATTAATATTCATAGGTATTTTTGAAATAAAAAGGCTTATTATATTTAAATAGGTATTCCATAGTTTTATAGATTTCATGTTATTTGTTTAGATCTCTGTTACAAAGTTGAAAACTCATTGGAAGGAAAATTTGCTTATATTTCGTATCTCCTTGGTACTCTCAAAGTGAAGTAAGGCAAATTTTGTTTGTATCTCCCAAACAGAGCCAAGAATAGATCAAATCATATACATATAGCTAGACATGAATTGTAAGCCTATGAATTAAAGTAGCTAGGATAATCCAGAGACACACATCACATACCTAAGATCTTTTAAGTAAATTATTTGTCCTCTACTTTTCAGGAATTTCTCTGAAAATTATTAATGTCTATAACAAATAAAAGATCTTGAATGTCACCAAAAGATTTAAACAATGGGAGAAAACTTCAGTAGGTTAAGCTGAAGACACAGATGAGGAGATGAATGGTTTCATTAGAGAATTTAGAAGTGATGTGGCCAGAAATGATAGTCACGCAGAGGGCTGGTAATGGAGTATCAAATACACCGTGCGGCCGGGGAAGAAGTGGTGACAAAGAGAATGACATGAATTGGGGAAAGTTTCAGAGAAGGTAGGAATTAGCAGGCTGTATTCAATTTCCATAGTTTCAGTACTTTGGGTCAATAAAACTGTACTGAGAGAGGCCACTTCAGGGAAAATTCCCAACCTCTGAGATTTTGGACTTGGTTGAACCTGGTGGACCACTCCATCCAAGTCACTGCCGAACACAGAAAACTGAGAAAATGATTCCCCCTCACAGCTCAAGAAATCACCCCTGGAAACATTCTGGTGCAGTAAGTCAAGTCACAAAACCAGAGGATGATATAATAGATCTTAGTGTTGAGTTCAAAGAGATGACACTTGATAAATGAAAGATAATAAAGCTAGCATTATGAAATGATTTATCAAGACCCAGTACTATTGAACAATTCTGTACATGGGAATCAGATCTAACCCCTTTTTAAAAATTACTTTTCAAGAAGAAGTGGCAAAGAGGAAAGAACTCACATTATGCAGTGTGTTTATATAAAGTGTTATTTAAGCCACCGTGTTCACAGTAAATCCTGACTCTTATGGCAACGAGATGATTACGGCATACCTGTGTGAAACACAGACACAGAGGGGAAGCAAAACACATTTCCTAATTAAAACTGCAGGGACATAGTGGGTGCTGGGAATGTAATTACTTGGGTTGGAAATGGGCCAGGATATTCAACTGGAGCACTAGCATCTTTCATAATGAAAAATCATCCAATTCTCAAGTCTGAATTTTTTCTTATTTTAGTATATTGTGGCTGGAACACTTAACATGAGATCTACTCTCTTGCCAAACATTAAGTGTATTACACAGTATAGTTGACTATAGGTACAATGATGTACAGCAGATCTCTAGAGCCCGACTGACTGACACTTGATGCCCATTGATTGGCAACTCCCCATCTCCCACTTCCTCAAGCCATCATTCCACCTCTGATTCCATGAATTTAATATTTTAGCTATCTCATATAAATGGAATCAGTCAGTATTTGTCATTCTGTAACTGGCTTATTTCACTTAGCGTGATGTCTTCGGGGCTCATCCATTGTGTCACATACTGCAAAATTTCTTTCTTTTTTAAGGCTGAGTAGTCTTCCATTGTATGTATATGCCACATTTTCTTTATCCATCCATCTGTTGATGGACACTTAGCTTGTTTCCACACCTTGGCTATGAAATCTGAATTTTCTAGGGGAACCACCAGTAACATGTCAGGTTCATTCTGCAAAAAAACTGTGACTCCATTTTGGCTCAACAGGAAAAGTTCATCTTTCTAAAACATCTCAACCCCATATCAGGCATTGAGGTACCTCTTGAGCATTTGATACAAATTCAAAGATGGATCAGTTATCAGGTCCTTTAATATAAGAAGATTCATCCTGCTGGTGAACCTGGGGCTTCGTTTACAGGCTTTAATAGGAGGTAGCTCATAGGTTGTGCTTGCTTCTTTGTGCTTTTTTCTTCTTTTGGAACTTTTTATTTTATTTATTTTTTTAATTTTTTTTAACATTTATTTTTTTTTTTGAGAGACAGAGAGAGACAGAGCATGGGCAGAGGAGGGGCAGAGAAAGGGAGGGGGAGACACAGAATCTGAAGCAGGCTCCAGGCTCCGAGCTGTCAGCACAGAGTCTGATGTGGGGCTCGAACTCACGAACTGGGAGATCATGACCTAAGCCGAGGTCGGATGCTCAACCAACTGAGCCACGCAGGCGCCCCTTCTTTCAGAACATTTTAATAATTAAAAGCATTGCATTCAGAATCAGAGAAACCTGGGTTCAAATTCTAGTTCTATCATTTTCTGTGTGACTGAGCAAGTTATTCAATCTTTCTGAGCTTCTTTCTTGAATTTCAAATGAGAAAAAAATGCCATTAAATAGTTATTTATCAATTGCTTAGCATGTATGGGTTTTATCCTATTTCATTTTTCTATAATTCTAAGAGATTGGTACGGTTATTGATGCAGCTTAATGATGAGGAAACTGACGCACAGAGAGATTAAGGAATTTGCAAAGTATTTTATTCAATCCTCAGGGCAATTCAGCAACATAGTATCTATCAGCATCTTCACTTTAAAGGTGTGGAAACCAAACACAGAAAGGTTGAAGAATCTCCCCATCCTTACATGGCTAGTATGTGGCAAGCCTGGGGTGAAAATCTAGGCGGATTGACTTGAGAGCCTCTGAGCTACAGCACTGTGTAGACACAGCATTATGCCTGTAACCCAGCCGTATGAAAAAAATGAAGAAACAATGCACCACTGACAGATACAGATACAATCTCTCCAGCTCTCTTCCTAAGGAGGTGGTGAGTACGCTTCAGTGTTTCCCTACATGAAATAAAGCAGCAACTGGCCGTGGTGCTCGAAAAGAACAAACTCTGAAATGGATTGGGTTTCATTTGGTTCTGCTCCTTGTTGACTGAGGACTTTGGGCAAATCACTTCATCTGTAAGCCCAGTTTCTTTAATTAAAACATGCAGGTAATAGTACACACAGTAGAGTGGTGTTGCAAGCATTATATATAAAAGATATACACGAGCAAGTGCCGATCACCAGACCCGAATCAAACAGACACCGAGCAAAGACTCCTCTCTTCAATGCCACTCCCTTCATCTCTCTATTGGATTTAAAGGAGAAAAAAAAAAAAAAAAGTCCCACATGCAAGCCTCAAAATCACGCAGAACAGCTTTTACTTAACAGGCCAAGCCAGACCGATAAGCAGGTTGTACACTGCACAAGAGCACCCAGCCAAAGGAGCAAGGAGAGGCTGAAATGTAGTCCACACCCTGCTTAGAGAAAGGACCCTCTTACTCTTCACACAAACATAACTGCTGTTCTTAAAGTGCCCAGCCTAGGGGTGCCCGGGTGGCTCAGTCGGTTAAGCGTCCAACTTTGGCTCAGGTCATGATCTTGCAGTCTGTGAGTTCAAGCCCCACATCGGGCTCTGAGCTGTCATGAGCCCAGCATTGGGTTCTGTGCTGATAGCTCAGAACCTGAAGCCTGTTTTGAATTCTGTGTCTCCCTCTCTCTCTCTCTCTCTGCTCGTCCCCTGCCTGCTCATGCTCGTGCTCTCTCTCTCTCTCTCTCTCTCTCTCTCTCTCAAAAAAAAAAAAAGTGTCAAGCCTTTGCAGCTGCACCCCCCCCCAAAAGTGTTTACATTAATTCAATTTTAGACTACCTTCCTAGAAGTATTTGGGAAGCCAGACGAATTCTCCAAGGAAACTGGGTTTTTATGTTGCTAATTTATGAACTTGGATGAAGTCAGGCTGCAACTACTGGAATGAATGGAAACCTGAAGTAGCCTCCAGCATGCCTTACCGAGTTTTTCTCTGTTGGATACAATCGAATGAGAAGAAGTGTACCATAAATCATGGAATTGGGTAATTAAGATGCTTATTTTCATCAAGTTCTTAAAAGTTCAACATCACTAGATGAATAACATCCCTACACAGACATAGATGCCAGACATTCATTCATCTTGTAAAGAAGAAAAGGGGGTTGCTTTGTATGATCTAGAAGGGAAAGGAGAAGAGACAAGAAACTGACTTTTTCAACATATACTCAGTGCTGGACTCTGTGGTAGGAAATATCAGAAAACTTCCCTAATACAGTCCTCAAAATCAAAACTACAAACACAAAATATTGGAAAGCTTAAAACTGGAGATTGAGGACGGAGGAAAGAGACACTGGCTTCCCATTTTTTAACCCGTCTGCAGTATTTTGTTTTTTCAACCACATGTGTTTTATGTAATTACATTTGTAACCAGATGTGACTGACATTATCACCAATTTTACCATGAGGAAACCAAAACTCAATATTAGCTTTTTTTTTTCTTTCCCAAGGTCACACAGTTAGAAACTTGATGGCTCTGGTACTTTTCTTTGAAAATAACACCGTCTTTGACAAAGGAGTTTGAGGGGAGAGGGGAGAGAAGGCCAAGAAGTTCATTGTTGGGACCCCTGTTTTCTCACTAACACAGAATCTGGGATGTCCAACAAGAAAAACAAGATGAGAGTAAGACAAAATACTTGAAGAAAAGAATTTTAAAAAATGCAACCATGCTGGGGCACAGGAAAGGAAGCTGAGTAGGGCCAAGGAAATGGATTGCTCAGCAAAGATGAGGGCCTGCTAAGATTGGAACTCATAAATTTGTAATGGGGCCAATCAGCACAATTATGTAATTTTTGCCCATAGTGCTGGAGAGTCCAGAGTCCGTTGATTCAGGATTGGCAAGACTTATGTGGTGCTAAGCAAGGGCTTTAAATTCTTGAGGGGACTTGCAGTTTGAAAGCAAGTAAGACGGCAGGCCGGGGGGGGGGGGGGGGGGAAGGTGCCTCCCCACCCCACCTCTGAGAATGCACTTAAAGCGAGCAAAATTAAAAGGAATAATGCCAGCAAAGAGGAATGGAAAGACTAACACCAAACTTCATGAAAAGAGCAAAGTGGATACGCATAATACGCATATTATGAGCAGATGAGCAGATACCACCTTGGAGAAGACCCAACCTGCCCCATGGACCCTCCATGAGGCTCCACAAGGTTGTGAGCTCGAAGTCATCAGATGCGGCAGAAGCCCCAGATGAGGAGGAAGCTGAGGTTTGAGGGAGAGAAAATTGTACCAGTGGATCCTTCCATTCTCATATTCACTCACCTCCACCCCCATGTCAGAGCCCAGACATTCTCCAGAACGTTCTCCTCTAAAGAAATTGGAAGAAATTCAA
Organism: Panthera pardus; assembly: GCF_024362965.1. Taxonomy (NCBI): domain Eukaryota; kingdom Metazoa; phylum Chordata; class Mammalia; order Carnivora; family Felidae; genus Panthera; species Panthera pardus. The sequence continues at coordinate 19,704,847 of NW_026527002.1, forward strand.
AAAGCTAAGCTTCTACTCTAGATTTTGACAACGGAGACTAACCCCCCCATGTTTGTATGGGGGTGAGGGTGGAGCACATAACCTGAAAGATGCTAGACTGAGTCTTGTCAGCCTGTAAAGCCCAGAATAAATGAACAGAAAAACTAACCCTTAAAATCAAATGGCAAAATGTGAGGCATAGAAACAAAATTAAAAAAAAAAAAAATCTAATTATATACACAGATCTGAGAAGATATTACTACGTAAAAAGTCATCAGGAACGAGGCGCCTGAGTGGCTCAGTCGGTTGAGCATCCAACTTTGGCTCAGGTCACGATCTCATAGTTCATGAGTTCGAGCTCCATGTCAGGCTCTGTGCTGACAGCTCAGAGCCTGGAGACTGCTTCGGATTCTATGTCTTCCTCTGTCTCTCCTCCCTGCCTCCCTCCGCACTCATGCCCTGTCTCTCTCTCTCTCTCAAAAGTAAATAAACATTAAAAATTAAAAAAAAAAAAGACATCAGGATGTTATGAAAAGGGAACACTCAGAATACAACAAAGAAAAAAGTTATTCTCAAAATAAAAAGACAATTTACATAAAGAATAGAAAACAAAGCATGGAAGAATCTCTCAGAGCGAAGGACATAGGAAATACAAGAGAACAAATGAAACATATAGGCAACCAGTCCATAAGTTCCAACAACAGATTAGCAGGAATCCTGGAGAGAGCATGGAAAATGGAGACAGTGCGTAAAGCTATAGCGGAAGAAAACCTCCCTGGAGTTTAAGACATACGTGTGAGATTAAGACGGTTCAGAGAGTGCCTAATGTAATGAACGAACAAAGCCCTAGGCCAAAACATTCATTCATCTGTTCATTCCTTCATGCAACAAACGCTGTGCATTGCTTCAGATGGTGGGGATGCGGTTATGATATAGACAGCTGTAGTAACTGTTCTCAAGGAGCTCATAGTTTAGAAACAGAAGACAAGAGCAGAGCACGTATTTAAAGAAGATAACTTCAGCTAGTGGTAAGTGCTACGAGGAAATTAAGGAGGAGTAATGCAATAAAGGGGAGAATGGGTTCCCTTAGGTTGGGTAGAGAGGGAAAGCCTCTCTGAGAAAGTGACATTGGAAGGGTCCAGCCAAGACAAAATTGGATGGTAAAGCATTCCTTATGAAATTTCAGAACACCTTGGATAAAAAATTTCCTAAAATCATCCAAATAAAGTTGGCTACAGAGAAATGAGAGCTAGGCCTGGAGTTAAATTTCTTACCAGCAACATTAGATGCTAGATGACAAAGCAGTGGTTTCAAAGTTCTCCGAAAAGCAATTTATAATTCCATACCCACTCAAACTATCTTTAAATGTGAGAGAAAGAATAAAGATGCTTTAATACATTTACAGGATCAAAAAGTTTTTCTTCCCATGGGCTCTTTCCTAGGGAGGTATCTGGGTATTTTTCTCTAGCAAAACAAGGAGTTAACAAATAAATAAACACACAAACAACTAAAAAAGTGGATACAACTGAGAAACATGAAAGGAAGGTTCCAGAATATAAATTACGCCTAGGAAGCAACTAGCCCAACTGAAATAAGATTACAGAAAAACAAGAATTCAATAAAACAAAGTATGTTGAGAACTTAAAAAATAATATGAGTATGGTAAAGGCTAGTAGTCGGGGAAAGAAGAATAGGCCTTTAGAACTCAAGGACAGGGGACACCTGGCTGGCTCAGTCAGCTGAGTGTCCAACTCTTCATTTTGGTTCAGATCATGATCCCGTGGTTCACGAGATCGAGCCCCGTGTCAAGATCTGCTGACAGCAAGAAGCCTGCTTGGGATTCTCTCTCTGCCTCTCTCTCTTGCTCTCAAAATAAATAAACTTTAAAAAAAAAAAAAAAAGAACTCAAGGACAGACAACACAAGTAAGCTGTGGTCTAAATGTACAATTTTAAGCAGATTTCCATCCCCACTCTAGTTAGTGGATGACTACTTTTTCCCTCATGCCTTTATTTTCTGGAGAAAATAAACCAAAGTCTACGGATGTAAGAACATCACATATAAAGAAGACCTTTGGTGAGATGCTAGAATGATGGCAGGGGAATTAGGTAAAAGTCTACAGAATGAACAGAAGGACCCAGGTCCCTTCCCACCACCATCCCACTCCCAGCCCTAGAACACCAGGAGCTAGGCTTACAACCCTGAATCTATCTCAACACAGCTCCAGCCGAGAAACAGGAGAACCCTTCTCCTGAGCAGCCAAAGCACTCCAGAGGTAAGGCCTCAAGTTCTGACATGCATTACCCCAATGAAAACGCCAGCTCCCCATCTCCCATTACCTACGGTGAGATCCACCAAATGACAAGCTCTACTGTCAGACCAGAGCACTGACCTAGCTTTTTAAATGCATGTTCTTTAATACTAAGAGAAAGCTAAGGATCACCAGAAATGTAAGGGAAGCTTCCAACATAATCAGGACAGCAAAATAAATAGAAAGCAGGCACTCAGAGGACATAGACAATTCAGGAAGAAAAACAAACTCTAAATAATGTTGGAGAAGTAAGAGAAGGGATTCCACCTATGAAGCCAGAGGACTAGAAGCAAAAAAACAATCAAAAATTTGGATGTTAAAAATACAGGGGCACCTGGGTGGCTCAATTGGTTCAGCTTAGGTGATAATCCTGCAGTTCGTGAGTTCGTGAGTTCAAGCCTCACATTGGGCTCTGCTGACAGTGCGGAGCCTGCTTGGGATTTTTTCTCTCTCTCTGCCCCTCTTGTGCACTCTCTCTCTCTCTCAAAAATAAATAAATAACTTTTGAAAAAATACAATATTCAAAATAAAGATTTAGCAGAAGACTGAAAAAAATAGAGCTGAAGAAATCTTTCCAAAAGTAGCACAAAAAAAGTGTTTTATACAATATAGGTGAAAAAGAATACTAGAGAATCAATGAAGGACAGAGAAGAGAAAAAATGATGAGGAAAAAATATCAAAATTTAAGTAAAAAATAAAAACAAAACTCAAGGACAGTTTCCAGACATTAAAAGCTCACGTAAGTGCTCGGAGCAGGGGGTGGGAGGGGTGGAAACCCACTCCAAAGTATATCATGATGAAATTCAGGAACACCAGGAGTAAACTGGAAGCTCCTAGAAAGAAAAAATAGGGTACGTACAAAAGACTGGGAAAAAGAAAGGCCAGATTTCCCACAATAGCAAGCGAAATTAGATGACAATGGAGTAATAAAATTGAGTGAAAATGATTCATCCAATCTAAAATTCTTTACCCAGCCAACTTGGCAATCAAATATAACAGCTTTTTTTGAAAAGCTATTTCATGAACAATATTCAGAAAAAAAAAAAAAGTTACAGCCTTTATAGCCTTCCTGTAGCTACTGAGGGATGTGCTCTCACAAAATGAGGGACGAGCCAAGGAAGAGGCATGTGAGCTCAGAGGAACAAAGCATCCATACAGAGGCAAACGGGATTCCAGGGAGCCGACCGGGCGCAGCTAGGACTCTGATTAGATGACTCCAAGGGGTGGGAAATGGAATCACGAGGTTATCAGACAGGAGAAAAATCACAGCGAGATAGTTTGAGCCCTTAGAGAATGTAGGAAGCCAGACACACATTCAGAGAGAACAAAGGAAATGAAAATAAAACAATTATGAATTCCAGGAAAATCAACGTTGTACACAAGAAGAAATCTAATCATGACATACTGCTTGTGCCTCAGCAGTTAATAATACTGGCAGGATCAAGCATAAGAATATCCAAGAAGGATTTGACCACAATATATGAAGGGAAAACTGAACTCCTCATTTATCAAGATAGGAAGTCATACATAATGTCTCAATTTGGTTAATTTACACATTATGTCTTGAAAATACAGAGGTAAATACCAAAAGAGTATTTGTGATGACTGATAACAATAGCTAACTTCCAGTGAGCGCTTACTGTGTGCCAGGCACCAAGGTGAGAGCTTTACACGTGCTACTCATGCTGTCCCCGCCTGCAGCCTCTAAGGTGATTTTTATTGCTGTAGATGAAACGTTTGGGTCCCCGCAGCATTCATAGGTTGAAAACTAACCCCCAGTGTGATGATATTTGGAGGTTGGGCCTTGGGGAGGTGATTAGGCCATGAGGTTGGAGCCCTCATGAATGGGATGAGTGCCCTTATGAAAAGGACTCTAGAGAGATGCCCTACCCCTTCCACCATATGAGGACACAGAGAAAAGACCGCCATTCATGAATCAGGGAGGGGAGCCTCATAAGACACCGAATCTGCAGACACCTTGATCACGGGCTTCCCGGCCTCCAGAACCGTGAGCAATAAATTTCTGTTGTTTCTAAACCACCCAGTCTATGATACTCTGTTACACCTGAAGGAACTAAGGCATTATTATCATCACCCTATTTTACAGAGGATACTGAGGCTTACAGTTAAGCAACTGGCCAAGCAAAGTGAAGATGCAAATTCAGATTTAACTCAAGAATCTGGGCTCCTATTCTAAACTGCCCTTAAATTTTTAAAGATTTTATTTCCTATGCCATTGTAATAGGCACGGAAAAGGAGTTGTGTATCAGTACATGCATTGCCCAAACCCACATCTCTTGGTGAAAAAAAGACTCCTGAGACAAGTGACCATATTCTGTCATCCAAATAAGCTCTGATTGGCAGTTCCTCCTTTTTTCTTTCTGATATTCTAGGTTGGCTAAGTGAAATTAAAGCTCTTCTTGTTCAAAGTTCAAGTGGAACATTTTATAAGATAAAACTCCACTGAAAATCAAAAGGATATGGTGCTCGTTGATACCAAGCACCAAAATCTAGGCACTGAAATTCTGTCCAATAAGTAGATTCTAATAACCCCAATGTGCTCAAGAAATATAAGTTATGGTTGTCATAGCTCTCAAAGAAGAATTTTCCACCTTCCTTTGGACAGGGTGTGGGAAACTGACCCTCAGATCCATTGCTGGTAAGGGTACAAATTTATACAACACCCGGGGAGGCAATATTCAGTGCAATCTCATTTCTGGGAATCTATCCTACAAATACATGGCACACAGGAGAAGTGATATAGGCATGAGATTATTTTTTGCAGCATTATTTTTAATGACTGAAGATTGGAAACCGCCTGTCAAATGGGGACTGGTTAAATTACAAAACAGAATTAAATGAAATGTTACATAGCAGTTAAAAGGAATGCAAACGGCACAGACTCTGAATTCTCTGGGGTGAAGTCTGAATTAAGTTTGATGTAACATCCAGCACAGCCACCCTGGGTCATAAAATCTTCAATTTTCAAGGATTTAGTCATCTGCTTGTTTAGCGTAGCCATTATTAAAAGTTAAGTTATATAGGGAGGCCTGGGTGTCTCAGTCAGTTAAGCGGCCGACTTCAGCTCAGATCATGATCTCACGGTCCGTGAGTTCGAGCCCCGCATCGGGCTCTGTGCTGACAGCTCAGAGCCTGGAGCCTGTTTCAGATTCTGTGTCTCCCTCTCTCTGACCCTCCTCCATTCATGCTCTGTCTCTCTCTGTCTCAAAAATAAATAAACGTTAAAAAAAATTTTTTTAAGGTAAGTTATATAAACTTACAGTTAAATAAATAATACAAAGATAATAAATACTCAATTCATTACCTCCTAATTATTTTATTATACTACTCTCTACGTCTTCACCAGGCTCTTTAAGTCTAAATACCTCCTTGATAGAAATATTATATAATGGTACGTGACTGGGCATCTCCTCCCAGCTTGGTGTTCAGTATCTTCACGCGGTTAGCTTGAAATCAGCGTCAGTGGGGATAGTCAGATCTCTGAAATCGGCAAATGCTACAGGTTGGAACTTTTTTCTTAGCTGTGTGTTACATATTATCAGCATTACCCCCAGTACGTGTGTTCTGTACCTCAGTTTTGCCATCTGTAAAACCAAGATAATCATAGAACCTACCTGATAGGGTTGTCATGAGGATTAATGAGTAAAGCATCGGAGAGTGTCGATATAAGGGTAGGCTAGGCTCTGTATTATTATTACTGGCACAGAAAGATCTCCAAGCTATATTGTCATATATTTTTTAAAGCTGGGAAAGCATATATAGAATGCTACCTTTTGGCTATAACACAGGTAAAACTTTAAATACATGTTCATAGTCTCTTCGATAAAGAAGCCTTGGCAGGACATGTAAGAAATGAATTAAAGTGCCTGCCTCGTTTGTCTCTGACGGGGGGGATGAGGTGGAGGACTTGGGTAAGAGCAAGACTTTTCGTTCCCGTTACATTGCCACTGAGCTTTATGTTCTTCGACTACGTGAACATATTAGCGACTCAAAACATTGCATTATAAAGAAGAATCATTTCCTTTAACCCAACAAGCATCTCCTCCTCATCTGTTACAACCAAAATACTAGGAGACACTCTGTGAGGGTCAAAAGGGGCATGAACCAAGGAGGGACCAGGGCCGCTGCCTTCCATGAGTGCATGCCCCCCCCCCCCCGTGCCCCCCCAGGAGACGAAACGTGCACAGGAGACCCGCCTAGAGCAGGAGACGGTCCAGCCCTGGGTACCAACACTACAGGGCTTTGCACTCAACTCATGATCAGGACGATACAAAATGGCTCTTTCAGGATACTTACCCTGTTGTATATGGGATGTTTATGCCCCCTAGATTAATACTTTCACATCCAACGATAAACAGGGTGGAAAAACACAGTAAAGATACACCACTGCAGATCATGGCTAGTTTCGCAGATTCTCTTGCACCAAGTTTCAGTTTTTTTATAATGTAGCCTCCCAGGACAATCCCCACACCGGCACTGGGGACAATAATAACACCTAGAGAGAAGAACGGAAGGACAGGATTACTCTGAAGGTTAACGTACACTGTAATTTGTTTTCTAATTACTCCTGTTCCTACTTACTGATTAGCACTGAGGAAAAAAAAAAAATCCCATAATCAATAAATCTTCAATGTGTATGATTTTATAGTATAATTTGTTTTCAACACATACAACCAACAAAGGACACATATCCAGAATGTAAAATAACTTTTACAAATCAATAAAATAAAGACAAGCAACCCACTGAAAAAGTGAACGAAACGTGAACAGGCCCTTCACTAAAGAGGAAATCCGGCTGACCAACAAACACATGAAGGTGCTCACCCTCATTGCTAAGAGGGAAATACAAGTTAAAACCATAGTAAAATGCTACTCTGCACCAATTGTGTCGATAAAAATTTAAAAGGCCGATGCTACCACATGTTGGCGAACTCATAGAGCAGTGGTCACTCTCTGCACAGCTGATGGATGTAAACTGTGACAGCTACTTTGAGAACAGTTTGCCATTATCTGGTAGAATTGAAGATACACCCATCCTGTGACAATCCTGGATCTATACCCTAAGGAAACTCAGGCACATGGGGATCAAAAGAAGTGTACCAGAGGGGAGCCTGAGTGGCTCGGTCAGTTAAGCTCTGACTCTTGATTTCGGCTCAGGTCACGATCTCACAGTTCATGGAATTGGGCCCCTCGTCAGGCTCTGTGCTGACAGCACAGAAACTGCTTGGGATTCTCTCTCTCCCGCCCTCTCTGCCCCTCCCCTGTTTGTGTACACATTCTCTCTCTCTCTCTCTCTCTCTCTCTCAAAAATAAATAAATACACATTTAAAAAAAGAAGTGTACAAGAAATCTGATGCATCTTAATAGCCAAAAACTGGAAATAAACCAAATGTCCATTAATAGATACATTGCATGTTATAAATTCATATAATGAAAGGCCACTCTACAGCAACAAAAGTGAAGGTCATGACAATGCTCAACTATGAGGATGGATCATACAAATGCAATGCTCGATGAAAGAAACAAAACAGAACACATGACATGAGGGCATCTGTAGAAAGTTCAAGTGCAGATAGAACTGAATGCTTTGTTTAGGAATACATATATAGGCAGCGCCACTACGAAGAAAACCGAGAAAATAAGGGTCATAAATCCAAGATAGTAGGGGGAACAGGTGGGGTCAGGAAAGGATACAGGGTGCTCCTGGAGTACTGAAAACATGCCATTCCATGCCCTGGGTAATAGTGACACAAATGTCCACTTTATGATTATTCATAATCTCTCAATTTTGATTCACATATTTCTGTGTGCATTATGTTTCACAGTTTTTTTTAAAGCTAAGAGAAAAGCTATATTGCCTGCCCCAAGAACCTCATAATCTAAAATAAAAAAAAACAAATTAGACTACAATAAGACAATTAGACAAAAGGCAGGAAGAATACTGGAAAAGAAGCATGTGAGCCTTCTCTGGGAGAAATCAGGGAGGGCTTCACAGAAGCGGCAGTATTTGTATTTGAGCCAAGTATGAAGAAGAAAGTAAGGAGAAGACTGAAATGAGACAAATATGTCACAAGAGATCTTGGCAAGAGCAATGTTAAGGGTGTTGTGAAGGAAGAAGCCAGATTCAGACTCTTTCCAGAACTTGGGCTACAAAAGGAAAAATGGGTATGGGTCTAGAGTAAGAATGGGATTAAGGTAGAGTTTGGACTTGGAGAATGCCATGCATTTGCTAAGACTGGAGGAGACTAAGCATACTTATATACTGACAAAAATAGACTAAAAAGGAAGGGGAGGTTAAATGTGGAGGGAAAGGTTTATCTGATACCAATGCACGATCCTTGAGAAGTCAAGAGAATATGGAATTAACAGCATAGATGATCACATTAGCACTAGATGGGGAGAGAGAGAGACCCCTTAATTCCAGCTAGGAACAGGATAGGGGAGAAGGGGGTGGGGGAGAAGTCAACAGGTGGGTGGTAGCTCCTCAAACTGTAGCTTTTCTGTTTCATAATTTTTCCATTATTTTGCAGACACAATGTAATACGTGTTACAACAGAATGCTTGAAAAGCATAGAGAAGTATGAAGGAACAAACTCCATTGATTACATCCTGGCGTATTTCACTCCAGTCTTTTTTCCATGCTTTTTTTCTTTAAGAATTGGTAACATGCTATAGATTCTTTTTTTACATGGTTTTGGTTTTTTATTTCCGGGTGTGTTTGTTTTTTCTGTATAATTGAAAACAAAACTAACTCTTAGAGGAAAGGGATATTGAGAAATTTTTTTTATTTTTATTTAAAAAAAATTTTTTAATGTTTATTCATTTTTTGATAGAGACAGAACATGAGCGGGGAAGGGGCAGAGAGAGAGAGGGAGACACAGAATCTGAAACAGGCTCCAGGCTCCGAGCTGTCAGCACAGAGCCCGACGCGGGGCTCGAACTCACGGACCGTGAGATCATGACCTGAGCCGAAGTCGGTCGCCCAACCGACCGAGCCACCCAGGAGCCCCAGGGATAGTGAGAATTTTAAATACAGCCAAGGATTAGAATAATTGTTGTAGGAGAGTAAAATGGGAATATGCAATAGGCTTTGCAAGTGGAGAGCCCAACGGGTCCAGATGAGATTGGCTTTCGGAAGTCTGTAGTCTCCAGCAGCGCACACGGTTGGACGGTTTTTGCTCCAGCATGTTCAGCAACCCACATAAAGGAGCAGAGAAGGATTAGATTAATCTAAAACCTGAGCTTTGCCTGGCAACCAGTGTTCATCTTGTAATCCCCACGACAGCCCTGATTTTGCAAAATCAGTAATGACCTTTTTACAGATGAGGAAACTGACAGCTCAGAGGAGTGATTGATCCCACAGTGCACACAAGGGAGAGAGTGTCTCACAAGGAAAAGTGAGGTCTCTGATTCCCAGCCCAGCACTCTGTCCACATCACCACAGATGTCTCTGAGAGTTAACAGGTCCCTGGAATCTTCTAGGTAAATTGACCAGAGCTCTGGGCTTAAATGAGCTGCTTAATAAAATATCATCATCGTTAAGGAAGAGTACGCATTCTATCTACACAAATAAATAGGCAAGACTTTCTCTTTAAAGTGAAAATGACACATTCATGAAATCTTTATTTCAATTAAATAATTTATACTGTTCTAGACCCCCAGGATAACAAACAAAACAAACCTCCATGCTCATAGCTCAAGTCACAATTTAAAAGTAATATAATTGGGGTGCCTGGGTGGCTCAGTCGGTTAGGCGGCCAACTTCGGCTCAGGTCATGATCTCGCGGTCCGTGAGTTTGAGTTCGGGCTCTGTGCTGACAGCTCAGAGCCTGGAGCCTGTTTCGGATTCTGTGTCTCCCTCTCTCTGACCCTCCCCTGTTCATGCTCTGTCTCTCCTGCCTCAAAAATAAATAATAAATAAATAAATAAATAAATAAATAAAAATAAAAGTAATATAATTTATTTGACTATGCGTTCTAATCAGTATTCAACTCTTCAAAACAGCAAATTTGTCACCGGTAAATATGAGGTTATATTGAACAGAGTGAAGACGCCTTAAAATTTTCTCCTGATGTCCCCGTCTCATCTAAATCTCACTGCACTATCCAAACAGAAATTCTGACCATCCGTTCATGGTAATCTGTACATCATTCAGATCTCCAGCTTAAGTAAGAGACCCAAACGTCTCCTTGTTAGAATATCAGGCACAGGGGATAAATAGGGCAGATTTGGTGCTGGGGAGAACGGGGGTAACAGTAGAGCCTCCTCGCTGCCCCTTCTGAAAGCCTGGCTCTGGGGAAACCAGATTGTGCAGAGCCTGGAGGGGCTGGAAGTTGGTTTCCCACCCAGCACCACACTGCATCCTAGGCCTGGCCAACTCCCCCACTGCCTTGTAGGGAGGGGAAATTACAGGCATCTTCTGCTTTCGCTAACCAAAAGAAATCCAAAGAGGATTTTCACTTTTATGGGGGGGAAAAAAAAGGCGAAGAGTGAAAATAGCATTCAGCATTTGTTTGGCAACAAGGGGTTATAAAGGCACTGAGAGCGGCCCCGCCAAGCCCCTTCCCTGGGAACCACACTCAGCATCTCAGCATCAGGCCCCGCAGCTTTGAAGTGTCTGCGAGCATCTGTGCTTTATCTCCATTTGTTTTGTGCATCATCAGGAAGAGGTTCCTAAGGTATCAGAAGAGCCTAAGAGGGGTTGTATTTTGAGCCTGGTAATGCTCAACATTTTTTCCATATAAATTAACTATAACTGCTTCTCCGCTTTATGCCCTTCTGGCTTATGAAAGGCTTCATTGGAACACTCGACTTTCAGATAGCAATAAATAAATATTATAAGATGTAAATATATAAGATGGGATCTCCCAGCAGAAGCTGCCCGCCTGCCACGCACCGTGTCTGCGTTCAAATCCACCTCACTGGCTGGTGCTCACCCCTTCCCTTTGTCCTCAGAACCCAGAGAGCCCTCTTCCAACTGCCTCCTGGCTCCTCAGAGCCTCTGCTCCCTATCAGCCCCTTTCCCAGCCCTGGCGGGATGGCTGTGCAGTCCCCGAGTTTCTGCTCCTCACGCCCTCTAGTGGCCAAGACATGGCTGGGACCCAGGGGGTACAAGAGGGTGGGCAGGGGAAAAAAGCATCAAGTCTGTGTGTATGAGGGGAGACGGTGGAGGTCTGAACTCAGGGACCCAGCCTAAGGTAGTGGTAGAGGATAGAAGCCAGTGCATTTGCAGATGTCTAAGAGACAAATGCAGGCAAGAGTACAGGCCACATGGACACATTCCCGGAGTTCAAATCTCAGCTCTGACACCTACAAACTGTGTGTCCTTGGACAAATTTCTGAATATTCCCAGGCCTCCGATTTTCTCATCTGTAAAATGTGGCTAAGAATAGTATCTTCCGTCTACGGCCATACCACCCTGAACGCGCCCGATCTCGTCTGATCTCGGAAGCTAAGCAGGGTCGGGCCTGGTTAGTATTTGGATGGGAGAATAGTATCTTCCTCATAGGTTGTTAGCTTTAAGTGAGTTAAGAGATATAAAGTGCTTAAGACAGTGTCTGACTCATAGTATACGAGTCAGGACTTAATAAATGTTGGTGATCATCATCATCATAAATATGAACATCATTATTATCTACCTAATATTAATATGTTTAACATTTGCACAAATCAACATATTGACATTATAATTAGGCAAAAATCTCTATATGCTATTTTATCTATAGGATTGAATCTTAAGATTGAACACTAAACTTTTATGTGTTCTTTAATATATAAGCCTTTGAGGTTTAGCTACTATGTAGTTTTTTTTAACATTTATTTATTCTTGAGAGATGGAGAGAGACAGAGCATGAGCAGGGGAGGGGCAGAGAGAGAGGGAGACACAGAATCTGAAGCAGGCTTTAGGCTCTGAGCTGTCAACACAGAGCCCAAGGCAGGGCTCGAACTCACAGACCGCGATATCATGACCTGAGCCAAAGTTGGACGCTCAACCGACTGAGCCACCCAGGCGCCCCACTACTATGTGTTTTAAACACATACATCTCTGTTAGCTATTTAGTACTGTGTGTATATATCTGAATTTAAAGACCTCATAGCAACATTAATTGTCAACAAAGCGGAGGATCCTGTTTGACTTCATAAAAGGTCTGTGAACATCCTGCTGTTTTCCAGTTGGAAATGTTTTTTCTACTTACTTATCCAAGCAAGTCAACATGTTAATTGTCCTACTTCCTTTCTTTCGCTTACGTCAAGCACTATCCCGTAATATTCAATTTTGAAGTTTTTACTCTGAGTCACAATATTGCTTGCCCTTATAAAGTGTAACTTCATGGAGCCCAAAGGTCTTTATGAAAAATGATATTCACTGAGTTGCCAAATATTAAAGCTACTGGTGGAATTTTTCCCCTCCCCTCTAGTTTTTGTCAATATGTAGAAATTATCTGTATTGCAAATAGACACGTAAAACATACCTACGCTTAATGCATGATTTGGGATGCAAAAAAACCTTAAACTGAAAAGGAAGAGGAAAAGATTAGGTGACCCACTCATCATCAAGAATGTTCCAGGCTCAGGGAACTTGAATTGTGCCACTATTGCTATTGAACAATAATTCACTTTCATGGTACCCAGGGCTAACTCCTGTCATGAGGCCTTCCACTGTCTGTTGTGTTTACCTCTTTCTTCCCTGCTAGACTCTCAGGTCTTTGTACATGGCAGGGACTTTATCTTTATGATCTTCATACCTTTCTAGCACTTACCAGGACCTGGAAATGTAGGGATGAAAGAACAAGCTTTGTTATTTAGAATTTATTATACAAAAACTTCAAATGGCTTATTCATTTCCATTTTCTAATTATTCCTGAACTAGGCTATATCCTGTTTTACAAGTAGGAAATCTAAGACCTCATTCGGGACCAAAATAAGCTGCTAAAGATCAGTTTAAGCCTGGCAGGCACTAAATGATGCCTGAAAAATTTCGCTGTTATCAAAATTCTGAGTTGAGCGTTATTAGCAAAAATGTAACTGGCAAGCCACTGAAGGTGACAAGGCACGTGATGCCTATGATGTCCGCAGCCCTCTGATACCTCTTTTCTATCACAAAATCACAATGGTGCAAAATGTCCCACTGTGGTGTGAACTAAGTTAACAGATACTCAGAATCTCAGATGTCCTCATGCGCTTTTCTCTAAATTCACTGACCCTATGTGTTTCACATCCAAAGTTTTCTTTAGTTATGTTGAAAAATAAATGGTTTGCAAACGTAAGTCAGTAAGAAATAAGCCATTGTGACTTTGAGGTTCTGCCGCTGCCTTGGGGGAAGGGAGCTGGGCACGGGGAAGGAAAAGAGGGGAAGGGAGCTGGGCACGGGAGAAGGCGGGGAGGGGAAGGGAGCTGGGCACAGGGAAGGGGGGAGGGAAAGGGAGCTGGGCACAGGGAAGGAGGGGAAAGAACAGGATGGGCATCTGGAAAAGAAGGAAGACCAGTTTGTTCTCATTCAGTCATTCTCTATTTCTCCCTCTCTTTTTACACACACATACACATACACACGCACAGGTGTAGACTATATACCACATACAGTGACATACAGTATCTCATCTCATTCCCAGAATTGTATGGATTTTGAGTTGCTCTGAAATCAGAATGTGTCTTACAATCAAAAGTATCTTAGCCTCGTGGCATAATCGAATTAAAAGCATTTTCCTTTCATAGACTCCAAATCATGCAGCATCGTACAATTAATGGTGTCTTAGGCTGGAAGAAAGATAGCCTCTTTCCACATCACAGATGAGGAAACATCTAACGATGTGATAGAGCAGGGAAACAAACTCAAATTTATTTAACTTTTCCAAAGACTGTGCTTCTAATCTTATAATACAAAACAAATGTTTTTCCTATCATCCAGGGTAAATGAGTTTACCCTTTTCAGCTTCTACTTTTCCTTGCAACATTTTCTATAGGAAGTTAATCACAAGGAATAAAAGAATAAAAGGGGAATAAAAGAAGAGAATATTTAAAAAATCCAAACCTTAAAGCTAGCAAATTTTAAGTGCTCCGAGAATAGACAGCATAGTAAGCATACATTTTCACAAACAATACATAAATCCACAAAGTGTCACAAGAAGCACAATATATCTCTTCCTCCTGCATATCTCAGTATCACCCTTGTGAAAAATCTCAGAAATCCTTTCACAAACTATGATTCGGTGTATCGGGGTGAATGTCTGGTATCCCTTTTATAATTCAGTGGCTGTCGTAAGACAGAGAACAGACAGTTTCTTTAAATCCACAATATCTCATGGCATAACATCTAGTCACATTCTAAAGCAGGGGCAGCAAAGCCCAGAACCACGCCTTGTTTGGATTAGGAGAAGCAGCCCATGTGTACTGAAGGGAACAGCGTGTGCCACCATCAAAGCTACCAGTTCTGAAGGGAAGCCTATGGGCCAAATGGAAGAATTTATAGGAAGTTCTTTTAAGAATCCTCCCGAGGCGGATACGCCGGCAGGGTGGCTCGCCTCACACAAGGCTGCTGCAGACAGCCTGTCTCAAGTTTTGCCCCTCTGTAGCTCCAGTTAGAGGACACAGTGCGAGAAGCAGACCTCTCCGACCACAGCTTCCTCTCCGAGTGCCCGGCAACAGCCACAGTGTGGCTCAAATGGGATCACTTGCAGCTAACCAAGAGAGAATGCTCTGAAATTGCTTGCCTGGCCTTGCTGAAATTACTAATAAAGGCTTTCAATGGAAGACACACTTCTAGAAGCCTCAGCCTCCGTGACTTCATCATGGAGATACAATATAGAGCTCATATTTAACTCCTAAGACAAAGGGGGCTCATTCACCTACAATAACACTTTCTTCAACTCTGCCAACACAGGGAGACACTGTACAGGAGAAGGGAAACATGAGATTCCCAATCTCGGGGATCCGAGGTCTCGGGAGCACTGAAGGAAAGGTAATAGAAAGGTACATTCAGCAAAGAAAACAACCACACTTTTCATTTCAGGTTTTTGCAAAGGCCCGGCTACGATAATACATAACGGCAAATGCCAAGCTGCGTCAGGAAAGGGATTCAAAAATCAAATCAAATTAATATTTCATCTTTTATGGCTTAGAAACCTAAGCGTTTTCTGCATGTAGGCAATAAAACCACAGAGGGCAAGAACAACTCGAAATGATGAGATACAAAAATCAGAGTGTTGCCTTCCATTTTTCACCAGCTCTGGGCAACTTCAGGCAAAACAGCGAAAAGCTTGAACCAAATTACTGCAGAAAAGGAAAAAGCCTTGCAGAGGAAATTTCACAGAAGAATAATGGAGTCTTAATAACTTTTTTGGTTTTTATAATAAGTCTCCAGCAAAGCCCTTGGTGTTAAGTTACTGCACTTTGTTTCCGTTCATAGAGGCAAGGGCTACAGATGTGGGCCAGTGCCAAATGCAAAACCCTCTTTGGAGGCCCTTTGGGCAAGATCCACTTTCTCTCTCAGCAGTTTTCAACTTCTCCCCTTTCCATTGTTGTCCAAATCCAGCCGCTCTCAGAGCTTTCCCATGGAGGAGGTTAATCGTCATTACGCCCACTAATAGCTGAGCCACAAAAACCCGACAAAGCTACCCTCCCCCTGGGAGAAGTAAGCAGATTTTTAAAACCCTATTTATCTGAAATTTTGAGACACACTTCTAAACACCTAACTATACCTGTTACAATGTCTTTGCTCCCCCCTCCAGGGGCCAAGTGCAGATTTGCTCATTAGATACCATATGAATTCTACCAAATTAATTCTAATTTCATGAGGTGGACCAGAGCACCCATTTAATAAATACAGTCAACGCACTAATCCAAATGTTCTGTGCCTCTTTTTCTTTTTTTTTTTAAATTTACAGCTTCATTGAGCTATAATTAACATACCATACAATTCATCTACTTAAGTGTACAATCCAGTAACTTTCAGTATACTCCCAGACACACACAACCAGTCCCACAATCATTGTTCGAACATTTTCACCACCCCCAGAAGAAATTCTGTATCCATTAGCTATCACCCCATTTCCTTCAAACTGTCTCCCTCAGCCCTAGACAAACTCTAGTCTACTTTCGGGCTCTATGGATTTACCCATCGTAGCCATTTCATATAAATGGAGTCATACACTATGTCTGTCTTGCTTCTGTCATTTAGCAGAATGTATATAAGGTTCATTCATACTGTAGCATGTATCAGTTCTTCATTCCTACTTATGGCCAAACAACCCATTGCACTGATATACCACGTTCGATTTATCCATTCATTCATCAATGGGTATTTGGGCTGTTCCTATTTGTGGCTATTATGAGTAATGTTGCGATGAATGTTCACGTTCAAGTTTCTATGTGGACATATGTTTCATTTCTCTGGATGCATGCCTAGAAATGGAATTTCTGGATCATACGGTGACTCTATGTTTGAGGAAGTGCCAAACTGTTTTCCAAAGTGGGTGCACCTTTTGACATTTCTACCAGCAGTGCGTGAGGGTGCCAATTTCTTCCAATCTTTAATTGCTAATATCACAGATAACATTGGATTATTGTCATCTCAGTGGGTTTAAACTCGTATCTCATTGTGGTTTTGATTTTCACTTCCCTGATAACTAATGAGGTTGAGTATCTTCGTGTGGCCATTTGTATATCTTCTTTGGAGAAATGTCTGTTCAGATCCTTTGCCCAATTTTTAATTACTTTATTTTTCTTTTTACTATTGAGTTGTAAGGATACTTTATATATTCTATTTAAAATTTTTTTTAATGTGTATTTATTTTTGAGAGAGGGGGAGACAGAGCACGAGTGGGGAAGGGGCAGAGAGAGGAAGACACAAAATCCGAAGCAGGCTCCAAGCCCTGAGCTGTCAGCACAGAGCCCTACCCAGGGCTCAAACCCACAGACCATGAGATCATGACCTGAGCCAAAGTCGGACGCTTAACCAACGGAGCCACCCAGGCAGCCCTCTTGATACATTCTAGATACAAGTCTTTTATCAGATATAGATTTTCCAAATATTTTCCCCCATTCTGTGGGTTGCTTTTTACTTTTTTGTTGTTGTTTTGGAATTTTATTGGGTTTTTGGGTTTTATTTTATTTTGTTTTACTTTTCTGATGGTGTCCTTTGATTTACAAAAGTTTTTAATTTTGATGAAATCCAATTTATGTATTTTTTTCTTTGGTTGTATTATCTAATCCAAGGTTACAAAGATTTATGCCTATTTTTATTTCCAAGGGTATCATAATTTTAGCTTTTACATTAAGGCCTTGGATCCATTTTGAGTTAGTTTTTACACATGGTGTGAGGTATGGGTCCAGCCTCATTCTTTTGCATATGAAGATTCAATTGTCCCAGCACCATTTTTTGAAAAGACTATTCTTTTCTCATTGAATGGTCTTGGCATCCTTGTTGAAAATAAGTTGATCATAGATGTATGGGTTTGTTTCTGGACTTTCAATTCTATTCAATTGATATTTATGTTTATTTCAAGTCAGTGCCATATTGTCTTGATTATTGTTGCTTTTTATTAAGCTTGGAATCAAAAGGTCTAGGTCCTCCAACTTTTGTCTTTCACAAGATTGTTTTGGCTGTTCTGGGTTGCTTGCATTCCAAATGAATGTGTCAAATTCTGTAAAGAAGCCAGCTGGAATTTTGATGGGGATTATGCTGAATCTATCTAGGGAATACAGTCATCTTACTAACATTAAGTGCCCCAATTCATGAACATGAGACGTCTTTCTGTTTATTTAGGTTTTCTTTTTTTAAGCAATATTTTACAGTTTTTCAGAATATAAGTTTTGTACTTCTTTTATTAAATTTATTCTTAAGTATTAAATTCTTTCATGCTAGTGTAAATAGAATTTTTTTCCTTAATTTCTCTTTTAAAATTGTTCATTGCTAGTGTCTAGAAATACTATTGATTTTTGCATGTTACTCTTTTATTTTCCAACTTCACTGAATTCATTTACTAGTTCTAATACTTTTCTAGTGGATTCTTTAGGATGTTCTCTACATAAGATCATATACTCTCAGTAGAGGTAGTTTTACATCTTTCTTTTCAATCCAAATGTCTTTTATTTCAGTCTCTTAGTTAATTGCCCTGGCTAGAATCTCCAGTGCAATGGTGAATACAAGTGGCAAGAACAGATATCTTTGTCTTGTTCCTGATCTTAGGGGGAAAGTATCAGTTTTTCATAAGTATGATGTCAGCTGTGGGTTTCTTGCAGATGCCTTTTAATTCATCATGTCTTAATCTCCAATCATTTAAATAGTAGTCAAACTAAAATTCATTTTTGTTGTTACTTAAAAATGTGTTGCTAAGTATAACCTTCAGAAAACTCATAAACTATACAATTTTTAAGACACATCAGGGCACCTGGGTGGCTCAGTACATTGAGTGTCTGACTCTTGATTTCAACTCAGGTCTTGATCTCACGGTTTGTTAGATTGAGCTCCGCATCAGTCTCTGTACTGACAGTGCGGAACCTGCTTGGGACTCTCTCTCTCCTTCTCTGCCTCTCCCTTGCACATGCACTCCCTCTCTCTCTCTCTTTCTCTCTCTCTCTCTCAAAATAAATAAACTTTTTTCAAAAGCTTTTTTTTTTACCTTAACAGAAAACACTTATTGAGCACCTACTGTATATGAGATTTTGTACTAGACTCTGGAGATAAATAGTGCATAAAACCGACAAAAATCCCTGCCCACATTGAGTTTACAATGTACTGTAGGAAAACCAGATAATAAACAATAAATCAAGAACTAAGCAATTCTTACTGAATGTTAGAAGGTGAAAGCAGTCCAGAGAAAAAGGTTGAGCCTAGCAAGGAAAATCAAGACTTCTGGGAGAAGAGTTGCATTTTTTAATGGGGGATGCTGGTCTCACTGACATGGGGCCATTTGAGCAAAAACCTGGAGGACAGAGAGTGCAGCATGCACAGGGAATACACGATATCCTAATTATACACTGTGTTCATCTATCCACTGAATTTTCATCTATCCACTGAAGTAAGTTTACTGAGAGCCGAGATTATTATTAAAGGTCACAACATTTTATAACTAGAAGAAAATTCAAAAAATGATCAACCTTCCTTGGCTTCTGAAAGAGAAAGCTTAAGCTAGAAAACTAAGAACTCAGCAAAGCAGTGACACATGAAATGGAAATCTTAACCAGTATGATACATTCTGCACTTTATACCTAAAGACTTTGTTGTGTTTCAAAAGACATGCATAATTCCAACAGGTAATAATACCCACAAAATAAGTTTTATAGATAGAAACATACTCTAGTAATCTAATGGTCTGAGCAACTTTGGAGGACACCAAACCAACTATCAGAACTTAGGTTTCAGAAATCTACTAAAAAAAAAAAATCTACTAATTAATCAACTTTTTAAAAAGAGGCATTGGGTAGAAAGCACTAGAAAAGAAACAGATGACATGGGTCTCACCTGACTTCCCAATGCGATGACGAGCACCACCAACTGATCCATTTTTAAATCTCGCAGCAAAATACCAATAGCCTCTTTCCCTTATTGTTCTGATCTTATCTACTGTCGGTTTTGAATAATAAAATCACACATTTGCAAATAAAACTTCTTTTAGGAAGACACTAAAGTATCTTGAAAAGATACAAGAATAAGAAAATGCAGGGGTGCGTGGGTGGCTCAGTCAGTTGGGCAGCCGACTTCGGCTCAGGTCACAATCTCACGGTCCGTGAGTTCGAGCCCCCCGACGGGCTCTGTGCTGACCGCTCAGAGCCTGGAGCCTGTTTCAGATTCTGTGTCTCCCTCTCTCTCTGACCCTCCCCCGTTCATGCTCTGTCTCTCTCTGTCTCAAAAATAAATAAACGTTAAAAAAAATTAAAAAAAAAAAGAATAAGAAAATGCAATAAATATTTTAAATTTCAGCCCAAATGACATGTGAACCAGCAAAAGAAAAAATGACAGTATAGCAACAGTCAATGCAATGTACCTCCCAACTAATAGCCATGGGTGCCTCTCATACTGTTGTGGTTACTGGTTCACTACCAGACCCAGATATTACACTGAGGGGCTTCACCAGAATCAAAGGTAGCCCTGTATCTTTTCACATTTTAATTTTCACCAAAATGAAGGACATGCAAGGCACCTGCCAAATAAAATAGATTTTTATTCAAAGCTGGAGAGGAATAGCCAATATCTTAGACAACTGGGCTGGAAATGAAAGCAACCATTGCAAGATGGGGAAGTGGACAGAATAAAAAAGAAGGCAATTTAATAGGTGTGACTCAAGTTGCAAGCTGTTAGAGCAAGAAAGGACTTTGTGTTTTAGTATTTACTGCTATATTTTAGCCTTTACTAACATTTTCAAAATTATTCCTACATTATATGAAATTAATTGTTTGAGTTTCTTATTTGTTATCATAGAATCACAGAATTTGGGAGCTATGATGGGGAGTGCTACTTATCCCCTGAGGACTACCCTTCTTTCTTCTAGAAACACCAATAGTCTCCTATTGGTGGCAAGTTTTATTTATTTGTTTGTTTGTTTGTTTTTATAAACGACCAGATAGCGAATATTTTCCACTCAGTGTGCCTGACAGTGCCTCTTACAACTACTGTTATAGTGCTAAAGTAGTCAGTCTTGTGTAAACAAATAAGTATAGCTGTGTTTCAATAAAATTTTATTCGCACACCAAACAAAACAAAACAAAACAAAACAAAACAAAACAGGTAGCAGGCTACATTTGACCCAAGACTCCTATTCTAAAGTAGTAGTGTAGCTTATGGTTGTCTGAAATGCAGACTACATTTCCCAGACTCCCTTGCAACTGGATGTGGCCATGAAATAAGTTCTGGTCAATGTGATGCAAGCAAAGGCAGTACATCCATTTACGCCTTTCTTCCCCTCTCCTACCACCCTGCTGCTATGAATGCTGGGTTGACAGCTACACCTCTCCTTTGGACCATGAGGACAAGAGTCCAGATGAAGCAGAAATTGGAAATTGTCTCCGTTACTGCAGTCACTATACCATTCCTGAGCTTCCTATGTCCAGATTTTTTTGTGAGGGTGAAATAAACATCTATTTTCCTTTGTCCTCTGTTATTTTGAGTCTCCAGTATTCTCAGAAAAGTGTAATCCTAACTTAACACAGGAGATCAGAGATCATTTCTTCAACTTCCTCATTTTATAGACGACAAAGGAGAGAGAGAGAGATGTATGACTTAATTTGGATCAATAGCTTGTTAATGCCAAAACAAGGGCTAGACTGTAAATGTTTGATTCTAAATCCAAAAACTTTTCTAAATTTTGTATGAGGCTAACACTCCCATAGACATACATTTAAATTACAAACATTTGTTATTTTCTTTGTGTGATCTTTCTCAACCATTTAAGTCACTTGTTTTCCCTAAGAATGGGTGTTTGGTTTTTTCTCAAAGTGAAAGAAAAAATATTTTTATTTCTAGAAACTTGCTTTATGGTTAATTTTTCAAAATTGTATATTCAGGAAGGGAAGTGTTTTAGACAAATTTCTCACCTAAAGCAGCAAAATTCCTCAAAATTTCTTTCAAAAAATCTTACCTATTATTGTCTTGAATCATAAGGTACACATCAAAAAATAAATACTGTGGATTAAAGGTTAAATGTGGGAGCAAGAGGTCTTCAACTTTAACCAACATTAGCAGAAACAACCTAAAATCATATGAGGCAAATGAACTTTTATAGTGTTTTCAAAGCACATTCATATCAATCATTTAATGGATCAATATAATGGCTCTATGAACAGGTATTATCTCCTTATAACACATAAGGAAACAGACTTTGGGAAAATGAAATGACAATATAATCATCATGATAAATTTGTAGAGTACTTTAAGCCTTAAAGCACTTACACTTAATCTTATCCCATGAGATGGGTTACTATTTATCCTCATTTTCCGTAAAATTAAACATTCAGGAAAGTAAGTCACACAAATGATATCAGCAGGCTCATAGAGCACAGCCAGGACACAAATCTGATTTCCAAGCCAGAGTCCTTTCAAGTCTGAGAGGAGAAAGCTACTATCTGAATTCCAAATCCATTGTTTCTTCTAAAACTGAAACCTAGTCTCTTAACTCCTACCTTTTTTTGTTTCAATTCGTTTCACTGTCTCCTAAAACAAACTCAAGCCTTCAATACAAAAAGGATCAAATTTGTTAACATTTGCGGTGTGTGTGTGTGTGTGTGTGTGTGTAAATATGTACCTGTGTGCATACAAGTGTGTGTATGTATTGTGTATGTGTATAGATGTGTGTGTGAAAGCATACAGATGTGTGTGTATATACACATGTGTGTGCATATATGAATGAATTTGGTTGAGGCAGATAGTGATGAGTCTTTATCTATAATTTGTCCTCAATGTATGTTAAATATATACTATTTGGCAAATTATTCACATTTGAAGTTTAATCATATAATATAATAAGAAACAACAGGGGCGCCTGGGTGGCTCAGTCGGTTAAGCATCCGACTTCGGCTCAGGTCACGATCTCACGGTCCGTGAGTTCGAGCCCCACGTCGGGCTCTGGGCTGATGGCTCAGAGCCTGGAGCCTGCTTCCGATTCTGTGTCTCCCTCTCTCTGTGACCCTCCCCCGTTCATGCTCTGTCTCTCTCTGTCTCAAAAATAAATAAACGTTGAAAAAAAAATTAAAAAAAAAAAAGAAACAACAAATGATATTCACAGAAGAACCTACCTACTAGGTTCACCACAATACCAAAAGTACAGCACAAGACCAGAACCTTGACTTCAGCTCTGGTGGACTATTTGTAAAGATATATTTGTTCTTCGAATCAGGAGACTATAATTGCTGGAGAGGATGTGGAGAAACAGGAACCCTCTTGCACTGTTGGTGGGAATGCAAATTGGTGAAGCCACTCTGGAAAACAGTGTGGAGGTTCCTCAGAAAATTAAAAATAGACCTACCCTATGACCCAGCAGTAGCACTGCTAGGAATTTATCCAAGAGATACAGGAGTACTGATGCATAGGGGCACTTGTACCCCAATGTTTATAGCAGCACTCTCAACAATAGCCAAATTATGGAAAGAGCCTAAATGTCCATCAGCTGATGAATGGATAAAGAAATTGTGGTTTATATACACAATGGAGTACTACGTGGCAATGAGAAAGAATGAAATATGGCCCTTTGTAGCAACGTGGATGGAACTGGAGAGTGTGATGCTAAGTGAAATAAGCCATACAGAGAAAGACAGATACCATATGGTTTCACTCTTAGGTGGCTCCTGAGAAACTTACCAGAAACCCATGGGGGAGGGGAAGGGGAAAAAAAAAAAAAGAGGCTAGAGAGGGAGGGAGCCAAAGCATAAGAGACTCTTAAAAACCTAGAACAAACTGAGGGTTGATGGGGGGTGGGAGGGAGGGGAGGGTGGGTCATGGGTATTGAGGAGGGCAACTTTTGGGATGAGCAGTGGGTGTTGTATGGAAACCAATTTGACAATAAATTTCATATATTAAAAAAAAAGATATATTCGTTCTTACATAACATTAAAACTGTTTTGTTCTACCTACAAAGCAATTTTTATTAATAGATGTAATGTACATAACAAGTGTGTGAATACAAATTAAACATTTCTGAAGTATTTCTAATAGTCAACATTTTATTCACTTTTTCCTTGCATCCCTTAACAAATGATTTGACATGACAGGCTGATAGTTTTAAAACATATGAACAAGATTATGAATAGAAAAGATAACTAAAAAGAATTATATAATCTTCTTCTTAATGCCCTCCCCCCAAAAAAAACCATGAGATAGATGCTAATTTGTTTAGGAACATTTCAGTATGCTTTTTAAAAACAGCAGCTAAAAAAAAAAGCACAATATGGGAGTATCTACACAATTAAGTGGAACTCCATAAAATAATGATCTCATTAAAACTAAAAAAATTAGTTCTCTTCTTTAAAAAGAAAAATAGTTCTGGTATTTTCTAATTGCTGGTTGATCTAAAAATTCCTCCACCAGAGATTCAAAAGTTTTTGTTTTTTTTTATGTTTATTCATTTGTGAAAGACAGAGAGAGAGAGAGCAAAAGAAGGGCTGGGGTGGAGAGAGAGGGGGACACAGAATCTGAAGCAGGCTCCAGGCTCTGAGCTGTCAGCACAGAGCCTGATGCGGGGCTTGAACTCACAAACCGCGAGATCATGACCTGAGCCGAAGTCAGACGCTCAACCGACTGAGCCACCCAGGCACCCCCAAAGGTTTTTATAATATGAGACCATTGCACATTATTTCTTCTATTTCCTCTATTAATTATATTATTTCCTCATTTATTCATCTTCACATGCATCAGAGTAGTTTGCTAAATGACAGACACTCAGAAACTACTCAGTGAATTCAGGGAATGGACCTACTATCCTATCCCTAGATTATGAGCCTAAGAGAGGCTGGGAGCACGTACCATAAAGCAAAATTCTCCCAAGGGCAGATATTCTATATTAACATGAAATTTTCTGGCACCTTGTTCTGAGATTCTTGGGAATCTGATCTAAAGACAAATAAGATTTATCTATTATTAGTTGTCAGCACTGAAAATGCCCTTAATGCTCTACAGTACTTGGGTAAACTTAAAAAGTTGTTTTGCTTAAGTATTTTAATCATTTTTCAATTAATGTGCAGAATACTTTGCTTAGCAAAGTTAAGGCCAATGACTGTTTAAATAAACAAAAGTTTTAAGTACAAATTGACATACAAGTACACATAATACATATATAAAACCAAACTGTCAACTTGTACTTATATACAGTGTATATGTACATTATATATACATATTTATATATGTTGTGTTTTATAGATACAAACATACACACATACATATTCTTGTAGCTATAACTACCAACACATTGGTTACATGAGCAACTATCTCAGAGAGCAAGGCTGACAGAGGACAAAAAGAACTTGTAATGTCATGAAGACAGATGTTCTATTGGACAATCTATGGACATTTATACAGCTGTCCTACAGCTGTCCATTTCTGGATAATTCCACCAATCTCAATTGCATTTCCAAAAGAGATGTATTTATATAGAATATATTTCAAATGAACTGCAGGAAGATGTTACAAAACATTATTGAACTACTCAATACACAACAATGGTACATTAATTGTTCCTGGCACAGGTAAGAGAAGCATGCACCTATAATGTCTCTAAACATCCAGTTTAGTCAAAACACCAACATGAATTACACTCATTTTTATTGTAAATAGAGATATAAAATTTTTTCAGTACCATGGCTTGGAAACATTAACTGTTGGTAACAAATTTAACCCCATATTTTGCTTTCTGGCCAATGAAAAGAAGACATCAAGTTGAGCCTGACAGCAAGGGAAATTTTCTGTGGTCCATCATTAGATGGTTCAGGTTACAAAAGGACATTGTTTCCACTTCTAATAATGTTTAAGCCCATATTTTATTGTTTAGTTGAAAAGAGTAAGGTATTCCCTTGTCTATGTGGTAATAAACCGGCCACGCTCAGGGGCAAGATCTTCAGAAAGCATTTCTGAGGAAAGGAGGAATGGTGGCACAAGCTGGGAGTCAGAAGAGTTTGTCTCTAGCTCTCCAGGATGCCACTACCTGTGCAGCCAAGAATCCTTCAGTTAGAGCCTATACCTCTACTTATCTATCCACAAAACTGGGATAATGTTATACTCTGAGCCCCCTCTTCCTCATCTCCTTCCATAGCAGTCCTGACTCTCCTGTCTTATTACAGATGATGGAATATTTGATGAGTAGAGAGGAAAGCCAAGGTCATTCCCATTAATAATTAATATTTATTTACATTTAATAAATTTTTTTAAAAAATTTTATTTCAGTATAGTTGACACATGATGTGACATTAGTTTTCACTGTACAACTTAGTGATTTGGCAAGTTTATATGTTATGCTATGTTCACCCCAAGTGTAGCCACCATCTGTCCCATTACATCGTTATATCATTGACATATTCCTTAGGCTCTGTCTTTTATTTAATAAGTGGTTTTGAAGCACTTAAAAACTTCAACAGCCCTATAAAATCAATATGATTACATCATTCACAACTAGTAAAGCAGAGGCCAAAGAAATTAGTTAACTCACCCAAAGTTACACAGCTAATAAGTGGCAGAGGCAGACCTTAAACCCAGACATTCTAACTCCAAAATCCATATCCTTACAACATATCAGCTTATAACATATTGGCTCACTACAAAGCATGTGGGGATCACCTCACTTTAGCAGGGTACGGACCTGCCAAAATGGGATCATGCTTGGTAAAATGTTCTTGAGCTCTCAAAAGGAGTATAGTTAATTACCAAACTACCTTAATCCTTGCTAATTCCTCCCCACCCACCCCCCCCCAAAAAGTAGCAATTCACTACTGAGGAACTACTTCAGTTCCATCACATACAACAAAAGAGAAAAAGAAAAAGAAAAAATATATATTTAATATGTCTAATTTGAACTACCAGGAAAAGGTATTACATACACCTTATATATACCTTACATATACCAAAGCAAAATATTAAGACATTGACTAACTTGAATGCCTAGAAAAAGAAATTGCTTGCAAAAATCAGAAAATTTTGCAGGGTTGGCAGGGGGTCGGGGAGTGATGGTGGGATGTTTGCTAGTTGATCTTTGAAGAAAGGTTGTCTAATTCAATCCTTCATTCAAAGAGCAGACTGAGGGCCAAAGAGATTAATATTTACAGTCATTCATTCATCAAATCTATTGGGTGCACGTCAATGCTGACTTAACCAAGGATACGATGCACTTAGCAGCCTCTTACTTCTGTGCCGGACATTTCATTCTCTCCCTTGGGTTTTCAGTCCTTTTCAAAAGCTCCCTAATCTTTCTCAACTCAACTTTTATACATAAATAAATCCTGCTCTGTGAACGAAATGTATTCTTTTTGATGGCTAAGGCTCTCAAGGGGCCTCTGGGCCATTCTGGACATCAATGATCATCAAGGGGCAATGAATGTAGATGTAGAAATCTGGAGAAAACTGGTCTGAATGTCCTCTGAGCCCATAAAATCCCTTATAAGTGATGCCTGTCCTCATTTTTCTCTGTGCACGCATACACACATGGGTGTGCATGGGAAACAAATCCCAGACATAAGGACTAGTAATCATCAAAGATGAGTGGAACAAAAACATTTCATTTAATTGAGAGATTTAGTCATCTGGCATTTCACTGCACAGTGCTCGAATATATGAAATTAAAATACTTAAAATGTCTTTTTACCCACTAAGAGTTATGCAAAACAGACATATTGGAAAGTTGAACAATAAGTGGAGAATAAATCAAACTGAGATATCAAGATCTAACCCTACCTCAACACTGATTTAACTGAAATCAGTTTCACGTACAATGTATTACACTTTAAAGCAATGCACTTTATAATTTATATTGCATCTCTAAGCCTCCCTCAGTTCAGATAAAATAATCCCTCAGCCTTTCACATTAGTGTCAAGTCTCTTGTCTCCTCTTTCATTTTCCCGCTGTTAGTCACCTTTCATCTCTCTTTTTATTCCTCAAATCCATTTCCCCCAGATCATCTTTGCTATTAATGTTTCCCCATGCCCTAAGTCCTGCCTTCACTATTCTTCCTGCTTTAGATGTCTTTTCCCAAGAGTATCTCATAAAGTGGGTATTGCAGTTATTCCTAATGGCTACTTCCCAAACACTGTGCCAAGTACACAATCTACATTCCCTCATTTAATCCTCACAATCTCTACCACTCACAAAACTTCATGAACTTGTCCAAGAACACAGGAAGCATTATAGGGTCATTATACTACAAAGTCCTTGAGGATGGGATCGCTCTATATTCTCATCATGGTTTTCCTAGAACTTGCACAGTGCCAGGCCCATAGGAGAAGTTCTATAAATACTTGTGCAAGATGGATGGATAGGTGGATGGAAGGAAGGATGGAAAGAAGGATGGATGGATGGATGGATGGATGGATGGATGGATGGATAAAAAGGATGAGCAAGAATTTCAACAAGATCTGTCTCCTTCCAAAACTGATCCTCTTACTCAATGCATAAAAAGTTGGAGGAGAGATCATTTATGCAATAGAAATTCTAAAACCATAAGCAGCTTCCCTGAGGACCAGCCCAATGTATATATTATGGACCTGTATTATGGACTGCTGATGTACAGCTTGCAAAAACTGCTCTTTACACCTGTTTTATCCACTGTAAACTAGAGAGAGTAGGCCCTCCAATGCAGCATTGCAACAAAGGCAGCAAATGATGCCTAGAAGGGCCCCTTTCTATCATTGCACCTAGCTAAGAGTGGAAGCCTAACGAAGGTCACCTGCTTTTACCATCATAGCACAGACTCATACTAAAGGAAAGACTCCATTTTGATCTGGATTCCCAAAAGCTATATAGATTTTTCAAAGAGCTTTCAGAAAGATTCCCTCTTTTGATCATTACAGCACTCTGAGGGAAAATGCTAAGCCTTGTTGGGGGAGGGGGGTAAGGACTGAGTATTATACGACAAATATATCCCTGAGCTCTCCGTTTCCCTCTCCTGTGTGGAATCCGCCTTTTTTTTTTTTTTTTTTTTTTTTTTTGCTGGAATAAAGGTTAATTGAAAGCTGGACGAGTAAATTAAATAGTTAAAAAGAAAGAAGTATTTTAGACAAATGGGCTTTTTAGTATGAAATTACTTCACTATATGTGTCATTATAGCAAAAGAATGGAAAAAACCCAATGTCCTCAAATCAGGGAGCAAATAGACTATCCGCACAATAGCATACTGTACTATTTGGCTGTAAAAGAAATGAGCGAGGTCTCTGAGGTACTGAACAGAGTGTATGGTATACCAATTCTGGGGTAAGAAGAGGGAAAGATGCTAATATAAAATGCTCATGCATATATTACATATATTGCATACTTAATATGCATATTTATACTTACCTATTCAAAAGGAAGCAAGAGGGATAAACTAATAAAATGCTACCTTTATAGGGAGAGAGAGAACTGGGACAAGGATGCAAGCAAGGCCTCTCTGAATGTCCTTTGTTTTACGGTTTTGACTTCCCAATCCTGCAAAATGTATTACATAACTTTTTTAAATTAACTTAAAAATATAAAAATAAAATAATCCCTAAAAAGTGAAAACAAACTAAAGCCAATAAACTCCCCACTATATCGAGTTGGTGGCATAACCAGAGAAGAATCATTTCAAATAACTTTAGGTCACAGTATTTTACACAGCCGTTAAGAGATAGTCTAAAGATAAGAAGAACCACAAAGAAGTCTAAAACTGCATTTCATATTTCATGGTTGGTAACAATACTGATATTTGGTTTGAAGCTATTATACACACACATACACACATGTATATACACGTGAAACTATTACGCACACACATGTATACACACTTGGATAAATTATTCTAAAGTCACTAGGAAAAAAGACTTTCAGAATTAGAGCAAAGAGATACAATATGATATCAAAGAAGTTAGTTAATAACTTGCTCTTAAGTTTGAAGCAAAAATATCAGTATAACTTCATGATCTATTTTTCTCTTTATTAAAAAAATTTTTTTTTAAAAAGGCCTAACAACAATGACAACCTGGTACCAATGAGCAACCCTACTGTCCAGATGGTGATCTCCAAATATCATTTTCCTCTAAAAGGAACCACAGCTCCTTGCAGAAATATGACTGATCCCAAGTCTAGGGCAGGAAACATAATATAAGCAAGTCATTTTTTATCATGCCAGAGACTGAAAAACTACTGAGCTAGTGCCAAAGGATACAGGTGCTAACTTGAAAGGGCACCCAGTGACCAAAGACTGGACAAATGGAGCATCAAACAGAACAATGACCACTATGGATTAAAGCACATCAAGCTTATAAATAACCATGAGTTCATTATATTTTCAAATTTATCGGTGACTATACAAATCTGCTAGAATATAAATTGTTACTCTGGAAATTGGTAAACAAAGGGAAAGAATAAAAAGAAATAAGGGCATTTGGAGAACTGGCCAAACAGGAAGCTGGTCAGTTGGTGAATTAATTAATTTCGAGCAACTGACAGACAGACAGACAGATGGAGATCCATGATACACTGATATGAATAACCCTCCCAGCAACTTCTGTCTGTCTCCTGCCCCAGGAGGTTTCTGCTGCTTTACTCCTATGATCGAGACTAAAAAAATCCCTCCTTACAATTTCATTTGAATGTATTACTTTGCCTAACAGGCGGAATTTAACAAAATGCCTTCAAATTGCCACTCTAAATCAGACTAATACAAAGTTTGTTTTAAATCAGAAAACCTGGGGTGCCTGGTTGGCTCAGTCAGCTAAGAATCCAACTCTTGATTTTGGCTCAGGTCATGATCTCATGGTTCATAAAATCGAGCCCCGCACTGGGCTCTGCACTGACAGCATGGAGCCTACTTGGGATTCTCTCTCTCTCTCTCTCTCTCTCTCTCTCTCTCTCTCTCTCTCTCTCTCTCCTCTGCCCCTCTCTTGCCCATGCATGCTCTCTCTCTGTCTCTCTCTCTCAAAATAAAACAATATACTTGAAAAAATAAATAAGTAAAAAATAAAACTTTAGAAAATAAATAAATCAGAGAACCTAAGATAACTTTTTAATAGGAATTTAAATTTAACAGTTTCTTACAGAGGGAGGTGGGTGTGGGATGAGCTAAATGGGTGATGGATATTAAAGAGGGCACTTGTTATGATGAGCCCAGGTGTTGTATGTAAATCATTAAATAAATCACTAAATTCTACTCCTGAAACCAGTATTACATTATATATTAACTAACTAGAATTTAAATAAAATTTGGAAAAAAAAAAGAAAAGAAACCCCCCCACAGTTTCACAACATATAAAGGGGGAAAAACTAATTTTTACTGAGCAGCTTTTCATACTAGGTATGAAATGCTTTAAGATATAATTATTTCATTTCATTTTTTCAGTAGCCCTGGGATATGAACACTCACATTTTACAAATGAGAAACAAAGTGGTTAAGTGACTTGGCTAAAATCATGCATTTAGTTAAATGACAGATCTGGGATTCAAAGAGAGGTCTGTGGATTGCATCAGGCTGCCCACAGAAAGAAAAACAGATCATGTGGATGTTAGACATGGCCAAAGTTGGTGGCGATGCAAATTACTAAAAATACCACGGAAATGATGACTTGCTTAATAACTAATCCCCTTGTAAGAAAATAACTCTATCGGTTATATGGTTAAGAATAAATTGATTTGGTACGTGTGGCCTTAGGAAAATTATTTAATCTAAGATTTGCAAAAAGGAAGAAATCAGAGTTCACTCCAGTCCAAACTATTATTTTCTAGATTAGAAAACTATTCTCTGATAAAGAAAAACTGATAAACTTACAGTTACACAGTGGGCCAAGATGCCGTCCACCTTATGTACTAACGTACCCTGGACTAGCTCTGAAGGGTAACTTCACAGGCCTGAGATCCGCCTGGGCTGCCTGCTGAATCAGGGCACTGACTCCTAGTCAAGACGTGAAACACACAGATTAATATCGTTGATCCCAACCTGGATCTGAGGAGTTTGGGGATGATTTGTACCAGCTTTTAGCACTGTTTATTGATAAAACTGAGCATGAAGATTTGTACCTGGTCTCGCTAAGACCACCTGGAGAGTTCCAATGCTAAGGTTGGTTATGGAGCAGGAACTCACGGGACCAGCAAAATACAGAAAAGAAAAATATATAAAAAATATTTTGAAGTATAAAAAGTATTATAGGGGGCGCCTGGGTGGCTCATTCGGTTAAAAATCCAACTCTTGGTTTCAGCTCAGGTCATAATCTCACGGTTTTGTGAGTCCAATCCCCGCGTTGGGCTCTGCACTGACAGCATGGAGCCTGTTTGGGATTTTCTCTCTCCCTCTCTCTCTGCCCCTCCCCCATTCACACTATCTCTTTCTCAAAAATAAATAAATAAACTTTAAAATTTTTTTTGAAATCTATAAAAAGTATTATGAAAATATAACACCAGCTGAGCCTCCATCTGGGGCTCTGCTTCCTGGGTGTTTCAACTATATGTCAGCGGTGCCAGATATAAGAGAGAAAACTGGTCCTGCCATGCCACCCAGAGATGGTCTGTGACTGACAAGGACACTCTTATTTCAGTGCCGTTGCCATGGAGTATTCATGTGTAAACATCCTCATCCTAAGTCCTCTGAATCTTCTTAAGCAACTGAACTCTGTGTAACCACCACCATTAGTGCATTGGCTAAGGATCTGCCACATGGTAGGCACTCAAACATGTCTGAAATTAACTGGCTAATCAACAAATAAAAAGAATCTGAGTATCTTAACTTACTGTCCATCATTACGTTCTACAAAAGTCCTAATTAGCACTGAAGAAAAACACATGTAATTTAGTGTAATAAATACCTTTCTGCCCAAAAGACAAAGATCCTGTAATTGCCACTCTTAGGTCCTAATAGCCTCTATTTATCTCAAGATTGTTTAAAAGTATGGAAGTGAGAAGACTCTAGCAACTGCAGCAGGATGTTGGTTTGCAGGGACCTTCCTCTCCTTTCCCAGAGCACAGCGTGTTCGAGGGTCCACCCACATCTTGTGGAATCCGGTGTCATTGCCTGACCTTGGAAATGGGCAGTGCTGCTAAGTGCATCCATTCTTAATATGGTCCATTTGCACTTAAAAGTTTAATGTTAATGTTAAAAAAACTATGTATACATTTATAAAATTGGTATAAAATGTATTTTTAAAGAAAGTATTTTTTAATGTTTATTCATTTTTGAGAGAGAGACAGAGCGTGAGCAGGGGAGGGAGAGAGAGAGGGAGACACAGAATCTGAAGCAGACTCCAGGCTCTGAGCTGTCAGCACAGAGCCCGACGCAGGGCTCAAACCCACAAACTGTGAGATCATGACCTGAGCCGAAGTCGTACGCTTAACCAACTAAGCCACCCAGGAGGTGCTCCTATTAAACTATTCTTATAAAATTAAAGAAATGGTATAGAAAAGCTGTAGATGCCCTCAGAAGAATGAAGCAAATCAAAGCATGTGCATGTCTCTCTGGCTTCTAAGGATGCAGGGATTCCCAAAGGCTGCAATCTGAGTTCAGTGGTACTGCTTTGAATCTCATCGACAAAACTTTGAATCAGTAGCTAAAGACAGATGGCAATTATTTGGTTAATTTGACAACAATAAAAATGACGGACATTAAAAAAAAAAAAAAATCACACCCCATCTTAATCCCCTTACCAAAGAAATAAGTATTTTGACTATTCTCCAATGAAAAGCAAAATAGAGTTCTCCATGGCCATTTCTCTTGCAAAGACCAAGTGTCTAACCCTTTATAATTCTGCACACAAAAGGGCAGGACCCCAGAAAAGCAAAGGTGATGCTAAAGGACACCGATGCTCTGAAAATGAATGTTGTTGACCATGGCTCAGTGACAAAGGCTGCTATAGAAAGGGAAGAAGTTGAATCTTAGAATACAATTTCTCTGAAATAAAAAAAAAAAAAAAATTTAAAAAACAACTGCCTAGAAGTGATAAAATAGCATAGGTCTATTATAATATTTCAATAAAAATCACATATGGATAGTTATATACTCCAACACACTAGCCTCCTGGCTCTAATTATTTGCATGTCTTTAAGCAAGTTATTTAAATTTCCCTAGACGTTTCCTCAACTGGAAAATGGATATAATCAAGAACACCTACTACACAGGCACTGGTTACAGGGATTAAGTAATGTCCATATGAAAAAGTTTAAATAGTGTCTCCTGCTTAGTAAACATTCAGTAAATGTCAGTAGTCGTTTTATTATCACCATGATTAGTATAGAGCTGTCATTCTCAGACCTGTTCAAGCTGCATGACCTCAAATGGAAGGTGCTACTGTCAACATCATCAATATTAATTTTCTCCTTATAATATATGATTAAGTTGGGTGCCTGGGTGGCTCAGTCGGTTAAGCGTCCGACTTCAGCTCAGGTCATGATCTCACGGTCCGTGAGTTTGAGCCTTGTGTCGGGCTCTGGGCTGATGGCTCAGAGCCTGGAGCCTGCTTCCGATTCTGTGTCTCCCTCTCTCTCTGCCCCTCCCCCGTTCATGCTCTGTTTCTCTCTGTCTCAAAAATAAATAAACGTTAAAAAAATTTTAAAAAAATAATAATAATATATGATTAAGTTGTATTTTTCAATTTATATTGTGCCCATTTGAAGTTAGGGAAGATTCAGCACAAATCACTAGTCACCACTTCATTGAATCCTCACAACATGGACACCTAGAAACAGGGGAGCTATTGTCTTCATTATACAGGTAAACCTCAGTTTCAGCTGAAGTGTAGGAAGCAAAGCGATTTGCCAAAAGTAACACAGCTAATAACCAGCAGCGGCAGGATTCAAAGCTGCTCTACCTCCTCCTTCAGGGCTCTTTCCCTTCTTTCAGCCTTTCCTAAAACAGCAACCTCATAATAGTTCATTTGAATCAACAAATGTGACCCTAAATGGGTTAGCAGAAAGACCACAAACGAGAAGAATGAAACATGAACCCGGATTCACTGCCATTGTGTAGATACAAATACAGGCAGCTCTATACATATCTTATGGCTCTGGTTTGAGTCTTTATAGACACGCCACCATACCCTACCTCCCCCTCCACCCCCCACATCCCAGCCATACATACACATGGCACAGTGCTGTGCACAGAGCTGGTACTCAAGGACTATAGGAGACAGATACATGTATGGAACTTCATCTCTACCATATAACACAACACAAGCAAATGGCTCTGGAAAGGCCAAAGTATTTACCCAAATAATCCTCTTAAATATTTTTTTTTTAAAGAGAACCTTAGCTTGAAAATCTTGTCAGATGAGATTACAACTATTTTTAACATTCTTGTTCAGATACATTTCTTAATTCTCCATGTCACTTACATGCATATAAAGAGAATAAAAGATTAAATTAAACTAAATAAGTTCTTTAAAAATATAAATCTCTGCTCAGAGGGTAAGAAGAAGGATTCAATTAACAAAAATTCAAAAAATCAAGGTAAGCTTTATAAAGCTTTATCATCCTTGTTCATCTTATTGTTATATGACAAGCAATCTTCCACTCTTAATTAATCTGAATACCTTTTGGCTATTATTATTTGTTATCTATCTGGAAAGGAAGGAAAAAGAATATGAGCTGGGAATAAAAAGCCTTTTATCAGAACACAGGAGACTATTAAACATAATATAAATTGCATTCACAATGATTATTAAAACAAAGCAAAGCAAAACAAAAACTACTGATGACAAAACCAGAATGGAATTGTCACTGGGTGATGTTGCTTTTTTAATCCTGATGTTAGAACAGGGGACGAACTAATTCTGTGAGCTAGCTTTATCTAATCCTGCACTGTCCTTCACTGAGGGTGCCATGTTCAGTGACTACAGCATTGACCACACCGCTGTGGGATTCCGTAGTGAAACACCCCAGGTCCAACTGAAACCTTTATTTTTCCACAAGTAGTTTTATGTCTAGCCTATGCCTCCAGCAGTGTCCAACAGATAGCCAATATGATTCAATATGTATCAATTCCTACCTGGCTCAGCACTGTACTAATGCCCCTATAACTATAGGGGTCAAAATGGCACCTCTGGATGGAAATGGGATGATCCAGACAGCTTTGTTCCCCTAGTCTGGCTGGGACAGGGGTACATAGGATAGAATAGCAGTGTTTCTCGATGTGGGTCCTGAAGAAAACAGTTCATGGGAGAGATGCCATTAAAAAGTTGGATTTCATAGTCAAATGTATTTGGGAAAGACAGTACCCTTGAGCCTTCATCTGGGAGTTTCACCACACAGATCGGCATATTAAGGGTAATGAAGAGTCCTGTGGCAAACAACTGTAATACATTGTTCAACTCAGCAGGTCCCCAATTTATTTGACTGTGAATCTCCGTGCCAGTAACACCTTCTAATACTGAAACTTAGGGAAATGCTTGAGACTACTCTGCATTTATCAGCTGTATGGCGTCAGATCTAGCAACGAGACAACACTTGTTTCCCTGACCAAGAATTGTTGCTCAAAGGATTAGTGTAAAAATTAAATTAGAAATGCATCATTCAGGTTTTGATCTGTAAAGTCTATTTTATACATGTATAAGTAAATATGTAAGGAAAACATATTTTGAAAAACAAATGGGGAAAAAATATTTTGGGGTGACAATTACAATGGTCCAAAGCAGTATACCCTTTACAAAAATATTTGCTACCAGGGCCCCACCACCCAGTATGTAGGTCTTTTCATGTGGAAAATGAAATAAGAAAACAAAGTGATCACCTAAATATTTCAAGCCAAACTCTCTTTCTACAATCATATAATTTTGCCTGTTAACTTCCAGATAATTCTAACTTGCCAAGTTTGAATCCGGACATGGAGGATAAAGTGGGAGCCAAAGTCATCAGAAAAGTTATCATAGGTCTCCACTAAACTGTTTAAGTAATATTTTAATAACAAATTGAGCCTTAGAAAGATATAGTCATTTGACCATCGTTGAAACCACTAAGGAAATATCCAAAATATTATGATATAATGCACTGAAAATTCCCCCCATATCTGAGAGTTAATGTCCCCATATTTCTGAGCGCCTAATATACTATGAAAAAAGACCTGAGTACTATGTACAATGGGTACACGTATCATAGCCTCCAAAAATCATTTTCCCAGACATAAAACATCTTCTAAAACAAAATTCATAGATTTCCTTTATAAGTTCAAGTATCTCCAGTAATTCGATCAAGATCCATTTATATTCATCAAGAGGATATCCTGGTACCATGGACCTGATCTACTTTTCATATTATCCATTCAAAAAATGTTTTCATTAATTTTTCAAAATTTAACTCACGTCAACCCATAAAAAGATATATTCATATTTAAATTTGAAAGCCACTGCCTGTTACATTCTTTTTAACTGAGAACCACTAAAAACATAATTATGCAAAGTTATCCCTTTCCAAAATACAGTCGGTAAAAACGTCACACGGTAACACAATCTGAGTCAATGAGAAAACAGTCAAGGACCCCTTCCTCCTAAAATGGGGGTGGAGTCTGGGGCGGTGGGGAGGCAGGTAGCCGTTAATGAACTTATTAAACACTTTGATGTTAGAATGAACTTTCTCTTCAACTCATTGCATTTTAGTTTAGTGGTCAAAAATGATCATGTTTTCAAGGAGCTCTAAAGGCAGTGCCTTACCAGTGTAGATGCTGGCATTGGAAGCTGGGATACCAAACTGTGACTCGATGAACTTGGGAATGAAGGTAATGAAAGCAGTTACAATGGCACTCTCAGCTGTGTATGACAAACTCACAAAAAGGAATGTCATGTTGCTTAAGATCCTGACAGCTGCTCTTGGTAGGTCTACAAAATGACAAAAATGACAAATGAATGTTATAAATAAGGGATGGAAAGTAAAATAAAATTGAATTGTTTTTGAAATGAACTGGAAATAGCCATTCAGCAATTTTCGAGACTACTGAATAGAGAATAAAAGAAAAACTTGATGACTGATTAGAAACCAGCCCCTTTATTAAACAGATTTGGGTGTTCTTTTTTTTTAATTTTTCAACTAGGATAAAGAAATTTGATAAAGTAGCAAAAAACATATCCATACACAAATAACCTTATAGGAGGTATCCAACCTAGGACTTCTGTTTTAAAAACTGTTTAAAACAAATCATTTACATTTTTATTAATTAAAACAATGTTATTCTTTGTTAAGACCCAAAAATATACTACATGTGCAAAGTACCTACGATACAGTCCTACATTACAGTTTCCCCTTCATTCACCAGGCACTTCCCCGAGAAAATGAACTTCTGAGTTGTCATGTTCCTGACCCGGCACTGCAGACACCCACAGCAGGGGAACTGGTACATGACTTTGGACATCTGATCTTCCAGCCTCATTATGAAACAGGAAATGATGCAGCTAAAGGGGCTTAAGGGACAGGTCACCAGGTCAGATACTCCAAGGGACCTCTGGACTGGGGAAGGAAGAGAAATGATCTCCAAAGGACAGCCCAGAGGTGGGGGCTCAGCACCTGCCCAGGTGCCTCTCAAGGGAGAGACAGTAGTCTCATCCTCAAGTCTTGGCGTTTATTTCATACAACTTGCCATGTATATGCTCTAAAATGTATGTCCAGGTGTCTTCACTGCAGCATTATTAGTAATAGCAAAAATTTAAGGAAAAAAACTAAATGTCCACCACTGGAAAATGTTTAAATAAGTTATGGCACAGCCAAATAATGAAATACTATGTAGTAGTTAAAAAATGATGTAGGGCTAGATGTACTGGCATAAAAGGAACTCCAAGAAGTATTTTTATTAATGAAGAAAACAAACTGCTGCAGAAATATACATATACATGTGTATGTAAATATATATGCATATATTTATATGTATATATATATATATATAAATAATATCTAAGTAAAAATCACACAAGCCAAAACAATGCATTTATATGTGGTTGAATATATACTTCCCAATATATACAACACCAAGAAATTCTGTAAGTAGGAATAAGATTGGGAAAGAGGAATAAAGGAGATGCTTGTGCATATACTTTTGTATTTTTGCATGTTTATAATGTGAATTAACTCACATGTATGTGATCTTTATTTACATATCTTGGAATGTATCATGGAAAAGAGAAGCTGTATTGTTTCTGACGTGTGCAGCATCTCAGTTATGAGAACAGTTATCTCCTTATTCTACAACATAATAAAATCATTTCAAAAAATTAAGCAAAACTTGTTACTAAAGTTATAATTCATAGGCTATTCACTAGAATTTAAAACTTAGGAAGTCAAGACTATCTGCTATTATCATTTTAAAATGCAAATTAATTTTAATATTCTATATCTTAAGTTAATTGTTTAAAGTTTCAATGAACATTTTAAAATAAAATTTAAGATGCATTCTTCACTTTTTAACATGGATAAACACACCAGAAAAAAATAATTACACTACTTCATAAAATGACCTAATATTCTCTTATAAATATGCAAATAAAAAGGTTATATCTAAAATTTTTAAATTAGAAAATTAAGATTTTCTTTTTTTTTAAGAAGATTTTCTATCAACATTTGGAGATGCAAACTAAGTTTATTTGGTATATTAAAAGGCAATGTGTTTAAAACATCTGGTGAAATTGTACATTTTTTAATCCAAGAAGATAACATATGCATCACATGAATGTTTTAAGATACTAGTTATAGAAAACTGAATTTTCTTTTATACTCATTTGGTATGATAAAATAGCCCACTAATTTCAAAGCTAACTAAAAATGTATGCGATGTTGGGGCGCCTGGGCGACTCAGTCGGCTAAGCATCAGACTCTTGATTTCTGCTCGGGTCATGATCTCATGGTTCATGAGTTTGAGGCCTGCATCGGGTTCTGCGCTGACAGCATGGAGCCTCCTTGGAATTCTCTCTCTCTCTCCTTCTCTCTCTGCCCTTTCCCTGCTTGCTCAGTCTCTCTCTTTCAAAATAAATAAACTTTAAAAAAAATATGTGTGACATTTCTGTCTTCTCTTTCATTAAAGAAAAAAAGTGTTATTGAAGAAGGATTTAGTAAAAGTTGACTTTCAACAACTTCAAGTTAGCTTCCTCCTTTCTTCCATGTTCCTCCTTCTGTTTATTGGAGCTAAACCTTCAGCATACATGCCCCACAGGAGCAGGGGGACCAGATATCCATGGTTGTGTCTTTTGCCACTGGGACAGGGAATTTGTTTAAATATAGGAAGAGTGGGTTAAGTAAGTACATTGAGACTAATTGCAATCAGTTTCTAATGGCCAGAGAAGGGAGTTACAAAATGGACGGGGGATAGTTACATATCAGGTTGGAACTGAAGGTAATGGTGTGAATTCATGGGATGGATGGATGGATAGATAGATAGACAGATAGATAGATAGATAGATAGATGATAGATAAGATGATAGACAATAGATGGACAGATAAAGATGATAGATGATAGATTTGTGTATGTGTGTACATACACATATTTCCTAATTCTCTCTTCTACAGGGTTTAGAAATAGTATAACACCCTAGGAGCAATGAGCCCATCTAGCACCAGTGCTTGGTTTTTAAAGGCCATCTTCCACTAAAAGGAACCAAAGCTCCTTGGAGAAATGTCTAACTTCAGAGGTGAGGCAGAGAAAATACAACATGAGCCTGGAAAATCTTGTTAAACAAGAAAGCAAAGTGCTCAAAGAATGATGGAGACTTGCCAGAAGGATACCAAAGACAGTTTGAAGGATCCTCAACAGGCAAACTTGAAGCAATTTGAGGTCAATGGATGCTAAAAGTGGTAAGTGAAAGTTTAATAGAAATAAGACACAGTCAGTCCTCATTATTCATAAATTTAGTATTTGCAAATTCACCCACTCACTACAATTTATTTGTAACTCCCAAATCAGTACTCGCCAGTGATGGGGTGGGGGGGTCTCATTCAAGGACATGCACAGAGTTGCAGGACACACGCATTCTTGGCTAAGGCTGCATGAGGCCTCTCACTTTGCCTTCTTGGGTCAGCTTTCATGCTGCAAACAAGTGTCCTTTTCACAAGATATTGTCACATTTTTAGCATTTTTGTGCCTTTGGTGATCTCCCTTTTTCAAATGGCCTCCAAGCATAGTGCTGAAGTGCTGTCTAGTGTTCCTAAGAGGCTTTCATGTGCCTTATGGAGAAAATACATG
Source organism: Panthera pardus (assembly GCF_024362965.1). Lineage (NCBI taxonomy): Eukaryota > Metazoa > Chordata > Mammalia > Carnivora > Felidae > Panthera > Panthera pardus. The sequence continues at coordinate 19,745,926 of NW_026527002.1, forward strand.
TGTTAGATACACATCCTTCAGACATAAGTCATAATGCTGTTGGCCACGGGGGCTCAGTGTTAATGAATCAACAACATACAGTAAAACTTTGGATTGCGAGTAACTTGTTCTATGAGTGTTCCGCAAGACGAGCAAAGATTTTTAATAAACTTTAACTTGATAAACGAGCGATGTCTTGCAATATGCCAAATGTCACATGATCACAACTGAGCCAATGGTTCTTCTCTTTCTCTCCCTCTTTCTCCCTCTCTCTCATTTGCTCACTGCAGGATTGTGGGTGATCGTCAATGCAATGTCACATTTCTGTGAAATCCTCAAAAGGAGGCAAAAGCAAGTGTCATTGAATAGGTTTCTTGTTAAAGTTGCATAAAAAGAAAAAGATTCCATTGAACCAGTAGATAGCAGGGATTCTGTTATTGGTAATGAAAGTCATCCTACACAATAACCCTCCTCTGTCTTGTCTCCCAAGGGTAAGTGCAGGTTAATTTGTTTATTTTTCTTTACTTATTATTTTGTGTTATATTACAGTATTGTCATCATTTTTACATGAATATTTTTGGGTTGTGGAACGAATCATCTGAGTTTCCATTATTTCTTGTGGGGAAATTCACTTTGATATACAAGTGCTTTGGATTACAAGCATGTTTCCGGAATGAATTCTGCATCCAAACCAAGGTTTTACTTTATATTAAACAAGGTGTCTTTGAACAGAAACACACATAAACCAAGGTTATGTACTGACTGGTTGACAATTATGTTGTGACAGGAATCCACCCCTGTATTTCCCCTAGAGCGATGCTTCCGTATTCCCTGACTCTATGTTCATGTTATTTTATGAAATATAACTACCACGAATGAGACTCAACTGGATTTGCATAGTTTCAAAGTACCTCCCCACAAAATATTTACAAATTACTTATTGACTTATAACTGCAATATATTTATTAACTTTAGAGAAATCTGGTAGCTACAATCTTACCCCAGAGATAAAAGTTCACTAGGAATTAGCATTATATACCTTCTGTTTTAAGACACTGAGCACAGCATCATCTCAGTTGTATGCCTATCAAACCCAAATTGAGGGTCATTCTATAAAGTTATCAGCTGGTACCTTTTAAAAAGATCAAGGTCATAAAAGATAAAGATATATGAGAAACTGATCCAGATTGAGGAAGGCTAAAATACACCATAACTAAATACAACATGTGATCTGTGAATTGGATTTGGACATTTATAAAGGGCATTGTTGAAATAACAGACAAAGTTCAAACAGAGCTTGTGGTCAAGGTGGTAGCACTGGATCAATGTTCATTTCCTGATTTTGATGGCTGCCCAGTGGTCATGTAGGAGGGTGTCCTTGTATCTAGAAATCACACACTGAAGTAGTACAGGACAGCAGAGCATCATGTCTGCAACTTCTCAGATGGGTCCAAACCATTGATAATTGGAGAACTGGAGTACAGCTCCATGTGCTACTTCTGTGGCTTTTACATAAATTTAAAATAGTTTAAAAAACACGAAGTTTAAAAACATAAGCTAAATCCATACATATGCTGTCAAATACCTGATTTTTATGCTGTACTATATATTTTAGATAAGTTTATTAGTGTCGTTTATAACTGTCATCGTAAAATTAAAAATGCAGCAGTAGGGGGCGCCTGGGTGATTCAATCGGTTAAGCATTGAACTCTTGATTTCCACTCAGGTCATGATCTCACTATGAGGTAGAGCCCTGCATCGGGCTCAGAAGTAGGCATGGAGCCTGCTTTAGATTCTCTCTCTCTGTCTCTCTCCACTCCCCCTCTGCCTACCCCTCCCTGCCTCTTGCCCACATGCACATGTGTGCTTTCTCTTTCCTTTTCTCTTAAAAAATAAATGAATGAGTGCATAAATAAATAAAATTTTAAAAAATTCAAAATGCAGTAAAAAGCCTGATGAAGGAGAGATGAGATCATGATAGTGATTCTCATTTTTTTATTGTTTAATGTTACAAAATGTTACAAATTCTATTGTAAGGGCAAGGTGACACTAAAACCGGAAATGCCTTAAATACTAGTAAAGGAGGAATAAAATTCAATACAAAGCACCAGAATTCAATAGCATGTAATATAAGCTATACATAGAAATCACTTTTAGCAGAAGTGTTACTTAAGGAGTGCGCTTGTCATGAGCACCAGGTGTTGTATGTAAATGTTGAATCACTGGGTTGGACACCTGAAAACTAATATTGCATTGTCTGTTGGCTAGCTGGAATTTAAATAAGAACTTTAAAAAAAACAACCCTGTTACTGTCATTGGAAAATCCTTTGCTTGTTCCCACGTGCACATCCACAGTAGTGCAGGCAACCAGCCGGCATGTGCACCTGGACCGTGTGTTGAGTTGCATGGTGATCGTAATGGTGCTCCGCTACAATAAATTTGATGGAGTCCCCCAATTACCTTGTTTCAGAAAATCTGAGATGTGTGGTGTGGCTGGGTTCCTGTGGAAGCTGATTAAGGGCAGAGGCAATAGCTTCTTGTTCTCCGAGGCCTCGCAGCTCACAGCATAAAATGAGGCAGCAGGTGTTGATATCTGTGTAAGTTTTTGACCATCAGGCAAGTGTGCCCCAATATGTGTGAGTATTTTGTGCTCAATCATAAAATAAGCCTACAACTTGAAGTATCTACTTAGAATAAAGTGGGTTTTTTTTTTTTGTTTGTTTTGTTTTTTGTTTTTGAAGAGTAAAGCTTTAAGTGAGCCTGAGTTTCATAGGAACCGAAAGGTGGCAGGCATCTTTTAAAGTGGGCAGAGGGAGAAACTCACTGGGAATACATTTAGTCTGGTGTGAAATGGATCCCATTCTGGAGATAGGTCTGTGGGGCACTACCATGCTGAAAGACCCCTTTTCAGTGGTTCTTTACGCTGATGTAGCAAGGTTTGTAGCATGTGACCTGATATCCCAAAACCAGCCTATTGGGCCAGGCAAAGAGGCTGGACTCAAAGGTGCTTCTGGAAGGTAGCCCTGCAGCCAACAGGCCTGGGACACCCCATGTGAACCACATGCTGGCCAAGCCCTTTATTTCACGCCCCTTAGTGTTGGCACCTGAGACAGAGAGTGAACTAGGCAGTGAGTATGAAGATTTGAGTGAGAACATAAGTAAGGAAAAGGAACTGAGCCTCAACCTGCAGTTGAGTATGCAGAGTGGCTGTGGGTCCGGAAGCAGGGACCACATTCCCAGAACTGCCAGGGGCCCTTGAGAGAGCCTTACACTAGAACCCCACTATCTGAGGGGGCATGAACTTGCTTCTGTCCTTTACAAACTGAAAGCGCACATCATGCCTTTTTGTCTTAAACTACTGAAACAGACTTTCTTACATAATGATAAATTTGAAAAAGATATACTAACAGAGAGAATGACCAAGAAAATAAGAAGGCTTGGCTGCCATGAACTTGACCTCACTTGCAAGACCCTTAAGACAGGGTTGCTCTCCACCCTTCCAGTTCTGAAGTACTGTGATTGCCCACCATAAGCTCCCTACAGGGCCATGGTCTTTCTTGTCTCTACTATTAACTGTATCCCTCACCAGTCTGCTCAGCAAATGTCAAGTTCATCCATCTAGTCTATAAGAGACAGCCCCTCCGGACAGACAAGTGCTCCTCCTCCGTGCTCCCACAGCATGCCATTCATACTGCTACTCATCAAGTCTTCCATAGCTGTGTGTGTTTACCTGTTTCAAGAGAGTGTAAATGCTACAAAAGTAGGACTTTGGTACATCTGTATAGCTTCATCTCCTAGCATATATCTGGCATTTAGTAGGTCCTCAAAAACATATTTGGAATGTGTTTATTAATATTCATTATAAGATCATAGCAACAATTTGTACTAAAACAATATCCACATACTTGTAAGAAAATAAAGTCTATTCCAAAGATGCCTAATTTCCTCCTGAGGAGTGAGCTAGTTTTTAAGAAAGTATGAGATAAACGTTGATCCATATAGTGGTAGACTTACCAAAACCACAGAAAAATGTGAAGGACCAAATAGTCCTTTTCAAAGTATGGCTTTTGATAGCTAAAGAAACCTAAAAGAATTTAGATCAAATTATAAACTAAAGATTCCATTAAAGAAAACAATAAAATGCTAACAAGAGAAGAAGGAGGAAATATACAGTATTCATTCATCCAGCATATCTGGGAAAGAGGTGTTTGGTATGCTTGAATTTTTCAGATAACTGGGCATTTGCCTCTTAAAGCAACAAAGCTGTAGACATTTTTTTCTATGAATTAACTGGTATTACTGGAAAATCTATAGCATAATTTGACATTTTCTTTAAGATTCAAAGTCACAATTATGAATGATAATATCTATATGCTAATTTGTTTTAATATATTTTTAATCCTTCTATTTATTTTCTGATCTTTTTTGGTTGCGGGAACATTCCTTCCCTATGATATGTCATGGTGTCTGTTTTTGTCTGCTGACATTCTACTTCCACATCAGCTTTTCTCTGTTACGTTCTTCTAAGGACCTTTATTAGGTAGACATAGATTTCAATTTTGTTCTTTTGACACCTTTTTTTTTTTTTAATTTAAACTGGGGATAGGATGAGGGGAGTGGTTTTATTATTATATAAAATGGATGATGGGAATGCAAACTGGTGCAGCCACTCTGGAAAACAGTATGGAGGTTCCTCAAAAAACTAAAAATAGAACTACCCTACAGCCCAGCAATTGCACTACTAGGCATTTATCCATGGGATACAGGTGTGCTGTTTTGAAGGGACACATGCACCCCCATGTTTATAGCAGCACTAGCAACAATAGCCAAAGTATGGAAAGAGCCCAAATGTCCATCGATGGATGAATGGATAAAGCAGATGTGGTGTGTATATATATATACACACACACACACACACACACACACACACACACACACACAAACACACACAATGGAGTATTATTCGGCAATCAAAAAGAAGGAAATCTTGCCATTTGCAACTACGTGGATGGAACTGGAGGGTATTACGCTAAGTGAAATTAGTCAGTCAGAGAAAGACAAAAATCATATGACTTCACTCATAGGAGGACTTTAAGAGACAAAACCGATGAACATAAGGGAAGGGAAACAAAAACAATATAAAAACAGGGAGGTGGACAGAACAGAAGAGACTCATAAATATGGAGAACAAACTGAGGGTTACGGGAGGGATTGTGGGAGGGGGGATGGGCTACATGGGTAAGGGGCACTAAGGAATCTACTCCAGATGTACAACATAGTGATTCAACAATACATTCTATGCTCACAATTAAATAAATAAATAAATAAATAAATAAATAAATAAATAAATAAAACAGATGAATACTATGAAATACTATGAAGTTGTCGACTGAATTCTATTACCTGGAAATTAACATTAATCCCAGATATAAATGATAAACATCAAATACCAAACAAACATACTGACCCTTGTTAATGCTTTTTGTAATTTTTCTGACATAGATATTTTTGGGCATAATATGTCTTCTTGTGGAAAAAACAAAGATATATCTAAAGTTTACAGCCCATGTCTAAATTCAAATAAAATAAATATCTTTTCAGAAACAATTTATTGACGTAAAATTCACATAACATATAATTAACTATTTTAAAGTAAACAATTCAGTAGTATTTGGTACATTTACAATGGTGTTCAACCACCACATCTATCTAGTTTCAAAATATACTATTTTATTATAAAAATAATGTAAGCATTTATGTCCAGGAATGATATTGGAACTCACTTTCATTTTATTCTTTATAACTTTATGCACTTTCTAAATTTTCTACTATGGGTATGTATTGCTCTTATATTCTAAAAAAAACCAACTGAACAAACAAAAAACTGCAATTTTAAAAGGATGCAACAATATGTCCTCTTCCAGAACAAGTCTTCCCTGACTCAGGCAGCTGACTTAGGAATTCCTTCCTCCTGCTCCTTCAACTTTCCTTAGAATGTACATACCTCCATTTAAAGACTTCTATTGTATTATGTCTATTTTCCTTTCTACCTCCTAGTTCTTCATTCTATAGTAATTGGTCAATAAAGATATTTGTGAAAGACAGAAAGCAAGAAAGCAGGAAAGCAAGAAAGCAAGCAAGCAAGCAAGAAAGAGAGCAGGGCTGGGAGGGAGTTGTTCTCCTGTGTAACACGGCCAACATAGAACCCAAGCGTCCCTATTTCCTGCTCATCTTCTTTGAAACTAATGACCCCCACTGTGTTCCCTAATCATAAGTCTCCCTGAAAATATTGCAGTTTTCCCTTCCCCTCCAAAACACTCTGGCAAATGGCATTCCCTGCTTGCCAAAAAAAAAAAAAAAAAAAAGAGTAGAAGGAACTAGGTGACTTTGCATATCAGAATCCCCTCTGGGCCAGCATGTGAAGCTCCACGGCCATTTACGTACAAACAGTGGACAGAAACAGCAGCTGTCAAGGCCCAAGATACAACATTAGTGGTTACTGGCCACAGTACTGTTGTGCTTGTTTAAATCCAGCATCAATGAGTATTTTTATATATAACTTTCTAAGTAGATACTACTCTGATGAGTAATCCCACAGTTAATTTGCACTGAATGTAAAGAAAGTGCTTTCTTTTTCAGGAATTCTTTGTTAGGCCTGTTACCATTTACCTCCTAAGCTCTAACTCTAAAGGTCTGGCTTACCACAAGATGACATATGTACAACAAAATAAACGCAAAAGAGAAATGAAACAAGGAACCAGAGATAGAGAAGACATAAATACAGCAGAACATCAAAACCAGAAAAAAAGGAATTAAATATGTCTATAAGATCCTTGCTGGGCTTCAAATTTGACTCTTCTTCCCGGCCACCAAAACAAAAAGTTGTACAATCATCGTTTGCAGAAAAAATCTAATTGCTTTTCCTCACTCTGTTGTAGACTAGTGATTCTCACAGTGTGATCCCTGGACTACCAGCATCAGCATCACCTGAGAAGCTGTTACAAATGCAAATTCTCAGGCCATACCCCAGGCCTCCTGACTCTAATGCTCTGAGCCAGGACCCAGCCCTCTGGGTTTTAATAAGCCCTTGTGGTGCTTCCTAGAGAGCCTAAGTTTGAGAACCACTGTTTTCACTACACAGGGTTTTATATAAAGGGCAGCAGGCAATGCACCTATGGCAAATATGGGGAATTCAAAAGCAATGGCTTTCAAAACAAAACAAAACAAAACAAAACAAAAAACAAAAGCAACAGCTTTCAATAAAAGCTGCAAACATAAAACTAACCTGTAATTCAGCAAAGGAACAAAGGCAGGATGCAAGAGGGCTAACATAGCATAGACCAGGCTTTGGTGATCCCTCTTTGCTGAGTCAAGGATTGACCCCAACATATTCCATACTATACTAGTTTTAAAACATGTAGCAAAGGGCCACATGCAATAGTTCTCGATGTTCTTGGGCAACTCAGATTTGGGATTTATTCCTCTGCTCCTCTCAGCCAGCTCCTCTCCCCATATCTGAGGTTGAAATCCTGAAACCAGCTTTGACCCCTTCATCCCCATTATCCTCATATCAGTTACCACATCCTATAGACACAACCTCTCTTTCCCTTCTCATCACTCAATAATTCAGTCATCAAATATTGACTATCTACTAAGTGGTATAAATTCATCAAGGTACCTGGAGGACAAAATATCCTTGCCTTCGTGGGGCCTACTTTCTCACTGTGGAGACAACAAATAAGATAGATAAATAAGTAAAATATATAATATGTTAAATAGTGATGAGTACTAAGGAGAAAAATAGAGGAGGGCAGGAGATAAGAAGCTTTGGAGAGGAAGGTGGAGATTTGTAAAAAGGGTGACCAAGCAAGGTCTCACTGAGAAGGGACACTTTGAGTAATATCCTGCAGGAAGTGAGGACTTCTGGGGAAGAGCATACCCAGTACAAGAATGTCAAATGCAAAGGCCGTGAGGTGAGAATATGCCCGGCAAGTTTGAGGACCAGTGAGGAGCCCAATGTGGCTGAAGTGGAATAAACAAATGGGGCTGTAGGAGGGAGATGGGGTTAAACAGATAAGCAGGGACCAGATACTAACCCTGGTAGGTCATAGAGGGAGGAGACTTTTCTGCGAGTGAGATAGGAGACCACAGAAGCTGGCAGAGGAGAGGCATCCTTCTGGCTGCAGAGTTGAAAGCAACCAAGAGGGAACAGGGATAGAAGTAGGGGGACTAGTTTGGCAGGCTACTGTCCTTTCCTTGTTTGCTACTCAAAACTATCATCGCCTTTCCCTGGGACTCTGCCATAGCTTTCCACCTGGGCCCCTCCTCCCATTCTACCCCTTTCCCTCCCTAATCTACCAAATGGAGTGCCGTCAAATGTCTGCTCAAACCTCCCCACTGCCCCCTAGGGACAGATTCCATTAAAAGTTACTAGAACTTGGGGCACTTGAGTGGCTCAGCCGGTTAAGCATCCAACTTCAGCTCAGTTCTGATCTCACCGTTCACGGGTTCAAGCCCCACATCAGGCTCTGTGCAGACAGCTCAGAGCCTGGAGCCCACTTTGGATTCTGTGTCTCCCTCTCTCTCTGACTCTCCCCCACTCGCACTCGGTGTCTCCCTTTCTCAAAAATAAATAAACATTTAAAAAAAATTTTTTTTTAAGTTACTAGAACTCAAGCTCTCTACAACACAATGTGGCCATGCCTTCCCTGCCCAGCCTCATCTCGCAGGTATCTCCACGTACAACCAACCACAGTACACTTGCTCTGCATTCTCAAACACATCTACACAGTTTGACCTTGCCTTTGCTGTCTCTGACTGGAACCATCCAACCTCCACCTACCGAAACCCTCCCAGCCTGCCGGGGTTCTCCACCAATCCCACCTCCTCCATGAAACCATTCCTGACCCCTCAAACAGATGTTCCCTTGCCTGCCATTGAAGTTCACACCATCGTGTCAGTCCTCCTTTCTGGTCTTTCCATCTGTACTCATCCTGTCTCCCTCCACGGACTACAAGCGCCCTAAGGGCAAACCATGGCTCACTCCTCTTTATCTCCGCCGCAGCATGGCATACAGCACTTCGACAGAGTGACTAGTCATTGAATTAAGTGATGCCAACACAATCCTTCAGTGATAAAAATCCCATAACCTCCAGTAGCTGTTTTAAATCAGTTCATCATTTCAGAATAACTATTTTATTTAGTTAGGATTATAAACATATTGCAATCTACCACAGACAAAAGTCTGGAAGAGAAGAATCTGTTATATTTTATGCTAATTAATAATGCTAAGCAGTTAAAAGATTAAAAGTGGACACAAAAGTAAAAAATTTTTTCTTATGATTAACTGTAACCAAAAGTTTTCTATTTAGGAAGATATCCAGCTAAATTTGGAAGACACCAAAATGCTGGACCTCAAACCTCAGGAAAATTGATCTAGTTAAGAATTTTAAGTGTTTATTTTTATTGGTAAGATTTTGATGCAATCAATGTTAATCTCTTTATGGAAAGGTGATGCAGACACACTAAAAATTCTACTTTCTCCTTTGTGGTGTTTTAAAACAGTCTTATTCCTGCATAATTTATAACAAGAATCTAGAAACACTGAGTCAGATTTCCCCAATGTCTATCATTAAAATGTGGAGGCAGAGAGTGGATTTGTATGGTTCAAATCATTTTTTTTAAGGAAGTATAAGTTATTAACTTGGGTATCTTGTCACCTCCTCTTTGAAGAAGCAAACACTGGTATCCAAATTTCAAATATTAAGTAAAGGGGCACCTGGGTGGCTCAGTCAGTTGAGTGTCTGACTCTTGATTTGGGCTCAGGTCATGATCTCAGAGTTGTGAGATCGGGCTCTGCACTGAACATGGAACAGCTTAAAAGTCTCTCTGTCTCTCTGTCTCTCTCTCTCTCTTTCTCCCCCTCTGCTCCTCTCCCCCGCTCGTGCTCTCTCTCTCGCTCTCTCTCTCTCTCTCTCTCTCTCTCTCTCTCAAATAAAATTTTAAACTTTATGGGCATCTGGGTGGCTCAGTTGGTTAAGCATCCAACTCTTGGTTTCAGCTCAACTCATGGTTTGTGAGTTTGAGCCCCGCATAGGGCTCCAAGCTGACATTGTCGAGCCTGCCTGAGATTCTCCCTCTCCTTCTCTCTCTGCCCCTCCCCTGCTCGCTCTCTCTGTCTCTCTCTCTCAAAATAAATAAATAAAATTAAAAAAAAAAAAACAAATATGAAATAAGACCTAAAGGATGAAGCACCTGGGTGGCTCAGTTGGTTAAGTGCCCAACCTCGCTCAGGTCATGATCTCACAGTTCATGGGTTCCAGACTTGCATCCAGACCAGCCTGAAGCCTGCTTCGGATTCTGTGTCTCCCTCTCTCTCTCTGCCCCTCACCTGCTCACATTCTGTTTCTCTCTCTCAAAAATAAATAAACATTAAAAAAAAAATTTTTTTTTAAAGACCTGAAGGAGCCCTCCTGCAGAAAGCTGGACAAGGGAAAAAAGAATCTGAGAATCACACTCAGACTTAACTCAAAATGAAATCTTAGCTACCATTCTTTAATTCAAGGCCTCAGTGAGGGATCTCCCTTTCGTAACACAAACTGTGTCCACAGTGGAATGACTCCCAGAGATGTAATTTGTCCTTTTGAAAAGCAGATTAAATATTAGACTGTCATTTCCTATAGGTGATAGGTATTACATATTCTGGAGAAAATCACTAAGTACAAGATAAATAGGAATTAATTGTAAATATTCTATTAAACATGATTCCTACATCATTAACATCATGTGAACCATTTTTAGCAAAATATTTGCACTGCATACTCCCATTAAAACAGAATTCCTTTCTAAAAGGACAAAGTGCTTCCTGAAGTCCCAGTCCAGATACAATTAGAGAACCCAGCACAAGTGAAAGTAAAAATGAACCAGCTCTGTATCCCAATCAGGAGGTTTAGCTGCAGAAGCGAGATCAGTCATCACAATGAAGGCATAGGATGAAAAAGCTGGGAATGTATCAGAAACACTGACAGAAAATCAGAAAGGAAACAGATTTTATAAACCAACTACCCATCACTGCTAAGACTCCTCTTACTTTTTTTCTTTAAAAGAAAATATCCTCATCTATCATATTGAGCATAGAGAAGACAGAGAGGAGAAATCCCTAGCAGTACAAGATGACCACAATAAAATAGTATATAGATTCAGTTTTGAAAAATAATCTTAGAATTCCATAACCACTTTTTCCACTTTTGAACCCACATGCCTAAGTGCCCTTTCCCACGGAAGTAGACCCTGAGTCAAAGATTCAAGTCCAAGCAGTTTATTGGGGAGGTTCAGAAAAAGCTGTTCAGGAGTGCCCAGGACACAAGAGTCCCCTACAAGGGATGTAGAAATATACCTCAGAACTGTCTCACCCATCAAGTAGGGAAGCTGGGGTGTTCATCAGCCAGTGGTTAAGACTGCCATGGGGAGGGGGAGACCTGGGTGGCTTAGCCAGTTAAGTGCCCGACGTGGACTCTGGTCATGATCTTGTGATTCGTGAGTTGAAGCCCGACATCATGCTCTCTGCTGTCAGTGCGGAGCCTGCTTCAGATCCTCTGTCCCCTCTCTCTGCCCCTCCCCCACCCTCTCAAACATAAATAAACATTGGTGGGGGGGGGGGAGGCTGCTGTGTGGAGAGTGGGAGAGTGTTAATTCCCTGGCACTTGATACCAGACTCAAGTAGGAGCCAAGAGGTTTCCCAGCCCACAAAGAAAATCCTCAGGCAAGAAAGACCTGCAGAACTTCAGGAAGGTACCAGCAGCCAATAGGCCTCCACCACAAAGACGGTAAGGTCCCAGAGGGAGATGGGACATGAACATCATTGTCTACGCTGCATCCTCCAAAGGAACGCCATCCCCCTCTCCAGTCATATCTGTTGTTGGTGTTTGATATCAGTCTTCTCTTCCTTTTCTCTACTATCCAAGACAGCATATATTTCACATTTAAGCATCTACCCCTAAGCTATAAAATATACAATCTTAGCTTACCTATGTCTTTATTTTCCCTTTGACTCTACTTTATATTCTTTATAAATTAAGACTCTAAGTTGGGGCACCTGGGTGGCTCAGTCAATCAAGTGTCCAACTCGATTTTGGCTCATGTCATGATCTCACAGTTTTGTAAGATCAAGCCCTGGGGGCTCAGTGCTGACAGCATGGAGCCTGCTTGGGATTCTCTCCATCCCTCTCTCTGCCATTCCCCTGTTCAAATGCTCTCTCTCTCTCTCTCTCTCTCAAATAAATAAATATTTTTTTAAAAAGACTCTGTCTATTCTTGTGTTGTAAATTCTTTAATATCAGTCTTGCTCTCTATCAAGTTATAAAAAAAAATTACTCCTTGGTAATAGCCAACAGGATCCATAATACACCCATGAAAATGATGGGTTGGCCCACATGATAAGAGCTCAGGCCACACTAGCATCCAAAGAATCCTTGATGGTATTAGAGGAGAGTAATTTTTGCAGTTCTAAAAGTACACACTGTCACAAAATAATTGCAGGGGGAAGGGGAGTAGAGGAGGCAGGTCTAAAACTTAACTGGGAAGGACCATTTTCAAAGAAATGTGACTTCACTTGTTTTGCAAAAATATGGTCTTAAAAAAAGTCCGACCTAACTATTATTTTTCTTTGACTGCAGGGACTATTCCGTAATATATTAGTAACTTCCTTCTAGGCCTAAAAAGTTCCTCTTTGACTTTAGTGTGTATATAATCAAAGTGAGAGGATAATGTGCCTAGGTAAATTTTACCTAAAACAATCTTGACTGATGTAAGCACTTGGTAATTCCTATGCTTCATAATTTCAAGAAGAAAAAAAAAATCAACTCAGGGATTAAAAGGCTGAAATCAATGGGAATGTGGTATTATAGTTTTCTTGACTTAAAGGGACTTACTGTCACTCAACAGATAGACTGAACACTGAACAAATATTGCCTGGTTAAAATTAATTTGTTTGGGTTTGAGATTGCCTAATCTAGTCTTTAATTTTAAGACAAATAAAAATGAAAAAATAGACCCATACACATCTCTGAAACTTTCTGGATGTTTTTACACTGATGTTTAGAGGCCCATTCTATGGCCACTTACAAGCATCTGACAGAGCCACTGTTAAATGAGATTGCTACCCAGTATTAGATTTTACTTTTAGGTAAGGATCAGGCCACACATCACCAAACCCACCGTTCCTCTGGAAAAAAACCATTCATCATACAATGCAGTATTTTAAAAATCAGACATCTCTACTCACAGTAAATGACATACATAAATATCTGTATCTTTAGGGTCTATATCAGTGCTTCTCAAACAATCTGTGATGAAGAACTATTTTTGAATTGATGTTTCCAGGCTGTCATATACTGATACTTTTGCAAAATATATTAAAGAGGAACTATAAGAAAATAAAATGTTTACCATACAAAATGCAAACTAAGTTTATTATCTTTTTAGATTCAACAGGCATAGAGTTATTGTCAAATATCTTTAAACGTTTCTCAGCACTTACTCAAACTTTCAGTACTTATCACAAGCCAGTAGCAGTTGGTCGGTAGCACTGGCCTTGGACCACAGTTTGAGTAGCACTGATCTAAAATACCATGCACTAAATAAATAAATGAATGAATGAATAAATAAATAAATAAACACACACAGATAAAAATAAGATAAAATAAAATAACGGCACACATATTTTCTCAAAAGATATACTTTACCTCTGACATTCTTTCCAAATCCCATAGAAGAAACTTTTTTGTCCACTTGTTCACTATTGTTTGATTTCTCCTTCATAACGTCATCATCACTAACAACATCAGCAGAAAATTTTTTCTTTTTCTTTTTCTTGTGTCGAGGAGGAAGCTTTTTTGGAAAAGTAAACATTGGGAATATCACAAGAAACATTGCAATGGCACAAAGGAGGAATCCACTCCACCTAAAAAATTGGGAAATGTGAATAGCATTTATGGCCTTTGTATTATGAGTGAGAACAAATTAGCAAAGTAGAAGTTCATGGTAATAAAATTCTCCAGGGAAAATTTTTTACCTTCAACAACTGTAAAGCAATAGGAAGTTGGACAAACTAAGAAAGCACAGGAGTCCTCCCTTTCTATGTTATAAATGAGAAATCTACCCAATAATTATACTAGTATGATAATGAACATTATAATTAGCAACCTGACTAGAATTTTATTCAAATATTTGTTAGTTCTGCTATAATGTGCATTTTACCATAAATCAAGAAATAAAAAATAAATCAATAACTCATAAGTATAATAAGAAAATAACACAGACTCCCTCAGCATACTTTGTGGACCAAAATAGACACATTTTTCTTACAGAAAAGCATCCTTACCTCATGTGAAATGTATTTTAAATTGCTAATGGCATTCAAATATTTTTCTGCAAGAATTTCAGAATATATTGAGCCTCTTAGCTGGCCCTTACAATAGTTAATCATGAGGGCCACCGAAGACACTTATGTTTGATCACTGCCTTCAAGAACTTACCTAGTTGTAAAGGAGCTAAAAATATAAGAAACAATCTCCAAGGAATGCACGAATGTATACAATTAAGTGTTAGATCATGTGGTATAGACTATGAATGCTATAACCATTCAGATAAAGGAAATGTGTGTTAGAAACAGACACAGGAGAAGCAGACCTTGGAGAAGCAGACCTTGAGCTATGTAGAATTGAGAGTCTGTCATTGAACTCATCTGAGGTTGCCATGCTGCAGAGAGCAGAAAGCAAATGTAGAGAGTAGAACTCAAATTCTAGTTAAGGCCTTGGGCTTCCTGCTTGCGTAATTCCTCAGGCACAATCTCTCAGTCCCCTGTCAACCCTTTCTTAGCAAAGCAAGTAGAGGCTTCTGATCCTACCTAACAGGGTTGCCACTTTCTTACATACTGACTCCTTGCCTCTAATCTCTGTCCTTAAATCTTTCAGGTTCTTAATGCTCAGACTCTGACTTCTGTATCAGCACATTCCTATAGTTGCAACCTGGATGCAAGCAGCATTCTAAGCATCGGTGTTGAAATCAACATTAATCATCATCCATTAAGAATATTAATCATCCATTAAGAATGTAGATCGGGGCATCTGAGTGGCTCAGTCAGTTAAGCGTCTGATTCTTGATTTTGGCTCAGGGCATGATCTCATGGTTTGTGAGATCAAACCCCACGCTGAGCTCTGCACTGACAGGGCAGAACCTGCTTGAGATTCTCCCTCTCCCTCTCTCTCTGCCCCTCCCCTGCTTGTGCTCCCTCTCTCTCAAAATAAATAAATAAACATTAAATATATATATATTAAAAAAAGAATACAGATCAATAGAAAAGTAAAAATTCATTCAAAAACAGCGTTTCTATTAAAGTACTGTTATCAGCTGCTAAAAAGGTCACACTTTTGCTGACAGAATAATTCCAAATAATTCCATAAACCAGTCATTAATAATCCAGTGTGCTATTTTCAAAGATACTTAAAGTTATATCAAATGAAGATTTATAAACAATCAGAAGAAAAGGCTTTATTTTGAGAAGATTGCTCAGAGCAGACTTCTAGCAATTTCAATTATTCAGTGTACAATCAAGAACCCAGTGCCTGACACAGATTAGGTACTGAAAATCCTGAATAAATAACATTGAATGAGATAGGTTTTAAAAAATAAAGTCATCTGTCTACAGAGAACATGGCTACGATCCTACCTGGCCCGGTAGTAACTCACTGCTTATGGGGCCTTTGCTGATCTGTCCCTCCTTATCTACCACCTTTCTGCACACACTACATTCAAGTCCCTTGAACTTCCTCAGTTCCCTAGACCAGAACAGGACAGATAGCGCAATATAAGGGACAGTTCTAGAGCTGTGGCTTCAGACAAACATGGGTTTTGTCTTGTCTTTACCACTTACTAGCTCTAAGATCCTGGGGAAATTATTTCACTTTTCCAAACCAGCTTTCTCATCTGAAAGAAGAATACTACTAACTGCTTTTTGACATCATCAGAATTAATAAGACAATGCATACGGTGGACCTAAAAAAATGCCTGCCCCCAAATCAGCAATCAATTCAAAGTAGCTAGTTTTGTTTTTGTTATGTAGATCTGTATTCAGCAACACTACCCACCTCCACGCAGAGATATCAAATGAAAATTATATGTAAACATTTAAGATAGACTTATAGTTGGGGCACCTGGGTGGCCACAGCCAGTTAAGCATCCAACTCTGGATTTCAGCTCAGGTCATAGTCTCATGGTTTGTGAGACTGTGCTGCATTAGGCTCTGCACTGACAGCACAGAGCCTGCTTGGGATTCTCTCTCTCTTTTTCTCTCTGCCCCTCCCCTGCTTGTGCTCTCTCTCTCTCAAATAAATAAATAAACATTTAAAAAAATATATACTTATAGTAGTCCAGAATAAGAGTAAATAACAGAAGGAAGGGAAAAATTATAGCAAATAAACAAAAATAATATAAAAATAGTATAAAAGTTTGGGGTCTTTTCAAAGCAGAGCAAGCTGGCCCATATTCTTCAATGGTCTTCAGTAGCATCGACAAAATGCATGATCTAATCACAGAGCCAAAGAAGACCCCAAGAAAAGCTGAGGAAGACAGAAAGTATGTGCTATATGTTAGCAAAAGACCATCAGTAAGAGCTAAAACTGAGAAACCAGAGTCCCTAAGTCTCTTTCATGAAGCATTACTCAGAGACGACTCACAAAGTGGAGCCAGTTAAGTATATTGACTAAGAGCTTCGCCTTGGACTGTTTCTTATCCCAGCTCTCACTGCCTCCAAGGCTTTGGGCAAGTTATTCAAATCACTGTGCGTCAATTTCCTCATCTGTAAAGTGGGCATTAGTGACTACATATGGTTGTTGTGTATGTAGGCCTAAATATGAGGCTTAAACAAAAATGTCTGTGAAGCACTTAGTACAATGCTTGACACACAGTCATCACCCCATAAACATTAGCATTATTCATGCCTTCCTTCACTCTCTCAGTATATAGTTATTGAAAAATCCATCATTACTACTAGGCATTGGATTAAATAACATTGTATCAAATACCTCGCTTCTGGTCAAGGTAAAAGTCTATTATAAACTAAGCTACTTGATAAATAAAATTCAATTTTTGAAGAGATCTTTATTATACAGTTCTATATTGACAACTTTTATCATGTATACAACTAATATTGGACCATTAAAATAAATAGGGGCTCTTGGGTGGCTCACCCAGGTAAGCGTCCGACTTTGGCTCGGGTCGTGATCTCGCGGATCATGAATTGGGACCCTCTGTCAGACTTTGTGCTGACAGCTCAGAGCCTAGGGTCTGCTTCAGATTCTGTGTCTCCCACCCACTCTCTCTCTTCCCCTCCCCTGCTCATGCTCTCTCTCTCCCTCTCTCTCAAAACTAAATAAAAACATTCTTTAAAAATTTTGTAATAAAATAAATAAAAGTTCCTGAACATTTATTAAATTCAAAGAACTGAAAAATCGCTAACACAAACCATGTAACAAGAACTATTCTTTTTTCTCTCTTTTAAAAAAAATTTTTAATGTTTATTTATTTTTGAGAGACAGATTGAGAGCGGAGGAGAAGCAGAGAGACAGGGAGACATGGAATCTGAAGCAGGCTCCAGGCTCCTCATTGTTAGCACAGAGCTGGTCATGGGGCCTGACCCCCGGAACGCAAGATCATGACCTGAGCCAAAGTCAGACGCTTAACCAATTGAGCCACCCAGGCACCCATAGCAAGAATTATTTAAAGCTGCACAGATACATACCCTTTTATTCCCCATAACAACCCTATGAAGTAGCTACTGCAATTACTTCTATTTTATGGAGTTTTTTAAAACCAACAACTGAGGGGCACCTGGGTGACTCAGTCCATTGAGTGTCCAACCTCAGCTCAGGTCTTGATCTTGTGGTTCGTGAGTCTGAGCCCTGCATCAGGCTCGCTGCTGTCAGCACAGAGCCTGCTTGTGATCCTCTGTCCCCCTCTCTCTCTGCCCTTCCCCTGCTTGTGCTCTCTCTCTCAAAAATAAATAAAACATTTTTAAAAAAAATTTTTTTTTTAATTTTTTTTAACGTTTATTTATTTTTGAGACAGAGAGAGACAGAGCATGAACGGGGGAGGGGCAGAGAGAGAGGGAGACACAGAACTGGAAGCAGGCTCCAGGCTCTGAGCCATCAGCCCAGAGCCCGACGCGGGGCTCGAACTCACGGTCCGTGAGATCGTGACCTGAGCTGAAGTCGGACGCTCAACCGACTGAGCCACCCAGGCACCCCTAAAAATTTTTAATAAATAAAAATTTAAAAATTAAACCAACAACTGAGGCACAGAGAAGTTAAGTAACTTCCTCCAAGGTCACACAGCTATTAGGTAGCAGACTAAGATTTAAACCCAGGAGAATATGGCTTCAGAGTCTGCGCTCTTAATCACTCTACTTTGCTACCAATTGGAGTGATGTCTACTAGAAAACTTTAAAAAGTCAGTATATGGGGCACATGGGTGGCTCAGTCAATTAAGTGTCTGACTTCAGCTCAGGTCATGATCCTGTAGTTCATGAGTTCGAGGCCTGTGTTGGGCTCTGTGTTGACAGCTCAGAGCCTGGACCCTGCTTCAGATTCTGTGTCTCCCTCCCTCTCTGCTCCTCCCCTGCTCATTCTTTGTCTCTCTCTTCCTCTCTCTCAAAAATAAACATTAAAAAATGAAATGAAATGAAATGAAATGAAATGAAATGAAATGAAATGAAAAATTAAAAGTCAGCATAAAGTACTTATGAGCCTGAAGCTCGTATCTCTTTCCTTCTCCCTGCCCCCAATTTGGTCCTCTTCATCTTTCCCCCTCCCTCTAGATGTTCCCTTTATTGACATGCTCTTTTCACAGACATCTAAATAGAACACAAAATATACATTGAATGTTCATAAACATATTTTAATAATCCACTTTTCCGAGAATAAAAAAAAAATCCTTACTCTGATTTATTTCAGAACTGTAAAGAAAACAGTAGTCGAGACCAAAAATTTCACTATTGGTTAAGAACTTAAAACTCCTGTGTTATTCCCCTAATGCTGACAAGGGAACTTCCTTTTGTATGATTTAAAAATTCTACCAGTCCAAGTTCATCTAGATCTTAGCACATGCATCTTCAAAGAGCATTACTTATGAAAAGAGAAGTGTTATGTACCTTAATTGATATTTCTTAACTGCTTTGAAAATAGACAGTGTTAAGCATTATTCTCATGTACTTAAGAGTTATGAGATTATCTTATGATGAAATGCATAGGTAACAAAAATGCTCTAAGAAACTCTTTTGAAAGTAATCAGTTGACACTAATTTCTAATAGTGAACTATTCTCTTTATTATAAAATGAGCATTTCTTGTCAGTGTATACCTATTACTAATCCATGTTAAATGAACTCAGGAAGCCAATACTTTTTGGTTGGTGCTTGCTATCATGAAGAAACAACTTATGTGCAAGTTGAGGACAATGAAGAACTCGAACACAGTCCTGGCTGTGTGGATGAATAACCTAACATCCAAAGTTGGAGTTCTCATTCTAAGTCCTCAAGATTACTTATTTAGCAAGACAATTAAGGGCTACAAGTGAGAGAACAGCTAAATCTCTAGCACTCGTTGGAAAAACAATTACTGAGTGAAAAGATTCACTAACAGTGTGACAATGGAAAAGAGGGGGCTGGAGTTTGGGGCAGTCGGGGAGGGCTGACAAAGCAGAAACGCAGATATAATAAGGAAGTGGGAGGAAAATATTTTTTTAAAAGGCACAGCAAAGATAATGAAAGCTAGGACACAGCAAAGATAATGAAAGCTAGGACACAGCAAAGATAATGAAAGCTAGGACACAGGAAAGCCCCAACACAGCCACCTTCTCCTCCTCCACTCTGCTATTTATAGCAGAAAATGCCTCAACCCTAAAGAAGGATTGGATTAAGCCAATGTTCCCAAGCCCTCAGCACTAGTTTCCCATTGCTGCTATAACTACCCCACCCTTAGGGTTTAAAACTACATAAACGTGGTATCTTATAGTTCTGGCGATCAACAGTCTCAAGTGGGCTGACAAGGCTGCATTCCTTTCGGAGGCTCTAGGGGAAAAAACCTATTTCCTTGGGTTTCCTAGCTTCTAGAGTCTGAGTGTGTTCCTTGGCTCATAGAATCTTCCTCCATCTCCAAAGAATGTGGCTCCAACCTCTGCTTCAATCACCATATCTTCTCTCACTCTGACCCTCCTGTCTCCCTCTTATCCTTATTAGGGACCCCTGTGATTACACAGGGCCCATTCCTGTCATGAGGATAACTTCCCTGTCTCAAGACCCCTTAATCACATCTGCAAAGTGTCTTGCCATATAAGCCAACACATTCATAGGCTCTGGAGATTAGGACATGGATATCTCTGGAGGATTAACTATTCTGCCTTCCACCCCGTACTGGGTGACTTTCAGCTGTTTCTCATCTTCCCTTGGGGGAAATTTTTATTTTAACTATAAGAGTACCACAACGTGAATTATCATTAATAATGAGTGAAATAGGGGCGCCTGGGTGGCTCAGTCAGTTAAGCGTCCAACTTTGGCTCAAGTCATGATCTCACAGTTTGTGGGTTCAAGCCCCACATCAGGCTCTGTGCTGATAGCTCAGAGCCTGGAGCCTGCTTCAGATTCTGTGTCTCCCTCTCTCTCTCTGCCCCTCCCCTGCTCATGCTCTGTCTCTGTCTCAAAAATAAATAGAAACATTAAAAAAAATTATAAAAAAATAATAACAAGTGAAATGAAAAAATTTAGTAAACAATTCTTACCAGTTTCCAATGAAACGAGGGTCATTCTGATCAAGGTTAACAGGATTTCTGGGATCGACATAAAACCCAATAAGAAGTCCACCTAATAAATATCCCACTGCAGGACCAAGTGCTCCCATGACATACATGATGGCTGAGAAGACAGAAGGGGAAACATGAAATACAGCAACGTGTTATTTAAATTTCAAGAGCTGTCTAATTTCAGTCATTCCATTTATATGTCACAGTTAAACCCAGTTAACAGCATCCAAAAACAAAGAACTTTAGAGATTGTGCCTCTATTTATATTTGGGTTTCAAATCATGCCCTTTATTTAGCTGCTGCCTGTTGTCCTTTTAGAACATCAGAATCATCTGGACAGCTTTTCGGTTGCTTTTGTTTGGTTTTTTTAATATAAGTGCTCGGGCCCCACTAAATTTAAATTTCTGAAAGTGCTAGTTAATGAGCAGTCACTGGATAACCAAAAGAAGATGAAACGTAGTGTCAAGATTAAAAAATAAATAAATAAAAATAAATAAATAAATAAATACAAGGTCATTTCAAGATAAGAAGGAAAAATAAGTAGATGTCACTTGTCACAGCTGGAAGATTCTAAAAGAACGAGTGAACCAAGGCCAGATGCTGCCATGAAGCTGGATTTAATTGAATTGGCAAAGGTGCTCAAGCCCCCTCAAATCATGAATATTTTTCAAACCACCACTTTAGAATCAAAGAAGAGCTTCCAATGCATTTGGTTTATTGTTAATTGAGGAACCTTAAAGATTCATAAATCTCGTTAAATGGCATGAGTGAGAAGGTCCAAATGGATAGCAGGAACCCACAGCTGAATGAAAAAATAACTTTTTAAAGCACATGACCAAAACAGGAGGGGAAGGGGTTCTGTCAGTAGATCAGAAAGGTTTTCATTCTATCCAGAAAACAATTTGGCCATCAAAATGGGCTTAGAGCAAAACGTAACAATAATTTAGGGGTGCCTGGGTGGCTCAGTCGGTTGAGTGTCTGACTTCGGCTCAGGTCATGATCTCACAGTTGACGAGTTCAAGTCCCGCAATGGGCTCTGTGCTGACAGCTTGGAGCCTGGAGCCTGCTTCACATTCTGTGTCTCCCTCGCTCTCTGCCCCTTCCCTGCCCATGCTCTGTCTCTCTCTGTCTCAAAAACAAATAAACATTAGAAAAAATAACAATAGATTCACTGTCATGCCTTTATATTGTTTTGACTGCTGTGATTTCAAATAAAAAAATAATTTTGTCAATTTTTAAATTTTGAGGTAGGATATGAAATTCCTTGAAAATCGTAGAAAAATCTAGCCACACATTCCAAACCCATTTTTTTTTCCTGCTAAAATTTAGTTATTTGGGGAGAAATCTATAAACACTTTTAAGATACTCTTGGGTGCAAGGCATGATAAACTCAGGTGTTGAGGCGCCTGGGTGGCTCATTGGTTAAGCGTCCAACTTTGGCTCAGGTCATGATTTCACGGTTCTTGAGTTCAAGCCATGTGTCGGGCTCTGTGCTGACAGTTCAGAGCCTGGAGCCTGCTTCAGATTCTGTATCTCCCTCTCTCCTCTCTCTCTCTCTCTCTCCCTCTGCCCCTCCCCTGCTCATTCTCTCTCTCTCTCTCTAGAATAAACCTCAAAAAAAAAACCCTCAGGTGTTACATATTTCTCATTTCTGTTGCCATCATGCATTTAAGCTACTGAATAAATAACTAGTTTTCCATACCCTTTAAATAGCACCATATTGGGGTGGCTCAGTTGGTCAAGCATCCAACTTCAGCTCAGGTCATGATCTCACAGTTCATGAGTTCAAGCCCCAAGTTGGGCTCTGTGCTCATAGCTCAGAGTCTGGAGTTCAGATTCTGTGTCTCTCTCTCTCTCTGCCCCATCCCCACTCATGCTCTGTCTCTCTCTGTCTTAAAAATAAATAAAACATTAAAAAAATAAGAAATAAAAAAATAAATAGCACCATATTTACCAAAAAGAAAATTTGACTAATCAGACTAGCTCCACCTTACTTTATCACCTGAACCTAAATAAACTTTGAATAAACTTGTACCTCCTGTTACTTATCACTACAGACAGTAATTTAACACCTGCTCCCATTTTTCACACTATTTCATAAGAGAAAGTGCCGTGTTTATTTTACAGAATCGTCTGCTTGTAACAAAAGACATTAGGTGCTTCGACTTCTCCATCTGTGTTTGGAAATGGAGAATGGAAGCACAGCCACAAGTAACTGGTATTCCTTTGGAAGCATGCTTTTAATAAAACAAAATTAGAATTTTGATAAATATCTTGTTAACCTGTTTATAGCCTGAAACAGAACTCAAGAATAAAAAATGCCTTTTCAGTTTTACCCATATGCATATGAAGATAAAATTTATGTTTACACCTCCAGGCAAATCAGCACCATTTACAACTTAAAACTGTAATGAGGCCAAAATGTGACATGAATCATCTTCCCAAAATAGTTCTTCTGGCATGAAAGAGACTGTCTTACAAACACAGACAGGGAAAAGGGTATTTCCGCCATCCTGTTTATGCCTGGGGCACTTGAGTACAGCATCTCGGAATGCCAAGCAGCACGGTGCAGGATGTGTGCTGGCAAGACCTCGCAATTACATGGCGAATGGAACACCAATTAAATAACATCTCCAAAAAAACTTAACTACTCTTTAACTTCTCTTAAATTTTTGTTTATTTTTGAGAGAGAGAGAGAGAGAGAGAGTGCACGCGCGCACAAACACACACACACACACACACACACACACACACACGGGGGGGGGGGGGAAGGGGCAGAGAGAGAGAAAGACACAGAATCCGAAGCAGCCTCCAGGCTCTCAACTGTCGGCACAGAGCCCAACGTGGGGCTCGAACTCACAAACCGTGAGATCATGACCCGAGCCGAAGTCGGAGGCTTAACCGACTGAGCCACCCGGGAGCCCAAACTTAACTACTTTTTCAAATACAGATAAAACTTTTTAAAATTCAGCTATGTAATCAGAAAAAGTTTATTTGTAATATCTAGCAAACACTTAGGCCAACTGAATCATTCACACTAACATATATACACACACATATCTATATAATTGTATTACATATTATGCTCTCTATAATAGTGTCGTGACTATACTATATATCTATAAATCAATAAATATATAACACTATAGATAGAGATAGAGATATATAATAACTCGTTGACATGGTCCTATTTTGTAAATAAATCCTTCTGGCCACTGAGCTAACATTTATTAATTGATTAACCAGTAGAACTCATTCAGAGCTTATTAGAGGGGCAAATTGTTGACACAAATTTGTATCACTCACCCTCCCAGTCAAAAATTCTCAATCGCCACCCACCCACCAACCACCACTGCTTGAAGAAAGTCCAAACTGCTCTGGAGTTCAAGGGTGGGACGAGTTGGCCTCCTCCTGCCATTTTACTCTTCAAACCTACTGACTGCACTCAGGGCTCCAGGCAGACTGACTCTCAGACAGACCTGGGCAGAGCCACCTCTCTTCCCTTGAAGACCCACCGTGCCCCCAGGCTTCCCTGTCTGTCTGAATCCTACCTGTTCTTCAAGGCCTAACCAAGTCCAGTACTGCCTGTCCTCCCCTGAGTGGTCTCTGTCTCCTCAGAGACCTCCTCCTCTGTCTATTCCAGTGGACTCCACACTTTTTCATCAGCCATCTCTATTGGTAAGAGTTTTTAAACATTTACCACAGGGGTGCCTGGGTGACTCAGTGGGTTAAGCGCCAGACTCTAGATTTCAGTTCAGATCATCACCTCACAGTTCGTGAGATCGAGACCTGTGTCAGGTGGGCTCTATGCTGACAGCATGGAACGTGCTTGGGATTCTCTCTCTCCCTCTCTCTCTCTCTGCCTCTCCCCTGCTTGTGCTCTCTCTCTCTCTCTCTCTCAAAATAAATAAATAAACATTTTTTAAAAAGCTTCAAAAATGAACTATTGGGACGTCATCAAAATAAAAAGCTTCTGCACAGCAAAGGAAACAATCAGCAAAATTAAAAGGCAACAAATGGAATGGGAGAAGATTTTTGCAAATGATATATCAGATAAAGGGTTAGTATCCAAAATCTATATAGAACTTATCAAACTCAACACCCAAAAAACAAATAATCCAGTGAAGAAATGGGCAAAAGACATGAATAGACACTTCTCCAAAGAAGACATCCAGATGGCCAACCGACACATGAAAAAATGCTCAACTTCACTCATCATCAGGGAAATACAAATCAAAACCACACTGAGATACCACCTCACACCTGTCAGAATGGCTAACATTAACAACTCAGGCAACAACAGATGTTGGTGAGGATGAGGAGAAAGAGGATCTCTTTTGCACTGTTGGTGGCAATGCAAGCTGGTGCAGCCACTCTGCAAAACAGTATGGAGGTTCCTCAAAAAATTAAAAATAGAATTACCCTACAACCCAGTGATTGCACTACTAGGCATTTATCCAAGGGATACAGGTGTGCTGTTTCGAAGGAGCACACACATCCCAATGTTTATAGCAGAGGTATCAACAATAGCCAAAGTATGGAAAGAACCCAAATGTCCATCGACTGATGAATGGATAAAGAAGATGTGGTATATATATACAATGGAGTATTACTCGGCAATCAAAAAGAATGAAATCTTGCCATTTGCAACTACGTGGATGGAACCAGAGGGTATTACGCTAAGTGAAATTAGTCAGAGAAAGACAAAAATCATATCACTTCACTCATAGGAGGACTTTAAGAGACAAAACCGATGAACATAAGGGAAGGGAAACAAAAACAATATAAAAACAGGGAGGGGGACAGAACAGAAGAGACTCATAAATATGGAGAACAAACTGAGGGTTACGGGAGGGGTTGTGGGAGGGAGGATGGGTTAAACGGGTAAGGGGCATTAAGGGATCTACACCTGAAATCACTGTTGTACTGTATGCTAACTAACTTGGATGTAAGTCCAATAAATTAATTTAAAAAAAAAAACTTTAAACATTTACCCACAGTGTACTTTTCTGTATAAGCAACGTGTACTTACCATCAGCCTCTCTCTCATAGCTTGCACCTGATATATCAGTAAACCCCGCTGGTTCTACCATCACATCACATACAACACGAAGCCTCTTCCCCATGCCTCTACTTGGCCCAAGCCACCAACGTCACTCATCTGGAAAATGGCTCCAGGCCTTCCAGCTGGTGGTATCCCTGCTACTCTCTTCCTCCCTACAATGAATTTTCAACACAGCAGCCCTAAGAATCCTTCAGAAACATAAGGCAGGTCATGTCACTTCTTTGCTCACACCCTCCAGTGGCTTCCCATCGTGCTGGCAAGAAAAGCCAAAATCCTTTTATATGGCTGCAAGGACCTGCCCACACCTTTGCACCACCCCCTATGATCTCTCTGCTCCATCTCCTATCCTTTTCCTTGTTCACTCAGCTCCAGTCAAACTGACCTCTCTCTTCACCCTCCCAGGCACATTCCCACATGAGGGTGTTAGCGCTTGGATTGTGCGTGCCTGTGTGCACGTGTGTGCAGGTGTCTCTTTCCCAGAAAGCCACACGGTACATTCCCTTACTTCCCCCAAACAGGAATTCAAATAGTGCCTTCCCACCAAGGCCTTGCTTGGCCATCCTATCTAAAACTTTAAAAAACTTTTCCCCAATGCTTCCCACCCTCTCTCTGCTTTATTTTTCTCCTTAGCATACGTTGGCACCCAATACACTCTACACTTCCTTTGTTCATCTTGTTTATCACCTGTCCTCCCCGTCTAGAACATAAGATCCAGAAGGGCAGGGATCTTGCCAGTGGTGTTCACTGACAAAAGTAGTGTAGGAGGCATGAAACTCATTTCGCTCCCATTATTCATTACCTTTCCCACTCCCAGTGAACGCTCTGCTGTTATTAACAACAGTAGATGTCAGGGATAAGAGCCTTCTTCAGCATACATCAGCTCTTGAGATATCAGCTAATCACTGTCGGGTTGATAGTTCCATGTTTTTGTCTGTGTTTCATCAGATGTGATGATACTGTATTGGTTTTCTCTCCCGATGAGGAGCTTATACTGGGAGTACAGGCTATCCAGTGAACCAGCAATAGAAAGAACTACAAGTTCCAAGTTTCAAGAGTTGTCTAATTTCAGTCATATCGTATATTTATGTCACAGTTAACCCCAGTTAAGAGCATCCAAAAACAAAGAACTTTAGAGATTGTGCCTCTATTTATA
The DNA here is from genome assembly GCF_024362965.1 of Panthera pardus. Classification (NCBI taxonomy): domain Eukaryota; kingdom Metazoa; phylum Chordata; class Mammalia; order Carnivora; family Felidae; genus Panthera; species Panthera pardus. The sequence continues at coordinate 19,772,972 of NW_026527002.1, forward strand.
TTTGGGTTTCAAATCATGCCCTTTATTTAGCTGCTGCCTGTTGTCCTTTTAGAACATCAGAATCATCTGAAGAATTTTCTTCCTATACCCCAGTGGACTGTATCACACCCCTCCTGGGTCATACACAATTCAGCTTCATTTCCCTTTGGGAGAACCCTGGGCCATTCCGTTCATTTAAATTTGAGTATGCCTTGCTCTTAATTTCTACTTCTCTCTTCAAATGTTTATATCTTATCTTTTGAAGTAGCTCTTCATCCTTGAGAGCAGGAGCTGTATCGTGTACAGTACTGTGTGGTGGTTAAATCACAGACTCCAAACTCCCGGGTTCGAATCCCTGCTTCCATTATGCACATGAAGTGCTTAGCCTATGATAAACACTGAAGAAATATTAAGTTGTATTTTTATATGTTGAATGATCACCTATTCATCCTCTAACAAATATTATTAAATACTAAGTTTGTATAGGCCAAATACATATATTATTTAACGGAAGACACACTTTTCTTTATATTACCTTGATAAATTATCTTTTCTGGAATCATAACTTTTGATCCAGGAGTTAGTTTTGATAATGGGCTTGGCAGATGGGAATGGGGAAAGACAAGATCCGGACCTTTCTTTCTTCACACAAAGGTCAGTATAGGGTATCTTCCTGAAGCTGAGAATGTGCCTTGCTTGCCTGTGTCTATTATTCTTTTTAAATAACTTTTAGGGTTTTTTTTCCTAATGATTACAAAATATAATATGAATTCCTTATGGAGAAAACTCTCAAGAACACACAAAATTTTTTTTCTAAATCACCAACAATCCATACTATCCAGATAATGATAGTAATAATACTAATAAATACTTTTTACTATTCATATACTGTATAAATTTTTTAAGTAGCTGGAATTATACAGTACTTATTATTGTATACTATGTTTTTTGGGGGTGCCAGAGTGGCTCAGTAGGATAAATGTCTGACTCTGGCTCAGGTCATGATCTCACGGTTCATGAGTTCAAGCTCCGCGTGGGACTCTGTCCTGAGAGCTCAGAGCCTGGAGTTTGCTTCAGATTCTGTGTCTCCCTCTCTCTTGGCCCCTCCCCTGCTATACTCTGTCTGTCTCTCTCTCTCAAAAATAAACACTAAAAAGTATATGTTTTTTTTCACATAATATCTCAAACATTTCTTGTATCGATAAATATTCTTCTAAAACATTTGTCAGCTAAATGATGAGCCTTCGTGTGGCTATCACATACGTCCTTTAATAACCCCTCACTGGGGCGCCTGGGTGGCTCAGTCAGTTAAGCATCCGACTCTTGATTTCGGCTCAGATCATGATCTCACAGTTCGTGGGTTCTGCGCTGATAGCACAAAGCCTGCTTGGGATTTTCTCTCTCCCTCTTTGCCCCTCCCCCTCTCCCTCTCTCCCTCTCTCCCTCTCTCTCCCTCTCTCTCTCTCAAAAACAAATACACATTTTAAAAAATCTTTACAAAAATCCCTTACTGATGCCAGCTATTTGCTACCACAAATGTCTGATTGGGGGTATTCCTCTGAAGATTATCTCAACCCTTTGTTATTACATATGCTCCAGGGAACTAAACCCCAGCCTGAGGACTACAGCCCCCACCCCAAACCACCCTCAGCTGGGTGAGCTTTTGTGGAACTAAGAAGCCACTATTAAATGAAGTGGGCCTGAAAGGGCCCTTCAGCAGGGTGGGGCCAGTTCTTGGCCTCCATCCTGGACATCACGGCTGGTTTGACAAAGAAACGACTCTGGGGCAAGGCTGACCCACCAACAACTTGGTAACTGTCTCATCACCTGCTTCCGACCTGCTTCCTTCACTTCCTTTCCCCAAGCTGTTTACTTTTGGACATTCTATTGAAAATGTCCAATTGAAAATTGAAAATTCCATTTTAATTTTCTTCTTAAATTATCGTTTACCCTATTTTGTGATCATTTATGCTTTTTTACATTAAAGCACATTAACTTCTACTTTTAATCCCATTTACCTTCCTTAAATTATTTTTTACCCCATTTTGTGATCATTTATGCCTTTCGACATTAAAGCACATAACTTCCACTTTTAATCCCATTTACCTTCACATTTTTAACTTTTCTCTTGTAGATTTAACCTTTATTCTAATTTAATACCTCTTTTCACTTTTACATCATAAAATGTTTTAGCTGCTGCTTTTTCTGTACTTCTTAATGCATTTTAATCTTTTAAAAATATTTTTCTGGGAGCCTGGGTGGCTGTCGGTTGAGCATCCGACTCTTGATCTCACCTCAGATCATGATCTCAGGGTTTGTGAGATCGAGCCCCACCCACATCGGACTATGTGCTGACAGCACTGAGGCTGCTTTGGGAGTCTCTCTCTCTCCCCCCCTCGCTCTCTGCCCCTCCCCCACCCACGTGTGCATGTGCTCTCTCTCTCTCTCTCTCTCTCTCTCTCAAAATAAACATTTTAACAATAAATAAATATTTTTTTCAAGAATTTTAATTTAAAATTAAGTATCAATTTTTTTTTCAAATTATCTGTTGCCTTCTATTTCTCATACCTTACGTAACTTTGCTTATGTTTTTAGCCCTATTTATATTAGGCTAATTTTTTAGTTTTATAAACTGTCTTTATTTTAAACTTTGTTATACCCTTGATTTTTGTTATATTTCATGTTTAGGGCTTTCTCTTTCCTTTTGTATCCTTTCAACAACATATTCTTTTAAGAGTCTTCGTTTATCTTAATCATCTCTTATGTTTTACTTATTTTGTGATCAGTTTTGGTAACAGTTCATTAGATGTTGGGCCTGGCCATTGCCCACACTGTCTCTGTAGTCCTGTTCAGCTGCCCTGCATGGCTTTTCCAGCCAGTTAAGGACAGTAGCCTGAGATTCAGGGTTAATTCTCCCCTGGGCTCAAGGTTTTACCCATAGCATATCTGATTAGCTGGACCCCATGACTGCTGTCGCCCATGATCCAATAATGACAAAATGTGAGTTCTAAATCCCAGGTCTCTGATGAATAAGCACTGACTCTAAGACAAGCCAGGCCCACAGAGTGAAACAAACAAGCCAGAGTGTTCTTCCTCATTCAGGTCCAGTCTGGCCTAGGGAGGGTCCCATGGGTTGTCCTTCCCAATGGCTACCCGGGAGAGAGAAAAGGCATAAGTGGACCCTGCAAAATTCACCTGTACCTATTTCACCCCTTGTTAAAGCCTACATCTCCATCTCTGGCAGACTTAAAAGACACTCCTCCTTCCTCATCACAAAAGCCCAACTTGACTGCATTGGTATTATCCAAATAGGATTGTTCTGTGGGGTCAGCAGCAACCAGGGGAACAGCTCTCTGAACTCTACAGAGTCTATGTTGGGTAACTTAACCTGCTCCTGAGTCACAAGAAATGATTCCAGAGCTACTAATAGCGACCAGCCAGCCATGAGCCTTGCTGGACTTGGGAAACTGAGGGCCCAATCAAAATCAGCAAAGACTCTAGTATCACAAATCCCTACAGTTACCTCCTTCCTAGCCTCAACCCCCAATGGTGAGTAGGGCTCCACATTGCCAGATCAGAGGTCACTCAGTCACCCATGTGCTCTGTGATGCCAGGCCCTAGGACAAGGAAGGGGCCTCGAAAAGTTCAATAAGATTGTTCCAGAAGAGGAACAGGTAAAACCAGCTATGATTCAAGGCTCAGTGAATAAGTGTGCCAAGTAGCAGCAATAGGCCAGGGACCGGGGCAGAGGAATGACTCACACTGTAACTAGCTGAGGAGGGAGAATAGATAAGCCTTTCTGGAAAAGATGACTTTTAACATAAGCCTGCAAAAATGGGCAAAAGAGGACACTAGATGCTGAGGGTCCCATAGGGGCAAAAGCACACGAGTCTGGAAGCATACGGCCTGTCCGGGGAGTCGCAAGTGGTTGTGCCCCTGGAGGTACAACTGCCTCAGAGGAGAGTGACCACCGCTGCCTCTGTGCTAGTCCCATCCAGGGGTCTCGGTGCCCAGCTGTGTGCAGGCTGCCCGGTCACTGTTCTCTGAGGACGGTGAGGAGGGACGGCAGCATAGAGCATCAGCTTCCCCATCAGTGTCATCGGTGACACTGAGAGATGGTTTTGCTGTCGCTTTCCACACAGCAGTAGAGGAGCAAGTCACTTCCACTGTGCGACTGAGGTCAGGCCTGACATGGAGAACAGGAAGTCAGAGCACTGGTCCTTGGGGTCTCCTGAGCACGTGATTGTCTCCCCTCACTCTCCCTCCCCCCTTCCTTCTGCATTAGTCACTGGAATGCAGCCAGAAGTCTCAGCCACCATGTTACATCCAAAGGCCTCTCCTTCCACCTCATCCCTGAGTCCCTAGCTCTTGGGAGAATAAAAATCTCCCCTTCTCATTCATTCTCTTCATTTATGGGCAGAATTCAACTGGATAGATATCTTTCCTTTCTGTCTGTTCAGTTTCTATGCCCCCCTCTTTTGGCAAACGCTATTCTGTTTTTCTTTAGGAACCATGGACCCTCCATTGCACAGTCTCAATGACCTCCATGATTCACTGGTAGACAGATGACCAGTGCAGGCCAATCAGACGCTCTTCTCCCAGACACCAGGTGGCTCACTCCCTTACTTCTTCCAGATCTATATTCAAGTATCATTCTTCAGAGAAGCTATAGTTCACCACATACCTAAACATGGCGCCCCCCACCTCCCCTGCCCCATTACTCTTTATCACCTTGCCCTGCTGGGGTTTTCATTATGGCCAATACCATCATGTGGCATTACATTTGACCGCTTGCTTATTCTCTGTCTCTCCCACTGGAATGTTGGTTCCATGAGAACAAGAGCCGCTTTTTTCATTGATGCCTTATCAATGCCTGAGCAGCGCTGACCTTAAGCACTAATGAATACTGTTGAACAAGAAGGGATGAAGGCATGGACTTCTAATCTTGAGTGAAGTAACAAAAGCAATCAAAGTGGATTTGTCCTTGCAACACTGCCTTGAAGAATCATCCATTGGTTCCTGTTCCCTAGACCCCTGGGGCTGCCCTGTCCTTGTGAGCCATCCCTACTCACCTTCCCCAGAACATCCTTGGTTTGACAGAGCTGGCTCCTGTGGTTTACAGCCACAGAGCCTTGACACCTACCTCCAAAACACCTCCAGGCCTGACCCTTACTTCTGCCAGGCTCTCCGAGGTCACCACCCTCCCTAGCTGGGCTCCCCCAGTTCTCAGAGTTTCATTGCAACTGGCCTGGATGTGCTGCGCCCTCATTTGAACTTGGTTCTCATTAATCAGCCTCTGCTCTCTGTTGCTGCCCACTTCCCACTTTTCGCCGCTCACTGTCCACCACTTCTCCACATTCCCTCTGGCACAGGACCCACTTTCTCAGCTGCCCTCCATAGCCAGTAAATGCTGCCAAGAACCGATGATGACAGGGGTTTGGGTTACAAGCATAATTTAGGCTCAGTCCCAGGAGCTGGGATTTACCCAGAATGGTCCCATAGCAAAATGTACTGCACGCATGCCTATTAAACCCGGTCTGGGACATAGTGATAGGAGGTCACCCTTTTGAATACATTTGGTGTCATAGCTGTTGCAGACAGGAAGACGACGTGAGAAGCAATCCACACTTCACTGTTGTATCACAGCAATGACACCAACTCGCATTTGACTTGCACAATGTCTTGAAAATTAGCCAAGGTACTTCACAGCACCAGTGCACCATGTTTAAAGAAAATATTCCCTTGCTCGCTCCTTCCACTTACAAGCACAGGCAGATAAGAGACCTCTGATCTCAGTTATATGTAGCAGCAATTTGTCTTGTCTTAAGTGATTCAGTTATTGTGACACAGGCCTGACAGTAAAAGAACAGCTGCCACAGCAGTCAGGGAATAGTCTATCACTTTGCTAAAACATCCAGAGAGCATCTTAGGTCACAAATGAGAAGGGAAAAGGGTTAGGCAGATTCAGAGTGTTTTTTCCTCGCTACCATAGCAAGCAAGGGTTGGTTTAAGTTCACTATCTTCCTTTAGAAATATTTTCAAAGTCGTTCATTTCTAAAATGGAACACGCTTAATTTTTTTTTTTTTAATTTTAATTAAAGGGGTGCCTAGGTGGCTCAGTTGGTTAAGCATCTGGCTTCAGCTTAGGTCACGATCTTGCAGTTCATGGGTTCGAGCCCTGCATCAGGCTCTGTGCTGACAGCTCAGAGCCTGGAGCCTGCTTTGGATTCCGTGTCTCCTTCTCTCTCTGCTCCTCCCTTGCTCTGTCTCTCTCTCTCTTTCTCTCTCTCTCTCTCTCTCTCTCTCTCTCTCAAAAATAAACATTAAAAAAATTTTTTAAGGGAACACCCAAGTGCGTATTGAAGGAGCCATTTACACTTAATTAACATCTGGGGCATGGTGGGTGTTTAATGTGCTATAGTTTTAAAACATCAAATTGGGCACCTATGAGTGACCACTATCTATAAACTCAGTCCAGTCCTTAGGAGGGACCATGAGGACAGCTACTATGAAAGCATTAAAAAAAATTATGTTGGGGTGCCTGGGTGGCTCATTTGGTTAGCATCCGACTTCAGCTCAAATCATGATCTCACTGTTCCCGAGTTCGAGCCCCGTGTCGGGCTCTGTGCTGATAGCTCAGAGTCTGGGGCCTGTTTTAGATTCTGTGTCTCCCTCTCTCTCGCTGCCCCTCCTCTGCTCATGCTCTGACTCTCTCTTTCAAAAATAAATAAAACGTTACAAATTGTTTTAATCATGTCAATTTTTTAAAATTATATTTTGAGGCAAAAAGAGTTTTATTAAGAGTTAAAAATGGATTCCTTGGGGCGCCTGGGTGGCGCAGTCGGTTAAGCCTCCGACTTCAGCCAGGTCACGATCTCGCGGTCCGTGAGTTCGAGCCCCGCGTCAGGCTCTGGGCTGATGGCTCGGAGCCTGGGGCCTGTTTCCGATTCTGTGTCTCCCTCTCTCTCTGCCCCTCCCCCGTTCATGCTCTGTCTCTCTCTGTCCTAAAAATAAATTAAAAAAAAAAAATGGATTCCTTTAGAACACAAACTGAAAACGCATAACAGGATAGTCAAAATACTAAATGAACCCATGAGAAACTAATTTGACTAGTTATCAAAGCAATAGAAGTTGCGAACAATGAGATACCACTCTACTAAAATAAACTAAAAAGACGGAAAGTGCTCAGTGCAGATACAAGTCAGTGAATTCATTATTCCCATCCATTGCTGGCACAGAGTTACAACTGGAATAAGCTTTGGACAGCAATTCACCATATCTATCATGACGACATTTATCATTGTGTTTTGTAGACAGAAAAATAGAAACAGTAAAAATAGTAACTAACTACATTTTGATTCATAATGCAGCTGCTATTGACTTTAATGTTGACAAAGTTTTTATCCCTTAAGGATATACTTATTTTTTTTTTAATTTTTTTTTTTTAACATCTATTTATTTTTGAGACAGAGAGAGACAGAGCATGAATGGGGAAGTGTCAGAGAGAGAGAGGGAGACACAGAATCTGAAACAGGCTCCAGGCTCTGAGCTGTCAGCACTGAGCCTGACGCGGGGCTCGAACTCACGGACCACGAGATCATGACCTGAGCCGAAGTCGGACGCTTAACCGACTGAGCCACCCAGGCGCCCCTATACTTATTTTTAAAATGTAAGTGAATATGAAGAACACAAAATTTTGTTAACCATGTGATCATAATTATGTAAAAAAAACATACATTTAAAAAAATTTTTTATGTTTATTTATTTTTGAGAGAGACAGAGAGACAGAGCGTGAGCAGGGCAGGTACAGAGAGAGTGGGAGACAGAATCTGAAGCAGGCTCCAGACTCTGAGCTGTCAGCACAGAGCCCGACAGGGGGCAAGATTCGAACCCACGAACCCTGAGATCATGACCTGAGCCGAAGTCGGATGTTTAACCAACTGAGTCTCCCAGGAGCCCCCCAAAAAACATACATTTTAAGACAAGACTGTCTACAGAAAAGCTACTAGAACCAATAAGTGGATTTAACAAGGTTTCATGATACAAGATTAATATTTTAAAAATCAATTAAATTTCTATGTACAAGTAACAGTCAGAAATAAATACCATTTATAAAAGAATCACAAAATAAAATACTTAGAAATAAACCTGACAAAATATAAGAAACACCTATACACTTAAAATTGTAAAACACTGCCAAAAAAATTAAAGACGATCTAAACAAATGGAGAGATATGCCCTGTTTCTGGGTGAAAAAAAACAATATTGCTAAGATATCAAGTTTCCCAAAAAGAATCAATAAATTCAATCCAATTCCACTCAAAATCCCTGCAGGCTTTTTTGTAGAATTGACAAACTGATTCTAAAAGTCAAAGAACATATGGAAATGCAAAAGACATAGATCAGCCAAAACAATTTTGCAAAAGAGCAAAGTTAGAAAACTAAAACTATCTGATTTCAAGACTTATAAAGATGCTGTAATCAACACAATGTAGTGCTGGTTTAAAGGTGGACACATAGGGGCACCTGGGTGGCTCAGTTGGTTAAGCGTCCAACTTCAGCTCAGGTCATGATCTCATGGTTCATGAGTTTGAGCCATGCATCGGGCTCTATGCTGACAGCCCAGAGCCTGGAGCCTGCATCAGATTCTGTGTCTCCTTCTCTCTCTTTCTCTCTCTCTCTCTCTCTCTCTCTTTCTCTCTGCCCCTCCCCCACTCGTGCTCTGTCTCTCTCTCTCTCTCTCTCTCTCTCTCTCTCAAGAAAAAAAGGTAAAAAAAAATAATAATAAAGGTAGACAAGTAGATCTGTGGAATAAAAAAGAAAGTCAATAAATAAATAAATAAATAAATATTAAAAAGAAAGTCCAAAAATTAATTAATAAATTAAAAATAAAAAAGAAAGCCCTCAGTGGAATAAAAAAAAAACAAAACTAATTAATTAACTAATTAATTTAATAAATAAAAATTAAAAAGAAAGTCCAGAAACAGACCCACACATGTGTAAGAACAAGTGACTTTTGACAAAAGTATAAAGATAATTCAATGAAAAAAGGAGTTTTTTCAACAAATGGTGAAATCCATTAGATATCCATATATCCATGTAAAACCTAAAACTATGAACCTAGAAGAAAACAATCAGGTAAACTATTTTCCAACAGATACTTTACCCAAGAAGATATATGGATGGCAAATGAGCACATGAGAGATGGTTAGCATCATTAGTCATTTGGGAAGTGCAAATTAAAACCACAATAAGATAACACCAAACCTGCTGTGCAAATGGTTAAAATTAAAAAGACACATTATACCGGTTATTGGTGAGGATGTGACACAACCAGAACTTTTCGACACTGCTAATGTGGAATATAATATGTTACAGCCACTTTGGAAAACAATTTGATAGTGTCTGAAGGAGTTAAACATATGCCTATCATACAATTCAGCCATTTCGCTTCCAGGTATTTTCACAAGAGAAATGAAAGTATATGTCTATATGAAGGGTTATGTACAAAGGGGCGCCTGGATGGCTCAATTGGTTGAATATTGGACTCTTGATGTCGTTTCAGATCACGATCTCACGGTTCATGAGATCGAGCCCTGCGTTGGGCTCTGTGTTGACAGGGCCAAGCCTGCTTGGGATTTTTTCTCTCCTTCTCTCAAAATAAATAAATAAACATTTAAAAAAATTTAAAGGGTTATGTGCAAATATTCCTGGCAGCTTTATCTGCAGTAGCAAAAAACTGGAAACAACCAAAATGTCCATCAAGAGATAAACGCATAAACAAATTGTGGTGTAGTCATACAATGGAATACTATTTAGCGTTACAAAGAAATGAACTACTGATACATGCTAAAACATAGATAAACCTCCAAACAATTATGCTCAGTGAGTGAAAGCAGACATAAAAGAGTATATACTGTATGGTTCAATTTATAAAATTCTAAAAAATGCAAACTGATCTAAAGTAATAAAAAAAATAGTCCAAGGTGACCTGGGGGGTGGGAGGGGACCAGGCAGAAGGGAGGGATTACAAAGAGGCTCAAAGAAGATTTGGTGATGCTGGATATGTTCACAGTTTTGATTGTGATGATGATTTCATGGTGGGGTGGGTGTCAGACCTTATCAAATCATATACTTTAATTATATGCAGTTTGTTTTATGTTAATTTTACCTCAGGATAAAAACTCTAAAACTGAGTTTTGGTGATGGTTGCGTAATTCGATAAATTTACTAAAATTCAGTGAATCATACACTTCAAGTGGGTTAAATTTATGGTATGTGAATTATACAACAAGAAGCCATAAGAAAGACTAGAATTGAACATATCCTCTATCGAAAGTTGTTAGCTTGGGGTAGTGAAATTACAATTGGTTTTTGGTGTTTTCTTTGTAACTCTCCATATTTTCAGGTTTTTCAAACATAGAGTTTAATAAGCAAAAAAAAAAAAAAAATTAACATACCTTTCGGAATTAGTACTTTTATCTCTTTCAGCTACTAATGCTCAGCCATCAAATATATCATCTTTGTGCAAACTTATGATGAATATAGTTTTTTTTTTAATTTTTTTAACCTTTATTTATTTTTGAGACAGAGAGAGACAGAGAATGAATGGTGGAGGGGCGGAGAGAGAGGGAGACACAGAATCGGAAGCAGGCTCCAGGCTCTGGGCCACCAGCCCAGACCCCGACAGGGGGCTCGAACTCACGGACCGCGAGATCATGACCTGAGCCGAAGTCGGACGCTTAACCGACTGAGCCACCCAGGCGCCCTGAATATAGATTTTTTAACTTGAAGTAAGTCTTTACAGGTTAATAAACTTGTTTTATTTGTTCTTGTATCTGTTCACCTCCCAGAGGCACCAAACACATAGTGAGCTCTCAGCAAACGTCCAGCAAGCAAATACACAGTACTTATAAAGTAATACTTCAACTTTTCTTAAGACTGATCTGCCCAATACGTCATGATGACTCCTCCCAGCCTAAATTATAATAAATTAGGGGTTGACAAAAGACTCACTAAATTCAGTAAAATTTTATTGGATCACAGCGACGTGCATTTATTGACATATTTGTGTGACTACTTTTATCACAGCAGCAGAGTTAAGACTAGTTGCTATAAAGACAGTATGGTCCTTAGACTAAAATATTTACCACAACAAGCCCTTTAGGTGAGAACAAGTCTGCCGACCCTTGTGATAAATAATGACCCTTGTAATAAATAATTACTGCATATTTACTCTGTTTCAAGTATCAGCTGAATGTTGGCTTATTCACTATGTCTTTTAGTTTTTATTGCTTAGGTTGTTATAATTATCTAAGCTATGGATATAACTCATAGAGGTATGGGTGGGTTTTTGTTTAAATGAATATCTGGAAAAGCCACTTCTCAATAAATGTTTTATTTTTAACAAGTTATCTATGGAGATTAAAAATTATGAATGTAAAATTAAGGATTATTTGTATAAAAATTCACTTTTAAAGTCAATTTTTCTGGAGTTGGCAATTTCTCAAAGATTCCATTGATAAGAGTACATCCCCAAGTAATATTTTAGTAGAAGTATAATTCACTGAGAAGTAAAATGATATCATAACTATTGTTTATTGACAATCTTTCATAAACTACACCAGGTACTTTATATCTTTTGTAAGTCTTTTTTGCTTTCTGGAAAAAGAATATTGTCATTCCCAATTTACAGATGAGAAAGCTGTGTCCCTAAGAAGTTAAGGAGATCAGCAATTAGTAAGTGATAGAACCAAAATTAGAACTTGGGTCTATCTAAGACCAAAGCCTATCCTTTTTCCATTTATGGGCACAAGTCTCTAAAATATTTTTTTGTAAAGGCAGTAAAGGTTTAATTGTAAGAAGTATATAGGTCTCTACTACTGAAGAAATTAATCCCTTAAGAGCTGAAAATCTCAAAATATTTTTGGAATTGTTAGTAGCAGCAGCCTTAAAAGCATTCTAAATGAAAGAGAAGCTCACTATTTATATTTCCATCTCTAGTCTCATCACTAATTGACTGCCATACGGATGGCAGAGAAATGTACATTAAAAGAAAAATACATTCCAAATATGTTGTATGACATTTACTTCAATAATTACAGTGAAGACCCAGAAGAGGGTACCAGCTGTGAAGAGCAGATTACATTTGTCTCCTGGGAAGGGTAAGTCACTGCCAGGAAGCACTTTCCAGGTAAACAGGCACAGGTATGACACCACTCTAGTTTGCTTTCCAGGCACTCAAAGAAGCATGATTCCCATAGGAAAGATCCAAGTCTAAAGTAACACTTAGGCACACGTGAAATAATGTCTTGTGCAAATGTTCCCACAGTCCATGGCATCATCATGGTCATCTATTGGATTTTACAGGTATTCGAGTGATATAAATGTTTTAGGGCACCTTTAATATTATCCCCCTATTTCCCCATCAATACACAGGCATTAGTTCTGGTACAGGAAGACTGTTCCACTAGGGCTCATTGCAAAGCTTATTCATGTATTTAAGGAAGTGTTAACGGTCAAAGTCTACAGTCACTGACAGCAGAACAATTCCTAAAAGATAACACTGGGCATTTATTACATGGATGATACTGCACTAAGTGCCTTTATATGTATCTCTCAGTATTAACAGCAACTTTATCAGGCAGGCACGATTATTTTCTTAATTTAGGGCATTTTCCTTTGTAATCACCTCACTGATGAAAGAATACAATCAAGTCATCTGAATTAAAAATAATCCCCAGTTCTTTGTTATCTAACAATAACAAAGACAACTTATAAACACAAGCAGCTTTACCAAGTTAATGCTGAAACATTCTATGTTTCTTCTATCACACAACATTTAGAGTAGTAGAATAAATTCTCATTTGGAAAATTAATCTATGGTCTACTTTTATATGAAAGAAATATGGCAAATAACCGACCTAATATCAAGCATTTCGTTTTAAAATACAAAGTAATTACTTAGGTGTGCCTGGGTGGCTCCGTTGGTTGAGCGTCCAACTCCTGATTTCAGCTCAGGTCATGATCTTGCAGTTGTGGGTTTGAGTCCCACATCAAGCTCTGCACTGACAGTGTGGAGCCTGCTTGGGATTCTTTTTCCCTCTCTCTTGCTCCTCCCCCGCTGACTCTCTCTCTCTCTCTCTCTCAAAATAATAAAATAAAATAAAATAAAATAAAATAAAATAAAATAAAATAAAATAAAATAAAATGTGATGCCCAGTGTCCTGAGGGGAATTATGATTCAACTCCATATCTGAATGTCTCATAAGTACACTGGCTTCAGCATTAGATGTCTGTGTAGTTCTCAATCAGGGACTGACACAATACTTAATCCTGCTAGACACACTTCCTCATCTATAAATAGGGGACCATAATTTATCTACTTCTGAGAGTTATTGAGGGGATAAATGAGATAATGCACATAAAACCCTTAACACTTACTAAGTGCTCAGTCAATGTCAGCTATGACAATTATCATTATTACTCCTATTATTATATCTAACTTCACTGTTAAAATCATGATTCGGAGACAATATAGGATTTTAATCTTCAGAGCCATGTGGTGATGTTCTACTCAGTATTATTTTAGCGTTATGTGTATTTTATTGTTTCCAAAGTCTTCCCATATCTTGTGATCAGATAATCAGAATATTCCGTTACTCAAAATACCTTATTCCCTAATCATTAATCAATCAGTTATTGTAACTAAGTACCATAGTTACTTAGTGAAATCATACTATATGAAATAACTCGTGCAAAATATTAAAGTGATAAAAAGGGTCGTGCCCCTTCCTGAAAAGTTTATGGGGAACTCTTTCTTGAGAAACAAAACAAGAAAAAACGATTGACAACAAAAGACATCTCTGTTAAGTGCTAAATTGTGATTCCGTAAGAAGAGCTCTGAGAAAAGGAGAGAAATGGGAGAAGAAAACTAATACTTTTAAGTGGTTTCTCTGTGCTTTTTAAACACAATAGCTAATTCTCCCAACAAAATACCTGAAAGATAAATTAGTTCCCACTTTACAAAAGGACTCTGACCTTTAAAATGTTAAGGAATATACCTAAGTCATAAAACCAGTAAAGAGAAGATTCAAGGCCAAGTCTTTCTGACTCCAGTCCAAATACTTACACTACAGCACATGGCCTCTCATGTGATTTAAATGGGCCACAAATTAAATCTCACTCTACACCCAACAAATGTCAAAATGAAACCGTTAAAAAAAAAAAAAAAAATCAAACCATCATTAGTGTTCTCCCAGAAGAAATATATGAATTTATACATCAGCCAAATAATACCTAAGAAACCTCAGTAGTAAGTCTTAAGCTTTAAAATGAAAACCCTGGGGCACCTACAACTTCGGCTCAGGTCATGATCTCAAGATTCATGGGTTCAAGCTCCACGTTGGGCTTTGCTCTGACAGCACAGAGACTGCTTTGAATTCTGCCCCCCGCTCATGCTTGCTCTCTCTTTCCAAAATAAATAAACATTAAAAATTTTTTAAAATAAAAAACAAAATGAAATGAAATGAAAATCCTGAATTGTCATTGGAGCTGTTATGATTTTCAGAGCAAAGTTACCTTCGAGGTGTTTTCATGAATTTACTATGTTAAATTTTCAAATTTACTCACACACTTTATCAAGTTCTCAAGGACATTTCTAGAGTAATCTCATCACTTATAGAGCATTAATTCTGAGACCTGACTAGAGATAATATAGCTATTATGTAATATTTAATAGTTCAAAATGAGAAGTTAATATACTTCTAAAAATACCAAAGAAACTAGTATATAAAAATGTCAACTGTGATCCTCAAAAATTGCTTTGAGTTCTAATTCTCTCATACTCTTTTTTAAGGCTTCTTCATTTTTTATCAGGGATGGCCTGAATAAATAACATCATTTGATATGTGGCAACTCTTTTTTATATTTTAGCCCATTCTCAATGATTTCACTATCTTTTAAACCCCATGACCCATCCAATCTGTCAATTTTCAACTACTTTCAGGAAGTTTCACCAATAGGCAAACATGGCGAAGGAAAAACCAGATACTTCCTAAAAGCATTTTTAAAAATAAGACTTCTAAGCTGTGCCTGGCTAGTTTCAGTGCTTCAAATACAACATTTAATTAATATGATATACCAAGTTTTCATAAGTGTTGTGCATCTTTACAGCTTAGCTAATGGAGTTTTGGTAATGCTATTAATTAGCAAGAAAATTTAGAGACAATCAATTATTGATTCCCCTCAAGACAGTAAACTCTTCATTATTTAACACACACACACACACACACACACACACACACACACACAAAGAAATGGAGAGCTAAAGCACATGTCTGGTAATCTGGAATCCCTCAGAAAATCATCTTACCTAGAAGTATCTAGATAATTGACGGAAAATGATGTTTATGTCAAGTATTTGAGGAAAGATTTGACCTAAAAATACTTTAGGGGTACCTGCCTGGCTCCGTCGGTTGAGCATCCAACTCCTGATTTCGGCTCAGGTCATGATCTCACAGTCATGAGATCGAGCCCGCTTTGGGCTCCATGCTGGGCTTGGAGCCTGCCTAAGATTCTCATTCCCCCCCTTCCCTCCTCCCAAAAAAGGAATACTTTGACTACTCAAATAGCCTACAAGAAATTAAATAAAAGGCTTGACAACCTCAAGTAAATGACAACTCAGTCCAAGAAAATAGTGAATAGATAAGAATACATTTCTTTGACTATTTATGATTTTGGAAGTAAGAGAAAACATTCATTGAAAATGTTAATAGACTGGGGGCATCTGGCCGGCTCTGTCAGTAGAGCATGTGATTCTTGATCTCAGGGTAGTGAGTTCAAGCCCCACATCAAGTATAGAGTTAAAAAAAAAAAAGTTACTAGATTGAATTTGCAAAGCTGCCTCTATGGCGGGAGGCACAGGAACTCCTTCACGACCCAGGACTGAGCAGTGCTCCACCACGAGTATGTCCTCATCTCTTCCCCACTAACATGGCTGACTCCCACACCAACACCAGAAGAATGAAATCAAAAAGAACCTTACATCATTTCAATTCATGGCATCTAGCACTAAACACATGAACTTCTTCTTATGAAGAGTAACATTATTCTAATTTCTGATACAATCCGATAAATCAAATTTCAAATCTACACATGCCCTAAATTGACATATCATTTCCCTCACTGCAAAGCTGTGATGGTTAATCTGATGTGTCCATTTAACTAGGCTAAGGGATGCCCAGAGAGCTGGTAAAACATTATTTCTGGGTGTGTCTGTGAGCGTGTTTTCATGACATTAGCAGGATATTGAGTCAGGAGACTGAGTAAAAGGTCCACCCTCACCAATGTTTGTGGGCATCATCCAACAAATACTATGAAAAGGTGGAGGAAGGAAAAATTATCTCTCTCCTTAAGCTTGTATGTCCATCTTTCCCTGCCTATACACATCAGAGCTCCTGGTTCTCAACTTTTTGAACTTCAGGACTTACACCAGCAGCCCTCAGTGTGTCAGGCCCTTGCACTTGAACTGAATTACATCACTAGTTTGCCTGGCTTCTAGGTCGCAGACAGCAAACTGTGGGGCTTCTCGGTCTCCATAACCATGTGGGCTAATTTCTATAATAAATCTATCTACCTACTTTATCTATCTATCTATCTATCTATCTATCTATCTATCTATCATCATCACCTATCTCCTATTGGTTCTGTTTCTCTGAAGAGCCCTAACACAGACTTGCTTCAAATATTAAATGTTTTCTTTATGTCTCATGATTATTGTATTGAGTCATAGCCAGTCACTGACCTGAAAGAGGCCATTAACTTCACAGACAGTCTTAGTCACCAGCATCTGTACCTGTTTATGTACCACCATAATTAATCAAGAATGTCCACGTTGGAGAATAACATGAATTTGGGCCCACAATCCCTCAGCCAACCCTTGAGGCTGGATGTGATGTGAAATCAAGAATTTTTCACATTTTTACAAAACTAGAAAGGTGAGTGACACTGTCTATTATGCAACTCCCCCCACCCACCCATGGAGTCTGGAAAGGTGCTCCAAGATCAAGACACATTAATATTTTGGCAACCAAATGAATGAATATTCACACTAAGTACGATTTAAAAACTAGTCCCCTATCAGATCAGGCCTGGGTCTGCCATGAAACGGGTTGCAAAACTAACTTTTGGATTTCAAAACTTTTAATAGAATGAAGAAGTAGTAGGAGAGGAGGAGTAGCAGTAGGAAATGTTCGCAATTGCTGTTATGAGAACAGGCGTGTAAGGGGCGCCTGACTGGCTCAATCGTCAGCGTGTGCGACTCTTGATATCGGGGTTGTGAGTTCAAGTCCCACGTTGGGTGTAGAGGTTGCTTTAAAAATAAAGTCTTAAGGGGTGCCTGGGTGGCTCAGTCAGGTAAGTGTCCTACTTCGGCTCAGGTCGTGATCTCACACTTCATGGGTTCAAGCCCCGCATCAGGCTCTGTGCTGACAGCTCAGAGCTTGGAGCCTGCTTCAGATTCTGTGTCTCCCTCTCTCTCCATCCCTCCGCGACTAGTGCTCTGTCTCTCAAAAATAAATAAATGTAAAAAAAATTAAAAAATAAAATAAAAATCTTAAGATGGGGTGCCTGGGTGGCTCAGTCAGTTAAGTGTCTGACTTTGGCTCAGGTCATGATCTCGGGGTTTGTGAGTTTGAGCCCCGCGTGGGGCTCTGTGCTGGCAGCTCAGAGCCCGGACCCTGTTTCAGATTCTGTGTCTCCTTCTCTTTCTACTCCTCCCCCGCTTGCACTCTCGCTCTCTAGATCTCTCTCTCTCTCTCAAAAATAAACATTAAAAAAATAATAATAAATAAAATAAAATCTTAAGAAAAATAAAACAGCTTATGAGAACAGATGTCAGGCTCCAGCTATGCATCCTTTCATCTAATCTCCCCCAACAACTTTTATTATCAAGAGGGTATTTTACTCAAACTGATTAAAAACCACCCTCCTAAATCCTGGATTAAACCTAACATTGTTATAGCCTTTTATTTGATTGGTCTTTTCTCTTTGAACATTACTTCGACCTCTCTTTGATTATAAGATTTTAATATCATTAGAGGCCTACATAGCAAGTCCAGAGGTAGATTTTTTTTTAATCACATAATTTCAAGTTATTTCAGTGCATTCAGACAGCCACAGGTTCAACCCTTAGGTTATTCACCAGTTCTGCTCCTCTGACCAAAATTATATGGTAACAGTGATCCCTCGAAGGCAGCTTTCCTTCCTTCAGTGAATTTCTGTATGTTCGTCTCATAATTCTGAAATTTGTGTTTATTCTGACCACCATTACAAGGAAAAACTTGATTTAAAAAAAATAGGGGTGCCTGGTTGATTCAGTCAGTTAAGCATCCGACTCTTGATTTTGGCTCAGGTCTTGATCCCAGGGTTGTGGGATCGAGCCCCACATCGGGCTCTGTGCTGAGTGTGGAGCCTGCTTGGGATTCTCTCTCTCTCTCCCTCTGCCCCTCTCCCCCCCACCTCTCTTTCTCTCCCTCTCTCTGAAAAATAAATAAATATTTTTTTAATTTTTTTAAATAAATAAATAAATAATAAAAAGGCTATGAAAGGGCTCAAAATGTTCATATTAAATTGGACCATAAGTTGCTGAGCCTAAAACTAACATACAGAAACCTATGCAAATCTCATTACCTGTCCTCAGCCATGGTCACCTAAGCTGCTTAAGTGATCCAGTCTTCCTCACTGTTTACTCCACGTTTACCCTAGTAATTTGGATTAGTTCTCATCCAAACCCTGCCAGCTCAGCTTGAGAATTGCCAGCCTACATTGTATCGTGTGGGATTGTCATAAACATGAGACTCCAAGAGTCACAAACCTTATAATATCTGAGACCAGAGTGATGGTGATAATAATCCTTTATACCTCTGGCGAACAGTTTACTCTAACAGCCCTGGTATAAACTGATTACACATGTAATTATCATTCTTAGTATTCATTGAGCTCAAACAATGAATCAGATACTGTAACAATGTGATGTATGATCATTTTACTCTTTAAATAAGATGCTTCCCTACCATGCTTCTTAATTACAGAACAAGAAAAGCATTCCAACTAAAATCACGGTCTTGGTATAATCTAAAATTATCTTCTCAAAAATATGAAAGACTTTGCTGTAGCAAGGGTCTTATTTTGAGCCCCTAGAAGGAGTGCAAGTAGTTTAGGATGACTCTGGAATACACGCATACTGAGTTTAGAGGTAGCATACCAGGTGCTGACTCAACTGAGTACTATCTGCTTCGGAAATATCCTCAAACATATCTATTTATCTGCACACATATAATAATCTATTTCAGTTGTGTGTGTGTGTGTCCATCCCCCAAGAAATGTGTTTTGTTGTCAAGCAGTAGTAATTGTTATGGGACACACACTGCCTCTTGGCCAACGGGCCTTAAGCACCATATAGTACAATCACCCTCAACTAGTATCCGGAGGGAATATGTCAGCACAGTTGTTGGCTTCCCTTTTGTCCATTTATTTTGCATTCTGTCAACAATTTTGACTCATACTGTCCCAAAAAAATGTATGCAGGAAATAGTGCTGGACATGTGACCAAAAAAAAAAAAATCTAGAAGGAGAATCAGCCTGGATATTGAAAGGCAAGTAAGTTTTATGTCTCTTGAGGGTCATCAAGGAAATGGTCAAGGACGGCGAGAGTGCAGATCAGCAGGCAAGTGGGATTGGTGAAGGATGCCCTTTGATATTCTGAGGGTGTCACAAACATAACTGCAGTTGAGGAAGACTAGTCCGTGACTAGGAGACTGAGAACTGGAGAGAACTAAGGCCAGAGGCAGTGACGACTTCAGGGGATTTGAAGGAAACAGAGAGCCTTTGCCAAAACTGCCATTTACACAACAGTGTGTTTCCTTCAAATGTTACTAACATCATTTTTAAAAAGGATGGGGAGCCTGGGTGGCTCAGTTGGTTAAGAGTCTGACTCTCGATTTTGGCTCAGGTCATGATTTCACAGTTCATGAGTTCGAGCCCTGGGTCGGGCTCTTCGATGACAGCACAGAGCCTGCTTGGGATTCTCTTTCTCCCTCCCTCTCTGCCCCTTTCTCTCTCCCTCTCTCCCTCTTTCCCTCTCTCTCTCTCTCTCTCAAAATGAATAAACTTAAAAAACTATTAAAAAAAAAAAAAGGAAAGGAAAAAGAGCAAAGGACTGGATTTCCCTGTTCTGGAGGCCATCAGATGGTCCACAGCTGAGGCTCCCTGTACCTGCTCCTCAATTCCCACTCCCCAGAGATTCTCCAATCACACCCACCTGCTCTTTCATTCCTTCTCACTGGGCCTCCATCACCACCACCCCCGGGAAGTTTGAGGTTGTTTGGGTGTTTGGGGGTAAGTTATAAAGAAGCAGAAACTGGAGGCAAGGACAAGCACCTCGCCAGCCGGCATTACCACTCTACAGAAAGGGAGAAGTGGAATTTCAAAATCCCACAAAGCCAGGACAGCAGCAGTCACAGTAAAATAAGTAGGTGCTATAAATCCGATACGTGGACGTACTAAGTTAGGGGATGTGTTAGCTCAGGCTGCCATAACAGAATACCACAGACCGGGCAGCTTGAACAACACAGATGTATTTTCTCATAGTTCTGGAGACTAGAAGTCCGAGATCAAGGTGCCAGCAGGTCTGGATTCTGATAAGACCTCTCTCTCCGGCTTCTCACTGTGTCTCCATGTGGCCTTTACTCTATGCACACATGGGAAGAGAGAGAGAGAGAGCGCTGCTCTCACTTCCTTTTATAAACTCACCAATCCTATTGGATTAGGGCTTCACCTTTTGACCTCACTTAACTTTAATTACCTTTGTTAAAGGCCTGTCTCCAAACATAATCACATTGGGGGTTAGAGCTTCAACATGACATTGGGGGGGCGGGATACAGTTTAGTTCATAATAGAAAGTGGGGTGTTTAAAAAATCATTATATTGTTAAATTATAGTCATTAAAAAATTGTGCTCTGTTCATTAGAAGAAAAATAAAAATTCATGATAAATATTCAGTATGTTAAAAATACCTAAGATGGGGGCGCCTGGGTGTCTCAGTCAGTGTTCAACTTCCACTCAGGTCATGACCTCATGGTTTGTGAGTTCAAGCCCCTTATTGGGCTCTGTGCTGACAGCTCAGAGCCTGGAGCCTGCTTTGGATTCTGTGTCTCCCTCTCTCTCTGCCCCTCCCCTGCTCATGCTCTATCACTCTCTCTCCCTCCCTCTCTCTCTCTGTCAAAAAAGAAACATTAAAAACATTTTTTTTTAAATAACTCAGATATAATCTCCCCCTCCTTTGAAATCTGTAGGGCTGTTCTGTGGTTTTTTCATTTTACACAAATTCAGTATTCACTGTGAGCCAGACACTGTGTTAGGCATTTCGGATCGAGCAGATGACTGAAAAATAATAACTCCTCTCCAGGATCTCATGGTTCAGTGGGAGAGCATCCAGGGCATAAACAACAGGAGTATTTGCTCCCTGTCACTGAGATTTCACTAACTAGACTTTATTTCACTTTTATTTTTAAGCTTATTTTTTTGAGAGAGAGAGAGCACGTGCAAGTGGGAGGGGGGGCAGAGAGAGAGGAGGGAGGAAAGGAAAAAGAGAGAGACAGAGAGAGAATCCTAAGCAGGCTCTGCACTGTCAGCACAGAGCCTGATGCAGGACTCAAACCCACAAACTGGGAGATCATGACCTGAGCCGAAATCAAGAGTCAGAAGCTTAGTCAACTGAGCCACCCAGGCACTCCTCATTTTTAAAAATCCTACACTCAGCACTTTAATGGTTTTCTCTAATAACTGAATTATAAAAGGCTTGCTTGGGAGATAATCAAGCAAATACTGACCTGACCGTTAAAGGAAGCTCAGACTCTCAGGATAAAGAGCATTTTAATAGTAAAAATCTAAAATAATGAAGAAAATATCCAAATTGAAATTCTGTCTTTCCTTTAAAAAAAAGGAACTTTTTATTCCAGCATCTATTTTTATCAAATATTAAAGATATATGAATTCATCAATCAATATCCCATGTATTACCCATTTTCTGCAGAGCACTGGGTGTTGGGAAATGCAGGCACCCTCAGAAACATTTCAGTTTAGTTGGAGAGAGGAGATCAGTGCATGAAATGTTAAAACACACAGAGATTAATACCATTTCAATACGAGAAAATCACAAGCCAGTGTGTGATTAACTGACAAATGGACAGAGCAGTGCTACTGCAACTTACAAAGGCAAAAATGTAAACACTTTGGACAAGGATGTATTTAAGCAAGATCTTCAGGAATGAGTAGAATCTGGACGCAAGGAGGGCAGGAGGGCAAAGGCACTCGTGTATAGAAATATGAAAGGAAAAGACCATACATAAGGTAAAAAGTAGAATATTTGGGAGAGTACAGAAGGAGCAAATGTGGAGATCCTTCAATGTCACGCTAAGAAATTGGATTTTAGCCTTAACAATGAGGAAACTGAGGAGCCCCCTGAAGTGCCTGAGCAGAGGAATGATAATAAGAAGAGTGGAATTTGAAGACATTAGTCTGGCATCACTACGTAAGGATTAAAAGAAACCAATGGATGGGGTTTCATCTTAAACGACTGGATGACTCCATTGATTCAGCATCCAGCCCTTGATTTCAGCTCAAGTCATGAGCTCACAGTTCATGAGTTCAAGCCCCAGGTTGGGCTTTGCACTGACAGCTCAGAGACTGCTTGGGATTCTCTCTCTTCCTCTCTCTCTCTCTCTGCCCCTCCCCCATTCACATGCATGCTCTCTTTCTCTCTCTCTCTTTCTCTCTCTCTCTCTCTCTCTCAAAATAAATAAATAAACTTAAAAAAGAAAAAAAGAAACCAATGGACAAGAATGCCCAATAGTCCAGGTATGAAGTTGTAAGGATCTGAACTAGGCTGGGGCAATGGACATTAGTGTGAGAAATTTAGGAGAAAGAATTGATAAGACTTGGTAAATTATAGAAGACTAAAAGATTCACTGGTCTCAACAACATGTGGCCAAGAGAAAGAAAGAATCATTAACAAAATTAAAAAGCCAAGGTGGAGGGACACCTGGGTGGTTCAGTCGGTTGAGAGTCCAACTCTTGATTTACAGGTCATGACCTCATAGTTCATGGGTTCAAGCCCCACATCAGGCTCCACACTGACAGCAGAGTCTGCTTGGGATTCTCTCTCTCCATCTCTCTCTCTCTGCCCCTCCCCTCTTCTCTCTTTCTCTCTCCCTCAAAATAAATAAGCATTAAAAAAAATTTTTTTAAAGGCAAGGTGGAAAGCTGGTTTCAGAGCAGAGGAAAATTCAGTAGAAACAGGATCACAAAATGATGAGGCAGAAACTGCAATCATAGGATGATATAGTGCGGATACTGCCAAATAGTCTCTTGGAAAATAATCATATAAATGCGTTATTTTTAAATGGCCTTTTTTCTCCAATTATAAAGCAATCAAGTTCAGTGCAAATAAATTCAGAACCAAAAAAAGAACCAAAAAAATAAAAAGCACTCAATCCTTCTGAGAGATGACTACTTTAACACTGTGTCAATCCTTCCAGTTTTTTTTTTCTATGTCAATAATAATAACAAAAGGGAGGAGGGAAGAGGAGAGGGGGAAGAATGACTAAGATTTACTGACTGCCTGGGAATGCAAGCTGGTGCAGCCACTCTGGAAAACAATATGGAGGTTCCTCAAAAAACTAAAAATAGAACTACCCTACGACCCAGCGATTGCACTACTAGGCATTTATCCAAGGGATATAGGTATGCTTTTTCGAAGGGGCACATACACCCCCATGTTTATAGTAGCACTAGCAACAATAGTCAAAGTATGGAAAGAGCCCAAATGTCCATCGATGGTTGAATGGATAAAGAAGATGTGGGATATATAGACAATGGAGTATTACTCGGCAATCAAAAAGAATAAAATCTTGCCACTTGCAACTACGTGGATGGAACTGGAGGGTATTATGCTAAGTGAAACTAGTCAGAGAAAGACAAATATCTTACGACTTCACTCATATGAGGACTTTAAGAGACAAAACAGATGAACACAAGCAAGGGAAGCAAAAATAATATAAAAACAGGGAGGGGGACAAAACAGAAGAGACTCATAAATATGGAGAACAAACTGAGGGTTACTAGAGGGGTTGTGGGAGGGGGGAATGGGCTAAATGGGTAAGGGGCACGAAGGAATCTACTCCTGAAATCAATGTTGCACTATATGCTAACTAATTTGGATGTAAATTTTTAAAAATAAAAAATTAAATTAAAAAAAAAGATTTATTGACTGCCTAGTACATTGTGGGCACTTAGTTTAAGCTCTTGGTATGCACTGGCAGTTGTATATACTTCACAACAGTATACATCCTTCACAACAATTCTATGAAATAGATACTATATTATCCCTCTTGCAGATGAAAAAACTGGAGACCAGAGAGCTTAAGAAATCTGCCCAAAGTGCACAGAGTTGGGCTCTGAATGGCTGGCAATGCAGCCTGCCCTGGATCTTAACCACCATGTATACTGCCCCTTGCACTATGTGCTTATATAATGCGTATCAATTTGAACACATAATAGTAGAACCTAAACTCATTCATTCATTCTTTAGCCAAGTCTTGAAGCTTTGGTGTTCCTAAGAACACCAGAATTCCTCAGAAAAAAGTCCATTAGAGGAGTGGTTGCCAACTCTCATCTGCTCTTTAAAAATAATTATTCTCCCGGGGCGCCTGGGTGGCTCGGTCGGTTAAGTGTCCGACTTCGGCTCAGGTCATGATCTCACGGTCCGTGGGTTCGAGCCCCGCACTGGGCTCTGTGCTGACCGCTCAGAGCCTGGAGCCTGTTTCAGATTCTGTGTCTCCCTCTCTCTCTGCCCCTCCCCTGTTCATGCTCTGTCTCTCTCTGTCTCAAAAATAATTAAATGTTAAAAAAAAAAATCAAAAAAAAAAAATAATAATTATTATTATTCTCCCAGTCACTCACCCAGAGTGACTCCCGGGTCATTAGAAAGTAGATTTCTACCTTCATTTTAGCTGAGGCTATGAAGACCCACGGAGTTCAGTGGATGCCTCAAGTACCCCATTAACGCGTTAGACCAAAGTCTCAGACCTAGTCCTTCACCTCCACGCTCTGTGTGCTTTCCACCTCCCCACATCACCTCAGGCTTCACTGTTTTGGACAAGTAATTTAATTTCTCTGGTCCTCCGTTTCCCTAGCTGGACATGAGGGAGAAAGGCTCCCTAGATCACGATTTCCCAAATGTGTTTCAAAGAACACCAGTCTTTGAGATGACTGTGGAATTAAGTTTCATCTAAGTTTGAGAAAGACTAAATGCCTTCATCCTCTCCTGGAGATTTCTAATGGATATCAGCAGAGGCTTTAAGATATTCTGCAATAACGAAAACCATTTCATGTTGTTGAGACGAATGGTTCCCAGACTTGGTAACAAGAACATTTCTGTGCGTGATGCTCATCAGTGTCCTCCCCTGCTCTCCGATGGCTCTTCCCCCATTTGCTCCTCCTACTCCCAAAAGACCAGCTTCAAACACCCCAATCCCTTCCTACCTGCTGGGTAGGACCTGCTGTAGCCTCTACCTGGAGGCCTCATCTGCCGAAGAGATCTTCCCTGAGCACCACTCTCCCACAGGGTCCTACTTGGTGTTCTTTTCCTTCACAGACCTTACCCCTGCCCAAAGTGACACAATGTCCTGTCTGCCTCTTGCACTAGAATAGAGACTTCCAGAGACCAGGACTTGGTCTGTGCATCAATGTAACCCCCCAGCACCTGAAACACTGTCTGAGGAGAGTAGGCGGGCAGTACATAGTTCTTGAGTGGACAAACTGATGAACCAATGAGCAAAGCCTGTGAAACGAATGTTCTAATGAATACAGGAAATTGTTGCCAAACTAGTCACATCAGCATCGCCTGGAGACTTGATAGAAATGCAAATTCTCAGGCCCACCCTGGACTTACTGAACCAGACCCACTAGGGGGGGTGCCCAGAAACCGGGGTTTGAACAAGCCCTCCAGGTGATGCTGATGCTAGCTAAGGTTTGAGAACCACTGGTCTAGATTATCTTTAAGATAAAATCAACCCATGAAATTCTAGAATTCTATTATTTGTGAGCAATTCTCTTAAGGTGCTTTGAGCATTTTACAGAGGAATGAACTAAATTCTCATGTATCCTTAGTGTCTTAGAATTATCATATATGGCAACATCCTGCTTTTTTCTCCAATAGAACTAAAGCCCTAATTAACACAAAATGTCCCGCTAAGATTTAATCAGTTTAACAGCTTCCCCCAACACACTCAAGGGCCATTTTACTGTCTGTTATAACTTAGAAAAATCAGTTACCCTAGCACAATTAGAGCTCTCTCCAATAAATACAGGTTAAGTTCTTCCAAAATCACATACGCACACCCACACACTACAACACACACAGGCACCACACACACACTTTCTCATGATGAATTAATTCTTTGATTATATTCTCAATGATAATACAGAAGACCCAATTCATTTTAATATTGAGAAACACTCTAGAGGATAATTTAGGTGCTCTCATTTTCATCTATTCTCACTTTCTGTTAATTGAAAATGGACAACGGGGCAATTTTTAATAAAAGTTTTTCTAGAAGATACCAAATCAAGCAAGCATTATTGAATGCAAAAAGCCTGGGGTATAAATATCATTTACAAGTCACAACGCCTCTAGGCCATCCACAATCTGGCTCAAACACGCTGTCATGCTCATCTAGGAAGACGCTCTATTCCTGCCAAATTGATAGACTTGCAGCCCCCACATGGTGCTTTTCACACTTCCCTGTCTTCCTTGTTTGTATTCTACCATTCTCATCCTTCTGGCCCAGCCCAATCTTGCCTCTCAGTCAAGCTGGGCTCCTGTGCAAACCGTGCCTACCGCTCCAGGACAAAAAGCATCACCCTCTTAGGAGCCTGACAGCATCCAATGACAGGACTGGCCGCCAGTCCTGGAGCCACACTGAATTGCACTACTGTCATCTGATGTGTGAGCGTCATCTCTTCTTATAATTAGTTTCCGTGAAATAAGAAGACTAGTACTTACACACTTCTGCACCCTCCCTCACCAGTTCTCCTTCTGAACCTGCCATCTTGAATCTTCGGCTCATCCCTCAGTTTCAGCCATACCAAAAGATCTAGCTAAAAGGCCATCCCTATGGCTTTCAAGAGATTCCACCGACAATATGGGCCCCACCCTCACCTCCTCACATCCCTGTTGGGGAAAGGGATAAGAGAGGGGGAAATCTAGGGGCATCTGGGTGGCTCAGTTGGTTAAGCATCTGACTTTGGCTCAGGACATGATCTCACGGTTCATGAGTTTGAGCCCCACATGGGGCGCTGCACTGATGGTGTGGAGCCTGCCTGGGATTGCCTCTCTCTGCCCCTCACCCATTTGTGTTCTCTCTCTCTCTCAAAATAAACAAAGATACTTTTAAAAAGAGTTAGATAGAGGGAGAAATCTGAGTGAACAGCCAGGAAGGAATCCGGACATATAGGAATCTTGACCATAGGCAAAGGGGATAGCAGCTTCCTTGTGAAGCCAGAGACCAAGATAGATGTTACATCTGACCAGGTATATGTGAGTTTTTCAAGGTCCTCTGGAAGTAGGTATTGGAATTCTCAAAAGAGGGTGTAGGATAAAACCAGGCCTGGAAGTAAAGCATTTTGTCAGAATCTAAAATCTATATCTTAAAACTCAACCAGATTTTAGGCTCCTTATACTTTCTGAGTTTACTTCCCTGTTGTTTTCAGTATTTATAGATGCCTTTTTTGAGCTTCAGCTTATTTCAGCATGCCAAAGAAAACCAAAAGAAGGAGGTCATCTATTCCATAGTTATTAGAACATCAAGCAGGAGGCTACCCACCCCACCCCTACCCCTGAGGATGAGTGTGGAAATGATGTAGAAACCAAAGTGAGACATCCCCAGGGGAAGATGAACAGGCATGTCAGAGTCCTACTCCATCTGAAGGTACTCCTACCAGAGAAACCTGGAAGTGGCTAGGCTCTCCTTCATTAAAGGAGAGGGTAAACTCTTACAGTCCATACTGCTTCATCAAGATAAATCTGTTCAGAAACCACATGTTAACTCCTCCTCACCAGAGAACAACCATCATCATTCAGACCTTGGTGGTCCTAAAGGCCTCAATCAGTGGCCATGAAAGAAAACTCTCAGTTCATACCCTGAGACTACAGAGAATAACTATTCAGAATATTCTATATTTAAGGACGAGTTGTATTCTGAGAGATTATGTGTCACTAGCCACATCCTACCAGCCACTGACCTCTACTGATCTGCTAGCAATCAATCTTTTAAAAATACAGCCTGGAGCACAGGAGGATTTCTAGAGTAAACAAAGTTTGAAAAGCCTCTTATTGGTAAATCCCAGTAGCTACTTTACGCTCTCAAATATACTGCTCCTGGCTTCCCTGAAAGCCCCCAGGAAGGAGAGAGAAATGAGGAAGAGGCTCTTGTTTCCTTTGACCCAAACTCAAATTGAGTTGTGCCTGACCTTAGGATCCCAACATAAGAACAACCCCTACTTCTCTTTTTAAAACCACTCAGCTATATGAACTATACATAAAAATATATTGAAGTTATATTAAAACTAGGCAGAGGGATAAAGTACGATGAATTCTGCTGTGAGGAATCTCCATGCTTACTTTCATAGAATTCCAAATATGTTCCCTATATGCATAAATTTACAAAAAACATTCAGATTTCCAAAACAACCCACAGCAATCTACGTAACATACAATATTATGCACCAGAATTCCAATATAGGCGCTAGAAATAGACTTCCCCTCCCTCACTTAAATAGCACTAGCATCCAGAAGTTCTCCCCAGAAACACACCTGCTGAGAAATGGGGACCAGCCCAGCAGAATTAGAAAGCAGGATACAGGGGCGCCTGGGTGGCTCAGTCGGTTAAGTGTCTGACTTCAGCTCAGGTCATGGTCTCATGATCAGTGAGTTTGAGCACCAGGTCGGGCTCTGTGCTGACAGCTCAGAGCCGGGAGCCTGCTTCACATTCTGTGTCTCCCTCTCTGCCCCTCCCCAGCTCTCTCTCTCTCTCTCTCTCTCTCTCTCTCTTTCTCTCTCTTATTCTCTCCCTCACACACTCTCTCAAAAATAAATTTAAAGATTTCTTAATTAAAACCAAAAAAAGAAAAAGAAAAAGAAAGCAAGATACAGAGGCACCTGGGTGGTTCAGCCAGTTAAGCATCTGACTCTTGATTTCGGTTCAGGTCATGATCCCACCGTGGGGAATGGAACCCTGCATCCATCTCCTTCTCCTTCTGCCCCTCCCCTACTCATTCTTTCTCTCTCTCTCTCTCTCTCTCTCAAAATTAAAAAGTAAAATAGATGTTTAAAAATAGAGAGAAAGATACAAGAAGATTTAGCCACAGTCATTCCTTTCAGAGGCCATTGTTGTTTCTGACTAGAATTTCTCTAGGACAAGTTTCCAAATCTGACAGATCAACAGAATCATCTGGGAAGCTTTTTAAAAGTACAGACTCCAGGGCCTGACCACAGTCCTACTAAATTAGGCACCCTTACAGGTGGATCCAGAGTCTACATTTTTAAGGATGCTCCTTGAGTAATTATGATGTTCAGACATGTTTAAGAATCCCATTCTAGGGGCACCTGGGTGGTCCAGTTGGTTGAGCATCCTCCAATTCTTCATCTCAGCTTAGGTCATGATTCCAGGGTCATAGGATCAAGCCCCATGTCGGCCTCCAAGCTGAGCGAGAAGCCTGTTTGGGATTCTATTTCCCTCTGCCCCTCTCCCCTACTCACACACTCTCTCTAGAATAGGATAGGATAGGATAGGATAGGATAGGATAGGATAGGATAGAATAGAATAGAATAGAATAGAATAGAATAGAATAGAATAGAATAGAATAGAATAGAAATCCCATTCTAGGGTTTTTGATATCCAAATTATGGACTGAGATTATATTTTACTTGTCACAGTTCTCAAATATCCTTTAAGCCCTAGCTTACATGTGGTTTCCTCTTAAAGATCTTACTATTTAAGTACCTCCTCCCCAAATGTGGGGCGCCTGGGTGGCGCAGTCGGTTAAGCGTCCGACTTCAGCCAGGTCACGATCTCGCGGTCCGTGAGTTCGAGCCCCGCGTCAGGCTCTGGGCTGATGGCTCAGAGCCTGGAGCCTGTTTCCGATTCTGTGTCTCCCTCTCTCTCTGCCCCTCCCCCATTCATCCTCTGTCTCTCTCTGTCCCAAAAATAAATAAACGTTGAAAAAAAAAATTTAAAAAAAAAAAAAAAAATATCCTTTAAGCCCTAGCTTACATGTGGTTTCCTCTTAAAGATCTTACTATTTAAGTACCTCCTCCCCAAATGTAATGCCATGTGATTTCTTTTATTTATAACACTTACGATGATTTGTAATTACTCATCAGTTACCTTTTTACTGTCTCCCCCACTAAACTAAGTTCCATGAAAGCCGTCCTGTTCTGTGGCATACCCCAGCATCCAGCCCAGAGCGTGTGTCCATAAACCTCTGATGAATGAAAGGACATTGTACTACCTCATCTCGTTTCATTTTATTGCCACCTGTATGATATGGGTGGAGTAGAAGTTAATATTCCCAAGTTAATGAGATGAGCCAGAACAGCTGGGTGGCTAACGATCACATGGTGATTAAGTGGCAGAACCACATCTAACACCCAGGCGCAGGCTTCAGGTTTCTCCTCCACTCTTTCCATTCTCCCACGCTGCCTCCCTTCAGGGAATATCAAAATGTGGTTCCAATTGATTAGTATCAAACTTACTAAAGAGATGGTGCCTATGTCTCAAAGTCTTTATTTCCTATATGACAGGCAATTAAAACCTTGAACACATTCTGTTCATTTATCAGAGAAACAATATACATGAGGTGGTGAGAAAATGGAAGTTCACTGGAAAATTCTGGCATAATAAATTCTAGTTGTAGCCAAAAGAAAAAGGCATGTTATGAAAGGAAAATTATTTAGCTATAAAAACGCTTTTCAAAAAAACTGATAGTAAAAGAATCTTTTACCAGAAAAAGGAAGGAAAACACAGTTCATGGAAACTTAGAATATAGAGGAGAGGTTAATGAATTAAATATAATGAGTTTGTTCTAACCTAAATAATTTATAGGAAACTAAAAGGAATATCTAGAAAGAGGAAACTCTGGAAATTAAATGGATAAAAACATAATAATAATGTTCAAATGACTAAATTGGTCATTAAAAATCTGATTTAACAATAATGAAATTAGAACCGGGTCCATTAGGGACTAGTAATACTCTGTTAACACAGACTGTAACATATTTGTACTATTCCTGGAGAACTGATATTTAATCACAGCAGGTTTAGATTGTACAAAGTCACAAGGGGAATCAGTTACTAAGCCCATTGTCATACTGGCAATTTGGAAGAAAGGAAAGAAAAGAAAGAAAGAAAGAAAGAAAGAAAGAAAGAAAGAAAGAAAGAAAGAAAGAAAGAAAGAAAGAGAAAAAGAAAGCAAGCCAGTGAATTTTTCAAATTATGTTGACACAAAGTCTACCTAACAAAAATCTCTAATGAAAGAATAATAAAAAAGAGAGAACGAATCATAACGAATTAGATAATAAAATCAGCAATAAAATATCTAGCCATTTTAGGAAAAAAAAAGAGTTTTTACTGAGTAAGTAAATGAGCATAGTAACCTTAGTAAGCATTTGACTATAGGCCTCCTAGGGTCTTCTCTGAAACATTAATTCAAATTGACTCACATTAAAGCAGTCATAAGACTTTAAATCAGTAGGAGTAAATTAAACCAAAGGATAATAATCAACCAATAATGTTTTAAGAGTTAGGGAAGATCCCAGTAGGAACCCACAGGCTTGGTAGTAAGCTTGAATTGTGACATCAGTGAATGGATTAATAGCTCTCAAATTAAAATCCCAGATGATGCCAAATAAAAAGGGAGAAGAAAACCCAAAAGGGAGACAATGATTTATTAGTCAGATTCCGTGACAGTGAGAAATAAATATCTGGAATTAGAATATATATGTGGGGGATTTTCACAGATGAACATGCTCCTAAAAGCTATAAAATATATTTTTGATAATCATAGCTAAAGGAATTCATAAAAAAGCAAAACCCAGGGTGCCTGGGTGGCTCAGTTGGTTAAACTTCCAACTCTTGATTTCAGCTCAGGTCAAGATCTCACCATTTGTGCAATCAAGCCCCAACTCAGGCTCTGAGCTGACAGTGTGGAACCTGCTTAGGATTCTCTCTCTGCCTCTCTCTCTCTCTGCTCCTCCCCCATGCTTGCATATGCATTCTCTCTCTCTCTCTCTCTCTCTCTCTCTCTCTCTGCCTCTCTCTCTCTGTCTCAAAAATAAATAAACATTTTAAAAAAGATTCTCTCTTCCTCTGCCCCTCTCCCCCACTCATTCTCTCTCTCTCTCAAAAAAAAAAAAATAATAAAGCAAAAACCTTGTTATAATGTGAGAAATTCACCTTCCCACCTGGAAAAAAAATTATGTATTCTAAGTTTTTACTTTTGCATAGCACTTTTTCTTAAAGCAAGACAAACCTACAGGTTTAAAAATGAGCCAGCATAGTCTGAAATCAATTCCTTAAAGAAAGTGTGCAATAATCAACATGTACTTTTAATCAAATAACTCAGATGGAGTATTTTTTTTCTTGTTTTGGTTTTTTTTAATTTTTTAATGTTTATTTATTTTGAGAGAGAGAGAGAGACAAAGCATGAACGGGGGAGGGGTAAAGAAAGAGGGAGGCACAGAATCTGAAGCAGGCTCCAGGCTCCAGTCTCTGAGCTGTCAGCACAGAGCCCAACATGGGGCTCGAACCCATGAACTGTGAGATCATGACCTGAGCTGAAGTAGGACGCTTAACCAACTGAGCCACCCAGGCGCCCTTGATGGAGTATTTTTTTAAGTATTTGAAGGGATATCAACACCAAGAAGGAAAAGGAATATTTATTTCTTTTTTAACCTAAATACGATTGCCAATGATATGTGTGAATATTTTGTTTGGCGTATAAATTTTCTTTAAAATTTTATCTATTAGAACATAATCAAATATGCCAAAAGAAAATTTGCAAAGACCTAGAATCATTTGAGTCACTGAAAACCAGCTTGGTCAGAACACTTAAACACCCTGCCTCCCAGGGCTACTTATAAGATGATGGTGTAATTACTATGTCAGCATTATTATGCTCAGTTAATTATGATCATTATACATTTTCCATGTACTGAGATAGAGTACATGTGTTTTGTTTTTGTTTTTGTTCTTGCAATAAAGGTGGGTGAGCACTGTTCCTATTCTTTGTCCCCTGGAGGTCAGTCAGTAACCTCATTTGCAAGTTGACAGGACAAGGGGAGAGCAGTGCATTATGGAACAGAGCAATGGTGACTGACTCACAGTAACTCATGATCACCGTCCTCAATAATATTGGGCTCTGCCTAACCCAGTGAGTTCACCAGCTACACACAAAATAACCCCTACCAAGAATTACAGCTGTATACAGCAAAGCACCTGTGTGTGGCTTCATTGTCAGGACTCCAGGCCAGAACAGGCCAGTGCCCCAGGCCCAAGTGGGTCTGAGAGCTTGAGTTGGCACTCTATATATAGTGAAATGGGCCAAACCCCAGGAAAGAGTCCAGAACAAGCAAAGCTCAGCATCTTGGAAAAGTCATAATTAAGATCCAAACAGTCCACTAGAATCCAGAGGGACTGAAGGGAGAAGGTGCTAGGCAGTGAGCATGAAAGGGAGGTACTGGGGCAAAAGCAAGTTGGTTGAGAATTTAGGGTAGTTAGGTGCAGTCTGTGGAGATTTTCTGAGACACTTGACTGATTATTATTATAGGTAACCAAAGGCTTATAAGTGGTTAGTGAGCTGGTGCAGTAAAGACCAAAAAAAAAAAAAAAAAAAAAGGCCAAATAATAACACTGATAACCCAACCATTATCTGTGATAGCATGGGCCAAATCACATGGTTCATTGATACGAATCCAAACTTTGTTTTATTTTGAAGTTTATGTATTGATTTTGAGAGAGAAAGAGAGAGCACACATGCGAGTGCCAGCAGGGATGGGGCAGAGAGAGAGGAAGAGAGCGAGACAGAATCCCAAACAGTCTCTGAGCTGCCAGCACAGAACCCGACGCAGGGCTCGATCCATGAGACGACGACCTGAGCCGAAGAGTTAGACGCTCAACCGGCTGAAATCTCCCAGGCGCCCCCCAAACTTTATTTTCAACTTCACTTCCCACTTTTTAAGCAAAAATGTTTATGAGTAATTAAATATAGAAAAAAAAATCAATTACTTCAGACTTTAATCCTAAACTCTGAATGGAGCACCGATCAACAATAAACTCACTACAGTTAGAGAGAAGGAAAAACAAAAGGCTTTGATAATAATCTATAAACTATCAATTGACCCTGGAAAAATAAGAAGTAATACAGAAATTCCTACTCCAGTAGTAGCAATCCTACTCCAGTAGGTAAGGTCATATTTCTGAGGGACAGTATAAGCAACTTCTGAAAATGTACCCATTTCTTCCACTTGTTTTTTTTTTCTTCTATACTTCCAACTCTCTCCCCCTACTCACTCTCTCTCTCTCTCTCTCTCTCTCTCTCTCTCACACACACACACACACACACACACACACACACACGCAAACATAGACTGTGTGTCCTCTATGAAAGAACTTAAGCAAGAAGACCCATTCCAGTATTTCTGGGACGTTGGCTTTCTGTTCCCTTATATAATCCACCCAAACTTCCTACCCATAATAAACCACATGAGCCAGGACATCAGTAAGTGGACCCATGAAGGTCACAGGCCCACTCCAAGAGCCACAAAAGCTCTGGGGTTCATACACCAGAATTTGCTGGTTGAAGAGCTGATCAGAGATGTTTAAGTCTAGAATAGGACAAAAAAAGCATAACGCATAGCCCATGAGCATATGTGTTTAGGGCTACCTCCCTGTGCTTCTCAGCAATTAAATTTGATTATAGCCAACAGCTGCCATCATAATTATCAAAGCCCATAGCAAGAGCATCTCATCAGGAAGCTATTTATAACCTGGAAGCTTTTCTTCTTTCTCCCCATGGTCACTCTTCACTTCATAGGGCAGATAACAGACACTCCAGACCCGAGGAAGCACAAAGTCCACATATCTTTGTGGAGGGTAGGGAGATGGGGTGGATACCTCCAGAAAAGGTGCTGGCCCGTCAAGAACACCAGTGATGTGGTGGAACCCACGTGTCTCATTCCACCTGCCTCAGGGACAGCTTAACACACAAAGACACGAACAGGGGCAGTCAATGCAGACACATGGAACACAGCTTGTGAGGCAGGAAACCTGTTCAGAAAAGCCACATGATATCCATACACGGCCAGCAACAGTGAAAGCTAACACTACTCTCTTCCTGAACAGGATCAATTTTTTAAAAACTAATGACAGACAGCCCACTTTTTTTTCTTTTTTTTTTTTTTGAATGTTTAACCATACGCTGGGCCAGGTCCTGTTTTAAGTGCATCACACACATTAATTCACAACTAGCCCACAATGACCCATGTTAACAGAGGTGGGTTGAGGCACATGAAGGCCATAGAACCTGCCCAGGTTCACCACCGGCCCTGGCAGAGATGGGATTCGAAGCCTGCCAGCACTCTCTCTCTCTTTTTAATTTTTTTAAATGTTTATTTATGGTTTTTTTTTAATGTTTACTTTTGAAAGAGAGAGACAGAGCATGAGCATGAGCATGAGCATGAGCATGAGCATGAGCATGAGCAAAGGAGGGACACAGAGAGAGGGAGACACAGAATCCAAAGCAGGCTTCAGGCTCTGAGCTGTCAGCACAGAGCCTGATGCAGGGCTCGAACTCATGAACTGCGAGAACATGACCTGAGCTAAAGTTAGACACTTAACTGACTGAGCCATCCAGGCACTCCTTTTTTAAAAATTTTTTTAATGTTTGTTTATTTTTGAGTGAGACAGAGACAGAGACAGAGCATGGGGTGGGGGGGGAGGGGAAGAGTGGGAGGGGCCACTCACGTAACCATAGGATTCAATTGCCTCCAATATGCTAGCCTAATGGATCCAGGTCACAGCAGGTCCAGAAGAAATCAGAGAGTCTAGAGATTCTGTATCAGACATACATCTCTATGTGTCTCTAAGCAAAGAGTATTTGAGAGTCTCTAATTCCACCCCACCAACTTACAAATCTGAAAACTGAAAACCCTGAGATGTTGAGGAACTTGCCAGAGGTCACACACTCACAGATCATCTTAAGCCATCCTGAACACATGGTGCTAAATGCATAGTCAAACTAGATTGTAAGCTCCTGGGGGATCAGGACCCACTTCTTAGGCTTAGTCTTAGAAATACAGTACACAGTATATAGCCACTCCCCTCTCCCACTGTTCCAGTCCCTAATCAAGCCTGCAAAAATCACCACAGATGAGAAGTCTTTTGGTGTGATCACACTAGACCATTTTACACAAAAGGAAACTGAGGTCCTGAAAGGTTACATGATTTGGTCAAAGTCATGCCAGTAATTACAGCGGAGTTTGTGTCAAATTACAAATTTGCCATCTGCGTATGATTTACCATCTCTACAAAACAGGATGACCAAGAAGGTTCAAGTCTTAAATTAGTC
The DNA here is from genome assembly GCF_024362965.1 of Panthera pardus. Classification (NCBI taxonomy): domain Eukaryota; kingdom Metazoa; phylum Chordata; class Mammalia; order Carnivora; family Felidae; genus Panthera; species Panthera pardus. The sequence continues at coordinate 19,809,695 of NW_026527002.1, forward strand.
ATTTCCAAAGTGGTATGAGAGGTCACATAAGTGAATAAATAAGTATCCCATGAGAAGCCATGTGAGGGTCTCTCCCTGACAACAATAACTCTGGAAACCAAAAGGAAAGAAAGTGTGATTAAAGGAGAACAATACACACCCCCAAAAAACTGAATCCAGAGATTAGAAGGTGCACTACCCATCACTCTTCCTTTCTTGCATTAGCCACCATTGCCTTCCATCGATCCTAAATAAGAAATTAAAACTGGGGCACCTGGGTGGCTCAGTTGGTTAAGCCGCCAACTTCAGCTCAGGTCATGATCTCACGGTCCATGAGTTCGGGCCCCGCAGCAAGCTCTATGGTGACAGCTCTGAGCCTGGAGCCTGCTTCCGATTCTGTCTCTCTCTCTCCCTTTCTCTCTCTCTCTCTCTCAAAAATAAATAAGCATTAAAAAAACCATTAAAACTAATTCTTTGAGAGTTTCACAAGAATGACATAACTAGAGATATTAAGACCAGCAAAACCAAAATTTAAACATAACTATTCTAAGATTTAGATTTGTATTTGTATTTGTATTTAGATTTGTATTTGTATTTGTATTTAGTTTTGTTTAAGTAAGTCTTTCCCATGGAAACTTTTTCAGATTTACCTCAGGAAAATTTTTGCATCTTGTTAAAAGTTGCTGCTGTCCTTCACCAAAAAGGAAAGGCGTCCGACTTTGGCTCAGGTCACGATCTCACAGTTCATGGGTTCAAGCCCCGCGTCGGGCTCTGTGCTGACAGCTTAGAGCCTGGAGCCTGCTTCGGATTCTGTGTCTCCCTCTCTCTCTGTCCCTCCCCTGCTTGTGCTCTCTCTCTCTCTCAAAAATAAATAAACGTTAAAAAAAATAAAAATAAATGCTTATTTTCATTTTTGAGAGAAAGAGCACGAGCAGGGGAAGGGCAAAGAGAAAGAGGAATAGAGGATCCGAAGTGGGCTCTGCGATGACAGCAGTGAGCCAGGTGCGGGGCTTGAGCTCACAAACTGTGAGATCATGACCTGAGCCGGAATCAAGAGTCAGATGCTTAACCAACTGAGCCACCCAGGCGCACCCCCACTTTTATTTTTAATGCTTATTTATTTACTTTGGAGAAAGAGAGAGAGTGCACATGCATGCACACACACAAGTTGGGGACGGGCAGAGAGAAAGGGAGAGAGAGAATCCCAAGCAGACTCCACACTGTCAGCACAGAACCCAATGCAGGGCTCAAATTCACTAACTGTGAAATCATGACCAGAGCTGAAACCAAGAGTCGGATGCTCAACCAACTGAGCCACCCAGGTGCCCCAATTTCTCCCCTTTTCTTACAAAAAAAAAGAAAAACAAACTTTAAAACTTCTATTTTCCTCCTAGGAATTCGAGGCCAAATAAATAAATAAATAAATAGATAAATAAATAAATAAATAAATAAATAAATAAATAAATAAGAGAACACCTGAAAAAACCAAAACCCATTATTATTACTATTATTATTATTATTATTAAAGTATTACAGCTGAGAATTCCCACATGCTAGACAGGAATGGCACACTTCAGTTTCATACATTTGCCAATTATATAATTTCCTCCTGCTGAAAATATTAATTACCTAAATATGCTCTCTTCTGAGCAAGAGTAATCTGCACCTGCCTTTTCAGGTTATATTAGGTAACAGAGACTAGCATTTTTGCAGGGTGGCAGTTTCACAAGCAATCATAACTCCCAGGAAGGGAAGTAGGCTCTGAATTTACCACCAGGTAACACACAGCTGCCTGATAAGGAGCAAAAGGAATGCCTGATTCTGGCTCAGAATCAGGAGCATGTGGCTCTTGATCTCAGGGTCATGAGTTTGAGTCCCACGTTAGGTGTAGAGTTTACTTTAAAAAAAAATTTTTTTTTAAGGAATATTTGACTTCCCAAGGACAGATGTCACATGGTGATCGTCAAGGCACCACAGGTTGGAGGAAGGGCTCAAGACTAGCTTCTAATGGCTTAAGGGAAAACAGAACAGAGTATAACTTCTCTCAAGATCTGAGTACAAAGTTCCAGAACAAGACTATATCAAGCCACACAGAGAAGGCACAGAATTGGATAACTTAAGAGGTGATAAGAATCTAAGAAACCACTAGCCTTACCTCCTCATCTCCTTTATAGGTAAGAAAGACTAAGAAAATCAGCCAAGGGGTGCCTGGGTGTTCAGTCGGTTGAGTGTCTGGCTCTTGGTTTCAGATCAGGTGATGATCTCACATTTTCATGAGTTCGAGCCTGGCATCAGGCTCTGTGCAGGCAGAGCAGAGCCTGCTTGAGATTCTCTCTCTCTCCCTCTCTCTCTGCTCCACCCCCACTCGTGTTGTCTCTTTCTCTCTCAAAATAAATAAATACAACTTTAAAAATTTTTAAAAAAAAGAAAAGAAAACTCAGCCAAAACCACACCAGAAATTTATAAACTTTTCCCTCCCATCCTCTTTCCATAATGCTGATCCTTAGAGTTCAGACTCTGGATGATGGCCTTGGGTGCTGGCTTTGCCACTTTTGAGATGGCCTTGAGTATATTAGTCAATCTCAATTTCCTCAACTATAATATGTATGGCATATTATCTCCTATATTCCAATAATAACATAAGATAGTATAAATACTATGATATTTACTAAGCAAGATGTAGCAATGAGTAATGCACAATGAATTTGCATTTCCTATCCCTTGCTTGCTAGAAACCCTTTCTATTTACAAAGACATGTTTTACCTGGATCTCCTCCATCCAAATGTTCAATGCTTTCTGATTCTATGACCTAGAGATTTCCACTTATAGTTCCAAGACATAAAAAAAAAATACAAGATATAGAGTAATTTGGATCCTTAAGATTTTTTTTTAAGTTTATTTATTTAGGGGCACCTGTGTGTATGTGTGTGTGTGTGTGTGTGTATATATATATATATATACATATACATATGTATATATATATAAAATAGTTGTACAATTTATATATACACATTTTATACCTACATATATATGTAATATAAAATATACATATAATATAAAAATAGAAAATAGAAAAAGAGCTGTCAATTTTTGACAAGGGAACCAAAACTACACAATAGGGAAAGGAGACCCTGTTCAACAAATGGTATTGGATGTCCACATTCAAAAGAAGGAAGGTAGACCCTGACTTTACACTATATGTAAAAATTAACCCAAATTAAAGACCTACACATAAGATATAAAACTATTAAAAACACCTAAAAGAAAACCTAGGGAGAAAGGTTTGGAACATTGGATTTGACAATGATTTCTTGGATATGACCTCAAGAGCATAGGCAATAAAATCAAAAATAGACTAATGAAACTATACCAAACATTAAAACTTCTACACATGAAAGGAAACAATCAACAGGGTGAAAAGCCAACCCACAGAATGGGACAAAATAATCGTAAATCATATATCTGATAAAGGGTTTATATCCAGAATATAGAAGAAAATTCTAGAAGTCAATGACGACAAAAAAAATAATCCAATTAAAAAATGGCAAACAATTTAGACATTTCTCCAAAGAAAGTATGTAAATGGCCAATATGCATATAAGAAGATGTTTGGTGTCGCTAACTATCAAGGAAATGCAAATCAAAACTACAATAAGATATCAACTCACACTCATCAAAATGGCCACTAATCAAAGAACAGAAAATAAGTGATTGTGAAAGTATATAGAGAAGATGAAACCCTCATGCACTGTTGGTGGGAGTGTAAAATGGTGGAGTCATTATGGAAAATAGTATGGAGGACCCTCAAAAAATTAAAAATAGAGTTATCATATGATTTAGCAATCCCATTTCTGGGTATGTGTCCAAAAGAATTGAAAGCAAAATCTATCTCAAAGAGATATATTCACAGCAGCACTATTCACAATAGTCAAGAAGTGGAAGCAATCCCAGTATCCATGAAAAGATGAATGGATAAAGAAAATACGGTATATGTATACAATGGAATATTACTCAGCCATGAAAAAGAATGGGATCTTGCCATTTGCAACATGAATGGAACTCAAAGACGTTTTGCTAAGCCAAACAAGCCAGTCACAAAAGAACAAATACTGTGTGATTCCACTCATATGAAGTACCTACAGTAGTCAATACAGTTTACACAGAAAGTAGAAAGGGGGCTGCCAAGAACAAAGGGAGGGAGCATTAGTGTTTAATGGATATGGAATTTCAGTGTTACAAGATGAAAAAGATCTAGAGATCTACTGCACAACAGTGTGAATATCCTCAACACTACCAACCTATACTCTTAAATATTGTTGATGGTAAATTTAGTCTTAAGTATTTTTTGCCACAATAGAAAAGAAGAAAAGTAGCTACCATGTAGAGTTGTTCTGAGAATAAAATAAGATGATAAAGCATTTAGCACAATGGCTGGTATATATTAAACTCTCAAAAATATCTGCTGTTGGGGTACCTGGGTGGCTCAGTCGGTTAAGCATCCAACTCTTGATTTCAGCTCAGGTCATGATCTCATGGTTCATGAGATTGACCCCCACATTGAGCCTGCTTGGGATTCTCTGTCTCCCTCTCTCTCTATCTCTACCCCACTCACACTCTCTCTGTCTGTCTCTTTCTCTCTCTCTCTCTCTCTCTCCCAAAACAAGTAAATAAACATTAAAAAAATATATTTGCTGTTAAAAATAATCCTTGTTAGATCCCACAATGAAACTGTATCCAAGGTTGTTGGTTTTTTTTTGTTTGTTTGTTTTTTAGTTAATTTAGCATTCATTTATTTTTAAGAAAAAATTTAGGTCTTATAACCCCTCATTAAATCTATCCTACATCTTCTCTTGAGGTCCAATTATTTGGTGAGCTGTGCTTTCAAATGCTGATTAATCACTTTACAGTTCTCCAGAATTCCTTGTCTCAATGTTTTCTTTACTAAAGCCACAACCACTAAAACAAAGTCAGATATCAGAAGCAAATGGCATTCCACTACCTTAGTACACACACACACACACACACACACACACACACACACACACCATTCCCTTTTCAAGGGTTTCAGTATTCCCAACTCTAAAGATGGTCCAGAAAATCTCTATGATTAAAAACCTTTTCAAGCTGGGAAATGAAGTCACAATAAAAATCATGAAACCCTACATATTTTTATATCCACTGAAAATAATATACTATGGCATATTATCTCCTATATTCTAATAATAACATAAGATAGTATAAATACTATATTTACTGAGCAAGATGTAGCAATGAGCAATGCACAATGAATTTGCATTTCCTATCCCTTGCTTGCTAGAAACCCTTTCTATTTACAAAGACATGTTTTACCTGGATCTCCTCCATCCAAATGTTCAATGCTTTCTGATTCTATGACCTAGAGATTTCCACTTATAGTTCCAAGACATTAAAAAAATACAAGATATAGAGTAATTTGGATGCGTAAGTTTTTTTTTTTAAGTTTATTTATTTAGGGGCGTTTGGGTGGCTTGGTCCAACTTCAGCTCAGGTCATGATCTCATGGTTTGTCAGTTCAAGCCCCATGTCAGGCTCTGTGCTAACAGCTGAGAGCCTGGAGCCTGCTTCACATTCTGCGTCTCCCTGTCTCTCTGCCCCTCCCCCGCTCATGCTCTGTCTCTCTCTGTCTCTCAAAAATGAATAAACATTGATCTCACGGTCCGTGAGTTCAAGCCCTGCATCGGGCTCTGTGCTGACAGCTCAGAGCCTGGAGCCTGTTTCAGATTCTGTGTCTCCCTCTCTCTCTGCCCCTCTCCTGTTCATGCTCTGTCTCTCTCTGTCTCAAAAATAAATAAACATTAAAAAAAATTTTTTAATGAATAAACATTTAAAAAAATTAAAGTTGATTTATTTTGAGAGAGAGAGAGAGAAAGACAGGAAAAGCAGAGAGAGGGAGAGAGAGAATCCCAAGCACTGTTAGTGCAGAGCCCGATGTGGGGCTCGAACTCACAAACCGTGAGATTGTGACCTGAGCTGAAATTAAGAGCCAGATGCTTAACTGACTGAGCCATCTGGGCATTTCTGGATGCTTAAGATTAAACAAAGTTTAGAGCATCACCATTGACAAATCTCTGGGGATGGGGGGGAGGGCGTCCTGTGCACTGTAGGATGCTTAGCAGCAACACTAGCCAAAATACCACTAAAATACCCATCCAAGCTGTGACAATTAAAAAAAGATTCCAGACATTACCCAGTTGGGTGGTTGGGGGGAGGGAAGCAATCACCCTGCTTGAGAACCACTGTTTCAGAATGACCTATAACCTACAAATTTTCCATAAAGGAACTGAGATTCAGAACATGGCACTCCTGACTACTGTGAATGGTTTTGGAGGAGGAGGACCAGGCAGCTATGAAACCCCCATCTCTTTTTCTCTAGAACAGGGAGATGGAAAACACAAGGTGAAAGCACTACTTCTTTCGGGAGCACCCAGCACAGCACAATATGTGGACATGGACCCATATTCTCCAATTTCAAATATTCCAGTCTCTTTCTCCAAAAAGACACAACAGAACAATCCAAATGCCCATGTATGTCTCTTCACCTTTTCTCACTGAAGACTTCCTCCCTAAAATGCTTACTGTAAAATCCATTTTTTACTCCATTTTTCTTGTACAAAATCCCTATTCCTTTTTTTTTTCTTAATTACACCCATAAGAAATGACTTGAAACTCACACACACTTGAAAAAAATTCTCATAGCTGAAGTATAGACACCCGAACCAACACATGCTAGAATGCTGCATGGGCTAGGAAAAAACAATTCTACCATCCAAGGACTTGAAATTCCCAGAATTTCCATTTTTGTAGTAGACTTTTTTAAATACAGATTGGTGGGGCGCCTGGGTGGCTCAGTCGGTTAGGCAGCCGACTTTGGCTCAGGTCATGATCTCGCGGTCCGTGAGTTTGAGTTCGGGCTCTGTGCTGACAGCTCAGAGCCTGGAGCCTGTTTCGGATTCTGTGTCTCCCTCTCTCTGACCCTCCCCCGTTCATGCTCTGTCTCTCTCTGTCTCAAAACTAAATAAACGTTAAAAAAATTTAAAATAAATAAATAAATAAATACAGATTGGTTTATAATCTATAGATCAACTCAGACTCAAAACAAATTGGCTGTGTGACTTGGGGAAACCCTTTAATTTTTTTACCTCAATAACGATTTTCAAGCATACAGTTCAATACTGTTAAGTATATTGTTGTGCAATAGGTCTTCAGAAATTTTTATCAAGCAAAACTGAAAGTCTATACCCATTAAACACCAACTCCCCAATCCCCCTTCCCCCCACACCCTGGCAACCACAATTCTACTTTCTGTTTCTATGAATTTGACTATTTTAGATACCTTGTATAAGTGCAATCAAACAGTACTGTCTGTTTCTGACTGTCACATTTCACTTAGCACAATGTCTTCAAGATTCATCCATGTTGGGGCCCCTGAGTGGCTCAGTCGGTTAAGTGTCTGACTTGGGCTCAGGTCACAATTTCACAGTTCATGAGTTAGAGCCACACATTGGGGCTCTCTGATGTCAGCACAGGGCCTGCTTAGGATCCTCTGTCTCCCTCTCTCTCTGCTCTTCCCCCATTCTCTCTCTCTCTCTCTCTCTCTCTCTCTCTCTCAAAAGAAAGAAACATTAAAAAAAGAGATTCATGGGAATGCAAGCTGGTGCAGCCACTCTGGAAAACAGTATGGAGGTTCCTCAAAAAACTAAAAATAGAACTACCCTACGACCCAGCAATCGCACTACTAGGCATTTACCCACAGGATACAGGGGTGCTGTTTCAAAGGGACACATGCACCCCCATGTCTATAGCAGCACTACCAACAATAGCCAAAGTATGGGAAGAGCCCAAATGTCCATTGATGGATGAATGGATAAAGAAGATGTGGTTTATATATATGCAATGGAGTATTACTCGGCAATCAAAAAGAATGAAATCTTGCCATTTGCAACTACGTGGATGGAACTGGAGGGTATTGTGCTATGTGAAATTAGTCAGAGAAAGACAAAAATCATATGACCTCACTCATATGAGGACTTTAAGAGGCAAAACAGGTGAACATAAGGGAAGGGAAACAAAAATAATATAAAAACGGGGAGGGGGACAAAGCATAAGAGACTCATTAATATGGAAAACAAACTGAGGGTTACAGGAGGGGTTGTGGGAGGGGGGATGGGCTAAATGGGTAAGGGGCACCAAGGAATCTACTCCTGAAATCATTGTTTCACTATATGCTAACTAATTTGGATGTAAAATTTAAAAAAATAAAAAATTAAATAAAAAAAAAGAGATTCATCCATGTTGTAGATGAATGTATCAGGATGTCCCTTCCTTTTGAAGCCAAATAATATCCCATTATATGCATATACATTTTGTTTATCCATTCATATGTTGATGGACACTTGGATTGCTTCCTCTCCTTGGCTATTATGAGTGATGCTGCTATCAACATGAGTGTTCAGATATGTCTTTAGACCCTGCTTTTACTTCTTTTGGATATATATACGCGGACGTTGGACTGCTGGGTCATGTGGGTCACGTGCATTCTCTCTCTCAGAATAAGTAAATAAACCTTAAAAAAAGAAATAAACGAGATGATCTCCGGAACACACACTGACTTGACAATTACTATGGGAAAGAACTCAGTCAGCCAGTCCAGTCATGCCCTTCTCTGTCTGATCGCCCTTTGCAAAGGAAAAACTTCTGATCTTCATTCTTCAAAACCATTTCCAATATACCCAGATGTCACATTTATCTATTATCAAACTCCCAATTCACTATTAAATTTTCTAGATTGTTTAGAAAGAAAAAAGCAGAGCCAAGTACATGGCTCTGTATGCTTTTCCCCAACCAAGGGACCTCATAGGGCGAGCACACAAACGCACCTCTGACAGAGTTCCACCAACAGAGAGAAACCCGTCAGCGCGGAGCCTTCAGGGTGAAGAATGAGATAAACAAAGTGATGCTTCCTTTGGTGAATGTCAAGATGAACAACATTTGTTTAAGGTCACTTTCTCTTACTGAACTCAGCAGTGATCATGTCACACAACTGTGGAATTCAAAACAGGAGCCACAGCTTATGAAATACCCAAAACTGACATCTTGCTTTCACAAATGAGTAAGAGATGGGAGGGTTCTTGATGACACGGAACTTCAGTACAGGGGCTCCACCCCCAAGCCCAGACGGCAACTTCCCACGGGGGACGTGGGGGAAGCGAACCAAAGATCTGTGGACCCCTACTCCTCCAAATACGGTCCTCAGACCAGCAGCACTCCCCTCACCTGCGAGTCTGTTAGAAATGCAGAATCCCAGGCCTCACCGCGGACTTACAGAAGCAGAAATCTGCATTTTTTAAAAGACACCCTGGCGATTCACACGTTTTTAAAGTTTCAGAAGGGCTGTTTCAGACTGCGTACATAACAGAATTCATAGCACCGGGAGGGGAGAGATGGAATAAATCATGCTTGAAAAACGTAGCATAAATACTACTAAAAAGGCTGTTCTTTTTGCAGGTGGGCTGAATAAATCAAGGCGCACTCAACTGTCTTTTCCCCAGCGAGGAAGCAAACCCTTTTACTTATCAGTTAGAATATGAAGGGTTTCTCAACATCTTAGACTGACTAGTTTGTCTTAGAGGCCACAAGTGACCAGCACGCAGCTGATATAAATTCAGTAATCGCTAAGGGTAGAGAAGACATTTCTGACACAGACTAACTGTCCCAGGTATATGTAAAACTCACTGACATCCCAACAAGACGCCGCCACAGGCCACAGATGCCACGTCGTTCTCACTCTCTGCCCTGCATCCATCTGGGTTATTTCTCTAGGTGTCCTGGATCATCATTTCCTCAAATCCCTCAGCCGTCATTCTCCCTCATAGTAGTTTTCAGTGCAGATTATTTTTTTTTATGTATTCATGATTTATACAGAGTCTACTTCCCAAAAGGATTTTATGAGGCTTTCAAAGATGAACACATTGTAAACAAGACAAGCAAAATTAAAGCAGAATAAAAAATGAGTTAGAATTAAAAGAGAATACATATTCCACATGATCTTTCCTTTTTGGCTCCCCCCTTGCCCCAGCACCATTCTTTCCTAGGAAAGCAGCAGCAGATTAATGTGATTGATGAATCTTAAAATAAACCAAGATGTTCAGCTCAACTCCTCCTTTTTGTCTCTTGGGAGTTAGCACGCAGGTAGGGAGTAAAAATTCTGCCCTGCTCCCTCTTGGCCTAAGTCTTAGCTATGCTGCCCCCAGCCAGGGCCCCACCCCACACGGGGAGACCCAAGGCCGCTACACTGTTAAGCCCCAGCATTGCCTGTGGCTGGATAAGTCTGTTTAATGGTGGCATAATTACAAAGTCCATTTGCACAAAGATATGAGCTACATTCTTCAATCTCATTTCTATCCCTTTACAAAGGTGATATTTTGGTCTTTGACTTATTTCTCAACTACCTCAGAAGTCAAGTGAGGGAAAGGGTGCTATTTATTGGGTCCTTTCAAAATCCCATCCAAAAAGTCAGGAAAAACAATGCTATAAACTACTTAGGGTAGGTTATTAATACTGGCCAGTAAAAAAAAAAAAAAAAAAAAAAAATGTCCTAAATTTTCTGGCTACTGAGATAAAAAAGAAAAACATAGCCGGTGTGGAAGACTTCTACAACTAGAAGTCACTCCGTATTTGCTCCACCTTCATTTTACTTGCCTTCCTCTCCCATACAGACTGGGAACCTAAAACTTTGCCTTCCCCAAAATCATGTTAGCTGGAAGAGGCCAGGAGACTCCAACTGGCCAAGAAGACATCCTTGAGAGTAAACAGGTGCTTCCTCCTCCACTTTCTCCTTGTGAGGAACAGGCATGCAGTGCCTCAGGTGTAGCACCCATTGCCAGGAGCCGGGCAAGAAGAGAGGAAGCTGGGTTGTTGCTCAAGATAAATAAACCCCTAACTTGCCAAAGCCACATATACACTTTGGTTATACAGTTTTGGGAACACTGAACTGAAACATATGTCTTTGTACATTTCATTGTTTTTATTACTATAAATAAAATCCTTTACATTGAGACACAGATTGTTCTTTTTTTTTAATGTTTTATTTATTTTGAGAGAGAGAGAAAGAGAGCATGCAGGGGAGGGGCAGGGAGAGGGAGAGGAAGAGAGAGAGAGGGAGGGAGAGAGAATCCCAAGCAGGCCCGACGCAGGGCTTGATCTCACGAACCATGAGATCATGACCTGAGACGAAACCAAGAGTAGGATGCTTAACCAACTGAGCCACCCAGGGCGCCCCAGATACAGATTGTTGTATACAACGTTGCTAAAAACTAATGAAGATTTTTCTATACAATGTTTCTAAGAAGTACCTTCTCTTTTCCAATTATAAAAAAAAAAAAAAAAAAAAAAAAAAAAAAAAATGAAGGGTTCTCATACTTGGAAAGAGCACTTTATCTCAGAAAAAGAGCAAAAATATATATACACACACATATACATACACATATATATAATGTTTATATTACTATAAAACCTTGATGAAGTAGAACTCAACTGATTTCAATCTCACTGTACTTTTAAAAGACTGAGGAAATGTGAAAAAAGGAAAAAAAGGAAGAAGCCACCAGCTATTTATTTTAAGATAATAATATTACTTCTGAGGGGCACCTGGGTCGCTCGACTGGTTAAGCATTCCACTCTTGACTTTGGCTCAGGTCATGATCCCAGGGCCATGGGATCAGGCCCCATGTTGGGCTCTGTGTTGAGCATGTACCTGCTTGGGATTCTCTCTCTCTCAACTTCTGCTCCCTCCCCACCCTGCGTGGGTGCCCGAACATGCGCCTGCACTCTCTCTCTCCCTCTATCTCAAAATAAATAAATAAATAAATAAATAAATAAATAAATAAATAAAATAATAATAATATTCCTTCTGAGTATGTGTATGTCCTCGGACCAGCTCATGTTCACCAAATGTCCTGCCAGTCTATGTGGGCAAATGAAGACCCACAATAGTAAAACCAGGACACCACAGAGCCCCCTCAAACTTCAGAAGAGCTTCTGTTACGTTACACGAGGCACAAATATCCACTGCATAAATGTTCACACACTCAAGAAAGATGGTCATCAAAGGATGACATACAGAAAGCTCTGGTAATAAAACCTTGGGTTCGCAAAAAACTCCTTTACTCCCGAGTATAACGAGCATAACATTGCTGAAACGCTGATCAAAGGTACACGTACAATGTTTCCAAGGAGTGATTTCCTATACAATGTTTTAATTGCCTACACACTGTTTCTTTCCTTTTTTCTAACTGTAAAAAGATCTGGTGAAGGGTTTTCATACTCAGAAAGCGTAAAATATCTCTCACTCCTCACTCTGCCCACTCTGTAGGATGAGTTTGAATTCCACTTTAGCAGAGCGGAGTGCTGCCTCTTACAGTTGGCAGAATGCTTGCACACATGTAATCCCATTTGGTCCTCAAAATATTACAGTGAGGGAAACAAATGTACTAATCCTCGTGCGGAAACAGAGGCTGGGAGACATTAAAGGATTTGTCTAAAGTCTCACCACCAGTCACCGGTAGAGCCAGACTAAAATATAGACCTCCTGCCTCCTCATCTAGCGCTTTCTAAGGCACTGTGCCAACCCCGCCCCTTCTCTGTGGTGTGAAGTCAAGGCTCACACACCAAGGACGTGAATGCTGCACCCACACCGCTTGGCCAACGGCCAACCCATACCTATTATTACTTATCCTGAATATCCCCCAATGAGACTTGTGGCTTTCGATTCTAGAAATGCATCCCCTTTTCCCTTTTCCTACCTGTTAGCCATTCTTTCTCATTTCACTGTTAGTTCACTAGTTTCTTGCCCCCAAAGGACCACATTTCCTCTCTCTTCGTGAGATACAATTTCAAATCATGGTCTAGTTACTAACCTCACTTCTTAATAGCCGCAAAGCTTTCTCTGCGCCCCAGGTCAACACTAAACCTCTCTCCCTGCAGGAGTTGGGGCACTTAGTGGGTGTAAAGGCCACCGTAGCTCATCTACGACCACAACTGTTCTACGGTTAAAACTGCCAGAATGCTAACATCAAACATCCACAAGATTAAGACATACATTTACGTTCCGTTTCAATGGTTTTAATGTTAATTCAGTATCTGTTCGTGCCCACAATTACGAACTTGCTACCTGCATTTATTTTTCCTTCTATGGTTGTAAAGAGAAGTCAAAAAGATGGACAGAAACACTAAGAAAGGAGTGGACAGTGAAAAAGGTAATATAGAACAGTTTTGCAAAAAATAACAAAGATTGAAAGAGTTATTTATTAGAAACAATCCCACATCATACTAGGTTAACACCTCTCATGTCTAGGAATATAGTGGCCTCTCTTATTTGAATTGACACAGAGGTTACCTACAAAACCTGCTTTAAAAGGTTTAAGACGGGGCGCCTGGGGGGCTCAGTCAGTCGAGCGTCCGACTTCAGCTCAGGTCATGATCTCGCGGTCTGTGGGTTCGAGCCCCACGTCAGGCTCTGTGCTGACAGCTCAGAGCCTGGAGCCTGCTTCAGATTCTGTGTCTCCCTCTCTCTCTGCCCCTCCCCTGCTCAGGCTCTCTCTCTGTCAAAAATAAATAAACATTTAAAAAAATTTTTTTAAAGATTTAAGACGGCTCTTGCTCTGAGGAACTGTGGGCCAATTCAGCTTCCTTCTGCACCATGTTCAGGGCTCTTATGGACACGGCACATCCTTTGCTTTCTTTCAGTTGACTTTCTTTCAGTTGGCTCTCAGAGCCTCTTGCCAGAAAACACGCAGTGAGGAGGGAAGCCCAAGGGCTCTCTGGTCAGAGAGGGGTGGGTTTGAAGCCCTTAAGCAAGTCATTCAAACTCTCTGAGCTTCAGTGTCCCCATCCATGAAAACAATCCCATCTCAGGAGGTCACTGAGAACATTAAGTAAAATAGTACATGTAAGATTCCTGGCACTCAAACCACTGTAGCTTTTGCTGAGATCCACTTAATACAACAGAATTCTCCAGAGTTTCCCAAAGAATGTGTCCTAAGGCCTTCATCAAGGTTTTTTCAAAAGAAGAGGAGGAGGAGGAAAGGGAGGAGGAAGTAGAGGGGGGGAAAAGAGGAATAGAAGGAGGAATAAGCAAATACCATTTTTCCTCCCTTTGCACGGGTCACTTCACACCCCTATGTCAAATGGGCACTATTTATTTATTACCCTGAAAGCTCTTCAGGGGCTGGGACTCTGTCTCATTTTTGGTTTTCCCCAAAGTAGCACTTTGGGAAAAACTTGCTGTTTTTCTTCTCAGTGTATAACCACGACCAGAAAAGTTAAATCGTAGGGCTCTTACTAGTGGATGTTCTCCCTTTGTGTAGGGCCCTGCCTGTGTTTTTGATGAAGCAAATTTGTGTGAACAGTATCCAAGAAGTGGGGTAGAAGGGAGTTCTAAGTAAACGGAGGCAACGATCGGCAAAAATAAGAATAACAATTGGGATATTTACAGAGTCAGGTTATCTTTCTAAAGATTACTTATTATTTTCCAAGGGAGAAGTACATGTTTACAGTGGAAAGACCTAGCAATCACCCACTCAACCAAGTGATTAAACGTAACATCACTAATGAATGGCCAGATCCATGTAACGTAAAACACACCGCATTGCCTTGAAGTAGTCTGACCAAGAGTGTTGTGTCTGAATCTACTTACATCTTTAGACTGAACTTTCAGCCTATGAGAAATATTCGGGACGGAAGACAAGGTAAGCAACCCCACAAGGAAATAATCAGATAAATCTAGAATGTAGAACATCCCGCAAATCAACTAGCCTTGTCCCTTCAAAAAGTCTATATGATGAAAAAAGAAAAACACGTTGAGGCACTGTTCTAGATTATAAAACCACTAACAAGGTTAGTGGACAAATGCAATGCATGAGAATCTTGATTGGCGTCTGGTTTGCAAAATACAGTTATCAAAGACATTGAGGGGGCAATTGAAGAAATTTTAATATGGACTGGATATTTGATGATATTAGGGAATGATTATGAACTCGGCAGGTTAAAGTTCCTGCACAGATGTCAAAAAAAGTCTTTATTTTTATAAGATACACACTGAAACTTAGTGATGTCTACAATTACTTTAAAAGGGCTTATCTCCCCACCCCCACCCAGAAAATATATTACATAATACTTACACACGCAGGTTGATAAAGCAAATCTGACACAATGAACAATTATTGAGTCTAAGTGGTGGAAATATTGGGGTCCATTGTACTGTTTCACCTGTTCTATATGTTTGAAAACTTGTCATAATAAATGTTAGAAGATAAGGAGACAAAGTAACAAGCAAGCTAGTCCTCTCTTCTCTGAATGAAAATTTCCTTCCTTTGCATTTAATAATACAAATAAATTATAAAACTCTTGTCCTAATGCATTTGAACCAGTTATTGGGGACTATACATTGCTCAGACACCCTCTACAACATATTCTGGGGATAGCAATTGTGTTGAGAAAAGATCATAGCCCTCTTAATGGGGTATCATTCTCACCGTCCTTTGAAACCTTGTTATTCCCACACCAAAGATCCTATCAACACATGGCTAATAAAATGGTAAATGCAGCTGGTATTTGCTTATCTACTGTTGTTTCTTTTTTTAAATAAAGTACAATTCTTTATCTTCTTTTAGTTGGACCCCAGTATAGAAACATAGAAAAACAGAGATCCCATGTAGCATGACTGCTATTCACCCTTTTCAAGGGTTTAAATCCATCCCTTAAAAGTTCAATTTTGAAGGGGCAGCTGGTAGAGGGAGGTGCTGACAACCACACAGATTTCTAGGAACTACATTTTCCTACCTGCTGCAGTGGCTGCCTCGCCTCATATGAGCACCCTCTATTTAACCCCAGCATCCCTGTCACAGGAGCTGATTCTTGCAGGCCAAATGACCAAATCCAAGAGCCACCTGCTCCCAAGTTCATGTACTTAAGGGTCTTCAACCAGCAACAAAAATAGCAACGTGCGATCTTGCTTCTGCATAGAGATAACTTAGTCATTTGGTATCACTCGAGTTTTGTTTTTAGATAGTGATGCAGGTGATATACGTAAGGAATACAGGTACAGAGGCAGTAAAGCATCTTGTATGTAGTCTGGATGCTCCATTAGCCCTGCTGTGGAGGACAAGAATGAAAAGCAGCAGGGGATGAAAGGAGTAAATAATCCAAAGCTTCACTCCACACCAGGTGCTTCTATTCGTTCCTGACCTTTCTAGAAGAACAGCCATTAGAAAATAAACTTGATCAGTTCGGGCTTTTCCAAAGGAAGACAGCAAGAGAAAGAAGCACGACCCCAAAGTTAAAAGTTTGCATTACTTGGGGAAAGAGTGTGAAGTGTGAGTCTGACGATTAGCTCAAGGACTTCTCTATTTGATTCTCTTCCAAACTAAAACACATCACACTAAGGCTAACACACAAAAATATAAAATACACTGAAGCTTAATGCTGAAAATATGCATGTAATATATACAATGACATTATAGATACAGTATATGTATATATATATATATATATATATATATATATATATATGTATAGTGAGGTATATATGATGAGATTCTATACACATATATTTTTTGTGTCGTGTGTATGTGTGTGTGTGTGTGTGTATAAAATCTCCTGGGGAAATGTGAAAAAGTGTTTCCTTTTGATTGTTGAGTTCAAGCTTATCTGAGAGGACAGGAAAGTCTTACCTAGGTACAAGGATGCGTTTTCTTTCTTGACGTTGTCATCCAAGTAGGTTGGTCCCAAGGTATAAATAGGTGTGGAACCCATTCCGATGAGAATCTGTGCGCAAATGAATAAAGCCACATAGACCCAGTGATTATTTCCTCCTGAGTCCTTCAGGCAGGCGGGAGGCTCCGAGGTGGCCGTGGAGTTGCCATTCTGACACAGGCCGTCGTTGGAGGCCGAGGCATTCAACTCTTGGATCTGGTAGGGAGGCGAGATGAAGTGAGGTAAAGCAAAGAGGGCAGCCCCGATGGCAATGAAAAGTCCACCGACGGCCAGCCACAGGGGCCTCCGACCCCGGCCGCCAAAGTAGCTGACGAACACCACCACCACCAGGCTCCCAATGTCAAAGCAGCTGACCAGTAGCCCCGACTCAGAACTCTTCAGACTGTAGCGCCTTTCGATGGTGGTGATGACACTGCTCAAGTAGCCGGAGACCATCAACGCCTGGATGAAGGTCAGGAAACACATGCAAACCAGGAAGCAACGGGAATCAGTGAGGACCACATAGAGGCACCTTCTCCCCTGGAGCGTGGCCAGCGTGGAGGACACCGACACGGCTTTGCTGACTTCCACCCTGTGGTTACATTCCATGAGCCCTGCCATCTCTGCCGAAGTGGACGGAGCAGAGGGACTGGGGGCCAACCCGCTTGGGCCCTGTTTCGACTCCTGACGGCCCAAAGAATCTGTACAGCCAAAAGCTGCCTTTGCGCCTGTACTCGCAGGACTGAGGTCTGGCCGGCAGGAGGCGCTGTTCAGGACGGGTAAACTCTTGGACCTAAAGGTCTCTGGTTCGCACTTCTCTTGGACAGCTCCTACTGTGGCTTGCGCTTCCAACTGCTCTCCCGCCTGGGGCTGCAGCCCAGTGCCTTCGTCCATGGCTCTTAGAATTCAGATTCGATCGCTGGTCGCACTCAAGGACTCCGGCGCTTTTCATCCACCGGCACCAGGGGCCGAAGTCTGGCCCTCTCAGTCGTGCCTACCAGGGACCGGGGCCGGGGGTGCAGAGCCGCGCAGCAGGGCATCCTCACCAGCAGGGAGGCACCCAGGGCATCCTGACCGCAGATGCTGCCCCGAGGCTCCGCAGCCGCGTGCCCCGGGGGGCAGGGGTCCGCGCGGTCCTGCGTTGAGCCCTGCTGGGGGTCCACCTCGGGGCGGTAGCTGGCGGTAGGAGCCTTGCGCGTCCCGGGCGCATCCCCTCCGCCGCCGCTCGGCCCGCCGCCTGGAGCGAGTACGCCCCGTGCCCAGCGTGGGGGCGCTTAGCGCTGTTGCCCGCGCCGCATACCGCCCGGCTGGCTGGGCCGGAGGCGCCCTGTCCTCGCCGCCTCCGCTTGCGACACCCTCGGGCGCAAAGATGCCAACCTGCAAAGCAGAGAGAGGGCGGTCAGCGAAGGGCGGCTGCGGCTGGGGCTGGCGTCCCGCCGCCCCGGGGGCCAGCGCTGGGTGACGCGGACGGTCCCAAATGGGACCGAGGCACGAGCGGGGAGCGAAGCCCTGGAGGAGGAAGCGGCTGCAGGCTGCAGCCTCTAGTGCCCGAACAATAAGCAGCAGGCGGTCGGCAGAGACCCTCCCTCATTGTCTACCATGGACCTGCCCCCGCCCCGCCCCTTTTGCCTTAAACAGAGCATCTGCTTTTATATGTTAATAATTATCAACCTGGCAGCCGTGACTCAGAGGCAGTGTCTTTTATTCGGCTGAACTAATTGCAACCTTTTGGTACTCCTACTCCATTACTCAAAATAGAAAATGCCCAAAAGAACAAAGGAAAGTTTTTTTGGGGTGTGTGTGTGTGTGTGTGTGTGTTTCCTTACAAACAGTACATTCCCAGTACCGATTTTAAAAAAGAAAAGGGGAAAGCTGCGTGTGTAGAAATGTGTGTACACACTTGTGCGCAGGCACGTGTGCGCGACTGGATGCGAATCCGTCTGCTCCATCAGGGACACGTATGCAAAGCCCAAAGCAGCCGCAAAAAGGTCAACGCGCTAGCCTCTTTACTCCCGACACTAAAAATAACCCCCCGGAACGAAAGAACTATTCAATTTCAAATACCAGGGGCATTTGAGGCTGCGGCCCACACTAAGTCCCAGCGCGCAGTGACACGCGAAACCGAAAATCAGTTTGCTTTGCGGAGGGGTGGGGAAGCAACAGCCAAACAAAGAGATGCCGGCACGCTCGCTGTCACAGAGCTCGCTGGGAGCCCACCGAGCAGTCTTGGCGCCAGGAGGCCGCGGGAGAGGTATGCTGTTTACATCGAGCGCACCCTGCGCGCGTGGGCCCGGGGTGCGTGCGCGAGCGCGCGCGCACACACACACCACACACACAGACACGCGGAGAGACCCCTCACACACGCGCGCACACACACACACATACGCACACAGGCGTGGATATCGGAGCCCCTCGCGCGCTCCCGCATCCGGCTTGAATTCAGCGAGAGCCGAAAACAGGTGTGTCCCCGGGGTAAGCCCCCGCCCCTCATCTCGGGGACTCCCACTTCAGTGCTCCCGCCCGGGGTGATGTGCACCAGGTGGGAGAGGAGAGCCGGACTTCGCCGCGTTGGGTTTCATTTCGCGTTTGTGTGATGCTGCTGAGAGAAGAAAGGAGGACGGGTAAGGGAGAAAGGCGGGGAGGCTGGGCGGCCAGGGGCGGCCACTCCGGCGGCTCCCTCGGCTCCGCCGGGCCGGACGGGCTCCCAGATTCCCGGCCTGCCGGCCGCTCGCAGCCCGGGCTTCCCCGCCGCCTCCTCGCCCGGGCGCCGTCCCGGGGAACCCCACCGGCGGCCGCGCGCCGGCCCGGGGAATCCCGGCAAACTCCCTCGGCGCTCGGCGGCGGCCGAGCCCCTGCCCGCGCGGGCACCCACCCCGCAGCGCCGGCGCGGAGGGACGCACGCTCCCCAGCCGGGAGCTCTCGGGGCCGGCGTGGAATCCCTGGGACACCCCTGCGCGTGCACACACACATACACACACACACACACACACACACACACACGCACGCACGCACGCACACACAGCCCGCGGGAGGACGGCTCGCCGCGCTGCCCGGGCGCACCAGCCGCCGCTACTCACTGGTGAGTGTCGGTCAGAATGTCTGGCTGAGAGCGGAGCGGCGGGAAGTGGGGGCTGTGGAGGCGCGGGAGTAGTGGGGAGACGCCTGGGGAGGCAGCTTCGGTCCAGCCGCGGAGAAATCAGTGAATGAGACTGTGAGTCGGGCTGAACTCTTACCCCCACCCCTCGCCTGTCACCCAAGCCTCCCTCTCCAGACACACGCGCACAGAGACGCGCCCGGAACGGAGCAGCAGAGGGCGCAGGCGCGCGGGCGGCCGCCCAGCCCGGGCCCGGAGGCAGCGGGCCACCCGCCGCCCTTCACCCGCCCGGCCAGGACGGGAGGCGGAGGAGCGCTGAAGCCCTGAGGGGGCAGGTCTCCAAAAAAGTGAGCTGCTGAGCCAGGGAGCCCATTCTGAATAAAGAAATTATTTCTGTCCGTTTGCTCCGTGTCGTGGGCACCCACAATGTCTAGGGACCAGAGTAGGTTGTGGGGACCAAAGATGAACAGGACAGGATCCCTGGACTGAGGAAACCTCTGTATTGTGGAAGAAATATCCCCTAAGTAGCCTGAAACAACGAGGCGAGCTCCTTACAGGATGCCACCGAAGAACCTAATATCCATTCACTTAACTCCATCATCATTTCCAGGCAGAAGGAAAGGCGTGTGCAACAGCACGGGGCATGGTGCTACAAGTTAATAGGTAGAGGAGTTGCAGGGAGATCGCAGGGGTGGGGCCGAGGAAGGACCGCAAGGGTTGCAGCGTGGAGAAGGTCAGCAAGGGCTTCACGGCTTGTGAGCTGTCTGCTGTGAAGGGCCGGTGATGTTCTGAGTCGCTCACCAGAGAGGTGTTCTGGCAGTGGTGGGTGAATCGAGGCCACGTTGAGGGCACTGAGACAAGTTAGGAAGCAATCTCTCGACAAAATGGGATGAGGTGGTGACAAGGACATGGAGAGGAGGAACTGATTAACTATACAATGAGAAGGTGGAAGTGGACAAAATGGGATGAGGTGGTGACAAGGACATGGAGAGGAGGAACTGATTAACTATACAATGAGAAGGTGGAAGTGGCCATACCTGGAAGTCAATGTAATCTGCAAGATGAGAAAACGGTCCAATGTAAGATGTCTCTCAAGTTTCATACGGGACTGACTGGGTAGATGACATCCAACCAAAACACAGGAGGAGACGTGTGCTCTTGAGGGAAAGGTGGTTCTCCTTTCAGACGCACTGATTTCGCCAGGAGGGTATACATGTCCCATAAGCCATTTTGATATATGATACACAGGGAGTTTGGACTGGAGATGTGAATTAACAGGCATCAGCCCAAAGGTGACAATCAGGTGAATAAGGAAGACCAGGCAGACTGCAGAGAGGAAGGCTAAGGACAGGGCCCTGTCTAAGACCACAGTCTAAGAGACGGAGAGGGAAAAAGCTCAGGAGGGAGATTAGAAGCAATGGAGGTGGGTGAGGAATCAGAGAAGTCACAGAAGCCATAGCAGCAGAAAATTCTTAAGAAGGGAGTTATTAGATGCATGGAGACCTGAAGAGAAGTCAGATAGGTTAACTGAGAAGAGTCCATTCACTGTAGCAAGTAGGAGGACACTTACTTCAAGCTGAGCTTCAAGAGAGGGAGATGGTGATCTAAAGAAGGAAGGGGATTGTCCTTCTACAACTGCCATGACTATGCTCGCCATTCCTGCCATGCCAGAGCCACTTCGTTGACCCTCGGCCGTTTCCAATGAGAATACTGTCTCCACTTTACAGACCTGATGAGTGAGGTGCAGAGAGATTAAGTAACTCGGTGAGGGCGCACAGCTGGTCTGTGGAACCCATGTGTTCCTAAAGCCCATCCTCTTAACCCTGACTGGAAGATCTCTCATAATTGTACAGCAGCTTGACTTTTCGGTGCACCTTGCATCTGTTAATTATCTTACTTTAGTCCAATAACTACCATTCACAGTCAATCCTTGGAGAACAAAATAGGCCAGCTGACACCAAAGAGCGGTTAGTGTGTGCTTGATGCCCATGATGAGGCAACACTGATCTTCTGGTAGCTTCCAGACTGACCAAACAAATGGGGCAAAGATACTCCTTTCCTCATCCCCTGCCACTATGCCCTCCTCCTGAGATCTCCATCAAGCCCACTGTTTCTTTTCCACAAACAAGCAGTATGACTCCAGCTCCACCCCGGCCCAAATTGTAGTCTCCTACTGCTGGTAATGTAGGCAAAAGCGTGCATCACTTCTTGCACCTAAATACTCCTCGGAGCTTAGTCTGGATCCAAACAGAATCGATCTGCCTCCTATTACATCCTTCTAAGCTCTTTGGCCCATTCTCTCCTTTCAGCCCCAGCCCCAGACGTCAGTTTTTCTCCAGCAAATTCAATCTGTTGCATTAGGTGCCAACAGACGGCTTCCCTGCTGAAAGTCAAATAATCATGTCCCTGGAACATGCTGTGTTTATTCATGGTCCATTACTGTAGTTAAACTAGAAACAACTCTAAGAACCTATAGATTTTTTTATTGCCCCTCATAGAAAGATCATGATTTACAGACAGAATCTAAAAAGGCCCAATTAGCTACCCATATCGGAAACAAGAAGAAAACATTTAGCAAGAGACACTTCTTTTGCTTTCTCTTCCATAGTTAAGTGTGACCTTGGAAAAGGCCAGGCGTGTCTCCATCAGCCCTAATTGTCAGATTCATAGAAAGAAATGGATTCACATCATGGGATTCTGCTACACCCGTGGCTTATTTCACACCATGTAAGTGAGTACAGCTGCCTAAACCAGAATGTGTACCTTGTTAGGTATATTGGGATAAACTCTCTTCAAATTTCCAGGTTGCTAATGCTTCTCCTAAGTCATTAATCAGTGTAACTTACACATAAATTGCTCCTTTCCCAGCCTTCATATAATAAGAAGGTAGCCTTTGGAATTACCTACTGCATTCCATGGGCTTAAAATCTGGCTGCTCTGGAGAATGGAACAAGGAAAGTGAGAGGGAACTTGTTATTCACTCCCTTCTCTCCTTCCTGAAAAAAGGCTCACTTCAGAAGTCTCCCAGACACGTGAAGAACTGGATTTTGGTGCAGAATATTTTCTGGACTTAAAATATAATTCACAGTTGCTATAACTGAATTAGACACTGGTTGCTTCAGAGGGGACAAATTGTATGTTTAAGTTAACTTTTTTTTCAATATTGAAACACAGCTTTATTCACAGACCCTAAAGAGGTATCCAGAGTATTAGCCTCTGTGACATATTTAAATTACATCTCTATTCTTAGTTCAAAAAAGGAATTTGTTTTGTTTTTACTTGTTTTTGTGAGAGAGAGGGGGAGAGAGAGAGAGAAAGCACAAGTAGGGGAGTAGCAGGGAGAGACAGGGAGACACAGAATCCAAAGCAGGCTCCAGCCTCTGAGCTGTCAGCACAGAGCAGGACACAGGGCTTGAACTCACTAACTGTGAGATCATGACCTGAGGCAAAGTCAGATGCTTAACCCCCTGAGCCACCCAGATGCCCCCAAAAAGTAATTTACGATATAACTGATTTCCTCAAATTGTTTTTATTTTTTTAACTTAGTTTTATTTTTATTGAGATATCCTTGACATGATGCTTTTTAGATGTACAACATAATGGTTTGATATATGTATCTATTGTGAACTAATTGCAACAATAAGTCTGGTTAATATCCATCACCACACATGGTCACAAATTTTTTTTCTTGTGATGAGAACTTTTCAGATCTACTCCCTTAGCAACTTTCAAACATACAATACAGTGTTATTAACTATAAGATTAAAAAGTAAACTCTGAACAGGACTTGGCATTTACAGCCTCACTTAGAAGGAAATTTCAAGCTGGGTAAAACAAAAGAGAAACAGATTTGGCCCTGGGGTCCAGAGAATGCACCCAGTCACTCCAGCCCTGTGGTTTGCAAGTGCTGAAGGAGTATCTGACCAACTGCGTGAGCTTTAGCACTGCTAGTCCCATGGCCCAAGAGGCCACAGTCCCCTGAACACTTGGACGCATGGTCACCCTCTAAAGGAGCCAAGCAATTTGGCTGCACCTCTGGGACACAGCGAGGACAAGGAGACAAGACTCTATCAGTCAGGACCTTCTAGAACCTGCCACCTCCCTTAATAAAAGTAAGCCAGATAATCTAAGGCTAGTAATGAGGAGAAAATTCCCTGTGAACAGGAGACATCTATCTCCAAAGATTCACATTCCCTTGAAAGATATTCATATTTACCACCACTGGCTCCTGGGCCTGGAAAAGGAAGGAAGTTGGACAGGAAGGGGGAAGAAGGAGGTAAGAAGAGGTGATCTGCCATGGGCCCTAAGCATCTCTGCACATTCTTTGTGGGTAGGCCAAGAAGGCAAGGCCCAGGCCATTTCTCAGTGTGTGTCTGCAGCCAGCAAGAGGGATGGCTAACCTCTTCCCCTGGACAAACCAGGCTTGCTTCTGCTTCAGTGCAGCCCCCAGGCTCAATGCTCCTCTCCTGTAAGGCAACCCACTGCAGGTACAGGACGCTGCTGCATCACCTGGGGGGATTTAGTGGGCATGGGGAAGCGAACAAACATCATACAGACACTGCCTGCTGCTTTTGCCATCAGTAACAATGTCCTTTGTCTGACTCTGGAGTCTCTTCTCCCTAGCACCCATGAAACAGTAGCAGGCTCTCTTGTTAGCTTGGAAGCAGGGTTACATCCTCAACCCTACACAGTTCCCAACAGGCACCACCCAATTTTAACATTCTGACTCAGATATTAGCTTTCCTTATAATCTATAGTACAAGTTGGGTCAAGGCCTGAACTAAAAAAGGAAAATAAATACAAAGCATAAAATGAAATGAAACTGTGTTAGATATGCTTGATTGACATTCAATGTGCAGCCCCTACATTTGTTTCTTCTTGAATGACCGTCTAGAAAGCTTTAAAAAAAAAAAAAAAAAAAAAAACACATCCCCCAGACTCCCTTGCTGATCAGGTGATTCTGGATGAGAACTGAAGCACTCCTGTGGGTTTGGGAAGGTGGGATGAGTCACAGGCCAGCTTTTTGGCTGTCTTATGCCTGCAAGCAGGTCAGGGAGACATGTTGTTTTTCTGCTTCAGTATTCATTTGTCCAAACTCCAGCTTCTGGGTGTTGAAAGGCAGTCGTAGCACTGGGTCTCCTGAAGCAAATACACCAGGGAAGATCTTTGATTTCTAACCCCACTGCTTCCTCCCCCAGATTGTGACAGATAAACCAGTTTCCCTAGCAGGAAAGATCTACAGTGTTCCAAGAGTCATTCCTGGTCATCCAATCTAGAGATCATTTGTCTGGCCCTTCCAGAGATTTTCTAAGCATGTATCTTTCTGTAGTGAGTCTCTTTCTGCCAAAAGCCCAGAGTGATTTCTCTGTCCTACACTAAGCTAAGATTAATACAGCAGATAGGTGGTTTTTTAAATTATGGCTCACTCATCCACAATTGGAGGCCCCTCTGCCTAGCTCTCAACTCGCCTTTCTAAAGCAGAGGTCTCTTTAGGACCTATGTTAGGGATGACCTTGAACAATCGGTAAACTTCTCAAAGTCGAGATCCAGAGAGCAATGCCAAGAGAAAGCTAGAATTCCTCTCTCCTTCCTCCTTTCTCGTTTCCATTCCCTATCTGAGGACATTTTTTTTTTCCCTAAACGATTGGAAAGATCCATATTCCAGCGGTGACCTGAAGGAGGTGATCATATCCCAGAGCACAGAAGAATAATTAACACAAGATAATATAAAACAACACCCTCACTGCAATGACACACTGTTGAAGCTCCCCTTCAAAGCAGGTAGAATGGCAGCACGTTCTCTCAGTTCTTTACACTTATCTAAAAGACCTGCAGGGGCGCCTGGGTGGCTCAGTTGGTTGAGTGTCCAACTTTGGCTCAGGTCACGATCTCACAGTTCGTGGGTTCGTGGCCCGTGTTGGGCTCTGTGCTGACAGCTCGAAGCCTGGAGCCTGCTTCGGATTCTGTGTCTCCCTCTCTCTCTCTGCCCCTCCCCTGCTCGTGCTCTGTCTCTCAAAAATAAATAAATGTTAAAAAAATTTTTTTATAAAAGACTTGGAGATCTGCTGTATGACATGGTATCTATAGTCAGCAATAATATATTGTACGCTTAAAATTTTGTTGAGGGTTGGTCTCATTGTAAGGTGTTCTTACCAATAAAATAAAGTTATAAAAAATAGTAAGTGAGGGGTGCCTGGGTGGCTCAAGTCAGATAAGTGGCCGACTCTCAGTTTCCACTCAGGTCATGACCTCACGGTTTGTGGGATCGAGCCCTGCATCAGGCTCTGCACTGCCAACATGGAGCCTGCTTGGGATTCCCTCTCTCCCCCTCTCTCTCTGCCACTCCCCTGCTCTTGCTCTCTCTGTCTCTCTCAAAACAAATAAATGAACTTTAAAATAATGATAATAAATGAAAGACCTGAAGCACTGACGGTTATAAACAATCTGTGGTGTATGTAAGTCCTGCTGTTAGCAAAAGGGAGGCTAGCTTCTGGACAGCGGCATCCTCCCCCGTTTCCCCACCCCCTTCCGAAGGTCTGTTGTCATCTGTGGCAAATTAACACTATTTCATCTTTGTGGTGAGCACATGGGTGTCACTTATACATATGTCATCACAACATGACGCCCCAATTCTAGAAGGCACCATTGTTTTATGCACCACTCAGAAGGAAAAAATGCTTCCAATTAGACTATGATACATGCCTCAATGATGAAAGAGAGAAAAAGAGGGCTCTGTTGCCAAACTGCCTCAGTTTCATTCTGGCTCTGCCCTTTATGCCGGTATGGCCTTGGATAATTTACTAAACCTCTCTGCCTCAGTTTTCAGGCTGGGGTTAATCACAGAATCTATCTCACGGGGTTGTTGTAAGCAGTAAATGACAGAACATCGGCAAAATGCTTCCTTCCAAGAAGTTCTTGGAACCTAACAAACGTCAGGCATTGTTACAGATCTGTATTGCTGTCTCCCGCATTCATCTTAACCGCCTTTTTTCCTCTCTGGTTGTCAGAGGGCAGGGAATCCGAATCTTTTCTTTCATGCAGGCCGCACACTTCTCTAGGATTCGTTCCTATCTGGGAATTATGATCAGACTGATAAAACATCATATACCCTTTAGGATCCGGTATTTGGTTGTTTATGTTTGTTCTGCTTCATTTTTCATCTTTCAACTGTGGGTACCCTTTCCTCATCGGTACCACCACCCCTACTCACAAATTTAGGAAAAGCTCAACAATAATGATCCCTCTTATTTACCATATTAGGGCTGATTACCTATTTTATGTACATTATTTCATCTTCACTCCTCAGTTTAGATTATCAATTCCATTTTAGAAGAGAGAGCTGAGGCTCAAAATGATCATCAACTTACCCTAAATCTTTAGGCATAGAAAGTGTGGAGATCCAAAGCCAGATTAGCCACGTTCCAAGACCTATGCTTCTGGCTACCTAGCTGTGTTTGCTTGGAAATGTGCTTTACATACATTTTAGGAAGTCATCATTGATTAAGATGAGGCATGTCTCAGGGCGACTGGGTGGCTCAATCGATTAAGCGTTGGATTTTGGCTCAGGTCATGAACTCACGGTTGTGGAACTGAGCCCATTTTGGGCTCTGCACTGACAGAGCGGAGCCTGCTTGGGATTCTCTCTCTCTCTCTCTCTCTCATTCTCTCTCTCTCTCTCTCTCTCTCTCTGCCTCTCCCTCCCTCTCAAAATAAATAAGTAACATTTAAAAAGGGCGGGGGGGGGTGCCTGGGTGGCTCAGTCAGTTAAGTGTCTGACTTCAGCTCAGGTCGTGATCTCGCAGTTCGTGAGTTCAAACCCCACATTGGGCTCTGTACTGACAGTGTGGAGCCTGCTTGGGATTCTCTCTCTGCCTCTGCCTCTGCCCCTCCCTCACTCATGCTCTCTCTCAAAATAAATAAAAATAAATTTAAATTAAAAAAAAAAAAGGATGAAGCATGCTATTGCTTTTGAGTAAAACTACAAAACAAACACCCATCAAGGCCTGATCTCTATAATGAGTAGGCCTCATGGTTTTACAGGGCTGCCCAACTGTCCAGTCACTAGCTGTGGTTTCATTCCCAACTCATGACTCCTCCCAACCTTCCCCACATTCCTTCTGTGGAAGGCGGGGAGCATGAGCATCACCGACAAGATACCAGAAAGCCCATCCCTCGGAAGACTGCTCCCCACCCCCACCTCCAGTGCATTCCATAGTAAAGCTAAGAAATACCTGGCCAGCCGCTTGTGGTGAGTCAACTGGCCTCCTCTCACAGCCAGTCTTGCAAAAGAGAGGCGAAATCGAACCTAGCTTCCTGAGATCCTGAGTCACAAACGCCCATGGTACACTTCTTTAACTAAAAACACAGAAATGGAAGGGGCTGTGTGGGGATGATCAGGAGCTCAGAGCTCAAACCTCCTTTCCTTACTGGAAAGACACTCTGAAAGAGCTTTCCACAGAGTTCACTCAAGTCCCCTTCTCTCTTCTCTGCCTTTTTTTGTTGTTGTCAATGATATTTTTGATAATTATCTGATTGCGAATAAACTCCAAAAGTCCAGGTTGAAGTGCTATATTATTTTTTTATTGGCTTTGGCATGTGTGCACAGGGGCTTGTTTTTGGCCGACTTCTAGGCTCCATTCCCTTTGGCTGTGATACTCTGACAACTGCTCCGT
This sequence comes from Panthera pardus, assembly GCF_024362965.1. Classification (NCBI taxonomy): domain Eukaryota; kingdom Metazoa; phylum Chordata; class Mammalia; order Carnivora; family Felidae; genus Panthera; species Panthera pardus. The sequence continues at coordinate 19,838,229 of NW_026527002.1, forward strand.
TTGTCTTATTGTAACTAATGAAGACAAAATGACCCAATACGAGTATAACGTACCACTCAGGCCATCAGGGAAGTGATTTTAAAGGCTTTAGTAATCCATTTGGGGGATCACAAAACCTGCCATCAAGGAATGGGATTTAAATGACAAATGAATTGTCTATCTTTCCCTTTGAAGAAATTAGAGCTATTCGAGGCTAAGTTTAGTTTGCCTAAACTGAGGAATGACCTGACAAATGCCCATGTATATGATAAGGGAGCGTGGGATAAGCTGAGGCCAAAATGCAGGCTAAACAGCAACCCCCCCACCCCAAGTGGGACATGTATGATATTCCTTGGACACTCAGGCTGTCCCAAAACAGGAAAGGACAAAAAAAAAAAAAAGTTAAACTGATAAGAGTCTCCACCAGTTTACCAGAAAAAGGCAATCCTGTCATAGCCTAAAGTCCAGGAACTTCCTACTGTCTTAATGGTAATGCCTTGCTGGCGGGGGGGGGGGGGGGGGGGGGGGGGGGGGGCAGGTAACAACCTTAGCTTGACAACGGCTAGGCCTCCAGTAAGTGGTTTAGCATGTGAAAGTGTCTTTGGAAACTCCCTCTAGACTTTATCTCCCACCCCCCAACACTAGCAGTGTGGCTCTTCCGGCCCTTGTCCCCATGCTTTAGTAAAATCACCTTTTTGCACCAAAGACATTTTCAAGAATTCTTTCTCGGTCACCGGCTCTGGATCCCATGAACCGTCCATCGCCCTAAAACTCATCATATACGGTGGAAATATAACATCTAAACGTGGCAATCTTTTCCCCTTCTTTCAGTTGGCTTTCTTTGTGAAATTTCACACCAGAGGAAAAATGTGATTTTTCAAGCAGAAAAGAACTATTGTGAGAGTTAGCTCATTTTGGACCCAGGATGAATTTTAAGCCCCAGAGAAGAAACTGAAATATGCTTTAAGGAGAAATAATACAGGTAAGCGAAAATATACATTTTCTCTCCATATTATGGTCATCCTTCTTCAGTCTTCCCTAAAGAAAAATATCTTTGGGAAGAAAAATCTGAAACCCTGAAGACAATTTTTACTAGTCTTAGAAAATGTCTTTTCATTAATATATTTTACACACATAACAAGAAAGCAAAACTGAGAATAAGCAAAGTAATCCAAACTATCAAAAACCTAACAAAATTGGCTCCCTTATATGCCACCAAGACAGGAGCTTATCTGTCTCCTGCAATTTGAAGACAAAGATCTGATTTCCTCTAAGTGCAAGGCCCAGGAGGGAAACACTGCATGCATGATGAAGGGTCTGCGTTGAACCCTGAAGAATAAGCAGAATTTGCACATGTGTGCGTGCACTGGCCTCTGAGACAGAGCAGCCCTTGAAGAGGGAGATTAAAAAAGGAACACTTTTGGAGCGCCTGGGTGGCTCAGTTGGTTAAGTGCTGGACTTTACCTCAGGTCATGATCTCACAGTTCATGGGTACGAGCCCTGTGTCAGGCTCTGTGCCAACAGCTCTGATCCTGGAGCACGCTTCAGATTCTGTGTCTCCCTCTCTCTCTGCCCCTCCCCCACTCGCACTCGCTCATGCTCTCTCTCTCAAAAATAAACAAATATTAAAAAAGAAAGAAAGAAAGAACACTTTTGGGCACCGGTGGTATTGTTGTGGAATCCAGAACACATGAGGGGGATAAACAGGAAGTAAGAAAAGAAAGCTGGTCACCGCCAACTAAGAAGGATAGCCTCTATTCCATAGACCACAGAAAGTCATTGAAGGTTTTCTAAGCAAAGCAGTGACAGGATTAAGCAGAACTTTATGAAGATGAATTTCTTAGGAAGTGGTGGGTGGGACTGGAGTGGGAAAGAGACTGTAGGTAGAAAGACCACTCCCAAAGCAACTGGGATAGTACAGGCAAAACCATGACCTTGGGTTCCAATAAGTAAGGACCAGGAATTAGACCGCTGTTGTTTTATGACATGGGATCCGTGACACCAGATTGGAGGGATCTTGGGAATTGTGTAGCCAAAAATTTACAAACCTATGGCCAAACCAGGCTGATGATAAAGCCTACATATATATGTGTGTGTATGTGGGCTTTACACACACATATATATTACACACACACACACACACACACACACACACACACACACACACATACACACACATATATATTTCAGTTTTCAGAGTTCGATGCCAAAACTATTCTAAACTTGACATGTTTCAGATGAAAGATCCAGATTTCTGCATTCTGGATATTTGCCATTTGCCATATTGGGTTCCAGGCCCTCAGTTACCTGCCTGGCCTGTATGAGCCTCTTAGTTTGAGATCTCTTGATTTAGGCCAATTCCTGTCCTGCCACCCCTACCCCAATCTCGAAGATGAAGGAACTTCTTTCAAGGAAAGTTTCAAGGAACTTTCCAAGGAAAGTGATTTTCCTAAAGCTTCACCTGCAGAGGGTGGCAAAGTCAATGAGGAATGACATGGGACAGTGACGGTTTTACTTTGTACAGCAGCTTGAAATATATGGTCTTGTTCCTCACAGCTCTAAAAGGTAGACATCATTACACCCAAAACTAATGCAACATTATGTGTCAACTATACTTCAATTTAAAAAAAAACAAAAACAAAAACAAAAATAGAAGCAGGTAGACATCACTATCCCCATTTCATAGAGGAAGCAAAGGGTTGAGAGAGAGACTAGGTAATTTGGCCAGAGCCACATGGCTGATCAGCAGTGGAGACAATGTAAATCCAGATCCATCCTAGACCTTTTGTTACACAATTAGTGTGAGATCCTGGAGGCAGACAAACCTACTTAAAATTTGGCCAGGCCATTGACTGGCTGTGAGACAGCGGGGATGTTACTCAACCTGAGTTCAGCTTTTTGGTCTCTAAACTGACATGAACATGTATCCAACAGCAGCTAACACACAATAGGAATTACAGTTCCTATATATTGATCCTATATGTATATTACAGTTCCTATACATTGCTTACTTGGGCGGGATATTGTGCTATGTTCCATACTCCATGATAAAATGAATGCTGTTATCCACGTTTCGATGGGAAAAAAACTGAGTTTTGGCGCAGGTCATGATTTCACGATTTTGTGGGTCCAATCCCCGCCATTGGGCTCTGTGCTGAGAGCACAAAGCCTGCTTGGGATTCTCTGTCTTCCTCTCTCTCCACCCTCCCTTGCTCATGCTCTCTCTCTCAAAATAAATAAATAAACATTAAAAAAAAGAAGAAGAGGAGGAGGAGGAAGTTTGGACACAGACAAGAGCAAAGGGAAGACCAAGTGAGGACACAGGGAACAGGAACATATGGATGGCCACCTATAAACCAAGGAGAGAGGCCTCAGAAGAAAATAATCCTACTGACAACCTTGATCTCCAACTTCTAGCCTTAGAACTATGAGAAAATAAATCCCTCTTGTTTAAGCCACATAGTCTGTGCCACTTTGTTATGGCAGCCCTAGAAAATTAATACAAAAATTGTTTTTTTAAGATAAATATTTTAAAATTATAATAGCTAGTAACTTATTTTAAAATTCATTATTTTTAAAAGTTTATTTATTTATTTTGGAGAGAGAGCGAGTGCGGGGTGGGGGGGAGCACATGCATTAGTGCACATGAGCAGGGAAGGGGCAGGGAAAGAAGGAGAGAGAGAATCCTAAGCAGGCTCCATACTATTAGCACAGAGCCCAACCCAGGGCTCAAACTCATGAATTGTGAGATCATGACCTGAGCCAAAATCAAGACTCAGATACTTAACCAACTGAGCCCCCAAGGCATCCCTAAAGTTCAATCTTAAATAAGTTTCAGGATTAAAAAAAAAAAAGTTTCAGGATTTTAACTATTTCTGACAATAAGGAAAAGTAGTTAAAACCTTTCATGATTCACTTCTCAGAATAAATTAAAAGGAAATTACTTGTGGGGCACCTGGGTGGCTCAGTTGGTTGAGCGTCTGACTTTGGCTCAGGTCGTAATCTCACAATTTGTGAGTTCAAGCCCTACCTCGGCTTACTACTGTCAGCACAGAGCCTACTTCGGATCTTCTGTCCCCCTCGCTCCCTGCCCCTCCCCCGTTCTCTCTCTCTCTCTCTCTCTCAAAAATAAAAATTAAAAAAATTTAAAAAAAAGGAAATTACTTGAGGAAAAACCCATGGTGCCTGTCAATCAGAGGATGTAGTCTCATAAAGCGTGTTTTAATGCATCAGAAATGTTACAATGATTGACCGGAAAAAAATACGGTGATGTAGGACATATTAAAAAATAAAAGCAATTTACATCAAAGTAATGTAATCCATAAGTAAACAATTTAAAAGAAGAAGGAAAGTCAAATAGATGTGCCAAATTGGAAAAGAAATGAAATATAGTATACCTGTGTCTAAAATAGAGATGCTAAAAAAGAAAAAGAAAAGAAAAGAAAAGAAAAGAAAAGAAAAGAAAAGAAAAGAAAAGAAAAAGAAAGAAATGCTTATCACAAATCTTAGAACCTCCCTAGGATCCAAAAGTATATAAGCATCTGGAATGATCTGGAAAAAATCTGGAAAAAAGTGACAAACCCCTAACAATCAAGTGGTAACGTTATCAATGTATCCAGTTTCTCCCCACTTCAGGCTTCTCAAACTGGGGCTATGCGTCCCCAGAAGCACTGGGCAGCCTGCTAGTAATAAAGCAAAATGATAAACATGTGCATCTTTCTAGAAATTCATCTTTATTAAATTTTGGAAATAATATGATAAACAGAGATACATTATAGGATAGAAAGAAGAACTCATATGTTATTTAAATAAACAACCCTTTTAATAAATGCAATGCTTGCTTAAGGTTACTTAGGGCTACTGGCATCCCAGACTCCCAGGGGTATGTAGCCCCCTCCCTTCGGCCAGGCCACATTTATTAAAAAGTTTAAGAAATGCCTTTATCTGATGCCAGTTTTATCCTCAGGAGAGGCGCCTTTGATTTAGAGGGCTCCAGAAAAAAAATATCTCAATCAATCAGTTTGAAATTCTCTTAATTTTGTCTACACAACTCTGTTTCAAATAAAACATGCTAGAGGAATTATGCTATTAGGCATTCACACTTGAGAATAGATTACATCATATATTTTCTCAATACCTGAAACTAATTATATTTAGAACTTGGAGGTAGAGGGAAAGACATCTAATAGTCAGGGTTTACCTGGGGAAAAAAGTTGCCAACGCTATTGGTTAGTTTGATGGGACTGTTTACCAAAATTTGGCAAAGTATGGGGAAGCCATTAGGGATATGAAGTACCCTGAGGGTGGTAACAATGGGATGCCACACTATTCCCACAGCAGGCCTGAAGAAGCAGGGCACAGACAGCTTTCAAAAGTTGGGCATATGGAGGCTCCTCAAAAAATTAGAGACAAAGTTACCATATGATCCAGTAATTCCCTCCTGGATATTTACCCCCCAAAAATGAAAACACTAATTCAATATATGTTTATTATTATTCAATAATATGTTTATTGCAGCATTATTTACAACAGCCAAGATATAGAAGCACCCCAAATATCCATCAATAGATGAATGGATAAAAAAGATGAGGTGTATATGTATATATATTATGAAACATTACTCAGTCACAAAAATGAATGAGATTGTGCCATTTGCAACAACATGGATGGATCTTGAGGGTATAAGGCTAAGTGAAATAAGTAAGTCAGAGAAAGACAAATGCCATAGTAGTTCGCTCATATGTGGAATTTAAGAAACAAAAAGGAAAAAAGAGAGGAAAAAAAACAACAAAACTCTTAAACACAGAGAACAAGCTGGAGGTTACCAGAGGGGATGAGTGGCTGGGGGGAAGTGACTGAGGGGAAATAGGTAAAGGGATTAAGATACACTTATCATGATGAGCACTGAATAATGTAATAATGTATAGAATTATTGAATCATTATATTTCATATGAAATATATGAAACCTGAAACTAAGTAACACTGTACCAGCAACTAATATACACTGTACGTCAATTATACTTCAATTACATATAAATATATAATATATAAATAATATATATATTTATATATATTTAGTTATATATATTTAGTAATATTTATATATATTATATATTATAAATATATATTATATATATTATATATATTTAGTAATATTTATATATATACATATATATTTAGTTAGTTAGAGAGAGAATGTTACAAAGCATGCCACAAGATGGGAGCTGTTGCCTTCAGTGCATGGACAAAGTCAGTCTACAGTGACCCTGCAGAGAAAAAACTGGGAAATAAACCCAGTCTTGGGTCCTCCCTCCTCTGCCAGCCTCTGACCTCCGGCTGATTGGAAGCCATCGGAAGCCGAGAGCCAGGGAGCCTGCTGAAGCTATCTATACTACAAGTCAGCCTCCAAGGCACAGAGTGCAGGAAAGTGAAGAGTTGATCTGGAAGGAGAAACGGGTGTCCAGCATGCAAGGACTGAATGGGAGGACTAAATGGGCAGGGAAGTGCTGGCAGGGGAGTGGAAGGGCTAAAGACGGAAAGGACTGAAAAAGCTTAAACAATGAAAGACCTTGGATTCTGTTTCCAAAAACTTAAAGCTTTGGGACACCTTGGTGGCTCAGTCGGTTAAGCATCTGGCTCTTGATTTTGGCTCAGGTCGTGATCTCACAGTTTCAGGAGTTCGAGCCTTGCATCGGGCTCCGGGCTAACAGCGCAGAGCCTACTTGGGATTCTCCCCCTCTCTCAGCTCCTCCCCACTTGCATTCTCTCTCTCTCTCTCTCTCTCTCTCTCTCTCTCTCTCTCTCTCTCTCTCAAAAACAAACAAACAAACAAATGTAAAGCTTTAATGTTAAAAGGGGATTTAGAAAATATGGATGGTAGGTAGGTTTCTGTTTAAAGTACAGAAGAACCTTACAGATACTAGAGGTGAATGTGCCACATGACAAGGCATAGTCACATGTGGTGAACAATCAGTCTCCCGGCCGGCCGCAGTGACCGCTCCAAGCATAGGCATGGGACCAGTAGGACAACTGGAATCCTTCCCTGGACTTGTATAAACTGAGGCTGAGGACCATCTCTCCTTTTGTATCACCACAATGGAATGTTGAAAGTCTGGCACTGCCTGAAGCCATGTCCCATGCCACATGGAAAATTCCAACCTGCAGCGGTAGAGAATGAGGCCATGCACAGTGCAGAGCGAGGGAGAGAGAGAGAGAAAAAGTCCCGACAGTATAAACTGAGTTATCTGTGAGGTTAGTGCATTCATTCTGTCCTGTCCTTTTATGTAAGGCAATAAATTCCCTCCTTTAACAGACTGATTTGAACTGCGTTTCTGTTACTTATGATCAAAAGAATCCTGACTCATATATTCCCTATATTATTGGTTGCATTGTGTCTCCCCCTGCCCCACCCCCCAAAAACTATACATTGAAGTCCTAGCACCCAGCATCTCAGAATATGACCTTATGTGGATATAGGATCTTTACAGAGGTAATCAAATTAAAATGAAGTCATTAAAATGGGCCGCAATCCAGTACAATTGATTTCCTATAAAAAGGTGAAATTTGGAGACAGATGTATACAGACAAAACACCACGTGAAAAATCGTGTCAGGCTGCCACAAGCCAAGAACCAACCAAAAGGAGAAAGGCTTAAAAAGAGACTTGCCTTACAGCCCTCAGAAGGAACCAACACTGCCAACACCATAACCCAGACTCCTAGACAATATATTTCTGTTATTTAAGCCACTCAGTTTGAGGTACTTTGTTTTTGTTTTATTATTTCAAAAGAGAGAAAGAGCAAGTGGAGGAGGGCAGAGGGAGAGAGAACCCTGGAGCTCAGCACGGGGCTCAAAGCCACAAACCCATGATATCATGACCTGAACCAAAACCAAAAGTCCAGTGCTTAACTGACTGAGCCACCCAGGTTCCCCAAGGTACTTCGTCAACAGCAGCCCTAGCAAAACTAATACACTCCATAACTAGGATGTGGTTAGAAAGACTTTGTACATAGAACTGAACAAGATGATTTCCAAATTCTTCCAGCTCAGAGATGTGATCACTTCAGATATGGATAATTAGCCCACAAGACCCAAAAGTTGAGTCTCTTCCATTGTAAGTGGCATATATATAGCTCTTAATTCAGAGACTGCCTCATAGCCCTCCCCAAGATCCTACACCTAACACTGTCAGTCAGCCATGCAGCATTTACAGAAGATTTGTTACTTATATTCATTAAGTACAAACACCAATAAGAAAACAAAAATAATAGAAGGGGGGGGGGGGGACGGTCCTTGTGAATTATATGGAGAAAATATAGTATACATGCATAAAGCAACTTATATAAGGCAAACTTATGGAAGAGTACAAACCAATATCCATGATTCATCATTTCTAGTGAAGCATCATTAGAGACTCCCTCTGCCCTCATCCACTATTGAGACAGAATCTATAGAAATCCCACTTCTAAGCATTTTAAGTAGAATAAAAATGAACACTCCCCTGTAAGAGGGCAAAATCTTTGTTTAAATTGTTCTACAATGGGGACCTACACAGCTCCCCAAATATGAAATCTAATTAGAAAATTGGAAAAATTAGGGGTGCCTGGGTGGCTCATTTGGTTAAGCATCCGACTTCAGATCAGGTCATGATATCACAGTTTGTGAGTTCAAGCCCCGCATCAGGCTCCAGGCAGACAATGTGGAGCCTGCTGGAGATTCTCTCTCTCCCTGCCCCCCTCTCTGCCCCTCCCTGCTCATGCTCTCTCTCTGTCTCTCAAAATAAATTGAAAACAAAAACAAAAACAAAAAACAAAACAAAAAAAAAACCTGGAAAAATTCAACCAATACCAAATTTTTTATTATCTTCAAATTGCTGACTTGGAAGACTCCATACTTATTGCAACAATGCATTTATTGGTCATTTGGAATTTGTATTAGTCAGACAACCAAATCCAGTGTTGCTAGTTGAAGTAGTAAAGAATTTATTAGAGAGTGTTAGCCACATTATGGAATCTCCAGGAGAGTCAGGGAAACAGAGTTTGGTATGACACAGCCAGAAACAATATCTGGAAATAGGCCTAGGGGAATGTCCTGGCCAGAATTCCAATGCTGCTCCTAACGTTACTTCACACCTCCGACTTTAGGGATCAGAACCTTGAATCTTTGCCAGAACTGCCCCCCGAAGAACCAGATACCTCCACTCCTGTCCTTGCAAGAACTCATCTCCCTGCCTAACCACTGCCCCCAGGGGCTCTCTCTTCCTACCACAACCCTTGTTCAATCTCCCTGTTTGGCAAAACCAACCACAGGTGGGTTCCCAAATGCAAAAGAGTCCAGGAAATGTATATGGTAGCTTCCTAGTCCTTTCCATATAGGAAAGCGTACAAGAAGAGTGAGCCAAACCACAGTATCTGCCACAAAATTACCTTCAGAACTAGTCTGCCAAACATAGGAGAAAACTATGTATGTCTTTTATAGCCACACACAGTTTTGACCAAAAACAAAACAAAACAAAACAAACAAACAGGGAACCTTAGTGGGTTTGGTTGGACACTTTATTTGCATTATTGGCTCTGAAAATCTTTCTTGTCTCCAAAGGATATAATCCAATGCCAGATTCTGATAGTACCCACCATTGATGGCATTCGAAAGATACTATAAGAATAAGATGGTTCTTTGTGCTACTAGAACGAAACTTTTTTCCAAAAGATTCCACAAAAAGTTTGAGCAATAGTGGCCATATTGGAAGCCATGTTTAGTGTCCCAAAGATCCTACTTTGAAACACTCATCAGGACAGAGACATTATGAAATTTTGCTTTTTAATCAATCCTCTTTAGTGATAGACATTCCTCATTGGAGTCACGCTCCAACTGGCGTTACTCCTCGAAGGAAAATTGCCAAAATACCTGACAGCGAGCAAAGCCCAAACCACCTGGATTCCTGCCAGAAATCTTACAACTATCAACCTCCTAAGAAGTCTCTGGTTAATTGGTCTTCCAAGCAATAGCACTGCCATGACTCAATACCTAGAAGGTCTCTTATAAAACAAGCATGCTTCAAAAAATGACATTGCTATTTTCCCCTTTGGTTGAATTGGCCTCTTTTTAAGATTCTCATGACCTAAAATCAAGTCTTAATCTATATATTCCACTGTATAGTCTTAGACAGTATTTAGAATTTGTGCACCTTTGCTCTGCCAATACAAAATTCTGGGCCAGATCCCAAACCTTACTCAGAGTTCAGACTTAGTTCTCCTTTTAGGCAACAGAATTCTCTTCATAGATGCATCGGTGAGTGATTTTAGTTTTTATTTTTAGTGTTCACATATTAATTTTTGTAGGTACCCATAAAATTTATATTTGGGGGAAAATTAGAAGAAATGAGGATTATTTAAATTGTACTACTTGAAACAATTTAGGAACCATTTTGTGAATGTGATCTTATCTGTAAATGACACCGCATGTCCACCAGGACCAAGAGGGAGGTGAATCAAAGAGCCACAAGTCATGACTTCCTGCTGTATACGCTCATTCCAGCCATCCCACTCACTTCCCGGGAACACCATGCTGTTTCGTCTTGCAAGCTTTTCCGATTCCACTGAGCCTATCATGGCAATGTTACCTTCGTACCCACAATGCCCCAACCCGTTGTAGATTCCCAGGCATACCAGGGCACAAGAACCCTAAAGAAATGACAGGCCTCAGAGACAGGTGAACTACGAATCTAATGAAGTGGAGCCTCAGAAGCCTCTCACCTGCCTGAGTCCTAACGATATCCTAGAACGTCTCTATACACGTGTTCACATGTTCATAGGTTTTTATAAAATTTGCAAAGGTAAGATGTTTTAGCTGCAATCCATTAAGACTTTGGTCTCTTCCCAATCTAACTTCCTCTTTTATCTGTTAGCATTGGCATTTGTGGGATCCAACTAAGGGGAAATAGGACTGGGGAGTCATTTCTTTTGTACGCTTTTCTGATTCACAGTTGCCTCCATGCATGTTTACACTGAGGCTAGCTATCTCAGAACAAGGATAGCATCCAGGAATATAGATAAAGCACACTATACCCACTCACTCAAAATCAGGACCCAAAAATTATAGTGCCAGAGGTTACACTGTGATATCATGCCCACCAAGTTACAGAGAGTGGGGTAAGAAATAAGTTTTGAGGGGCATCTGGGTGGCTCAGTCAGTTAAGCATCTGACTTCAGCTTAGGTCACGATCTCATGGTTCGTGAGTTCGAGCCCTGCGTCAGGCTCTGGGCCGACAGCTCAGAGCCTGGAGCCTGCTTGAGATTCTATGTCTCCCTCTCTGCCTCTCCACTGGTCACATTTTGTCTCCCTCTCCTTCAGAAATAAACAATAAGAAAACTTTTTTAAAGAAATACGGTTTGACATATTCTATATTTGTCAGAGTTCTCCAGAGAAACAAAAAAGAATAAGAAATTAGATAGATAGATAGATAGATAGATAGATAGATAGATAGATAGGCAGGCATGGAGATCTACAGAGAAAAAGAGATTTATTATAAGGAATTGGCTCATGCAACTCTGAAGGCTGAGAGTCTCCATGTCTACAATCGGCAAGCTGGAAACTGAGGAGAGCCAATGTGGATAAGTTCCAGTCTGAAAGCCAGCAGACTCAAGACCCAAGAGGAGCCAATTTTTCAGTTCAGTCCAAAGGCAAAAAAAAATACCCATGTCTCAGCTCAAATAGTCAAGTGGAAAGATTTCCCTTAGGTCTTCCATTGATTGGATAAGGCCCACCCACATTGAAGAAAGCAGCCAGCATCACTTAGTCTACTGATACAAACCTCAATCTCACTCAGAAACACCCTAACAGATACACCCGAAATAATGTTTGGCCAAATGTCTGGGTGCCCAACGGCCCAGTCAAACTGACACATTAAATTAAACATCACACACACCAAGCCAGAAAATCCTGCCAAACCTTAAAACTCACATATGATGGAATCTTAGTAGAGATTTTCCCATATTTGACAACAGTCCTAAAATTTATATAACATTACCCGTAATGAATTATGAAACTGAAACAAACTTTTCTGAACTATCCACAAAGAAAAAAAAGTATCAAAAATGGATGTCTGATAGTTTATTTTTCTGGATTAATTTTTATGTCTGTGATAACTTGCCAGCTTTTTAAAACTTGTAATTTGTTGTGATTTCTTTTTCACTCTAAGTAAACATCCTTTTGCATATCTAATTTTGTGTTTGTAATTTTATATTCTTTTTATTATAGATGGTATCTGACATTGCTTAAGGCCCATGAAGCCTGTCACTTAGCAAGCCTACATCTTTCCATAGAATTGGCAACCCTGACTGCACATTATAATCAACTGGGGAGCTTTTCAAAAGAGTAATACCTGGGCCCCAATTAGACCAACTAAATGGGGATCTCTGAAAATAGGGTTATGGTATTTTCCCAAAGTTCCTCGGTTGACTATCGTATAGCCAAGTTGAAAAGCACTATTCTACATAATCTCTTCATATTACAGACGATGAGACAGAGGCCCAAGGTGAGGCTGAAGTCATGAGTCACTCAGCTAGTAAGTGGTCCTAAGCCCAGAGCGGAACACAACACTGGCCCATCTCTTCCTTAACCGTAGGAATGATCACAAATAATATGATTGTAGATTACCAGTAGTGCTCACTCGCAAAAGGTTGCTGGCCAGGGATACCAAGGGATGAATGTTTTAAAATCCTTCAGTAGAAGCGTACTGTTTACATTCAATTTTTATTCTGCTCTGGCAGAGCTATTAAGCCCACTGAATAGTCTGGAGACAAAGGGTAGAGGATGGGGGTTATAATCAGTCTTAAAACTACTGAGTTGATTTAAATGTCAAGGTCATGCCAGACTAAAAGCTCCTAAATATAGGTGTTCTATTTTAAGCAAAATAGTTCATTCTGTTTCCATAGCTTCATGTAAAGTTTGTCCTACATTTTTATTTTTTTAAGGCCTTATGTAGGCCCTATTATTTAGATAACAAAAGTCACTAATACATCCTAGGACTTTAATTTCCATTTAAATGCGTAGAGAGAAATCATAACCACCTCTCTTTCCTTGGATTTCCATGGTTGGGAATCACTGGACCTGAGCGATCTTTAATAGCCTTTCCAGCATAAAAATTGTTTTATTCTATAAAATAATACAAGCCTATCATTTCCTTGGTGTTATCACTACGACTCAGAATTTACCAAGAGTTTACAATGGGTGGGCAGAGATTTTTGTTGTTTTCTTTTTTTTACAGTTGGTATTTTTACACGGTTTTATATGGTTCCTTTACTGCACATAACGATTTTAAATACTTTAATGTACATTGAATTTTAGTCATTAATCTCAGAGTGTCTCACTTTACAATCTCTTAGAATCTTACGTGTGTCTGTCTTGTCTCCACAATGAGATTGTAAACCTTCCACTTTACATCTACCTAAATATCAAGCACCTAAAATAGATGGTCTATAAATATTTGTCAGATTGAATAAAGAAAAGCCCCAATTTTTAAAACTATTTATAAAATTCTCTCTTAAGGCCACTTCTTAAGACACCTTTATAAAGTGAACAACAGTCTACAATTAATGGAGACATCACCCCCATCTTAGTCCATTTGGGCTGCCATAATCCTATACCATAGACCCAATGGCTTATAAACAACAAATTTATTTCTCACTGGAGGCTATATAGTCCAAGATCAAGACACCAGGAAATCCAGTGTCTGTTGAGAGCCCACTTCCTGGTTCATACAAGGCTGTCTTCTCATTGTGTCCTCATATGGTGGAAGGAGCAAGAGGGCTCTCTGGGGTCTCTTCCATAAGGGCACTAATCTCACTCATGAAGGCTCCACCCTCATGATATAATCACCTCCCAAAGGCCCTGCCTCCTAACACCATCACATGGAGCATTAGGTTTCAACATACGAATAACTGAGGGTGGGAGGGGCACCTGGTAGCTCAGCTGGTTAAGTGTCTGACTCTTGACTGTGCCTCAGGTTATGACCTCACGGTTTGTGAGAGGGAACCCCGAGTCAGGCTCCATACTGTTGGCACACAATCTTCTTGAGATTCTCTCTCTCTCCTTTTCTCTCTGCCTCGCCTCCGCTCATGCTCTTTCTCTCTCAAAATAAATAAATAAACTTTAATAAAAAAAGAAGAAAAATAAATTGGGGGTGAGAGGGACACATACATTCTATAGCACCACTAAACTAGTCACCTGAGAGTTATGGTTGGTTTTTACTCTTCCGTAACCCCTGCTCTCGCCCAAGCAGCATTACCCCTACACCTCTCCGCACCCTCAATACCTCTTATTGGTCATTAAATTTCCTTTCCTCCTACTGCTACCTCTGTCTCGGTCCTCCTAATCTCTCCAGCGCCATGGCAGTAACTACCTAAACCTTCCCTTCTCCTGCTGCACCCTCCAATCTTTTTCAGTACTGCTAGATACTTCTCTCTAAAGTAAAAGCCCCTTCTTGTCACACTCTCCACTCCAGCCTCCCCACAAACTCCAGTTTGCTGAGAGTGGAGAATAAAGTTGTCCTCCATGTAGTAGTCTCCTTCTTCTGTTTCAACAGCAACTCAATATTCCACACACCAGTATCTCCCATGCCACAGCCATGTTAAGGTATTGTACTTGTAGTTCTTTAAACTCTTGCGTAAGTTTTGTCCTTTCTAGACTGCTCTTCTCCCCACTGTCTACTTAATTAACCTGTTGACGTCCTTTAAGACACAGATCAGCATCGCCTCCTCTCGGAAGCTTTTCTGACAGCAACTCTTCCAGTAACCACAAAGGGTTGACCACACCCTCCTTATTCCATCAACATGTATTATACATACTTTGCATGATACTTTATTTTCTCTTGTGTTTGCACTCCATTTCCCCTTCCCAGAATGAAAGCTCCTTGAGGACAAAGATTGCATCTAATGTATCTTTGGGTCCACAGTGCCTCACCCAGGACTTGACACATGGTAGAAGTGGAATATTTATTGAATGAATAAATAAAAGAGTAGAGTGAGGTTAAATTCTGAAGATAGTATTAGATAAAAATCTCATGTAGTCAGGGGCACCTGACTTCCCAGTCAGAAGAGCACGTGACTTGATCTCAGGGTTGTAGAGATTACTTAAAAACAAAATTAAAAAAAAAAAAATCTCATGTAGTCAAATTACCCTTTACATCTCTAAATTGGCATACCTGGTTTTGGATATACCAAAATCATCTTTTTTTTTTTTTTTTTTTTTTTTTTTTTTAACGTTTATTTATTTTTGAGACAGGGAGAGACAGAGCATGAACTGGGGAGGGTCAGAGGAGGGAGACACAGAATCTGAAACAGGCTCCAGGCTCTGAGCTGTCAGCACAGAGCCCGACGCGGAGCTTGAACTCACGGACCGTGAGATCATGACCTGAGCCGAAGTCGGCCGCTTAACCGACTGAGCCACCCAGGCACCCCTATACCAAAATCATCTTTTAGGAAGTCCAACTAAGCAGTTTTTCCCCATCACTGGAACAGATAATTTTTGTTCAAACTACATTGGCTTGCATTTCTGGGCCATACTGTAAAAAAGGGGTGGGGGAGGGATGGACAGGTAAGGGAGGGAATTGTGGTACAGAGTATGAATATTTGAATTCAGTTACATGTGTGTAATATAAAATTCCACCATGAATCTCTTTACTTACGAAAACTAGATACCAGCATAAACTATAAACCCAATGTAGAACAAAGGCTTTCAATAAAGTAGCATTGCTTAAATGAGGGGTTAGCTCTATCCACAGGTAAGTAAAATATCCAGATCCAGAAAGCCTCGGAGGAGTGACAAAAATGCTCTCTGCTCACAATATCCTTATAATCGAGCTGCTAAGGTTCCCAAGGTTCTTATATTGTCACCAAATTCCCTAGGAGATAAGACTATATGGTCAGAGATATCCCATTTCATCTCAACTTTATTTAACTACTTCTTCTTCTTCTTCTTCTTCTTCTTCTTCTTCTTCTTCTTCTTCTTCTTCTTCTTCGAAAGAGAGAGAGAGAGAGAATGTGCACATGTGCACTGGAGGAGCAGAGGGAAAGACAGAGATAATCTTAATCAGACTCCATGCTCAGTGTTCAGCACTGAACCCAATGCAGGATTCTATCCCATGACCCCAGGATCACGACCTGAGTCAAAATCAAGAGTTGGACGTTCGACTGACTGAGCCGCCAAGGTGCCCCTCCACTTTATTCAACTTTTAGTGGCTGCCTTGGGAACTGAGTTAGAACAGTTCTAAGACCAAGTGGGAACTCAGAAGGGGAATACTGTGAATGTTGATGGGCAATAGCTACCATTCCATCTTAATATGAAAGCCATGACCCATGAATCTTAGACCTGGGCAGAGAAGAAGCTGAGAAGGAAGAGGTTAGGGATGGCCCTGAATTACTGACTCAGATTAACATCAAAAACTTCCCAAATTAGGAGGCTCCTGGCTGGTTTAGTTGATGGAGCGTGCAACTCTTGAACTTGATCTCGGGTTCATGAGTTGAAGCTCCATGTTGGGCGTGGAGTCTACTTAAAAACAAAAACAAAATAAATCTTCCCAAGTCAGGTCAGACTCAACTAAGAAGAGCAATGAACAGGAAACAGTTTGCTAACCAGTGTGCTAGCCTCCTAATTAGTTGCCGAATGAAGCTGGTTGATGAGGAAGTCATGAGGACCCAGGAGAGCCAAAGTAAATCAGTATACATAAGCCTGATGCTAGCGAATCTAAGTTAGCATATAAGAGTTAAATTGGTTCTGGAAGAAGCAAGATAGGAGAAAGAGGCCAGGGACCAGGTGGACAGAGGAAGGACCAGGCATTGAACAGCCAAGGTGTAGAGACCATGTCATAACCTGCAGGTATGCAGACTACCTGCCAGTCTAATGAGGAATGCCCTTGGCCTTTGAAAGAGAAAGGCCCTGAGGAAATGAGACTCAATGATAGGTAAGACTCTAATTAGAGAAGGGAAAGGCTGAATGCACAGAATGGAACCAGGAGAGATCTGAATGGGGTTCCGCAGTCTGCACTCTGGACAACCAGGAGGGAGCGTGGAGGGCCTGGGTGAGAAGAAGGCAAGCTCTGCCTAAACCAAGGAGACACATGGAGTGGGAGACAAATGCAGGCAAGTAGACCTGACTGTCATAGATAGTCCCTGAACCTATGGCAAGTGATTCCGTTGTCCAAATTCCTGCAGAATAGCAAAGAGCTTAAGGGTCCCTGGGATTCTCAACCATTAGAAGCTATTGATCAAGGTGACATTGATAAAGCAGATGCCATAGCAGCCAGAAGGATAAAAGGGAAGTTAAGTAATTAACAAGTCCTAAAAGACCAGGGCAGAAAGAAGGAGGCTTTTGGGAAAAAAAAAAAAATCACCATTCTTTTAAACATGGTGGAAGGGGTGCCTGGGTTAAGCATCCAACTTTGGCTCAGGTCATCTAGGGTTCCCAGGTTCGAGCCCCACATTGGGCTCTGTACTGACAGCTCAGAGCTTGGAGCCTGCTTCAGATTTGGTGTCTCCCTCTCTCTCTGCCCCTGCCCCCACTCATGCTCTGACTCTCTCTGTCTCTCAAAAATAAAAAATAAAAAAAACGTTAAAAAAATTTAATGTGGCATGAGCAGGGAATCACGAAAACATGGGAAAATATCCTTTGAATTTGGCAATTAGGAGTGATGGCAGGGGAAATGAAAGAAATTAAACTCAGCTCCATTCATTGTGCCCATTCTTGTGAGCAGTGCCCATAGTCGAACTGATGAAGGAAAAGGCTGAAACTCATGTCTGAAACGGATCCCCAGGGATTATCCGTTAACGTTCATTAGCACGGCAAAGTGAGAGCTGGGTACACTGTATAATAAATAGTGGAGTCGTGCACAGTCTCAAATCATTTTTTCTGTGCTAGGAGGACTGCCTAGGCAGCTGTAAGGATCAGTTTTTGAATCATGTGAGGAGAAAATGTCACGATCCCATAGTAATGATAGAGCAACAAAGGAAAATGATCTCTCTCGGCTGTGTTTAAAGGGCTAACGGTGCCCTTTGGCTCTATTTCATTCCAGAAATTATACCCTCATGATAACTACCAAGCAGCCCCAAACAAAGGAACCCTATTTTCCATTCTTCATCTACTCTTACTCCAATCCGCAGGGGCAAAAATAGAATACTGTTGTAATACTGGTCGTAACAGGGAAGAGAATGCCTCAAGCAAGAACATCTGTGGAAGAAATATATTACATTTAGATTATAAAAATCACACTTAGTGGTTTATACAGCACAGGCAGAAATAACACCATATTTTAACAAAGGCAAGTGGCACTAACCATGTTTAAAGCAAAGCTTTAAATGATACAAATGAATGAATGTTGATTAAGAAAGAAATATCCCAGGGCACCTGGGTGGCTCAGTTGATGAAGCGTCTCTTGATTTCAGCTCAGGTCGTGATCTCATGGTTCCTGGAATTGAGACCTGCATCCAGCTCATGCTGACAGAGCGGAGCCTGCTTGAGATTCTCTCTCTCCCTCTCTCTCTGTCTCTGCCCCTCCCCGCCTTGTGTGTGCACGTGCTCACTCTCTCTCTCTCTCTCTCAAAATAAATAAGCATTAAAAAAAGAAAGAATTTCCCACATGATTCGGTCTTCATTTTAATTAAGAGCATTACCAGCAGGTAAAAAGCAAAGTTTTCACTAATTTTTCAGAATAATGATTATGATTACTGCATTATCAAAGTAATATCCCAATTAACACTTTAAACAGTGAAAAGCAAAATTGTGAAAAGATTTTACAAACTCTTAGTTCCCTTTGTAAATGGTTCCTAGACATTTAGACATGGATAAATGGTAACAATTGCAAAACCCAACACACAATGTTATGCTCTCTGTATCTTTAGGGCCTACAACCATAGAAATAAGTCAAGTGGCTTCAAGTGAAGATTCAAATTTAAATTTTTCATTTTGGTCAACTAATATTTGACAAGGGAGCCAAGAATACTCAATGGGGAAAAGACAGTCTCTTCAGTAAATGGTGATGGGAAAACTGGATATTCACATGCAACAGAATAAAACTAAACCCTTGTCTTACAGCAGTCACAAAAATTAACTTAAAATGGATTACAGACCTAAGTGTAAGACCTGAAGCCATAGAACTAAAAAAGAAAACCAAAACATTAGAAAAAGCTCTTTGATATTGATCTTGGCAGTATTTTGGACATGACACCAAAAGCATAAGCAACAAAAGCAAAAATAAACAAGTGGGGTTACCACAAACTAAAAAATTTCTGCACAACAAAAGAAACCATCAACAAATTGAAAAGGCAACGTATGAAATGGGTAAAACATACTTGCAAACCACATATCTGATAAGGCGATAATATCTAAGATATATAAGGAACTCACACAACTCAAATTTGACTAAAAACTGGGCAAAAAAACTTGAATAAACATTTTTGCAAAGAAGACATACAAATGGCCAACAGGGGATGGAGTTAGAGGGGTGTAGAGCGCCATCGGGGCCACGCTCTGAGGACAGGAAAATGATGGTCTTAGGGTCACAGCACTCACTTTATGAGGCCTTCTATGGGTGTCGTGCTGTACAAAGGTGGCCACTGGCTGACCCTATTGCGGCACCGTGGCCTATCGGTACCTCATGAAGGCTTTCCGTGCACAGCGGGTTACCAGTGAGAAGTTGTGCAGAGCCTAATATGAGTTTCATTTCCAAGCTGCCACCTGTCTCTGCCTGCCACACAGCATTTGAGAACACGTGGCCCTTCATCAGAAATTTCATGGCAAGGGTGAGCGCTCAGGGAGGAGTCTGCTGGCTTGGTGGGTCTCAAGTTGCCCAAGCAGCATGGAGGGAACGGCTGGGAGCCATGAGCATGGAGAGATTCCTTGGATGCTGCCTTCATACAAGAATTTAATCATTCCTATCAATATGTATTTATCATTAAATTTTTAAGTTTAAAAAAAATGGCCAACAGGTACATGAAAAGGGGCCCAACATTACTAATCATCAGAAAATGCAGATTAAAAATACAATGAGATATATCACCTATGCCTTTTAAAATGGCTATCCTCAAAGAGCAGAGATGTGGTGTTGGATGTTAACCAGACTTATTGTGATGATGATTTCACAATATATGCGTATTTCCAATCATTACGTTGTATACCTGAAATTAATACAATGTAATATATATCAATTATATCTCAATTTAAAATAAGAAAAAACAAAAGATAACAAATGAAAAGTACTAGCAAGTATATAGAAGAAACAACAACAACAACAACAACCCTTTGTGCATTGTTAGTGGGAAGGTAAATTGGTACAGCCATTATGGAAAATAGTATGGAGGTTCTTCGATCTGATTTCAATTAAGCATCATGAGTTTGAGCCCCACTGTCAGTGCAGAGCCTGCTTGGGATTCTCTCTCTCCCCCTCTCTCTCTGCCCCTCCCCTGCTCACTCTCTCTGTCTCTCTCTCAAAATAAAGAAATAAACTTAAAACAAATTTTTAAAGTTAAGAATAGAACTACAACATGATCCATCAATCCAACTTCTGAGTCTATATCCAAAGGAAATGAAATCACTATCTTAAAAATATATCTGCACCCCCATGTTCATTGCAGCATTATTTACAATAGCCAAGACATAGAGACAAGCTAAGTGGTCATTGACAGATAAGTGGACAAAGCAAATGTGGGGTGTGTGTGTGTGTGTGTGTGTGTGTGTGTGTGTGTGTGTGTAGTATATATACACATATGCCATAGTGGAATATTATTCAGCCATACAAATGAAGGAAATCCTGTCATTTGCAACAACATGAATGGACCTTGATGGCATTATGTTAAGTGAAATAAGTCAGACAGAGTCAGACAAATACCATGCAATCTCACTTATATGCAGAATCTAAAGAAAACTGAAAGTAGACTGATGGCTTCCAGGCGCAGCAGAATGAGGGAAATGGGTGAAAGTGGTCAAAGGGTACAAACTTTCAATTATAAAAGTTCTGGGAATGGGGCGCCTGGGTGGCGCAGTCGGTTAAGCGTCCGACTTCAGCCAGGTCACGATCTCGCGGTCCGTGAGTTCGAGCCCCGCGTCGGGCTGTGGGCTGATGGCTCAGAGCCTGGAGCCTGTTTCCGATTCTGTGTCTCCCTCTCTCTCTGCCCCTCCCCCGTTCATGCTCTGTCTCTCTCTGTCCCAAAAATAAATAAAAAACGTTGAAAAAAAAAATTAAAAAAAAAAAAAGTTCTGGGAATCTAATATATAGCATGATGACTATAGTTAACAGTACAGTATTGTATACTTGAAAGTTGCTAAGAGTAGAACTTAAAAGTTGTCAACACACACACACACACACACACACACATAAAAGTAACTATGTGAGGTGACGGATGTGTTAACTAATCTTATCGTGGTAATCATTCTGCAATATCTGCATATATCAAATCATCACATTGTAGACCTCAAACTTACACAATGTTATATGTGAATTATATCTCAGTAAAGCTGGAAAACATTTTTTGAATGAAGCTTCCCAAAGAACCTAGACAACTTCTTTAGGGTTCTAGAGAATTTAACAAATTATGTTAACTAGCTGGAGTCCAATGAGATAACTGGCCGGAGTCCAATGAGATAACACATACAAAAACATTTGTGAACAGTAGCAGCCTGTATAGATACAAGGCCCCACTCTTTGCTTTTTGGTTTGTTGGTCAATATATATTTCATTCATTTTTAAAATTTTTTCTAGTTTTATTGAGTTATAATTAACAAATAAAAATTGCATATATTTAAGGTATACAGTATGATGGCTTGATACAAGGCCCTGCTTTACTAGTATCATAGCTTTGAAAGTTCTTCTGGAATGTTGGGATTAAAGAAGAAATAGAGATCCCAGGAAAAGAGGTGTAACCTATATTGTCATCTTAAATAACTAACCCCCCCAGATATACATACATATACAATATATTATCAACATATTATATATTATATAATTATTCTCCTATTTAACAAGGAGGAAAAATAGAACGATGAGAAATGCACTCGATCTAAGATGTGTCTAGACTCATTACATAACTGGCTTTCTAAAAATAAAAAGTAAAAATAAGCTCAGTGTATTTTCTACAGATTATTTAGATGCCCAAGATGTTTATGTTATATCAAATGAGCTCTAAGCTTTAAAAAAAAACACACACACACACAAAATTTTTTTGCTTTTTATTTATTTAGAGTTATGAATCTAGTCACTTCGCACTTGCCGAAGAAAAAAATATTTAAAGCACTAACCTCCTCCACCCCCAACAGTTTTAGACACTGAGTAAATTATCTCCACACTGCTAACCATAAATGTGATGCTCGATATAAAAGGCCATGACTCAGAGGAGAGGAGGAGGAAAGAGAGAGAGAAAGAGAGGGAGAGGGAGACAGATCATCGTGTGCCTGTCTGAAGCACCAGCCACGTCTTAATGAGAGGACAGGAGAGGGCGGACTGGTTTACTAGCACTGGCACTGTGGGTGGTGGCTGAGGACAGGCACACAAGCCAAGGAAGTAACTAGTCTCAAGAGTCCAAATGGAACTTGAGCATACAGTTGTTGTTGGCCTTAGAACTGACTCAGTCTTCCAGGTGCAAGGGAGGATTTGATTCTCGCCTGCAAACAACTTCCAGTGACCTTGGGAGGTCCGGATGTGAATCAGAACTCCAGATGCCCAGCACTCGGATTCCTTTTTAAGAAATGACCATATGTCAACAAATTAACTGGTTAGAATGTGACCCGTCCAAGTGATTTATCCTCTAATTTTACGTGAATACAAAAGATGTGACCAGTAATTAGAATTGATTAGAGCTGAACGAATATAGTCATGAATATCATGAACGTGGACATATCTAGAAGGGAATTTTGCAAAATAAAAAGCTTATGATGAAGCCATAGAATAATAAGACTTTTTTCTTTGACCTTGTTGTTAATTTATTTTTGCCATTTCAAAAGTGATTATCATCACTTCTTGGCCTTTTGGCCAAGATCAAGTGTAAAAGTGATCACAAGAAAAAGTCAAAAGGCAAATGAGTATTTCTACGAGAAAATGTTTACAACTTACATCACAAAAAAACTAATATGTAAAAAATTTAAAAATGCAGAAAAAGGCCAAAAGCTCCATAGGAAAAAAGTTTGGAAAACTAACAGTTCTCAGAAAAAGAAAGGCCATTTGCTTACTAACATGTGAAAAAGATGCTTAACCTCAACTCATACTAAGAGAAATAAATTAAAACTGCATTGAGATATAATTTCTCACATATAAAACTGACCAAAATCCAAAAGCCTGACAATACACTCACCTGAGGACGCTGTCGGGAAACCGGTATTCTTATACACTGCTGGTGGAAATAAATTCCAGATGCATTTATGGTTAGACCCAGCCACCTCACTTCTAGGAACCTACCCCGAAGATATATAAATACTGAACAACATACTTGCAAGGTGAGTCATTGCTGAATTGTAAAATCAAAACATTGGAAACAACCTAAATGTTCACCAATAAGGAAGTGATTGAATAGACCCACATAGGGAAGGATACATAGTCTTGGAAGAGAATAAGTA
The DNA here is from genome assembly GCF_024362965.1 of Panthera pardus. Taxonomy (NCBI): domain Eukaryota; kingdom Metazoa; phylum Chordata; class Mammalia; order Carnivora; family Felidae; genus Panthera; species Panthera pardus. The sequence goes on from NW_026527002.1 coordinate 19,861,803, forward strand.
AGATTTCTATGTACTGATAAGGAGTGGTTTGAGTGGTTTCCAGCACATAGTATGTGAAAAAACTGCACAACAGTATATATAAAATGCCACCTTTTATATAAGAAAGAAAATCAAATAAAAAAATACGCAGGCACAAACACATATATATGTGTATGTTTGTTTATTTTGCTTATTTTTCCAGAAACTTTGGAAAGATAAACCAGAAATAAATACTAAGAGAGTGAACACAGGGAGATAGAGTGTGGAACAGGAAGAAAAATGATAAGGATAGATAGAAGCAAGATTTTCCGGGCACCTAGGTGGCTCAGTCAGTTAAATGACCAACTCTTGATTTCGGCTCAGGTCACGATCTCATGGTTCATGAGTTCGAGCCCCACATCAGGCTCTGTGCTGACAGCACGGAGCCTGCTTCAGTTCTCTGTCTCCCTCTCTCTCTGCCCATCCCTGCTCATTCTCTCTCTCTCTCTCTCTCTCTCTCAAAAATAAATAAATAAACATTAAAAAAAAAGAAGAAGAAGAAGCAAGAGGGACACCTGGGTGGCTCAGTGGGTTAAGTGTCCGACTTTGGCTCAGATAATGATCTCATGGTTCGTGAGTTTGAGCCCCACTTCAGGCTCTGTGCTGACAGCCCAGAGCCTGAAGCCTGAAGCCTGCTTCAGATTCTGTGTCTCCCCCTCTCTCTGCCTCTCCCCCACTCAAGCTCTGTCTCTGTCTCAAAAATAAACAAACATTTAAAAAAATTTTTTTAAAGAAACAAGATTTCCCTAAATATACATTTTTCTATAGTTTCCATTTTTGACTCCTGTAAATGTTTTAAATGTTCAAGAAATAGGTTAAATTAAATCAAAAAAGGAAAAGCAACCCAAAAATTGAAAAGAAACAAATTTAATTTTATATCAAATGAGACCATACTGACATAAAGCAGAAATCTGTTTCAAGTGGACTTTTTATTTTCTTTTTCAAGTGACCTTTTAAACACACATTTGGACTGCACATTTCTTAGTGGAATATAGTCTAGGGACTACCAAAAAGTCCTCAAAATTCACTTAGTGTTTTTGTTGATGTAATGATGTGGTAATACCAATATTGTAATTTTGAAGCCTTTTTATGTATCTACTAGGATAGAGCAAATAAGTATGCTAATTTTATTTGGAAAAAATGTTCCAGTAAAAGAGAAAAAATATAAAATCAATAAGAAAACCTCATACTGTTAAATTTTTACAATTGTTTTATTGAAATATAATTCACATACCATAAAACTATTTTTGTTTTAAGTAGGCTCTATGCCCAGCATGGAACACAATGTGGGGCTTGGCCTCACAACCTTGATCTGAGCTGAGATCAAGAGTTGGAAGCTTGACCTACTGAGCCACCCATGTGTTCCATAACTAATCTTCTTAAAGTGTAAAATTCAGTAGCTTTCCGTATATTTACAGAACTGTACAACCATCACCACTATCTCATTTCAGAACATTTATCACCCCAAAAAGGAATCCCGTATCCATTAGCAGTCACTACCATTTGCTCTCACCCTAAGCCCTGGCAACCATTACCCTGCTTTCTGTCTCCATAGAGTTGTCTACTCTGGACATGTCACATAAATGGGATCACACAACATACAGTCTTTTATAACTGGCTACTTTGACTTAACAAAAGTCACCGAAATCTGTATTACTTCTCTGTGGGTGCTTTTACAAGCAACCATAAATTAAAACAACAGAAATTTATTATCCTTGCTGACCGTAAGGAGCCTATTTGGGATTCTCTGTCTCCCTCTCTCTCTCTGCCCTTCCCCCACTTGGGTGCATACTCTCACTCTCTCTCTCTCTCTCTCTCTCTCTCTCTCTCTCTCTCAAAAATAAATAAATAAACATTTAAAAAAAGAAATTTATTATCTTATAGCTCTCAGGGCCAGAAGTCCAAAAGCAACATATCAGTAGGGACATGCTCCCTCCAAAAGATCAAGGGAACTATTCGTTCCTTCTCTCTTCCAACTTCTGGTGGCTCCAGGCATTCCTTGGCTGGTGGCCACATCACTCCAATCTCCGCCACCATAGTCACATTGCCTGCTTCTTCTCTGTCCTCTTTGTGTCTCTTATTAGAACATTTTCATTGGTTTAGGGCCTGCTTGGATAACCCAGGATGATCTCATTTTAAGATCTTAACTTAATTACATGTGCAAAGACCTTTTTACCAAATAAAGTAACATTCATAGGCTCCAGGCACTAGGACATGGAAATATATTCACAGGGGCTCATTCACCACACTATAGACCACTATAGACTATCTTCAGACATCCAAAATTCACATCCATCCCACATGCAAAATTCACTCACCCCATCCCAACATCCCCCCAAATCTCAATCCATTACAGCATCAACTCTGTCTAGAATCTCATCAAAATGTCATCACCTCAACGGTCCCAAATCTTATCGTCTAAATCATCTAAACCAGGTATGGATGAGATTCTGAGTATGAGCAATACTAGGGAAAATTTTTTCTCTACCTGTGGGCCTGTGAAGTCAGAAAACAAGATACATACTTATAAAAAACCATGCTGGGACAGACATAGGATAATAGGAGAAAATGTAAGAAAATAAAAAGGACATTGGTCCCCAGCAAGTGTGAAATCCAGCAGGGCAACTCCCATTGGGTTTCAGAGCCTGGGAGTTACCCTCTGTGTCTCAGAGCAACACAGACCTCTGTACCCATGGCTCCACCAACCTCTGCCTCTGTGCCTGTGGCTCCATTCTCCGGGCCCAAGATTCCATCCTTGGAATCATTCTTCCTTTTTCTTGAAGGCAGCGCATGTTTACAGCTGAGTAGCTTCTATCAGCCCATTTCCTGCCTGTAGAATGTTGGAAGTCAACAGCCTTCTTTCATTTAGCCCAGCCTCTGTCCCTTCAGTCCAAGCTGGCACGTTCCTGCTGATGCAACACTCTCAAAACCTTGTCAGTCTCCTGTGTATGTCATGAAACACCACACCATTAGAGACAAGGGTCCTCCATCGATCCTTCCTGAATAACCCCACCTCTATTCCTGACTTCTACTGAGATGGTGGTCTGGGTCCATGAGTCATACACTTAATCTTTTCAGCAAAGTTTGTCCAGCCAGTCACACTCTTGTCTTCTCTTCAGAACATAGTTTCCTAATAGTTAATTTCCTAAATTTGGCATCCTTTGCAGTCTGAATAGGCTGATAATTTCCCAAATCATCAAGCATTAGTTCCTTTTTGCTTAAGTTTCTTCCTCACTTTACTGCTTTTTATTCAAATTTTACTATAAGCAGCAAGAAAAAAAAAAAAAACAGAACACACCTTCAGTTCTTTGCTTGGAAACCTCAGCTAATACCCAAGTTCATCACTTATAAGTTATATTTTCCACAAAACTATAGAACACACTTTAGCCAAATCTTCCGCCACTGTATGAGAAAGATCACCTCTCCTCCACTTTCCAATGATGAGTTCTTTACTTCTTTTTGAGACCTCATTAGAAATGCTTTTAATATACATACTTCTACCAACATTGTGTTCATAATGATACATGTATTCTCAAAGATGCTAGAAGTTTTCTCTGACAGGTTCACTTCTTTCTGAGCCCACATCAGAAGCATGTTTATTGTCCATTTTTGTACCAACAATCTCTTCAAGGCAAGCTAGACTTTTTCTATCGAGCTTCTCAAAATTCTTCTGACCTCTACCCATTATCAAATTCCAAGCCACTTCCACATTTTTAGACATTTATCAGTACTTCATTTTTTTATTACCCAACAATTTTCTTTCCATGAATATACCACATTTTTTAATCCATTCATCAACTGATGGACATTTGGATTGTTTTATACTTTTTGGCTATTATGAATAATGCTAATATAAATATTCATGTCCAAGTCTATTTGGGAATATATGTTTTCATTTCTCCTGAGAATACAACTAGGAGTGGGAATTGCTTGGTCCTAATTACTGTTATAATATTTTGAGGAACTGCCAACCTGTTTTCCAAAGTGGCTGCATCATTTTACAATTCCATCAACAATATGAGAGGGTTCCAATCTCTCCACATCCTTGTAAACACTTGTTATTGTCTGTCTTTTTTACTTTAGCTAGCCGGTATCACAGTGTGGTTCTCATCTGCATTTCCCTAATGACTAATAATGTTGATCATCTGTCTTTTCATGTGTTTATTGGCCATTTAAATGTCTTCTATGGAGAAATGTCTATTCAAATTATTGCCCCATTTTCTTAATTGAATTTCTTATCTTTTTATCATTGAATTGTAAGAATTGTTTATACACCATAGTTACCAGTGCCTTATCAGATATATGATTGGCAAATATTTTCTCATGATGTTAATTGAAAGTGAAAATCAATATAAACTATTGACTTATTTTTCTTATTTCCTAGCCCCGTTTATAAATAGAACCTAAGGCAATGAATCTTGAGCAGCAATAAACCCCCCTATCACCCAGATCCTAATCTCCAAAAACTTGGCCCCACTAAAAGGAACAAAGACTCCTTGAAAAATTAGTCATCCCAAGTCTAAGTGAAAGAATAAACAAAATGGATACAATACCAGGAACTATTAAAGATTAATGGGGTAGGGGCAGGCACCTGGGTGGCCCAGTCAGTTAAGCGTCTGACTCTTGATTTTGGCTCAGGTCATGATCTCACAGTGAGATCTAGCCCTGCATTGGGCTCTGCATTGATAGCACAGAGCCTGCTTGAGATTCTCTCCCTCTCTCTCTGCCCCTCCCCTGCTTGCCCACTGCTCTCTCTCTTCTAAATAAGTAAATAAACTTTAAAAAAAAAGACTAACAGGGTGGGAGTAAAGGGACAAACTCCTCAAAGGATCAGGAACCAGGAGAAATTTCTGCTGGCCAAATTTGGGACTATATGAGCATTTAAAAGAATTATAACTATAAATGATTATAAATATTGGATATATAGAATTGAAGCATCCATAGTGATATTAAAAGCACAGTGGGAGAGAAAAAGAAGCAAACTCATTCATCATCACTGGAGGTAACTATTAAACAACTACTGTCTCTAAGAAATTGGCAATTAAACAGAAAAAATAAATATTTATCACTATGTTTTAAGGAGAAACAATACTTCATTCTCATTTGATCAGGGAAAGCTCACTTTTAGGGAAGAATGTCAGGTAATAAATGGAGGAAGAAAGATATCATTGAAAATTCACTACTTTCCAAAAAGAAAAAAAAAATCCAGCATTAGAAAAGAAAAAAAATTCACTGTTTTCCAAACCCCAGTAAAGACATTGATTCAGGCAAGGATCGTCAATGCATGTTAAAAAAACAAAAAAACAAAAAAACAAAAACAAACAAACAAAAAAAACAGATGAAGATGTTTGCACAACAAGACGGTCACAAGGTACAAAAGTATCAACCAACACATCACTTGCTAACGGCAAAGGCAAAGTACCTTTACAGTGATGAAATCTGGTGATGGTTATCTTAACTAAATGTTATGGACTGAATGTTTGTGTCCCCACAAAATTTATATACTGAAGTCCTAACCCCCAGTGAGACTGTATTTGGAGATGGGGCCCCTAAGGAAGTAATTAAGATTAAGAGAGGTCATGAGGGTGTGGGCCCTGATCTAACAGGATAGTGTCCTTATAAGAAGAGAACCCCAAGAGATCATTTTCTCTCTCTCTACACACACACACACACACACACACACACACACACACACACACAGAGCAAGGAAAGGCCATATGAGGGCACAGTGAGAAGGCAGCTATCTGTAAGCCAGGATGAGAGCCCTCACCAAGAACCAACTCTGCTGATCCTTGCCCTAGACTTGAAGCCTCCAGAACTGTGAGAAAGTAAATTTCTGTTCTTTAAGCATCTAGTCTGTGGTATTTTGTTATAGAAGTCTGAGCAGGTTAATACACCAACTAACCAAATTTAGCATCACTAAAAGCAGAATAATCAGCAATGATGCAATATGAGATACACAGCATGACCTGTAAAAAGAATTTCCTTGCCAAAAATGTTTAACCAGAATGTAAATACGCCATTCGACCTAACTACCAGTTTATAGAAAATACAAGTGCCTCGGTCAGGGTTCTAGAAGATAACAGATGGTATGCTCAGATCACTACTCAAAATTCAGTAAAGGGGGCTACTTTTGCCTCTGGCCAAGATAGAACAGCAGAAACCAGATTTGCCCTTCTGTCTGAAACAACCAAACAATGGACAAAATATATGAAGAAACAGCTTTTAAGATACTGGACCCGGGGCAATGAAGAACAGTAATCTATGAAAGACAATATGCCAATTATGAATTTATTGCCCCTAGGCTCCAAACTCAACCTGAATTGCTTAATTTGCAAACATGAAGATAGGCCCTTTCAATATTTTCCTTTTGCCAGCTGGCACAATATTAAGTGTGTGGTTAGTGAAGGGCACAGGGGTGATATTGCAGGAGAAAGGAGTTTTGCTGCCAGGGTCAAGTGTGCTTACTGGGCAGACCCCTGAAACATATGCAGCTTCCCCAATATCAGGCTCCTGCAGTCTAGGCAACTGTGTCTACCAGAAACCTACAGCTAACACTGTATTTCATAGTGAGAGACTGAATGCCTTTCCCCTAAGATCAGGAATACTGCAAGGACATCTACTCCAACCATTGCTATTCCACACTGTACTGGAGATTCCAGCTTATGAAATAGGGCAAGGAAATAAAAAAATAAAAATGCATTCAGGGACATGTTCAGTATTGAACATGGAAACTGCTTAAGAGTCTCTCTCTTTCTCTCTCTCTCTCTCTGCTCCCCTACCTTGCTTCTCTCTCTCTCTCTCTCTCTCTCTCTCTCTCTCTTTCTCTCTCTCTCAAATAAATTTTTAAAGAGTTTTTAAAACAACAGCAACAACAAAACAAATACGAAATAAACACCTCAAGGAGCCCTCCTGTAGATCTCGGGGTCATGAGTTCAAGCCCCACGGTGGACATAGGGATTACTTAAAATAATAAAGAATAGGGGCACCTGGGTGGCTCAGTCAGTTAAGTGTCCAACTCTTGATTTCATCTCAGGTCATGATCTGGTCGTGGGATGGAGCCCTGCACTGGGCTCTGGGCTGAAGGCACAGAACCTGCTTAGGATTCTCTCTCCACCTCTCTCTGCCTCTCCCTTGCTTGTGTTCTCGCTCTCTCTCAAAATAAAGAAATAAAGTTAAAAAAAAAAAAAGAAGAAAATAGCCCAGATATGGAAGCAACCTAAGTGTCCACTGATGGATGAATGGATAAAGAAGATGTGAGAGATCTAGAATTAGATTTAGATATATAATGGAATAGTACTCAGCCATAAAAAAAAAAAAAGTGAAATCTTGCCATTTGCTACAACACTAATGGACCAAGATGCTAAGGGAAAGACAGAGAAAGACAACTATATGATTTCACTCATATGTGGATTCTAAAAATTAAACAAAACAAAACAGACTCATAAATACAGAAAAAACAAAATGGTGGTTGCCAGAGGGGAAGATAGGTGGGAAAATGGGCGAAACAGGTGAAGGGGATTAAGAGGCACAAACTTCGAGTTATAAAATAAATAAACTAAATAAGGGATGTAAAGTATAGCATAGGGAATATAGTCTATAACATTGTATAAACTTTGTATGATGACAAATAGTAACTTGAGGCATCACAATCATTTTGTAATGTATATAAATGTCTAATCATTATGTTGTATACCTGAAACATAATATTGTGTGTCAACCACACTTCAATTTATGAATAAATAAATATTTGTGTTTAATAAATAATTGATGTTCTTCATGTCACCACTAATATTTAAAATTACAGGTCTAGGGGCACCTGGGTGGCTTAGTCAGTTAAGCGTCTGACTTCAGCTCAGGTCATGATCTCGTGGTTGATGGGTTCAAGTCCCACGCTGGGCTCTCAGCTGACAGCTCAGAGCCTGGAGCCTGCTTCCAATTCTGTGTCTCCCTCTCTCTCTGCCACTCCCCTGATTGTGCTCTTCCTCTCCCTCAAAAATAAATAAATAAAGCATTTTTTAAAAATTAAAAAAAATAAAATTACAGATCTAGACTAATCATGTTTAAATGTTTTTTTAAATATCCTAATATGCCTGCTTTCCAAAAAGCATTAGCCATGTTGAATAAGACTTGATACTTCTGCGATTAAATTTATCAACTATAAAAGTGACACTGACTTAGCATTGGTTTCCAGGAGTTGATTACATTTTTTCTTCCCAACTCCCACATCTCTAATCTGAGAGCTGACCTGATGGATCACAGAAACACTTTGGAAGGCAACGTAAAAGAAAAGCAATGGGAAAATCACTGAAAGCCCGCATTACTGATAAAAATACAGCAGCGGCCATAAAGTGATTTGGGAGTACAAAGCGCCTGAAAGTATTCTATGCATTTAATCAAAATAAACCTCATAAACAAGAAATAATATCCCAAAATATTTCACTGGCTTAAGGGATTTTTTTAATGAGAGAAAACATCCTAGTTTGATGAAGCCTGTGAATAAACCGTGTATTAGGCAAAAATTCGTGTTCACTTCAAACAGCCTCCCTGTGAATACTCTTTACTGTTACCAGCGCTTAGAATCAACCCAGAAAAGGATAAAATCTCCAACCCACTCACCATACATTTAAGCCTGAGGGCTTTTGGTAAAAGATTCCCAGAAAATTGTTCATCTGGCCCAAAGATTAACCCATTTGTAAATGCATCCAGTAGTCACTGAGCACGCTGGGGTTTTATCCATTTAATGAATACTGGTCAGATGCAAATCTGTATGTAGTTAAAAATAAAAGACCCCATTTAATCCTCCTCCGGACTTTTTGTTTTGCTTCTCAATACAGGACTGCTGTGGATATGTCAATGTTACTTCCAGAATTACGAATTCCTCCAGAGTAATTCAAAGATACTAACATTAACAGCGGGAAGACAACTCCACGCACTTTGCTCAGACCCTATTCATTAGAACTCTTAAGTGAAATAAATAAATAAATATGAATGAAGCAGTCTGCATGCACAATTGACAGTGGTCAAAAATATGGGGCTCTAAGCAAGACAAAAAGAATAGTTAACACTAAATTGCAAGAAGGCAAAGATCATAAGGCTGGAAAAGCCATTAGGAGCCATCAAAATTATAACAAGATTCCAGGCTATGAATCCTATCCAATTTATGTTGTCAGTGTTTAGCAAGGTGCCTGCCACAGGGTAGGAGGCTAAGTAAATAAATCAGTTGATGTTCTCTGCTGCGATTGAGAACTCTAATAGCTAGTCTCTACTTCTTCTGTAACAATAGAATACCACATTTTCAGCTGGGTACAGGACTGCCCAGAATCAAGACTACATTTCCCAGTTTCTGTTGCAGCTAGATCCACCCATATAATTAAGGTCTGACCAATGACATAAAAGTAGACGTGGCGCGCTCCGTTTCGTTTGCTTCTTCGTTCCCGCTGGCTAGAATGCAACGATAAAGGCTAGCACTCCAACAACCGTCTTCTATACCAAGAGGTGGCCCTGGGAATTTAAGTAACCCAGGGTGGAGCCACAAGACAGAGGTAGCCTGAGTTTCTGGCCCAGGGAGATTCATAACATTCCTTCATATTCTCAAATGTGAAATAAACTTGTATTTTCCTTAAGTTGCTGATATTTGGGGGTTTCCTTTATTTGCAGCTGAACCAAATCCTAAGTATTACACATGCTTTACTTAATTATTTCCCTATTGTGTGTTTAGTTTTCCATTTTTAGCCTCTTCAAATAGTGCTACCACCATGAAAAGGGCCAAAAACTTTTTTCCTGTAAAGAGACAGACAATAAATATTTCAGGCTTTGCAGAGCACAGATGGTCTCTCTCACATATTCTTCTTCTTCCTTCTTTTTTTTAAACATCTCCTTAAAAATGTAAAAACCATCCCAAGCTCATAGGCTGTACAAAAACAAACTCAAACTCTACAGCCCAGATTTGACCTGTGGGCTACAGTTGGCAGACCCATGTTTTCAAGCAGTAACTTCAAGCTTTTTTCCTAGCCTCAGAAGTCACTCTACAGACCAAATTTTACCGGTATCCAAATATGTAAGAGAGTAAGAGTCCGCCTGATTGCACTGGGCTATTTCCTTTTCTCCTCTTTCTCCTCTCCTCTGACGCCCAATGTCCTAACAGGGCTTTACCAATCCACAGGGCTCCTCAAAATACACTTTGAAAACCACTAATCTCTGACTTAGTACTTTTCAGTCTCTGTCATCTATTTGTTCAAGTGCTATAGTAAATCTAGGCCTTTTTTTTTTTAGGAAAAATCTCAATCATATCAGCAGGTCATTCTTCAGACTAGAGGTTGTATGTAGTATTGTTATAGGTACACAAATATATACATATATATATTCATATATTCATATACATATATATATACACACACACACTCATGTACACATACATACATATTTCTTTTTATCAGAAAAATAGAAAATAGACTACTTTCAACATAAAATTTGATGATTGCTAATTGTCCCTATGAAAGAAGGCAAGTGATACCACCATTCACATAAATAGGGACATAAGTTGTATACTATTCCCTTCTGTTTACAAAGACTGGCAAAGGAGGGAAGGAGTACTTAAAGCTATAATTGTGCTAAAAAAGAAGAGATTGTAGACTATAGTTTTAAACTTCAGCCATGCTTCGTAGCACCTGGCCACTCAGTCGGTAGAGCATGAGACTCTTGATCTCGGGGTTGTGAGTTCAAGCCCCACGTTGGAGGCAGAGATTACTTAAAAATGAAATATATTTTTGGGATGCCTGGGTGGCTCAGTCGGTTAAGTGTCCGACTTTGGCTCAGGTCATGAACTCGTGGTTCACAAGTTCAAGCCCCGCGTCGGGCTCTGTGCTGACAGCTCGGAGCCTGGAGCCTGCTTCCGATTCTGTGTCTCCCTCTCTCTCTGACCCTCCCCCCATTCGTGCTCTGTCTCTCTCTGTCTCAAAAATAAATAAATTTAAAAACATTTTTAAAAAATAATTTAAAAAATGAAATATATTTTTAAAAATTAATAAATAACAAGCACACAGGGAAATAAAGTATCAGGAGTGAGAATCAGCAGGAAAATACAGTCAACAGAAATAGATTGACAAAGACTACAAATACTGGATTTGCCGGCAAGTTTTGGGTTTTGTTTTTTCGTTGAGTTTATTTATTTTTGAGAAACAGAGAGAGCAGGGGAGGGGCAGAGAGACAATCAAGCAGGCTCCAAGCTGTCAGCACAGAGCTTGACTCAGGGCTTGATCTCACAAAATGGGAGATCATGACCTGAGCTGAGATCAAGAGTTGGACACTTAGCCAACTGAGCCACCCAGGTGTCCCACAGGTTTTTTAAAAACTATGTGTTTATGATGTGCATCAACTAGTTTTTTGAAATGACAAGCCACCTGAAACTCAGTGACTTAAAACAACAAACATTTCTATTACTCATGGATTTGGGTTAGTTGGGAGCATTTTCTGATCTGGGCAGACTTAGCTGGGACGGGATGGTCTAGGATGGCCTAGGATGGCCTCACCCATATACGGTACTGCTGGGATGCCTAGAATGGTTGGAATTGGTGGGGTCTCCTTCTACATGGCCTTTCATCTTCCAAGAGGCTAGCACAGGTTTGTTCACGTAGTAACAAAGCATTGCCAGCAGCATGAGAAGACAAGCCCTAAAGCACTAGCACTTTTCATGCCTTTTCTTGTAAGTTGGCTATTTTCCCACGAACCAAAGTGAGTCACATGGCCAAACCCAGGGACACCATGAATATCCATATCCAAGAGTCAGGTAATTCCAGTGGCCATTTTATAATATATCTCCTTCGCTGTATTTTTTTTTCTTTATTTTATTTTAGAGAGAGCAGTGGGGGGGGGGGGGGGGGGCAGAGGGAGAGAGAGAATCTCAAGCAGGCTCCACACTCAGCACAGAGCCTGACACGGGGCTCAATCTCATGACCCTGGGGTCATGACCTGAGCAGAAATCAAGAGTCAGACACTTAACTGACTGAGTCACCCAGGTGCCCGTCCCTCAATGTATTTAAAGAAATGAAATACAAGCTTGAAATATGTGAAGAAAATAGGAAACAACAAAAAGATATTTAGCAGACAGTATCACTCTAAGATCTGGGCAAGAAAACAAGCAAGGCCGCTGCTCTGGACCACACGCTTTAGAGAGCCCTTATTATCACAAACACACATAAAGATAAATGTATTCAAGAACACACGAACACTACTGTCACTCAGGATCATGCACGTTCCATTCTTATAACTAACACCCTCCAGACTCCAGAAAGAGCATTACCGTTACCTTTCTTTTTGTCACCCAAAGTCAACTGCATCTGAAAGCTGCGATGCTGTCTGTGTTCTGCTTCAGCATAGGGAAGGGATTCAAGGGACAGAAATATGCTAAGGTTAGAATAAAGAAAACTTGTCAAGTCCTTTCTCTCAGTTGACATAGACTCAATAAATCCTTACAGAACAGTACTGCTTCCCAGAAATGACAAGCATCCGTTTATTTTTTGCGAGGGATAACCTGATAAAAGATTTAAAACAAACAACCAAAGACAAAAATGCATTTTTTTAAATAAAAGACATAACAGTATTTAAAACTCACTGGATATGTTTCAAAGCAAATTAAAGACAGAATTAATAAACTAGAAAGTAAATCAGAAGCCAGAATGCAGCTAAGAGAAACAAAAGATGCAAAATATTACAGGAGAAAAGGACTAGCCTGAGTCTAATCAGCGTTCCAGTAGGAGAGAAGATAAATGGAGTAGCAGTGATACGTGTAGACAGAATGATGGATAATTTTCCAAAATAATGGTCAAAACCAATACACAGATTCAAGAAAGTTAATGTACTCCAAGAAGAACACATAAAAACAACAAATATATCATAATAAAACAGCAGAAGAACAAAGACAAAAAAATCTTAAGTACCATCTAAGAGTAAAGACAAATTAACTTCAGAAGAGTTAGACTGGGGCACCTGGTTGGGTTAGTCAGAAGAGCATGCAACTCCTGATCTGGGGGTTATGAGTTGAAGCCCCATGTTGGGAGTAGAGATTACTTTAAAAAAAATTTTTTATTTATTTATTTATTTATTTATTTATTTATTTATTTATTTATTTATTTTTAATTTGAGAGAGACAGAGCATGCATGGGTGAGGGGAGACAGAAGGCGAGAGAGAGAGACAGAGAGAGAGACAGAGAGAGAGAGAGAGAGAAGGAATCTTAAGCAGGCTCCACACTCAGCACAGAGCCTGATGGGAGCCTCAGTCCCACAATCCTGGGATCATGACCTGAGCTGAAATCAACAGTCAGACGCTCAACCAACCGAGCCACTGGGAGATTACTAAAAAAAAAAAATCAGTGAACTTTAAAAAAAGAAGAAGAGTTAGACTGACAGTCAACAGCAATAAGGGAAACAAGGAAGCAGTGAAATGATATCCTCAATGTTCTATAAAAATGTAACTACCAATGTAGAGTTCTACAGACCAAAAATAGTCTTAAGAAGGACAAATAAAGACCTTTTCAGACAAACAAAAACAGAGTTTGTCTCCAGCAAATCCTCACTAAAAGAAATTCTCACAGGGGCGCCTGGGTGGCTCAGTCGGTTAAGCGTCCGACTTCGGCTCAGGTCATGATCTCACGGTCCGTGAGTTCGAGCCCCGCGTCGGGCTCTGTGCTGACAGCTCAGAGCCTGGAGCCTGCTTCAGATTCTGTGTCTCCCTGTCTCTGACCCTCCCCCATTCATGCTCTGTCTCTCTCTGTCTCAAAAATAAATAAACGTTAAAAATAAATAAATAAATAAATAAATAAATAAATAAATAAATAAAAAGATTTGACAAGTCCCAAGAATGGTGCCACCTAAGAAAATAAGTGCTTCAGTAACAGCTTCTTCATGTAGCTGTAAAACTAAAGAAAGGAAACCTCATTTAAAATGGATGGGGAGGCCAGAAGTGGGAGCCCTTGTGCCCTACCACTCCTTGATTACAGATCCCAAAAGGGAGAAGCCTACTTTACTACTCCAGGAGGAAGAATGAATTTCTCTTTGCCCAGCAACAAGCTCAGCCAATTAGAAAACACCACAACTCAGCCAATGAGACAGCGTCATCACCCTGAACTCCCCATTTCCTCTAATGGACTTTCATTCAAAGCAGCCCCTCCCAACTTCCTCCTTTTCTCTATAAAGTAACATTCCTCCCCAGACTTGTCTATGTTTTGCCATAGCTTGCATGTCCCTAATTGCAATTCCTCAGCTCGTCCCAAATAAGCCCATTTTTCTGGTCAAACAAATACAACTGGCTACTTTTCTTTTAAGGACACACCTAATATGCTAAGTGAAATAAGTCAGGCAGAGAAAGACAGTTACCATATGTTTTCATTCATATGTGGATCCTGAGAAACTTAACAGAGAACCATGGGGGGAGGTGGGGGGGGGGCAAAAAAAGTTACAGAGAGGGAGGGAGGCAAACCATAATGAGACTTAAATACTGAGAACAAACTGAGGGTTGATGGAGGGTAGGGGAGAGGGAAAAGTGGGTGATGGGCATTGAGAGGGGCACCTGTTGGGATAAGCACTGGGTGTTGTATGGAAACCAATCTGACAATAAATTATATTTAATATAAAAAATAATAAAATAAAATGGAATTAAATCCAAAAAAAAAAAGAAAGGACACACCTCAGAAAGCAGGGTCAAAGGGACTTTGAGCCCAATTAAACTTGGGAAAACTCTAATCTTTGCCACAGTAATGACTAAAAAGTTGGGAGAAAATTATTTAGAGGGCTAGTTAAAAGGATGAAGATTATTCAGACAAAAGTAGGAATAGTAAAAACCCTTTCCATCAGTATGAAGTGTTCTTTCTTTTTTTTTTTTAATTTTTAAAAAAAAAAATTTTTTTTAACGTTTATTTATTTTTGAGACAGAGAGAGACAGAGCATGAACGGGGGAGGGTCAGAGAGAGGGAGACACTGAATCTGAAACAGGCTCCAGGCTCTGAGCCGTCAGCACAGAGCCCGACGCGGGGCTCGAACCCACGGACAGTGAGATCGTGACCTGAGCCGAAGTCGGACGCTTAGCCGACTGAGCCACCCAGGTGCCCCTGAAGTGTTCTTTCTTAAAGAATCCTAACAAGCTGTTCTCTTAAAATGGGTACACTTGTAACTCTGAGCCCTTCAACAAAAAATGTTTTCCCGTTTTATTGAGAAATAATACATCACTGTGTATAAGTTTAAGATGCACAGGGCACCAGGGTGGCTCAGTCGGTTGAGCATCTGACTTGGGCTCAGGTCATGATCTCACGGTTTGTGAGTTCAAGCCCCACATCGGGCTCCCTGCTATCAGTGCAGAGCCCACTTCAGATCCTCTGTCCCCCTCTCTCTCTGCCCCTCCCCTTCTCATGCTCTCTCAAAATGAATAAATATTTTTTTAAAAGATTTTTTTTAAAAAGAGGTACAGCATGACAGTTTGATTTACATATATTGCGAAATGATTTCCACAATAGGTTTGGCTGACATCTATCATCTCATAAAGATACAATAAAGAGAAAAGAAAGGAGAAAAGAAAAAATTTTCTCCTGTGATGAGAACTCTTAGGATCTACTTTCTTAACAACTTTCTCGTATATCATACAGCAGTGTTAACTGTAGTCATCATGTCCCACATTACATCCTTCGTACTTATAACCAGAAATTCGTACCTTTTGATCCCCTTCCTCCAATTCCCTCTCCCCCCCACCCTCTGCCTTTTTTCAGATTCAGCATATAAGTGAAATCATATAGCATTTGTCTGTCTCTGTCCAACTTATTTCATTTAGCGTAATGCCCTCAAGATCCATCCACGTTGTCACAAATGGCAAGATTTCCTCATTTTTCATGACTGAATATATTCCATTGTATATATACACCACAACTTCATTATCCATTCATCCACCAATGGACTCCTAGGTTGTTTCCATTGTCTTTGCTATTGTAAATCATGCTGCTATGAACGTGGGGTGCATATATCTTTTTGAGTTAGCTCTTTTGTTTCCTTTGCATATATTCCCAAAAGTGGAATTGCAGGATCATATGGTAGCCCTATTTCTAATTTTTTGAGGATCCTTCATACTGTTTTCCACAATTGCTACACCAGTTTACAATCCTACCAACAGTACACAAGGGTTTCCTTTTCTCCACATCTCTGCCAGCCCTTGTTATTTCTTGTCTTTTTGATGATGGCCATTCTAACAGACATGAGGTAATATCTCATTGTGGCTTTAATTTGCATTTCCCTAATGACTAGCAATGTTGAGCATCTTTTTATCTTTTCTGTTGGCCTTTCGTGTATCTTCTTTGGGAAAGATGTCGATTCATGTCCTTTGCCCATTTTGTAATTGGGTTATTTGTATTTCGCTATTGAGTTGCATGAGTTCTTTATGTATTTTGGATATTAACTTTTCATCAGATATATAGTTTCAAATATTTTTCCCATTCCATAGTTGTCTTTTCACTTCGTAGACGGTTTTCTCTTTTTTTTTCTTTTCTGTACACAAGCTTTTGAATTTGATGTAGTCCCATTTGTTTATTGTTTGTTGTGTTGTTTGTGGGCAAACTTTTTAGAACCAGACCTCAGAGCAGATTTTAAAACATGCCATGGTCAAATGCCCAGACAGACACTGGTGGTTGCCTATATTCACAGTCATGCCCCCATCATCTTCCTAGCTAACAGAAGACTCATCTTCCAGCTCATACACAGCTACTGGCTTCAGAGAAATCTAGACCTTGCCCCCATCATGAATGACTTATTCATACTCTTATTTCCCTTACCAATCATTGGTTTAGACATGAGCAGTTACATGATTATGATAAATGAGACATGAAAGGAGGACTGCCAAGACAGAAAAGACTTCTGGGAGGTTTTCCACTGGCAGAAAGAGACAGCCCCTCTTCATCCAGTTGGAGTTAACATCTGCTTGTGAGGATGGGAATATGAGATGGGTAGAGCTGCTATCTCAGACCATGAGGAAAAAACCAGAGACGTATTCAGGCCAGTCAACTCACTGAGTATGGAAGAAAAGGAGTCCCTGATATCACCTTTGAATTTGAGCCGTTGAATTACCATTAGACCCATTTTGTTTCGGAGGGTATGTTTTCCATATTGTTTAGGTCAGTTGAGGCAGGATTTCTTATTAATATCCCAAAATACAGACCCAATTTAAAACTGGAGTCATGAGTGACTCTTATAACCTAATCCACCACTATGTGTTGTCGAGCCTTTTTAGCTTGTCTCACCCATCTCTCCCTCCCCTTGTAGATCTCACTGGCAATCCAGACGCGCAGAACATTTCACTTCTGGGTTACTCACCAAGGCAGCTTCTTAGTTCATCTCCAGCCTCCAGTCCCATTGGTTTACTATTTCTCATAGACGACGGCCCCCCGTGGCAAACATTTCAAGGCTCCCAATCTTGCCCAGTGAAGGTCAGCTAAATGCTTCACCTAGTTTTCAAAAATTTTAGCTGGAATTTTTCAGCATATGTTTAACTAGCCCAACTTCACATTTCAGGCAGACTTGCGCCCCACCGAGCAGTGTGGGTGGCACATTATCAAATGCCACTGCTGGACATGGCCTGCGCACAACTGGCCAGCCCTGCAGCGGCTCTTTCCAAAGGTCACGCGCTGCAAACGTTTCATCCGGAAGGAGGAGCCCAGCCTCCCTCACATCTCAGCTGTTGTCAGTGGTTGTTTCCCTCTGGAGTGTCTTCACCTTTTAGACTCCTTGCTCTTACTTTCTCTCTCATTTCTTCCACTTGAAATTCTTCTTTTTTTCTCTCTTGAGGACTTTTGGGGGTTTTTTTCTTTATTTTGACACTTAAAAAAAAGACCATTTTCATTCTCAACTCCCTAACTTTATTTTTAACATATTTTATATTCTTCTCACTTTCATACTTATCTTTTTATTTCAGTAGTTGTAGCTTTTCACATCTTCTATTTTCAATCTTTATTTCACCTCTCATTTTCAACGTTTTATTTTATTTACTTATTATTTCTTTTGAGACGGAGGGACAGATCATGAATAAGGGGGAGGCAGAGAGACGGGGAGACACAGAATCTGAAGCAGGCTCCAGGCTCCCAGCTGTCAGCACAGAGCCCAACGCGGGGCTCAAAACCACAAACTGCAAGATCATAACCTGAGCCAAAGTCAGATGCTTAACCGACTGAGCCACCCAGGAACTCCTTTTTCAGTTTTTTCTTAGATGATTCTTTTTTTTTAATTCCATTTTTTTATTCTCTCAATAGGTTATGAACATTTTTCAGTTCTCTACACAGTCCTTTTATTTACAATAAATCTTCAGAAATAAGGTCACACTTGGTTGAGTGCTACAATTTTTTTTCCAGTCAGCTCCACACCCAACATGGGGCTTGAACTCACGACCCTGAGATCAAGAGTTGCGTGTTCTACTAACTGAGTCAGCCAGGTGCCCCTAGACGGTTCTTCATCTTAACTCTTTCAACCTTTTACCTCTCCCTATTTTTACCTTAGTCCCCCTTTTCTTCCTTTCCTATTTTTCTTACTTCTAATCGATTTTTCTTATGCCTACTCAGACATATGACTAGTGCACTATGATTGGAAAAGGCCCACACCACAAACAGGGAAGATGAGATTTACAAACTAAGCCAACTGGGTAGCTCTCCCAAGTAGCAACCAGCTCACCTAAAACACCCGAACTAAGGAGAAAAGAAGGTTGTTTTCCTCCACATCAAGGAGAAGTCCCAGGGAGGAGCACTGCAAAGTGGCAAAAGGTAGATTCTCTCTTGCCTCTCTTCCCAAAATGGACACTATCATCCAACCACGCGACAAAATTTGTTGAAGATCTTTTATGTTCTAGGCACTGGGGATACAGAGTTAACAAGACAGATGTGATTTTCTGCTCCTCTGGTGCCTATATTTTAGCAGAGAAAGGGAGACAGGCAACACGTGAATAAAATAAGTGCTTTGAAGAAAAGAAAACAAGACACTGTGCCTTTAAAGGGGATGAGGAGAGAGGTCAAAGTAGGTTCTCTGAGAAAGTGACGTCAGAGGTAAGAGGTGATTGAAATGACTCAAGCAAGCATGTGACTATCTAAAAGGGAGCAGAGGGGTGCCTGGGTGGCTCAGTCGGTTAAACGTCCGACTTCGGCTCAGGTCATGATCTCACGGTCAGTGAGTTCGAGCCCCGCGTCAGGCTCTGTGCTGACTGCTCAGAGTCTGGAGCCTGTTTCAGATTCTGTGTCTCCCTCTCTCTCTGACCCTCCCCCGTTCATGCTCTGTCTCTCTCTCTCTCAAAAATAAATAAACGTTAAAAAAAAATTTTTTTTTTAAATAAATAAAAGGGAGCAGAAAGTAATAGCAAAAGCAAGTGCGAAGAGCCTAAGAACAAGCTTGGCTTGTTGGGAGAACAGAAAGACCAGGAGGGCTTAGAACCTAGTGAGCAAGGGGGAGCCTGGACACAGGCAAAGCGAGGCTCAATCCCCCCGGAGGTCCTCCCCCACCACAACACGTCCGGGCCCCTTGCAGGGCCCTACATGGAGGAGCTCTCTCCGCAGGGCCACACCTGCCCCGTTTGTACAGCCTCAAACTGCACGGGGATTCTTGCTCACGTAGGATTACCAGTTCCACAAATGAGTACAAACTGGCATTATCCTTACATTTGGTCATTTAGGATGCCTCAAGGATAAATTCCTAACCTGGCCCTTTAAAGTTGCTGGATAGGGGCACGTGACGGGCTCCATCAGTGGAGCATGTGACTCTTGACCTCTAGGTTGTGAGGTGTTTTTTTGTTTTTTTGTTTTAAGGTTTGGGATTTTTTTTTTTAATTCTTATTTTTAGAGACAGAGTGAGAACAGGGGAGATGGACAGAGGGAGAGAGAGCGAGAATTTAAGGCAGGCTCCACACTCAGCCTGGAGCCCCACACAAGGCTCCATCCCATGACTCTGGGATTAGGACCTGAGCCAAAATCAAGAGTTGGATGCTCAACCGACTGAGACACCCAGGTGGCCCCGAGATTGTGAGTTTGAGCCCCATGTTGGGTATAGAGATTGCTTAAAAATAAAATCTTAGGATCACCTGAGTGGCTCAGTTGGTTAAGCAGCCAACTTCGGCTCAGGTCATGATCTCGTGATCTGTGGGTTCGAGCCCGGCATCGGGCTCTGTGCTGACAGCTCAGAACCTGGAGCCTGCTTCGGATTCTGTCTCTCTCTCTCTCTCTCTCTCTCTTTCTCTGGCCCTCCCCAACTTGTGTTCTCTCTCTCCCTCTCTCAAAAATAAATAAACAATTTTTTTAATAATAAAATCCTAAAAGAATAAATAAAAATAAAGATGCTGGATGGTTCCTAAACTGCAGGGTATTCCTAAACTTCATGGAGAGTTTTTTTTTTTTTTCTTAGAGCCCTTAATGTGTTTGCAGAAGCAAAACCTGGAATATCGGAAAATATTGTTTTTATTTATTTATTTTTAATGCTTATTTATTTTTGAGAGAGAGAGAGAGAGAGAGATTATGTGCATGTGAGCAGGTGAGGGGTAGAGAGAGGGAGACACAAAATCCAAAGCAGGCTCCAGGCTCCAAGCTGTCAGCACAGAGCTGGGCTTGAACTCATAAACCGCGAGATCATGACCTGAGCTGAAGTCAGACGCTTAACCGACTGAGCCTCCAAGGCACCCCATGGAAAAGATTGTTTTTAAATTTGAGGGTTCAATAGGTATACAATATTAAAACTGAACAATATTAGAAAGCTAACATCGGGCAGCCCTTGTCCCAGAAAAGGAAACTTAGTCATTGAGAACCACATTATACACAAAATAAAAACAAAATAAGTAAAAAATATGCAGTCGCTGGCCTTATTGTGTACTTCAGGACAGACAGAAGCCACTGTTCCCTGCCAGTGAGTGGCTTCCTCCAGACTGGGCAAGGCAACCCCACCCCCTCAAAGGGTCTGAGAAGGAGTGGGATTTGCAGGCAATCATGGCCAGGCTGCCTGCACTGGAATGTACCCACGGGTCACTCAGCCAAAGAAAGATTCCCAACCTAATCTTGGGAAGGGTAAACTGGGCAAAACTGGGAGTAATCTGAGGATCTGGCCCTTCCAGGAGGGAATGGCTGGCATAGATGCTGCTCTCTGATTCTGGGTGACAGGATAAACATAGGAGAAAAGCTTTATGACATGGGTCTAGGCAATGATTTTTTTAATACGACACCAAAAAGCACAAGAAACAAAATAAAAAATAAACGAGTGGGACTACATCAAACTAAAAACCTTTTGCACAGCAAAAAAACAAACAAACAACAAAATGAAAAGATGACCTACAGAATGAGAAGAAAATACATGCAAATCATACATCTGATAAGGGTTTAATATCAAACAACTCAATAGCAAAAAAACAAAATAAACAATCCAATTAAAAATGGGCAAAGGAGGGGCACCTGGGTGGCTCAGTCGGTTGGGCATCCGACTTCAGCTCAGGTCATGATCTCACAGTCTGTGAGTTCGAGCCCCACATCGGGCTCTGTGCTCACAGCTCGGAGCCTGGAGCCTGCTTCCGACTCTGTGTCTCCCTCTCTCTCTGCCCCTCCCCTGCTCATGCTCTGTCTCTCTCTGTCTCAAAAATAAATAAAAACATTATTATTTTTTTTTTTTAATGGGCAAAGGAGGCACCTGGGTGGCTCAGTTGGTTAAGCATCCAACTCTTGATTTTGGTTCATGTCATGATCTCACAATTTGTGAGTTTGAGCCCCAGGTCAGGCTTTGCGTTAACAGCACAGAGCTTGCTTGGAATTCTCTCTCTCTCTCTCTCTCTCCCTCTGTCCCTCCCTCACCCCTTAAATAAGATGGGCAAAGGACATGAATAGACATTCTTCGAAAAAGGATATGTGAATGGTCACATAGGTACATGAAAAGGTGCTTGACGATCCTCTAATTATCAGGGAAATGTAAATCAGAATTGCAGTAAGAATTCACCTCACACCTGTTAGAATGGCCATTACCAAAACGACAAGAGGTAACAAATGCTAGTGAGGACGTGGAGAAAAGGAAATGCTTGTGCACCATTGTTGGGATTGTAAGTTGATACAAGCACTATGGAAAACAGTATGAAGGATCCTAAAAAACTACAAGGTAGAACTATGATCCAGGAACTTATGATCCAGGATTTCCATTTTTCCATTTCACCATGTCTAAGAGACATCTGCACTCCCATGTCCATTGCAACATTATTTACAATATCCAAGACACGGAAACAACCTCTGTCCAGTGACTGATGAACGGATAAAGAAAATGTGGTGTACATATACAAGGGGATATTATTCACCCTTACAAATGAAGGGGATCCTGCCATTTGAGACAACATTGAGGGCATTATGCTAAGTGAAATAAGTCAGATAGAGAAAGAGAAACAATATATGATCTCACTCATATGTGGAATCTAAAAAAAATAGAATAAAATAAAACTCATTAAAAAAAAGAGATCAGATGTGTGGTTACCAGAGGGAGAAGGGAGGGAATGTTCTAGACGGGTAGTCAAAAGATAGCCTTCCAGTTATGAAATAAATAAGTACTGTGGGGGTGGGCACACCTGGCTGGCTCAGTCAGAAAAGCATGTGGCTCTTGATCGTGGGGTTATGAGCTCGAGCCCCGTGTTGGCTGCCAAGATTCCTTAAATAAATAAAAATGTAAAAAAAAAAAAAAAAGTACTAGAGATGTAATGTACCCCATGATAACTGTAGCATCAACACAGCTATAGGTGCGCCTAGCCGGTTCAGTTGGTAGGGCAAGCAACTTTTGATCTCACGGTTGGAAGTTCGAGCCCCACGTTAGGTGTAGAGATTACCTAAAAACAAAATCTTTAAAAAAACATAGCTATATAGTATATATATATTTTTTAAGGTTTTATTTATTTTTGAGACAGAGAGAGACAGAGCATGAACAGGGGAGGGGCAGAGAGAGAGGGAGACACAGAATCGGAAGCAGGCTCCAGGCTCTGAGCCATCAGCCCAGAGCCCGACGCGGGGTTCGAACCCACGGACCGCGAGATCGTGACCTGAGCTGAAGTCGGAGGCTTAACCGACTGAGCCACCCAGGCGCCCCCATAGCTATATAGTATATTTAAAAGTTGTTGAGAGTGAATCATAAGAGTTCTCATCACAAGAGAAGAAAAACTTTTTTCTTCCTTTTTTTTTGTATCTATAAGAGACGATGGATGTTAACTAAACTTTTTGTGGTTATCACTTCACAGTATATTTAAGTCAGGTCATTGTGCCGTATACCTTAAACATACACAATATTGTATGTCAATTATATCTCAATAAAACTGAAAAAGATTAATCTCCTACAAAAAAAAAAAAGAAGAGGAGGGAAGGAGGGAGGAAGTCAGGAAGAGAAAAAGGAAAGAAAAGAAATAAACCTTTACCAAATAGCCCATACTGTACTAGGTGTTTTCAAAAGCATTAGTTCTAAATTACCTGCCTTTAAAGTCAGAAATAGTCTCCCTGACATTAATCGTAAGCAAGGCCAGATTTTTTAAGCCCTAAAGCTTTGAACATGAATTAATTTGTCCTCTAAATCCAGGTCTCTCTCAAACAGATGATGTTAATGCCCAAGGGGGTTATGAGATCAAGATCTGTGTGTGCATTTAAATTCCTCATCTTGCCTCAATTTCAAAATAGATGTTCAAGTATCTAACCCTTAAATCCGCTTACAGGGAGATAGATGTTTTTGTCTCCAACTTCCTCTTCTCTGTGTGTGGGACTGAGTAGTAGGACAGATACCAAAAAACCCCTGAATGGCTGCTGTGTCACATAAAGAGCTGCAATCTTAGGAAACTTCACGCCTATGTGGTTTATGTACTCTGCATTTGTACCTAGTGAGAATTAGTTGAAGGGGCTAGAAATGTTTGCCCTTTGAAAAAGGTAGATGTTTGAAAGACTGAGTGCTGAAGAGAGACTAGCTTTACATTGTGTACATCGGGCAGACAGGGCTAGGATATAGAAGCGGCAGGGAAGCCGTCCAGCAGTTAGAACTCTTCCACGATGGATGGGCTGCCTGCGGAGACAATGTGTGCCCTCCATGGGAAGTATTCATGCAGAAGCTAGAACATCTGTCAGGGATGCCATAATTAGTATTTCCACCTAAATTGGAAAATTGAACTAAACCAGTGGTTTCCAAATATCTGTCCAGCTATGACAGTCTCCACTGATCTGAGACAAAATGATTTTTAAAAAGCAATGTCATGAATTTTTCCCAGAGCTCACTTTATTGAATTTAAAGGACTGCTCTTAGGGGTATCTGGCCAGCTCAATCGGTGAAACATACGACTCTTGACCTCAGGGGTGTAAGTTCGAGCTCCACATTGGGTGTAAAGATTATTGAAAAATAAAAATGTTTAGGGGCACCTGGGTGGCTCAGTTGGTTGAGCATTCAACTCTTGATTTCCACTTGGGTCCTGATCCCAGGGTCGTGGGATAGAGCTCCACATCAGGCTCCATACTCAGCATGGAGCCTGAGATATTCTCTCTCTCTCTCTCTCTCTCTCTCTCTCTCTCTCTCTCTCTCTCTCTCTCAAAATAAAACAAATAAAATAAAAATAAGAACCCTTAAAAAAACAAATAAAGGATTGCTCTTAGTTCTGAGATTACACACAATGAATCCTTCCTACCTTGTCATCATTAGTCTCCACACTTCTATGAAATAGTGGTCTAGGAGATGACAGTCGCTGCTTTGTTTTTTATTTATATGGCAAAAGTAAAAATAGCATCACTATGCTGACTACCCCCCAATTTTTCATCTATGTTAATAGCCCATAGAATTCAAAAGTCAGGGGACTGTTAGACTATAGTCTAACTCAATTCAGACTACATTCAAACTCAAAAGTCACCCAGTTAGTTGTTCAAACCAAAACCTTGGGGTACGGTCATCTCAAAATGTTGAGCCTTCTCCTTCCCTCAACCACAACATCCGTGACATACGAGCCTGTCACATTGACTCTATGTTTACAATATGCCCCAAAGTGGCCCTTTTATCCTGCAAGATGCCCCTAGCCTAAGCCCCCACCATCTCTCCCACCAGGTCCACTGTAGCAGCTTCCTAACCAGCCTCCCTGGTCCACTCTTCGCCCAGCACTTCAGTTCATTCTCCACTCAGCAATCAGAGCAATTAAATATGTCTTCAGGTCATGATCTTCCCCTTAAAGCCCTCCAATGGCTTCACATCCCACCTGGAATAAAATCCAAATTCCTTATCATGAGAGAATACCCTAAAATATCTTGCCCTGCCTCTCTCTTCAGCCTCAATTTATCCTTTATGTCCATATATACGACCTTTCAGTCCTTCCAACAAACCAGTCTGGCTTCTGCTTCAGGACCTGGCACTTGTTTTTCCTTCTGGTTTGAAGACTCTTTCCCAGGATCCTCCAGAGCGGATTCCTTCTCCTCACCATTCAGACCTAATGTCACCTCTTTCAAAATCTTCCGAGGCGTGCCTGAGTGGCTCAGTTGGCTAAGTGACCAACTCTTGGTTTCGGCTCAGGTTGTGGTCTCACGGTTTATGAGTTTGAGCTCCGAATCAGGATCTGAGCTGGCAGTGCAGATCCTGCTTGGGATTCATATTCTCTCTCTGTCTCTCTCTCTGTCTCTCTCTCTCTCTCTCTCTTTCTCTCTCTGCCCCTCCCATGCTCATGTGTGCTTGCTCTTGCACTCTCTCTCAAAATAAACTAAAAAAACAAAACAAAACAAAACTTCCAAGACTACCCATCTACATCAACCCCTCTCCCACCCCAGTGCCTCTTTAACTTAACAAATGTCTGTTTTGCTTTCTTATAACATGTATTTATAGTTTAAATTGCTTTGTCCACTTATTCATATGTTTATTGCCTGTTTTCCATTCTAGAAGGAAAGCTTCCCTAGGGCAGGGGCAGCTGGGTGGCTCAGTCAGTTAAGCTGCCTACTTGGGCTCAGGTCGTGATCGCATGGTTCATGAGATCGAGACCCCATTGGGCTTGGTGCTGACAGCATGGAGCCTGCTTGGGATTTCCTCTCTCCCTTCTCTCCGCCCTTCCCCTGCTTGCTCTCTCTCTCTCTCTCTCTCAAATAAATAAATAAACATTTTTTTAAATAAAAAAATAAATTTATAAAATAGAAGGAAAGCTTCCCTAGGGCAGCAGCCACATCTGCTTGCCCGTTTCTGTATTCCCAGCTAAGGAAGGGAACAGCACCCAGGCAGGTGAATGAATGAATGAAAACCTTCTAAGATTCCAAGACCCGTTTTCTCTTCCAAAATGTCTTTCTATGAACAAATACACTGAAAGAAAGCGTCATTTATTGGAGAAGAATAAGCAAGGTGACCTCTAGTTCTGAGCCAAAACAAAATACAAGTTGTCATAGTATTGTGTCTGTTTTGTTTTGTGTCACAGAGAAGCAGGGATCATGGGGACTTCCCCTCCAGAGCAGGTTGAAGCAATGAGCGAACAGAAGCAAACCTAAAAGGGAGGCCCTCAAAAATGCTGATGTCTCAGAATATACTCAGAGATGGACTGAGGAATGAAGTCATGATTAGAATACTTACAACAAGAGCACGGAGGTTATTTAGTACTGGGCACTCATCTGAGCGCTATGTGTCCATTAACTTGCTTAAATGCTCCCCACAACCCTACGAGGAAAATACTGTTGTTATTCTTCAAGTCAGCTACAGAAGAAAAAACAAAAACTCAAGGCTCTGACATGGTTTCTCACACTCCCTGACTGTCACTGGTAGATTCAGTGCCCGTTCAGATTTTTTTCCTTCCAGCTTCTCTCAACACCATTCGGAAAGTGGAGAGGGGGGACATCTTTATCCCTTTCTCACGCAAAGATTAATTCCAGTCACAAATATAATCTGTCGTGCCCTATAATTTTCCGCGACAGGATGTGAATTTGTAACTTCTGTGAGACAAGTTAGGCAAATAAGCGCACCGAAAAGAATGTATAAAATAGAGTGCAGTAGCCACCGGAAACCAGAACGACAATAGCCCTCGTGTGGTCAGTTGTGGCGGTAACCTGCCGGAAGGCGGCCTCCTCATGCGCAGGGGGTCAGGGTCTCGTCAGGAAGAAGTGCACAGCTGCTCCTGATCCTGCTCCAAGAGCTGACTCTGCTGCCAGAGGCCAAGAGCTTCCCTTTAATTGCCTCTCTCCTGCCCCCATTCATTAACATATGTCCCTCCACATGACACAGAGAAAAAACACTCCCTCTGGAAACGGGCCACTCCACTCGGAAGGACGGCCCTTAGAGCCCTGCCTGGATAACACTTTTGTATGTGGTAGTGAGTAACAATATGGCTGGCTAGCACCTTTTCATTCACAGCACCACTGACATATGTCTATATGGAAGAAGAAAGAAAAAAAAAAGATATTCCCAGATTAAGTGGCACATTTGGTGGGAGAGACACCCGAAGCAAGATGAGAAGGGGGCAGGGGACATGCATTCAGGAGGCATGGAAGAGGCATTTCTTCATTTACTTAAGTAACATTAGGAGAACCTCATCCCCAAAGTAAAAAGCTCTGGGCG
This sequence comes from Panthera pardus, assembly GCF_024362965.1. Taxonomy (NCBI): domain Eukaryota; kingdom Metazoa; phylum Chordata; class Mammalia; order Carnivora; family Felidae; genus Panthera; species Panthera pardus. The sequence continues at coordinate 19,889,370 of NW_026527002.1, forward strand.
GGCCTTGGACAATTCCGCATAGAAGGCCACGGCTACTGAGCCCGGTGGGCGCTGATGTGTCCTGTTGTCCTAAGGATAACAAGGACAGAGCACACAGCTTGGTCTCTGAGCTCAGGCTGAATATGAGAGTTTAAGAACCAGGTTTCAGATCAATTTCTAAGTGGACAGACTTAATGTATTGGCACTTAGAGCCAAGAAACACATTCCTTTTATAGAACGCATTTGTGTTCCAGAAAGACGCTATGCGCATCAGTTTCAAATTACTGACTGGCTTTTGCTTCTCAGGGATTCAACGTATCATTTTTAAGCTGATCTCTACCTTTTTAAAGACAAGCTGTACGTTTCTTTAAAAGACTAAATGATTACTGGCGAGGTTGCACAACAATGCAAATGTACTCGATGCCAGTGAACTACGGACACTTGGAAACGGTTAACAGGTCAGTTTTATGTTACCACAATTTTGTAAGATTTTTACTTGGAAGGAAAAGGAAATGGAAGCATATTTGAAAGTTTCATCTTTAATGATACAGTGAGGAGACATAACGATACTACCAACAGTGTTTTACATATATTTCAATATTAAAATGACAAAACAACAAAGAAGAGAGTTACTAAAACTAATGCGAAATATTTTGTTTTCATGCATAATGTTTGCATGAGGACCCACAACTTGTAATAGCACAAAGTGCAGGTATTTTCTGCTGAAGGTGGGACTAAAACATTGAACAAATCATAAGGTTTTTTAACAAATCAAAAATCAAATCTTTCAGGGGCGCCTCAGTGGCTCAGTCTGTTGAGCGACCAACTCTTGATTTCAACTCAGATCATGATCTCATGGTTTGTGGGACTGAGCCCCAAGATGGTCTCTGTGCTGATAACCAAGAGCCTGCTTGGGATTCTCGCTCCCTCTCTCTCTGCCCGCCCCCCCCCCCGTCTTTCTCTCTCTCTCAAAATAAATAAATGAACTTTAAATGATCAAATCTCTTAGAATTCTGGTGATTTTAGCTCTCTAAAATGATAGAAAATACTGTTTCAATAAAATTCTGAATCACTTTGTGAAAATCTCTTTAAAAGTTTTCAGATTTGCTTGACATCATCAATGGAACAATACAGTCTGGGGAGGCCCTGGGTGGCTCAGTCAGTTAAGTATCTGACTCTTGGTTTCAGCTCAGGTCATGATCTCACGTTTTCATGAGTTTCAGCCCCGCATTAGGCTCTGCATGGGCAGCCGCAGAGCCTGTTTGGGATTCTCTCTCTCCTCTCTCTCTGTCCCACCCCCACTCGTGCTGCCTGTCTCTCTCAAGATAATAAAACTTAAAAAAAAACAAAAACCAAACAGAGTCTAGAAATAAATACAAATTCACTCAGGAATTTAGTATTCAATAAAGGTGGATTTCAAATAAACAAGGAAAAGATAGATTCATTAATAAATAATATTATGACAACTGAGTAGACATCAGAAAAAAAAAAATTTAAAGAGGCGCCTGAGTGGCTCAGTTGGTTAAACACCAGACTCTAGGTTTGAGCTCAGGTCATGATCTCACGGTTGGTGAGTTCGAACCCTGCATCGGGCCCTGTGCTGACAGTTCAGAGCCTGGAGGCTGCTTCGGATTCTGTGTCTCCCTCTTGCTCTGCCCCTCCCCTGCTCATGCTCTGTCTGTCTGTCTCTCTCTCTCTCTCTCTCAAAAATAAATAAAACATTTTTAAAATTTTTAAAAAAAGAAATAAAATCTTAAAAACAAAAATAGGTAAAAGGGTAAATAGTTTATGTAGAACAAGTACAAAGGTCTTTTACACATATTAAAAAATGTTCAGGGGGCACCCGGGTGACTCAGTCGGTTAAGCACCGGACTCTTAGTTTCAACTCAGATCATCATCTCATGGTTTTGTGGGTTTGAGCCCCGCATCAGGCTCTGCGTTGGCAGCACGGAGCCTTCTTGAGATTCTCTCTCCCTCTCTGTCTGCCCCTTCCCTGCTCACTCTGTCTCTCTTAAATAAATAAATAAAACTTTTAAAAAAATGTTTCCTTAATTTAAAAAATGATAATTAGGGGCGCCTGGGTGGCTCAGTCGGTTAAGCGGCCGACTTCAGCTCAGGTCACGATCTCGCGGTCCGTGAGTTCGAGCCCCGCGTCGGGCTCTGGGCTGATGGCTCAGAGCCTGGAGCCTGCTTCCAATTCTGTGTCTCCCTCTCTCTCTGCCCCTCCCCCGTTCATGCTCTGTCTCTCTCTGTCTCAAAAATAAATAAACGTTAAAAAAAATTTAAAAAATAAAAAAATAAAAATAAAAAATGATAATTAAAACCACAATGAGATGCCATTATCACTTTCATATGAGCAAGTACCAGTTGGTGAGAAAATGGGCAAACCAGCACTGTGTATATTGTTGGTGGAAATAAAAATTTACACAGCTTTTTCAGAGGAGCTATTTGGAAATACATATGAAAAACATCTAGCGTACGTTCTGTTGGGCCTAGCAATTCCATATTTAAAAACTCGTCATACAGTTATGCTCACACTTATAAAAAATGCTGTTTGTATAAGAATTTTCACTCCAGGGGTGCCTGGGTAGCTCAGTCGGTTAAGCATCTGACTTTGGCTCAGGCCACGATCTCACAGTTCATGGGTTTAAGCCATGCATCGGGCTCCACACTCACAGTCCAGAGCCTGCTTGGGATTCTCTTTCTCTCCCTCTCTCTCTGCCCTCCTCCCCCCGTCATGCTTTCTCTCTCTCAAAATAAATAAACTTAATTTTTTTTTTTCTTTTCACTCCAACCAACACAACGTCCGGCTGAAGAAGGGCTTTTGTAAATGGAATATTATGTAGCTATTGAAAGGAACTATGTGGTTCTATATGTAATATATCCATTATCTACAATGCAAAAAACAAGGTGCAGAACAGTATGTATATGCCACCATTTGTGTGTGTATAACTTTTAAAGAGATACACACACACACACACACACACACACACACACACCATACATGCTCAAAATGTGCTGTAGAATGGTCTAAAATGACACACAAGAAACAGTGGTTGCTTCTGTAAAGAGGAAATAAATAGCAAGGGGAATAACAGAAAAACTTCCTTTTGAACATAAACTCCTAGGGGGACCTGGCTGGCTCAGTTAGAACATGAAACTCTTGATCTCAGGGTTGTGAGTTCAAGCCCCACGTGGGTATAGAGATGACCTAAAAATAAAATCATTAAAAAAAAAACTCGTAAGATCTTTTGAACTTTGTTCAGCCTGGAGATTCCAGACGGAAGAAAAAAATTTTTAAGGGACAAGGTAATCAATATCAATGTCTTACCTACACACACTGATTAATTAGCTCTAAGTTTAAATGGTTGGATTGATATTTTTAGAAAAGAAACTGAAACACAACCCTCACCAACAACAATACAGGATAAGAGCAATGAAACAATTTCATCAGGAGAAGTCATGAAGAAAAAAATGTAAGAACAAAGACAAGTGAATAGAATAAAAATTTTTTTGGCCAGTTGTCTAAAACACTCTAAGATTTCAGAAAGTCTTTGAAGCAGGAGGGCAAAACAATAACAACCTGTATTTAGGAAATGAAAAATTTGTTAAGTATTTTCAGATATAGATGGGTTTCATGTAGTTTTAAAACACAGCTCTCAGGTTCTCCTCCCCATTAATCCTTGAGCTGTCACCCCAATACGTATACGTACAAATTTCATTCTCATCCCAGGCATGCATACTTATCAATAATCACAACTTATCTGGATAGGCAGGCAGTGTGGGAAGTTGCTAACAACCCTTTCAATTTGGCCGTTAAGGGTATTAGTTCTCCCTTATTGTTTACAGGAAATGTTTCCTGCTAAGGCCAGCCTGACAGCTTCTAACCAAAGTATCATAAAGCTGGAGCCCAGACCTCTGTGTTGTCTCCAAGGAAAGCAAGGGAGACGGGTCCGGATGCCTGCCAAACGCTGCCAGGGCAGGCCGGGGTCCCCTTCTTCTCTCTGCCGCAGAACAGCAGGAGCAAGCAGAAAAGAGGTGGGATGGCACTTTGCCCTTGAGAGAGCAACAGAAAACACTTGACGTGGTTCAGACCAGAAAAGAAAAACTACGTGAGAAAAGAATTTCAATTCTCCAGAGCCCTTTCCAGAGATTGCTAGGTCACAGCTGGTAAGTCTATTTGGTCATTTTATTGTTATACATGAAATACTGATTTGCCCAAGTGGAAAGAAAACAAATTGGTTATAAGACCTGTCCCCAACCTACCTTTCCAATCTAATGTCTCATTCTTCCCCTGCATGAACTCTCATTTCCCCACCTCCTCACCCTTGCTTACCCTGCCTGTCTCACTCACAAGATACCGTGAAAAGCTTCCCACCCTTCAAGCCCCTTTTCAAATCCCAGTACCCTTCCCAAACCTCCTTGGAACACCCAAGTCCCATGAGATATCTCTGAATACTAAGACATTAAACATTTTTTTAAGTTTATTTATTTATTTTGAGAGAGAGAGAGAGAGTGTGCGCACATGGGGGAGAAGCAGAGAGAGAAAGGGAGAGAGAGAATTCCAAGCAGGCTCCACGCTGCCAGCGTGGAGCCTGTCTGGGGCTTGAACTCATGAACCGTGAGATCATGACCTGAGTTGAGATTAAGAGTCAGATGCTTAACTGACTGAGCCACCCAGGCACCCCTACATTTAATATTTTATATTAAATATACACACACACACATACATACATACACACACACACACGTATCTACATTGTGCATCTAGGTAATTAGACACAGCAATTAACCCTAACAGGCAATTGAACATAACGGTCCTGGGATTGGAATCCCCATGTCATCCCTCACTGTGGCTCTGAGGAATTTTAGCTTCTCTAAACCTCATTAGAAGACCCACATTTAAGAACTGCTACTCATTGGGGCACCCAGGTGGCTCATTTGGATAAGCGTCTGACTTCAGCTCAGGTCATGATCTCACAGTTCGTGAGTTTGAGCCCCGCATTGGGCTGTGTGCTGACAGCTTGAAGACTGGAGACTGCTTCCAATTCTGTGTCTCCCTCTCTCTCTGCCCTCTTCTGCTTGTGCTCTCTCTCGCTCTCAAAAATAAATATTAAAAAAAAAAAAAAACTGCTACTCATCAAAAAAAAATTTTTTTTAAGAATAAAATATAAAAAAAAAAGAACTAATACTCATCAGTTCATTCACTTTGCTCAGGTATTTACTGAGAGGCAAATATGTACCAGGCCCAGGAGGAAAATAAAATGAACAAGATCCCACCTCCGTAAGTATCTAATGTATGAACAGGATCAGTGAAATGTAGGTATATTCTAAGTAGAGTCCAAATCATAAAAGAAGCCACAATTAACTAATAAATCATTCCAATGGCAGAAGACTTTGGTGGATGGTTTTCCAGAATATTTTTATGATGATGTTTTGTAGCAGATGACAAAACTATGATCATGAAGAATATTTTGTGAATGGAATTGTTTAAATTAAATTTCTGGTCAGGGCGCCTGGGTGGCTTAGTCGGGTGAATGCCTGACTTCGGCTCAGGTCATGATCTCTCGGTTTGTGAGTTCGAGCCCCGTGTTGGGCCCTGTGCTGACAGCTCGGAGCCTGGAGCCTGCTTTGGATTCTGTGTCTCTCTCTCTCTCTATCTGCCCCCCTCCCCCCGCTCTTGCTCTCTCTCTGTCTCTCACAAATAAATAAACGTTAAAAAAAAAATTTTTTTTAATTTCTGGTGACAAGAGCATACATTCTAGGTCCCTATTTTTTCTCAAATTTTTATTTCTTAAAGAAATAAAATAATTGAAGTAAAGTAAACAATTAAAGTAAAATAAGTTTAAAATTAATCATTAAAAATATTTTAAAATTATATTAAATATATTTATATATTAATTTATATATAACATAAGTATTATAAATATTATTTATTATTTAAATATAATATTTTTTATATTACATATTTATATTTATTATAGATTGTATATATAATTTATATATTAAAGATACTTAAAATAATTAAAGTAAAGCAAATAATTTGTTTGTTTGTTTTTTTATTTTTTTTTTTTAATTTTTTTTTCAACGTTTTTTTATTTATTTTTGGGACAGAGAGAGACAGAGCATGAACGGGGGAGGGGCAGAGAGAGAGGGAGACACAGAATCGGAAACAGGCTCCAGGCTCCGAGCTGTCAGCACAGAGCCTGACGCAGGGCTCGAACTCACGGACCGCGAGATCGTGACCTGGCTGAAGTCGGACGCTTAACCGACTGCGCCGCCCAGGCGCCCCGCAAATAATTTGTTTTTAATACAAACATTTTCCCTTGACTGTGCACCAAATAGTGCTTTTACATACATTATACATGTTTGTACATACATGTATAAACAAGTTATATACAAATATAAATATTTTATATAAATATAGCAATTCATCTTTCCTCGATGACTAAGGATTTTGCCAGGCCTCAGTCACAGTACTAGACATAAGTGTCATTATAATATACTCTACCCACAATGCTATATCTGAAATAAGAAATACAAAAATAAGAAACTGAGCTGAATGTATACCCGAATCAGGATATCCTGAAATTGCCTTAATTGATATATTTTTAATACATTTAAAATGGGAAGTGTTCTTAAGAGTGGCCTGTTTTACTGAATTAACACTCAGCAAATACTTGAGTATCTGCTCAACACTGGTCTAAGTGCTAAAAGGTAGACTTGGAAGTGGAGCAAATCTGAAGACAATCGGTTCCTAATGAAGAGAAAATCTGCTCTAGTTAAATCAGTAACAATACAAGCCAAAAAACTGATTCTCTCGTCTATCTTTACAAGAACGGCGTTAAAACTTTACTTCCTTATTCACAGAGCAGCTGTCTCGAGTATGCACTCCCTCTCTCACTTTGCAGAGATCCTTTTCTACCTAGCAACTGATAAACAACAACAGCAAAAAACCTTTGTCATTGACCAGATCTCCATTTCGAAACAGGCATAAATTCACTGGTCTTAATTTTAGCTACTAAAACCGCATCTTAGCAGAGAGAGAGGGAAAAGAATATAATTTTTAAAGCACATCAGCCTTCAACTTGTATGAACTCCACTGAAGAAGAGAGAGTCACAAAGAATGAAAAAGAAGAAAAAGCAGGACTTAATGACACATTTAACTATTGAACAGAAACGTCTGCTGTTTTCCTAGTTGCTATAGCTCATGGCAGGACAGGGAATGATAGATTTTAAAAAGCAACAACACCTTGGGATGATGTTTTATTAAAAAACAGCCATGTGAGGGGCACCTGAGTGGCTCAGTTGGTTAAGAGTCCAACTCTTGATTTCAGCTCAGGTCATGATCTCACAGTTTGTGAGTTCGAGCCCCACATGGGGCTGAGTGCTGATAGTGTGAACCTGCTTGGGATTCTCTCTCTCCCTCTCTCTGCCCCTCCTGTAATTGCTCCCTCTCTCTTTCAAAACAAATCAATCGACTTAAAAAAATTAAAACAAAAAACAGCAATGTGAGCCCATGCTTGAAAAGCCTATAGAGAAACCCCTCAGGTGTGCCTCTCACTGTCCTGACCTCACCAGGCTCAGGGTAAGGGGACTGGTTCCGACACTTAAATCTTCCTTTCTAGGGAACTTTGTAAAGGTCTTCAAAGCAATTTTCCTCCTCTCAAATTCAACCTCCCAACACCCCTACGTTGGTTGGTATGCTTCACACAAGAAAGCTGACCCTAAGAGGGATTTAGTAACTTATCCAAGGTCGTGGTGAGTTTTCAACAAGTCCGGGAATCAAATCCAGGTTTCCGGCCTCTACTGTCTGGTTCCCCTCACATGTTGGAAGACATTCTTTCCCTCACCCCATCTCTCTCCTTGTTCTATTCTCAGATGGTGCTTATGCCCACGCTGAAAATAGAATCTCTTGATCGCTGCCAAAAGCTCTTCCCTTCATTGCCCAACACAGGGAGAGTCAAGAGAATATGGCAATGACCCATTCAGGCTTATCTCCAGATGTCCCCCCAATTACAGCTGCCAGATTTAGCAAACAGTAATACAGAATGCCTGGTGAATTTAAAATTCAGATAAGCAATGAGTAATTGTTTAGTGTAAGTATGGTCCATACAATAATTGGGACATGCTATACCAAACACTTATTTACTTATCTGAAATTCAAATTTCAGATATTGTATCCTGTATTGTATCTGGCCACCCTATCCTCACTCATCTCCACTTCTACCCTCATACCCCCAAACAGGAACTACATTAAGGGCAGGTAACTCAACCAACACACAGGGAACAACACACAGATACTTGGGAAGGTTGCTCTCAATGCAATTATGCAAAATGCTTCTCCAGTCCAAACTTCAGCGATTTAGTTCATAGGTACTTTATAATAAGCTTTAATTAAAAAAAAATACGATGCAATTTATGGAGGTTTTTTAACTGCACAAGTAACAGTGTGTGTATTTTCCAATGATGGCTGTAACAATATCTCTCCTCTCACTTTTCTACAATGCGACCAAGAAGTGGTGTTGATGTCCCTTCTCCCTTGAATGTGGATGAACCTGTGATCTGTACCCAAGAGAAGCAGAAGTGATACCACACAACTTCCAAGGCCGACTCAGAAAAGGCAGTGCGGTGTCTGGTCCCCCACTGGACCGCTCATACCCGAAGCCCTAAGCTATCATATCAGGAGTCCAACTACACTGGGGCCACCAGGCTGGGATGGAGCCACAACACATGGAAAGGCCGCATGGAGACGCTCCGCAGGTAGATCCAGTCTTCAAATCCTCCTAGCCTAGGGGTCCCTCATGTGAGTGAAGTGGCCTTCAGATAATCCCAGCCCCCATCTGTTGAGTCACCCCCAGACTTCCAGTTTCTTCCCAGCTGAGGCCTGACACAAAATAAGTAGATACAAGCTGTCCCTACCCTGACCTTTCTAAATTCCCGACCCACAGAACTTACCAACATAGTAAAACAACTGTTGCTTTTATGCCACTAAATTTACAATGGCCTGTTCCGCAGCAACTAACTAAAGCCTAATACATGCTCATCACAGAAATGTTTCGAAAAGAGAAAATAATCACCTGTAATTCTACATAAAAAGGCAATTGCTTTCAAAATTTTTGAGATATGTGCTTCCAATATTTTCTGTGGCTAGATGCACACTTCTTCCTTCTTAAACAAACATGGTATCATAGCACTGGTCTGATTTTTTACTTCAGCAGAATTACTTGAAAAAAATTTTTTCCCATCTCCTTGAACAAGTTCATCTTTGACAATAACAACCACAATAGCTATTACTGAACATTTAGGTTGTTTCTAATTTTTTACAATTGTCAATACAGATGCACTAAATATCTCTCCACCCATCTGGTTTTTGCCTTAGTTAAATTTCTATAAGCGTAATCGGTAGGTTAAAAGGCTCGCATATTTTTTAAAGCATTAGATACCTACAAACTTCGGTCTAGAAACAGCTGTTCTTTTTATTAATGGGTCAAATCCTTTTACACTGCCAACAACGATGTATGCTTGTTCACTTTTTCACATTCTTACCAGCAACAGGTACTCTGATTACTTAAAGTTTTGCCAATTTTATGAACAAAAATGATAATTCATTGTTGTGTACTACCTAGTACTTTTTCATGTTTACCAGCCATTTGAATTTCCTTTTTGGCCTCATGTCCAAAGCGCCTGGCTGGTTCAGTTGGAAGGGCATGTGACTCCTGACCTCAGAGTCATGAGTTCAAGCCCTTTGTTGGTGTAGAGATTACTAAAAACATAAGCAAACAGGGGCACCTGGGTGGCTCAGTCGGTTAAGTGTCTGACTTCGGCTCAGGTCATGATCTCTCGGTCCGTGGGTTCGAGCCCCGCGTCGGGCTCTGTGCTGACAGCTCAGAGCCTGGAGCCCGTTTCAGATTCTGTGTCTCCTTCTCTCTGTGACCCTCCCCCATTCATGCTCTATCTCTCTCTGTCTCAAAAATAAATAAATGTTAAAAAAAATTTAAAAAAAAAAAACATAAGCAAACATTTTAAAAAATAAAATAAAAAATAAATTGCCTCATGTCCTTTGCCCATTTTTATATTGGAATATTTGTTGTCTCTTAGTGATTTATAAAAGCTCTTTGGATGTTAATGATATTAATCCTTAATATATTAATAATATATGTACCAAAAATGTTCTAGTTAGTCATTTACCTTTTATTGAATAGGCATTACAAATACCAAATACATTTGAAAGACAAAATAGCAGGGGCCCCTGGGTGGCTCAGTCAGTTAAGCGTCTGACTTTGGCTCAGGTCATGATCTTGCAGTTCGTGGGTTCAGCCCCACGTCAGGCTCTGTGCTGATAGCTCAGTGCCTGGAGCCTGCTTTGGATTCTGTGTCTCCCTCTCTCTCTGCCCCTACCCTGCTCGTGCTCTCTCTCTCTCTCAAAAATAAATAAACATAAAAAAAAAAAAGAAAGAGAATATAGCATCTATGAAATTGAATGCTGTTATATGCTTGGCTATACCCTGAAATGCCAGCTTATTATCATCCCTAGAAAGCATATTTATGGGTGTTTATCAAGTTCAGGAAAAGAAACTAAACCCAAGAAGCATAGATGAGCAAAAATTAAAGCACACATACTGAAGCCAATATGTAGCACTCCAGTTGAAACAAAAAGAGAAGTGACTTAACAACACAAGCTTTACTAATAAAAATTATTATAACAATAACCAAGATTTACTCAGACACATTGCTAAGCACTTATATGCATTTTCTTATATAATTCTCACAATCACCCTTTAGAGAGGTACAGTTAATATTTCCAATTTATAACTGAGGAAACCAGGCTTAGCGGGGGTCAAATGACTAGTAAATGCTATCCTTTGAGGCCTGGCCTCATGCGTCAGCCTGAGTTCTCAAACACTAAACATTACTGCTTCCCCTGGACACCCTGCCTCACCTCTCCAAGCCTCAACTTTTATCCTTCATCTTTTGAAGATTAACTGACATCATGTATATGTGGTGCTTAGCACAGTGCCTGTCACGTAATCCACCCTTGATAATGGCACATCACCAAAGACAAGTGTCGGTGAGGATGTGCACGAATTGTAACTCTCATGCGCTGTTGGTGGGAATGCAAAAGGTGCAATCGTTATGGAAAACAGTATAAAAGATCCCCAGAAAATGAAAAATAGAATTGCCATACGATCCAGCAATCCCGCTTTTGGGTATTTATCTAAAAGAATTGAAATCAGGATCTTCAAGAAATAGAAGCCCTCCCATCTTCACTGAAACACTACTTCCAGAAACCAAGATGTGGACATAGCCTAAATATCCATAAATGGATGAATGGATAAAATGTGGTATATACACAATGGAATACGATTCAGCCTTTAAAAAAGTAAATCCTGGGGCGCCTGGGTGGCTCAGTCGGTTAAGCGTCCGACTTCAGCTCAGGTCATGATCTCACAGTTTGTGAGTTTGAGCTCCACGTCGGGCTCTGTGCTGACAGCTCAGAACCTGGAGCCTGCTTCAGATTCTGGGTCTCCCTCTCTCTCTCTCTCTGCTCCTCCCCTGCTTGCACTCTGTCCTTCTCTCCCTCAAAATAAATAAACATTAAAAAATGTTTAAAATAAAATAAATAAAAAAGTAAATCCTGGGGTTCCTGGCTGGCTCAATCAGTTAAGTATCTGACTCTTGATTTAGGCTCAGGTTATAACTCACGGTCATGGGATCAAGCCCCATGTCGGGCTCCACACTGAGCATAGAGTCTGCTTAAGATTTTCTCTCTCTCTCTCTCTCTCCCTCAGTCCCTCCCCTGCACTCGCTCTCCCTCTCTCTCTCTCTCTCAAAAAAAAGGGTAAATCCTGGTGTGCTTAGCTGTCTCAGTTGGAAGAGCAAAAGAGCAAACGACTATTGATCTCAAGGTCACAAAATCTTGCCCGACATTGGGTATAGAGATTACTAAAAAAAAAAATTAAAACAAAATAAACTGTAATAAATAGCATCCTTCATATGCTATAACATGGATGAACCTTGAGGACGCTGTGCTAAATAATATATGTTAACATGTCACAGAAATACAAATACTGCATGATTCCACTCACATGAGATTTCTAAAATAGCCAAAGTCATAGAATAAAGAGTGGAGAAAGAAATGAGAAGGTACTAATAAACAGGCATAGTTTCAAAAAAAAAAAAAAAACAGGCATAGTTTCAGTTAAGCAAGAAGAAAATTTTTAGAGATTCGCTGTATGACATTGTACCTTCAGTCATCACTACTGTATTGTACACTTAAAAATGTGTTAGGAGGCTAGCTCTCATATTAAGTATCCTTATCACATTAAAATAGATAAAGAGTAGCCTATAGAACTAAAAAAACAGTGGGGGCGCCTGGCTGGCTCAGTCGGTAGACCATACGACTCTAGATCTCAGGGTCGTGAGTTCAAGCCTTGTGTTGGGAGTAGAGACTACTTAAAAGAAAAAAGTGTATATCATCATCCTTATTATCCCCACATGATCTCTATCACACCAGGAGAGCTGCACCAGCATATAAATACACCTTCCTAGGGGCACCTGGATGGCTCCGTCCGTTAAGTGTCTAACTTCCAATCAGGTCACGATCTCACAGTCTGTGGGTTTGAGCCCCGCATTGAGCTTTGTGTTAAAGGCTCGAAGCCCGGAGCCTACTTCTGATTCTTGATTCTCTCTCTCTCTCTCTCTCTCTCTCTCTCTCTCTCTCTCTCTCCCCCCCCCACTCATGCTCTCTCTCTCAAAAATAAATAAACATTTAAAATATTTTTTAAATGTTTTTAATGTTTATTTATTTTTGAGAGAGAGAGAGAGAGAGCGTGCAAGCAGGGAGGCGCAGAGAGAGAGGGAGACACAGAATCTGAAGCAGGTTCTGGGCTCTGAGCTGTTAGCACAGAGCTCGATGCAGGACTCGAACTCACAGACCATGAGATCATGACCCAAGTGGAAGTCAGACACTTAACCGACTGAGCCACACAGGTGCCCCAAAAACAAATAAACATTTTTAAAAATTTTTAAATACACCTTTCTACATCAATAGTCATTTTTCCCCTAATCATGCCCACCAGTAAATTTTTAACACTTACAGATATGCTGTTCATGCACCATGTCCCTTTGGAGGGCCACAAACCAATGTACTCTGTTGAAATAGCTGAAATATTTTTGTCCCTACTCCCCAACCCAAGAATCAGTTATCACTCCCTTGGGAGTGATCTTGCCCCACCAAGTTCCCAAACCTCCCTCCTTGAGAATGCTTGGTCTATGCTGACCAGGAAAGCCTCTGACGGGCATGTCTGGTGAAACCTGCGATTCCCACATACATCTTAACATGGTTCCTCCACACAATAGTGACCATGCAAATCACAGAAGACACAGGACAGCCCACTTAAAACCCAGCCCCAACTCTGACATTTAGAAGCTTCGTAAAAAGAAACATACAAGTTGGGAATGCAAGCTGGTGCGGCCACTGTGGAAAACCGTATGGAGGTTCCTCAAAAAAAAACAAAAATAGAACTACCCTACGACCCAGCAATTGCACTACTAGGCATTTATGCGAGGGATACAGGTGTGCTGTTTCCAAGGGACACATGCACCCCCATGTTTATAGCAGCACTATCAACAACAGCCAAAGGATGGAAAGAGCCCAAATGTCCATCGATGGATGAATGGATAAAGAAGATGTGGTATGTATAGACAATGGAGTCTTACTCAGCAGTCAGAAAGAATGAAATCTTGCCATTTGCAACTACATGGATGGAACTGGAGGGTATTATGCTAAGCGAAATTAGCCAGTCAGAGAAAGACAGATATCGGAAGACTTCACTCATATGATGACTTTAAGACACAGAACAGATGAACACAAGGGAAGGGAAGCAAAAATAATATAAAAACAGGGAAGGGGACAAAATATAAGAGACTCAAACATGGAGAACAAACAGAGGGTTACCAGAGGGGTTGTGGGAGAGGGAATGGGCTAAATGGGTAAGGGGCATTAAAGAATCTACTCCTGAAATCATTGTTGTACTATATGCTAACTAACTGAGATGTAAGTTTAAAAAATAAAATTAAAAAAAGAAAAGAAAAGAAACATACAAGTTAAGTCAAAAATTTGATCTATTTTTTTCTTCTACTTTCAAAGAGGAAAGAATTATCACTGATAATTTTTTTAAAGAATAAGGCTGGACAAATTATCAAGTCTGGGCTAAATCAATATGACCTTCCATGTGTTTTACCCACTGTTATATGATATATAATTGACCAATGATGAAAATCAACAGAGAAGAGATGCTACACAAGAGCTCGGAGTTATTAAATCATAGGCTAACAAGCCTCCTGCACTGCATTGCAAGATTGCCAGTTCTCTGTCTCCTACGTTTCAATTTAAATAATCTAATGTTCTGCTCAAGGTCAGAAAGATCCCGTGTTCATGCATTGTGATGAGGTGAGGTTTTTGCTGAGTGTTAAGAAATAATAATGATCATTTAACAAGTAGGACAGAAGATAATCCATTGCTGAAAATAGTATCCACAACCAGCTGGAAAGGTTGACTATGGAAGAAAATGTACTCAGACAAATGCCAGTGGCTTGACACTTTGCCAGATTTTTCTTCTTCCTGGTGTGTGTTTTGGACCAAATTCTTCTTATACACCAAACACGGTCCCACCTCACCCTCAAGTTAGTTCAATGAATTGTGCTTTAGTAGCACATGTCCTCAGCCTACGATGAGGCAATATTAACAAAAATACCCCAGCATGCGAAATTCATCCTTACCGTAAGAATCTTGTTGAGGATATCGTTCACTACATAATACAACATGCTCTACAAGACAGTAGAAATGTATCTTTGCTTTCAGCCCCAGTAATAGTTGTACTTCTCCTAAGCAGCCAGTTTATTTTTAGATACAAACCATGAACAGGAGGCCCTTGGCATTGGCAGATTTGATATTTGCCAATTTCAACGTTCAAAAGAGACAAATCAGATGGGTCTCAAGTTCAACTCACAGCCACCAAAGCTGGGATGGGGTATGAAACTCGTGCTAATAAGTGAGTCTGATGCCCCAGTGTGCACACATTAGTACAGCATTGTTCGCTGAGGTATCAGAGTGAGCCTCATTGTTCTTTGCCACCTGCCATGTCTGATCATGCTTAACTCCTCATCTGGCTGCTAGAAAACTCAGAGTCAATTTTATATTTCCCTTCTGAAGTGAATTAAATGTCACTGCATTGATTCTGGGCACCAACCCCCTTCTCCTTAAGGATTCCATCTTAGTGCAGTTAAGTTCAGAGTTTCCAGGCACCCTTCCGAACAGTGTTACTCCACCCTGGACAAAGTCAGAGAGCTCAGCTCTGGAGGACCCCTGAGCTGGGCTCTGCAACAGGACCAAAATGAGCAGGCCAGGGTGGCTCTCCTTAGTTCAGTGCCACTCCACGACCAGAAATGCTCACTTCAAAAAAAGAGTTCCATCTTGGCTGAAGAGAAGGATGAGGAAAAATAAAGAAGTGGAAATACTCATCTTTCACCCACACTGAGAAAAAAAGAGGGCATCTTTCCCAGCAAATAAGGGGGAGAGTGCCAATTCCAGCACACTGAGTTTTGAGAATAACTTCTGGGTATTTCCAGCAAAGGCACTCAGCAAAGTGGTCTACCTCCTAAGGGGAAATCCAGAGACAGCACATGTTGGTTGCCAACTCAGCTCCAGAATGTCTATACAGAAGGCACTTAGGGTAACATTCTGGGTGGAAGCCGGGAGGGATTCAGAGCTGTGTTTACATGGAAGGAGAGACGGAATGGAATTGCCCAAAGAAATCCACAGAGCTTCAGCACCCTTCCCAACAAGCCACCCTCTAGAACAGTCACCAAAAATAGGTCACATGGGGCGTCTGGCTGGCTCAGTCAGCAGAGCACGCAACTCTTGATCTCGGGGTCGTAAGTTGAAGCCCAATGTTGGGTGCAGAGATTACTTAAAAATAAAATCTTTCAAAAAACTGGTCAAATACTTCCAGCAATTAAGACCCGTTTTATTAATGATTTCCCCCAATACTATTACAGGTTCTGTCTGTACTTCAGACATTCACTGAATAAGTTCATTTTAAGTGCCTTTCATGCGCCAGCAAGATGCCAGATGCTGGGGAGACTTGAAACATGTAAATCTAGTTTGTGTCCACAATGAATTTATCATTTACAAGTGTATTTAGACAAAGACACAAATTACCATATTCTGCAAGTCTGAACATCGCCAATGCTATCAGAAAGGCACAAATAGCTTACGGCAGAAAAGGAAAGTTCACATGTTGCTGAGGAGAATAATGAAGAAACCATTTGTGGTTAGGGGCTCGCCATACCACTCCCGGCTTGGCTAACCGTTAGTCTAGGGCAGTCTCCAGAGACCTACAAAAGTCCCATGATCACAGACATCGAAATGTCATCTGAGGCAAGAACGGATAAAATCCATTACAATTAATCTTGCAGAACTTCCAGACTTGACTCTAGGACCTTGGGTATCTTGAATCCTCATGACAGCCACACAAGGGAAGCATTGTTATTCTCACAGATAAACTGAGTGCAGTGGTCACCCATTAAATGTCATCACTGGGGTGCCTAGCTGGCTCAGTCAGAACACATGACTCTTGATCTCGGGGTTGTGAGTTCGAGCCTCATATTGGGTGTAGATATTACTTAAATAAATGAAATTTAAAATACATACATACATACATACATACATACATACATATCATCATAGTCAGGATTTGAACCTAAGTCTATCAAAGTCACCCATGTTATTCTCGTTATTCCATCCTGCTTCTCGCAACTTCCTAGTAATTGTATTTTACCAAAAGACAATGTTTTGAAGGGAAAAGTATTTAAGAGCCAAAGGAGCAAAGCCTTGGAAAACACTGGGCTTTTCCAGGGGAAGGGAGGGATTTTTGTTAAGATGGTCTGATGACACATCCCAAAGGCACACAGACTTCATTATTCTCAGGGCTCATATTTATCTGGCTATAATTTTTCCTTCAGCAAAACCACTAGTTATCAGCCTGTTTTGAATATTAATAATAAGAGTTTTTGGATGACCATATATGAGTAGCTAGACTCTTTGTACTGAAAGCTAAGTGTCCTAACAGGAAAACACTGTGCATCTCTTTTCCAAAAATCCTGTAGGTGGCATCCATGCACTGGTTTCAGCTAAAGGAAACACCTGCCCTTTCAGGAATCACATTAGGCAAACAGCATACATCAAATGTAGCAACTCTTTTCTTTCTAAGTGAGAAAGACAGACGTATAGCCTTGTTCCCCGTACCTTCTCCCTTTTAATAACACTTATGTTCACCTGGTGAAGATATAACCTGTGTACTGAAGGGTAAGTGCCAGATTCCAGACACCTCAAAGCCTCAGCAGATGACCATATGACCTTGAGTTCCTTTTTAGAAAACGATAAGGGTGATCTAGACAGCCTCTAATGTCCCTTCTAAATTCAAAAATTTTACTTTGCCTCCCGCCTCCCCCCCAAAGAATCCTAAGTGATCACAAAGGGAGAAAAAAAAAAAGATTTTGTAAAGTCAAAGTTGAAAGGGACTATGAGAGTGATCCAGGTCAAAAAGCCATTCTGTTCTCAGAAGTCCTCTTTCGTATCTCCCCAGAAGACTGTTGGCCTCCAGGAGTCACCAGTTCATGAATTCACAGGACAGCCCATATGACTGCTGGAAAGTTCTTAATGCTGAGTTGCCACGCTGGGCCTAATCCTGTATTCTCTGGTAAGACTCACTCCATGGGCCAACTCTCCATTTACCTGGAAGCAGAGATCATGCCCCCATTGGGCTTCATATACTCTTACATACACACAAACCCCCAGAGCCTGTCCATATCCCTGTTCATTCTTTTTTTTAATTTTATTTTTATTTTAAGTAATCACTACACTCAACATGGGGCCCAAACTCACAACTGAGATCAAAAGTCATGTGCTCTATCAAATGAGCCAGCCGGACACCACTGTCTACATCCCTTTTAATCCTGCTACCTAGAAGTGAATGAAATGTTCCAGATAAGTATAACTAAAATGGAGTAGAACAAAACTGTCGACTTCCTTCTTCCAAATACTGTACCTTTATTATTTCACATTATTAATAGCACATTGCACTACTAATTCCTAAACAGCCGTAGCCAATTGAAACTTCTAAAGCAACATGGTCCAATATGGCAGCCACTAGCCACATGTAGTTATCGAGTACTTAATATGTGGTCAGTGCATTTGAGGAACTGAATTATTTTACTTTTATATAATTAAATTAAACTGAAAAACAGATACTTAGTTCAATTACTGGAAAGCTTTTATTTATTTATTTTTTTAAGTTTTATTTATTTAAGAAATCTCTACACCCAACGTGGGGCTCCAACTCATGACCCTGAGATCAAGAGTCGCATGCTCTTCTAACTGAACCAGCCAGGTGCCCCATAAATCTTTTAAATAAGTTGGAAACTTCATAGGAATCTACTTTTTCACCTGTAAATTTTATGAAATCTAAGTACAGATCAAGTATTTCCAGTGAAAATTTTGCTTCTGGATTGAGATGTGTTCTCTGTTTAAAATACACACTTGGATTTCAATGATTTCATGTAAGAAGTATAAATACCTCAATCATTTTTATATTGATTATATGTTGAAGTAATATTTTTGATAAATTGACTTTGATAAAATACATGATTAAAACTAATTTTATCTAAATCTTTTTACTTTTATTAATGGACTTACTAGAAAATGTAAAATTACATAGATAGCTTGTATTACTCTATTAGACCATGCTGCTTCAAATTACCCAAAGTAGCTGCCAATCTCTATTTCCTGTGCAAATCTATCCAGTTGGGTTTTCAGTTTCTAGTGTAGAACTTTATATTAACTCCCTTTACGATTCTATTTCTTGGGTCTGATTTGTTATTTTAACCAGACAATATGGCCTTTTGGAACTCTGATCCCATATATTTATAAACCCCTTCAACTTCATGTTATCCACAAATATGATAAGTAAACTTGATTTATATTCATCTAAGCCTTTGATTAAAATATGGACAAAGTCAAAGCTGAAGACATTATCAGAAACCATCTTTCATGTTAGAAATGACCCATTAATTAAGCATCACCTTGGATATGTTTTTTCTTTTATTAGCTAACTAATAATTCAGCTAATTGCAATAGTATACAATCTGTAGTTTTCCATCATGTACTATGTTGCTCTGATCTGCCTATCTCCTGACAAAGAGATGATGGGTGGAAAATTCAGGACAATCAGTGAAGCTCAGGGTCAGGGTCAGGGTAGGCCTGGGGCTGGGAATGAGGCATCTAAGGAGACAAAGACAGGGCAGTGGCTGAGATAAGCAAGGCTGCAGCTTGAGAGAGCAGACCATCTCAAACTGCCTTGGGCTCTCAGATAACAGGGTGAGAATGCAGGGGCCTCTGGGACCTGACTGATAGAACTGAGACCTTCACGTAAGCTTGCCAGGTGGGAGGCAGGTACTCGGAGTGAAGTCCAGGGTGAGCCAGCCCTTCCCTTTGGCTCTCAGTTCCCTTGTCTCCCTTGTCTTAGGGTCGGAGAATCTTAAAGGACTCTTACACATTCTTTCACTCAAATTTCTAGTCTGTTCTGCATCATCCCTGAGAAATTGGAGGTGCCAGTCATCTAGTCGCTGCTGGACACCTCCGCCAGCAGGGGGCTCACTATTTCACCGGGAAATGTTCATTGGCAAAAAAAAAAAAAAAAAATCAAAGTGTTAAGCACCCTTCTTCCTTAAATTAAGTGGAAATCTGACTCCTTAAAACTTCAGCTCACTGGTCTTATTTCTGCCTTTTGAATAAACTGAATTCTTCATCGACATAACAGGTACAGTTATACATCAAGGTAGTAAGTGATCTTCTTAATTCTGTTCAGATCCAAGTGATCCTAATACTTTCAGTCATTCTTTATTAGAAATGACTTTTAATCTCTTCACCATCCTAGGTGCCCTCCTCCAACACACAGAAGAGTAAGCCTACCGACACCCCTCATAAAGTACAGCACCCTGTACTGAGCACAGTACTCCTGCAATGTACCAACTCCCTTCCTCCTTGACGCTATCCTCCCTCTAACAGCTTATGAATTGAGGCAGTCACAGTGTTGACACATTCAGAACTCGCTATCTATTCAAGCACATAGGTGATATTATGCAATACTATTTATTGCACGGGTACCCCTGCATATTGCAGCTTGACAGACAATACTATTCAATGTGGCACCTTGTTCCCTGGAATCCAGAAGTATCCTCAGATTCCTTCTCAACACAATCTCCAGCCACTGACAGCTGACACAGAAGCAGCCCATTTGGCACCTGAAATACAACTTTCCAAAACATCTGGTTTACTCCGAATATTGAACCTCAGTTGCCAGTTTGGTGGCAACCAGAGAACAAGACGTTATGAGCCTTAGTCTCCCTCGCTGAGTGTGCATGTTGCACACAGTGCAAAAGTTCAAAACCAGAATGCTCCATTTCCATGCTCTACTCGAAGGTGCCAAGTGAAACCTTCTCCCCCCTGTTCCTTTGCGGCTGGTTTTTATCTGACAAATAAGTCCAGTTTCATCACCTCCATAACATAGTGCTTAACAAAATATCTATGACACCATCCAAATATTTCCCTTCGTGTTATTTTTCTTTTAGTATTGCTCCTGACAGTTACTGGAAACTATCTGTTTTATTATCTGATGTCTTTATCGAATGGACTTTTATGTTCTCTCTTTAGTTTCATTCCATTTCATATCAAAATAGCTGCTTTTTCAAATTCCTGTGCACTATATTTTTATGCCACTTCAGTTATAAACTTGCATTGGGATTCTGTGGGGCACAAGCAGTAGGCAATGTGAAAATGCATCACCACTCAAACTAGCCTGTTCTTCAATTCATGTAATTTCTTACGGGATCAGTAGGCTCCATGATTAACAACTAGCATGCTCTTTTTTCATTTTCATTGTCACAGAAGCCATTAGGGCCAGGACAGAAGACCTGAATCCTTTAAGACCATAAACTGGTACCAAGCTTTTGTTTTCCCCTGCTGAGTCTCTCACAGGTCTATGCAGCGAGTAGAGCGTGGAAATGCAGTGTTCTGGTTTTGAACTTTTGCACTGTGTGCAACACGCACACTCAGCGAGGGAGGCTAAGGCTCATAACCTCTTGTTCTCTGGTTCCCACCAAACTGGCAACTGAGGTTCAATATTCGGAGTAAACCAGATCTTTTGGAAAGCTGTATTTCAGTTCACCGGCAAGGGGCAAGTCTTTGGTGTTTCTGAAGCGGTGTTTTAGTCGAATGATGTCCTGGGGGCTAAGAATGCAGAATTTTACACACCCAGCTTAATCCCACCATTACAGAACTCAGTGTCACCAAAGGTCAGACTACATTAAGTAGATGTTGAGCTGCTGGCCAGCCTCATTTACCCAGACACATGTGAGCCGGATATTCTAGTTAACAGAATATGATTCACATAATTTCTTCGGCTCTCCCTATCCTTTATCCAGCCACCGTATTATTGGGGACATGATACTCTGCTAGACAGTCTACACCCTAATTGAAATTACCCAAAGACAACAGCGTGATGAAGTGGTTTGAGCATAGAAGCTGCAAAGAGAGATCCATTTTCCAATCCAACTAGGAGGTTAATGATTATATGTCACTCTGGAAAATCATCACCTCTTTGTAGAAATGAAAACTAAGTCCAAATGCATGTTGCTTTGTGTTGGGTCAGACCCTCTAACCTTTGGAGGGGAGAGGTCAAGGCCTCATTCCCACCCTGCACTCTTACCCCTATAAGGGAGCTCTGATAAAGGACAAAACAGTGCCCGCAAGATGCAAAATTTAGAAACAGTACTAGAGAGTAGAACTTTCTGTGGGAGGAGAAACAGAGCTTGAAAGTCCCTGCACGAGAAAACAGGTGTAGGGAAGAGGGACTTATTCTCCCCCTAACTGGACCAGCAGGACCCCCATGGTGCCCATGTTAAAGGAAACAAACCCAGAGCAGGTAGATTACGGCCAGCTCTCCCTTAGGCCTTAGGACAGGAGGAAAAAGGAAATCTAAGGTTCCCACACCATCTTCCTCAGCTCAGCAACAGGACAGACGTGATAGAGGCTTGGGGCAAACTTGCAGCAGGAATAAAAAGAGGATTTGCCTGCCTGCTCCTCTACCCTGGGAACCACGCCTCTCTCTAGGGGCTAAGAAGGGGCTTGGGACTGTGGGACATGGAAACGTGTCTCCCAAAACACCTGACATTCTGGAACCAGGCAGCACTTTAGTATAGTGAAGAGTAGAATCCTGGGGAGCTGGTTTTCCATCTTGGCTTAGGCTTCTACCAACTGTGTGACCTTGAGCCTCAGGAAAGTCATCTATAAAATGGAGATGATAATATTATCCACCTCAAAGGAGTAAGACTGGAAGGGTTGAAGCTCTCATAAAGAGATTATCGGGAAGTGAGTGCAAAATAAGAGTTCCATAAATATGAGCCATTGTGATTATAATGAAGCTTTTCAAGCTGAGGTTAGAACACACCATTTGGTGTCAGCATAATCAGGGCCCTTAATTCATATTATAAATACCCACATGGAGCCTCAGAAAGGTGAGCATTAGGTGACAAACACCCTGGGGCAGCCCCCAGGGAGAATATTTAATAACTGAGGAAGCTTCTGGGTAAGGTCTTATTATCAGTCACATCGATTTCCACCTCCACCCTCTGCAACGGCAGCTCAGAATCTGAAACCTAGTAAATCCTAGTTGCTGGTGACTGAAAAGTGGAAAAACTGCACAAAAGTCCTGACCTTGTGGTGCTGATGTTCTAGTGCAGGCAAAGAAACAAGTAAATAAACCAATCCAAAGGTTATACACAATGGTTTAAGTATCACGAAGAAAAACCGCAAGGTAAAAGAATAGAGAGTGCTGAGTGCTTAGGTCGAGCGGGCTACACAGTCTCAGAAGAGACCCACTGGAGCAGCGAACAGACTGCAAGGAAGAAACTGGGAATATGAGAGGTGAGCTCCCCACAGAGGAGCGACAAGTGCAAAGTTCCTGAGGCAGCGCTTGGTACTCCGGGCATGGGGAAGCCATTGCGTAGAACACGCAATAAATACTGGGTGATTGAAGGAATGGTACCAAGGCCAAGATAAAGACTTAGGGTTTGGGGGTGCCCGGGTGGCTCAGTGCGTTAAGCCTCTTACTCTTGGTTTTGGCTCAGTTCATGATCTCACGGTTCCTGAGATCAAGCCCCACATGGGGATCTGCTCTGACAGCATGGAGCCTGCTTAGGATTCTGTCTCCCTCTCTCTCTGTCCCTCCCCCACTCGTTCTCTCTCTCTCAAAATAAATTAATTTTTTAAAAAGACTTGCAGTTTGTTCTTTTAAAAAAAAATTTTTTTTTAATGTTTATTATTTATTTTTGAGAGAGAGATTGACAGAGTGCAAGCAGGGGAGGGGCAGAGAGAGAGAGGGAGACACAGAATCTGAAGTAGGCTCTGGACTCTGAGCTGTCAGCACAGAGCTCAATGCGGGGCTCGAACTCAGGAATCACAGGATCCTGACCTGCGCCAAAGTCAGATGCTTCACCGACATGAGCCACCCAGGCGTCCCAACTTGCAATTTGTTCTAAAGGCAATGGAACTTTGAGGATATTTGGAGCAGGAAAATGATATGCTCAAATTCATGGTTTTGATTGCTTAAGTACTGTGAGGGGAAAAAAAAGACCAAGATTTAATGAAAGAATGGATGATTGAATGAATTTCAGAGTCCATAACTCCTGCTTTTGACAACGAGGATTTTTCAGGTGGTACAATTCAAACCAGAAGCTGTTCTGCTAATATGAGAGAGTAGAACGGTATCCTCACTACATCCCACCCCTACCCTGTGGCTCAGAGTGACCCTAGGGGAAAACAAGTCAGCTGTGGTGCAGTACAGCGGGAGCCCCTCCCAGCAAAAGTCAGGGGACTTGCCCATGTTAGCAAACCTCACTCTACAGAACTCTGAGCAAGCAAACTGGCCTGCAACAGATCCTGAGAAGCTGCAGGAAAGGAGACAGAAAAGATCCAGGATAGCCAAGGGGATCTGGGCGCAACTGACAGCAATGGCTCCTGAGACACATGCCCAGCTGATGATCCCACCAGCTTCCTCGTGAGGAAGTAGAGGTTAAAGTCAGAGCCAATTTGTAAGGTCATTGTGGTAGAGAAACTCCTGTTTAAGGCAATCGTTTCAGAAAGCAGAAGTCTTGCCCAATCGTGTAGTCCAGCCATTCTGTTATTTTTTTCAAGTAAGCGCCAGCCCAGTGTGGGGCTTGAACTCAGACCCCAAGATCAAGAGTCACATGCTCCACCAACTAAGCCAGCCAAGCACCCTTCAATTAAACTTTTTTTTTTAAGTTTTTTTTTTTGGGGGGGTGGGGCGCTTGGGTGGCTCGGTTGCTTGAGCATCTGACTTCAGCTCAGTTCATGTTGTCACGGTTCGTGGGTTCGACCCCTCGTCAGGCTCTGTGCTGACAGCTCAGAGCCTGGAGCCTGCTTTGGATTCTGCATCTCCCTCTCTCTCTGCACCTCCCCTGCTTGCATTCTGTCTGTCTGTCTGTGTGTGTGTCTCTCTCTCAAAGATGAATAAACATTAAAAAAAAAAAAAAGTTTATTTATTTTTTTGGGGGGGGGGGCAGAGAGAGAGGGAGAAAGAGAATCCCAATCCAGCTCCACACCCAGTGTGGGGTCAGACACGGGGCTCTGTCTCACATCCATGAGATCATGACCTGAGCTGAAATCAAGAGTTGGATGCTTAACAGACTGAGCCACCCAGGCGCCCCTCGGTTAAACTTTCTGATGTTATTATAAGGTCCTGAATTAAAGAAACTCTTAAGGGACTGATAAAGTGAGCAATCTCATGGAGTGGAGACTAATGAAATTGTCAAGCAGAGCAGAGCACCCCCTAAAGAACAGCACCTTAGTGCTACCATGTTCCACATAATTCCCTTTCTACATCAGATTGGGGTTTTTTTTAATTTTTTTTAACGTTTATTTATTTTTGAGACAGAGAGAGACAGAGCATGAACAGGGGAGGGGCAGAGAGAGAGGGAGACACAGAATCTGAAGCAGGCTCCAGTCTCTGAGCTGTCAGCACAGAGCCCGACGCGGGGCTCGAACTCACGGACCATGAGATCATGACCTGAGCCAAAGTCGGACGCCTAACCGACTGAGCCACCCAAGCACCCCCAGATTGTTTTTATTAAACAATGTTACTGGCTTACGGCGTATGTGATAAAGAGCAAATACTCTGTGTATATTCCATGCGAGGCCATATTCACGTTTTTCTACGTTTATTTTTTTGAGTACATAGAATGACTATTCCCCTTGTGTCATATCAACATTTGCTTCCACCGAGTGAGCAACTCATCTGCATAAATTGTTCACAAACACAGAAAGGAACTGGTGAAGTTCTTCCTCTTCAAAATGTACGTATAGTCTTTCTCAGCCTCTTAGCTTCTGGTTTCCTCCTGTGGCTTCTATAATTCTATGCAAGTGATATTTTACATTTCCTAAAAACCTATTAAAATCTCCAACTTTGGTAAATTAGACAGTATCGTCTTTCTCCTTTGGAAGAAGAAATTGCAGTCTTGTCTTTACCTAAATCATTTTATGGGTCATTAATTGGATAGATAATGTTTCTCAGCAAAGGCTGAAGGGTCATTTACCATTTTCAACTCAACAACTAGCCGTGATCACAAGACAGCAATATGGAGAGAGAGGACACCAAGCTTTTTACGCACAAGCCTGGCTGGAATTACAAAGCCACACAATTTAGTCTCTTATTCTGCCCTTACACATGGGGTGAGAGGACTACCAATCTTTGTTTTGATTGGAAATCCTGGACATCAAGAAATCTACCGGTATGATAGTCTGATTTTAGAAAAGCAGAGACTATGATTTGCTCTTTGAGATTCAAGAATTAGGAAGATGAAGGCCCAAAGATCTCATCCCAGATACTCGCATCCTTGTGCCCTTGACTGTGCCCATGTTTTTTGGTAAAACGCCAGGGGCATTTAACTGCCTTTCTAGCCAGGATCAGAGAACTTGGGTCTCTCAGAAAATAACTCTGCAAGTGACTAGATCAGTACGATCAGAGGAGAGAAAGCAAGTCTCCTTTGAAAAGGTGCCAAAGAAACAGAAAAAAGGAGTTTCGTCAGAATGCTGAGCCCTTGGGATAAAATGCAGCTCCGTCCCAAATCCCCCTCCAGCTCCCCTTCCCTCACCACCTCTTCAATAACCTTTGATTGTCTGATGAGACTATGCTTAGCGGCATCAAAAGAGTCACCACCGGGCAGGGGAGCTGCAACCAGCTCTGGACACTCACTTTTCTTCCATCACAGGAGAGTTTGCCTACCCTTATCTTAAAAAAAAAAAAAAAAAAAAAAAAAATACACCGTTACCAAAAAATAAAAATAAAATCATGGTGGGGCACCTTGGTGGCTCAGTCCGTTAAGCAGGCAACTCTTGATTTCAGCTCAGGTCATGATCTCATGGTCATGAGATCAAGCCCTGCATGGGGTTCCATGCTAGGCATGGGGCCTGCATAAGATTCTCTCTCCCTCCCCCACTACCAAGTGTGTTCTCTCTCTCTTAAAAAAATTTTTTTTTGTAAATCATGGTAAAATACAGATAACATAAAATTTACCATTTTAACCATTTGGATGTATATTTCAGTGACATTAAGTACATTCATATCGTGCCACCCTCACTGACTGCCATCCATCTCCAGAACATTTTCATCAACCTAAACTGAAACCCTGTACCCATTAACCACCAACTCCCCATCCTCCTTTTTCCCCAGCCGCTTGTGTCCATCATCCTACTTTCTGTCTCTAGAAATTGATCTACTCTGGGAACCTTATAAAAGAGGAATCACACAATATTTGTCCTTTTGCAACTGGCTTATTTCACTGGTTCATCCACATTGTAGCAGGTGTCAGAATTTCCTTCCTTTTCAAGGTGAATAAAATTCTACCATATGTATATGCCACATTTCATTTATCTATTCATTCGTCTATAGGCACTTGGATAGTTTCTGCCTTTGCCTATTGTGAATAATTCTGCTATGAACATGGGTGCACAGATACCTGTTTGAGTCCCTATTTTCATTTCTTTCGGGTGTATACCCAAAAATGGAACTACTGGATCATATGGAAATTCTGTGTTTAATTTTTTGAGGACCCACCATACTGTTTTCCACAATAGCTATACCATTCTACATTCCCACCGGCAATAACGCACCATCTCCATGCCACTCATCTATGTATTAACAGTGTCTTTGGCTCAAAATATCACCATTTTTATTTTTTTTCATTCTTTTAGGTTTATTCACTTACTTGGAGACAGAGAGAGAGAGAGCGAGAGAGAGAGAGAGAGAGAGCGTGCACATGAGCAGGGAAGGGGCAGAGAGAGGGAGAGAGAATCCCAAGCAGCTGGAGAAGCTGAATGTCCACCAGCACGAAGCCCAATGTAGGGCTCCATCCCACGAACCGTGAGATCATGACCTGAGCTGGAACCAAGAGTTGGTTACCAAAGTAACCAAACACTTACCCAACTGAGCCACCCAGGAGCCCCCAAATATTGCCACGTTTAAGTCTCACCTGTCATCTGTCATGTTAGAGTACAAGGACACAGAGGCAAGCAATGGACTTCAGTGAAATTTCCCCCTCAGGAGGAGAGTCAGCATTCAGCACATTGTTGGTGTGGGTGAAAAGAAGGTTTTGACGTAGTGTGATACAAGCTCGAAACGAGAAAGAGAAATCCTTCAGGTTGCAGTATAAAGCCCGTTGGACATACCTACCCCCCACCCCACTTCATCTTCTTCAAGACAGAGGCAAGGACTCTGATACCAAGTTATGAGCAGAGCTCCCCAGTATAAAGTGGGGAGGAGGGAGCTCTACCAGAAGAGAGGATGAGATGATGCCATTTCTGAACTAGCACACCTGAGACTTCCCTTCCCCCCAGGGAGGCGAGCACTTCCCCTCATAGCCAGGACAGAGTCTAGAGAAAGTTCCTATCTGTGCTTCAAGAATGAGGCTTAAAGGCAGTTCTTCGAGGTTAGCTATCCAGGGCAAAATCCGCAGATTTAAAGAATTTACACTTGTTTCAACTGACCTGCTTTCTCTTTGGAATTGTAAACACAATAGTAGAGACCAAAGGCCACAGCAAACCCATCAGAGAGGATTAGAGCCTGTTATGGGTTAGAAAGTGTCCTCCAAAAAAGATGTAGTCAAGTACTAACCTTCCCTCACCTGTGAATGTGACCTTATTTGGAAACAGTCTTTGCAGATGTCATCAGGTTAAGATGAGGTCATTAGAAGTGGTCCCTAATTCCATGAGAGGGGAGACGGCCATGTGAAGACAGGAGCAGAGGCAGAAGGAACAGCTGGGGCTCCAGAAGCTGGAAGAGACAAGAAAGGCCCCTCCCCGTGGTGCTTGGGGGGCTCAGTCAGTTGAGCACCCACCTCTTGATTTCAGTTCAGGTCATGATCCCAAGGTTGTGGGAATGAGCCCTCATCAGGCTCTGCGCTGAGCTTGCAGCCAGCTGAAGATTCTTTCTCCCTCTCTCTCTCTCTCTCTCTCTCTCTCTCTGCCCTTCCCCCACCCACGCATGTTCTCTCTCTAAAAAAAAATAAAAGGGGGGGGGGGAAGGGCCCCTCCCCTAGAGGTTTTGAGAGAGCCCGTCCCTGCCAACATCTTGATTTTGGATTTGTAGCCTCCAGAATTGTGAGAAATTAAATTTCTGTTGTTTTAAGCCCCCCAACTTGTGAGGCTTTGTGAGAGCAGCCCTAGGAAGCTCACCTAGAGGCCAATACCTAGAAATCACACCCAAAAACACATTCGTGTTACCGCCGTCTCCGTATTTATTATGACAACTGTGAGCTGAGGAGGTTTCCTTAAGGAAATGATTGTCATATCAGATTCCCCTAAGTGTTTACAGACTTCTAAATCATGACCTTAGTTAATGAAATTGTCTCTGGCTGGAAGGGTTTTCGGTTTTTGTTTTTTGGTGCATAGACACTTCTAATCCCTACACTTGATTCACTTTCATATGAAAATTGTAAGCCTGATATTGTTCGGATGTTCCTGAGTCAGGCTGGCACAAAGTCAGGAGAGATTTAGCATGAAGACAGGGGAAATGAAGGGATTCCACACTCACTTTATTTCTCCTTAAGGTACAGTTACACAGATGGTTTAAGAAGCTCGTTAGGCTTTCCCAAATTCCCCTGTGCTTCCTAAAAGGTCATTAAAGTTTTGCAGCCATTCCCTTCAGTAGTCAGGAGGGTCTAAAACCCTGGCCATTGCCTTATCAGCTCTTTGAAATGAAAGCCGATGAGGCCGTGCAGCCCCCACAGGTGAAAAATGCATCATAGATGTTACTGCCTATCTCTCTATTCAAGTGTTGTCTGCTTCTTTAATGAAGTGGAGAAACTAAAAAGAAGGGAGTGCAAAAAGCATGAAATCTCTACCTGATGAAAGTTCTGATGAGTTCATCGCTAGGAATACCTGAAACTAATTGACTAATAGTCTTTTTATTCCGTGAGGTTGGTGAGAAGAAAAATGGGGTGGGAGTACAAAATCAAACAAAATCAGAGTGGAGACCCAGAGGAAGGAAGTGCAGCACCAGAGAAATTTATTATGCTTTACACACTTGCACAACACACACACACACACACACACACACACACACACACACACACACCATAAAGATGAAAAAGTGCCATATTTAACTATGATGCTAACAAAGAATGGTCATGAATACAGAGTTCACAGAAAAGGAAGCATAAAAGGCCTAAATCGTAAAAAAAAAAAAAAAAAAGCTCAATATATACTATGAGAAAATATACGCCTGTGTTAAACCATCACAAGATACAGTTTCTTATCAGATGGGCAAAAGTTAAAAATTATGACAACATACTCAGCGGCTGAGCATATAGGGAGAGTACAACCCCTGGGGAGGTTAATGTGGCAATATATTTAAGTGACAAATGAGGGGCACCTGGGTGGCTCAGTGGGTTCAGCATCCGACTGTTAATTTCACCACAGGTCATGATTTCATGGTTGGCAGGATCCAGTCCTGCATCAGGCTCTACACTGCTGGCACGGAGACTGCTTGAAATTCTCTCTCTCTCTCTCTCTCTCTCTCTCTCTGCCCCTCCCCCACTTGTGCATGTGCATGTGCATGCTCTCAAAAATAAATATAAATAAACTTATAATAAATAAGTAAATAAATAAATAAATGACAGTGGAATTTACTCTTTGACCTGGCAATCCCACTTCTGGGGATTTCTCCAAGATATGCCAACATAGGTTCTATTCATATCTGCCTTATTATACAGTAATATTATTATATATTATTATAAGACTCTTCATATCTGTATTATTTATAATAGTAAAAGGTGAAACCAATGCCTGTGGTCATCTACAGGAAACTTTTAAATTAACTATGGCACGTTCACACAATGAAGAAAAGAATGGGGAAGCTTTAGGTATGTGGGTGTAGAAACATCTCCATGACATAGTTACTTTTCTTTGGTTTTTAAGGTGCAAAACAATTACCATATGGTAGTGTTAAAATATGTGCTTAAATTCTTTGACACTTCTCCCTTCAACGGTTGGATCCAGGGGCACCTGGATGGCTCGGTTGGTGGAGCATACGACTCTTGACCTCAGGGTTATGAGTTCCAGCTCTGTGTTGGGTGTAGAGATTACTTACGAATAAAATCTTTAAAAAAAAAAAAAAAAAAGAGTGGGAGCCAAGGTCTGTTTCCTTGAGTGTGGACTGGGCTCAGTCACGTGTTCATGAAGAGACAGGAGAAGTGGTAGTGTGGGACTGCAGAGACTAGGTCATCAAAGGCGTTTTGGCTTCCTCCTTGCTCTTCCTCTTGAATCACACACGCAGGGGAACCCAACTGCTATGTTGTGACTCTGATGGTGCCATGCAGCAAGGAACTGAGGCTTTCTGCCAACAGCTATGTGAGTGAGCCATCTGCCTGGAGGCGGATCCGCTATCCATAGTCACACTTACAGAAGCCCTGGCCCAAGTTGGACAGAAGTCTCATGTGAGGCCTTGAGCCAGAACTACTCAGCCAAATCAATCCTGGATTGAGAGCTCTCAGAAACTATGAGATACGACACGTGTGTTGCTTTAAAATGCTAAGTTTTCAGGGCACCTGGGTGCCTCGGTCAGTTAGGCATCTGGTTTTGGTTTAGGTCACGATCTCATGGTTTGTGGGTTGGAGACCGGCGTCGGGCTCTGTGCTGACAGCTCAGAGGCTGGAGCCTACTTCAGATTCTCTCTCTCTCTCTCTCTCTCTCTCTCTCTCTCTCTCTCTTTCGGGCCCTCCCCTGCTCATGCTCATGCGCTCTCTCTCTCTCTCTCTCTCTCTCTCTCAAAAATAAACATTAAAACAATAATAATAATAATAAAATAAAATGCTAAGTTTTCTTTCTGGTAGGGGTGAGAGGTGTAGGAATTTGTTATGCAGCAGTAGCTAAATAATGCAACAGTGTTTATAGCAGGCTTTTTTTGCATAATAAAGAAGAAAAATAATATATAACCGTGTTTTCTTGTTTTTGCAGTAAAGAAACACTGGAAAGGCACCCAAGCATTAACAAAAGTGGTTGCTTATGTAAATGGTTAGCGGAATGGGGAATAACATAGATGGGAATAGGAAAGAGAACCCAATTTCTCAAGTTCCACCTTTTGTATATCCTCTTCTATTTTTATATTAAGTTCATACATACTTACATACTTTTAAAGTAATTTGTAAGCAATTTTTTTATTTTAAGAGATAAAAAAAATTTTTTTAATGTTTATTTATTTTTGAGAGAGAGAGCATAAGCAGGGGATGGGCAGAGAGAGAGGGAGACACAGAATCTGAAGCAGGCTCCAAGGCTCTGAGCTGTCAGCACGGAGACTGACGTGGGGCTCAAACTCACCAACTGTGAGATCATGACCTGAGCTGAAGTCAGATGCCCAAATGACTGAGCCACCCAGGTGCCCCAAAACATTCTTATTTTAAATCTATACAAGATAACAGATGTTAACTTACCATGGTCATCACTTTACAGTGTATGTAAGTCAGGTCATTATGCTGTACACCTTAAACTTCCATAGTGCTCTATGTTAATTATATCTCAATAAAATGGAATAAAACTAATTAAATTAAAATTTAAAGTAAAAGATTAAGCTAGGATTTTTTAAAAATAAGATAAAAAATAATGGGGCGCCTGGGTGGCTTGGTCGGTTAAGCGTCCGACTTCGGCTCAGGTCATGATCTCACAGTCCGTGAGTTTGAGCCCCGCGTTGGGCTCTGTGCTGACAGCTCAGAGCCTGGAGCCTGTTTCAGATTCTGTGTCTCCTTCTCTCTCTGCCCCTCCCCTGTTCATGCTCTGTTTCTCTCTGTCTCAAAAATAAATAAACGTTAAAAAAAAAAAAAAAAATTTTTTTTTTTTTTAAATAAGATAAAAAATAAAATAAATAAAATAAAGCATTTTTCCCCCTTTAATACATGCTTGGGGCCCCAGGGGAGACCTAACCTCTCCAGGTTGCCTGTAGCAACTGAATTCAGAACCTGAGGTAGCCCTGTCATATACCCTGTTGTGTGGATAGAGAGTTATGGAGAGAGACTGCAGAGAAAGGAAATGAATCGAGAGGAATACGGATAAACTCTAGCGTCTGGCTCACATGTGTCCTTACAATAAATTCTACCTTCAGTCAGTCAGTATCTGCATTTGTCATCAAAAGAACTTTAGGCAAGACTCTGTAGATTCTTAAATGGAGCCAAGAGAGCTGAAAGCCATTGAAGCGGCTCTCTCTTTAATTCTTCCCTTCCTGTGATTTACGCCTTTCATTAATTCAGGAATTTTACTTGAGAAATGTTTATTAAGTATCTACAGGTACAAGACCTCCATAGTGTGATTAGAAAGTGATGACATCATTAATATTTGGCAGTAAAATCATGTATCTTAAAGCACTGCCACCCACTTGAAGGAAAAGAACTTCAAAGGTTTAAAAATCATAACACGTAATATTAATTATACTGGAATGAAAATTAAAAAAAATTAAAAACCCAATTTCTTTTTTTTTAAGATTTTATTTTTAAGTAATCTCTACACCCAACACGGGGCTTGAACTTATAGTCCCAAGATCAAGAGTCGCACGTTCTACTGACTGAGCCAATCAGGTACCCCTTAAAAATCCAATTTCTGGGGTGCCTGGGTGGCTCAGTCTGTTGAGCGTCCGACTTTGGCTCAGGTCATGATCTCACAGTTTGTGAGTTCGAGCCCTGCGTCAGGATCTGTGCTGATGGCTCAGAGCCTGGAGCCTGTTCACATTCTGTGTCTCCCTCTGTCTTTGCCCCTCCCTTGCTCATGCTCTGTCTCTCTCTGTCTCAAAAATAAATAAAACATTTTAAAAAAAATTTTTAATAGATAAATAAAAATAAAAATCCAATTTCTATAATGGGGAGGAAAATATATATGTAAAGCTACAGATTCAAAATTAGAATTGTTGAAATGACAGCAACTTTAGAGTACATTGAGTTCAAACTCCCACTCACTATAGGGGGTATAGCTCAGGGGTAGAGCATTTGACTGCAAACTCCCACTCACTATAGATTATTTTATTTTTTTTAATGTTTATTTATTTATTTTGAGAGAGAGAGGGAGAGCCTCTCCCAAGCAGTCTCCATACTGTTAGTACAGAATTCTAGACAGAGCTCAATCCCACAAACTGTGACATCACGACCTGAGTCAGACGCTCAGCTGAGCCACCCAGGCACCCCAATATAGACTTTTTTTAACTTTATTTTTAAGCAATCTCCACACCTACCGTGGGACTCAAAACCCACAATGCAAGATCCAGAGCCGCAGCTTCACTGACTGAGCCAGCCAGGTGCCCCTCAATATAGATTTCTTAGTTTTTACAAGAAAAAATAAGCTGTTAACATATAAAATACACGTTATATGTTACTTACTATTATATATGAAATATATTGTGAGTGTGTGTGGATGGATAGATAAACAGAAAGATACAAAATCTCTTCAATTACCTTTAAAAAAATAATAACAACATATGAATATGGAAATTCCAATGTTCCAATCTGGAGCTGTTTCTGGCAACAGCTGCATGGTAGAAGGAATCTCATCAATGTCATTCATATGCACCAGCCCTGCCCCCCACCCACAACTGTTTGGCATACACAGAATGATAGTTATTACCTCCTCTCTGCCCCTGATGGGAAGTTAACTCCCAAAACTCTTGTTCCTCTATCCCATGTAAGAACTTTTCTCCATATCTTGGAGAGACAGTTTTTTTTTTTGTTGTTGTTATTTTCAAGAAAGTGTTTCTTTAAAGACTTTATTTTTAAGTAATCTTTATACCCAATACCCAGAATTTCTAATTCTAAATTCATATTTCTCCAAATTTTAAAATTGAATTTAAAAAAAAGTTTAGAATCATTTTCTGCACAGTTCATTAACTCACATCAGTCTAATTTCAAATTCTTGTAGAGCAATATACTGTTTCATCTACAACCAACAAATCATAAGGATGCCCATAACCGTGGTTGAATGTCTTTTGTCTTATAATTGCATCTTACTGGTCACCAGGAGACAAGACAGAATATAAGTATTAATAAAATGATTAATTCATGTGAATTTATCGAGAAACTTTCTATATGCTAATACATTGGTTAAAGATATTTAATAATACTAATACCATCATTATCTCATTTAATCTTCGTAGCAATCCTATGAAGTAGATGTTGCACACTTTACAGAAGAGGAAACTAAGCCAACTTTTGCCTTAACTCACAGAGCTAATAAGCCCAGTGCTCTCCGTCCAAGACCATGTGTTTTCTACTTTGCTCCAATGTCTTCTTGGTTTTAAAAGTTTCAAACTAATAGGGGCACCTGGGCAGCTCAGTTGGTTAAGCGTCTGACTTCGGCTCAGGTCATGCATGATCTCACAGTTGGTGAGTTCAAGCCCTGCA
The DNA here is from genome assembly GCF_024362965.1 of Panthera pardus. Classification (NCBI taxonomy): domain Eukaryota; kingdom Metazoa; phylum Chordata; class Mammalia; order Carnivora; family Felidae; genus Panthera; species Panthera pardus. Next base: position 19,924,416 of record NW_026527002.1, read on the forward strand.
TCAGGCTCACTTCTGTCAGTGCAGAGCCCACTTTGGAGTCTCTGTCCCCCTCTCTCTCTGTCCCTCCCCCTGGTTCTCTCTCTCAAAATAAATACAGAAACTTAAAAAAAAAAAAAGTTCAAACTAACAGAAAACCAAGAAAACTATGGATAAAAACACAATGGGATTAGTAAGTATATAGCAAGGGAGTTACAGTGTTTGGGGATATTACATAGAAAAGGTCAAATTGTAACCCTGGGGAAGATGATAGCGAAGAGAAGCAGGATGTATGAGCTCAGTCTTTAGGGAGAAGGGGTTACCCAAGTCAGTGGGGCCAGAAGCAAGGAGTTTCCATTTCAAACTGCAAAAATGATGTGAGCACATACACAGAGGCTTGCAGCAGCCTACATCATCCCAGACACCTCGAGTCAGTGGGTTCATCTGGAGTGATGGACACTTGCCATTGAAGGTGGTCAGAGGGTAGGGGCCAGATCATAAAGTGACCTGCAATCCTCACTGAAGAGTTCGAAATGTTTCTGAATGCAGTGGGGGGTCCCGAAGGAAAATTGAAAGCAAAAGAGAGACCTGATCTGGGTATGTTTTGGAAAGCCCTTCATGAGGCTCTGAATTAAAGTAATCACAAGTAGATGATGGGAGAGGAAAGATTTGAGAGGTGATTTGAAGTTGGAATGAGGCAGGACCTGGTGACCAATTGGATGTGGAGGACAAAGGAAAGAAAAGTCCAGGGTCCTGGGTAACGCCCAAGTTTCTAGTGACACCATTAAGTGACAGAATTTCAGGAGGGACAGCTAGTTGGGAAAGGAATTAGATTTGAGATATAAAGAGTAGGCACTGGAAACAATAGGTTTAGATCTCAGGAGAAAGATCTGGTTGGAACTACAGAATCACCAGTGATGGAGAAAACACAGAAGGATGAATTCACTCAAAAAATAAACAGAAAAAAAGGCTAAGGACCAAGTCAACAGTGATGTCACACAATGAGCATGTGCCCAGTGCTGGATACCGATACACTGGGCACTCTATCCCAGCTCTGCCACAAGACATAACTGTGACAATGAAATGAGAAATGGCATGCCTGTCCCCAAGCAAACACTCATAAATGTTGGTTGTTATTATCTCTACTGGAAAACATCTCCATGTTTTCACAAGTTCATGAATGTGTAAGTCTCACCTTCATCTCTAATAATATACACACTATTATAGTATATAATAATAATTAATAATAAGCAATGTGCTTCTATTAAGCACCTGCTAGATTTCAAAGACTGTGCTTGGCATTTTGCATTAATCTCTTCAATTTCCATAGTATCTCTCTCATACAGTATTATGTTTATCATTCCCACTTTACAGATGAAAAAACTGAAGCATTGACAGGTTAATTTACATGCTCAAGGTCGTACATTCATTACAGGCACAAAGGGGGGATGGGAGAAGGAAGAAGGCCTTGGCCCAGCACAAAAACTAGGAAAGGAATAACAAAGCCTGCCCTGTGGGTTCCTCACCCCCGCCCCCATGCTCAAGAGGAAATTTCTAAACACATAAAATGTCATTGAGATTTGCCCCTATGTAGAAGTCCTGGGTCAAATCACAGCTCCACAGTCCCTACCATGAGGATAAAGGATGGCCAAAGGTGACAAAAGTAGAAAGTAGTCTTCTTGAAATTTTCTGTTAAGACATTATCTGATGTTTAGGTTGCCTCTTTAAATAAAGTATTAGACTATATCTGATTAGACTATATCTGGCACACTGTAATTATATTTAGGAGCTTGAACATGATTGGTATACATTAATACTGAAAGAATAAATTTCTAAATGTCTCATTTAACTCACTTTAACTGCTCTCCATCAAATTCACAAAAGGTACAATTCTGCACTTCACAGTGAGTGCTATCTGAACTAAAGAATCTATTGCAACTCTTAAAGTAAGCATTTACAACCCTACATAATTTCTTCTTTTTCCTCAACTGCTTTATTACTTGAATGACCAGTGATGTAAGTTAAAGATTTTTTAATTGCTTCTTTTTCTTGCATATTTATTTGCATTCCTAAATTTACTTAACAAAAGATTTTCTTATTTGCATAGATCAATCTTAAATGCAAAGCCTATAGAATATACTCGCAAGTAGACAATAGCTCCACAGGGTTAAGGTATTAGAGCGTGACTACCTTGCATTGTTTAAAAGATGAGCTAAGTGCTTCGTTTTAACCTAAATAGAGACCCCACTAGCACAAAGAACCAAAGTCAGTCACGGGTCCCTGCAACATCTTTACACGATTACAATGAGATGAAAAACTCTGAAAATCCCTCAAGTTTTTAAAAACTACTCTCCCCACCGCAAAAAAAAAATCATTGGTGTCACTCATTCCTAACCACAACGCAGCAACTGCAATTATCTTAACACGTACTAATTAGATTTATTAGGCCATAGTGTTTGGGCGGGGTTTTCCCTAAAGGAGCAGACAAGGCCTCTCTGTAGATTATTAACTAAATGGGTCTATATGCCATAAAGTCCATTCTTACCTTTTTATTTTTTCATGAGACATTCATCAATGAATGGATTAATAGGACCACAAAGGAAAAGTGAAGCATTTGTGTGCAATAATTTATCCTATAAAAGAATGATTAACTGACAGATTCTATTGAATGCCAAAATCTAACATTAAATTTTATTCTTAAACTGAAGCAGCTTAGTAAAGAAGTTATAAACATTTTTAGAAATCCAGAGAGAGAAAGCCCGGGAAACCATGCTCAAGATTCAGTGGGTAGGATTCCCAGTTGTTGTTTGTTTGTTTTTTTCCATTTTATTTTTAAGTAATTTCTACACCCAACATGGGGCTCAAACCTACAACCCCAAGCTCAGGAGTCCCATGCTCTACCGGCTGAGCCAGCCAGGAGCACCTCCAATTAATTCTTTAGGAAACTTGGTGAACTTACTCATTTATTCATAATCTACCCTAGTTTCCTGACTAAACTAAGAATGCTGGTGGTAATCATAACTCAAAAAATACTGGAGGAGGAAGGGGAGTTAGTGATGTCACACACGTTTCTATAATATATGAGTTTTGTCTGATGAGCACAGTACTTTGTAATCATCCAAATAACAATTTTTAAAATTAAATATATATATATATATATTTTGATAGAGGCGACTGGCTAGCTCCATCAATAGAGGACTAGACTCTAGATCCTGGAGTCATGACTTCAAGCCCCACATTGGGTATAGAGCTTACTTAAAAATAATTTTTTTTAACAAAATATTTACTTTCACCATTTTTTTCAAGAAACATAAAGGTATGTAGGCAGGATGCAGGCTATCTTTCAGTTCACCTAGCCTATGAAAAGTGTGGTTACTGTTTGCCCCTTACAAGATTTCTCGGAGGCACACATTCCCAGGTATGTGATTTTCATCGAATTACCTCACATCTTACCTCCATGCTCTTGCAAACTGTTGTGCCAGACAGAAACATCGTTTTTACCTTCCTGCACAATGTGCAAAACTGAATCTTCAAGTCTCATCTCTCCTCCATGGGTAAAAACTAAGTCTGTAAATCTTGAAAGAAGGCATGAAGTAGTTTTGAAAAGAGACCTTTGATTTGTTTACATGGTTTTTCTTTCATTCTAACGGACTTTGCCTACTTGTACGTTTGATTTACATCTAATTTCCTGTTTGATAATCCATTACATGTACACGAACACCTTAGGAAGCAGTGTCAATTACAATGAGTCTCCAATACTTATTTTTCTCCTTCTGTAATGAACTTGAACTTTTCTGCCTCAAGATCCTGAAAAGAACATTTTTTTCACGTTGCATATGCACACTGTGCGCCATGAAACAATAATTATTTCCACGAATGCCCCGTCTCTTCTCTTGCCCGCCAACCTGAGTTGTGCATTGGAAACTTTCTCCTACGTCTGTGGCAACGACTGGAAATGTTTACCTATAAATGCATACCAGGTTACCATAAATTCTCTTGCTGATGTTTATATTCCAAGAAACCAGGCACAGAAAATAGAATCATAACAACACACTGAAGGGGCGGGCTTTCACAAATACATTGCTGACAAATGTCAGTAATCCAGTTTTCACTCTGCATTTCTCTCCGTGAAAGTTAATTGCACGCAAACAGACACACAGGACTATGCTAGAGTAAATTAGCGTTTCGCCCCTTGCCAGAAGGAAGCTAAGACGCTAAGAGGTAATGAGTTTTATTAACTCTCATAATGTCTGCAAAGTAGCACAGCATCAAAGTATCGGATCCCTTTTTAGTCTCTCCCCGAAGACCTACTTACAGGAGCAAGCGCATCAATGCCGCATTGATCAGCAAAACGCCGGCGGAGGCATTCTGCTCGCATCAGAAGCTCGGCTCCTGCACCCTTTCCACCGGCTGCGATGAACCTACGGCCAGGCGCACCGCACGGCGCAGGAATCGGCGACTCGCGTTTCCGAAGTGTGCTCAGCGTTTATGTGTTTGGAGCTAGATCTCCATTTCCTCTCCGCACTATTACAATCAATAGGTGTGAGTTTCAGTGGGTAGGGCGCAAAAACTTTGAGTCATTCTGATCGTTTGCAATGGAAAGAATTGGAAAATAATGGAAAGCAAAAATGAAATTAAAACTTTGGAAACAAAGAATAAGAAATTGGTTTATTAGGGAAAAATTCTGGTGCTTGACAAAAGCACAATTAGTGACTTCTGTGGATTTGCTCCGAAGGTTCGGAGGCGGGCATTGTTTGTTTGCTAAGTGTTCTCCGGTTGGTGTATTTAGTTGAGAAGTACGGCCCGCGTTTTGTTTGGCACAGATGCAGCGTATCAGTCATGATGGATAAGTACCTTCACCAGCAGTTAATTAACTCAGTTCCAAATGAAGCCCCTGGACTGGACTCAGTGGTTGTCAGGGTGGGGTTCTCAGACCAGCAGCAGCAGCAACTGCTGCTGGGATCTGGTTGGAAATGCAAATATTGAGTCCCACCCCAGACTTCCTGAAACTGGGACTCTGGGGGTGGGGCCCAGCAATCTGTTGTTACAACCCCTCCAAGGGATTCTGAAACAGGCTAACTTTTGAGAAGCACTGGAACAGTTATTCAAATGATAAAAAGTAACCTGGAGCCCAGATTAAAACGAAGTATTTCCAGAACCTTCTCCTGGAAATGGATTGGGTGGAGCTACTGTGTGGCAGGAGGGTCTGTATTTTAACCAGCAGCCAGGGTGACTCTCCCTGGGCAAGTTTGGGAAGACCTGAATTGATTTATCTCTGGAAGGCTACTTTCCAGGTCTGGCTTTTCCTTTGTTGCTTGAGTAGAACGGTATTTTGAAATGGGGGGAAAAGAAACAACAAAACATGAGGTTGAAGCGAAGAGGGTGAGGATTCCAGCATGAACTAGACCAAGGAAACTGGAGAGAGGTTAACGGATTGTTTCCACCAGTTCAAGAAACCCCTGCCAGCAAAAGACAAAGGGAACATGAAAGATGTCCCTGTGTGCTGAGACAAAGGAAACATGGAAAATAGACTTTGGTTAGGTTTCGGTGACTCATTGAAATGTCTTTCAGGCAAGAAGGAGATAAGGAAAATAATGTATAATTGACCACTTCTGTTGGTGGGCTACTCTTCGATCAGTGTCCATAAGTTAAGAGACTCGTTGCACACAGCATTGTAATTTCCACTGTATATACTGTTGGGCACTCTACATTACGTTCTCTTCCGGGCTGACACTGAAGTCGGCCTCCTCTCACGCTCAGGCAAAGGCCCAGGCCTCTGCTGGCCAATGCCTGAAATTATACCCCTCAGATTTCTTTCAGTAGCTTTTTAGCTTTGGATCTCTTTTTAAAATGCAAGAATTAAGGGGGCGCCCGGGTGGCTCAGTTGCTTGAGGTCTGGTCTGTGAGTTCAAGCTGCGGGTGGGGGTCTGTGCGGACCGCTCAGAGCCTGGAGCCTGCTTTGGATTCTGTGTTTCCCTCTCTCTCTACCCCTCCCTGGCTCATAAGAGTATGAGTCTCTCTCACTCTCTCTCGAAAGATCAGCCACTAATTACAAAGAGAGGACGGAGGACCTATGTGTAAGCAGACGAATGCCTATATTTCAGGTGGTTTAAGAGAGCCCTCAGGGCTGGCTTGTTGGTTTAAAATGGATAGAGAACTGGGTTAGAGGGTATGAAGATAAATAATAAATGAGTGACAGCTCAAGACCACAGTGAGGCTAAGGTTAATAAGTCTCAATCCCAGCGGGTAAAGAGCCTCTCTTCAGGAGATAACTGCGTAAATGGTATCTCACTGGTGTACCTGTTTTGTTCACTTAAGAATTTTTTTTCTGAATCAAAATAAAATCAAAAGAGAACAAATCTTGATGAAATTCAGGAGTCTGTTTACTTCATGTTGATTGATTCACTTGGGAGAGAGGTGAGCTCTTTTGTCGCTTCTGTGACAGATGACCATTGTTGGCCTGGCAGTTGCTTTAACAGTTAAACTTATTCTAATTTATAGGCCATGCGACACACCAGCCCAACATAAGTTAGTATACCAGTGTGTGAATTTTTTAATCCCGTGTTGTCACAGAGGCATTATTGTGAAATATTCATCCTGCGTATCCCTCACCTGTCTTCATTCATAACACTAGAGCTGGAACACAGAAAGACTACTTATTTATTTTATTTTTCAATGTTTATTTATTTTTGAGAAAGAGAATGCGAGTAGGTTAGGTGCAGAGAGACAGGGAGACACAGAATTGGAAGCAGGCTCCAGGCTCCGAGCTGTCAGCACAGAGCCTGACGCGGGACTCGAACCCACAAACTGTGAGATCATGACCTGAGCCGAAGTCGGATGCTCAACCGACTGAGCCACCCAGGCGCCCCACAGAAAGACTATTTAAATGCAGATGCTTTGGGGCACCTGGCTAGCTCAGTCACTATAGCAGGCAACTCTTGATCGCCCACGTTGTAAATTCAAGCCCCATGTTGGGTGTAGAGATTACGTAAAGGTAAACAATTTTTTTGTCTATTATCGAGAGAGAGAGAGAGAGAGAGAGCGAGCAGGGGAGGGGTAGAGAGAGAGGGAGAGAGAATCCCAAACAGTCTCTGAGTTGCCAGGGCAGAGCCCAATGCAGGGCCCAGTCCCATGAGCTGCATGATCGTGACCTGAGCTGAGATCAAGAGTCAGACGCTTAACCGACTGAGCCACCCAGGCACCCCAAAGGTAAAATCTTAATAAAAAAAAAATAAAGATAAAGATAAAATTTTTAAAAAGCAGATGCTTTGAATTGGTATATATATATTTAACTTAACCAAGCTGGCTACCAAACAATTTTCTGCTCCTTCCCTGAACACGAGGAAAAAGGGCATTGATGAGAAATAACCATTTGCTATTCTCTTCTAAAGGATACAGAGTGTAAGTTTTTCTATATCAACAAATGCCATATTCTCATTCTATACAATTTAAGCATAGAAATCTTAACAGAAACTTCAGGAGATTAAAAGATAGCACAAAATAATTCTCCCATTGTACAGATCAAGAGTTCCAAAAAAAAAAAAAAAACACAAATGTGTTCAGTCAAGTAATAAAGGAATAAAGGATTAAAAAAAAAAAAAAAAACTATTCCACGAAACATGGCATACAGTAATAGATCTAAAAGCACCATATGGCTTCCTTCTAATACCCACCTTTATTTCAATTCTAAAGATTTAGCTAAATAAAGGATTCTAGGACTGCATTTCTTTTTTTTTTTTTAATGTTCATTTATTTAATGTTTATTTATTGTTTTTTTGAGAGAGAGACAGACAGAATGCAAGCGGGGGAGAGGAAGAGTGAGGAAAACACAGAATCCAAAGTACGGTCCAGGCTCCTAAGCTGTCAGCACAGTGCCCAACAGGGGGCTCGAACCCATGAACTGACCTGAGCCAAAGTCCAACACTTAACCGACTGAGCCACCCAGGCACTCCTAGGACTGCATTTCTTAGTCTAAAATGCAATCATTTATATCTAGTCATTTGTCTAAATTAAGGAATAGTGGCCTTTCATGTTGGAAATAAAGGCTATTATAGTTGTCTTTGTTTCTTGCCCAATAAAACTCACTGTTCATGTTTTTAATTGAGTTTAGAGTACATGATAACCAATGATCACCAAAGCCAAGAGGTTTTAAATATCACACACATTTAAGTGTAACCTGCCTAATTCAGAATGAAAAGAATTCCTACTTTGTTGTACTTTCCTCTTGAGGCTCAATTTCATTATTTCTTCCACCCTTCCTAAAGACTGATAAGATTCTTTACGGGTTTTTTTCTTTTTTTAATTAAGTTTATTTATTTATTTTGAGAGAAAGAGAGCAAGGGAGGGGCAGAGGGAGAGAGAGAGAGAGAGAGAGAGAGAGAGAGAGAGAGAGAGAGAATCCCAAGCAGACTCTGTGCTGTCAGCACAGAGCCCAGTGCAGGACTTGACCCCACAAATTGTGAGATCATGACCTGAGCTGAAATCAAGAGTCAGATGCTCAACTGACTGAGCCACCCAGGTGCCCCAAGGCTGATATAATCTGTTAATATGTCAACTAAGATTAGAATATATAACTATAAACAAGAGCCCAACTTTGAAAATTTGGCCATTGAAGTCACTATTTTTTGGCCAAGCAGTTAATAATAACCCGCCATCAGAAAAGGTATCTTCTAGCATCCAGGTAGCAGCCAATAGATTGTCAATTTAAAAAAAAAAAATTTTTTTTTAACGTTTATTTATTTGTGAGAGAGGGAGAGACAGAGTGCAGGCAGGGTAGGGGCAGAGAGAGAAGGAGGTACAGAATCTGAAGCAGGTTCCAGGCTCTGAGCTGTCAGCACAGAGCCTGACGCAGGGCTCAAACCCACAAACCGTGAGATCATGACCTGAGCTGAAGTCGGACGCTTAACCGACTGAGCCACCCAGGTGCCCCGATTGTCAATTATTTTTACAATTAAAACCAGTTACACTTAAAATCAGGGTGGAAAACTTTACACTTGCATCAATTGAAAACCTTTCCAAATAGCTAAAATTGTGGGGCACCTGGGTGGCTCAGTCAGTTAAGTGTCTGACTTCAGCGAAGGTCATTATCTCATGATTTGTGAGTTTGAGCCCCACGTTGGGCTCTGTGCTGACAGCTCAGAGCCTGGAGCCTGCTTCAGATTCTGTGTCTGCCTCTCTCTCTGCCCCTCCCCCCGCTTCCACTCTGTCTCTCTCAAAAATAAATAAAACATTAAAAAAAATTTTTTTTTTAATTCAAGTAGCTAAAATTGTTTTAGTTGTTATATGGGGTGACCAAAAAGAAAGCCTATGCAAGCCAATCATCTTGAAATCCTTACTATATGTTACCTGAAAATCAAAATATTTACATAGTAAATTTGGTCACTCAGTAAAATAGGTTGAATAATGAGGTATTCTGACTATCAAATAACCTCATGAATGGTTTTATGTTCAAATATCGATCATAATTGTGTGACAGAAAGAGGTACAGTGGTTGAAAAACAAAAATAAAAACAACTCAATTAAAAATATCCAAAGGAGGGGCTCCTGGGTGGCTCAGTTGGTTAAGCACATGACTCTTGCTTTTGGCTCAAGTCATGACCTTCAGTTCATGGGTTCCAGCCCTGCATTGGGCTCTGTGCTGACAGCACGGAACCTGCTTGGGATTCTCTCTCTCTCTCTCTCTCTCTCTCTCTCTCTCTCTCTCTGCCTCTGCCCCTCTCCACTGCTTCCCTGCTCTCTCTCTCTCTCTCAAAGATAAATAAATAGGGGCACCTGCTGGCTCAGTAGGTTGAGCGTCCAGCTCTCGATTTCAGCTCAGGTTATGATCTCACGGTTCCTGAGATGGAGCCCCCTGTCGGGCTCCGTGCTGACAGCGCAGAGCCTGCTTGGGATTCTCTGTCTCCCTCTCTCTGCCCCTCCCCCACTCATGCTGTTTCTGTCTCTCCAATAAACTTAAAAATAAAAAAAATGAATAAATATTAGGTAAAAATAACATCTTCCCCAGTAACAATTATAACGAAGGTTGAATTGTATACATGCCCAGCTGACAATTATAATAGACATTACTGTTCCTAAATTAAAGTCAAAAATGGACCTAGCAAGAGAGAATGCGTGGCAAGTCTTGGACAGCTGAGGCGGGAGGAGAGTCCCACGAGATGGAAGGTCCTTGGACACACTGGAATGAAAGATCATCCATATCCATCTTTCTGATTTGATGCTCCCAAGCAAACTTCTGATTATAGTTTGGTTTCCCAAGTACATTTGCCTAGAGAGAAAGTGCTATAATCAGGACACAAACACAGCTCCCAGTGCTTGTGACAGGTGTGTGTCTCATTGTACATTGGCTTTCTGTTTCATGTGCCTGTAGAGGGATGTTCTTCTGAAAGTGGGGGAGGGTATTCTGAAACAAGGTTTTGAACTGTTGTGTTAGTTTGGAAGCTATCCTTTCTGATGATCCTGATAACACGGCTGAGAAGGAGAAGCGTACATGTGTATCAAGCAGAAAATAAGTTGGAGAAAAGCGCTACAGATCACTTAACCATGAAACAACGGGAGCAAATTTTAAGTCATTAAACATGTTTTGCAATAGCTTCCTAAAGCTGTCAAGGGATTTATGAATTCACTGACAGTTGAAAAGTGGTTTGTTAAATGAGTCTTCCAGGGTGTCTAGGTGGCTCAGGCAGTTGAGTGTCTGATTCTTGAATTCAGCTGAGGTCGTGATCCCAGGGTTGTGAGACTGAGCCCCAAATCGGGCTCTACAGCGCGGACAGAGCGTGCATGGGCTTCTGTCTGTCTTTGTCTCCCTCTCTCTCTTTGCCCTCCCTTGCACACACACACACACACACACACACTCTCTCTCTCTCAAAATAAATAAAAATTTTTTTTTAAATGAGTCTTCTGTTGATATAACCAGGGGAGGTAGCTACCTACCTTACTGTGGAAAAATAAAGTACAATGTGAAGGAAAATTTGGGTCTCAATGTGATCTTTCTTCATGCTTGTTTCCCACATATACTAATTTCCAACCTGTTGCCATAGCAAACTAAAGAATGAAATGGTCAGGAGAGTTCATAAGATCTGCTGTAATGATTTACTTTCTGTGGTTATGGAGTTACCTAGATGATCTATTTATGTTGTTTTCAATTATATTATTTTGTGGCCTGTGCAATTATATATATCTTAATCCAATGACAAAAAATTAGTTTAAGAATTTTCATTGAAATGAATATACAATGAAGCTTCATTCTGCTAGAGAATCTGCAGCCCAACAGGGTGTACAGGATGATGTTTTCCCTGTTCTAGAATTCTCAAGAAGCTGAAGAAAATTAAAAAAAAAAAAACAAACACAAGTTTTCTCTATTCTCTTGGGAAACTTAAGCTCTAAAATGATATTACCTAATTTAAAATGGCCTCTTTCATGTCACTAACTGTAACTGTCACCACCGCCTGCATTACCACCACCCCTGGATATCCACAAAGACCTTGCCCAGTGAAGCCTATGGTCCTTCTCAGAATAATTTGTTAAATGTATAACATACAGAGAAAAACCAGAAAAACAATGATATTAAACACAATTATATTGAGATATAGTCTGTAAACAGAATCAGGATCTCCATGAACTTGGGTAGGATAATAAATACAACTTTAGTTTCACTAATCTCTAACTGAAATTTATCACTTCCTCTATTGACAAATGTAGTCAACAAATGACAGTAGTATGATCAACACCTGAAACTAATTACTAAGAGAAACCACAGCAGCACCTGGGTGGCTCAGTCAGTTAAGCATCTGACTCTAGATTCGGCTCAGGTCATGATCTCAGGTTTCATGAGTTTGAGCCCCTCATGGGGCTCTGCACTGACAGTACGGAGCTAGCTTGGGATTCTCTCTCTCTCCCTCTCTCTGCCCCTCCCCTCCACAGGCGTGGACTCTCTCACTCAGAAATAAATATATAAACATTAAAACAAAAAGAGAAACCACATTTTTTCATATTATATTACTATTGTTGCATATATCTTGATCTATGATTTGCATATAAATTATGTATACTTTAGTGTATGTATGCATACTACTTTGAAATTTCTGTAACTAGGTCTGCTGCTAAATCTTGTTATCCAGTGTATTAAGAGGCCAATATATTAATATATCACATTTTTAAATGTTTATTTATTTATTTATTTTTGAAAGAGAGAGAGAGACAAAATCCCAAGCAGGCTCTGTGCTGTCAGCGCAGAGCCCCACACAACAGGGCTCAAAGTCATGAACCGTGAGATCATGACCTGAGCCAAAATCAAGAGTCAGACGCTTAACCAACTGAGCTATCCACACTTTTAGCATATTAATAACTATTTCAATATAACTAGTTTCTCTCATAATCTTATATATTTGTTATTTATAGCAAAATACACAAATCTGAGAGGTTAGCTCAGTGAATTTTTTTTTAATTTTTTTTTTTTTTAACATTTATTTATTTTTGAGACAAAGAGAGACAGAGGATGAACGGGGGAGGGTCAGAGAGAGAGGGAGACACAGAATCTGAAACAGGCTCCAGGCTCTGAGCAGTCAGCACAGAGCCCAACGCGGGGCTCGAACTCACATACCGCGAGATCGTGACCTGAGCCGAATTCGGACACTTAACCAACTGAGCCACCCAGGCGCCCCAGCTCAGTGAATTTTTATACATGCATATATCCCCATAACCACAACTTAGTTTAAGATACAGAACATTTTTATCCCACAGCCCCTGGGTGGCTCAGTTGGTTAAGTGTCCAACTCTTTGTTTCAGCTCAGGTCATGATCTCACAGTTCGTGGGTTCAAGCCCCACATTGGGCTGGCTCCTTCCTGACAGTATGGAGCCTGTTCCGGATTCTCTCTCTCCCTCTCTCTCTGCCCCTCCCTAACTCGTGCGTGTGTGCGTGCGCTCTCTCTGTCTCTCAAAATAAATGAACTTAAAAACATCTTTATCCCCCCAGAAAGTTTCCCTATGCTCCTTCCCGGTCAGTACCCCTTCGGTGACCACTATTCTGTTTCCTGTCACCACAGCTTAATTTTGCCTGTTCTTGAACTTCATATAAACGGAATCATACAGTGCATCCTCTTTTGTGTCTGATTTTTTTATGTAACAACTTTTAGAAATCCATCCATGTTGTACCACTAGCTTTTAGTCTTTTTTATTGCTATATAATATTCCAGTATATGATTATACCATGACTTATTTGCCCATTCATTTGTAGATAGACATTTTTGTTGACTCAGTTTGGGTACATACCTAGGAATGCCACTGCTGGATTATACAGTGTATGTTTACCTTTATTTGAATCTGCCAGGTTTGGGGTTTCAATAAAAAGAAAGAAAGACATTTTCAGTTTTCCAAAAGTTGTTCGTGTTTTACACTCGTACCCGCCAAGTATGAGGGGTCCAGTTTCCTAATCCTTGCCAAAAGTTGACATTTTTAGTCTTTGTACTTTTAGCCATTGTATCAGGTGTGTGGAAGTATCTCATTTGATATTCACCTATATATAATTTTTTGCATTTAAAAACCTTTAAAAACCAGGGGGGCATCGCTCACTCTCTCTCTCTCTCTCTCTCGCTCTCTTTTTCACACACATACAACTTAAGTCTTCTGCATAAAAAAGGTTTTTTTCACAGATTATTATAACCAATAGAATTCTTTTTTCCAGGTAGCCACAGAGATTTGAAGAAAACTTCTATTCCCGTGCTAAAATCCAGATTGCTGTATTGTTAGTACTAAATAATTTGGACAGAAATTTGAAGTAAAATACTAAAATATTATGTTAGCACATCAAAGCCGGACTGTTTCAGGATAAGACAAGGTCCCTGCTCCCCAGAGGAATTTCTAATCTAATAGGAGAGAGAGATAAAAGATGTTTTGGCCACCGACTAAATCAAAGAATATATATCTTAATTTGATAGTTTTACCAGACCTAAAGCATCAAAGAGCTTGACATGTACAAATCAAAACAATTTATCTTTTTTACTTCTAATCTGTTGCAGTCTATTTTAATCTTTGGAAGTTAAATGACAAAATATTAATTTATCATATGTTCTTCCAGTGTCCATTTATTTCTTTCTGTGCCCATCAGGGAAAATTGGTGACAGAAAGGAGCTGTCACACTTAACAGGGTGGTTGAAGAGCATTTAATAAAGTGACGATGCACAAAGCCAAGGGAAGAGTAAGGGAAAAGTGAAGGATAATACAGAGTCCTACTTCAAGTGGTAGGCGGTAAAGGGAGGTAATGAAGGACACAGCAAAGCAGCCTTTTCCAGAACCCAGACTGGGTGGCTGTATGGAGAGTGTGGAGAGTGGGCAGACTTAAATATAGGCCCATGGATCCCCACCTCCCAGAATTCGTGCCTTGTGTAATCCATCACCCCTTGAGGATAGCAGGACCTGAGACTGACTTCTGGCCAATAGGACATGGCGAACGAGAGAGAATGTCATTTCCCTCATCACATTAGTGTACAAGGTGAACAACCAGCTCCTTCTCTTGCCAGCCTTGCCTCCATGTTGTAGGCCGCCCTGTGGAGAGGACCACGTGGCAAGGAACTACAACAGTTTCTGGCGCACAACTAGCATGAAGCTGAGGCCCTCGGTCTGACAGCCTCCCGGGAACCGAGTGCTAACCGTGTTTGAAAGCAGATCCTTCCCTGGTCAAGCCCTGGGATGCACTGCAGCCCTGCTGACACCCTGACTACAGCAATACAGACTCAGCGGTTCGAACCACGAGTTTATACTGGCTTTGTGACCATCCAGCAATAGATAACGAACATAGACAGAAACCTCAGGTAGGAGCCGAGGCTTCCGTAGAGGGAAGCAGACAGCCCAGGGCCCCACACCATCGGGAGGGAGGCGGAAGACTAAATGCCCCAGGCTCGTGCCTCTCCTATGGCACTTCCCAGCTGGCCAAACTCAAATGGAAACCAGAGAGAAGGGAGCTGGTTACTGCCGTTCGTATAGGTCATCCCCTCAGGGCAAAGGTGGTATGAAAAATAGTGGGACAGGGAACTGGAGGGGCAAAGAGAAGATAAACAGCACGGTAACTCCAGTAAACTCTTTACTTTTCAATGAATGAGAATATCCGTATTTAAATCCATGAAGGACTCCTACGCTAGGACAATCATATGTTAAGGTATATATGGAGGGCCATCTATATAGCTGTATTTTTATTTCTAGTCACAGTTCTATTAGATAATATTATGACCCTGGTAAGGAACATTGCATTGTTAAAAATTAAATAGAAGGGGCGCCTGGGTGGCGCAGTCGGTTAAGCGTCCGACTTCAGCCAGGTCATGATCTCACGGTCCGTGAGTTCGAGCCCCGCGTCAGGCTCTGGGCTGATGGCTCAGAGCCTGGAGCCTGTTTCCGATTCTGTGTCTCCCTCTCTCTCTGTCCCTCCCCCGTTCATGCTCTGTCTCTCTCTGTCCCACAAATAAATAAAAAAACGTTGAAAAAAAAAAAAAATTAAATAGAAAAGGCCCCGACGACCCAGCACTTGCACTACTAGGACACAAAACTGCTGATTCCAAGAGGCACATCCACTCCAATGTTTATAGCAGCACTCTCAACAATAGCCAAATTATAGAAAGAGCCCAAGTGTCCATCGACTGGCGAATAGATAAAGAAGATGTGGTATATATACACAACAGAATATTATACTTAGCGATCAAAAAGAATGAAGTCTTGCCATTTGCAACAACATGGATGGAACTAGTATATTATGTCAAGTGAAATAAGTCAGAGAAAGAATAAAGATCATATGATTTCACTCGTGGAATTTTAAGAAACAAAACAGACGAACATATGGGAAGGGAAGGAAAAATAAGATAAAAACAGAGAGGAAGGCAAACCATAAGAGACTCTTAACTACAAAGAACAAACTAAGGATTGATGGAAGGGTGTTGGGTGAGGGAATGGTCTAAACGGGTGATGGGCATTAAGAAGGGCACTTGTTGGGATAAGCGCTGGGTGTTATATGTAAGTGATGAATCACTAAATTCCACTCCGAAACCATTACTGCAGTCTATGTTAACTTGCTTGTATTTAAATAAAATTTTTAAAAAATTAAATAGAAAAGGCAATAGGTACACCTGGGTAGCTCAGTCAGTTAAGTGTCTGACTTAGGCTCAAGTCATGATCTCACAGATTTGTGAGTTCGAGCCCTGCATCCGGCTCTGTGCTGACAATTCAGAGCCTGGGGCCTGTTTCAGATTCTGTGTCTCCCTCTCTCTCTCTCTGCCCCTCCCCTGCTCACACTCTGCCTCTCTGTCTCGAAAATAAATAAGCATTAAAAGAAGAATTCGGGGGCACCTGGGTGGTTCAGTTAGTTAGGCATCTGACCTCGGCTCAGGTCATGATCTCGCAGTTCCTGAGTTTGAGCTCCACGTTGGGCGCTGTGCTGAGAGCTCAGAGCCTGGAGCCTGCTTTGGATTCTGTGTCTCCCTCTCTCTCTGCCCCTCCCTTGCTTGCACTCTGTCTCTTTCTTTCTTTCTCTCAAAAATAAACATTAAAAATTTTTTTAATTAAAAAAGTAAAATAAAATATATTTAATAGAATATATTAAATAGAAAATACAATAACTATTCTTAAAAAGAGAATAAATTCAGGTAATCCTACTAGTTAGCAATTTGGAAGATAAACTCCTCAATATAAATGTAGATTTTAGAATTATTGTGATATAAAACCCATATTATTTTTATTTTCATTTTTTAAAAGGTTTTTTTTCTTTTTTAAGTTTATTTATTTTGAGAGAGAGAGAGCGTGGGAGCAGTGGAAGGACAGAGAGAGAGGGAGACAGAGAATCCCAAGCAGACTCAGCACCACCAGCGAAGAGTCCCAGGTGGGGCTCAATCCTGAGAACCACTTAGATCATGACCTGAGCCAAAGTAAGAGTCAGATGCTTAACTTGATGAGACACCCAAGTGTCCCAAACCCATGTTATTTTTTTTAATTTACTTTTTTATTAAAAAAAATTTTTTAATGTTATTTTTGTGAACGAGAGAGAGGTAGGGGAGGGACAGAGAGCGAGGGGGACAGTGGATCTGAAGCAGGCTCTGTGCTGACAGCAGAGAACCTGATGTGGGGCCCGAACTCACAAACCGTGAGATCATGACCTGAACTGAAGTCAGATGTTTAACTGACTGAGCCACCCAGGCGCCCCCCAAAACCATGTTTTTAAAAGTCAGATAGTCATGCTACTAGCTGTGTTGTTTTAGACTGATAATTATTTCTGATAAAACTGAAAATGATGTTTTTCTCTTAGTACTGTCTTAATGTCATTTAGCTGAAAACATTTCACTACCCACTGTTGGGAAGTAAGTTCAGACTCTGAGCTTCAAATCCATTATTAACGGGATTCTATAGCATTTCCCAGTATCACACGTTAATATATAAACTGAATTGGGGAAAAATGCAATGAGAGGGCTTTTAAAATTCAGCTATAAAGTATAAACAGGGTAAATTGCATTTGATTTTTAACTGCTCCCCCTTACTCTGTGCAGTAAATGAGGAACATGACTTAAAGATAAAGCAAGATCTCTAACTTACTTGAAAATAACTGTCTTTTTTTTTTAATTTTTGTTTGAAAATAACTTTTAATAAACCAATCAGAGTAGATCACCTAGCTATCCTTTGGAACCGCTCAAAAATTGTTTCCTTTCAGTCAAGGAGAAATCATGTTGTTAGATAAGGGTAACATAAGAACAATGAGATGTGATCAGAAAGAGAATTGTGTTCATGATCACACGGTTCCTGGGATCGAGCCCCGAGTCGGGCTCAATGCTGACAGCTCAAAGCCTGCTTAGAATTCTCTCTCTCCATCTCTCTCTCTGTCCCTCCCCTGCTTGTGCTCTCTTTCCTCTCTCAAAATAAATAAATGAACTTAAAAAAAAACAGAGAGAGAGAGAGAGAGAGAGAAACTGTCCTGAAAGATACTGTGCAGTTGCCTTCAGGATTCCTATGATGGAGAAGTGACCCTGGTTAAATTAGAGCATTGTATGAAAGAAAAATACTTAATACTTAATAGGAAAATTAGTGCTTTGCTCTAAAAAGGCTTAGCTCACAAAGGTTCTTTATTTTTAGTATTATTTTTTTTAATGTTTATTCATTCTTGAGAGAGAGACAGAACAGAAGCAGGGGAGGGGCAGAGAGGGACACAGAATCCAAAGCAGGCTCCAGGCTGTCAGCACAGAGTCTGACACAGGTCTCGAACTCACAAACTGTGAGATCATGACTGGAGCCAAAGTCAGATGCTTAACCGACTGAGCCACCCAGGCACCCCACAAAGGTTCTTTAAAAAAAAAAGAAGAAGAAAGAAAGAAAGAAAAGAGAATTTGATTGCTTAAGTATTAAACTGTATATATATATTTTTTTTAAGGCAAAAGAAGAATACAAAGGAAAATGTGGCTTGCAACTTTAGGAGAAAGAGTATTTTCTTCTCTTAATAAGGTATTCCAAAGCCAGAGCAGTGCTCTGTTAATACAGAGAAGCAATACCTTGAGGAAACAGTGTAGAGTACTTCACCCCCAAATCACTGTGATAATGACCTTCCTGAGGTTCAGTTAGGTAAAAATCATCCTTCACTAGATTTATGTTTTCAGATGTTGGAATACTAAGTTAGGTAGTTGTCTTACTAATAAGCCACCTTGGGTATTACCTGTGCATGCTCTAGACCAGCGGTTCCGGAAAAAATTCAAAAATGGAAAGAGAGAGGTGCTTATGGTATTAGATAATGTTGGTGGCAAGATCAAGGAGCCACAGGATAGCTATGGATGATGCAGTTGCAATGTCAGTTTCATAAATAACGTAATTAAGAAATCTTCTTGGAAGAACTTATGAACACTGAAGTTCATTCAGCTTCACTACCCTCTGCAGACTACTGTGTCAGTTTCCCAGGCTGCTGTAACAAAGTCCCACAAATGGGGTGGCCTAAAACAACAGTAATATCTTCGCTCACAGTTCTGTGGGCTGGGAGTCTGAAACCAAGGTGTCTGGCAGGACTGCAACCTCGCCAAGGGCTTAAGGGGAATCCTTCCTGCCCTCTTCCAGTTTCTGGTGGCTCCAGGCATTCCTGGCTTGTGGCTGCATGACTCCAATCTCTGCCTTGTCGTCACATGGGCTTCAGTGTCTGCTTCTGTCTCATAAGACACTCTTCACTGGATTTAAGGTCCACCTAGATAATCCAGGGTGAACTCATCTCAAGATCCTTAACTATATCTGCAAAGACTCTTTCTTTTTTTATTTTTATTTTTTTAACGTTTATTTTATTTTTGAGACAGAGACAGAGCATGAACGGGGGAGGGTCAGAGAGAGAGGGAGACACAGAATCGGAAGCAGGCTCCAGGCTCTGAGCCATCAGCCCAGAGCCTGACACGGGGCTCGAACTCACGGACCGTGAGATCGTGACCTGAGCCGAAGTCGGACGCTCAACCGACTGATCCACCCAGGCGCCCCTCTTTCTTTTTTTAAATACTGTTTATAGTTTATTTATTTTGGAGAGAGCAAGTGTAAGTGGGGGAAGGGCAGAGAGAGAGGGATAGACAGCGAGTCTCAAGCAGGCTCCATGTTGACAGCATGGAGCCTGATATGGGGCTCGAACTCACAAACCATGAGATCATGACCGAAGTCGAATTCAGACACTTAACTGACTGAGCCACTCAGGTGCCCCTCAAAGACTCTTTTTCTAAATAGGGTCACAGTTTCAGTTTCTAGAAGTTAGGACAGGGATATATCGTTTGAGGGGGCCACCATTAACCCCACTACAACTACTAAGTCCGAATATTTACTCCTTTGGATATTAAATATTGTATCACCTTGACAAAATAATGACAAATCACAGCCAAAAACAAAGTCTAGCTTAGTATGGGACCACCAAAGGGACAGGGACCCCAAGCCAAATGTCTCACTTTTGTATTTACTTGGATTTTCTGGTTAGTTCTTTCATAGTTATTTGTTAGAGGGTCAAATCCTATAAGTTAATTGAAATTGGGAGCAAGTCACGATAACCAAAAATTAATTTAAATGAGGAAACTTTGGTAAATCTCTTTCCTACTCTCACCTTCTGTAGGAAGGCTCCCTTTGTGAATCTCTGTTAAATACACATAAATGTCCACCACTCCCTGAACACAGAATAGCATTGTAATTGAGAATCAGATTCCTCGTGCTGAAAAAACATAATATTTGGCCAGTTTCACTCATTACACCCAACCCTATGATTATAATTCGGACACTGGACACAATACTTTCCAAGCTTCAAACCTTCTAACTGGGTCTCTATTCAGTAACACTATCATTCACTCATAGCCATGTGTTCATTAGTCAGCCAATGTTACAAAGCTGCTTAGTCAAGTGACACCTTTATTCAGAGTTCAAGTTTAGTGAATAATAACATTACCATTAAATGCATTTGTTTTTATTTTTTATTTTTTAAAACCTGTTTCAATATTTTGTGCTTTAAAAAACACTTTTTTAATGTTTATTTTTGAGAGGGAGAGAGACTGAGTACTAGCAGGGGCGGGGCAGAGAGAGCAAGACACAAG
This sequence comes from Panthera pardus, assembly GCF_024362965.1. Lineage (NCBI taxonomy): Eukaryota > Metazoa > Chordata > Mammalia > Carnivora > Felidae > Panthera > Panthera pardus. Next base: position 19,944,945 of record NW_026527002.1, read on the forward strand.
CTCCAGGCTCTGAGCTGTCAGCACAGAGCCCAGTGCGGACCTCAAACTCATGACCCGTGAGATCACGACCTGAGCCGAAGTCAGACGCTTAACCAACTGAGCTACCCAGGTGCCCCTAAATGCATTTGTTTTTAACATGGAGTGTTTCTAATCCATAGTGTCTACTTCAGGCTTTGGGTATCCCCCTGTAGTGGATAGACATCATTTTCCTTTTGGCTACTTAGTATCTGAACCTCCTCCCTAGGTACATAATCCTCCAGGTTATGAGACAGCCACCTCACATTAAAGCATCTAAAATATATATATATATATATATATATATATATATATATATATACATATACATATATATGTATATATATATATGTATATGTATACACACACACACACACACACACACACACATACATATACACATACATATATATATATATATATATATATATATATATATATATATATTGGGTAAAAATATGTAAAAATATAAGGGAGGCTACCCAGCCTTCCTTACAGCAAGGGCATAGGAATAGACCTCTGCCAACAGACACACCTGCCAGAGATTTTTTTTTTTTTTTAATTCACATCCAAATTAGCATATAGTGAAACAATGATTTCAGGAGTAGATTCCTTAATGCCCCTTATCCATTTAGCCCATTCCCCCTCCCACAACCCCTCTAGTAACCCTCAGTTTGTTCTCCATATTTATGACTCTCTTCTGTTTTGTCCCCCTCCCTGTTTTTATATTATTTTTGTTTCCCTTCCCTTATGTTCATCTGTTTTGTCTTTTAAAGTCCTCATATGAGTGAAGTCATAAGATATTTGTCTTTCTCTGACTGACTAATTTCACTTAGCATAATACCCTCCAGTTCCATCCACGTAGTTGCAAATGGCAAGATTTCATTCTTTTTGATTGCCGAGTAATACTCCATTGTATATATATACCACATCTTCTTTATCCATTCATCCATCGATGGACATTTGGGCTCTTTCCATACTTTGGCTATTGTTGATAGTGCTGCTATAAACATGGGGATGTACATGTCCCTTTGAAACAGCACACCTGTATCCTTTGAATAAATGCCTAGTAGTGCAATCGCTGGGTTGTAGGGTAGTTCTCTTTTTAGTTTTTTGAGGAACCTCCATATTGTTTTCCAGAGTGGCTGCACCAGCTTACATTCGCAGAGATTTTTTTTTTAATTTTTTTTTAATCTTTATTTATTTTGAGAGACAGACAGAGTGTGAGCAGGGGAGGAGCTGAGGGGAGGGAGACACAGAATCAGAGGCAGGCTCCAGGCCCTGAGCTGTCACCACAGAGCCCGACGTGGGGCTCGAACCCACGAACCGTGAGATCATGACCCCAACTGAAGTCGGACGCTTAACCAACTGAGCCACCCAGTTGTCCCATGCCAGAGATCTTTTTTTTTAATTTAATTTATTTATTTATTTTGAAAATGACAGAGACAGAATGAGTGGGGGAGGGGCAGAGAGAGAGGGAGACAGAGAGAATTCCAAGCAGGCTCCACACTGCTAATGGCACAGAGCCCAATGTGGGCCTCAAACACAGAAAACTGTGAGATCATGACCTGACCCAAAACCAAGAGTTGGAAGCTCAAATGACTAAGCCACCAGGTGCCCAGAGATTTATTTATTTTTAATAGAAGCTTTGTGCATTTTCTTTTTTTTTTTTTCAATGTTTATTTATTGTCGAGAGAGAAAGAGAGAGATCACATGAGCAGGGGAGGGGCACAGAAAGGGAGACAGAGAATCCCAAGCAGGCTTCACCCCACCAGCGTAGAGCCCAACCCGGGACTCAATCCTACAACAGTGAGATCATGACGTGAGCCAAAATCCGGAGTTGGATGCTTAACTGATTGAGCCACCCAGGTGCCCCACCTGCCAGAGATTTTAAAACTCAAGATTTAAATGTGGAAGCAGAAGCAACAGCATTAAGAAAAGCATGGGGACCTCAGAAGGCCCAGCTACATAATTTGGAGGACAGAGTACAAAATAAAAGTTGCAGTTTCTTATTAGAAGGGCAGGAAAAAAAGTTTGAGTGAATACTAAAATATAAAGCTTTTTCCTTTAAAAGCACCTGGCTGACTCAGTCAGTAGAGCATGTTACTCTTGATATCCAGGTTGTAATTTTGAGCCCCAGATTACGTGCAGAGATGGTTTACTTAAAAAATAAAGTAAAATATTTGGGCACCTGGGGCGTCTGACATCAGCTCAGGTCATGATATCATGGTTCGTGAGTTCAAGCCCTGTCAGGCTCTGTGTGGACAGCTTGGCGCCTGCTTGGGATTCTATCTCTCCCTCTCTCTCTGCCCCTCCCCCCCAAAATAAATAAACTTTATATACATTAATTAAATAAATAAATAAACAAATAAATAAAATCTTTTTAAAAATCTTTAAAAATATAAAATATAATAGGGATAACAGTCATACATGAATAAAAACAAACTTAAGGTTGCAAAAACTTTTTAGTGTCATAATTTTAAAAACACAATAAATGATACCTAATGAATGGGTATTTTGATTGATTATACAAGTTTTCTGGCTCACTTTCCTGCAAATTCATGTATTATGTTGTCAAAAATTTATGTTTTTTTCCCCAAAATTTATACTTAAAAAAATTTTTTTTAGTTTATTTATTTATTTTGAGAGAGAGAGAGACAGAGAGAGAACAAGCCAGGGAACGGCAGAGAGAGGAGAGACAGAATTCCAAGCAGGCTCCATGCTGTCAACACAGATCCTGATGTGGGGCCCAAACCCACAAGCCGGGAGATCACAATCTGAGCAGAGATCAAGAGTCGGTCCCTCAACCAACTGTGCCACCTAAAATTTATACTTTTTAAACTCCATTTCCTTTTTTTTTAAATGTTTTATTCATTTATTTTTGAGAGAGACAGAGGGAGAGCGTGCATGCAATTGAGAGTGTGCGTGAGCAGGGGAGGGGCGGAGAGAGAGGGAGAGAGAGAATCCCAAGCAGGCTTCATGCTGTCAGCACAGAGCCTGATGAGGGGCTTGATGTCACAAACTGTAAGATCATGACCTGAGCCAAAATCAAGAGTCGGATGCTTAACCGATTGAGCCACCCAGGTGCCCCTTAAACTTCATTTTCAATTGATATAATCAAATGTGACTTGGCAAATGCAAAATCCCAAATAATTTTTGATAATGACTTTTCTGCTGATGTATCTGTTACTAGAGTTTTGAAGACTATTTTTATAGGCTGTGGCAAAATTTGGATCAACTCTAGTAAATCATTTAAAAATATAAATTTTAGTGCATTCATTGCTGACTATTTTCATGGAATTATTTTTCCAAAAAGATTTAGGTTTCATACAAATCACACAGTGAAGTCTAAATTTTAAGTGCAAATGTACACAATGACGTTTTAATGCTTCTTCTGACATTGCCTGTAACTCGTGGAGGTTGTACAAGAAACAGAAAGAGGCTTCATGATTTGTATGTAATTCAAAAGGTCTGTCTGCATTCCACCTCTGTATCTTCATTTACAGGAGAAAAATTATTTAAAGTTGTCTTCGTGGGGCGCCTGGGTGGTTCACTCAGTTAAGTGTCAGACTTCAGCTCAGGTCATGATCTCACCTTTGGTGAGTTGGAACCCCCTGGTGAGTTGGACACCCCCCCCCCCCGTTGGGCTCTGTGCTGACAATTCAGAGCCTGGGGCCTGCTTTGGGCTGTGTCTCCCTCTCTCTGCTCCTCCCCTGCTTACGTTCTGTCTCTCCCTCTCTCAAAATAAATAAACATTAAAAAAAATTAAAGTTGTCTTTGTTAATAACTGGTCGGCTGAAGCATCATATGAAAATAGTGCTCTTTTCCACTGAATGTGACAATCTTTAAATTTAATTTCTAAATCTGTGGATAGTCTTTGCAATGTTACAGGTAGTTTTCAAAACTAGAGATCCTAATAAATTCATTGAAGATTCTAGTAATTATGGATATGCTTTATTGCAACGTCCACGTGCACGCCTTTGTAATAATTTACTAACAACGTTTGCAGGTCAGAGAGCTGCTGCAAGTTTGGGCTCCAGAGTCAGACAATCGGATCCCCTCCTTTCCTCTTGCCTCTGCAGGTGCCTCAACTGCCGCCACCGCTAATCCGAGCTCAGGGCCCCGCCCCTCCGCCCGGGACCGCCCGAGGCCTGCGCCTGCGCACTGGGCTCCAGGCTAATGGCTGATGCCTCACTGCCAAAGCCCCTGGGCGGAAGTTCCTGCCCTGCAGCCCATGGATTTAGTACTTCCGTGTACCATCCCCTGACTTGCAAATCACAAGTTCCAAGAAAGAAGTAATAAGAATGTCTTGACCGCAACAGCAGCAGAGCTTTAAACAACGTGTGAGGGCCCTCCTAAGAGGCGGGGCTCTCAAATGCCCTTGAGGTGTCTCGCATCCCTGATGTCTGCAGGACATGAAGATGCTCGCACCCAGCCTTCACTCTAGGAACACATTTTAATGCAGAGTGGATCTTAGATTAAACAAAGGAAAACTGGGTACTTGACCCTTAAAGTGGGTTTCCGCCACTTACTGGCTGTGTGCCCTTGGGCAAGTTGCTTAACCTCTAGGTCTCAGTTTTTTTCATTTGTAAAAGAATATAGCATTGTACCAATGTTAATTTCCTGGCTTTGATCGTGGTGCCTTGGCTACTTAGAGGTTAACATTAGGGAAAGCTGGGTGGGTGGCTGATGGGAATCACCTACATATTTTTGCAGTTTTTCTGGAAGTACAAGGTGATTTGGAAAGAGGAGCACCTCCCACCCAGTATTAGGACTAGAATGCACAGGCACTGACAAGTCCTGGCTTCTACTCAAGATTTTTTTTGTGAACTAATTGTATGTCCTTGGACACACTGCTTACCTTCTACTCCTTTATCTTCCGGGGGAAAATGTGGATATTGAATTAGATTCTTAATGTCACTTCTTTACATTTATTTATTTTTGAGAAACAGAGTGAGACAAAGCGTGAGCGGGGGAGGGGCAGAGAGAGGACACACAGAATCTGAAGCAGGCTCCAGGCTCTGAGCAAGCGGTCAGCACAGAGCCTGATGCGGGGCTCGAACCCACAGACTGTGAGATCATGACCTGAGCCGAAGTCGGACGCTCAACCGACTGAGCCACCCAGGTGCCCCCTTAATGTCATTTCTAATGTTAAAATGTAAGAACGGTGGAAGGGCCTCTCTCTGGGTTCTCATTTACCTCCTTTGCTCATTATTATTATTATTATTATTATTATTATTATTATTTTAGTTTATGCTTCCAGGCCTTTCTAGCTGTGTTTTCTTCTTATTTTGGGGATCCTGAGCTTATCCAAAATTAGTACTAAAGTGTCCCTGAGTACATTTACACATATAAGCAAAGCGGTTCATAGATAGAGGCCCATTTTTAGCATATCCAAGTGAAAGAAGGTGATTGTCACCCAGCCATTTTCAGTTAACCTGGTGTCCCTCGACCTTGGTGGCACATTGAAATCACCTGGGAAACTTTTAAGCTACTGATGCTCCAATCCCACCTGCAGAGATCTGCTTTGATAGGTCTGGGTGTGACTAGGCCAGATTCCACTTTTTATATTTGGTGCATTTGTGATGTTTATCAAAGCCATTTCTCAATTCACATTAAAATCAATCCTATTTAAGCATAATTTAGTCTTTTTATAGAGCATACAATGCCCATATTTTTTAATATATTTTTTGCCCATATTATATAATCCTTTCTCAAGTAAAATTATGGTACAAGAACATGAAATAATTTACAAATTGCATAAAGTGGAAATTGGTGTAGTTACATATACTTTTTGCTTATACAAAGTGTGCATTAATACTTTGAGATTATAAATTCCAATGGAACCCCTATATTTTTATTTTTTAAATATACACCTTTATTGTGATATAATTCACATACCATGCAATTCACCCATTTTAAAGTGTATAATTCAATGGTTTTTACTATATTGACAGTTGTCAGGGACCTAAAATTTAACCTTTGTTATACAGGAGAGCAAATGTGAGAGGATCAACAAATACTATTTGATTATGGTAAATTTGGTAGTATTTTTTTTCTCTAGCCATGTTAATTTCTACAAGCCTAGTTAAAGGGAAGAAGGTAATTACCAGTGATAAACTCATCTTTAATGAAAAGAGGTGTCATTAATGAGAAAAAAAATGTCAGTTTTCTCTCAATGTTCATTCATCTTCCCTGAAAGGACACAGAATACTTCCAAACAGTGATGATTAGATCCAGAATTTATATGCTCTGCTTTATATACTCTTTGATTAATCCATAACAGCCAATTACCATTGCCTACCTTTATTATTAGATTTTCCCAGCATCATTACACTCCTGACTAATGAAAAATGCTAAGAGAGTCTATTAACCGCATGCACAATATCATTTAGCTGATGCCAAATGGTTAATTGTCTTCAAAATTTGAAGGGATGTTCTTATGATATATGGGACCGTGACTATGCATAAGTGAGTCCAAATAAAGTTTAGAAGAGCACATAGCACAAAGTAAGTGCTCAGTGAGTAGGGTGATCATAGTACAGAAACCAGGACACTTTTGAGAAAGGCGCTCAATATATTAGCTATTATTATCATCACACTGCACCCATCTATTTTGCATACTTAAAATGATAATACAAATTGCCATTCTTAACAGTATCAATTTCTAATTAAATCTTGGGGATGGGGTGCCTGGCTGCCTCACTCAGAAGAGCATATGACTCTTGATCTCAGGGTCATGTGTTCAAGGCCCATATTCAGTGTAGAGATTACTAAATAAATAAAAATAAATAAATAAATAAATAAATAAATAAACTTTTAAAAAATCTTTAAACAAATCTTGGGGGAAAATTGCACATAGATTCTTCAGGAATTTTTCCTTAGAATTAAGGTATATACAAGTAAATAAAACAAACATTATCATCACTGGCTACCACTTTTGAATCACACTATACCCCCAGCCAAACTGGAAGAGCCACTAAACCTAATAGTTACTGAACAGCCCAAATAGTACATGTGTATTGCCTTGGCCAGTTCTTCTTGAGTCAAACATGCAAGCACCAGTTGGTCTACAGATGCCAGCCCCTTACACATTTGGATTTCTGGGGCAATTAATCTGTCACTTTTCGACATGTGATCAATTTCCTAATAATTGAACTTTAAGAGGAATCGGTGGACAATGGGTCTTTGTACTCGAGCTGTAAAGAAGTAAAACCAATGAATTTTCCAGGTCACAGAAGTTTCCATCATCAACGCTTCTAATCATTGTAGATAGAAATCTTTCTAAATGTGAGCCTCGTAACAATGTTTTCCAAGAGAGTCTGGGCCTTTCTTTTAGAAAATCTCACTTCACATCCAGAAAAAAAAAAAAAAAAATAGGGCTACTGGTCAACCCAGCACTTTACACTTTCAGAGAAAAGAAAACACGAATGCTGCATCCACTCTACATGCCAAAGAGGAGAATCTTCCACAATTACCATCCTCCTCATGCATCCTTGACATGGCTGCATGAATGACATTCATTCATAGTCAGGGAAGGAGCCTCTGGAATCAACAACCCATAGGCTCCTTCATCATGATTTTCTAACTTGGAAGTTTTCTCCTCTTTTTCTCTGTGACTCCTAACAGATGCTGTCCTAACAGATGTTTTCCACTTTCAGAGCACACGTGTGAGCATCCCCAGGGCAAGGCACCAGTCTTGATTGGCCACTTCTAACTTTACCCTTTTCCTTCCAGTCAAGAAAGCACATTGGAAAGCAAGTAAAAGGGATAGTATGTGGATAATCTCAGGTCTGTTCTGAGATTTCCTTTTAGGCAAACTAACTTGGGTATATTTGCAACCTTGAATACATTAGTGAAAAAAAAAACCCCACAAATATTTGTGAATTACCTTATAATTTACTATGACATACCAGTGTGTGCAGTGACTTCATGATTGAGAAACGTTGTCCATTATCTTGAGGATTTTCAGTGAGGCCAGATCATTCCCTTTCTTCCCAAAACATTCATTCGTTGGTCATATATTCATTTGCTGTTCTTTTATTCATTCCACAAACATTTAATGAGCATTTACTATGCTACATGCTGAGGATACATGATAAGCCAGACCCAAAATCCTTAAAGGCCAAAGAGCTCATATCTACTGTAGGAAGTTAGATATGTCAACAAAAGAAATTGAGATAGAAGTATAGCCAATGGATATAATATAGATACTAAATCTGATAGATGGATAGATAGTAGTCAAACAGTTGATGACAATTGGTATATAGAGGTATGAAAGATAGAAAGGCTCTCTAGCTCTCCCACAAGAGAAAGGTGACCAAGAAAGCTGAATCTGGATGGATTAGGACACTTCGCAAGAAAGACAAGAAGGGACAGGCCTTCCAGGCAGTGTCACAGCCACAGACAGTGTGCAAGTCTCAAGCAGCCATGTGGTAAATTGACTTATGCCTCAGCGTAGTCTGAAGATGCTCCAATGTTACATTTCCTTCAATTTTTCTAGCCTTCATAGTTTCATAACAAACTACAGATCATTTAAGCACTGTTTATTAAGACCTAGTGTGGTAGAGCCCCTTCCTAAAGAATGTGGTGGAGGCCTTCTGAGAATAAAGGAAGGCAGCCTGTGACATGGCCCGATCAACTCCAATACATGTATGCATAACTCTGACAGGACTCCGTAACTTGGACTGTGTCCAATCGACTAAATGTGTCACCATATATGGGAGACAAAGAAGCAGAAATTGCATAAAAGGCTACATCCCACTGCGCTCGGGGCTCAGCCTTTTTGGGGTCTTAGCCCGCTGAGAACGTGCCGGTACAAATAAAGCTGCTTCCTGGAAAGAAGAGCCTCAGTGTCCCGTCTCTCTGTGTGAGAATCCTGCTACATTTCTTGGGGGCTCACGTCCAGGATCCGGGGACAGTGCGTTTCCACCTCCTTTGTCGCTGGGGTGTGAACCTCAGCATACTGGAAGAAGTGACCTCACCTGGCACCAGTGGACCACTTGATCTGTAGGAGACTAGCCCTTCCTGGTGTGCTGGGGCAGGGACGTGAGGTGCATAATGGAACCTCTGAGGCCCAGGAACCAGCTCAGGGAGTACTGCTCCTCAGACTGGTAAGAACCGGGGTTTGTTTTGGTAGACCTGCCCCTAAGAAGAAGAAGGGGAGCCTGATCACCTCCCAGAGTTGACCAAATAGTTCCATAAGGAATAAGGAACGAAACTACAACCAAGGCACTGGGCGCTGGGTGGCGGGTTGGAGACTCTGTGTGACTATGTGTCAATGAGATGCACAGTGGAAAGGTTCCAACCTGACCAAGGGCCAAAGCAAGTGTTGAGTCCCAACCTACGGTTCTGCAGTGACCCCATACGGCTTAAGGTGGCATCAGACTTCCTCGGGAGTCTGATCTGAGTCAGGGCTTGATACTGAACCCACCAATGCTAAGAGGCGCCTGAAATATCTCCTGGAGGATGGAGAGTCCTGGCCTCCTGAGGGAAATATTCAGTACACTACTATCTTATTGTTCATTTATTTTTGAGACAGAGAGAGACAGAGCATGAGCATGAACGGGGAGAGTCAGAGAGAGGGAGACACAGAATCCGAAGCAGGCTCCAGGCTCCGAGCTGTCAGCACAGAGCCCAAGGCGGGCTTGAACTCACAGACCGTGAGATCATGACCTGAGCTGAAGTCAAACACTTAACGGACTGAGCCACCCAGGCGCCCCTGGTCTGAAGTTCTTTATGTGCAGGTCTTCTTTGCCTTAAAGGGGCCAAGAAAGGCAAGTACTTGCAGACTCACCCCCTGAGGCCCTCTCTTCAGGAAGAGCCAGCTGTTAGACCCTCATGCTCTCCTTATCCAAGATTGCCAGGGATAAAAAATTCTCCCCCTAAAATCAAGGTGAGTTCAATGTATCTATTGACTGAAATGCCTCATGGTGGATTTGGCCCCATAAAGGTTTCATTTTCCTTGCAAGATTCTAAGCAAATGAAAAGGACCTGGGGCGGGGGTGGGGCATAGGCTAAATAGGTAAGGGGCATTAAGGAATCTACTCCTGAAATCATTGTTGCACTATATGCTAACTAATTTGGATGCAAATTTAGAAAAAGAAAATTAGAAAAGAAAACAAAAAGAAAAAGAAAAGGACCTGGGCAAATTTTCAGAGAACTCTGATCAATGTAAAGAAGTGTTCCAAAACCTAACCCAGGTTGCTGAAAAAAAAAAAAACAAAAAAAACAAACAAAAAAAAAACCCAACTAAGGATATTTAGATATGTTAAAAACAAAACAAAACAAAACAAAACATGCTTTATGCTTAATGGATTCATAAGTTTGCCAATCTAAAAAAAAATCTGATGTTAACAGTTCATGATTGGTTACTACTTAGTTTTCACTGGAGACTAAGGTTTCTAACAGTTGAAATTCTACTTAATGTAATTTAGACTGATAAAAATAAGGAAAGTAACTCTGCATGTAGAGAAGGAGGAGATATGTAAGAAAGTTATAAGGAATGGGAATACATTTTTGTTAAGGGAAAAAAAAGTAATTTTGTCCTAAATAAGACTGGTGTTGTTTGGAGAAAAAGGGCTTAGGTCAAAATCTGAAAACAAAGGAAAGTTGTAGAAGGTTTGTGAAGGGAAATCTTTGGAAAGAAATGTTATATGTGGTCAGGACAGACTAAGGTTAAAATAAATGGATTAAAAAAAAATTTTTTTAATGTTTATTTATTATAGAGAGACAGACAGAGCATGAGCATGGGAAGGGCAGAGACAGGAGACAAAGAATTTGAGGCAGGCTCCAGGCTCTGAGCTGTTAGCACAGAGCCCGACGTAGGGCTCGAACTCACAAACTGAGAGATCATGACCTGAGCCAAAGTCGGACACTTAACTGATTGAGCCCCTAAGGAGCCCCTAAAATAAATGGATTTTAAAAGTACACTGGTATAAGACTAAAATTCTGCTTTATTCTCTGTTAAAAAGGCAAAGTTTTCTTGGATAGTCGGTGTGCTTTTGGTTAAAAAAAAAAAGTAAAGGTGTTTTTTTTTCCCCCTTTTGTCTGTCCAAAAAGATGGGAAAAAATAAAAAACTATGATTTTAACCAAAAGGGTAAGACAGCAGGACAGCATACCCTTTTGAGTTGTTTTACTCAAGCCTTGGTTGAAATTGCCCCTCCTTTGATCCAAAGGCTGGAGAGACAGTGGCGACATCCTCACTGCCAGCCTCCAAATGCTTCACATTTGTGTTGTTTCTGTTTAGCAAAGGAATGAATGCCGATGCCATATAAGGGACAAATGACTATAGTATATAAAGGGCTTTTACTGGAATACACAGGAGCCATTTTGCTACACTTAGCCCAGTGTATGCCAATTTGTAACTAGATACTCTAAAATGGATATCCACATGGCTGGAACATATTTATATGGGCACTGCTGAAAAAGGCAAGGGAATAGACCTCAACTTTGGCCCTTTTAAGCCCCCTTGACAGCCAATTTTATCCTTACAAAAAAATGGTTTTCACAAGTCTTTTAAAATATATTTGTAAAGAGGATTCGTGTTGGGCCAAAATAAAATTAGTGTATCCTTCTACAACCAGGGAAGTCTTGCCTGGTCACAGTCGATACCCCCAAAGTCCCGCAGGCAGAAAATGGAGAAATAGGAGAAATCAGGGAAGACAAGGTCAGCTCTCAGGAGAGCCAAGCTTGGCTAAGAGTGACTGCTCCCAGCACCTTGTGAGACTAAGAAAGCTTTTGGCTGCCAGTCGAATAGCCAACCAAAACACAGGGCCAGGAGATGAGGCTTCTCCTGGCTAGCTGTGGGAAATTAAGATAAGGGACACCTCTTCCTTCTTTTTCCTATACATGGGCAATTCCCCAACCAAGGCCAATACTCCTTTGGGATGCATTCTGAAAAATCGGGATGATTTTGATCCATAAACTATTAAAAAAAAAAACCCAACTCATTAATTATCATGGGGCTGGAGATCCTATAGGGAACTTGCAGTTTCCTACTGGGGCCCAGGTAATTAATTCCATCCCAAGATCCTAATTGGGATTATGACCACCCCATTAAGAAATGGTATTGCCAACACTTCCAAGCTTGTGCTTTAGAGAAATTAAGGAGGTCTAAGGTTAAGCCCTTAAATTATGCTAAATTAGCCACTATTTTACAAATACAGAATGAGATCCCAATGGCCTGCCTGAAGAGGTTGAAGGGGCTCTCATTTTAAAGGACAAACCTGTCACTCAATCAGCCCTAGATATTCTGGGGCCTGGGGTGCCTGAGTGGGTCAGTTGAACGTCCGACTTCGGCTCAGGTCATGCTCTCACGGTTCATGGGTTCGAGCCCCGCGTCGGGCACTGTGCTGACAGTTGGGAGCTTGGAGCCTGCTTGGGATGCTGTATCTTCCTCTTTCTCCGCCCCTCCCCTGCTTGCGCTCTCTTTCTCTCTCTCAAAAATAAACAAACTTAAAAAAAAAAATCTGAGGCCTTAGTCGTGGCCTTACTATGTCAGTCCAGACTTGCAGAGGTCCTGGCACAAATACCACTTATGTAGCCAGTCAGGGCACTGGAAATGAGACTGCCCTCAGAAGGGACAACAGAAGTCAAGGCCTGCAAGCCACAACCCTTATGTGGAGACGATCATTGGGAGTTTGAATGTCCTCAGGGACCTCCATCTGGAAGACTCAGATAACCAGTGTCCCTGAAAGGGAATGATGGGGCCTGGGGCTCTTCAGGGTGGCTCCCCGGAACCAACTGTACATGGGAAGCCTGGAGCCTCTGGAAAAGGCCAGTTCATTTCCTTCTTGACACCTTTGTATCCTCCTTTCCACTCCAGGCCAACTATCCAAATGCAGCATAACGATCAGAGGCATCTCTGGAAAGCTTCTAACTAAATTTTTCTCTCAGCCTCTGGGATGCATATGGGGAAAACTAATTCTTTCTCATTCTTTCTTGATAATACCAGAGAGCCTTACTCCCTTGCTAGAAAGGGACATTATACTAAATTAGAGACTATAGTGCTTCTAATTCGAGGACAGATAAACAATTGTGTAAGTTTTGGGGAATTACTGGAGATTGTAGGCTGTAGATACCAGGGTTCAGGAAAATAACTTGCCCGCTATATCAATTATTGAAGCAGACTCAATCCCACCTACTCTCCCTCCCAAGGAAATAAACTGGGGTCTGACTCGCAGACACTGTCTCTAGCCCTCGGGATGGTTCAAACAGAGCAGGGGCAATTACTATTACCTAGCTCACAGAGCTAAAAGATCATGAAAGGACTGCATCAGGCCTTACATTTAGGGAGGGATAAAACTTATCAAATGGCCCAAAGGATGTTTACTGGGAAAAATTTGTCAAGGACAGTTCAGCAAGTAGTATCAGCCTGTGAAGTATGTCTTAGAAACAATCCTCTCAACCACAAACTTGCTCTCCCAGGCAATCAAGGAACTGGAGGCCATCCAGGGAAGACTGACAATTAGGGTTCACTCATATGCCAAGGTCGAAGGAATGCCAACATCTGTTGGTATGGGTTGATACTTTCACTAATGGGTAGAGGCCTTCCCCTAAGACAAACAAACAAACAAACAAAAAACAGAGAAGGCACAAGAAGTAATAAAAGCTTTATCAATAATACCCAAGTTCAGCTTACCTAAAAATTTACAAATTAATAATGGTAAACAGCTACCTTGACTCTTTCTCTGGTAGGACTCCCAGGTCTTAAAAAAGTTTTACACCTCAAAATAAAGCAAACTGTCTGCTTATATTCAGCAAAACTCTAAATACCTCACAAGCATTAGATGCTTTAAATTAAAAAATTAAATAAAGTTAGGGCTGGAGTTTTGGAGAATTGAGCCACCATCGATTACTTCCTGCTCCTCTACCAACTGGGCTATGAGACAGTCCCAGACATGTATTGTTTCAGTATAACTGATAATTCTCACAGTCTTAGAACTGATAGATGACATTTGTCCAACTTGCGTAACTGGACAAAGTCAGGGTCTCTCCTGGATTGTGTAATCGGTTTGGGAACTGGGGACATTGTCTTGAGATGCCATCTTGTTGGTCAGTATAGTCTTCACTTTGTATTTTCCTCCTTGTGTCTGCCAATGTTTGTGCCTCCTCATGCCTGCCAGCCTTCCTGTAGAACCATACCGTGGGCCACTTGACCGACCCTTGGATAAACTGTACCCCGACACCATCCCTTATCAGCTAGAAGAAGCCAGAATGGTCACCATCCCTGTTCCCTAATGGCAGTTACAGGCCCTGTTCCAGGGGAGAAATGAATAGGGAAAGGGTTAACATTAGGCAGGGAGAGATAAGGGACCTTCTGGGGGGCAGACTGCAGCTGCAGGTGGGAGGCTGAGGAAGCAGACAGGGTTCTCCCCTTATGAAATCCTTTATGGGTGCCCTCCCCCCATTATCAAGGGCATAAGAGGGGATCTAAATGAGATAGACAACCTAACCCTAAGGCAACAGATGAGGGCTCTTGGCTCTACCCTAACCACCTTACACCACAGGGTTAGGGAGCAATGTCCTGTGAGTCTGACCACAGACGCTCACCCCTTTAAACCAGGAGATGCTGTGTGGGGGAAGGAGTGGAATGTCCAACCTCTAAAACCCCTCTGGAGGGGCCCACTCATTGTCATTTTGTCCACCTCTACTGCAGTAAAGGTAGCCAAGGTGGGCCCCTGCATTCATCACGGCAGAGTGAAGCCAGCATCTCAAAACTGGGAGTGCATTCCTGATCCATCAATGCCGTGCAAGCTGACCATATGGAAGAAGCAATCTGCATCTCCAGAGGCTCCAGGAGACTGCAGCCCTGCTTTAGTCACTCCGGAAGCTGACTAATTCACGCATGGCAGAAGCTTGAGGACTTGATGGTCCGGTGCAACAGAAGACTGTCCTTATTTTCAATATGTTTCCTTACTGTGATGCACTGTCACCCTTGTTTCTCACTATTATTGTGATCCTTGCTCCACTTCTGGCCATAGGATTGGCCCAGGCCACCAATCCAGACTGGGAGTGTGGTGAGAGGTTTCTGTCAGCACTCACCTTCCTTTTGTGGATAGGATGCTTTGTTGGTATTGGTTACTTCTCATCTGGACCCCTTCTGCAGACCTAGATTCCTCATTATGTGACCCATATATTCGCATAACCAGGTCAGGCCAGGGAGTCACTTGGACCTTACTATACCATACCCACTACTCTTGCCAGGGAGAGGTCCTGGGGACCTGCAGACCCAATAAGACCACCTATTCCATCTGCCAACGGGAGAGTCAATACACTTGTTTCCACCCACTGCACTCAACGGAGGAATGGCTAGAGGTCCAGAGTCCCCCCAAGACAGGAACCATCGGTATGGCCTAATTAACAAAACTCAAATTACCAATCCAAACCAGCTGGTGTCTATATTCTTTGATGTAAGTACAGCCACAGGTGACACATTGCCATATGGTTTGCCATGTGGAGGTCAGACATGGGAACAAGAATACCGACTCAATAATAAATACATGTGTCAGGGGTCTGGCACATGTGGTTCCTGGCCTCAGGCACCTGAATTCTTCTGTCCTTGTCGGAGCTGTGTCACATGGCCCACCTGGCAGACTAAAGACAAAACAGCACTCCTCCCAAAGGGTGTGGTTGAGTCAAACTGCCGATAGGGAAGCTGTAACCCCATTAATTTTACCATCCTTGACCCAGGAGACTCAATGGAAAACAGACCACCGGATTGGTATACTTACCTATGGGCAGGGCACAGACCCAGGAACTGTGTTGTAGTTTAAGAGAGTTACTGTTACACATAAGACCACTACCCAACAGGTCTTTGATTCCTTTTATGAAGAAATGGAAAAGGGCCCTCCTCCTGTCTCTGCCACAATGAAAACTCTGTTTCTAGCCCTACCAGAGACTATAGCCCAGACTCTAAAGGTCTCTTCCTGTAATGTATGCAGGGGAACCAACATGGGGGATCAAAGGCCATGGGAGGCTAGAGAATTAGATCCCCATGAACCTTATAATGGAACAGAATACCCCAGTCCTACTACTGGGATTTGGCTCCTCAAAATCTCAATTATTGGGAAAAACTGCCTTGCCCAATGGAGAAGAAAGTTCACCATCCCTGTTGGAAACTTAACGTGCCCAGGCCAAAGATTTTATAACTCAACCACCCGGGAAACCCAATGGTGGGGGTCCCCAGATCACCTTGAGCCAGATCCCCAGCCCTTGTCTAACTTCTCTCATCTCCAAGAGGTCTGGCACAATATTGACACATCCATCAAATGGCAGGCCCCAGGTGAACTATACTGGATATGTGGAAGGACAGCCTGTACAGTACTTCCCTCAGCATGGTCAAGGTCATGTGTGCTGGGAACTATTGATCCATCTTTCTTCCTGCTCCCACTTGCCAGAGGGGAACATTTGGGAGTCCAAGTGTATGGGGATGGGAGACTCAAAGGAAATGACATGCCCTACAAATTGGCAACTGGAAAGATGATGAATGGCCTCCTGATCACAGAATCCATATTATGGCCCTACCACCTGGATGGGTCCTGGGGCTACCGCACTCCCATTTACATGCTAAACCACATAATCAGGCTGCAAGCAGGTGTAGAGATTATAACCAAAGGAACTGCCAGAGCTCTTAACTTACTAGCCAAGCAGCAAACCAAAATGCACAATGCTATCTATCAAAATCACTTGGCCTTAGATTACTTGCTTGCTTCTGAGGGAGGAGGCTGTAGAAAGTTTAACCCAAGCAGCTGCTGCCTACAGATAGATGAAGGAAAAGTCACAGAGGAGATCACAGATCGAATGAGAAAGGTTGCTGGTGTCCCAGTCCAGACCTGGAAATGTTGGGACCCTGGGGAATTATTTGGAGGATGGTTTTCAACTCTTGGAGGATTCTAAACCCTCATAGGTATTATTCTCTTAATTTTGGGAGCTTGCTTAATCCTATCTTGTCTAGTTCCCCTGGTTATACAGTCTGTCTCCAGCCTCATTGAGGCAATGGTCGAAAGAAAAACAGCCATGCATGTGATCATGTTATGGAACTATAAACCTCTAAACCAAGATGAGGCTCTTTGACCCAAAATAGGGGGTCTGAGCATCAAAGGGGGGAATGTGGTAGAGCCCCTCCCTAAGGAATGTGGTGGAGGCCTTCTCAGAACAAAAGAAGGCAACACCTGACTTGGCCCAATCAACTCCTATACACATATGCATAACTCTGACATGATTGTCACTTGGACTGTGTCTAATCAGACTATATGTGTCACCATATATGGGAGACAAAGAAGTAGAAATTCCATAAAAGGCTACACCCCGCTGAGCCCGTGCCGGCACAAATAAAGCTGCTTCCTGCAAAGAAGAGCCTCAGTGTCCTGTCTCTCCGTGCGAGAATCCTGCTACACTATGAGGTACTGGGCACTTTGCCTAGATGATCTTGTTTAATCCTTGTAGGAATCATTTGATCAGCTACTTTACCACGTGAGGACTCCAAGGACTCCAAGTCTTTATGTCACTAGTAAGCAACAGTCATAGTTCAATTGCAAGTTTGTCTGACTTCAAAAGTCATTCACTTTCCATTATATCAATAGAGTAAGAATAGTAAGAGAGTGACTAATGAACTACTGCAAAGGAGTAGTTGAATCAATACTTTAATTTTCCTAGAAAAGCCAGTGCTAGAACAACATAATGCTTTCAGGAAATCACACCGAGATGAAGGTCCAGGAAACGATGCTGCTCATTTTAATATTTCTTTTTGTTTTACTTTTTTTAGGTTTATTTATTTATTTTGAGAAAATGAGAGAGAGAGAGAGAGAGAGAGAGAGAGAGAGAGAGAGAGAATGAGCTGGGGAGGGGCAGAGAGGGAGAGACAGAATCTCAAGCAAGCCCCATGCCCTCAGTGCACAGCCCAACATGGGGCTCAAACTCATAAACCGAGAGATCGTGGCCTGAGCTGAGATCAAGAGTCAGATGTTTAACCCACTGAGCCACCCAGACACATCCCCTCCCTTTTCTATTTTTAATATTTCTTGTGAAAAATTCAAAAGAGGACATTTGGGGGGAAATATTTTTCAGAATTTTTCGTGTGAAAGAATATGTGGAAATAAAGGTTCTTATAAACAATCATGAAAAACTGACATTAAAAAAAGGTAATGTATTAAATATGTACTCTGTAAGTAATTAAATGTTATTGTATATCATATGCTAGCTAGCAAGCACCATTTCTAATAAAAAGGTGTGGAAAAAAAATCTTAGTGATTTTTAAATATGAATTAGTGAATCTTATTGGTCAAGGGGATATGGGAGTTCTTTGTACATTTCTTGAAAATTTTCTCCAAGTATGAAATTTGCAAAAAATTTTACATAATCAGCCTACAATTGTATTTTATAGTTTTTTATTATCAATTCAAAACAAACTTAAATGTGGTTGAATCTAAATGCAAAATCTACTCTACCACTAAGACTTAGAAATTATGATTGCCCTTCATAGAACAAGAGACTAGAAGAGAAAAGAGAGGTTTGTATTTCATATTTACAACTTAATCTCCAACAAAACCATTTTCTCTGTATGTAAGAGCTTTCTCCATTGTTGACTCTTGATTGGACGTCTGGCTGCATCAACCCAACCAAGTCAATAGAGAATTATTTGAGAAACAGGAACCATGAAATGGAGGGTACAGTGCTGGCTAGTTTTTATTCTTATCCTAGACGACTAGCCCAAGTTGGGGGTGGGGGTGGGGGCAGTGAGATACGAGAAGCTCGGTAAGAACACTCCTACAGAAATTCAGCCAGCCAGTCAGTCGATAATATCAATTTGTGTGTGGTACCTTCGACACAGTAGAGGGTAGTGGTTAAGAACATGGGTTTGGGAAGTGGGCAGAATAAGGTAAAATCCTGGCCCTGCCTTATTAAGTCTGTGGCCAAGATGAGCAAATTGCTTCACTTTCTGTGTCATAGTTTCCTCACCTATAAAAGGAGACAATAGTGGCTACCTTGTGATGAAAATATGTATTAGATACATTAATATGTGTTCAGTGCTTAGAAGCCTGCTTAATTAATGTTGGTATTCTCTGAGCTAAGTGCTAGAGAGAACAACAGAAAACAAGATGGACGTGGCCCCAGCTCATAGTGTGGAATACAGACTTGCAAAGTAACAATGAACAAGAATGTGTTTTAATTCTCATGGTTGGGACATATAGGAAATAATAGCTAATATTCACATAGCGTTTACTCTGATGCGTACCTTTAAAGTGCTTTAGAAATTACTCACTTAACCCTCATAATAACCCTGTGAGGAAGGTAATATCATTGGTCCCATTTTGCCAATGAGGAACTGAGGTGCAGAGAGGTTAGGTCACTCGATTAAGGTCACACAGGCAGCAACAAAGCCAGGACTCAAACCCAATCATAATTAGAGTCCATGTTCCTTCTTTTTTTTAAAGTTTATTTGTTTATTTTAGCAATCTCTATACCCAACGTGGGGCTCAAACTCACAACCCCTAGATTAAGAGTTGCATGCTCTTCCCACTAAGCTCGCCAGGGGCCCCAAGTTCCTAATCATGCCATTCTGCCTCTTTTAATTACCTGAACTCAGACTTAGGGTAGTAGGAAAGATTTCCCAGAAAACATTGTCTATGCTAAGACCTGAAGGCTGAGTGGGAATTACCTGGAGTGGAGCAAAGAGGAGGACAGGGCAGGGTTATAGGGAGAAAGAATATGTGTGTTAAATAGGGATAAAAGAAGGCATGACACATCCACTCAGGTGGTGCAGGAGTAGAGAGATGTGAGTTTGGAGAGATAAGTAGCTCCCAGATCTTGGGAGAATTTCTAAGTCACGTTATGATTAGGAGTGTAACTTTTATTCTGAGAGAAGCTGGGAGCCACTGAAGGTTAAAATGTGAGAGGGAGCATGATCAGGTTTGCATTTTAGAAGGGTCATTCAGCCTGCCAAGGGGAGGATAGACTGGAAGGGCACAAAACTAGAGGCAGAATGAACAGCTAGTGGTGATGTGGCCCATATTATGGAAGCGACCATGAAATGTAAGAAATGGAAAGTTTCACAACTCAAGAGATATTTAATAGAGAGAGGGGAGCACCTGGGTGGTTCAGTCATTTTCCTGTCAGATTTCGGCTCGGGTCATGATCTAGCGGTTTGTGGGTTCGAGCCTCCCATCAGGCTTGCTACTGGCAGTGCAAAGCCTGCATTGAATTCTCTGTCCTCCTGTCTCTCTGCCCCTCCCCAGCTTACTCTCTCTCTCTCTCTTTCTCTCAAGAATAAAAATAAAAACCTTAAAAAAAGGAAGAAAGAAAGAAAGAGGCTAAGATTCAAGAGGTGAAATAGAGCTTGGCGACTGATTAATTTAGGAAGGAGGTAGATGAAGAGTCACGCCCACACCAAGACTTTGGTTTGGATCTATCGGAATAGAAGGTTTTGCACATTGGTGGTGCCCAAATCGAGATCCCACAAGAAAAATGAGAGACTTAATTGGAAATATTATTAAATTGTTGAACACATACTTTAAAGGAGAAACAGTAGAGTCAAACCTTGTTTGACTTTGTTCTTCCCAAACACATAGTAACTGCCCAATGAAAAACTTGCTTAATGAATGAGTGGCCAGATGTACATACGGTTCTGAAATTCAAGAGAGATTTGGGCTGATGGTAGAGATGAGAGAATCATCAGCAAATAGTGTTTGAAGTCATAGAGCTTGACGGGACTGTCCTTGATGAGTGTGTACAGCAGGAACAGGGGTGGGGGGAAGGCAGAGTGCCATGAATGCCAACATTCCAGTGAAAGACCAAGGGACTGAGGCTGATAAAGGGAAAGACTGTCAGAGTGATATGAAGAAAATGAGAAGATCGTTTCTGCAGTCAAGGGGAGAACATGTAAGTGTTCCACGTACAGACACAAACACTATTGAGAGAAAAGCCATCTTTTTATTATTATTTTAAATGTTTATTTATTTTTGAGAAAGAGAGAGCATAAGCAGGGAAAGGGCGGGGAGAGAGGGAGACAGAGCATCTCAAGCAGGCTCTGCACTGACAGCACAGAGCCTGATGTGGGGCTAGAACTCACTGTGAGATCATGACCTGAGCCAAAATCAAGAGTGGACACTCAGCTGACTGAGCCACCCAGGTGTCCAGAGAAAGAGTCCATTTTATCAACCAGAACAACTCTACATCCTTATCAAGAACTTCTGAGTGAAGAGGAGGGAGCAGAAGCCAGAGGGGAGGGAGAGAGGTGGGAGGTATGGAGGTAGGGACAGTGAATGTACAAAATTCTTGCAGAACATTTGGTTATGAAAGGGAAGGGAGAGGTGGTGGTAGCTGGAGAAACGAGATATTCTAGGGAGAGCTTGGAGTCTGTTTTGTGTGTGTTTTAGAGGAAGGATTTAGAATTGGCGGTGGTGAGGAGGTTATAGATAATAATGGTGATAATGTTATTGTCCTTGTTGTTGCTTGAGATAGGGACACAGGAGAATGTTTTGAGTTAAGGGAAGGAGGAAGAAGTCATTGATTCTGAGGAGGAAGGCAGGCAGGGAGAAATCTAATCCAGAGTCTGGGATTCGTTTTTGATGGAGTAATGGACACATTTCCCTTTAGTCCTGAGAGTAGGAGGGCAGAGTGCATGCAGAATGTAATTTAAGCATGGGACAGGCCAGAATTTGAAGGCATTCCCTTCTGCGGGCTTCCATTTTCTCTGTGAAATTGGAGATGGGGCACATTTGCTGACGGCATGAAAAGGCCCAGAAGTTTTAGGAGAGGGGAGGTTTGAAATAAAAATTGTGATGAGCGGGAAAGCAAGCTCATGGGGCAAAGAGAATGGCCAGGCCGTGTCAGGGTTCACGTGAGGTTGGAGACCGAGGCTTGGGGAAGGCAGACCTGGAACGGCCCCCCCAGTGTTTGGTTTTGCCTAGGGAATGTGACAAAAGGAGAAAGGGCAGAGGGCATTGGCAAGGGAGTGATTGGAAATCCGGGAAATCTGAGCTGGACCAGGAAGAAAGTAAAGGCAGGAGAGGTGCGGGAAGATTGAGAAAAAGGAACTGGGCCACCCAGCTCCAGAGATGCCAATATTTTGTTTTCTGATTTCGGAAGCTAAAGTTCACAGCCACGTTTGACAAAAATCTCTGAAATGGGGTAGAGAGGGAGGCAGGTCCTTGACATAAGAAGTTATTTAAAATGGGGGGAATGTTCATTCATGCATATGAAGAGTAGGGCATTATGCTATGAATTGTACATATGTATTAATTCATTTGACCTTCAAAAATAAACCTAAACATCAGGGGTTATTATTCCCGTTAAAGAAAAGTTATACTCAGGAAGGATATTTGCTCATAAGCCACACACCTCGTCAAGGATTTAGGCTTAGGCGGGGACCCAAACTCTGGTTTTATCCTCACTCCCAAGTCTTTTTATTTTCTTAAGTACGCTCTGTGTCAAACATGGAGCTTGACCTCACCACCCTGAGATCGAGAATAGCATGCTCTACCACCTGAGCCAGTCAGGCGTCCCTCTTCACCCCCAAATCTCATCACTACTTTGAAACTGCTCCAGAAGTCACTAGAAAGCACTGAGCCTCTTTCACAGCTTCTTTAAACTAGGCTTTTTAAAATTAATTTGGGAGCGCCTGGCTGTCTTGGTTGGTAGAACATGCGACTCTTGACCTTGGGGTTGTGAGTTCAAGCCCCACGTTGGGCATGTTGCTTACTGAGTTAAAACAAATAATAAAAGTAATTAATTTATTAAAGTTTGTGAGTTTGAGTCTCCCACTCTCTCTGCCCCTCCCCTGCTTGTGCTCTCCCTCTCTCTCTCTCAAAAAATAAATCAACTTAAAAAAAAAAAGATGGCTACGCATAAAGAAAGCCTCCAGGTGAGGTTGGTGGGGTGGAATTTATCTCTACCACTCCTAGTTTCTTCAGTATCCGTCTAGAATATTTCCTTGCACACACAGGCATACGTGTATATGTGTAGATTACATGTGGTTTTGCACACTCTTTTCCACATATAGCATCTTGAAATTATTTGATCAACATACCCTTTTCCTTTTCAGGCAGCCCAATATTCCTGAGTTACCAGAAATCATTTAACCCTACAACAGATTTTGGGTTATTTCCCATCTTTTTCTATTACAAATAAATTAGTAATTATCACCCTTGCATATGCTCGTCTTCATCTGGAATTTCATTTTGAGGTGAGAAAGCTAGTTACCTCCACATCATTTATTGACTAAGTTGTTTTTTACCTCAGTGACTTGAAAAGTCCCCTTTGTCCTATACCATACTAAATTCTCAAATGAATTTTGCTGTATTTCTGTACTCCCTGTAGTGTTTCATTGATCTATATATTCTTTTTTTTTTAATTTTTTTTTTAGTGTTTTTATTTATTTTTGAGACAGAGCATGAGCAGGGGAGAGGCAGAGAGAGAGGAAGACACAGAATCTGAAGCAGGCTCCAGGCTCTGAGCTGCCAGCATAGAGCCCGATGCAGGGCTCAAACTCATGGAGTGTGAGATCATGACCTGAGCCGGAGTCGGATGCTTAACCGACTGAGCCACCCAGGCACCGCTATATTCTTGATCAGTATACCATACTGTTTCACTTACTGAAGTTTTACATAACACTTTGAACTCTGGCAAGGATAGGGGCACCAGGCTGTCTCAGCTGGTACCCCTGAGCATAAGGCTCTTGATCTCAGGGTCCTGAGTTCAAGCCCCATGTTGGCCGTGGAGCTTACTTAATTATAAAAAAACAAAACAAAACAAAACAAAAAAAACCTGTTAAGGATAGAACTCCCTCATTCCTTTTATTTATTTACTTTCTGAATTTTCTCCTAGCTAATGTGAAGAAATTGCATTGCAGACTAGAGAAACTCAAAGAACCAGAGATTTGACTGGGGTAGGAAAAAGAGGGAACATTCAGATGTTAATTTGCTCAACTGGCCCACACAGACACAAGAGGTCCTGAAAGGGAGAGGAGGGAAAAGAGAATGTCAGGAGAGGAAGGGAAGAGGAGAGAGGAGGCCTGCACCCCCTCCATCTCGGATCTGGCTTCTGCTCTCCCCATTCCACTGTGAGGCTCTTGACAAGGACACTAGGTTTTCTGGTTCATAAACACAATGGACTCTTCTCTTAGGGTCCCGGGGTTCACGCCCAAAATATAGCAGTACCTTGCTGACACCTTCAGGAAGCTGTAAGTCTGAATGGCTGCAAACCTCAGTTCCTTTAGAATTTATCTTTCCATGCCAAGAGAGTCCACTCCCCACACAATGACATCCGACAATGTCTGCCTCTACTTCCAGGCTTCCTCCTCCCCTCCACCTCTTCCCCCTCTCCCCCGCCCCCAGCTCCCCCCACCAACACTGTCCTGATTCTTTTCCCACTTAAGTTTCATAAGTGCTTTGAGGGAGGCGGTGTGTGGGGACAGACTGAGGGAGACCCCAGGGGTTAGAAAAGATTCCCCAAGAATCTCCACCATTTGCCATACAGCAAAATTTACTTGAATAAATAGCTCTCTACAGTGTATAGAACCACAGTAGCACCTAGCACAATGTTTGCAAGTACAGGTACTCAGGATCTGTTGAATAATCAACAACCAAACTATTTGTTGCTTGTAAATCACAATTGCTGCAGTCATTAATGACAACTGTGGACTATCCTAAAGAACTCAGCTCCCTGGAACTTGGCAAAGAAAAAACTTGTTATAAATAAGTATAGTTTCATTGACATTTGGTCTAGGGCAAGTAAATTAGCCAATGAGGTGATTTATAAATTCATTCAACTTAATTCTCTGATAGGAAGCTGAGCAACGTGCCCTGGTCATTGGGTCTGATTTATACCAGGGAAATGTACAAAAGAAAATGGAGGTTCTCTATCTTGCTCTTGTCCTCTCCCGGTCTCCTGTTACTATATAACAGGCATCTTTTTCTTTTAATTACCTTCTTCATGGCTTGAGAGCTTTGATGACTTGATTAAGCCTTGCAGTGCAGTTCCAGTCCCTACCCATCTGATTAATTAGCCCAAACCTTATTAACTTCCTAATTCTGATCAATAAGGCACTGATGCTAAACTGTGCAAGGGCAAACTAAGGAGGCAATTTTATTTCAAGACAGAGAACTTACTGGTTTTTAACCATCTTTTTATTATTCTTTTTTAATCTTACTTTTTCATGCAGCCAGATTGGAATACAGGAATATACTAATAGTCTATGAAGACCGCGCACTCTCCAATCACAGCCATCTTCCTTGCTGACACAGTCCTATGTGACCATACTGTTTGGGGACCTTGCATTTAACAACACAGGACCTCCATTATTCAGGACATCAGGGAAGTGTTGCCCATGGCCAGAGAAAGAATGTGATGATGGTGATGGTGATGATGACCGACAAAAGAGGTAACAAGAAACTCCTCTCCCCTAAACCCAAACTCTGAACGGAGTTCCTTACCACTGAGGGAATGTTCCAATATTCTAAGCCAGCATTATCCAATTGAAGTATTTTAAATTTTCCAGTAGCCACATTCAAAAATTTAAAAATTAGCAAGTGAAATTAATTTTGATAGCATATGTTTTATAATCCAAACCATCAAAAATGTTCTTGTAATGTGTAACCAATATAAAATTGTTAATGAGATACTGTGCTTTCCACCCTCCAGCTTTATTGAGATATAATCGACATATAACACTGTAAGTTTAAGGTGTACAGTGTGATGATTTAATACATGTATATATTGTGAAATGCTTACCACAATAATGTTAGGGTTCTTTGTTTTACTTTTGGGGGGGCAGGGGAGGGTCAGAAAGAGAGGGAGACACAGAATGTGAAGCAGATTCCAGGTGTACAGAGCCCAATTCGGGGCTCAAACTCACAAACCATGAGATCATGACCTGAGTTGAAGTCAGACATTTAACCGACTGAGGCAGCCAGCGGTCCCCACAATAATGTTAGTTAATGCCTCCATCCCGTCATCTTTATGTGTGTGAGTTGAGAACAAGTAAGATCTATTTTCTTAGCAACTTTCAAGAAAATAATAAAACAGCGTCAAGAACTCATCATGCTGTACATTAGATCGCCAGAATTTATTCAGGTTAAAAGCGCAAGTTTGCATCCTTGACCAACATCTTCCCATTTCCTCACCCCCAGCCCTTGGCAGCCACCATTCTACTCTGTTTCTGAGGTCAGCCTTATTAGATTCCACATATAAGTGAGATCATACAGTATTTGTCTTTCTCTGTCTAATTTCACTCATCATAATGCCCTCAAGGTCCTTCCATATTGTCACAAATGGCAAGATTTTCTTCTCTTCATGGCTGAATAATATTCTACTGTGTGTGTGGGGGGGGGTATATATAATCCTCCATATTTTCTTTATCCATTCATCCAACAATGGACAAGATATTGTGCTTTTTTTTTTTTTAAAGACTTTATTTTTAAGTGATCTCTATACCCACGTGGGGCTCAAACTTACAACCCTGAGATCAAGAGTTGCCTACCGCCTGAGCCAGCCCTTTGTGCTTTCTTTTTCCAGATGAAACTTTTGAAATCTGGTGTGTATTTTACACTTACAGCACATGTAAATTCAGACTAGCTACATTTCAAGTGCTCATTAGCCACATGTAGTTAATGACTACAGTACTGGAGAATATAGTTCTAGATCTCGGAATCACCTGAAGGGCTTATAAAAACACACATTATTGGCCCCACGGCCAGAGTGTCTGATTCAGTAGTCTGGGTGGGGCTAGAGAATTTACATTTCCCCAGGTGATGCTGATAGTGGTGGTCCAGGAACCCCACTTTGAAAACCACTTTAGAAATACAACTGATTTCAGGGCACCTGGGTGGCTTGGTTGGTTAAACATCGGACTCTTGATTTCGGCTCAGGTCATGACCTCACGGTTTGTGAGTTTGAGTTTTGTCTGGGCTCTCACAGAGCCTTCTTGGGATTCTCAATCTCTCCCTCTCTCTTTCTCTACCCCTCCCCACTCTCAAAATAAATAAACTTAAAAAAAAAAATACGACTGATTTAAACCCATCTTCTCCCAGTTACAGAGATCTGTACAAAAATGACATCCCCACAATGATAGTTTCATGCCTTGGTCTCAATTCTACTTCCCTCCATCACTTTCAAAGCCTGGTCTAACTTCAACCCTTCAATTTTCCCCCAAATCACATGAAATCCTAAAGTTTAAGGAATAAGGGTGCCTGGCTAGCTCAGTCCAGAAAGCATGTGATTCTTGATCTTGGGGTCATGAGTTCAAGCCCCACGGTAGGTGTAGAGATTACTTAAATAAATATTTTTTCAAATGTTTAATTATTTTGAGAGAGAGGGAGATTACCAGTGGGGAATGGGGCAGAGAGAGAGAGAGAGAGAGGGAAAGAGAGAATCCCAAGCAGGCTCCATGCTGTCAGCACAGAGCTGGGTGGGGCTCGATTTCACCAACGTGAGATCATGACCCGAGATGAAATCAAGAGTCTGACACTTAACCGACTGAACCACCCAGGCACCCCTTGAATTATAGTTAAAGATATAAGGAACAAGCAAAAATTGTGATTTGCCTTTTCTTTTTCTTTTTTAAGCTTATTTATTTATTTTGAGAAAGGGAGAGAGTTTGAGAAAGAGTGGGGGAGGGGCAGAGAGAGGAGGAGAGAGAGAATCCCAAGCAGGCTCCATACTGTCAGTGCAGAGCCTGACTCGGGGCTCGATCTCAGGAACAGAACTCTGAGAACGTCACCTGAGCCAAGATAGAGTGGGACGCTTAACTGACCGAGCCACCCAGGTGCCCCTCTGCCTTTTCTTTTTAATGGAAGTCATAACAATGCCTGTCACCAAGGCACAGCTTGAGGACTGCATGAGCTCATGCAGGGGCCTGGCATCCTGGAATTGGCTGTCAGGAGTCACAGCCTGAGATATCTGCTCCTTGTGGAATAACAGAAGGAAAGCTAGACATTTGAGCTCTCCCCTTATTCCTGCCCCTGACTAGGAGTCCATCCATAGATAAGCTATCAATCCAGAGAACTGCTAACTCCTTCAAGAAAGACGCAAAGTCTCCCATCCACTGGGCTACTGGGAAATGTCTTCTTTTGCCAAAAGGCCAGAATTTGGGGAAATAAGTGAAAAGGACTAAGATTCCATCAGACGAATCTAGTCATTTCATCCACAGGTCTACAAATGAAGTGTACTGGGTGCCTGCTGTGTGCCAGGCGGGGCTTGGTGCCCCCTGTGTAGATGCTGGGGCTCCCCAGCGTCCAAGCCCATCTTCTCTTACACATTCCTCTCCACACACCCCCTTGGCAGCCTCAGCTTCCTTCTGATTTTAACTTTCGCCCATATGCTGACAGCTCCCAAATCCACACAGCCAGCCTCAAGCCAGACCTGATCCCCCAAAAGGCCCGAGAGCATTGGCAACTTGTCCTAACCCCCTGCATCCTTTCTAAACCATCACTTCGTTTAAGCCTCATGTTAAATCTAAAATACTAAAGCGTAGAGAAAATGGATAACTTGCCTCAAATCACTTCCCTAAAAATAAATAAATATCACTTTCCTAATGAGAGTGGCTAAGTCACCGTTCTAACCCATGTCTGTCTCTTCCCAAAGCCCACGCCCATCACTCTTCTGTCTTCTCAGGTCTTCCCATCACAGCCGCTACAGGCCCTTCTGTTCCCACTGCCACCCTGCCCTTTGCATTGCCAGCAACAGCAGGCTTCTCAGTTTGCCCCGCACACATCCTGCTAATTCATGCCTTCTCCATGCCATATACAATAAACAATGTAAGGAGTGACCCAACCTTTGTGTGGAGGGGAAGTGGGAGTGGCAGGGAAGGCTTCCTGGAGGAAGAGGCATGTAAGCTGAAAACTAAAACTAAGTTGACTTGGCAAAGAGAGTGGAGGGGATGGAAGGGAGGAGACCGTTCAGCCCCAGGGAAGAGGGAATACATGGGAAATGAGCAGTGTACCTGGATCACAGAGTCACAGGAAAGGAGACAGGGCTCCACATGAGGCTACAAAGGCCAGCAGGAGCCAGATCAGGCTGGGCTCTGTGCACGTGTTAAAGCAACTGGACTTTTCCTAAGAACAACGGGAATGCCACTGAAGGGCTCTAAGCAGTGGAGTGTCAAAATCTGGTTTGTGCTTTTCAAAGGTCAGGCTGCTGTGTGAGAAGGGAGTGGGGGGAGGGTTATCGATCCAGAAGCTATCCCAACAACAGGAGAACGCAGAGGGGTTCAGACTATGTGTTGGCAGTACGGTGGAGACAAGTGGGCCAGTTTAAAGGATACAGAAGATAGAACTGAGGGGAGCAGACATTGTGTCCAAGGGAGTGGAAGGTAGGGATCAAGAATGAGCCCTTTATTTCCGACTTGGCACCCGGGTAGGCGGGTGCTGTGACTTGAGATGGGGTGATGGACACTGTGGGCCCTTCTAGCCTTGATGTGCCTGCGGGACATGCAGATGAAAAAGAGCTAATAGGCAGTCTAGACTGGAAAGGTAGGTTTGGGAACCAAATGCATAAATGTGGTATTCGAAGTCGAGGGGGTGAGTGAGATCTCTAGAGACTGTGCAGACAGGCAGAGAAGAGAAAAGCTTGGGGGCCATACAACATTTAAAACAGGGGCCATGAGGGGCGCCTGGGTGGCTCAGTCGGTTGAGCGTCCGGCTTTGGCTCAGGTCACGATCTCGCGGTCCGTGAGTTCGAGCCCCGCGTCGGGCTCTGTGCTGACTGCTCAGAGCCTGAAGCCTGTTTCATATGCTGTGTCTCCCTCTCTCTCTGACCCTCCCCCGTTCATGCTCTGTCTCTCTCTGTCTCAAAAATAAATAAACGGTAAAAAAAAAAAAAAAAAAAAAAAAAAAAAAAATTAAAACAGGGGCCATGAGGATGGGAGGACCGTGGAGAATCCACCGAGTTGAGAAGGGGAGAGATATTTTTAAAGGGGCGGGAGTGAGAAGGTAACCAACCCACAGATAAGGACTGAAAACAGTCATTTACATTATGGCCAAGGCAATTTACACTTTTGAATAATGTGTTTGTATGCACTCGATTCAGGTGATTTATCCAAACCAAACCACGAAACTCTCAGGCCAAAAGATGAATTCAAGCCCATCCTTTGCCAAAATGGAAAAGCTGTAGCTTTGAAATGAAATGTTTTCCTGCCAGTGTTTTGAGAGTCTGGGGGCAATTTTATCTTGCTCATCGTTTGTCTCCAGCATCACCTGCTTGGCCTAGAATTGGTGTTCATTAAAAATGCCAAGTAGGGGGTGCGTGGCTGGCTAGTTGGAGGAGCAGGTGACTCTTCATGTCAGGTCATGAGTTTGAGCCCTAGTTGGGTAGACAGATAGATAGATAGATAGATAGATAAATGAATACCTTAAAAAAATGTTAGGAGGAAGACGAAAAATTTATGGAGCAGAATGGTGGTGATGCTTGCACAAAATCTGAATGTACTTAGTGCCACTGAGTAGGTATACTTAAAAATGGCTACAGTGAGAAGGGGCACACGCACCCCAATGTTTATAGCAGTGCTATCGACAATAGCCAAAGTATGGAAAGAGCCCAAATGTCCAACGATGGATGGATGGATAAAGAAGATGTGGTATATATATACAATGGAGTATTACTTGGCAATTAAAAAGAATGAAATCTTGCCATTTGCAACTACATGGATGGAAGTATAGGGTATTATGCTAAGCGAAATTAGTCAGAGAAAAACAAATATCATACGACTTCACTCACGTGGAACTTAAAATACAAAGCAGATGAACATAACGGAAGGGAAGCAAAAATAATACAAAAACAGGGAGGGGGACAAAACATAAGAGACTCTTAAATATAGAGAACTGAGGGTTGCTGGATGGGTTGTGGATGGGGGGATGGCTAAATGGGCAAGAGGCATTGGGGAGGACATCTGTTCTGAGCACTGAGTGTTCTATGGAGGGGATGAGTCATTGGATTCTATTCCTGAAATCATTATTGCACTATATGCTAACTAACTTGGATGTAAATTAAATAATTAAATAATTAATTTTTAAAAATGGTTACAATCACCCAAAAGATTTAAAAACAAGGTCTCAAGAAGATATTTGTATACCCATGTTCATGGCATAATTATTTACAACAGCCAGAAGGTGGAAAAACCCAAGTGTCTGTGAAGCAGAATATGGTATATACATACGATGGAATATCATCCAGCCTTAACAAGGAATGAAATTTTGACACGTGCTAGAAGAAGGATGGCCCTTGAGGATATTATACAAAGTGAAATAAGCCAGTTACAAAACAATAAATACTGTATGGTTCCATTTACATGAGGTACCTAGAGTAGTCAAACTCATAGAGAAAGAAAGTGGAATGGTGGTTGCCGGGGGCTAGGGGGGCGATTGAATAGGAAGTTACTGCTTGATGAATACAAAGTTACAGTTTTGCAAGAGAAAAAAGTTCTAGAGATGAATCCTGGTATTAGATGCACCACAGTGTAAATGTGCTTCAAGCCACTGAACTGCACACTTAAAATGAGTTAAGATGCTAAATTTTATGTTATGTGTATTTTGCCACAATTAAAGTAATAATAAAAATGATTCAAATAATACATTTTATGTTATGTGTGTGTTATCACAATAAAAAAAATTTCATGCTGCTGCAGTGAATACAAACTATGTAGTTTCTGAACTTAGAGTCCAAAATGAAAACATTCTTTGATCAAGAAAAATAAATCCTAAACATACACACAGATGCTTTGTTCAATAATGAAAGGAGTATAACTTTTTTTTTTTTTATTTTTTTTAACGTTTATTTATTTTTGAGACAGAGAGAGACAGAGCATGAACGGGGGAGGGGCAGAAAGAGAGGGAGACACAGCATATGAAACAGGCTTCAGGCTCTGAGCCATCAGCCCAGAGCCTGACGCAGGGCTCGAACTCACAGACCGCGAGATCGTGACCTGAGCTGAAGTCGGACGCTTAACCGACTGAGCCACCCAGGCGCCCCAGGAGTATAACTTTTAAAATAAAGTGTGAAAATATGGGGCACCTGAGTGGCTCAGTCAGTCGCGTGTCTGACTCCTAGTTTCGGCTCAGGTCAGGATCTCAGGTTCTCATGGGGTCCGAGCCCCCAATTGGGCTTTGCTCTGACAGTGCACAGCCTGACTGGGATTCTCTGTCTCCCCCTCTCTCTGCCCCTCCCTCGCTCATGCACTCTCTCTCTCAAAAATAAATAAACTTAAATACAATAAAATAAATAAAATTTAAAAGTGTGAAAATAAAGTGTGGTCTACAAGTTTTTTAAAAAATGAGAGTGAAGAAAGATAGTAAGCAGGATGGAAGAAAGAAACTGTACCACTTCCATCAAGTGTTAATTTGAGGATTTCAGATCAAGATGCGTGGCGCTTCCCCGCACTCTTTGCAAAAAAGGAAGTTCTTGCAGGCACGTACGTGATCCAGGAAGGGGAGCAGAGCCCCCAGGATGGGGGAGGTTGGCTTCATCTCCTGCCACATCTTGTGCTAAGGACTGCTTTTTACGTGGGTAGTGCAAACTGAACTCTCTGCCACATTTTTGCCCGTGCCACCATGATAAAATTGTGCCGGCTCTGGTTCCTTAGGAAACTCAGTGATGTATAGATGATGCTAATATTTTCTAACCAGATCCGGACAAGTATCGAACTTCTAGACTACCATTTATGTCTTTTCTCTCAGGACTTTGGGAACTTTTCCAACCTTTCTTATGATTTGGAACCATTTTATGTATTTATTTATTTTTAATATTTATTTATTTTTGAGAGAGAGTCAGTGCCAGGAGGAGAGGAGCAGACAGAGGGAGACATAGAATCCAAAGCAGACTCCAGGCTCCCAGCCATCAGCACAGAGCCCGACACAGGGCTCAAACCCACAGGCTGCAAGCTCACGACCTGAGCTGAAGTCGGATGCTTAACCAACTGAGCCACCCAGGTGCTCCTGAAAACCATATAAATGACAGGAATCATCTGTGCCTTAAAGGTTGCACAGACACACAACACCTGTAAAACCTCATGACTTTTTAAGAAATAGATCTTTGGCAACATGTTCAGTTTCTTCTGAAGTTATTGACCTATTCAAGTTTTCATCCACTTCTTAAAACAGCTTTGGTAATTTATATATTCATAGAATATACTCAAAGAATATTTTTATATTCAATGGTACATATTTTCAGATTTATTCATTTTTTCATCTTTTCAGAGTTTGTGAAAAAAATCCTTTTCAGGATTTCTTTCTTTTTTTAAAATTTTTTTTAATGTTTTTACTTATCTTTTTTAAATTTTTTTTTTTAACGTTTATTTATTTTTGAGACAGAGAGAGACAGAGCATGAACGGGGGAGGGTCCGAGAGAGAGGGAGACACAGAATCCGAAGCAGGCTCCAGGCTCTGAGCCATCAGCCCAGAGCCCGATGTGGGGCTCAAACTCACAGACCACAAGATGGTGACCTGAGTTGAAGTTGGACGCTTAACCGACTGAGCCACCCAGGCGCCCCTGTTTTTACTTATTTTTGAGACAGAGACAGAGCATGAGCAGGAGAGGGGCAGAGAGAGAGAAGGAGACACAGAATCTGAAGCAGGCTCCAGGCTCTGAGCTGTCAGCACAGGGCCGGA
Source organism: Panthera pardus (assembly GCF_024362965.1). Classification (NCBI taxonomy): domain Eukaryota; kingdom Metazoa; phylum Chordata; class Mammalia; order Carnivora; family Felidae; genus Panthera; species Panthera pardus. The sequence goes on from NW_026527002.1 coordinate 19,978,557, forward strand.
TGCAGGGCTTGAACTCACGGACTGTGAGCTCATGACCTGAGCTGAAGTCAGATGCCCAACTGACTGAGCCACCCAGGTGCCCCAGGATTTATTTCTTACTCCTAATGTTTTTCTAATTGGCATTTCTTTTTATTTTTATCTTGGTCAGTTTTCTCTATTTGCTATGTTTTTTCCCCCAAATAACCAGATCTTGATTTTATTTATGTGTCAGCTTTTCTTTTATTTTCTTCAGTAATTTCTGCTTTCCCCCAATTCATAACACCTTCATAACTTAAAATCTGTCACTCTAGTTACATTAACGTAAATTTTACTAGTATCTTAAGGATGTACCAGGGACTATATTTAAGAAGGCACTAGAAAGATGTATTGGTCAATACTAGAAGTTTTATAGATATTAATATATGCCATTATATTTTAAATAGCCAAGATTAATCTTTGGTTACATCTGCTTTTCCATTTTCTAGGCCACAGGAAAATGATTATAGCCATGATTTTCTAGAGTTGTAGACCTCTGGGCTTCAACGGTGCTTTTATCTGTAAGTTAGAGTGGATCACAAGTCATTTTGAAAGAGAATTCTGGTCCCTTGAGCTTGCCTTAGCCCCCCTTTGCAGAGCTGGGATGGTGCTCTATAGAAGCCCGGGTGACCGCCAGGCTCCCCAGTTTTCACAGGTATGGATGAATTTTTGTCTTTGCTCAGATGGGGAATAGGAAGTGGGTTCCTCAATCTATCTGGACTTGTTTGCCCATCTGCAGAATAGGTATAACAATAAGCCACTCACAATAATCTTTTGAAGATGAGGAAAATAAAACTCAAACTATTTACTAATTTCCCTAAAGCCACAGTTAATACAAAGTTTGAACACGCCATACCTGGGGTCAAGATCGCTGTTTTGATCTGCAAAGTCTCTACCTATGCAATGTTTCACAATCTGACTCTAATCACACATTTTAAAATGTTCAACACAGGGATACAGCTTATGATCATTTTGCATTTAAGCTATTATATATAGGATCTTAAATACATAAGGACATATGCTTTGTCAGAATGTCAGGTAGAAGCCAAATGCAACAGAGCTGATAAGATTTTAAAGGTGTATGCACATTTGCCAATTAGGAGTTTATTAATGATTTTAGCAAGAGCAGATTCAGTGCTGTGTGAGGCCGGAAGACCATGAAAAGATTGCAATTGTCATGAATGCTTTGAGGCAACAAGTGCTTTTACATTATATAGCATTACAGTGTGCCCTGCATCGCTCACAGTGCAAGCTCAGCCCTTCTGATGGCCTCCAAGGCCCTCCAAGACTGTATGGTCCGCCACCTCACATTCCTCACCCCCACTCCTCTATCCTATCATTCTCCCTGCCTCTGCTCCCACCAGCCCGCCCCCTTGCTGTCCCTCTGTCACAGACACATTGTGCTCTTAAGACTTAGTGCACCTGCTCCTCAGACTGGAAGGCTCCTCCCCAGATACCCACCCATGACTCCCTTACCTTGAGGCCTGCCCTGACCGCCTTAGGTCAAATTACCACCTGTCTGTACCCCTAGTCTTCCCGACCTTGCTTAACCTCCAAAGCACTTGCTTTCTGACATAACACATTTACCTTTTTACCATGTCTGTTCTCCAGTGAATGTCTCCCCCACTCCCCACCACTAGAATTTAAGCTTCATGGGCGCAAGGGTTTGGGTTTTGACACTCACATATACCACCCACCCAGAACACATGTGACACAGCGAAGGTTTTCAAAAAACATTTGGTGAAAGAATGAATGAACGAATGAATTAACAAATGTGAGACGACGTACTAATTACGTATTTACAGTCATTAGTCACTCACACTTAGAATTCACATCTGGGCTCTGCCACTCACTAGCTGTGCAACCTTTTTTAACCTTCGTTTCCTCATCTGTGGATGAAAACAAAAATATGACCTCATAAGATTATTGTTTTGATTTTATAAGGCAGTTAATGCACAGTGCTTAGCACCATGCCTGGAGCATACATAGGATATGCTCAGGAAATGTTAGATGCTTTTACCGTATGTCATCTATCATCACTATAATCATTGTTTTATTTCATTTCCACAGTGGTCCTAAAAGGCTGATATTATTCCTAATTTCAAGGTTTGGAAAGTGAACAAAAAGAGGTTAAATAACTTCTTCACCATCAGACAGGATAAATCTCCCAGCTGGTCTACCGGACACCTCTTTTCATGCCGCCTTGGTTCACCTGGCTCAGGCCCGACCCTGGAGTCCTTGGCCACCAAACTCACTGGCTCCTTTCACAATTTCCAGACTCATCTGAAGCATCAGGCTGCAGGGCTTCCTCAGTAGTTGTCCAAGGGGCCAAGGGGTGCAGAAGTTAACTTCCCATAGGCACAGATTGAGATCCTCTCCATTTCACCTTCTGAGATATTTTCTAAAACATAGCGTTGTTGTATAGCCTTCCTAGAAAAGTGCCTGTGGCTGAGCCTTCATAAGACAGGGATCTAGATACATACCACCTTGCATTTTCTTCCTTTCTCCTTCCTTTTTTAAATTTATTTACTTATTTGAGAGAGAGAGAGCACAAGTAGGGGAAAGGCAGAGAGAGGGAGACAGAATCTGAAGCAGAATCTGAAGTTGGACACGTAACCGACTGAGCCACCCAGGCACCCCTAATTGTATATTTTTATTACTCACATATATATTTTATTTTCCTATTCCTACCTATTCAAAAAATTTAAACATTGAAATCTGCAGTGGCATTGCCCGTGTAAGAGTCAGAGCTCTCACCACACTTGGGCAAACTGCTTTTTCTCTCTGTGCTTCAAGTTCCTCATCTGGACAACAGGGATGATAATGAACCCACCATCAAGTATTGAGAACAGGACCTGGCGTATAAAACATTACCTTTTTCATTTTTTTAAAGATTTCATTTTTAAGTAATTTCTGTACCCAATGTGGGGCTCAAACCCACAACCCTGAGAACCTGAGTCGCATGCTCCACAGACTGAGCCAGCCAGGTGCCCCAAAATACTACTTTTTGACGGTAAAATTTTAGTTAGAGTGTGTAAATCTTTAAAACTAAACTATAACCCAGGGTGCCTGGGTGGCTCAGTTGGTTAACGTCTGACTCTTAATGCTGATTGAGCCCCACCTGTTCTCCCCCTCCCCTGTTCGCTCACTCTCTCTCTCAAAATAAATAAACATTCAAAAAATAAAAATAAACATGAACTATTACCTCATTTTCAAAAAGTACTTAAATAGTATCAATCATGCAGTTAGTGACAAAGACACTACTATATTTGAACCAGATATTGTTCTGAGTACTTACAAAATATCTTATTTAATCCACACAAAAAGCCTGTGTGATAGGAATTATTATCCTCATTTTACAAAATTGAGCTCAGAGAAGTCTGCTGCCCCAAATCATACAGTTAATTATATCGGTCTCTAATGTCTATGTTTTTTTTTAATTTTTTTTTTTAACGTTTATTTATTTTTCAGACAGAGAGAGACAGAGCATGAACGGGGGAGGGGCAGAGAGAGAGGGAGACACAGAATCGGAAGCAGGCTCCAGGCTCTGAGCCATCAGCCCAGAGCCCGACGCGGGGCTTGAACACACGGACCACGAGATCGTGACCTGAGCTGAAGTCGGATGCTTAACCCACTGAGCCACCCAGGCGCCCCTCTAATGTCTATGTTTTTAATTATTTTTTTCACTTTTTTTTTTTAACGCTTATTTTTTTTTTTAATTTTTTTTTAACGTTTATTTATTTTTGAGACAGAGAGGGACAGAGCATGAACGGGGGAGGGGCAGAGAGAGAGGGAGACACAGAATCGGAAGCAGGCTCCAGGCTCTGAGCCACCAGTCCAGAGCCCGACGCGGGGCTCGAACTCGCGGACCGCGAGATCCTGACCTGGGCCGAAGTCGGACGTTCAACCGACTGAGCCACCCAGGCGCCCCACACTTATTTGTTTTTGAGAGAGGCAGGGAGGGGCAGAGAGGGAGGACAGAGGATCTGAAGTGGGCTTTGTGATAACAGCAGAGAGCCCAATGAGGGGCTTGGACTCACAAACCATGAGATCAAGACCTGAGGGGAAGTCAAATGCTTAACTGATTGAGCCAGATGCCCCTATGCTTTTAATTATTATACCATCTTCCCATCATAAAATAGGAGGTAGGTTCCTCGATACGTAAAAATAGGTATATTTTGGCAGTATTGCAGTATTGCAAGGCTAGTACTCTGCTTACAAAATAATGGACTGAGTGGGGGTAGGGAGGGGTGGGAAGTAGAATAGAAATGTAGGCTTTGCTTCCAATATAATGTATGCTGTGTTTAAATTATTTTTATTTGTTTATTTATGTTGAGAGAAACTGAGAGAGAGAGCAAGCAGGGGAGGGGCAGAGAGAGGGGAGAAAGAATCCCAGGTAGGCTCCATGCTGTTAGCACAGAGCCCAATGTGGGGCTTGAACCCACAGACTGTGAGATCATGACATGAGCAGAAACCAAGAGTCAGACACTTAACTGACTGAACCACCCAGATACCCCTGTATGTTGTGTTAAAAAATGTCAGGGCAGGTCCCTATCAAAATAACACCAGCATTCTTCACAGAGCTACAACAAATAATCCTAAAATTTGTATGGAACCAGAAAAGACCCCGAATAGCCAAAGCGATCTTGAAAAAGAAAACCAAAGCAGGAGGCATCACAATCCCAGACTTCAAGCTATACTACAAAGCTGTAATCATCAAGTCAGTATGGTACTGGCACAAGAGCAGACACTCAGATCAATGGAACAGAACAGAGAACCCAGAAATGGAACCACAAATGTATGGCCAACTAATCTTTGACAAAGCAGGAAAGAATATCCAATGGAATAAAGAGTCTCTTCAGCAAGCGGTGCTGGGTAAACTGGACAGCAACATGCAGAAGAATGAACCTGGACCACTTTCTTACACCATACACAAAAATAAACTCAAAATGGATGAAAGACCTCAATGTAAGACAGGAAGCCATCAAAATCCTAGAGGAGAAAGCAGGCAAAAACCTCTTTGATCTTGGCCACAGCAACTTCTTATTCAACACGTCTCCACAGGCAAGGGAAACAAAAGCAAAAATGAACTAATGGGACCTCATCAAAATAAAAAGCTTCTGCACAGCGAAGGAAACAATCAGCAAAACTAAAAGGCAACCGACAGAATGGGAGAAGATATTTGCAAATGACATATCAGATAAAGGGTTAGTATCCAAAATCTAATAAGAACTTATAAAACTCGACACCCAAAAAACAAATAATCCAGTGAAGAAATGGGCAAAAGACATGAATAGACATTTCTCCAAAGAAGACATCCAGATGGCCAATCAACACATGAAAAAATGCTCACCATCACTCATCATCAGGCAAATACAAATCAAAACCACAATGAGATACCACCTCACACCTGTCAGAATGGCTAACATTAACAACTCAGGCAACAACAGATGTTGGCGAGGATGCGGAGAAAGAGGATCTCTTTTGCATTGTTGGTGGGAATGCAAGCTGGTGCAGCCCCTCTGGAAAACAGTATGGAGGTTCCTCAGGAAATTAAAAATAGAACTACCCTACGACCCAGCAATTGCACTACTAGGCATTTATCCAAGGGGTACAGGTGTGCTGTTTCAAAGGGACACATGCACCCCCATGTTTATAGCAACACTGTCAACAACAGCCAAAGGATGGAAAGAGCCCAAATGTCCATGGATGGATAAATGGATAAAGAAGATGTGGTATATATAGACAATGTAGTCTTACTTGGCAATCAAAAAGAATAAAATCTTGCCATTTGCAACTATGGGGATGGAACTGGAGGGTATTATGCTAAGTGAAATTAGTCAGAGAAAGACAAAAATCATATGACCTCTGACCTCACTCACGTGCAGACTTTAAGAGACAAAACAGATGAACACAAGGGAAGGGAAACAAAAATAATATAAAAACAGAGAGGGGACAAAACATAAGCCACTCATAAATATGGAGAACAAACTGAGGGTTGCTGGAGGGGCTGTGGGGGGGCGGGGATGGTCTAAATGGGTAAGGAGCACGAAGGAATATACTCCTGAAATCACTGTTGTGCTATATGCTAACTAATTTGGATGTAAATTCTAAAAAATAAAAAAATTAAATTAAAAAAAAGAAAATGTCAGGGCAGGGGCACCTGAGTGGCTCGGTTGTATGAGTGCCTGATTCTTGATTTTGGCTGAGGTCATGACCCCAGGCCTAAGTCCCATGTTGGGCTCCATGTTGAACATGGAGCCTGCTTAAGATTCTCACTCTCTCTCAGTCCTTTCTTTCTCTCTCCCGTCTGCCACTCTCCCCTGTTCATGCGTGCACTCTCTCCCTCTCTCAAAATATAAATTAAAGTAAGTGAATGAATGAATGAATCAGTTATTCAGTCAGGGCAGAGGCTCCTGGCTGGCTTAGTTGGAAGTGCATGCCATTCTTGATCTTGGGGTCACGAGCTCCTGCCCCACGTCAGGTGAAGAGATTACTAAAAAAACGTACCAGGGGCACCTGGGTGGCTCAGTCGCTTAAGGATCTGACTTCAGCTCAGGTCCTGGTCTCATGGTTTGTGGGTTTGAGCCCCACGTCGTCCAGCTCTGTGCTGACAGCCCGGAGCCTGGAGCCTGCTTCGGATTCTGTGTCTCCCTCCCTCTCTCTCTCTCTGCCCCTCCCCTCTCATGCTCTGTCCGTCTGTGTCTCTCTCTCTCAAAAATAAATAAACATTAAAAAAAAAAACACAGAACTTAAAAAAAATGTCAGGGCAACTGTAAATAGCAGGGGAAAAGCTTACTATTACTAACTTAACAAGAATCTCATCTCGAAAAATGCCCTAAAACTTCAACAACATTACCTCCTAGTAATAAATATAAAACAAAACTGCTGTATTGTTCCTGCTTTGATAATCAAGTAACCCACATGGAAGACAGGAAATTACAATTCTTCTGTTTTGAAACTTCAACTACAAGAGCTCGTGAGAGTATTAATAGCTTTTCCACTTACAGGATGCTTTTAGCGAGGAGGTCTCGTCCTCTCTTCTTCTACTACTCTGCATGAAGTATAACCTGAAATTAAAGATTTCACAATGAGACACCAACGTGGAGCTCTCAGATTATGTTGCTCTCTACTCTATGTGGGCCTTGTCAAATAAACCAAAAACGTGTGTGACCCAATCTGGAAAAATGCGGTTATTCCTCCCTCTCAAGGATATGCAGCCTTCATCTTATCCAGTGACTCGGTCTTTCACCTAGTTTGGTCTGACACAGAAATTAACTTCATTTTCCAGCTCATCACACTCAGCATATGCTCCAACAAATGGATTCCTGTGTCCGGAGACCAGTAAAATCCCTGTCTCCCTTGGGGATTCTGCTATAGCATTTGTTCTAGGACATTAATGGATGTCCTAACCAGTCCACGTTTTCTGAAGCAATGACAACTCAAGGTCATAGCCTCAAAATGAGGCATGTTCAATATAATGACACATGCAGCACACAGACATTCCTGGTGATGTCAATCATGCATATTGCTTCCTTTTTCCAATGTGAAGTGTAGTGGGGGTTCTCATCCTAAGAGGCATTTTAAAAATCACCAAATCAATGTCTAGGAAGGAGCCTTTTGCATGAGCTAGAGCAACTGTTGTGTCAGTCCCCAATGTTTGCTCAGAGATGTGTACACAACTAGAAATGTGTACCAGATGATAGACAAAAAGTGGTCAAGACTACATGTTCTCTCAAAATTCGTGCCCCAAGCCAAAAATAAAAACAAAAACAAAAACAAAAAAAAAACCCTCCAAACTACTTCAAAAGATAGATAGATTAGCGACTCTGTCTGAAAGTCTTAGATAAAATGTTTTCAATAAATTGCTCAGGAAGACTGAAGACTGAATACATTTCTTTTTTTTTAATTTTTTTTTTTAATGTTTATTTATTTTTGAGACAGAGAGAGACAGAGCATGAACGGGGGAGGGTCAGAGAGAGAGACACAGAATCTGAAACAGGCTCCAGGCTCTGAGCTGTCAGCACAGAGCCCGATGCGGGGCTCGAACTCACGGACCGTGAGATCATGACCTGAGCCGAAGTCGGACGCTTAACCGACCGAGCCACCCAGGCGCCCCAAGACTGAATACATTTCAATACAGAGGTTGTGATTTTAAAAAGGAAAAAAGGCGGGGTGGCTCAGGGGTTGAGCATCCGACTTTGGCTCAGGTCACGATCTCACCATTTGTGTGTTGGAGCCCCATGTCAGGCTCTCTGCTGTGAGCACGGAAGGAGCCTGGAGCCTGCTTCGGATTCTGTGTCTCCCTCTCTCTCTGCCCCTCCCCAACTTGTGCTCTGTCTCTCAAAAATAAATAAACGTTAAAAAATGTAAAAAAAAAAAAAAAAAAAAAAAGAGAGAGAGAGAAAGGAAAAATGTCTAGAACAAAAGGACATGTCCCAAAACAAATGGGAAAGAAAAATAAATTTGGAATTTCAGGGAATGTGCCAAAAATGCTGCAGGACAAATCACAGAAAGTTATTCAAAGACATATCATAAAACCAGAAGACCAAATCTCTCTTGCAGGTGAGTAGATTAGGTAACTCTTTCACAGTGTGAAAACTAGACTAAGAGAAATAGATCAGTTATCAGATCATCTAATAATACAATGAAAATAAACACCCACTGACTGAATGGGAGGGAGGTAGATGATTTTACTTTATTTATAGCTTGATGTGCATAAGATTTTTTACCGTTTATAGACATGCTTCTAATACACTTAACTATTAGTGACCAGATTTTACTTGATGTCCATAGTGCATAGTATAAAACCATAAAGACCACCAGAGTGTGGATTTTTCATGCGTAATCTTTACTTGAGACAACTCAAACCAGGATGGGATTCAAAACTAAAAATAGTAACAAACACATAAAAGTGAGCTTATCAAAACAAGCCCTGCTCAGTCCAGGTAAACTATTCTAGAGTTATGGGTGTACACGAGAACTTCTTGTCCTCCTGAAAGACATCAGCTACCAGTGCGCTGCCCAGCCTCTGAGACCCCCTCATTGCTCCTTCCCTTGGAGAAAGAAAATTTTTAGTGAATCCAGAACAGAGCCATCTGAACAGAAACAAGAAAAAGACCAACATTATATTAACACAGTTTGGAAAATGATCACAAAAATGGTAGAAATCACCATCAGACTCACTGTTTTCTCTCTCTCATTGAGTGTAATAAAAGACAAAAGCAAAATCATAAAAAACGAAAAAAAAGGAACAGAAGCAATTGAAAAAAATTGTCTACAAGGTAGATATTGATAAAAACAATAATATCAGACCAATTTGAAATCAAGGTTGAAAGTCTCAAAGGGGACTAGAAGAATATTTTATATTCATAAAAGATATGATCCACCAAATATATGTAACGGTCAGGAACTTTTGTGCACCTATTAACATATTTAAAATTTATACTGCAAAGCCTGATAGCAGAACAAAAATCTACTGACAAACCCCAAATAAAGCAGGGGATGTTAACCTGTCACTCAAAAATTAACAGATCAAATTTACACAGAAATGTAGATGTAAAGGAATAGATCACACGATTTGATGAACAGGTACAGATTTTCTGCCCAATTAAAAAAAAAATACACAGCCTTTTCAAATACTCATGGAATATTTGCAAATATTAGCTACATATTAATTAGGCCAGTAAAAAAGTTCAATGAATTCCTCAAATTAGAAATTATTATTTTTTAATGTTTATTTATTCATTTTGAAAGAGAGTGAAAGAGGGAGAGGGACAGCTGGAGAGGGGCAGAGAGGGAAGGGAGAATCCCAAGCAGGCTCTGTGCTGTCAGCCCAGAGACCAAGGTGGGGCTTGATTTCACAAAACCATGAGATCATGACCTGAGCTGAAATCAAGAGTCCAAAGCTTAACCGGCTGAGCCACCCATGTGCCCCAGGATTTGTTTTCTAATTTTGTGGAAGAAAGGTCCGGACAGGTTTCTCGGAGGAATGAAAATTAAGTTGAGACTTGAGAGCTCTGAAACAGGTAGGTGAAACAGTGAGCTAGATGGAGGAAATTATCCACCAGCAGGCCTCCCCACCACCCCCCCCACAGGACTCCGAGGACATGCCCGTTAAGCATGGTTCACACGACAGTGAGTGTGACAGGCAGCCTCCCGTGTACACGGTTTATACTTAGCTTCAAAAAGTTTACACCTACTACCAAAAGTAGTAAAACAGGTGGCTTACATATTAAAAATATATTCAGTATATAAAAATACATATTATATGCATATTCATCTATCAAGGAACCAACCTAAGAAGTGTCAGAGGTAGTCCTTGCATTCAAGAAGTATACGCGGCAGTGAAGAGTATAGAGTGTCAGACTTAGACCAAGTGAATAACGGAAACACTTCACAAAATGTGAAGTGAGCGGCCTGCACCGAGCTCGCACTTAACGCTTCACCCCTTCACTACCTGGCGAGCTCTCAAAACGGCTAAGATGAAGATGAGGAAAACAGGTGCCTGCCTGCCTGCCTGCCTTTAGAGGTCTCGCTTCAGCCTTGCCCAACCGAGAAGCTCTCTCTGAGGCCCCCGGACTCTCCAGCACAAAGAAAAACATCACCAGCAGAAACCAGTCGTCCCATCTCAGTGCGCAGGTAGACAGCCCCGAGTTAGACCCTTTCGTCAATTGGCCGACCCCTAGCAGCAACCTAGGCGGCTTCCAAAAGTTCGATAAGGGCCAGCCCAGGCTTCAGGCTTAGGGCTTGAGCTGAGCCGACCCAGGGTCGGCCTGGACCGAGTGTGGGAGCTCCGGCTCCCGGAAGCCCTGGGCCACGTGGGGAGGAGGGAGCCAGTCCTTGCCTCGGTTCTCTGGTTCTCTCTGCAGGACGCGCGGTCTGCGGCTGCGCTCCCCCGCCCCGTCTCTAGCCCGAGGCCAGCCTTGGTGGCTTCTGGGCTTCCCACTCACCAGAGTGTGGGGGCTCCGGCAGCCGCGGGTGGAGAGGAGGAGGAGGTCTGAAGGTGTGGGGTTAGGGAGGGAGAGGGAGGAAGGGGGGGACTGCGGGATCCCCAAGGCCAGCAGCTCAAAGGACAGCCATCAGTCGTCACGGCCATTGTCACGACCACCCCCTGCCAAGCGTACGCATGGACATGGGGCGGGGTCCGGCCCTGGATGTCACCTGGGAAGGAGATCCATCCACAAACTGGATCTGGGCTACCTGTGCCTCTTCCCCTCCACCTCCCCTCCTCCCTCTCCGTTCCTCCTCCGGTTGCTGAGCCTCTAGGCCGGGTCAATCCTCCCTACCTGGGAAACCTCTTGTTGTTCCGGTGAAGTCAGAGCCCTGCTTCATTTAGGAAAGCTCTGAATAATAATTAAGGGGGGGAGGCGGAGAAAGGAGACAGCCATAGGGTAAATCAAGGAAGTAATAACAATAGCCACTGTTGAAGCCTCCGCCAAGCCGCTGTGCCGTCGTCGCTGTGCTCTGTCGGAGCACCTGGGCCCATCTCAATCTTTCCATTCCTTTTCTGCGTTTGGTCCCATTAGCTTGCGTCTAGAAATCGATCCGAATGAAAAACAATCCTGGACGTAGGCAAATATTTCTTTGCACAGATGTATAGCACAGCTCTTTGTAATACTGAAAACTTAGGCCAACGGTACGCCAGTGATTCTAAATCATGGTACATCCTTTTAGTGGGATTTAACAACAAACAAAATGTTCCCTATATAGTAGGGGGCAGTTTACAAAACAGTTTCTGCTTAATAAAGAAAACATAATTTCAATGGACAGAGACTGGAAAATAGTTATCTCTAAGTGGCTGAATGATGAGCGTCAATTTTCCGTAAGGATAAGAGAAAAAAGGTTATAATGTTAAATTATAAGTTAAATAATAGAAGTTAAAAGTTATAAGTTAAAATGCTCAATTCTGCCCCTCTCGGAATTGTCTCTCCCTCTCGCCACCTCAGGGCTGTCATTCTGGGAGAAGCTGCAGGGGGCTGCAGGAAGGGCGCTTGTATCCCCTCCGCGTCCCCCCACCTCCCCTCCCCGACCCCGCCACGTGCAGGGATCCGCTCTTGCGAGGGCCCTTGCATCCCCTCCGCGTCCCCCCCACCTCCACTCCCCGACCCCGCCACGTGCGCGAACCGGCGCTTCCGAGGGCGCTTGCATCCCCTCCGCGTCCCTCCCGCCCCGTTCCTCCCCCGCCCCGCCACGTGCAGGGAACCCGCGATTCTCTGGGCCGGGAGAGGTCAGCTCGTGGAGGCTGGCGGGACCTCGGCCTTCTGCTGGGGGTGGGGGCGCGGTCCGGGGTCGTGGCGTCTGCACCCATCTCGCCCTGAGTGTTGATTTCGGGAATCGATCGGAAATTACAAGGCCAATTAAATGCCCTCCTATTTAGAGCTCTGGTTAGGCCTGAGAGGCTTCAAACAGCGCCTCAGTCCCTTGGAGGTCTCCGCAGCGGTGACCTCACCCCGAAATCGGCCCTAGGAGATCACTGTAGGAGGGAAGGGGCTGCGCCGAGCCTTCCCGGGTAGCCCCGCCTCCCCCTCCTCCGGCTGGCGGCTGGCGGCGGAAGAAGGTCTTAGCTGCTCAGAGCACGCGCCAGATCTATGCTCACTTGAGACCAAACCGCAGGGAGTGGGGGTGGAATCCCGGGCGGTCGCTGGGCCCGCGGGGACGCAGCCAGGAAAGGATGTCCTGGCCATCTGCTGGCCCCGAGGCATCTGCTGGCGGGTCCCCAGGAACGGTGATCGTATTCCTCAGAATCTGTTGCCCAGACCGTCCTCCAGCATACTCGACGCCTACTTCAGTTGCCCGGTTAGAGGCTGCTAGCTGTTTCCACAGTTTTCCAATCCAAATGCATATTAGTTTTGCACCCCAATGGAGCCTTTCCAAATGGGGCCAAAAAACAGGAAGGTCTGACAATGGCAAATGTTAACCGAAACCGTGTTTACCTTGCATACTTGCTTGTTCGCAGAAGCCTTAGTGGTAATAATGGTGTCCAAACTCCTCATTTGACAGATGAGTTAGCTGAAGCCAATGGAGTAACAGGCCAGTCCCTGGGTAGCATGATACCTCATTGCATAGAGGCAGTCTGGAAAGAATTCAGGTAAGACCTGGGAAAGCTTGTTAGGAGGGTTTCCTATCTAATTTTCCTCTGCCTGGATACTAATGCCTGGAAAGTTGTAGTTTTTATCTGTTTTAAATGAAAAACTGTACCAATCTCTGTATAGAGATATACCTGTTAATGAGAGTTTGGATTCTCTTTGGCTTAGTATTATGTGAGCTTTCCCCAATGTCATGCTGGTGTTAAGAAAGAATGTCAAAATATTCTTTGAAAAACTTCAGTAGCCACCCAATACTGCACTGTATCGCTGGGCTACAAGCCCTGTTGCTGAACGTTTCTGTTGTTAATCAGTTTCATTATTAAAAACAGTGCAGGTAAGAACATGCTTGTTTACAAATCTCTACACTTCTGACTCTGTAGAATGGATTCCTTGAATTGGAGTTACCAGGTTACAGACTACAGACTTTTTAAAGATTTGGGTGCACAGTGCCTAATTGCTTTCTTCTTTCTTTCCTTCTTTGAGACAGAGAAGGCAAGCCGGGGAGAGGGGCAGAGGGAGAATCTTAAGCAGGCTCCATGCTGAGCATGGAGCTTGATCCCACAACCCTGGGATCATGACCTCAGCTGAAATCAAGAGTCAGATGCTCAACCAGCTGGAGCCATCCAGGCGCCCCAGCCTAATTGCTTTCTAAAAAGCTTGTGCCAGTTTTATACTGTTCCTAGCAGAATAAGTGTGCCCACTTGATTTGATTACTGGTAACCTTGAGAATTTGTTGAGTGCATGAAAGTAACAGGGTCTAGAAGCAGCTAGGTGGTGGCCATATGGGATCTTCCAGAGGCATCACAGGGTAGTGTACCTTCTGTACTGCACCTTGAACCCACTGTGCTTGGCATCTCTAGCACCCAGCACCTTGCATGTTGTTGGCTGAGTAGATGCATTCCCACCTTGCCTCCCACCTCTCACCCCTGATCTCACAGGTCATACCTGGTGCATCTCTGGGCTGTCATCTGTGTCTGCTAGGACAAGGCATAATAAACTCATCACTGTGCTGTCTTTTCCTTCCTTGTCTTCATACATGCTATGCTTTCCTATTTGTTCTTTTGCTTTGCATCCTCTCTGGGCTGTCAGATATTTTGGGTCACTGCTGTCCCTCTTACATGGGGACATTTGGGTTCCACAGTGATGACAATAAAGGGAAGGCCAGATCTTGTCTGTCTTTCATACACTTGTCCATTCATTTATTCATTCCACAAATACTTATTGAGCCAGTTATTATGTATAGGGCACTATGCTTGCTGGAAACATAGAAGGAAATAATACCAACATCAATATCTAACATTTATTGAACATGTACTAAATGCCATGCACTGTGTTAGGTACATGATTTTACTTAATCCTTATCATAGCCCAATTAGGTAAGTACTATTATTTTCCCCATTTTACAGATAAGGGAACTGATGCCTACAGAAGTTAAAGGTCACACAACCGGTTAAATGGTGGAGCCTAGATCCAAATCCAAGCAGTCAGCACTTAAAGCTGGATTCCAGAAGAATGGGGAATGTCTCAGGCAGAAAGGATACAATTAGTAAAGGCCCTGGGGCAGAGAATAGTTTGGTTCATTAAAAAACGGTCAGGGGGTACCTGGGTGGCTCAGTCGGGTGAGTGCTGGACTCTTGATTTCGGCTCAGGTCATGATCTCACGGTTGGTGAGAAAGAGCCCCAGGTGGCACTGAGCCTGCTTAGGATTCCCTCTCTCCCTCTTTCTCTCTGCTCCTCCTCGGCTCATGCTCTCTCTGTCTCTCTCAAAATAAATAAATAAACTTAAAAAAATAACGCCTTTGGCCGGGGAGCAGACGGTCTGAGGAGCAGCAAGAATAGATGCAATAGCTATCCCATCAATCCAGGTTGAGATGATGGACCTTTGGTTTGGAGACAAACTGGATGAACCGGATGTGAGGTGTGACAACCAGGTTCCCAAGATGGTAGGTGGTAGGACCATTCCTAAGATCCTGGATATCTGGTGGGCGGTCAGGTTTGTAGGAAAGATCTTAAGTTTGGTTTCGGGGATGTCGAAATCAGTTGCTACCAAGACATGCGCAGAGATTCCAAGTAAGAGCTCCGATCAGAATGTAGGAATTATCAGGGTAGGGAGGACCAGTGGAGCCGGCTGGAGCAAGGTAGTGACAGAGTGTGAGGTGAGAAGAGAATTCAGGGTGCCGGGATTTACAGGTGACGTTCAGGAAATGACCCTGGAAAGGTTTCCAGAGGAAACAGGAGCAGCCAGAACACTGGGAGGATGGATGTGTTTCAGATGCAGACCCACACCCTCCGACACCAGGTGGAGACTAGAATACGCATGGGGTTGGTTGGAAGTCAGGACTGGAAGTACTTTTACCCCTTTCTTGGCTCTCACACACTGGGGCTGCCGAGCAGTCCTCTTTCTGCCGCCATGTGTTTCAGCAGGACAGGATTTTGATGTGACTTTGAGGGCCTTTCTTTGTAGTTTCTTGCAGATTTTTACATTTATATATCACCTAACAGCAACAGGAAAAGGGGGGTAATTTAATGAAAGAACATTTCTATTTCACTGTATACACTTTCATTACTCATATTTCCATTATGTGCACTATTAGCCATTAATAAATAAATACAACTGAATGTTTAAAAATATCTTTAGGGGGCACTTGGGTGGCTCAGTTGGTTAAGTGTCTGACTTTGGCTCTGGTCATGCTCTCATGGTTCATGAGTTCGAACCCCATGTTGGGCTCCATGCTAACAGGGCAGAGCCTGCTTGGGATTCTCTCTTTCCTCTCTCTCTGCCCCTCCCCCGCTCATGCTTCCTCTCTCTCTCAAAATAAATACATAAACAAAAAGAAATACATACAAATATCTGTCGAACTGCACTAACGGAAATAGTGAATCAAATTCTTAACCTTAATCTTTAAAGACATTTTTTTTTAATTTTTTTTTTTAAACGTTTATTTATTTTTGAGACAGAGAGAGACAGAGCATGAATGGGGGAGGGTGAGAGAGAGAGGGAGACACAGAATCTGAAACAGGCTCCAGGCTCTGAGCTGTCAGCACAGAGCCCGATGCGGGGCTCGAACTCACGGACCACGAGATCATGACCTGAGCCGAAGTCGGCCGCTTAACCGACTGAGCCACCCAGGCGCCCCTTAACCTTAATCTTGAGAAAACACCAGTGTACAAGTTCCAGTTCTTTTCCTACATCTGTCAATGACTAGTCTCATTTAGGTACTATTTTCTGCTCAACAAAACTGATTCTGTACACAGCCACTGAGTCCCTGCCATACAAGACACACTACTGCTGAGATGCTCCAGATTAGGGGTTCAGTAACTATTTCATGAACACCGGACAAGGAGGGAGGTAGGGAAGAAGAGAAAAGAAGAAGGGGAAGATGATTCTTGCCAGAAAAGAGCCTACAATTTGGTGGTAAAGATTTTCTTCAAATAACTAAGGGATATTTGGTTGAATTATGGCAATATGCTTATTTCCTATGAAATTGGTTGAAAATGAGTTTTTGTGAGCTCTGGATCAAATAGGCATGCGATTATAAAATGCTTCACAGGAGATGAATAGTTTTACACAGGTATAAAGACCGGTGGATTTGTGTTTGCAATGAAAAAAACAACTCACCCTGTGTGATGGCAATATGCAGTGTGCCCTGCATGAGAGCCAATTCCAGCATATTTGCTTTTTAGCAGTTTATCAAGCAATCATTAAGTGAGTTAACTCCACATCCAGGGAATGCTGATGGCAGCATTAGCCATAAATAAATAAGCTAATATGTACAATAGCTAAATGAATAGACTTTTCCGTGGTGTTTTATGGCCTGAAAAGAGCGCAGCTTTTCATTAAAGGAATCATTTGAAAATGTGGAAACTGATACGCCACAGTTCAGTGCTCTCTGCCCATTGATAATGGGCTCTGTATTAGTTGTGGGGGTGGGAGACTGATGTCCATTTACTTTAGCAAAGATTGTTATTGAATGAAACCTTTAATGGGGGCGTTTATGATCCCACTCAGCTAAGAGCTCAGGGCTGCCTTAGAATAGTTTTTCCCTCCACCGTGACAGCTCTTAGACAATCAATACAGGTAATATGTCAGTTGGTGGTCAGCAGCCCTGTAAGTAGAAAGGTAGAGCTGAAATGGAAACTGACAGGTAGCCACTTAGAGAGGGGGTACGGGGTAAACACTCTGAAAGTGAAGCTTCTCTCGGGAGTGAGGGAGTGTCCAGTCCTCACATTAGTTAGTGCTGGGATCCGATAGGAAGAGATTAGGAACAAAGACAAGATAACAGGGGAAAAGCCATTCAGACCTTAGGAAAGGACTTCCATCTGGGTGGTACTTTTAGAACCCCAGAATTTATATGGTTTGTCCATTTGTAGTATCTGTCATTGTCTCCCCCTTTTTTTAATTAAAAAAATGTTTAAAGATTTTATTTTTTAATTATTATTATTATTTTTTTTATTTTAGAGAGAGAGAGCAAGAGAGAGAGTGAGTGGGGGATAGGAGCAGAGGGAGAGAGAGAACCTCAAGTAGGCTCTACACTCAGAGAGGAGCTCCATCTCATGAATCATGACCTGAGCTGAAATCAAATCGAGTCAAGACGCTTAACCGACTGAGCCTAAAAATTTTATTTTTTAAGTAATCTCTATACCCAACATGGGGCTTGCACTCACAACCCCGAGATCAGGAGTTGCATGCACTCCCTTTTTAAAAGAATTTTTAACAACTGTGCTTAAATAGGAGCACCTGGCTGGCTCAGTCAGTAGAGCATGCGACTCTTGATCTCGGGGTCATAAGTTCAAGACCCACATTGGGTGTAGAGTTACTTAAAAATAAAATCTTTAAAAAATTGTGGCAAAATACACATCACAAGTTACCAGCTTAACCATTTTTTTTTTAAGTTTATTTTGAGAGAGAAAGTGCACACGTGGGGGGTGGGGGGGGTGCAGAGAGGGAGAGAGAGAATCCCAAGCAGGCTCTGCACTGTCACCATGACCTCAACTTGGGGCTCGATCTCATGAACTGTGAGATCCTGACCTGAGCCAAAATCAAGAGTCAGACACTGTAACCAGCTGAGCCACGCAGGCACCCCCTATATCACATTTTTAATTTATTTTTTATTTATTTATTTTTTTAACGTTTATTTATTTTTGAGACAGAGAGAGACAGAGCATGAACGGGGGAGGGGCAGAGAGAGAGGGAGACACAGAACTGGAAGCAGGCTCCAGGCTCTGAGCCATCAGCCCAGAGCCCGATGCAGGGCTCGAACTCACGGTCCGTGACATCGTGACCTGAGCTGAAGTCGGACGCTCAACCGACTGAGCCACCCAGGCGCCCCTATATCACATTTTTTAATCCATTCATTTGTCCATGGACTTTTGGGTTGCTTCTACCTTTTGGCTGTTTTGTGGTCTCATGTTTTGATTCCAAATTCACTTACTCATCTTCTTTCCTAAATGGCAATTTTAAAAGCCCCTGGGACCCAGAAAACCTTCCTGAGATACTTAGAAAAAATAATACTTGGTTTGGAGCACCCCAAGCCTCCTGCCCTCCCCACCCTTGCCCCTCAGCATTTCTCGTTCAAAGTATATACCACAACAGTGGCAAAAATGCTACCTTTTAAAGATGACTGACATTTCCCAAACTTCTGATAAGAACCACCTGGGTGTTCCTTAAAACTTCAGATTCTTAGACGCTCACCTCACCCAGGACGGGAGTCAGTGGTTTGGAGGAGGGTCCAAGGGACCTGAGGTTTGATAGGCATTCCAGGTGATTCTTATCTTTCAGCAAGTCTGAGAAACTTGGGCTTTAGCTTGATAGAGACCCCTTCACTACCAACAAGCTCCTTCTATTTGGGAGTTAAAAACATCACAAACCTGATAAATGAATGGCTGGTTGTATTTCTTTCAAAACATGGATTCTTGGTTTTGGAGTTTGTTATCTATTATTAGAAAGTTAGGGGCCAGGCACTATCACAGGATGAATGAGTGAACATCTGTAACCACGAACCCACCCCTCTCATTTTACATTTGAAATCAGTCTTTAAGTCCCAGCTGATAGACCCACTGATGACTGACCTTGGTTGTGGGATTACCTTTGTCAGAATTCCCCTATTCTGCATGGAAGTATTTCTTTTCTTTTTTTTTTAATGTTTATTTATTTTTGAGACAGAGACAGAGCATGAACGGGGGAGGGTCAGAGAGAGGGAGACACAGAATCGGAAGCAGGCTCCAGGCTCCAAGCTGTCAGCACAGAGCCCGATGCAGGGCTCGAGTTCACAGACCGTGAGATCATGACCTGAGCCAAGGTCGGACGCTCAACCGACTGAGCCACCCAGGCGCCCCTGCATTGAAGTATTTCTGTAATATCATTTACACATAGACCTCCATTTTTTAGTATTTCTTGACATTTCGTATTTGTCATTCAAGTAATACAGATTATATGCACCCATTTCTTCATATGTATTTTCCTTCCCTCTCAAATCCTGCCACTCCTTGAAAAATAAAATGTATGTAGATGCCCTGGTAACTAGTGAAGGAGGAAGGACCTTTCTAATTTGTATCCGTTCCTGGCAGCCATGCTCAAGGGTCTTCTGCCTCCAGACTCCCCTGGGCCCCCAAGCTCCCAGAGCTGAGGATAGCCCAAAGGGGCTTTGGTTTTTGTATTTGATTACTATCTTCAGCACTGGCCTTTCCAGTCCCTTAGCAACCCTCCCATTTGGCAAATGGAAAAGACTGGAATCCCATTTCACTGCCTGCTCTTGACTGCCCAGCCCTAGGCTCCTAATCACCTGGGAAGATTTCAGGCCCTCCTATTATGGGAATAGACCTGCCTTGGGCTTGCCCAGGGGCACATTTGTGGCTGAAGGGGTTTGGTATTTAAGAATGGGAAACCGAGATAGCAGCTTTCCTCTGAGGGAGAACCTGTAGAAATGAGACACACTGCCCAGTTTTAGGGGAACAGTTTCAAAATCATATTGAAGTATTTATTTATTTTTTATAAATTTATAAAAAAATTTATAAATTTTTTTAATGTTTATTTATTTTTGAGACAGGGAGAGACAGAGCATGAACAGGGGAGGGTCAGTGAGAGGGAGACACAGAATCTGAAACAGGCTTCAGGCTCTGAGCGGTCAGCACAGAGCCCGACGTGGGCCTCGAACTCGCAGACTGCGAGACCACGACCTGAGCCAAAGTCGGACGCTTAACCGACTGAGCCACCCAGGCACCCCTAAGATTTTGTTTTTAAGTAATCTCTGTACCCAATGTGCGGCTCAAAACTACAACCCCGAGATCAAGAGCTGCACACTCCACCAACTGAGCCAGCCAGGTGCTCCTCCAGTCACACGTTTCTATTGAAGTAATTCGGTGTAGAAATTTGTTCTCCTGACCTTTGGATAGGGCCCAAGAAATCAGAGTTCGGTGCAACTCCTGCCCCTAAAAAGTCATAAGTAACTCTCAAAGTACTTAAAACTACCATGAATGAAATACTGTGCGACCTGTGATGTCAAAATTAGACTCACCGATAATAGATGTTCTGGGACAGTAATTGTGATCTTATGTTTAACATATTGTGAATGGCAGTCCCTCCAACCCCCAACGTGCCCGGCACTACTTGGGTACAAATGGAGCTATGACTTTATGGCTACAATGCCTTGCTTACTGCAGGCCTCACAGAGGTCCCAAGCATCTGTCTGTTTTGATGGCTTTGTTCGTTGCAACTGGCAACTTCTCCCAGTCCTAGAAGGACACCCTGAGGGCCCATTAAGAGCCTCATCAATATCATGAATTCCACTTTACTTTGAGCCTCCTTATTTTTCCAGAGTTCAGATGCCCTTTCTTATACATTTTTTAAAAAACTCTAATGAATGAACAGATATTTATCATCTGACTTAGATTGGGAAAAGAAATACAACCAGAGAATCTATTTCCTTTCTCTTGTCAGTCAGGCAAAGGGGAGATGAGTCATGAGAAGCTTTCTACATTCCATCGTCAGGTCATAGCTGCAGAAAGTTCCACATTTCCAACAGTGTTGCGTTGGCACCCATTTTCCCAAGGAAGACTGCTGTTGTGCCTGCCATCTGCGTTCTAATGGTTCTCTTAGTGAACAGCATCTGTGGTTTTGCCAAGTCACCCAGCTACTCAGTTTTACCCACTGCCGTGCTGCAAGGACTAGGAAGAGAAATCAAATGCAGCCACGGTTCTCAAACTTTAATATGGATTGCTGGGCCCCACCCCCAGAAGTCCTGATTCGCTAGACACTGGGTAGGGCTAGGGAATCTGCCTTTCTAACCAGTCCCCAGGTGATGTTGACACTGCGTCTTCAGGAATCACACGTTTTGAGACCCACTGAAGGAAAGGCTATCTATCAACAATGAAATTTGCAGAATTCCATCTCCCGTTTGCCTGACTTACAAGAGAAAGGAAATAGATTTATTAAGTATCCCCCCATAATGAGAGTCACCTCCTTTTATTCAATCTTCTCAACACCACCCTACAATGACATTATTTTACAGAGGAGAATGTTAAGCCTCAGAAATTAAATGAATTAAATGAGAACACGGTAAACAAATACAAGTTTGTCCACCTCCAAAATCTGTATCCTATGTGTTATGTCCAGCCAATATCCAGTCAGTGTATCTGTATCTGTGCCGAGCTTTCATTTCATTCTACTTTTATGTAATGGCTAGTCTTCTACTCTGACTGTCCTAGTCTTTTAAAAATTATCGTTATAAGCTGACTCAAATTATCTTTAAAAATAGATGAGAGACACATTTCAGGGCGTCTGGCCAGCTAGTCGGTAGAGCATGTGACTCTTGTTCTCAGGGTGGTGAGTTCAAGCCCCATGTTGGGTGCAAAGCTTACTTTAAAAAAAAAAAAAATAGATAAGATACACATTTTAAATAAACACAAAAGAGCTTAAGGTAATTATTAAAGAAGGATGTTGTGAACTGACTGCATTTTCCAAACAAAAAATTGAGGTATGTAACACAATCAGGATGACCCAAACTTTGTGGAAGTAGGTCAGATTAAGCCTGCTTGGTCCCAAATATTCTATTATTTTGCATGCCCTGTTAGAAAAAGGGAAAACAAAAAAACACACAAAAAAGCAAAAAACAAAAAACAAAAAAACCCCACACCTTCCTTTGCTACCATGCTTGTTCAAAGAACAGAGTACTTAATTTGAATTATTCAACTAGTGAAAAAAATCCACATCACTGAGTTCCTGATGTCTTGCTTTTACCCGTTTGATTTTAAAATGAACTAGCAGTCAAAGAAAGGCTGCCTAATTACAGGATGAGTCCCAGTCTTTTCAAAAGACCATTGTTCTGACTTAATTAACATGAACTAAAACAGTCCTAAAACAACAGGGCACATTCCCATTAGGATAAATTACCAAGACCTAGTCAAGGCAGCAAAGGATTCCCCAGAGGAAAATCTGTCACTGCTTTTCCACCTGCACTACATCTCTTTCTCAAAGGACTCTGCTACAGCTGGGAGCCTCCCTCTGGATGGGGCATCTGTTCTATATTGAATTTGCTCCATTTTGAGAGCTGTGGACCATGGATAAAGGGTGAAGGAAAATCCTAGACGGTCAATACCACCATGGCTGGGGATGTGACATTCTAGCTTAGTAGCTCTGGTCGCCCACGAAACACTTTTATTCTGGTCTCAAATGTTCCATGTAGAATATTTAAACGTGTGGTGCTGTTTGTTTTAATTTGGGGAAGAATGGGTTAGTTGATGGGAAAACGCTGTATCCTTAGCAGGATTCATAATGGAACATGCTGGTTTGGTAAGAGGCTGAGTGGCGGAGCTGGGCCCACCTGGCTTTGTCCCTTGGAGGCAACCGCTGCATCACCTCCTTACCCTCGGCCTCGATTTCCTTATCCACAAATGGCGAGCTCAGTACCATTTCCCAGGGTTCGTGCTCATTTAGAAATGTTGGCTAATATTACCCACGTGCAATCAGTTTGTGGTCACTCACATATTAGAAGACATTCCCCAAGGCTTGCATCAGCCTCGTGATAAGTGATACAGCACATTTTTCTTTTCGGCGGGCCTCTTCTTTCTACATTCTAAATAGAGTATGAACCGGCTAATTAATTAGGACTGAAAAAAAATTCCACTTGTGCCATCATCAGGAATGAAATCAGGTTTGAAACTAGAGCAATATAAAAACACTTAATTTTTTAGTCTATTGCAATTTTTAAGTCTTTTCTCATTTGGCAATAATAATTTTTCTTCCCCAATTACAAAGCTCACAGATGACGGCGTGAATACGTAATTTCTGTGTCCGTAGTAATTCTGTGTGGTGCTGAACAAATTAACCTGCATTTGTCATGTGATGGGGGGAGGGTGGGAACTAAGGGTTTAAAATAAATATAAGAAAGATGGCATGGGGCGCCTGGGTGGCTCAGTCGGTTAAGCGTCCGACTTCGGCTCAGGTCATGATCTCGCGGTCTGTGAGTTCGAGCCCCGCGTCAGGCTCTGTGCTGACAGCTCAGAGCCTGGAGCCTGTTTCAGATTCTGTGTCTCCCTCTCTCTGACCCTCCCCTGTTCATGCTCTGTCTCTCCCTGTCTCAAAAATAAATAAACGTTAAAAAAAAAAAAATTTAAGAAAAAAAAAAAAAAGATGGCAGACTAATCTATGTCCAAACAGTTACAATACTAAGGAAGCTCGGAGTTGAATGAACTTTTAAAGAATTTATTCTATGAAGAATAGACCAGGTGATGGCCACAGGCATGACAACTGGGGGTCTAAAACAAATAGAGAAAAGGTCTTTTTCATCACAAAAATCAAACTCTACTCCCAGTCCCTCCCTCAGGGTTTGTGTTGAGTTTCCAGACCCTGAAGCTCTCTATGAATAGTCAGCGTTCACTACTGTTAGGTAAATTCACCAAAATTCCATTCTTGTTAAAAATTGTGATGAACATTTCTGTGAAAGCTGGTGAAATCAGCTTTTTGGCCGGTCCCATTTTTCTGTTTCTCATCTTAGTAAAACTATCATCTGTTCGTAGGACACACCCATAAGCGAGGAAAACAAAGAATCCTAGCATTTAGTTTTTACATTGTCCCCATACTGAGGGCTAGTAGCCTTCGTGAAGCTTCGTGTGGGAGTAGAACGCTTCTTGATCCTGGAAGGTTTTTCCACAGATGCTGCAGGAGCAGCCCTCATCTTCCTTGTGCGAGCGACGGACGTGGCTGTCATGGGCGGCGTGGGATGCAAAAGATTTACCACAGTACTTGCATTTGAAGGGCTTCTCCCCTGAGTGCTGCCTGATATGCGTGCGGAGGATGCTGGAGGCAGTGAACCTCTGCAGAGAACAGACAGCAGAAGAAAAAGTAAATTTCCATCACCTGCACAGCCAACTAGACAAAGGGGTTAACGCCAACGTCACTGACCCTTAGTTCTCCAATAGATGAATCTGGGTTTTAAGGCTATAGAGCACTCTTCGTCAACAGTAGCGGTCTCAATAACAAAAGGACATGACAGACATGAGGCTCAGGACCCTGTGTATAAACAAGCAATTCCAATGCAGGTGGACCCAGGACCACACCAAGAGAACGTGCATTAGAGGAGTAGTTCGTATTGGCCACGGTCTTGCATAAAACAGTATCCTATTGGTTTCTTCTTTTTTTAAAGATTTTATTTTTAGGATATCTCTCCACCCAACACAAGGCTTGAATTTATAACCCCACGACCAAGAGTCGCACGCTCCACGGACCGAGCCAGCCAGGCACCCCAGTGTCTTCTTTTTGTAAACTTAAAACGTTTTCAGGTGATTGCTTACTCACAGGCAGTCTTAAGAAATATTAGAGATTCTGTGTACCTTTTACAGAGTTTCCCTCAGTGGTACCTCTTGGAGAACTACGGTACAGTATCACAACCAGGATTCTGATGTTGGTAGTGAAGATACAGAACAATTTTATCATGACGACCCCTCACGTTGCCCTTTTAGGGCCATACTGATCCCTCTCACTCCCACTTTTTTCTTTTCAGCCCTAACAACCGCTAACTGTTCATTTTTGAGGCTGGTGTGTGGACAACAGCTCATGCCGTTTCTATTGCCGGGTAGCTCTCCCTGGTGTGGATGTGCCCAGTCTGTTCAATCACTTACCCGTTGAAGGACATCTGGGTTGTTTCCGGTGTGGGTTCTCATGAATAAAGCTGCTACAAGCATTTGTGCACAGGTTTTTGTGTAAAGATATAAACCTTCATGTCTAAGGTAAGTGACCAGGAGGACAACTGCTGGGTTGTATGGCAGTTACCAAGTTTAGTTTTTAGTGAAACTGCCAAATTTTTTCAGAATGGTTGTCACATTTTAGATCCCCAAGTACTTTGCTGTGTTTACGTATCTTTTCTTGGCCACTTCTGTTCTTTCCCTCATTCATTTCAGTACCACTTGTCACCTTCAAGTGGTATATTAGAGACGTAATGACTTCATTTTGGGGTCCATTGACTGTGATATAAAACACTGGTTAAACCGGTGACCTCGGATTTGGGGGGCTGAGAGAGAAGCACTAGACAACAGGGTGTCTGGGCACATGTGGAGTTGGGTCACTGCCTAGTCAGGTTCATAAGCTGTCCCTGCCTGAACACCCACACATGGTCAGTCTTCATCAGCTTAAGTAACTGAAGTCTAATGTGTCAACTGGGAGGCCAAATATTTAGTTCCCTTTCAGAACATCTCTCAGTACCAGGTTAGTTAGAAGTTACAAGGTAGGGATCAGAGTAAGAACTCCAGAAACAGAATGTGTTGTGGAGTTATTCTGACCCTGCTCTGGAAATCCTGGACAGAATTTATTCCTCAGGAGAGGCTGCTTTTTTCACACAAATCCATGGTCACCTTCCTTCAGTTTGTGCTGGCTCCACATGGTCTACTTCTGGCTCAGCCTCATTTCGCCATGTTGATTATGACCATTCTATTGACCCACAATTTCTTGGCCAGTAGGTTTCCCCAAGTCTGGTGCGCTCAATGTTTTATCCTTCTGTGGGAGGTTTAGACGTCCCCCTAAGACAGCCTATATTCCTTTTATGGCTTTATTATATAAAACTGATGACAGGATCAATCTATTCCTATGCAATAGGACTTGCTGCAATGATGGAAATGTTGTGTCCGTGCTATCCAATTTGGTGGTCAGCAGCCACATGGGGCTATTGAGCACTTGAAATGTGCATAGTGCAACCAAATTACTGAACTTTCCATTTTACTTCATTTTTATTAAATTAAATAGCCACATATGGTTAATGGCTCACTAAGCATTGGGCAGCACAGATGTTTATCATCAAAACAGGACATGAGATGTTTTGGTATAATTTCTAAAGCATGGTCAAACCATTGTTTCTATTCCAGCAACTCCTAACTACATATTTACATATTTGTGTCTTCATTTTAATCATTCAATATTCTGTATAATGTACATTAGATTCCATTTCAGCAATGTTGCTCTAGAAAGATAGAGGAGTTTGTGCTCTTTAATATTAGGTAATTGTGTCTGCAATCATCAGGGCTGTCTGTAAATCAGGGGTGTATTTCTTTAAAAAAAAGGATTTTTTAAGTTTATTTATTTAAGTAATCTCTACATCTAACATGGGGCTCGAACTCCGACTCAAACATCAAGAGTCGTATGTTCTACCGACTGAATCCAGACAACCCTGCGGGGTGTGTTTCATTACACGTGACCCAAATGCCAACTTGGCAGTAGGAGATCGTGTCTGATCATCTTAAGCAAACTGGAACATATTTAGGGGTGGAAATGGGGTTTGGGCTGATGATGGACTAACCAAGAACTCCTTATAAGCCAGGCTTTATGCTTCAAGTTCTTAGCCATGAACATCCAAACAGGGCTCAAGGCAGATCCCTTGGAAGGAGATTCCATTTACCTTTGTGCAGTATACACACTGGTATGGTCTGTCTCCAGAGTGGACTCTCGTGTGTTTGTTTAGGCTGGAAGACTGAGAGAAACATTTCCCACACGTAGAACACTAAGGTGTAAAAGAAACATGCAGTTAAAAATCACGTCTTCATTTTACCATTATGTTTATCTGGGAGTAAGAGGTAAAATATTCTATTTATCTTGCGTATGTCTGTAGGCAGAGGATCAAGTAGACTCAGGCTGAGGGATCTAATTAAAGTAGTAGAAAGACGACCCAGGGCTACATCGGAAGAATCTGGAAGCATGAGTTCTGGTCCAGAGCCTGCTCAATGCTGTGGCTTTCCATAATTCCTCTAAAGTCTCTGGCTGTCAGCTGCTTCAGATGTACAAAGTGGGAAGTGAACAGGAAGAGAAGACTGAATTAGTCCTGCTCTGTCAACAAGTAGCTGTGTGACCAGAGCAAGTCAGTTAAACTTGGACCCTTTGTCTCCTGCTTTTCTTGATGGGCACCACCCAGTTAATTCAACAAGTATTTATGGAGTACCTACTATGTGCTCGACACTTTGCTAGAGACAAGGAGCTAAAAAGCTAGTGGGTGTGGTGATGATTATGGAGCCCCAGATGGCAACACAGGTGGCAGGTGGTCTGAGACACATTGTACCTACAAAAAAGTACCAGTTTGGGAGTCCAGTGAAAGCATGTGATGCAGCATGTGTTCACCTGCTGTCAAAGGTTCATGTCGTTTCTCTGTGCTCTTGACCCTCATGACAACTGCTGAATCTTCTCTAGGATCCCGAACCAGGTAAAGGAACATATTTTGCCTCCACGCCCTGGTCCTCAGGTGTGCTTATGTGCACATATCTACCTTATGGGGTAGATTTTATTTATTTTATTTATTTATTTTTTTTTTTAAAGAAATGTTTTTCAAATTTACAACCTTTTTTTTTTTTTTTAACGTTTTATTTTTTATTTTTGAGACAGAGAGAGACAGAGCATGAACGGGGGAGGGTCAGAGAGAGGGAGACACAGAATCTGAAACAGGCTCCAGGCTCTGAGCTGTCAGCCCAGAGCCCGATGCGGGGCTCGAACTCACGGACCGCAAGATCATGACCTGAGCCGAAGTCGGCCGCTTAACTGATTGAGCCACCCAGGCGACCCTGGGGTAGATTTTAAAAGTCTTCTCTAACTTTTCTGTGCTGTTTGAGGTTTTAATAATGAGCATTTGTTATCATTACTACGATTGCTAGCACAAAAAGTCAAGTGTTTGAGTTAATACTACAAAAAAGAACAGATCAAATATAAAGACTAAATACATGATTTGGAAAATAAGATTAGGGGACTCTGAGAATGGGGAGCAAAAAAAATTAAAAGTTAAGCCTGGGTGGCTCAGTCCATGAGCCTAGGGTCGTGGGATTGAGCCCCACGTCAGGCTCCATGATCAGCTTAAGATTTTCTCTCTCTTAGCCCCTCTCCCCTGCTCAGTGTGCTCTCTCTCTATAAATTAAAAACAAGCAAACAACAACAACAACAACAAAACTTCAGAAAAAAGAACAAAAATGTTAAGCACAAGGAGGTAGCTAGTATTTGGCCAAAAGAAGTTCCAGGAGAAAATAAAGATCTAGAAGACATAATAATCAAAGAATGAACAAGAAAATTCCTTTCAGTTTAGGACTTATGCCTTCAAATGGAAAGACTACTTTGTACTTCACTGATTACAAAGCAGGACAAAAAGAAAAAGACATCCAACTTGGCACGTTCTGTTAAAATTTTAGAACTCCAGGGGCACGTGGGTGGCTCAGTTGGTTAAGCGTCTGACTTAGGTCATGCTCAGGTCATGATCTCACAGTCTGTGGGTTCAAGCCCCATGTCGGGCTCTGTGCTGACAGCTCAGAGCCTGGAGCCTGCTTCACATTCTGTCTCCCTCTGTCTCTGCCCCTCCTCCACTCACACTCTGTCTCTCTCTCTTAAAGATGAATAAACGTTAAAAAAAAAAAAAAATTAAAAAAAATTTTTCAGAACTCCAAAGATAAATAACAAATTCCATAAAGAAAAAACACAGTTATTTATAAATAATCAAGAACCAGATAGATATCAAATGATAAGAGTAAATGGAAAGATGCCTTGAAGGTTTTTGAAAATTGGAAATCAAGAAAGAAGAGTGAGATGTAAAAATCAGTGGAACTAATTCAGAAAGGTGATGAAAACTATCCAAAAATGACAGTTCACAGGCCTAGAAAGCACCTGGTTCAAATCTGAATAAGCTCCATGAAGAATGCTTTCAACAAGGATGTAAATATCATTTTACACAATTAAGAAACTATATTTACCTCTTGTAATTAGAAATCCCAGCAAAAACAAAAAGCTTAGGGGGAAGTCAAAAACAAAATACAAAGAAAGTAAAAAGTCTGGCATAATTTTGAGCAATTGATAGACTATAAGCAACGATGCTTTCTGGAAAAATAAAGCCTTCACTCCATTGGTCAGGAATTTTAGGAGGTTGGAGAGGGCTGAGATCCCAAATTCACGTATAAACTTTTGGGACTCATTGTTATGAACTACAGGGATTTCCTCTGTCATTTATTTGTGTTCTTCATTAATTTTGCTCGACAAATTATGTGAAAAGGAGGTACATTTAGGTTTTAAATGCTGGATATAGGGGTGACAATACAGGGTTTTTCATTTTTGGTTGTACACTCAGCATCTTCTAATTGTCATTGTTTTTCAGAAACTGGTTGGTTTTTAAAAAAAAAAATTATTTATCTTAAGTTCTGCAGGTATGTTTCACCAGAGATATTTTTTCCCCTTCTTTTCAACTTAAATTAAATGTTTTGTTCAAGTTTTTGAAAAAATTAAATGTATTTTATCACCTTAGAAGTTCAGTACTCAAACTTAAGTATATAAAATAAAGAAAACTAAAAAAAGCATTAAAAAATGCTTACCAGTAAAAATTAGAAAAGGAGTGCCATGAGAAATTCAGGTTGACATACTTAGAATGCAGCTAGATACATGCTTCGTGAGCTCAGGTCAGAGCTCTTGGCCAGGGATGGACATCCAAGGTGAAATGCTACTTATAGTCATAATAAAAGAGACAAGACCACTCAGGGAGAGTTTGCAAAGAGAAGATCACTAAAGAAGAATTGTAGGAACACTGAGGACACAGGACTCATCCTCTTCTATTGCCAGTTTAAAAAATGATTCTTTCTCCACTCTACCATAAAACCCAACTCCTCACTTCACTCTGACCAGCTTCCATGCCTTCTTTCTCGTCTCTGTCATCTACTGACAGCCTGGTCTATGGTCCCTCAGTCTCAGAGATGGCAGCACCTGTGGTACCTGGGTGGCTCAGTTGGTTAAGCAACTGACTTTGGCTCAGATCATGATCTCACATTCATGAATTCAAGCCCCACATCAGCTCTCTGCTCTCAGCACAGAGACTTCAGATCAGATCCTATCTCCCTCTCTCTGCCCCTCTCCTCGTGCACACGCACGCGCGCGCGCACACACACACACACCTCTCTCAAAAATAAATAAACATTAAAAAAAAAAAGATGGCAGCATCCGAGTACAGCTTCTCCACTCAAACCCCGACTCAAGACCAACACCGTCCTCAGAGTTTAAGCAAATGACCTAGCCAACTTTCTAGCAGAAATATCTTGATCGAGCTCTGATAACCTTTTCTTCGATTCTTTTTAGTGAAAAACAAAAACAAATCCGATAGCTTCTCCTTTGTTAACCAACACCCTCTCTGGTCTTGTGGCTGCAGCAAATCTGACAAACAGCCCAAATGGTGTATCTCATCAGCTGTAAGATCCACCATTACTTTTTGTGCTAACAAAGAAAATGCCACCAATTGGAATGGTGGCATATCGTCACTTGTTGAACACACTCCAATTTCAGGAACATAAAGATGTGAAAAAACTCCAACCCAGAACTGATACAATATAGCTTGTAAAACATTATTACTAAAACATGTAGCAATAGAAATCTTTTCCAAGGACATAAATTGATAAATCACAAGACAAATACAATGTGCCAATAAAATATAGTTTAAACATTTAGACCACATTAATTAAAATGCAAAGTAAAGCAAGATACCGTTTCCGTCTATCATAATGACAATGTAAAGAAGGACAGTAGCATTGCAGGAGACCTGGTGCTGCCTACTACATACACAAGCCCCCACCCGGGGCGGGACTACAAATCGACACATTCTCTGGAAGACAGTTTAGTGCCTCGATTAAAGAGCCTTCAAATTGTACACACCCTTTGACCCAGTTTTTCTACTTCTAGGAATCTATCCCAAAGAAATCATCAGACATGGATAACAGAGATAATGATTTGTATATAATATTGTTCACCACAGCAGCACTGGGGGGAAAAAAATCACAAAGCAGAAGACTGGTTAAATCAATGATAGCACATCCATCTAATATATACTGATGCCGCCATTACTATGTTTATAAATGACTCATGATACTGTGTTAAGTCAGAAAACTAGCCTCAGAATATCCCCAAGTATGTTAAAAATACGTAAATGTACACATACACATAGAGAAAAACATTACACCTTAAATGTCTTAACTTGGGTCATGGCATATCAGGAGGCTTTTGTTTTGTCCAAAATATATTTACCAAACATACATTCTTTTCCCACGTTAAACAGTAAAAATTAGAAATAAATTTATCACTTTTTAAAATGTTTATTTTGAGAGAGAGCATGAACGAGCACGAGAAGGGGAGGAGGGGCAGAGAGAGAGAGAGAGAGAGAGAGAGAGAGAGAGAGAGAATCCCAAGCAGGCTCTGTGCTGCCAGCACAGAGCCTGACATGGGGCTTGAACTAATGAACCTTGAGATCATGACCTGAGCTGAACTCAAGAGTCAGCCGCTTAACCAACTAAGCCACCCAGGCACCCCAGTAATTTCACTGTCTTATACTTCAAATGTTCTTAGAATCCTGGTAAGTATGTGCTTTTCTGTGGGAAGTGGTATTTGGAGGGGACTGGGTTGGTGTGGACATCTTTGTAGATCTGGACCACCAAGGGGTTGTTGAAAACTAATTGTGTTAAATGTCTTTTGTCGAGCAAGATAACACATGATTATTGTAAAAATCCTCAAACTTTCTAGGAGTAAGTAATATAGTGACTGGGATTTCCCTGCAAGCTTAGCCGTGAACAGGTAAGATCCACCAGTGGGGGAAGATAAGGGCAGTTTTATGAAGATTACTCTCACTTTTCAAGTGAACAGAACTGGGACTCTGGGGTCGCTCAGGTGGTAGCCTCATCAGCCAGTTCGACAGGGCTGGGAGCCACACCCATGTCTGTCTGCACCTAAGTCCCATCCTTTCTTCTAAACAGGCTCAATGGTGCATGCACTTTTTTTCACCAAGTCCGGCAGAGCAACCAGATATCCGGAATAGCAGAAAATGGCTCCCTATGGCCATTGTTGCTTTTCTTCCTGACAAAATCCTTGGCATGCCACAGATGCCTTCCATTCTTTGGGCCATGCCTCTGCCTCATCCTTATCTACAATGGTCAATATGCCTGCACAGATGATGGAACAACGTACAGTGATCTAAAAGCACATGCCAGGCTCCTTCTTGCTCGGAACATCTCGACCCTCTCCCTCTCCTCAACCAACTCTGCCTCTGACATAAATCAGACATCCCCTTGTCCTTCTAGACTGGCTCAAGGCCACCTCTTCTGTGAGGCCTTTCATAACCCACGTCTCCAGGTAGAAGTGGACACCCTTCCTTTGTGTCCTCTCAACCTCATGCATCCGTTCTAGCACTGTGACGCGGTAGCTCCTGTCTGCCCCTCCACGGCACGTCCCTTTCTTCACAGACCCTACATCGTCAGGCACGGTGTCCCAGCAACTCACATCCAGGGGACCCTCACTGTGTCTTCAGGGGTTTGAGAAAGGAGCAGGAAAGCAATGTGAGTAACGGGCCACCCATCATTCGTCGCCGGACTTCTTACCTTGTGAGGCCGGTGCTTCTCATGCACGTGAAGGACGTGGATCCGGAGCCGGTCCCGCTTCTCAAAGGATCGTGTGCAGAGAGAGCAGGGAAATTTCCTGTCACCCTTGTCCACACAAGGGGTGTATTTGAGGTGCTTATCTCTGTAATATTTGTAGGTAAATACTTTTCCACATCTTTCACATCTGTAGCCTTCTGTAGACTCTGTCAAACACAGGAGGATAAGTGCCAGGGGCTTTGTCAGCTACCTTCCCTCATTCTTATTTCCTCCAGCAGGATTAAAAAAAAAAAATGTTTTTTCATGTTTATTTATTTTTGAGAGAGAGACACACACACACACACACACACACATAACGTGAGTGGGGGAGGGGCAGAGAGAGAGGGAGACACAGAATCCAAAGCAGGCTCCAGGCTCTGACCTGTCAGCACAGAG
This sequence comes from Panthera pardus, assembly GCF_024362965.1. Taxonomy (NCBI): domain Eukaryota; kingdom Metazoa; phylum Chordata; class Mammalia; order Carnivora; family Felidae; genus Panthera; species Panthera pardus. The sequence continues at coordinate 20,011,940 of NW_026527002.1, forward strand.
CCCGATGAGGGGATCGAACTCATGAACCATGAGATCATGACCTGAGCCGAAGTCAGACACTTAACAGACTCAGCCACCCAGGCGGCCCTCTCCAACAGGATTTTTTAAAAAACGTTTTATCACAGAATACTTTAAACATATACTTAATCAAACTAATGCACTAACAATCCCCCATGCACTCAACACCAAGCTTTGACAACGATCAACTTATAGCCAATTTTGTTTTCATTTAGATCACTTCCCTCTGTGACTATTTCAATACTAATTATCATTTGGTTCATAAATGCCTCAAACTGCAATCTTTAAAATATAATACTTTTAAAAAGTAGTAAACGTATTGTCGTTGTCATGCCTAAACAATGAACTCTTACTCCTTAAAGAAATACATATGTGTATACACGTATGTTTAATTACTTTCCAATCAGTTCGATCAGGGTTTGAAGTCTTCATGTTTTCCATGCTTTGCTATGTTTCTCCAGTCTATTAATTTAGTCCTGCCTCCAGCCCTATTTAAGAGCAGTTCAATCCGAAAGTTCTTTTTATTTATTTTTTAATTTTTTTAGCGTTTATCTATTTTTTAAAGAGAGACAGAGCTTGAGCATGGGAGGCGCAAGGAGAGAGGAAGACAGAATGTGAAGCATGCTCCAGGCTCTGAGCTGTCAGCACAGAGCCTGACTCGGGGCTTGAACTCATGAACTATGAGATCATGACCTGAGCTGACGTCGGACACTTAAGCGACTGAGCCACTCAGGTGCCCCTCGACACCACAGTTCTTGAAGCCACTTCTGACTGGCACGTGTTACAAGGCTGGGTTAATATACCAAAACATACCTATCGTGTCCCTTTCAGATCAGCCCAAGCTCTAAGTTCAAAGCAGTTCACCTCAGGCCATGATGGACACCAATTGCTTACTTCCTAGGCTTCACAAGAGCTGCTCCATTTGGCCCCTTTTATGAAGTCTTAGGCATTTGTTTAGCTCACAGTTTACTTCTCTGAACCTTTGGAAAAGATTCCAGAGCTAGAACCAACATGTATGGAGTAAGGCTGACAATATCTTGCCTTCCCTTGTATTTATAGGGTTACCATGATGATTAATTTAATCCTATCATTTATTGAGTTCTTACCAAAGAGTGATACTATCACTGAGTGATACACAAGATCCAGAAAGGTAAATCTGTTTTTATCAATGAAGGGAGGGGGAGAGAGGTTAGAGAGGGTTCAGCCGACTCTAGCAAGGGAGGTCCCAGGTCCAGGGGTGTCTATGTGTTGGGGGGAGAGGAGGGGACAGGGGCCACCTACAAAAGCCTCCCTGCTGAGGACACTCTGGATTCCAGAGGATCAAGTGGCTTTGACTGTGAATGCATCACTGAGACCTCATTGTCTGGCCCCAGAGAGAAAGAGAGAAGGGCCAGGAATAAGTATATGCAGGAGTCTGTAGATGGAAATCTTTTTAGCATCAGGACAGCAGGGAAGCTATCCATCAGGGGCTTTGTTAGTTGACAACTACCTCCCAGGCACGTTTAACAGGTGGCTAAGGAAATAAACCATTCATTAAGTAAATAACCAGGAAGGCAACCGCCATCCCCAGGATGGTCCACCGCCTGGCACGTCTATCACTTTCATTGAGGTGCTAATACTCTCAGAAGTCCCTTGCTGGGATGGTTTTAGCTCAGCACTAGAATTTTCATTGGTCAGAATGGCCTGGCCTTCCTGCTTCCTACGGTGGGAAGAGAGGGTCTACAAGACTGGATCAGTGACCTTTACAAATCAAAGCACTAGAGCACACCAAAATTCAGAATAATGGTTCGATAGGGAGTCTGCATGAGAACAACCACTTAGGCAAAAATAAGACTCCACCTTTGCTAACTAATTAGGGCTCACCTGTCTGCATTTTCTGCTCAGGTCTTTGGAAATTTAACTTAACCTGATAACTTCATCCTGTTCCCTTTCCTTCTTCATCCTCCCCACCCCCACTCCCCAACCTCAGTCAACTCCTCTTTTTAGCCAAGGGGTTTTCCAGTCTCGACAATGCTACTTTCTGCCCCTCCACAGTTTAGAGTTTGGTAACAATTAAGAGCTGTCTTCACATTCCACACCTCCATCCCCCAAAACACACACTCCACAGGCTTGCATACTCAAATAACCCGCCCACATAGGGTCCAGACTCTTCCCTCCCACTCAAGACTTTAAAGGGGGAAGGAAGTTCCCATCATTCCTCACCAAAAGACTTTGAGGAAAAGTTCTTTGACAGGACAGAAGAATTTCGATTTTTCTTTCCTTTTTAATCCTATTCAAAACTATTCATTAACAGAAAACAAATTAATTCATCCATAATTCTTTCCAACAAATTAAGCTGTTTACCAATTTCCTTCCATACACTGTCCCAAATATATTATTTTAACCCCATTTACTATCATAAGCCCTCATCCTTCCCTGTTCCTTATCACCAGATGGGGATTTCTGATTTCTGCATATTATTCTATATGTTAATATATCACCATTTACATAACAATTACTCTACTATTGAACATTTAGGTTGTTTGTGATTTTTCATTAATAGGGACGGTTCCATTGTAAAAACCTTCCTGGGCAAAGCTTGCCCTTCTGGACCATTTTCTGAAGACAAATTTCCAGAAGCGTATTACTGAGAAATCGAAAGTTATGATCATTGTAATAGCCAATAATAGTGTTAAATACTTTTTCAAAAAGATGATTGTATCTTGTGAGTTATTGAGCATGTGTATATTTTCTCAAATGTATTCTTCAGTTTTATTTCAAAAACAATCAGTACATTTTGGAAGTCTTTCTGGAAGACTTCCCTAAGTATGAAGTAAGTGTGAGGTCCACGGACTTTAGAGAGTCCCACCATCTCACCACCACCCCCGACTTTACCCCCACACTATCCGCTCATTGGGGTAGCAGGAAGATAGATGGTTTACCCAACTGATTCCGAGAGGCCCTCATAATTTGGACTCTTGAAACAAGAGCCTGTTCATTATTCACTTCCTAATCCCAGTGAGCGTGTCCTTCCCCCTGGCTTCCCTATTCCCCAAAGCCAAATTTCCTTCCCTCTCCCAGCCTAACACACCCTATATTTCCTTCCACCTCTAAGCAGCTTTCCCTGCATTAGTCCTAATGTCTTCTGCTTCCCTTCAATACACACTAAGATCCAGGAGAAAGGGATATGAAGGTGTTGAGGATTATTTCCTGCACCAAAGGGTCTATGTTTGCAAGGGAAATGAGCACGCATACAATCACTGTATTGTGTGATGAATGCAAATGTACTTCTTTTTTTCTAACTGTTACTTATCACACTTATTATAACATAATAAGGTGGTCTTCCACCCTATTATATACATTTTGCATTTAACTCATCCCACCCACCAGATCGGGATTCCCAAGCTTTTGTGTATGTAAAAATCACTCAGAGAATTTGCAAATCCCAGAGGCTCATCCCCAGATAGTGGGTTGGTGGTTCTCTGGCTCCTCAACCTTCTCATGTGGTCCAGGGGCCAACAGCATCAGCCTCCCCAGGAAGCTTGATAGAAATGCAGAATCTTAGGTCGTCCCAGCCCTGAATGAGAATCTGCATCTTTCCAAGATCCCCAGGTAGTCAACACCCACATTAAAATCTGAGAGTGAGAGTCTAACTCAATACTTCTCCAAGGGGAGGAAGATCCACAGTAGGAAATATATTTTATATTTGAGACTCAGTATACCACACATCTCCACTTGTAATCAAACTTCACCAAACAATACTTGAGATTCACATCGATATTTTCTATTCTACTCTATTCTAATTTTTTTTTTTTCTTTAAAGATGGTCTAAACCACTAAATTGATTTCCCACATTAAGATACTGCAACCCCTACTTGAAAAACACTGCTCTAAGAGCTTTGATGGAGTCATCAGCTGTGTTAGCCTGAGCAGAGATGAATCAGAAACTGGCTCACCTAGGGAAGAAGTTGCATCCATGTATTTGGCCTTTATTTACTTTTTCCTCTGAGAGGAGGTGATGGGGAAGAAGAAAAGGTTTCCTTGTGAATATTAGTAGCCTCAGCAGCTGTGGAAAGATAAGGGCATTTTCCTTTCGCTGGGTAGTGCCCCCCTTGTTAGAGACATCCTCAGTTTAGTCTCCCCTGTATTAGCCTCTGCGAAGGGGGCGCCCCGCCAAGTCAGCGGGGATGCTGCAGGAGGGTGTGGTTCATGTGCCAAGTCCTTCTACTAGAAGAGCCTCACTGGGAAAGGCAAAGGCGTGCACTCACCTTCAGAGGGCCCAGGCGCCGGCTTCCCCTGCTCTGTGACCTGAAGGCTCATGGGAATGTCCAAAAACTTTTCATAGCAGTCTCCATACCACACAAGGAGCTCTTGGTTCTGGCAGATATCCTTGCAGCTCTCGTAAAATATCTGCCCCTGACACTGCACCGCAACCAGGTTCTGCTCCTTGGGGAAACGGGCGCAGTTGACGTAGGCCATCCAGTTCCCCGCACCTCCTTTTCCATCTATGAAGTGGCTCAAATGACCATCTTCGAAGATCTAAAAAAAATGAAACGTAAAGTTTAAAATGCGCTTTTTCTTTGTGCCTAACCTATAAAATTACTTATTAAAATTTATAGTCCAAATCTCATGCTTGAGTCCACTGAATATACTTATTATTAACATTATTAAGCTCAAATAGATGTATTAGCTTATCTCTATCGGTGCTGTGACATTCTTAAAGGTTCTTACTTTCATCACTTTAATTTCCAAATTTCTATAGTATCTTAATTCCATAAGCAGAGAAAAGGGGAACTAGAGAAGTTTGCATTTAATTCCCAACTTAAAGACAACCAATTAGTTTTGTGCTTTTTCCCAACCTGGTTGTCATGCATGTAATTCTTTCTCTGCTCTTGGCAATTCCACAGTCTCCAATGTTTTGTTGTTATCAGCAACCTTGTGATTAACATCTTCCACAGGGTCTGAATTTCAGATTACACTCCTGCCCTATATTCCTAGAAGTAGGAATTCAGGGTCAAGGGGAGGTACCTGATATATTCTAACAAACTGTGGAGTCCTACCAACATGCCCCAAACACAGTCAAGAGTATCAGTTTTTAAAAACCCATAGCTAATTTCATAGGCAGATGATATCAAATTTAAAAATTTGTTTTTATTCTCTTTGGCATATTCTCAGCAGCACTGTATAACATTTAAACCATTTGGTTTTGCCCATAAACAAAGATAAATATTAACTCTTCAATATGTATATTCCATTGATAATCTTCACAGATTAAAACAATTTAAGGCATCAGGAAACACAAAGAATTCACTTAGAGGTGCTATCTTAATGGAGTGAATATCTACCTTTCCTTCTCTCTCTTTTTTTTAAGTTTATTTATTTATTTTGAGAGAGAGAAAGAGAGAGAGAGAGAAAGTGAGAACACGAGCTGCGGAGGGGTAGAGAGAGGGGGCAGAGGATCCGAAGCAGGCTCTGCACTGATGCAGGGGCTTGAACCCACAAACCGTGAGATCATGACCTGAGCGGAAGTCAGAAGCTCAGCCAACTGAGCCACCCAGGCGTCTCTCTTCCCTTCTCTTTATACTGTAAAACAGGCAGCACAGAAGCAGAGTGACCCCCTCCCACGGGGCCAGAAGCTGACACTGTTCTCCACTGGCTTCATTTCCCACTTTGTCAACCCACCAGAAGCATATTTATTTACCTCCCACATCAGAGAATTGTCTCCATAGGTCTTGACTTCACTGGCGTTGACCACTTTACCTTGAAAGGGTCCAAATCTGACTCCTTTGGCAACAAGGCTACTGCAGAATACACCAAAATGCCGCACCTCACCAAACATCGTCTGCTTGAGGCAGAGACCTAGGGGAAAAGCCCGAGGCAGGAAAGCCAATGAGGCAACTGACTGCATTACATCAGGACAGAAACCCAAGCCAGAGGCCCTGCTTACCTTCTGGTAGTTGAAGGGAGTCTTTATCCAGAGTTCGACAAAGAGAATCAGATCCTAGAAAAGGGGTTAAGATTTTATTTTTCATAAGGTGTTTCCCTCCCTACTTCTTAGAGGTAACCATTATCCTTAGTTTAATGTTGATTTATCCTTTATATTTTTCCTGCTCCTTTTACGTATAAAATCTCTCCTTTGAGACTCAGAACAGCCCCTGCAAGGTTATGTAATTAACCCCGTTCTGCAAATTTAAAGAACTTGAGAAGCAGAGATAATGCTGATTTTGAATAAGGTGGAGATAGATAGATGGCTAAACTGGGACTCCCAGTATGAATTGCGTGAGGCCCTAGTGGAGCTACCTTGCATTATCCCGGTAGAATCTGATCCCAGCTGACATCCACTATGTGAGCCATGTCTCTCTTCTCCCTCCTCCACTAAAGCCAACCTTAGGAATCAAGCATGAAAGCAAGTACAGCCTCAGAAGTGAGGGCTCCATCCTGATGGGAAATATCCACACTTCCCCGCTGGACTTGAGCCGTCTCATATCCACCTTGAAGTGCTCCTTCCCCACTCCTCCTCCCATCTCTATTCCCATCCAACCCGACTCCTGCCCATCCAACCCGACTCCTGCCCGACGTGACCACCTTTACCAGAGCCGTCCGTGGGGACCAGGAAACCGGAAACCGCGTGGTGCAGAGGGGCTGAGTGATCCAGGCTGGGAATGACCCCGAACAGAACTAAGTGCAGGTCCTCCTGGGTGAAGTGGTAGCGGTGAGATGACTTCCCTTGTTGGTTCAGGGGTTTGGAGCCCTCCTCAGACCGCTTGCTGGGGGAGCAAGATAATAACTGGGAGGTCTTCACCCCCTCAGGGAACAGGGAAGCATTCACAGCCGGCGGCGGCATTAAAATTTCAGGTCCACAGCACTGGCCACTGTCACTTCGGCCACCAGTATGGCCCAAGTCTTCACCGGTGGCGCCTGCATACTCGCGGCTGCTGTTGAGGAAGTGCGGCACCTCTCTGGGGAGGTGGGGAATTGGGGACCACGGTGGCAGCTTGCTGTAGCAGGGCAGGTCGTAGAGCGGCTCCCTCTGCAGAGCCAGGCTGGTGCTCAGCAAGAGAGGCGCGGGCCGGAAGGCAAAGGGGGGCATAGCGTGGGTTGCAGTCACGGCGGCCTCCAGCTGCGGGAAAGGTTGGAAATCTTCCTCCGCAGCGGTTAGCATGTTCGCATAGTGGCCATAGGGCGAGAAAGGCGTGTAGTAGGCGTCCAGGTGTTGGGGGCCGCCCTGGAGCCTCTCAGGAGGATAGCACATCTTGCCCTGGGGTCCGGCCTCACCTGGCCGCCGCAGAGCCATCCTGGGGGCACAGCGCGCGGCGGGTCTGCGGGAAAGCAAGCGCAGCCGAGTGAGGTGCGCAGGGCGCTGCGACCCTGCTCCTCCCTGCCTACCCTCTATCATCCGAGCTAGCCCCGGGTCGAAGGGAATCGCCTAAACCTCCCAACTCGATCTCGCAAGCCCTACCCCACAAACAAAACAAAACAAAACAAAACAGAACAAAACCGCAATGCAAACAAACACACAAAACCCCAAACGAAAATCTTCCGGGATCTTGCTCCACTCCAAGTTCCTGGTAAGAGTCGCTTTTGCCTTCCCTCTCCAAACGCACCCCGACCAAGCACAGATGGTTTCCAACAACCTACTCTCTACATCTCGCCCCAAACCCGGCTCCTGCAAATTTTAAGTTCCCTCTTCCGCCTTCTCCGTCCAACGAAAGTCTTTTACAGGGTGGGTTGGAGCCCCCAGACCCTCCCACTCCCGGGGCCGCGGCCCGAGCGCAAGGCCGTGGTGCGCTTTGGGGCAGGCGGCAGCTCCAGGCGCTCCTGGGTCCCCAGCAGTCAGGGAATAGTCAAGGGCCCCCAGCCCGTGAGCGCAGAAACAGACGAGCTCCCCAAACCCGGACGCAGGTCGGGGAGGCCTTCGCTCCACGATTCTCGGCTCTGACCCCTCGGACCCAGGAGCCCGGGCTGCCGAGGAGGAGGAGGGCGCCACCTTCGGCTCCCCTCGGAGCTCCGCAGCGGGCGCCGGGTTTGCCACATGGCCGAGTCCCGCCACATTCCCCAAGTCCCTGTGGGAACTCTGGTCACTCCACCTGCGGGTTTAGGGAACCTGGGTCGAGTCCCAGGCCAAGTGGGAGAGAAGCCTCGGCAGCTACCGCTCCCACCCCGAAAGGATGGAGTTTTAATGGACACAAGTTCACCAAGGCCGAGGAATGGAACCCCTTCAGGGCCGGCGGGGCTCGAGGGCAAGATCAATGAGCCCAATAAGGAAACCCAGCAGGGTCGTGACTCCGAAATTAAAGAACACGGGGTCAGGAGAAGAGGTCAGCCACGACGAGGGCATCTGCCTGTCTCCTCCTAAGCCCCCAAAGGCGCTCGGCTCTTGGCCTCCCCTGACCGCGAGGATATGCCACTCGGGGGTTGAAAGCCACTTAAGGAGTGAAAGCCCCAAGAGGGCAAAAAGGCCACCCAAGACGAGCTGCGCTCGCGCCCGCTTCCTGCGCTCCCCAGCCTCCCCGGCTGACGACGGCCCCGGGCCACAGCGGCGCCCCAGCCCGGCACCCACCTTCAAGAGCGCCGCCGCCAGTCGAGCGCCTCCAGGACCCTGAGGGCGGCGCAGGCTCCGCACTGGTAGGCGACGGGCGGGTCGGGAGGGTCGAGCGGGGTTTAAGAGGGCGGCGGGCGGGCGGGGCCGCGGGGCATAGAGAGGGCGAGGGTGGGGAAGGGACGCGGCCCACGCAGGTCTCCGGCGGGTCTCGGGCGGGTCTCCTCCCCGCCCACCGCAGCCATTGGACGAGGCTCCACTAGCCCTCCAGTCCCCTGGGGTCGCGTGTTTAACTCCTCAGGTCTCCAACCCCTCCCGGGACCCTGCCAGAGCGCTCGCCCTCCGCTCTGCCGCTGGCACTATTGCCCCTCCAGGCTTGCCGGGAGGGGGAGCAAAAAGCCTGGGCCGGAGTTGCCGAGGGTCCCAGATAAGCCCCCGGGTGCACACGCCAACCCCGAGCTCGCCCGGTAAGGCTGCGACCCGCGTCCCGGGGTCTCGCCTCTGCCTCTCGGCTTTGAGCTCTCAAGAACTGCGCCCGGCCGAAGACGGCGTCAAGCCCCGAGGACCAAGGGGACTTTTACCCCTGATACCTCGTGGGGAGCCTAGCACCGCCCTAAGGGCTGGGAAGCGGCGCCTCGCGGATCCCGGGTGGGTGCAGCTGGACGCGGTGGGCTCGGCGTCCGGGACGCCTCCGAAGTGCCCGGGGGGTCGTTTAGCCCTCTTTGGGGAGTTTATTTCTCCAGTAACTTCGGATGTGGGAGCTCCGGCCCCCCGCTCCGCCACGGCTGCCCCCGCGGAAGGCTCGCGACCTCGGATGCACCGGTCCCTGGAAAGCAAGGTCCAGACCCATACCTGGCGCTCAAAGACCGCACCTTTCTTCTCCGGGCCGGCCATTTAGGGAAAGAAAGGAGCACTTAGGCCCATTCACATTCACATGGAAGCATCTAGGGTGGGAGAGAAACCCTTGTAATGCCCGGTGATCTTGGCCAGGTTCCCCGCCACTCCGGCCCGCTGCTTCTTTGCAAAATGGGGCGTATACCCTCCCGCCGGGGCTGGCCTTGGGTGGGTTACTAAAGGGGGAGGGCAGGAAAGGAGGAAACGTCTAGCCGGCCACGAGACGCCGCGACAGGTCCCAAAGCTGGCGGAGGAGAGTGACCTGTGGCCGAGCGCGTAGCTTCCTCCGTGACCGCCCCTACCTTCGCGAGCAGCAGCAGCGGGGCGGGCGCCTTTGCAGCCCGCACGAGCCGTGCGGCGGGACGGAAGGCAGGCGCGGGACCCCGCGGCCTTCGTGGGCCCCGCCGGCTGCCGCGCCCACGTGCGGGGTGGGCTCACGGCGCCGCGCTCGGCGAGGCCCGCTCTGCCCGGGTGCAGACCGGTTTGCAGGCGCACGGGGATCCGAGATGAGAGAGCGGTACTTGCGCCTCCCAGATGGGAAGACTAGGAGCTCAGGGTTTCCCTTCTCTCCTCGTGCTGCCTCAATACTCCGGTTCTTAAGAGAGCTTGGCTACCAGTCTGAGCAAGTGAAGAGTGCCCGACGAATCTTTTCTCAAGGGACAGCAAGCAGCTCCAGGGAGGAACTTGGACTTGGAAAAGCCGAGTGAGTCCTGCTGCCGGCTTCCCTCGGGAGGCATGCCAGCCCCAGGACTCCACTCCCCACTTGTGTTACTCCATCTTCCCTCGTCCCAGACGTCACCTGTAGGATTTAAAGACGGGCGCCGACACTTGGGTGGTCTGGGGATGGCAGGTCCTCGGGAGGCCATTTTCCAGTGCAGCCACTCACCGGTTGTAGCTTTATTTCAGCAGAAGCAACATGAACCTTACCCTCAAGTCTAGTTATGCAAATAATCTAGAGTTTAATAAGACATTAAACAAAAATTAAGGTTGCTGGTTTAGAGTAATCGATAAATAGTAGGAGTCCTTGACGGCCTCCCTACTCTCGAAGGTAAAACTGATTAGTAGCTTTGTTTATTCCCTACCCCCATTCTTCTTGTTAAAAATACCGTACTTTTATTTCTTTAAATTTTTTGGTTATGTTTATTTTTGAGAGGAGAAAGAGAGAAATAGAGAGCATGAGTGGAGGAGGGGCAGAGAGGGCGGCATGGAATCTGAAGCAGACTCCAGGCTCTGAGCTGTCAGCACAGAGCCCCACAGGGGGCTCGAACTCACAAACCGTGAGATCATGACCTGAGCCGGTCAATCGCTTAACCAAACCCATTGAGCCACCCAGGCGCCCCTTAAAAATTTTTTAATGCTTATTTATTTGTGAGAGAGAGTGAGAGAGAAAGAAATATCATACTTTTAAGTTGTGTTTATATATGTAGCATTTTTTTTAACAAAATGAGATTATATTTTATACTTCTGGGTAGCTTTGTCTCACTATCAGTGAAATAGATAGTGGCTCCTATCAGTACATTAGGATTCACTACATTCCTTCTAATGGCTGCACACTACAGAAATTCATTTTGTTTTTCAGCCTTGTCTGGAAAGGTATTTAAGTTGTTCTCAGTTTTTCAATGCTTCAAACAACTTCTGGGAACATTATTACACAAATACATATTTTTGTTGCTGTGCGTGTAAAATAAATACCTAGGTGTGAAATTGCTGGATCCACAGGTATCAACATTGAACATTTTGATAGGTATTTGAGTTGTATCGATTTATACCTCCACCAAGAATGAGTGCAAATGCCTTGCTCCTCCACACCCTCATCTAATACTGAATATTGCCAGTCCTTTAAAGCTATCTTTCACGTGACACGTGGTACCTTATTTTAATTTGCTCTTAGTCATTTATCCAATGAACTTCCTGAATCCCTAGATATTGATGAGCCGGGTACCAAGCCAGACACAGGGAATACAATTTTGTTTTGTTTTGTTTTCTACTTTAAGAAAAAAAATTTTTTTTTTTTTTTTTTTTTTTTAATTTACATCCAAGTTAGGTAGCATATAGTGAAACAATGATTGCAGGAGTAGATTCCTCAATGCCCCTTACTCATTTAACCCCCCCCCCCCCTTAATCCCTCCAGATATCCTGTTTGTTCTCCATATTTAAGAGTCTCTTATGTTCTGTCCACCTCCCTGGTTTTTTTTTTAATTTTTTAAAATGTTTATTTATTTTTGAAGGAGAGAGAGATAGAATGTGAGTGGGGGAGGGGCAGAGAGAGAGGGAGAGAGACAGAATCTGAAGCAGGCTCCAGGCTCTGAGCTGTCAGCACATAGCCCAATGCAGGACTTGAACTCAGAAACTTGAACTCAGATCATGACCTGAGCTGCAGTCAGATGCTCAACCGACTGAGCCACCCAGGCGCCCCTTACCTCCGTGTTTTTATATTATTTTTATATCTAGATATGTATGGTCATCTGTTTAGTATCTTAAAGTTCTCATATGAGTGAAGTCATGTGATATTTGTCTTTCTCTGACTAATTTTGCTTAGCATAATACCCTCTAGTTCCATTCATGTAGTTGCAAATGGCAAGATTTCATTCTTTTTGATTGCCCAGTAATACTCCATTATATATATATACCACATCTACTTTATCCATTCATCCATCCATGGACATTTGGGGTCTTTCCATACTTTGGCTATTGTTGATAGTGCTGCTATAAACATTGGGGTGTGTGTGCCCCTTTGAAACAGCACACCTGTATCCCTTGGAGAAATACCTAGTAGTGCCATTGCTGAGTCATAGGGTAGTTCTGTTTTTAATTTTTTGAGGAACCTCTATACTGTTTTCCAGAGTGGCCGCACCAGCTTGCATTCCTACCAACAATGCAAAAGAGATCCTCTTTCTCTGCATCCTCGCCAACATGTGTTGTTGCCTGAGTTGTTAATGTGAGCCATTCTGACAGGTGTGAGGTGGTATCTCAGTGTGTTTTTGATTTGTATTTCCCTCAGGATGAGTGATGTTGAACATTTTTTCATGTGTCGGTTGGCCATCTGGATGTCTTCTTTGGAGAAGTGTCTATTCATGTCTTTTGCCCATTTCTTCACTGGATTATTTGCTTTTCAGGTGTTGAGGTTGATAAATTCTTTTATTTTTAATTTTTTTTTAACGTTTATTTATTTTTGAGACAGAGAGAGACAGAGCATGAACAGGGGAGGGTCAGAGAGAGGGAGACACAGACTCCGAAACAGGCTCCAGGCTCTGAGCGGTCAGCACAGAGCCCGACACGGGGCTGGAACTCACGGGCCGCGAGATCATGACCTGAGCTGAAGTCGGCCGCTCAACCGACTGAGCTACCCAGGCGCCCCAAGGTTGGTAAATTCTTTATAGGTTTTGGGTACCAACCCTTTATCTGATACGTTGTTTGCAAATATCTTCTCCCATTCTGTTGGTTGCCTTTTAGTTTTGCTGATTGTTTCCTTTGTTGTGCAGAAGCTTTTTATTTTGATGAGGTCCCAATAGTTCATTTTTGCTTTTGTTTTTTTTTTTTATTTTTATTTTTTAACATTTATTTATTTTTGAGACAGAGAGAGACAGAGCATGAACAGGGGAGGGTCAGAGAGAGGGAGACACAAAATCTGAAACAGGCTCCAGGCTCTGAGCTGTCAGCACAGAGCCCGACGCAGGGTCCGAACCCATGGACCGTAAGATCATGACCTGAGCCGAAGTCGGCCCCTTAACCGACTGAGCCACCCAGGCGCCCCCATTTTTGCTTTTGTTTCCCTTGCCTCTGGAGACGTGTTGAGGAAGAAATGTTTATATATGAATATATATATGAGTTTTTTCTTCCTTTCTTTATTCATATATATATGAATTTATTTTTATTTTTATTTTGGGGGGGAGGCCACCCGGGGAAGGCCCTTGCTTTGCATGTTAGTGTGCTAAGGGCTCTCTGTGGGCTGTTTTCCCTGTTGCCTTCTTGCCTTTGTCTTAGCCAGAGTCCGCCTCGTGGTCTGCAAGTTGTTCCACAGATGGTGCGCCAGCAGACTCTCAGCAGGGCCCATTTAACCCACAGAGTGATCGTGTTTGTGCTTGATGGCCAAGACAGGGAGCAGGGAAACTGTTTTCATTGGGATTGGCTTCAGTCCTTTCTCCAAAAGCAGCCGGTTGAACTGCTCCACTGTTTCTGGAGCCATTATGCCAGGAAGTGAAGTTTGGATGAAGGACAGATGTATTACCTAGGAAGGAATCCTCAGACTTCTTCCAGAGAATGTCCAGTCATTGCCTCTGCCAACGAATGAAACTGTTCTCCAGTGTTCTGTTTTATAGAGGCTGTTTCGTTTACGGATTGTTCCGACCACAGGGCATAAAATAACCAGACTGACAGATTTGGTTCTCTTAGCAGAATTAGATAGTTAGACTGGTTTCATGCAGCCATAACCAGGGCCTGCCTTAGATAACAGAGGCATTAGGAATTGTATCCAAGCATCAGGAACAAAGTAGTGCTTTAAACAGAAGGCAACTGCTAGCTCATAAATTCGTATTTCATTCCAACTAAAGCCTGTAAGTTGTGCATGTGTAGGTGTGTGTATAGGTCCAGTGTTAACTCTAGTTCTGACTCTACTCCTGTTGTCTGTTTCCTTATAACATGTTATCAGAGCAGAGTTGGCCTCCGCAAAATACCTCTTTTTTTTTTTTTTTTTTTTCAGAGAAGCTTCTGTTTATTAAAACAAAGCCGGGGAAACAAGGAGCTTCTTCCTTCATAGCTATAGAAAGCTATGGAAAAATATTCCATGCTCCTGGATAGGAAGAACAAATATTGTTAAAATGTCAATACTACCCAAAGCAATCTACGTATTCAAGGCAATACCTATCAAAATAACACCAGCATTCTTCACAGAGCTACAACAAACAATCCTAAAATTTATATGGCACCATAAAAGACCCCGAATAGCCAAAGCAATCTTGAAAAGGAAAAGGAGAGCTGGAGACATCACAATCCCAGACTTAAGCTGTATTACAAAGCTGTAATCATCAAGACAGTATGGTACTAGCACAAAAACAGACACTCAGATCAATGGAACAGAATAGAGAACCCAGAAATGGACCCACAAAAGTATGGCCAACTAATCTTTGACAAAGCAGGAAAGAACATCCAATGGAATAAAGACAGTCTCTTCAGCGAGTGGTGCTGGGAAAACTGGACAGTGACATGCAGAAAAATGAACCTGGACCACTTTCTTACCCCATACACAAAAATAAACTCAAAATGGATTAAAGACCTAAACGGAAGACAGGAAAGCCATCAAAATCCTCGATGAATATATATATATACATATATGAATACATATGAATATATATATGAATATATATTATATGAACACACATATATGAATATATATTATATGAATACATATATGTGAATATATTATATGAATATATATTATATGAATATACATAATATGAATATATATAACATGAATATATATGAATATATAATATGAATATATATTATATGTATAGACTCATATATATTATATGAATATATTATATGAAGATATATATCATATTAATGTGTATATTATATGAATATACATGAGTATATATATTATATAAATATATTTATGAATATATATTATATGAATATATATGAGTATATATATTATATGAATATATATGAGTATATATATTATATGAATATATGTTATATGAGTATATATATTATATGAATATAAATACGAATATATATTATATGAATATATATGAATATGTATGAATATATAACATGAATATATATGAATATATATAATATGAACATATATGTGTATGAATATATATATATATAATATGAATATATATAGACCTTAGGGGGAAAGCTCTCAGTTTTTCCCCTTTGAGGATATTAGCGTTGGGTCTTTCATATATGGCTTTTATGATCTCGAGGTATGATCCTTCTATCCGTACTTTCTTGAGGGTTTTTATCAAGAAAGGATGCTGTATTTTGTCACATGCTGTGTCTGCATCTATTGGCAAGATCATGTGGTTATTGTATTTTCTTTTATTGATGTGATGAATCACATTGATTGTTTTGCGGATATTGAACCAACCAGCCCTGCATCCCAGGTATAAATCCCACTTGGTCGTGGTTAATAATTTTTTTAATGTATTGTTGGATCCGGTTGGCTAATATGTTGTTGATTTTTGCATCCATGTTCATCAGGGAAATTGGTCTATAGTGGGATCTTTGTTTGGTTTTGGAATCAAAGTAATGCTGGCTTCATAGAAAGAGTTTGGAAGTTTTCCTTCCATTTCTATTTTTTGGAACAGCTTCAAGAGAATAGGTGTTAACCCTTCTTTAATTACTTGGTAGAATTCCCCTGGAATGTCATCTGGCCCTGGACTCTTGTTTTTGGGGAGATTTTTGATTACTAATGCAATTTCTTTACCGGTTTTAGGTCTGTTCAAATTTTCTATTTCTTCCTGTTTACGTTTTGGTAGTTTATGTTTCTAGGAATTTGTCTATTTCTTCCAGATTGCCCATTTTATTGGCGTATAATTCCTCCTAATATTCTTTTATTATTGTTTTTTATTTCTGCTCTGCTGATTTGATCTCTCCTCTTTCATTCTTGATTTTATTTATTTGTGTTATTTCCTTTTTCTTTTTGATCAAACTGGCTAGAGGTTTATCAAGTTTGTTAATTCTTTCAAAGAATCAGCTTCTGGTTTCATCTATCTGTTCTACTGTTTTTTTGGTTTCAATAGCATTGATTTCTGCTCTAATCTTTATTACTTCCTGTCTTCTGCTTGTTTGGGGTTTTATTTGCTGTTCTTTTTCCAGCTCTTTAAGGTGTAAGGTTAGGTTGTATATCTGAGACCTTTCTTCCTTCTTTAGGAAGGCCTGGATTGCTATATACTTTCCTCTCATGACCACCTTTGCTGCATCCCAGAGGTTTTGGGCTGTGGTATTATCATTTTCATTGGCTTCCACGTACTTTTTAATTTCCTCTTTAACTTCTTGGTTAGCCCATTCATTCTTTAGTAGGATGTTCTTTAGTCTCCAAGTATTTGTTATCTTTCCAAATTTTTTCTTGTGGTTGATTTCGAGTTTCATTGCGTTGTGGTCTGAAAATATGCACAGTATGATCTCGATCTTTTTGTACTTGTTGAGGGCTGATTTGTGTCCCAGTAGGTGATCTATTCTGGAGAATGTTCCATGTGCACTGGAGAAGAATGTGTATGCTGTTGCTTTAGGATGAAATGTTCGGAATATGTCTGTTAGGTCCATCTGATCCATTGTGTCATTCAAAGCCATTGTTTCCATGTTGATTTTCTGTTTAGAAGATCTGTCCATTGTTGTAAGTGGGATGTTGAAGTCCCCTACTATTATGGTATTATTATCAATGAGTTTCTTTATGTTTGTGATTAATTGATTTATATATTTGTGTGCTTTCACATTTGGAGCATAAATGTTTACAATTGTTAGGTCTTCTTGGTGGGTAGACCCCTTAATTATGATATAATGCCCTTCTTCATCTCTTGTTACAATCTTTATTTTAAAGTCTAGATTAAAGGTGTCTTTAGGTCTAAAGTGGGTCTCTTGTAAACAAGATATAGATGGATCTTATTTTCTTATTCATTCTGTTACCCTATGTCTTTTGATTGGAGCATTTAGTCCATTAACATTTAGAATGAGTACTGAAAAATATGAATTTACTGCCATTATGTTGCTTGTAGAGTTGGAGTTTCTGGTGGTGTTCTCTGGTTCTTTCTAGTCTTTGTTGCTTTTGGTCTTTTTTTTTTTTTTTTTTCCTTCTTCTTCTTCTTTTCTCCCCTCAGAGAGTACCCCTTAAGATTTCTTGCAGGGCTGGTTTACTGGTCATGAGCTCCTTTAGTTTTTGTTTGTCTGGGAAACTTTTAATCTCTCCTCTCTATTTTGAATGACAGCCTTGCTGGATAAAGAATTCTCAGCTGTATATTTTCTGATTCAGCACATTGAATATATCCTGCCACTCCTTTCTGGCCTGCCAAGTTTCTGTGGATAGGTCTGCTGCATATCTGATCTGCCTTCCCCTATAGGTTAGGGACTTTTTTTCCCTTGCTGCTTTCATGATTCTTTCCTTGCCTGAGTATTTTGTGAATTTGACTATGATATGCCTTGTTGATGGCTGGTTTTTGTTGAATCTAATGGGAGTCCTCTGCGCTTCCTGGATTTTGATGTCTGTGTCTTTCCCCAGGTTAGGAAAGTTTTCTGCTATGATTTGCTCACATAGAAGGCTACCCCTTTTCTCTCTCTTCATCTTCTGGGACCCCTATGATTCTGATGTTGTTCCTTTTTCCTTTAAGAAAAAGTTGATTTCTCTAACTCTTAAATAGTTTCTTTTGCCTTAGCCTCCCTCTTTTTTTCTGCTTCATTATTCTCCATAAATTTGTCCTCTATAATGCTGATTTGCTCATTGCTCTTTCTCTTCCATCTTTACCACCATGACATCCATTCAAGATTGCAGCTCAGTTATAACATTTTTTATTTCATCCTGACTAGCTTTTACTTCTTTTATCTCCGCAGAAAGGGATTCTAATCTATTTTCAAGCCCAACTAATACTCTTATTATCGTGATTCTAAATTCTGGTTCAGACATCTTGCTTGTATCTGTGTTGATTAAGTCCCTGGCTGTTGTTTCTTCTTCTGCTTTCTTTTGGGGTGAATTCCTTGTTTTGTCATTTTGAATTTTTTTTTAACGTTTTATTTATTTTTGAGACAGAGAGAGACAGAGCATGAACGGGGGAGGGTCAGAGAGGGAGACACAGAATCTGAAACGGGCTCCAGGCTCTGAGCTGTCAGCACAGAGCCCGACGCGGGGCTCGAACTCACGGACCGCAAGATCATGACCTGAGCCGAAGTCGGCCGCTTAACCGACTGAGCCACCCAGGCGCCCCTGTTTTGTCATTTTGAAGGAAGAAAAGGAATTAATAAGGAAAACGTTAAAATTATAAAATTAAAAACAACAGACAAAAAAAATCAAATAAATGATGCTAGATCCTAAGTGTGTTTTGGTCTGGTTTTTAAAGAGAGCTTGATAGAGAAAAAAGGGGGATTAAAAAAGAAAGGAAAAGATTTGTCAATTTGAAAAAATGAATACAATGGAATATAAAATGAAATGATGGAAATAAAATAGAATTTGACAAATTTACAAAAAAGTAAAAACTATAGTAGAGAAATAGTAAAGAAAAATATTTTTAATAAAAATGGAAAATAAAAATAATTCTTTCTCAACCAATTTGACAATAAATTTCATATATTGAAAAAAAAATAATTGTTTCTCTTTCTGTATTCAAGAAGAAGAAAAGAAATGAAAAAGAAATAAAATTGAATAGGTAGACCAGCAAACAGACTGAAATGCAATTGAAATTACATTGCTTTCCCCTAGAAGTCAAACTATGAAGCACTTTATAGTCCGTAAACTGAGCAGGTGGAGAGACTTGTGTTCCTCAAGAGCGAGGTTGGCTCAGTTGGGCAGAGCTTAGTGTAGGCTCCGTTCTACACCAGATGGCGCTGCTTAGCCTAATGGAGTAGATTGTCGTGGGGGGCTATAGGTGTGTACGCGCATGCGCGGCAGGGGTGAAAATGGCTCACCCGTCCTTTGTATTCGGCTTCCGTCCACTCCCCGTTTGTCTGTGACCAAGCTGTCAGGTTGCCAGGCAGCACCTCCCTCCTGAGTTTTATCTCAGATGCTGTGTTTCCCAACCCCTCACTTCTGAGGAACTGCGGCTTTGACCTGCTCAGACCTTCTGTGGGAGGGCCGCACCCAGGAACGTTCGTGGGACCGTGCTGTCGCCCATGCCCAGAGCCTGAAGTGGGGTGCCAGCCCGCCCCAGAAAAAGTTCACGCGACAGAGTAGCAGCAGCATTTCAGGGATTATGGTAAGTCAGAACACACGTCTGGCACCAGGCTTCCCCCTTGACGTCTTTGTTCCAGCGCCAGCGAATGTGGTTGTTCTCTGGGGTCGGCTGGGACCAGGTGGGACACAGCCTCTACCTAATGTCCTCCCAGCAGGGGAACCCCCTCTACCCGTGTGGTCCGAGAACCTCCCAGACTCCACTCTGCTCCTGGGGATTCGCCCTTCCCACCAGAGCACCACCAGGTATGAAGCTGCGGCGTTTCAGACTCTGCGCTCCCCCGTTTATCGAGTCTTAATGGAATTTAAACCCTCTCCTTTCTACCTTTTTTGTTCAGTCCCTGCGGCTGTTTCCACTCTTCCACTTTCTCTCCAGCACTTTGGAGGGGGGGTGGGGGTGCTTTTCCCCGTCCTCTCTCCGCAAGCAAAATCAGCTCCCTGCCCTCCGGGGCTTCTCTCTCCCCCATTTCACCTCTCTGCACCGTCTACCTGCTGAGTTCTCTGGTTCAGGTTGTGCAGAGTGTTGTGTTAATCCTCAAATCAGTTTTCTAGGTGAGTAGGATGGTTTAGTGTTGATCTGGCTGTATTTCATGGACATGGGATGCAAAAAAAAAACTTCCATGCTCTTCTGGGGAATACAAGTCTGAGCCAAGTAGCCCTGTCCGGCGCTGGTCCCCATAACAGTCCTATGAGGAAGAGAAACATTGGTGTGATTACTTGGTGAATGTGCAGATGTTATCTATGATGACAGCAAAGAAGAAACTATGAAGCAGCAACAGAAGGGGAAGAGGAGCCTGTCCTGACCTATGCAGGGAGGGCAGGAAAGGTTCCCCTGCCCTGTAAGATTGGAAAGATCTGCAGAAGTTAATTAGGTGATGAGAGCAAGCGGTTTCCAGATAGAGAGGACGCTTGGGGCCAAGGCCCTGAGGCCTGGAGGGAGGACGGCAACTTCTCAGGGCTGAGGGATGCCTGGTATGGAGGAGACAGCTGAGGAGGTCACAGAATCAGTAGAAGCCAGGTCTTACAAGGAACACTTGTAAGTCCTTACTGCCTTACTTGCAAGTCTATTGAAGGAGTAATAGGAAGTCTTTAAAAGGAATAGGGAGCGGCTGTGGCCATCACTTCATGCCTAAATAATTTCAGCATAAATATCTTTAGCCGAAGCTCAATGTTTGTGGTTCTTTGTTTTTAAAGTACAATTTATATATGACAAAATGCATGCGTCTTAAGCGTACCGTGAGTTTGGGCAGCTGCGTAAATCGGTGTATCCCTGCTCCTTGTCAAAATATGGAATGCATCACCCCAGAAAGTCCTTAAAGCCCCTTCCCAGGTAATCCCTGTATTTAACCATCCCAGAGACCTTTTTTATTGAGTTCCCTGGCCCCATGGATGAGTTTTGCCTGTTCTATAACATCACACAAATGGAATCATACAGAATGTGCTGTTTCGTGTACTGTCAGAGCCCTCACTCTGAGGGTGAAATGTGGATGCACCCTGAAAAAAGCACACAGCAACGAGAACACATTCATATCCCACTGCAGGGTGTAATTATCTGAAGCCCATTTGGATGGATTCAAATGGGGCTTGAGGTTGGGGCTCTTGTCCATGCCCTACCTCTAATGATTTGCTTTTGCCTGGAGTATATCGATTGCAGGCAAGGTGTCCTCAGGGACCACCTCAGACATTAGAATGACAACCAGTGTGTCCTTGCAATGGTGGTGGTCTCATCTGAAATCTCCGCAAGGTTCTCTGCAAGAGGTTCCGGTTTCCAAAAAGCTGTCTTGAGAACACCAGAGAGGATCTTCATGCATTTTACATCCAGATCTCTCTACTCTGATACTGGGGCCTAATCTTGGCATTCTATAATGACTTCTTTGGAACCCTACAAGTTAGTGGGTTTTTGGTTAGTTCCATGGCCCACTATCGCAAGGGCCCCCTGCTTGGGGTAAATGGACAGGGCATTTCTCTTAACATCTAGTGTGCCTTAGACACAACTTATTTCTTTGGTAGTATTAGGGTATTGTGGAGGCCCTTGGCCTTGTTAGGAATCCCCACTGAACTGAGACAGCCTCACTGTTTCCAAAGAACCCAGACATCATTGTCACCTCAAGGCATATCTACTATCTGTATATTAACTCTTTTCTCTAGCTGGTTGGCAGGTTCTGGTGAGGGCAATTAATTCTGCCATCTGTGCTGTGAAGAATAGTATTTGAAGAATGATTCTGAGATCTCTATGGCATATCCTGATCACTTACCGTTTCTGTCTGTAGATATGATCCATCTACAAGTATCAGGGCCAAGTGTGGACTGTCCAAAGGTATTTCTAGTAAGTCTGCAACGGGGTGTGAATGGTTCTTGTACAAATGCCCAGGAAAATGCACTTTCCCTACATCTGAGATGGAAGGAACATAGCAGGATTCAAAGGCTTACAGTGCTGACTAGAAATATATATAGGAGAAAGTAACAATATTTCAGAGGATGTAAGCTGGCTCAACTAGGAATGTTGTGCATTTCACTAAGTAACAAAGGTTGTACAGCTTGGGGGACCATTAAGTTCAGGAAAGATTCTAAAACTTATGGTAAATTAGACTGACCAAGGATAGAGGATGGTTGAAGAGCTAGCTCTAGTCACCAAAATGTGAATTTGTGCTCGTGTTCCCAGGAGAGGGGGGGCTCTGTCACCAAGGATTTAGTCTGGTCATAAAGGAGAAGCAATTTCAGGGAAGCTGGGAACTCTGGTCTACAATGCCTTGTGAGACCTAGCATAATTTTTAAGCAGGGAGTCTTGGGAAGCTCTGATGGCCTGTAGTCAGTCAATCAGAGATAAGTGACTTGCCTGAGACAACTCATGCCCCAGATAATAAAATTTTGCTGGAGAGAATTACAATTTTTTTGTCCTTTTGTGCCAAAAGTCAGAAAGTAGATAGAATTTATTTCACACTTTTCTAATCTTTAGAGCTTAGTAAAATCTCATCCTACAGCCCAACTTTGAGGTCCTAATTAAGAGCTTGTGAAAGGTAAGGACAGGGAATCTCTGAGTCATAATAATGCATGTATACCGTGGGTTCTTCCGAGGACAGGTAAACAGATATTAATATGAATTTAAGAGAACAAGTTCTGAAGAAGACAGAATGTAGATACACAGCTGTAGAACCCTACCCAGCTGTGGGTAGGGTTAGCATAAGAATAGTATTTGGAATTGGCACCACAAAATATGGGGTATAATTTTATTAATGATGGGCCTGAGGTGGTGGCTACATCTGTACACCCATTTACTGAGTTACTCAATGAGCAGGATAGGAGTGTTTTAAGGACCAGTACAGGGTGAATTGAGTCATTTGTCCATTATTCCTTTTAGCATGGGCCTTAATTCTTCCTTTTCTTCAGGTTTTAAGGGTACTATGAAGGCCTGAGTAAAAATTGGGATGGGTCAGTTTAAACCTTGATGTTCTCAACCCCAGTAATCCAGAAAATGGTGGTAAATTGTTGGCTCATTAGGAGTCTGGTACCTCACAGAAATCCTCGAGTTGTGTCAGGTTTATGTATTTGTATCCAAATTGGCTATGATCTGATTATGAATAGGTACAATCTCAGGAATTTCATGAAGAGACCCTTCTTGTTTTCCATAGTGGCCTCACCAATTCATATCCCCTGCCCCCAGTAGTGCAGGAGGGTTCCCTTTTCTCCACATCCTCACCAACACTTGTTATTGCTTGTCTTTTTGAGTCTAGCCATTTTGACAGGTGATATCTCAGAGTGGGTTTGATTTGCATTTCCCTAATGATGACTGATGTTGAGCATGTTTTCATGTATCTGTTACCATCTGCGTGTCTTCTTTAGAAAAATGCCCTCTGCCTATTTTTTAATCAGATTGTGAGTGTGTGTGTGTGCGTGCGCGCACGTGTGTGTGTCTGAGTGTGTTTAATTGCTTTAGTTACTAGGAAATCTTAACCTGTCACTTCCATTTGTATAAAAACTCTTTCTCCTCATGGAGTTTAAGCTAATGTGGTATCACCAGGGAAGAATGTTTTCAGTGAAAAGATCAAGAGTCGCAGCAGCTAGGACTTGGAGGATGTCAGGGCTGTTGGAAAAATCCACCACTTAAGTTGTTTTTCTTTCTTTCTTTCTTTTTCTTTTTTTTTTTTTTTTTACTGATTCCAAAGGAGAGTGATGAACCTACTTGCAGTGTTATTATTAAAAGTGTAGTGCCCAAATTGTAAGAAGATAGTGAGTGAGGCCCAGAATAGCTCATGATAATTCTTGTGAGTTCTAGGGAAAGAATTAGAAGGTGGGTGCTACCTTCTCCCTTTAACTGTCTCATTATCTATAAGATTGTTCCTTGCCAAAGGGGGGAACATTGGTTTTCCAGCATCCCTTTTGTTCGTAGTAGCAGCAAATATCCTTATCAATGGGCATTTTGGGGAGGGCATATGGAATATTTGGGACCATCCCATTGTTTAATTTAAAAAGCCATTTATTTGTTTATGGTCTAACTCTGTTTTTGTTCTACAACCTTCTCAAAATGTTTGGGCAGATGCTATAGATCTATTAGAGGAGTCATTTCCTATCCTAGACTTCAAATACCAAATTCCTGATTTCTGGCTTAAGGCTGTTCATAAAAAAATGAAGATAATGTGGTAAAAGTATCTATTGATCTACCCCACATTATTGTCTGAAGGTGATTTCTAAAATATTGAATTTTTCAAAAAAAGTTGACTTAAAACAGGTATTGTTTTTGATAAGGGTTGTATCACATTTTATGCTTTTTTTTTTTAACATTTTATGTTTTCTTTAGTTACTGTTCTGTTTGATGGACTTCAGGAATACATAGTGGTTTTTTTTTGTTTGTTTTGTTTGTTTTTTAAGTTTATTTATTATTTGAGAGAGAAAGAGAGGGTGGGGGAGGGGCAGAGAGAAGGAGACAGTGAATCTCAAGCAGTCTCCGAGTTGTCAGCACAGAACCTGATGCAGGGCTTGATCTCGTGAACCATGAGATCATGACCTGAGCCAAAATCGAGGGTCACATGCGTAATTGACCGAGCCATCAAAGCACTCCAGGAATACATACTTTCCTATGTTCTTCCTTCCTTTTTCCTTTTCTTTCTTTCTTTCTTTCTTTCTTTCTTTCTTTCTTTCTTTCTTTCTTTCGTCATTTTCCTCCTCCTCCTCTTCATTGTTGTTCTTCTTTCCCTCATCCATTTATTTATTTATTTATTTATTTATTTATTTATTTTTTAAGCTCCATGCCCAATGTGGGACTTAAACTCTGACCTTGAAATTAAGAGTCACCTGCTTGACCTACTGAGCCAGCCAGGAGCCCCCCATGTTCTCCTGACACTTTCGAGCAAGGATTGAGCATCTGAAGGACCTATTAATACTTGTGCTATTTCATGTAGGTGAGGGAGGCTGAGCTCACAGCTTCCCTGTACTATCTTAAATTATAAAGTTCTTCATATTAGTCGTAAAAGGCTGACCATTGAATATTAAGTTAAGCAATTAACTAAATTTGCTGAACCACCTTTTGCCCCTTTGTTTTAAGGTGCTCCTCAGATGAACAATTTTGGTCATTCCTCAAAGTGGTCACTTGGTAAATTATGTCATTTTGTAACATACACACAAGGATTTGGTTTAAAATTAGAATATACAAGGGCATCTGGCTGGTTCAGTTGGCATAGCATGTGACTCTTGATCCTGGGGTTATGAGTTTAAGTCTCACCTTGGGCTTAGAGCTTAAAAATAAATAAATTTTAAAAATTAAAATAAATAAAGTGAAATAAATGTTTAGCCTTCCAGGGGTATGGGCTTGGACTGAGATGACCCCATGTGAATTTATTATCATTAGTCAGATGTTGCTTGTGTACCTAACCTCAGCCCCCAGCCAGAGGTTGGCTGTCTCTGACCATAGACCTAACAACTGCAGCCCCTGGTGATTCAAGTTTTGGAGACTTTTTTTCTCTTAAACCAATTCTTAGGGATATATGAATAGGTTGAAGGAATAATAGAGTTCATAAGCTTTTTAGATGGTTACCCAAGGCAAATTTCATTTGCCTGAGGAACACAGCAGGGCAAAACTTTAAACATGTCAGTCTTAATGACATGGACCTATTTGGATTCTGCTAACCCACCATTCTTTGTTCTTTTCCCTGTTTTAACCAACGACATATTGTAAGATAGGAAAAAAGATAAGTTTAGATGAAGAATGTTGTTTCACAAAGAATTTTTAGAAATCTAGGTCTAATCCAAAAAACATTTCAATGAATGAGATCTAATTTTCCCAAGAAAATTAAGAATATCAATGGAATTGGAGCTCAGATGCAGTGTGTGACTCACCTCTCTATTTTGGGCCAGAAACCTCAAATGGAAGAGATGCAAGGGGACTCACAAAATACCCAAATTAAGGGTCCTGGTTCATGGGAGGAGGTCATAGCTGAGTCCCTATTAGACTTCCAAATTGTGGAAAGCCTCCTTAAACAAAGCAACTTGTGAGAATACCTCACATACAATCCTGAAATGGCTTCTTATTATGGAAAATTAGTGTACCAATGTTATTCTTATAGTTTGGGTTTGGAAGTTTCTAGGACAGGATATCAGAATAGAATGACTCTTTGGGAGGCACCTGGGTGGCTCAGTTGGTTGAGCGGCCGACTTCAGCTCAGGTCATGATCTCGCGGTCAGTGAGTTCGAGCCCCGCGTCGGGCTCTGTGCTGACAGCTCAGAGCCTGGAGCCTGTTTCGGATTCTGTGTCTCCCTCTCTCTGACCCTCCCCTGTTCATGCTCTGTCTCTGTCTCAAAAATAAACGTTTAAAAAAAAAATTAAAAAAAAAAAAAAAGAATGAGTCTGGTTAGTTTCTCAAGGCAATGGTTGATATAAGTTCTGATTGAAGAAAGAAGTGATACTCAAAGTGCAAAACATTGCATAGTTGTAGCTAACTGATAAAGTTGTTGTTCTGGTTCTGTCTTACACAAATGATGGGGCTTATAGTTCACAATTATGGCAAAGTTATAAGTAGAAAAAATTTCATAGACATAATGCTTTTAAAAATGCTTTTAATATTTAAATAGGATAGAATACAAACAAAATAAGAATTCAGATAAAAATCCAGAAAAAAAAAAGAAAGAAAGAAAGAAAGAAAGAAAGAAAAGGAATCCAGAAAAGGGCAACTGGGTGGCTCAGTTGGTTGTGTCTGACTCTTGGTTTTGGCTCAGATCATGATCTCACAGATTTGTGGTTTCGAGCCCCAAATTGGGCTCTGCACTGGCAACATGGAGCCTGCTTGAGATTCCCTCTCTCTCTCTCTCTCTTTCTCTCTCTCTCTCTCTCTTCTCTCTCTCTCTCTCTCTCTTTTCTCTCTCTCTCTCTCTTTCTCTCTCTCTCTCTCTCTTTCTCTCTCTCTCTCTCTCTCTCTCTTCTCTCTCTCTTCTCTCTCTCTCTCTCTCTCTCTCTCTCTCTCTCCTTCTCTGCTTCTCCCCACTTGCACTGTCTCTCTCAAAATAAATAAACTTAAAAAAAAAAAAAAAAGAATCCAGGAAAATTATACACTTAATGGAATCAGGAGGAAAGAGTTTATAAAAAATAAAAACCAAACTTGATAGATTTAAAAACTAAAGATAATGGAATTGATAAATAAAACCAAGAACTGCTTCTTTGGAAAGATCATTAGAATAGACAAACTTCTGGCAAGTATGACCAAAGTGGGGGAAAGAGAAAGTAAAATATACAGCAATGGGAATGAGAAAGAAAACATAGTCAATGATAAAGATAAGGTTAAAATAAATATTAGAGAAGTCTACATAAGCTTTTATGTCCCATAAAGACATATAAATGCAAATAAAATGAGACATGAACATATAGCAATATATTAAAAACATTATCATGAAGGATTCTCTTTTTGCCCGTGAAGGATTAACTGCCAAAGGAATTGCCCTCCTACTGTATGTTAACAATAGAAAACAGAGCAAAGTATATGAATCAATTGTTTTGAGTTGTTGGGCAACAGGCAGTATGGGACTATGAGAGGTAAGAGAAGGGAAATTAATGAAATGAATGTTAAGATGCTTGAACTTACTATCCTACTGAGACAGTTTCCATGATGTAGAAGAGGAAAGGGACCCCAAATCAGGAAGGGGACCCACAAACCTAGCCTAGTTGTCTTACTGAGTTGAAGATAGATCAGCAAGGTGGATAGTATTTGTGGGGCAGCATACAGCACAGAAAGAGAAGTAGGGATCTATAAAGGAGTCCCCATTGGTCTTTAGCTGAGCACTGACCTGTGTATGTATGAGAGGAAACTACCTAAGGCCAGAGAAGGAACCACTAGTGAGCAGTAGGCCAGACCATTCCAGAATTACACAGAGTTAAGAATACTTTGCATTCCATAGCACAGAAGGCATTAAGCTGAGTCCTCAGAAGAATGTCATCTTAATAATGGGGAAAAGTTAACCCTAAATTAAAGGCTACTCTAGACCTGCACTAACAAAGCTTAAAAGGAAGTATCAAATTTATTCTAATTAATTAACAGATTGCCAGAACAAAGCTCAGCAATCTCAGCAATGGGATACAACAATATCCAGCACTAAAGAACATAAAATTTACAGTGTCTGGTATCGAATAAAAAATTAATAGACATGCAGAGAAGCAGGAAATATGACCCATAACCAAAATAAAAATCAATCCTCAGAAAACAGACCTAGGAATGACAGCAATAATGGAATTGGCAAATAAATACGTTAAAAAGCTATTATAGATATCCTTGATGTGTTTAGGAAAGTAGAGAAAAACGTGAACATTAGGGAAGAGAAATGGAAGATATATATAAGTCACAGAAGGAATTTCTAGGGATGAATGATATACTTTCTGAAGTGAAAACACACTGGGTGGGATTAATAGTCAATTAGATACTACAGTAGAATGCAATTAAGAACATTCCAAAGAAGGACTGAAAAACATGGAACAGGGTATCAGAGAGCTGTGGGAGAATGTGAAGTGGTCTAATATAAGTGTAATTGGAGTCTTAGAAAACCATGTAAGGCCACATCATAATTAAATTGCTTAAAACTAGAGATAAAAAGGGGGCACCTGGGTGGCTCAGTTGGTTAAGCATCCAACTTTGGGTCAGGTCATAATCTCACAGTTTGTGAGTTCAAGCCCTGCATATGTCAGCACAGAGCATACTTCAGATTCTCTGTCTCCCTCTCTCTCTGCCCCTCCCTGACTCATTCATGCTCTCTCTCTCAAAAAATAAACAAACATTAAAAAAAATACTAAGGATAAAAAATATTTATAGTTATCAGAAGGAAAAGCAATATTACTTTAAAGTGAACAAAGATAAGAATGATAGTAGACTTTCCATCGGAATCTATGCCAACTGGAAAAACAATGTTGGAGTATCTTAAAAATACTGAAAGTAAAAACTATCAACCTGAGTTCTATGCCCAGCAAAAATATCTTTCAAAAAATGTAGGTGAAATACTTTTTCAGACCAACAAAAGCAGACATGATTTATAATCAACTGACCTGCATTCTAAGAAATGTTAAAGCTCTTGAAGTGGAAGGAAAATGAAGGGAGATTTGAACCCAAGCATATCAATAATTTTATTAAATGTACATAGTTGAAAGACATCAATTAAAAGGCAGAGGTTATTAGGTTGGATTTAAAAATAACAACAAGGGGTGCCTTTGTGGCTCAGTCAGTTAAACATCTGACTTCAGCTCAGATCATGATCTCCTGGTTTGTGACTTCGAGCCCCACATCGGGCTCTCTGTTCCAACTCTGAGCCTGGAGCCTGCTTCGGATTCTATGTCTTCCTCTCTCTCTGCCCTCTTGTCTCTCTCTCTCTCTCAAAAATAAGTAAACATTAAAAATTGTAAAAACATAAAATATCTTTATTAAACACAACAACAACAATAAGACAAAACCCAACCATATGTTGTCCAACCTACTGTCAAGAACTGTGAAAGGTCTGAGCTTTCACTTTACTTGCAAGTTACCAGAGTAGTCTGCCACAGTTTCATGGTTGCTGGTCAAAGACACCAGAATCCTGAATCAGAGATGAGGGTGGTTTATTATTCATAGCACAGTAATAGCCAGACTGTCAATATTTTTGCACCAGTTCTCCAAGTCCCAATTCCATAGGGCAAAGCAAAGCGAGTCAGATGACCCCATGCACTCAGTGTGCTCCATTACAGGAGTAGAGGGGATTGGCTTCTTATAAAATGTGCAGTGAGTGTGCCTGCCCTTTGCTCTGTCTTCCAGACAGCAGGCAAATCTGCTCTTTGCTCTGGAGAGGCATACTAACACTATCTTCCAAGACTGCTTCCCATCCAAACATAATTGAAAACATAGTTCAGAGAGGGTAGTCTGCTTAACTTGCAAGATGTGCAGAGAGACTACATGGAGAAATGTCTCTTGACACCCAGTTTTTGAGAGTTTGCTGCTTCAAAGTGTCATGTGAGGTCTTCTCTGGTCTCCAGAGAGGAAATAATCTGAAAGAAAGAGGAAATACGAATACTTACGTAGGTGCCATCTTCCTAGAATCTACTGAATTTTTTCAAATGTCTTTTAAGAATTTTGCAACCTTTCGGGGCACCTGGGTGGCGCAGTCGGTTAAGCGTCCGACTTCAGCCAGGTCACGATCTCGCGGTCCGTGAGTTCGAGCCCCGTGTCAGGCTCTGGGCTGATGGCTCAGAACCTGGAGCCTGTTTCCGATTCTGTGTCTCCCTCTTTCTCTGCCCCTCCCCCGTTCATTCTCTGTCTCTCTCTGTCCCAAAAATAAATAAAAAAAAAAGTTGAAAAAAAAAATTAAAAAAAAAAAAAAAAGAATTTTGCAACCTTTCTATAAAGTAGGTAAGGAGAAGTAAATGTCTGTTTTCACAATTTATGAATTCCATCAATTTTCTTCTTATTAACAATTAGTCACTGCCTTCCTTCCTGTGCTTGCATTCTCTTTTTAAGAAGATTTTTAACTAGAAAAAAAAATCTTTTAATTTTTTAAAAAAATGCAGTCTTTTTTAAACATTTATTTTTATTTATTTATTTTGAGAGTGAGAGACAGTACAAGCAGGGAGGGGCAGAGAGAGAGGGAGAGAGAATCCCAAGCAGGCTCTGCACTGTTCGTGCAGTGCAGTGCACTGTTCGTGCACTGTTCGTGCAGAGCCTGATGCGGGGCTTGAACTTAACTGAGCCACCCAGGTGCCCTAAAAAAATATCTTTTAATTTTTAATGAGGAAAATTTTTATAATGCCTACAACTCTGAATATGATTAGTTCTCCCTTCCCTACTTCCAGTACCTCTAATACTCTGTTTTTGGAAATACTCTACTACTGGATATACTCTGTTAATTTGGTCTTAGTTTGTCTTTTA
This sequence comes from Panthera pardus, assembly GCF_024362965.1. Taxonomy (NCBI): domain Eukaryota; kingdom Metazoa; phylum Chordata; class Mammalia; order Carnivora; family Felidae; genus Panthera; species Panthera pardus. Next base: position 20,042,613 of record NW_026527002.1, read on the forward strand.
TCTTGGGAATTGAAGATGTGAATTTTTCTTAGAGAAAGGATATTAAAAAAAACCCCAGCAGTTGTAAACCATTTCTCTGGTTTTCATTACTTTATGGAGTTTCAGTGATTTTTAATATATACAGTAGGTTATTCCTATGTACAAAATTTTTACTTGAAGAGCAGTATCCTCCCCTCCCCCTCATCTCCAGCACCTCAATAGGAAGCTGTCTTTGTTTAAAATTCTGTCAGTCCAGGGGCACCTGGGGGGTTCAATCAGTTAAGCATCTGACTCTTGATTTCAGTTCCGGTCATGATCGCACTGTTTGTGAGCTCAAGCTCTGCATCAGGCTCTGCATTGACAGTGTGGAGCTTGCTTGCAATTGTTTGTCTGTCTGTCTCCCTCCCTCCCTCCCTCCCAAATAAATAAATAAATAAACCTTAAAAAAATAAAAAATAAATAAAATTCTATCAGTCTGGGACCAATCAAGACAGAGAAAGCTTGGAGTGATTTGAACAGGGAAAGCCTAATATATTGGGGTACCTGGCTGGCTCAGTCCATAGAGCATGTGACTCTTGATCTCAGGGTTGTGAGTTCAAGTGTCACATTATGCATAGAGTTTACTTTAAAAAAACAAAACAAAACAAAACAGATTATCTATAACGGGATTGGAGTGACCAGCGAATGGTGAGAAGAGAACTGTAAAGAACGTAGGCATAGCAGGTTTATAATAGTAAACATAATATTATATAATATAATATCTATTAGCCACCCCACAGCCTATGAGCGGAGGTGTGGATCTTGTTGGCAAAGTGGTTACTGAATGCCAGATGAGTTGCTATGGCGCCACACTGGTGGAACTTGCTGGAAATCAGCCCCTACTGTGCTGGGGCGAAGATGTCTCCCTGGAGGCATTCTGCCACAAAACCACATGAGGGGGCTGCTGAAGAAGCTGCTGGCCACGGAATGTTGCTGGCTGTGAGCCAAAACATCCACCCAGGTTTACCAACTTGTAGTCTGGGGCTCTGTCACAAAGCATACTGCTCTGTGGTCTGGCCTCAGAAATCAGAGACTCCAAAGTGTGGATGGGCACTGCGTGTACCCACGGGATTCGTAGGGCGGTGTGAGTACCGAATCACACTAGCGTTGAGGCGCAGGAGGAGATGGGGAAGCTGTGGGCTGGGCACTGCCGCAGTGGAGCCTCCCTCCTCCAGGATGCAGCAAACTTCCTTCCTCCTGTAATGTCTCTCCAGCGCCCTCTTCTGACACAACTTCAGTGTCAGCTATCTCAAGGGCTCGGATCATTTTCCTATAGCACTCAAATGGGGTGAATTTGGGGCCGAGAGGAAATAAGTCAAAGACTGGCATAAAGTCTCACAGGTAAACGAATCTAGTCCTTTTACTGCTGCAAATCTAGCCTTAGTTTCCTTGTGTTTAAAATGGTGGTATTGGGGTGCTATAAATGTGAGGTTCCTTCTCCCTTCCATTCTGTCCTCTTACTACTTGAGCTGTGCTGTCTCATGAATGTCTGGGATTAGTTCAGCAGAGAAGACTCTAAGGAGGCAGGAACGAAGAGCTCAAGTGTGGGGCTGGCTACTTCTGTCCCTTCTCCAAGTCTGCTCACCAGCTGGTCCTCCAACCTGGAAGGAGCCTTTTGTCTTAGCTGGGTGTTTGTACATCTGGAGAGCCCTACCTTTTCTTTCCAAACGCGGTCCCAGAGGGCTTCCCTGCCAGTTAAGAGACTGGTGACACCTCATTCCTCACCTGGAATATCTCCCTCAACTCCGTGAGTCGCAGTCCTGCCCCTTTGGAAGCATTAAATGCCACCATTTCCATGAAACTTTCCAGTGCAAAGTGGACACTCTGATTACTTACAGTATTTTAAATTTACTTCACTTGGGGGCACAATAGCTTTGAACCCTACTTGCTTATGTCTCTATCTTCTGGGTAGACTCTGAGTACATGCAGAGTGACTTGTTAAATATTTGTTTTGTGACTCAGCAAAGGAATGCATTACCCTGGCCCTCATCATTTTCTTCTCTTCCATTTTCCTCCACCCCTTCCCCTTTCCTCCTCTCAGTCAAAAATGCTCCTGCTCTATCTTCTGCATAGTTACAGGCTTGAAGCCAATCTCCCCAGCAAGACAGAAATGCCCTTTTCACTCTTGTGTCACAGTATGCCGATTTCTTTTCTCTTTCTTTTTTTCAAGTTTATTTATTTTGAGAGAGAGAGTGTGAGCAAAGGAAGGGCAGAGAGAGAGGACGAGAGAGAATCCCAGGCAGGCTCCAGACTGTCAGCGCAGAGCCTGACTTGCAGCTCAAACCCACAAACTGTGAAACCATGACCTGAGCCAAAATCATGAGTCCAATGCTTAACTGACTGAGCCATCCTGATGCCCCACAGTATGCCATTTTCTTTTTTTTTTTTAATTTTAAAAAAAAATTTTTTTTTTAACGTTTATTTATTTTTGAGAGAGAGAGACAAAGCATGAATGGGGGAGGGGCAGAGAGAGAGGGAGACACAGAATCTGAAACAGGCTCCAGGCTCTGAGCTGTCAGCACAGAGCCTGACGCGGGGCTCGAACTCACGGACCGCGAGATCATGACCTGAGCCGAAGTCGGACGCCCAACCTACTGAGCCACCCAGGCGCCCCAAGTATGCCATTTTCTTAAGAGCCACCCTTATACACCGACCTCTCAGAAGCAGAAACAGAAGAGAGCTTCAAGTCACCGTCACACACAGAATGCCCACACAGTGACTGAGGACGTCTTTGCCTAGCAATCTGTGCCTGATCACTAGTGTGATTCGGTACACTGCCCTCGTGGGTACACGCAGTGCCCATCCACACTTTGGAGCCTCTGATTTCTGAGGCCAGACCACAGAGCAGTATGCTTTGTGACTATAGAGCCCCAGACTACAAGCTGGTAAACCTTGGTGGATGTTTTGGCTCATCGCCCACTGATTTTGAGCCTTGGGGGCTCCCAGAAGACCAAGGGAGCAGTGAAGGAGGGTAAGCAGAGGCTGATATGCCATTTGACATCACAGATTCTGACAATAGAACAGAGCATTAAAGGGAGTCATTGTGTTGGTGGGCACTGGACACAAGAGAACTCCAAAGGGTAGATGAATTCAGGGGTCACATTCTAGACTGTAAGGTCACTTACCCAGTGACTGGAGTTTTGCTTCATCCTAAGACAGTAAACAGATTCAGCATGAGTGGCTTTTATTTCTCAAACGGTCTTGTCAGCCCCTCTGAGCTGCCCCCAGGGCTTCCATAGTCCTGGGTCAAGTGGAGTATAATGACCGAAATACGTCATTTCTACCTTGTCCACCAATTACTCACGTGCTTAACCTGTGTGGCCCGCCGGGCTGTGGGTGCAGGAAGGATGGACTGGGTCTTACCTGTTTCCTGACCCTAAGGTATTGGCACCTTTTACACTGTGTACACCTTAAAATGCATACACGTTGAAATGAAATCAGTCACATCTAGGGCATTTAGAAAAGGATGGATTCAGAGACAGCACTTACTTTTTAGGTCGTGTCATTTTCCCTATCTGTGTTTTGTTTTTAAATTCCTCTTGGGTTGTTTAGACCAAACCGAGTCTGTTGGAGCTTCCCTCTACTGGAGAAACCTCTGGCTGCAGTGTGCGTCCGCCTGAGTGTGGGTGCTGAGGTGTTTCTTCGAAAAAGGCAGGGGGTGGGGGGGAAATATGGCCAACTTTGGGGAACAAAAATAAGGGATCAGATTTTGAAAAGTGAACATGCAGAATGATCCTGAGTGTGCTCTGAAGCAACAGCAAATAGTTACAGGAGCGACTCCCCCTTCTGGTGGGCATCACCACAGTGTTAACTTAGGGTTTGGGGCCCCCTATTGGGGGAACCATCATGCCTTTTCTGTACCAGGCTTGTGTGTGTGTGTGCGCATTTCTGATAATAAAGGTAGTTCACTGTCATTCTAGGATATTTACAAAGATTAGAGAAGAATTGAAGAAAGAAGTTACCTATAATCTCATTAGCTCTTTTAAAATGTCTCTTATGTTAGGAAAGATAAAAAAAATTACACTAGTTTATAGTGGTGCATTATAGTGTTTGCTTTCAGAGAGTCTTTCCTAAGGCAGATAATCTGAAATACAGAAATTTGTAAGCACAAAATTATTTTGGTGCTATTTATATTATTGAAAAATTAGAAATAGGTCAATGGGATATTATGCAGGCTATTAAACCTGTGTAAGCTGTCTTTTACTAACGTGAGAAAATGCTTATTTAAAATACGAAAAATGGGGGGCGCCTGGGTGGCTCAGTCGGCTGGGTGTCCAACTTCAGCTCAGGTCATGATCTCGCGGTCCGTGAGTTCGAGCCCCACGTCAGGCTCTGTGCTGACAGCTCGGAGCCTGGAGCCTGTTTCGGATTCTGTGTCTCCCTCTCTCTCTGACCCTCCCCCGTTCATGCTCTGTCTCTCTCGGTCTCAAAAATAAATAAACGTTAAAAAAAAATTTAAGAAAAATGGGATATAGAAGTTTGCTGTACTATAGACCCAGTTTTGTTTTTAAAACGTATATGATGACTACAAGAAAACATATTTTAAAAAGTGGTGTCTCAGGTTGATTAACAGTACCACCCTCTTTCCATTCTTTTTCTTTTATAAATACAATTTACTGTATACATTTGGAGAAAACAGAAAACCTATAGTGAAGAAAAAAATTTGTCCCTTATTTCTCCCTATGGAGAAACTACTGTTACTATTCTGGGCTCTTTCCAGAATTTTAATGTCAAATATTTATTTATATTCAAGCTTGCTAGTTTCTAGAAATTCAAAAGCTTTTTGCATCTGTTTCTTCCTTGGATAGAATTTAGATAATTTTGGTAAATTAAAAAATCCCATTGGGGGGGATCAGTTGGTTGAGCATCCAACTCTTGATTTCAGCTCAGGTCATGGTCTCACGGTTCGTGGGATCGTGTCCCGTGTTGGGTTTTACATTGACTGCACGGAGCCTGCTTGGATTCTTTCTCTCTGTCTGCCTCTCCCCTGCTCACTCTCTCTGCCTCAAAATAAATAAAATAAACTTAAAAAAAACCCCACTGAAATATGAGTTGAAATGAAGCCCATAAATTAGTTGTGAAAAACCAACATTCTCATGTCCTCCTACTTAAATCTTCTTTTATGTTCCTTAGTAAAGTGAACTTACACATTTTTCATAAGTTTTTCCTTAGGAACTTGATAATTTAAAAAATCTGGTATTGTGAATGGGAATTTTGTATCCGATATATTCTTACGTATTAGTGGTATTAACGATTGCTTACAAATTTCATATGTGTTTACCATTCTGAGCTGTCTTATGAATTCTTATAGGTTTCTATTGATTTTGTGGGATTTTCTAGATAAACAATTAGTGATCTGTATACAATGGCGATTTTGTTACGTCTTTTCAGTAATTATGCAGCTCTCACACTCCTTGCCCATGAGCTCCCACTTCCCAAAGCTGGAGCAGAATTTCTGGGGTGGCTTCTCATGCCTCCCTGATTCTGGTTAACACCCCCAAATCTGTGCTAAGTGGCCCTGCTCTTTAACCATAGCTCTTTAGTGATCTCCTCCAAGGTAGTCCAACATTATTTTTCTCTCTGAGTACTTTTGAAATTGGGCAACGAATTCAGAAATTGGGGCATTGCAACCGAATCACTGTAATGGCAGCTCGAGAGGGGGGGGGGAGGGGGGGGAGAGAGAGAGAGAGAGAGAGAGAGTCAAAGAACTCTTGCTGAGGTAGGCCCAGCTGTGCTGGTTTCTTCCTTTTCTGAGTTTAAGTTGCTCAACTGCTTTATTCTTCTATTAAAGTTCTTTGCTGTTTCTTTTCTCTCTTTCTCTCTCTCCCTCTCTCTCTCTGTGTCTCCGTGTCTCTCTCTGTTAGCTGGAATTGGTTCCGATTGGTTGCCGCCAAGACAAGCACTAGTGTTGAAAAATCAGCCCAAACCTGATGGTGGGTTTTCATGCAACTTATAACACGTTTCAATTTAAATATTCCTTTTCCTTGGAGCACAGAAGGTCCAGGGCACTGTTCCAGCTCCCACAGCAAGGCTTCCACAGCCCCAGGCTCCACATGGCTCCTCCTCTCCTCACTTGCTGCACTGACGCTTCTCCAGAGCCCCCACCCACCCAGATAGTGTAGCCTTCCTCAAGCTCCCACACATCTTGGGGCCCCAGGACTGGCCAGTGCAGATTTCCTGGACTGCCCCTTGACCTTTTTAATGTCTAATTGGCTCAGGCAAGGATCTACAAGCTTTATTCACAAGTGACATACTTAGGGTTGCCACAATTCAACATACCCATACTTATTGGAATTCTATTGACAATTTTATGTGTCAATTGTTCCTCAGTAAAGCTGGAAAAAATATATAATTGGGGGAAAAAAGCCTTAAAAACAAAAAGGGAATGTGCTTGCCAAGTCATTGGCCGCGTGCCTCTTGCCTGATGTCTTATTCATGTACTATAGCAATAATACCACGTCCAGCTCAGTGGCTGTGATCAAGAATTTAAGGTGGTTAAATCTGTAGTTGCTCTCCAGGCTGCATCACTAGAAGCCTGTCGGATTACAGGACCACCATCCTGCAATCTTCAGATCTTTTTAAAATAAAAAACATTTTTTTTTTTTAATTTGAGGGAGAAAGAGCACATAAATAGGGGAGAGGGGCAGAGGGAAAGACAGAGGGAATCTTAAGCAGGCTCCACACACAACGCAGAGTCCGATGTGGGGCCTGATCTCATGACCCTGGGATCATGACTCTGGGATCATGACCTGAGCTGAGATCAAGAGTCAGATGCTCAGGTCAGCTGGGTGTCTCAGCTGGTTAAGCGTCCGACTTCAGCTCAGGCATGATCTCCCAGTTTGTGGGTTCGAGCCCCATGTCAGGCTCTGTGCCTGCTTCAGATTTCATCTCCCTTTCTCTCTGCCCCTCCCCAGCTCATGCTCTGTCTCTCAAAAATGAATAAAGTTTAAAAAAGAAGAAAAAAAGAGATGCTCAACCAACTGAGCTACCCAGGTGCTCCTCCTTCAGGTCTTTAATAGTGGTGTTTATCTCCACAATCCTTCCTCATCCCAAAGCAATATTGTTTTTGATTTGCCTTAATTGAGGGCAGTTTTGAAGTTTCCACTTGGCTTTCTCCATTGGCCAGTGACCCAATATGGGGATTATTCCAACTACCAACTGTAGAAATTCCTATTGTACACTTGGGTGCTGGAGAAACACCCACTGAGTGGGCCCATGGAACCAATGGGCTTGTTGTGAGTGGAACTTCAAGTAGGACTCAGTTGATTAGTTGGCCTCTTTGGGGCTCCCGCCAACAGGGATTCAGGATGATGTTTGTTTTTATGTGTCTGTGTCAACTCAGATCCTGTGTCAGTAATCCTCCAGTGTCTTTTTGTGCCCCTTCTACTAGTGTATAGTCACCTGCAGCTCCTTTAGAGAAAGACGGGGGAATTGTCACATATATGTACTTGCCATAGTATTTCAGAGTTCTTAAGGACTTGGCCGTTTCTTCAGCCAATGTGTTTGGATTTCGAAGTTAGTTCAGGTCTGAGAACGGAACAAGGGACCATGAAATTTTATTGAAGAGACTGCATTCAGGCTACTGCTCCTCCATTCTTTCCTTTGAGATTATAGATGTTTAGCTCTTGACAGGGAAGAGTGGGCTGCCTGTGCAAGCCCAGAAGGTTCACGTGGCTTTGAAATCAGCAGCAACCATCTGCGTATCTCTACCCACATTTCAGGGTCCCAGGTTTTCCCAACCAGGGCCCGGTCTGTTGCATAACAAACCTGCCTTAGCTTAAATCTTTGAATGATGTATTCTTTAGTCTGACACTCAGCTGTCTGCTCCTCCACTGCAGGAGAGAAGAACCTCCTTGGGTGCTGCCACAGAGGCCCTGTGGTCTCATATTTAGTGTTAATTACTTAACAGCCCTCAGCCTCATTGTCACTCTGCAGAGCATCAACCCAAGGTGGCAGTAATCAGCCTTCTCCTATCTTTGCAGGCATTCTCCTGCCTCACATCTTTCAAATGTCCTGCATCATCCTACCTGCTATAGAGTTCCCTTTCACATTTTCCTAGGCCCCTGCCAGTAAAATCTTATGGAACTGAGCCATCACCTTGTGCCAAGGACTATCTATGCGATACTTACTGACCAAGATGACACCCTCCTCTACTGGCCTGGAGTGAGCCAGGCCCAAATTCCCATCTTACTATCTGCTTTCTTGGTTCATTTGTGTTGGTCTGGACACCTCCCCCGCCCTCCACCGGCAAGAATCGGTTGCCAAGATGGGATTAGATGTGGCAACATGCTTGTGAGGGGAAGTAGGGGGGAGTCCAGGGCAGGCTAGAAGAGCTACCTGACTGGGAAGGAAGGTTAGGTGAAAGCCTTGGAGTGCAATGCCGTTCTAATAAAGTTTGGCAAGACTGATGTAGAGTCCTTGAGGCAAAGCTGCTCATTGGAGCAGTCCCAGCTCCCAAGAGTGGGCCTATCTTATTCCTGCTGCATTCCACCATTGGCTGGGAGTTGTCTTTGGGAAGTATGCAGCCAGTTGGGCCCTCAGGTCACCACATTGCCCTGGATGACTGAGGGCTGTTGTGGTCTCTTTCACATCAGTGTGTCCTTCAAAGTATGGTGATCCTTGGCTATGTACTCATGTTTTAATGGGAGGCACTAAAAAATGTTTGGAAGCTCAGAGTTTGTGGGCAGGGTTGTCAACTGTGGTCTTCATTATAAGGGGACACTGGATTTTTCATGGGGAAACCACATATGTTAGTACCTGTAGGTTTTTCCTTTGTGGCTGCCAGATTCCCTTGTGAAGACACACAAGCAACCAGACTGGAGAGAGTGTTGAAGCTAATTTGGTGAAGAGGGATTAACATTCTAACTGTAGATCTCACTTAATATTGTTTTCCTTATAATACCATCCCCCTGACCCTTCTGTTAAACTTTTCTGCAGAATATAACTTCATTCTTCTGTCCAGGTTGGGTAGGTTGTTTGCTTGAAGCAGAGAAGCACATCTGCCAGCTTCTCATGCCCACATCCAGAGGCACCTGCTAATTCCTGAGCCTCTGAGTTTTGTGGTGAAACTTTGCTTGCTTTTTGGCATTACTCATGGCTAGCTTAGCATTCAGCTTTCTTAGGTCTACAGAATGAGTTGTCACTCTTGTAAGTGCTTTCAGCTTCTAAAACCTTTGTTGCTGTTGTTTTGCCTGCTATCATCCTTGTCCCTGTGGGTTTATGCCTTTGTAGAAAGGTCTGTAGTGTTTTAGTGGGATTTTTTTAGAGGCACCTGATGTGAAGTCATGGGTTCAATCCTCCACTTTTAATTGGTCTCTTCAATAGCCTATTAACTGGTTTCCTACAGGCTTTTCTTCATACAGTAGCTAGTCTATTAGGAACAGATTAGGGGCACCTGGGTGGCTCAGTCGGTTAAGCGTCCAACTTTGGCTCAGGTCATGATCACACAGCTCGTGAGTTCGAGCCCCGCATCAGGCTCTGTGCTGAGAGCTCAGAGCCTGGAGCCTGCTTTGGATTCCGTGTCTCCCTCTCTCTCTGCCCCTCCCCTGCTCACGTTCTGTCTCTCTCAAAAATAAAAATAAACATTAAAACAAAATAGATTAGATCATGTTATTCCCTTGCTGAAAACTCTTCAATGGGTTCCCATTACACTTAGAATAATATACAAATTCCTTGCCTTGTCCTATAAGACCTTATATGATCTGAACCCTGGCTACTTCTCAGGCCTTATATCCTACTGCTCGGACCCCTCAGTTAGTTATCCTCTCCAGCCACACTGGCCCTCTGGCTATCCTTTGGATGCCAAAGCTGGTTTCTGTCTCAGAACCTTTGCATTTGCTGTTTGTTCCACTGTAATGAATGTTCTTCCCTGGATTCTTACCTGCCATGCTTCCTATCTTTAAAAAAAAAAAGAAAATTTTTTTTTAAATTTTTGAAGGAGAGAGAGAGAGCATGAGTGGGTGAGGAGCAGAGAGAGAGGGAGACACAGAATCCGAAGCAGGCTCCAGGCTCTATGCTGTCAGCACAGAGCCTGATGCGGGGCTCGAACCCACGAACCGTGAGATCATGACCTGAGCCGAAGTTGGACGCTCAACCGACTGAGCCACCCAGGTGCCCCATTCCTCACTTTCCAATCTCTGACCAAATGATTAAAGGGTCAATTTGTCAAAAGGATATAACCGTTACATGTGTGTGTGTGTGTGTGTGTGTACGCGCAACATTGCAAAAGGTAAAAAGCAAAGGTGATGTAATTAAAGGAAGAAAGCGACAAATGTACATCTTTCTCTTACTGATAGAAAACTAGATAAAAAAAATTAGGAACTACCCACAGGCTGTTTCAACATGGTTGAAAGCAAAAGGAAGAATGAAGACCTAGGATGCAGAACAAATCCAGTTTTAACGTGCCTATATTAATAGCAAAGGAAACAAGGCAAGGAAGAATATGAGAGGAATTGGGCCATTATATGATAATAAAAGGGTCAGTTCATCTATGAGCAATGTACATGCTCCTGAAAACACCACTTTTGGCTACAATAAGGAAAACGTGACAGAAGAGGAGAGAGAAAAACCCAGAGCCATACTGGAGATTTTAATTGATATGATAAGTAGACAAAATGTGTAGGATGCTGCTAAAAGCAGTGAACAGGAAAATTTGTAACCTTGAAATAAATGTACAGAATAAAGGTTGAAAATTATTCAAACAATTATCAATTTGTTAGAAAAGAAAAATGCTAAAAAACGCAACAAAGTAGGAAAGAAGAAAAAGGTTTGAATGTGTCAGTAAGTGGTCTAATATGGAGGACATCGAAGGATGCTCTGGATTTAAGAGAACTTTCTGAGCAGTTTCCCAAACCCAAACTTTGGTATGGCTTTGGTGATGAGTGCTACCCAAAATTCAAAGATACACCAATCTCCTCAAACTGAAACATTTACTTTGTATGCCAAAGGATTCATATTCCCACTTAAAGTCCATTGGAAGTATTTATGACTTTTTTTTTCCCCAAATGGATGGAGGAAAGAAGGTATCTCATTCAGTTTATTACTAACGATGTTGAACATCTTTTAACATTTAGTAGACATTATCTGTTTGTATTCTTTTCCCATTTCCTAATTCTTTTTCTTATTTTTATAAACTTTTGTTAAGGTTTATTTATTTTGAGAAAGTGGAGTGTGGGAGGGGCACAGAGAGAGAGAGAGGGAGAGAGAGAATCCCAAGCAGGCTCCATGCTGTCAGTGCAGAACCTGAGGCAGGGCTTGATCCTGGGACCCTGGCATCGTGATCTGAGCTGAAATCAGACACACAACCGACTGAGTCACCCAGGCGCTCACTTCTGTGTCTTTTAAATACAAGTTTATAGTTTTCAATTCACAAAGTTCTTTCACATTTTGTGTTAGCTGTAATCCTATTTTATAAGCATTGTATTATGGTTATTGTAAATGGGGATTTGAAAAAATTGACTTTTGGTGTGGACAGAAGGTATTGATTTTTGTGTAAGTCTAGCCATCTGACTGAGCTTTTTTTATTCATTCCATTCCAAGAGCCAGTTCATTCATTTGGGTTTTCTGTATAGATGGTCAAATTGACTGAAAATCTCTTATTTTTTCTATTCCAGTAGTAATACTTCACTTGGCAGCACTGGTAATGGGGGTTCCTTGTTTTGTTTCGATTTTAACTAATACCTTTAATATTTAATCAGTAAGTAAGATGTGTCAGTGGGATTGCATCAGATAACCTTCAAATAACTTTAGGACATCTACTTTTCCTAGAGGTTTTATTTTTCCTTGAGGTTTTCTCATGAAAGGGGGCTGAAATTTATCCTGTGTAAATTTATCATATAGCATCTACTATAGTTAATCATGATTTTTCCTTCCTTTAATATAGTGAATAGCATTGATAGTTTTTTTTTTCTTTTCTCTTCTCTCTCTCTCTCTCTCAAAGATTTTATTTTTTTAAGTAACCTCTACACGCAATGTGGAACTTGAACTCCCAACCCCAATATCATCAAAAGCCACATGCTCTACTGACTGAGCCAGCCAGGGACCCCAGCGTTGATAGAATTTTCTATTCATTCATCTTGTTTTTGTATCTTTTAAAACAATTCCAGATTATATTTACAAGTATTTCATGTAGTTTATAACTTGGGTTTTAGGAATTATACTTGTATCATTTATCAACTATTAACAAAACAATCGATTAAAACGATCATGAATATTCTGATGTGATGTATAATCTGAATAACCAGTCAGAAGTCCATATTGTTCTCATGTTTTTTGGGAAAATGAGGGAAGGGAGGTGGAACACTCTGGTGAGAAGAGTAGTGACATCACTTGGGATTCTGCAGACCTATGTTCAGCCTGTATTTGCCATTAAGTTGTTAGATAACCAAGACGTAACCTCCCTTGGCTTCAAACTGAAAATCTGTGAAACGGGCCAGTGGGAGAACCAAATGTTAAAGTGCTAGAAATAGTGTCAACTATTGTATGAATGTAAGGAAGTATTAAATTCCAAGTCAGATATTTCAAAAATTAAGAGCAATTACGAATGGAGATAGAATACATAAACACATTAAAATCTCCCAAGCCATGTAAAACCCGAAGGCATTAAAATTTATTAAATGATGCAATAACAACAGAATTCTTTATTTACAATAGCATTATTTAACATCAAATAAGCAAATAGCATCAGCAAAGCAATATTAACTTGCATAAATGTATTTAAAATTTCTCTGAATATATCTACCTTTGCATAAACTGCTCACACTAGAAATACAAACATCAATGCAGGTGAACAAAGTGATGTTCAGAGTCAACTCCATTTTGAAAATAAATCACAACCTGAAACACTGTAAGCTTTCTCCTGAAGAACCATAGTTAATATATTGCTTAATTTTACCCTTGTATAATCTTTTCATATACACACATCTCAGATGCAACTTCATGAGGAACTGTACAAATAAAACCCACAAATGACAAAGGAACAAAAATGACAGTTAAATGTTTGAAGAAATGTATCATCATCACTATTCAACAACATAAAGGTTAAGTGATGATGCACTTATTCAAAAATTGTACACAATTCACTATACAAATATAATACATTGGACAGCTATGTAGGAATATACAAGACTTAAAAACAGATCTAAGGCATTATGCTAGATTTTAGCATTTTGAGGTTCTTGCACATAGCTTTTACCTGTAGTAAGAAACTTAAAAGATTTTGTTTTCCTCTATAAAGAAACACCAGGGAGAAAATTCTAATTAAAATCGAAGCCACTACAGTAATTTTCTTTTGTGCAGAGAATGCTTTGCTCTTAGGCAGCATACTACCATACAAATACTAGAAAATTTTAAATTCACACCAACAATTAATGGCTTAAGTTGCATTTCAAAATTGATTGTGTATCTTTGGGTTCTGCAAGTGGATCTGTGCCACCCATTTCATGTGTTAAGCCCATATGAACTCCATTTTTAAACACAGATTAAAAATTGCATTATATAAACTGCAAAAACATTGCTTTCAGTTATTACAGGCCGTAAGAGATACACGTGGGAGGGGCATTTTTAGTCTTTGAGTCAAACGAATTCATTGTAGTAAAACAGCTCACTTCACTTTTTAAACTTAGCACATTACATGAACACTTAAATGAGTTTTACAACCAAGTTAATGTATGTATACTTTTCACATTATGTGTTTTTCACATTTAGTAATATAAGTAAAACACTGATTATTTGTTCTATTAAAACAAAACCAAGTACTCAGTCTGACAAATTTATTGTTTACAGCATGAGAAATACTGATAATGAAGGGGACTGATTTGGCTTTTGCTTCTACAGTGATCAATATGATCAGAGGATTCCTTCACTGACTTTTCTCTTTTCAGTTAGATGTAAAGCAAAATCCATTACCTGGTCTGAGCCATCAGAGAATTTATAATCTCTCTTCCTTCAAAACAGTAATGATCGTGAATTATTCTAAATTATCGGTATCAGAGGTTTGCAGATTTGTCTGAATTGGGATTGACATTAAGACACAGTGGGCAGATGGATAAACAATCAAAGATACACTGATATTCTGGGGACAGTGTTTTAGTGAAAAGGGACTTGAAACAAAGCCAGTTTAAACTCCATTTCTCTTCTGTGCTGTGTGAAGATAAAGTCATTCCAATTCACGTATTTCTAAAAAATCAACTTAAAACCGGTCACAGTAAACTGGGTAATGTGAGCCTCATCACACCGATGAGGTCACGGAGTTTCGGGCCAACATCTGCTCATTTTTTCTATCACGACTGGGCAACCCAGTGGTTCGGTTGAGAAAAGTAGAGCATTTCGAGGGGGACACGTGAACTGGTGGCCGCTGAGAAGTGCTGTTCCTGGCCACCTCCCTGTAGCGAGCGATACCCCTCTCAAGTGGGAAAAAAGTATCGAAATGCAAATTTCCAGAAAAATTTCTTTAGTATGGAGCAACACTTTCAGACTGTCTACTTAACCACTTATCTTTGGGCTATATCTCTTTCTACACTCCATAATTTGCACATATAGAGAGAGATATAAATATAAATAGGGGTAGTTTGTACATTTTTCACCCTGCCACAAATAAACAAATTTCAAGGAAAAACCTCTCTGTTCCTAAAAAGCCTGGCTAATGAGATATAAAATGCTTTGCTTTTTAGACATCAAAAAGACATCATTCTGAAATTTAGGTAAGAAAGTATGTGTTTTAGGGGTTGGGGAGAAATAGCTCAAAAAAGGTCATCAGTTTCTTGGTATTGCAGTTGTCTGAAACTGATGCCAATTACTAAAAGATTATTCCCCTACCAGAGTGGGCAAGAAAAACAACCATAAAAGTGGCCTGCTTAGTAACATGTAGTCTTTCTAAGGTTCATTAAGAAAGAATATAAACATATAAAAATCAAGAATTGGTTCCTACAGCGGCTGCATATCATATAGATTAGATAAATGATTTATGAGCAGAATCACAAGGTTTAGAAAATAAAAAGTCTTAAGTCTACAAATTAGGTCTAATCAAGGCATTGATATCCTTTACAAAACACCTTTAGGAGACATTGCTATGAAGATATCTAATTTAATACTGAAGTACCTCATTTTTGAGTCAATTCCACAATATGTATACCTCACAAAAATTATACAATTAAAACACTTAAGTTCTCAACTTAAATTATTGCTTGTTTACATATAAATTGGATTTTATGTACCTTACAAAACTTCGGCTTCATCAGCACTGCTAGAAAACAAAATAAAAAACACATGGCGGAGGTTAAATCTGTTGTGATATCTGCTGTCAATTTTAAACACACGGTTACTTTCTCCCGTTCTTGTAGGCCAGTGTTGCTGGGGAACAGAATAAACATGCTTTCAAAGCAGGTATCCTTAGTTGGATTGTATCAAGTCCTAACTTGGCTCCTCTCCTTGCCAGTAAATGCTTTTTTTCTGAAATTTAATAGTTAGCAATTGACAGTGGCTGGCAAAACATTTAAGGAAATAAAGGGCTTACCTGGTTTCTGTTGCGTTTAAAACAAAACAAACAAACAGAAAAAAAACGAAAGTAGGGAAGGCTGACAGGGGAAGGAAGAGTCAGGATTGGATGGAGAAGAGAGGACGCTAATCAAAGCTGTCTTATCAATCTAAAGGGAACTTAGTTTGGAAATGAACGATATTTCTTCTTGATTCACAATTTAGGTGGAATAGTTTGATTTTGACAAAGAAAAAAAGAAAAAAGCACTTGTTGATATCAACAGCCCTCTCATAGGCTCCTTTTCATCTGTTCGGTAATGGACACTCTTCTCAACATGGTCTCTAGAGCTTCTACAAAGATACAACTATGACTTTACTGGTCTTCACTTCTTGGGTGTCTCTGTACATACAGCGCTGTCCGTGGTGTCTGCTCTGCTTTTATCCCAAATGCAGGCTTTAGGTTAAAACACCTTTTAGTGTGTGTATTTTTTTTTTTTTTTTTTAACTCTTTTCTTTCCCGAGATGAAATCTTAATCTTTTGCACTAGACTGATTAGCCAGGGAAAACAAAGCAAGAAACCAGTGTCTGGAACCAAACAGGAACAGAACAAGAGCATGGTTGTTTTCCTTAAATACATACATTTAAATACATTCAATCTGACATGGGTATGAAATTTGCCTGTCAACATTTACTTTGCAGGAGAGATCTAAGTTGCACTAAGGTGAATGCAGTGAACAGACTGAGCAACTGTCTGGACGCGAGCTTCAGACTGTCAAGAGAAGAGGCGGCTCCTCCTGCAACAGCCAGGTGGACTCCACCCCGGGAGCCAGGGCCCCGGCCCGTCTGCTGACCTGGCTCTGGCAGAACTGGCTGGCAGGTCGATTGGGTCAAAACAGATAGACACAGCTCTCCAGGCCGGTAAGTGTTTTGAGCAAGTGAGCCCCGTCAGCTGAAGAGAGAAGCAACCAGCTACCTTCAGTGTCAGCAGTATTTCTGCAGGAAAACAGAAAACTGTGAAGTACCTCTGAATTTTTTATAACACCATCATAAAGCTCATCACAGAATCATCAATATACTTGGCCATTTTTAAATAGTATCTGGCTGAATTACACTTGATTTTGAGGCAGACAGGCAGGAGGCCCTGTTCCTCGCTGAGCACACTCCTCCCTTAAGGCCAGCAGATCCTCCGCGCCACTTTGAAGGACGAGAGGCTTCAGTGGATGACTGCTGCTCTCTCACCAATGACGTCCTATACCAATGTCCTCGCCCACCGTCTCAAACGACGTTACAGAGATACCTCATTGCTGAGCTGCCCTGGCTTTCTGACAATATCTGATTCAGAAGCGGCCACCGCTTCCTTAATCCTTCCTCAAAATCATCCAGTACAAACCGACTTTCAACAAAACGTCCCTCTTGACTTTCTCTTACAGAGATACTCCCAGGGTTCCGTGGGGTGTTTTCCTGGCTTCAGGGAGCTGAATAAACCAGGGTTTTGGATCTACGGATATTCTCACCAGTTTCTGGTTGCTGTGCCATGATGGTTTGAATGAGGGCTGTAGTGAGCAAGAATCATGTGAGGTGTCTGACTGGTTGGTGCATGTCTGTCAGTGCTTTTCTTTGGTTATTGACTATATTTTTGACTATGTTCCACCCCCCCCCAAAAGGTTTCATCCATGTAGCAAATATTAATTATCCACTCTGTGCCAGGTGCTGGGGCTATAACCAAAACAATGTATTTCTGGTCACGGCCATCAAAACATCAAGCGGGCCAGGGAGACAAATAACAACATGGTCCGAATTATGTGAGAGGAAATACTGGGTGCTGTGAGAACACATAACAACTGTTTCTGGGATTTAGATATGAAGGCATAGCTAGCACATCAGGGCCATTAAAGATTATCTAGTAAGATCAGAGAGTAAGCCCAAAATAATCAATTTCACCACACTACCCTGCAAAGACCGACTGGGGGAAACTGCTGTCAGATCATGAATTCTAGTGGTCAAAGGTGGGATTACATTCCTGGTCTGGAGCATAATTCTCCCAAGCTTAAAACATTAGTTTAGGAGAATCCCTGATTGTATTTCCTCTTAGAGAAGAACAGTTAATGTACTTTTCTCTTTGATATAAAGCCGAATTATATATTTATTTCCAATTTGTGTCACATGATTTCATATGGAAATACTCCACAGCTCTAAAGTATGAAAAAATCCTTCGATTTTCCAGTTAGTCTAGAAAAACAAATTCTACTGAGAAGTATTAATGTCCTTAGCAATGTGAAGGCAGTATTCTTTAACATGAATGGATTATCAGTAAGCAGCTATCACCCAGGAGCAGTGTACTGAAAGAGAAAGTTGAGCATGCCATGGATATCTAAAGCAACACTGGTTGGCTTGGCATCCGGCTGTGTCACTTTAGGGGTGGAGAGTCACTTAATCTTTCTGTCCCTAATACTTCCTAGGGCTGTTGTGAGGACTAAACAAAATCATGTACACGAGGTATTTAAATAGTTCTGGGAACATAAAAAGCACTCAGTGAATGTCATCACCACTATCCTTATCATCACTGCCTCGAAGGTGGTCCTAGTTAGTGATCGATTTCCATAACACCAGTAAATACAAGTAATTATAGCTATACTTTATACAAGAGCCAGGCAGCTGACCAGTAAACTCAATTTTTATATGTTTAAACGTATGTAAAACATAGAGGCATGCTAGAAGTCCTTGTAAAAAGAAGAATCTTTTGGTTGTGTAAAATCACCGCCCCTCTCTACATAGCATTTTGGTGAATCCACAGTTGTATAGACTAGCTCTGCTTAAAGCAAGGTACAATTTTAATCTCCATTTCAAGATAAGTGGAACACCAATTCGATTAGTAATGAAACACTGGTTTCTTTTTTTAAAGATTCTTTCCATATCCTGCTTTTTTTTCTTTTTTTAATGTTTATTTTTGAGAGAGAGAGAGACCGAGTGAGCAAACATGAGCAGGAGACGGACAGAAAGAGAGGAGACACAGAATCCAAAGCGGGCTCCAGGCTCCGAGCTGCCAGCACAGAGCCTGACGTGGGACTCGAACTCACGAACCATGAGATCATGACCTAAGCTGAAGTCGGACACTCAACTGATTGAGCCACCCAGGCGCCCCAAACCACTGGTTTCTAGCTCAACAAATAGAACCAGGTTACCAATATAAATTCTGAAAAGTTCCTTGATTCACAACAGCAGCAGAGAACATTACAGAAACACAAGAGGACAGAGATGACTGGATCCCTCTCTTTGCACATATCAGTAGAATGGTGACAAGTGCAGTGATTTCCAGTTAGTACTCATGGATCAGAAGGGATATACTGTACATATTATTTTCTGAAGGAAACAAGAGTGTCTGACAGACTGTCCTCTGGCCTTAATATTCAGCATGAACAAAGTACAGATGGGAAGCCAGATTCAAGAGGGGGTCTGGGAGAAACAGAGAAAGTGGGAGGGGCATAAATGGTCCAGGCTAGATGACTACAGGGAGAGAGTTCTCACCAGAGATCCTGAAGAGTACTTTTGATAGGGAGAACATCCTATATTTACTGAAAGTTGCTTTTGTGACCTTGATGCTAATCTTTCCATTTGAGTTTAGCCGGCACCCATCAGGGGCCTAGATGAGCGTGAAGGTGGTTCTACTGGCCCACCTTGCCTGCAGCTTTACCTCTCCACTTTGCCCAGGCCCCACTCTGCGGATTAGTCCCTCCAGCTTGAAGGCCCCTGCCTCTCTCTGGTGTTCCTCACAGTGGTCTTCCTCTTCGTGATCTGTGCCCCCACACGCTAGCTGTGCGAGCTTGGGCAAATTCCCTCATCCTCTGAGACTCCATCTCCTCATCCGTAAGTGTTGATGAGGCCTAAATATCTCTGATGGGCCCAGTATGGTTCCTGTATACTAGAGACCAAAAGGTACATTCCCTTTCCTCACTTCAGAGGTTTCTCCCCTCCTGAGATTTAGTATCCTAATGCCTGAAGCCGAGGACGCTCTTCAATATGTAGCCAAATCTTTACTGTCTGTCCCACAGTGTGTGTATTTCTTTGCCCTTCAGGCTCTATAAAAAACCAGAAGGGAACGGCAGCCAAATTTGTTTCTTCTGGGGCTTCTCCAATGTTACTTTCATAAAACCTTTAGAGAAACGTCCCAGGAGCTCCATGTCCCCTGGAAAGTGGGCGGCAGAGTACAGGGGCTAGTAATGCATGCATGGGGGGTGAGCCTTGTCTCAGCTTCCTTCCTGGTATTGCAGGATCTTGGGCAACTCATCAAGCCCTCAAAACAGTAGTTCTACCATACAGTTATGATTGGTTTAAATGAACTAATCTAAATAAAGCTCTCAGCAGATAATCAGGCTTGCAGTGAATGCTCCATACCTGTTGGTTTTTTCTGGAATTAGCAAAAAGATTAGGGGCCATCCAAGTGTTCTGCTGTATAGTAGACAAGTCTGTCTTCTGTAATAGGGCAGCAGAAGGATATAAGGCAAGTCAATCTGGGGGGCTCTCGGGAGACAGGAGTGGAAGACGGGGCTGCTGGCCTGGGCCAGGCAGGGCGTCTGAGCACCTTGCCCTATAAACTGGCTCTCCCAGGTGCTTGCTTTGTGTCCCTGTCCTAGGCTGGCACACAGTCACACTGAAGGTGGAGGAAGGGAGGTCAGATCCTGTCATGGTGGGTTCAGGGAGGGAAATGCAGTCCTGACCCCCAAATGCATTTTTCCTCCCACAGAGCTATGATGTGCTGAAAGGTTAAGCTCCCTGGCATTTTTGGGTTAACGTGGGCTGTCCTTTAGCAGAAGCCTAATTATCACTAATGTCATCATCCCTCTGGGAAGTGCATCCCAGGTTTTAAGCTTCTACTTTTTGCACATAAGCCATCACTGATTTATTGTGGTCACTCTGTAGAGGTGCAGTGCGGTAGGGGAGGCTGGGCTGGCAGGAGAAAGGTGCCACCCCCCTAAGGGGCTTCAAACTTCAATCAACGGCACATTTAGAGTCTGCACACACAGTCAATATGGAATATATTCTATTTTTCGTTTGGCTTACCATAGCGACGTTAACTATTTAGATGAGCTCTGCATCTGGGTAAATATATCATCTATAGGATTCCTACCCATGGGCGTCTCTACCACGTGTGGCTGTGGTTCTTTAAACAAGAAAAACCACAAAGAGAAAATTCACACACCGTGTATTTAAAGTCTGGATCTATACCTTTTTTTCCCCTTAATTTAAAAGTTTTTTAAAAGTTTATTTATTTTGAGACAAACAGAGAGAGTGGGAGAGAGAGATCCCAAGCAGGGCTTAAACCTACGAATTGTGAGATCAATGACCTAAGCCACAACCAAGAGTCAGATGCTTAACCGACTGAGCCACCTAGGAGCCCCATTTTTATTTTTTTATTAAAATAAATTTTTTTAATGTTTTTATTTTTGAGAGAGAGAGAGAGAGAGAGAGAGAGAGAGAGAGAGAGAGAGAGAGCAGCGGAGGGGCAGAGAGACGGAGACAGAATCTGAAGCGGGCTCCTGGCTCCGAGCTGTCAGCACAGAGCCCCACATGGGGCTTGAACTCACAGGCTGTGAGATCATGACCTGAGCTGAAGCTGGATGCCCAACCGACTGAGCCACCCAGGCACACCCCCCATTTTAATTTTTTTTAAAAGTAATCTCTATACCCAATGTGGGGCTCAGATTCATGACTCAGAAATCGAGTTAGATGTTCTACCAACTGAGCCCAGCCAGGCACTGCTGCATCTATTCCTTTTTAAACTTACGTATTAACAAAACCAATCAAGATCCACTTTTCTGTAGGAAACTGAACACCGATCCTCTATTTTCTCCATTGAGAGAGAATTTTTAACTTAAAAATAAACTCAACCTGGGGCACCTGGGTGGCTCAGTCAGTTGAGCGTCCGACTTCAGCTCAGGTCATGATCTTACGGCTTGTGAGTTCGAGCCCCACGTCGGGCTTTGTGCTGACGGCTCAGAGCCTGGAGCCTCTTCAAATTCTGTGTCTTTTTCTCTCTGCCCCTCCCCCGCTTACACTCTCTCAAAAATAAACACTAAAAAAAAAAAAAGGAAACTCATCTATTGCTAAGGCTTGTATCCCTTACCTTGAGAGGGCCCCGCAGGCCCATTTACTATGTGCTAAGCTGCTCACAGAGCCTTCCTGTTAACATATCAGCTGCTAGACACACAATTCAGTTGAGTTCCAAGAATGGATTATTCTTTTTCAAGATTTGATTGAACATGGTACTATCACTCTTCTTAGAACAAGGGTTGGAGGTAATATGCAAATAATATATAAGACTGTTGCTTAAACAAAGTGAAATATAGACAAACTCTTAACAGGAATAAACACAGACTTAATTAAGGGATAGGGAATAACTGTAAGTTAGCTCTTCTTTATCCTCCTGAAAATCTAACATTATGATTCAGAAAAAGTAAAAATAAATCAAAGTTTGCCTTAACATGACTAATACATTGCTACTTTTTTGGCTTTGGTATAATAATATCATTCCAGGACAAAATTAGTGTTCTTAATTCATACGCCACCATCAGCTCAGTTAAAATGAGCTTAAAGAAATAATTATTCACAGAAAAATTATTGAATGTCAGATGAAATTAGAAGATATTTTTAAAAATCACAAGCGTTACAACTGTCTTCAATCTATTGGCTGACAGTGAGTCTGCCAGTTTTGCTCTATAAAATATCCATGTTCACCTTACTACCCTGTTCACATATTTCTTTGCCGTTTCTTACCCGTGATGCGTCTCCCTCCTGCTTAATCATATCCATTCCAGGCAGCTGGTTTGGGAAAAGGTTGCCTCCCCTCAGAGCAGGGTCATTAACCTGAGGGCACAAGACAGGACAGTGGCTACACTCAGTGGGATGTCCAAAAGTGTTGTAGGGAACAACCAACCGACCTTCCTCCTCGTCTTTGTTCTTAGGAGTAGAATTACGGGGAAAGGTGGCTTTGTAAAAGCGGTCCCGTCCCTAGACCTACTCTCCCATGTATAGATCTGGTGGGAGGTGGGGGAGTTAGGAGGAACAGGGAAATAAATACTTACACTAACTGCCTTCAAAATTAAATTTTATTGGCATTTTGTATAGAAGTTTGACAGTCTCGATCATACTTGAAACATTTTCATGCCTTAACATGTTCACCTTTTCGGATGATTCAAATTAGACCAGTGACTCATATTTGGGACTTCGGAGCCATCTGAGAAGCTCCTAATACCTCTGTTACTTAGGCAAGTTATTGATTAGCAAGAGCAAGTCTGAGTACCCAACAGTGCTGAACTTTGTGCCTCTTAAGTGAATTACTCATCAGCATTCATACAATTCTTTCACAAATTACAAAGTAAAGATACAAATGCAAATACTGTACAGGACTGGTTTTATCAGAAGAAACACGCTGCAGTTGTGTTTTTTAGGTTTCCAAATTAATCCTAATATTCAAAAGGTTTAAATCTATGTAAAAGTTTCTTTGCCAAAGCAATCTGGATTACTAAAAATGTACCAATTTGGGGCACCTGGGTGGCTCAGTCAGTTAAGCATCTGACTTCAGCTCAGGTCATGATCTCATGGTTCGTGAATTCAAGCCCCGCATCAGGCTCTGTGCTGATAGCTTTGAGCCTGGAGCCTCCTTCGGATTCTGTGTGTCTCTCTGTCTCTCTCTCTCTCTTTCTCTCTCTCTGCCCTTCCCTCATTTACATGCGCGCACGCACGCTCTCTCTCTCCCTCCCTCAAAAATAAAACGGCATGACTTCCAGGTAGGTTGACGATGACCCATGGTAGAGTAGACCATCTGGGTGGCCCTTGCTTTGTACAGTCTCCCTAGAAAGCAAATCAGGAGCCACTAGTGGCCCTTTCTGTAGAAAATTCAAAATCAACACCACGTTTCTTCCATCGAAAAGGTAAAACTCGGGGCGCCTGGGTGGCTCAGTCAGTTAAGCGTCCGACTTTGGCTCAGGTCACGATCTCGCGGTCCGTGAGTTCGAGCCCCGCGTCGGGCTCTGTGCTGACAGCTCGGAGCCTGGAGCCTGTTTTGGATTCTGTATCTCCCTCTCTCTGACCCTCCCCCATTCATGCTCTGTCTCTCTCGGTCTCAAAAATAAATAAAGGTTAAAAAAAAATTAAAAAAAAAAAAAAAAAGAAAAGATAAAACTCTTTTTTTTTTTTGAAAGACAGATGGAGAGAGAGAGAGAATCCCAAGCAGGGGCAGGCATGAACTCACAAACTGTGAGATCATGATGATGATCTGAGCTGAAAACCAGGGTCAGATGCTTAACCGACTGAGCCACCCGAGTGCCCCAAGAATCTATCTTTAGTTATGTCTAATTTACCCAAGTAAGCCACCATTGATGGTTTAGTCACCATCAATTCAACTACAGAAAGGCGAATTATTATTACCCACACAGAGCTTTCTTAAATTGCAAAGGGCTTTAAATTTCCTTATGCACTACTCTGCATTTTTATTAACATCTTCTCATAGAATAAAGCAGAGGTGCTGTAAATAAATTTACTAAAATTTCCTCACAAATTGTGGTGCACCAACATCAGATGAAACAGACTAATCCAACCTTCGGTCTTTCACCACTCTCACAATTATGATCTGACTGAACGCACAGCCCTGTCAGTGACTTACTAAGTCATTTAACCTGCCCATGCCTCGATTTCTCCACAGATGAAATAAGACTCAGGGTCTTTGCCACATTGATACTTTGCGTGAACTACTGAGGCAGTGGAATGCCAAGCATTTTGTGGCCTTTAAACTAAGTTCTTCTGTAAACACAATTTAAAAATTTTTAACTGACACCTTTATCTGTGGATAAATGCTGAATTTCTGAATCCAAGATTCTGAATCCTAGGCTGGCCACCCGAGATATCAATGCTTTGAGTCTCTCTGCCACCAAGTGAAGCTGGTGTACACTCAGGGATAGCAGAATCACTAGTCTTATTCAGAAATACAGCCTTAAGCAGAATTGTTTAAAAAATACTGACCAGGGGGGCGCCTGGGTGGCTCCGACATCGGCTTGGGTCATGATCTCAGGGTTTGTGAGTTCAGGCCCCGGGTAGACTCTGTGCTGACAGCTCAGAGCCTGGATCCTGCTTCAGATTCTGTCTCCCTCTCTCTCTGCCCCTTCCCCCCACTCGTGCTCAGTCTCTCCCTCTCAAAAATAAACATTAAAAAAAAAAAAAATTAAAAAAAAAAATTGACCCGAAAAACATGGCACTCACACCCCAGAGATGATAAAGAATAGTTTTTGGATGATCAGTGTCATTCTTCCTGCACGAGTGAAGTATCCTTTAAAGCTAACTGGCCGGGGGCGGCGGGAGGGTGTGGGATGGGAGGTGGTGGTGGAAATACAGCTAATTGGATGGCAAGCAGTTAGTTTGGCCTTTGCGATTCGTCTGGTTTTTCATTCAGAAGAAAATCAGTTCTTAAACTATAAATCCAAAATAAAGCTATTTAAGAAGTACATTTACCATTCCATTTTTAGAGATTCATTTTAGATATTGCTAAGTTCCTCAAATAAGAAAATACTTAAATGACAAGACAGTTAAGAAATATTTTAAAAGATCCTTGAGCAGTCAGGAATCCTTTCATGTTTAGTTTGTCATTAACAAGTATTTCTGTTAGTGGCACTAACACAGGTGAAAGTAAGGGGAGAAAACACTGATCAAAATACACGTGGGAGTTGATGGCAGATGTTAAGTACATGGAAAGACACGCTGAATGCGGAAAGAGACAAAAAGTTATCAGAAGACAATGGGCTGCTCCTCAGGATGCTCACCTGCTCGGGACCCATGGAGGACAGCCCCGACGTAGGCACGGAGGTCACTGAGGTCATGCTGATCTGTCCTGTCATCTGGTTCATGTTGCTCATCCCGCCTGTGTTGGTCGCCATGGATACATTGATGTTCATATTGTTATTGTACATGCTGGTGTTTGCTTGTTGCCCAAAGTGTGGTGGGGACTGTTGTGAAAACATGCTAGAACATAAGGAAAAGATTAAAATGTCAAGAGTTGTAGGGCAAAAAGGTGGGGAGTTTTGAGCACTTGTTTCTCACGTATTTACTTGAGGATGAGTAAGTATAGGCTGAAAGACCCCAGGGTGGGACAGCCAGCAGGGGTGAGGTCAGAGATGGTGGAGGAAGTGCTCAATGAGGCTGCAGGGGCAACCACACTCCTCTCCTAACATCACTGTGAAGGTCTAGAGGTGTATCTTTCTCTTTCCTATCTGCACCGAACAAGCTTTTTATTTGTTTGCTTTTACTACATGTACTGATAAAGGATGCCTTCTAGAGCACTGCCTTCCATAGCAGTTTCGGTCTTAAACTGGTGGGGTGGTACCTTCTCAGGGGAGTTCCTTTTACTCCCAAGGAAGAGATATGCTAAATTTTTGTATTCTGGTAACTTCTGCCTACTTAGTAACTTTCCTACTTCGTAGTTTACTTGATATTGCTTGCTTGAGAAAAAAAATTAAGAAATATACAGAAAAGATGGGGCACCTGGCAGGCTCAGTCAGTAGAACATGTGACTCTTGATCTCAGGGTCATGAGTTCAAGTCCCATTGTTGAACATAGAGCTTACTCAATTAAAAAAAAAAAAAAAAAGAGAAAAAAATACAGAAAAGAGACAGGCGGTCTACAGAAAAATTCCCTGGTGATCACTTATTTAAAAAGACACAGAAACATGGCATACCTATTTCCACCCATATTCCCTTGTGCCCACCCATTCATGTCAGAGGAGGCCTGGTAGGCTGGATTAGCCTGAGACTGCTGCATCATGGGGCTCTGGGTATGTGCCATTCTGGGTGACATCAGAGGGCTCTGGGGTGTTGTGGCCCCAGTAAAGCCTGGATCAGGTTGCTGACTTATTCCTTAAAAAACAAAACAGAAATCCAAAGGAGACTGTTAGTTTTATCGTAGAGATTGGGGGGAAGAAAAGAGAACATTCAAATTACATACACATAGAAAATTACTTTCAAATACCTGATCATGTGCTGGTTAACCACATACATTTAAAAAAGGTTCCAAACTGGGATAAAAAGCGTGAAGAAAAAAATTTCCAAATGTTGATTCTCTAAGGTAGTTACCTTGTCTAGAGATAGAGAAAATACTGTTCCTTCCCCTTATTCCCTCTCTAAATCAAGAATTGGTCAAACATGTGTATTTCTCTTTTACCTGAAACAGTCTTCAAATTTTTATGTATCACTACAATTGGACTGTTTAAACTTTAAATCAGATTGAAGTTCAGCTATATAGGAAAAGTTAACACATTTGAATACTTTTTTTATTGAATCAAGTCATTCTACAAGGAGATCCATGCATTTTTAAAAATAAGTAACTGCATCACAAAGGATTCTGTCTGTAAAGGGCTCTGCGGTATTTCAGTGCTATCTAAGATGAGCAAGAATACATAGAAAAATTCAATGTAAGCTTCTTGTTCAGTTTAGAAGCAAATGGCATT
Organism: Panthera pardus; assembly: GCF_024362965.1. Lineage (NCBI taxonomy): Eukaryota > Metazoa > Chordata > Mammalia > Carnivora > Felidae > Panthera > Panthera pardus. Next base: position 20,069,590 of record NW_026527002.1, read on the forward strand.
TACACTAAAAGGAGAGAAGGAACTTTTAGAACACTTTCTGAAGTCATCAAAAAGGAAACAGGAAAGGAGCTTAGAAACAAAGGCGGCAACTTAGAAACTTTCAAGGAGGACGTAAAGGAAAATGCGTTTTTTGCCTAGATGTGTGTAATGTACATAGTTAATTAATGCTTAGGTTAGCTGAGAAAGAAAAGTTTATGATCACACAGAAAAACCCGCACATTATTTGGTTCTTTAAAGAAACAGGAGACATGAATTTAAGCACTACAGAGGCTTGATAGTTATTTGTAGATAACTCTGGCAAAAGACAGGGAAAATCATTTGGAATATTAATGTTAATGTAAGCACTTAACTTTTATCAATAATTCAACTATTAATTGAACATGACATGCACACAAATATGAATATTTATGACATTACACATCTGTCTCTTAAGACTGACGCTGAACAACAAATCAATATGAAGAAAACAAAGGGCCTTCCACTGGGGCTTCTATATAACACTTCTCAGGAATTATCTATTCATTGAAGATTTGGTATCATCTTTTTTTTCAAAAATTGGAGAATGTGTAATGCTTGAATTTTTGTAGGTCTTTCAACATTTTGTATGTATTTATTGATTTGTTTGAGTCAGACTCAGAGGTCTTAAAAAATAAATATATACATATGCACCCGTGTTTACAGACACTGACAGAAACACACACATCCACGCACACTCACACACACTTACTTCGGTCACTCTTAAAGTAAGACCTGCACTCAGAGAAAAGGTGGTACCTGAGCGGGGAGACTGGAAGGCACTGTGCTGGACCTGGGGACTCCTGACAGGCCCCAGCTGTCCTCCCAGGTTGCCTATCACTCCCTGGGTAGCCAGACTCATCTGGGAGCCATGCAAAGAGCTGTGAGAGAGGAGCTGAGACCCAAGAGCAGGGGACACTGGGGAGAAAGGGCTGGTGAAAGGTGGTGGGGATGTAAGTCCAGTACCGTAGTTTGGAGGAAATGGAAACTGCTGTGCATTTGCCTGGGGGATCCGGGGGTTGCTCAGAGTTGCTGGTAAACCACCAGGAGCCACCATGCTCGATGTCATGTTCAGCCCTTGTCCTCTCATCATCAGTGTTCGCTGCTGAACTTGCTGTTGCTGATGCATTTGTCTCTGTCGAAGATGCTGGTTCAGGATTTCCCTTTGTCTTTGGGCCAGCATCTGTGCATTAATAGGTGCCTAAAATGGGGGTGAAGTGGGGAATGCACGGAGGGGAACATTGGGGGAAGACACAGATTGAGAAACAAACTGTATATTAGAAATAAGACAACAAATGGTACTGTCGCATGCAAAATCATTTGGGAAATAAAATTACACGGAAAGAACATTTTATTTTTTATTTTAGAGAGAGACAGAGAGAGAGAAGGAGTGCAAGTTGGGGAGAAGGGGGGAGAGAGAATCCTGAGCAGGTTCCAAGTGCAGCGCAGAGCCCAAGATGGGGCTCGATCTCACGAACCCTGAGATCATGACCTGAGTCAAAATCAAGAGTTGGACGCTCAACCGAACGAGCCACCCAGACGCCATGTGGAGAGAACATTTTAGAGTCGAACAGTAGGTGGGTGAGAATGTGGGCTTCTCAGTTCTACAGAGATGATGATTTTTCTGAAACCTTGCAATGACTGACATGGGTAACTTCAATGTTACTATGGATTAACTTGGAACTCACTGTGAGAGAACACAGTTAACTAAAGGACCTCATAATAATACCAGTCCTAGCTGTAAGATGAATGTCACAGAAACCTTGAAGATGGCATTCAAATCTAAAGGGAAACCAGATCATTTGTGCTGAAATGTGGTTTGAAGTGCTTCAGAAAAGGCTGAACAGAGGCAGGGAGAGGGGAGGGAGTGTAGGGAGAGCGAGGGTGATAGGAACATGCAAGGAGGCCAGGGCAGACTGAAGAGGAAAAGACAGATGGATGCAGGGAAGGATGTCAGTGCCTGCCACCCAGAAGAGGTAAAAGGCTGTTTATGGGGTCCTAGCAGTACAGAGTCAATCCTCATTACTCCTGGATTCCGTATTTGTGAACTTACCTACTTGCTAAAATTTATTTGTAACCCCCAACTCTATATTCACAGCACTGTCAACATCTATGGACATGTGCAAAAGAACTTGAGATGCCCAAGGTGCACATTATTCCCACCTAAGCTGAAACAAGGTGACAATCTGCCTTCTTGTTTCAGCTCTCATACTGTAAGCGTCCTTTTTGTGGACTATTTAGTTCCACGTTTTTCACTCTGGTGTGCTTTTCCCAGGTGATTTTGCTCTTGACGGTGGTTCCTAAGAGTAGTGCTAAAGAGCTGTCTAGTGTTCGTAAATGCAAGAGGCTGCGATGTACCTTATGGAGAAGGCACGTGTGGGGTGAGCTTCATTCAGGCAAGAGTCACAGCGCTGGTGTCTCTGAGTTCAAGGTAACAAATCGACAATATCTATTAAATAAGATTTCTTCAAATTGAAGCACGTGTGAAACAAGGTTATGTACTGATAGACTGATGACCATGCTGGCACCAGAGGCTGGCAGGACCCTAACCCTGTATGTCTCCTGGGAGCAATGGTTCACTAGTCGCTAATTCAGTGTTTGCTGTAACTTCACAGAACACAACACAAGTGAATGACAAGAACTGACTGTACCTGGCAGTAAAAATGGAACTACAAAAGTGACAGGCTAGATGGACATCTGAATGACCTAACAGATCCATGGTGCTGATCTGGGTCATATGACCTTGTAAGTAACTTTGCCTGGGATACTGACAAGGAAGAAATGACAGAGAAACTCAACATCCCATGAAATCTGACTGCTGGTCTGCTCCTTACCTGTGTTGGTACTCCAGGCCTCAGGGTCAAGTTCACATTTGAAACATTGCTGATTTGATTCATAAGTGGCTGGCGATTCTAAATGCAACAGACAGAAGAATCAATACATTTTTTACACAGTATATTTTAAATCATCTCTCTTGAGAAATCGCCCTCCCCAGTGTAACATCTGTATGCGTTAGATGCTGAAACCACATGGTTTGCAGCTGAATTCTTTTACAAAGCTAATTATCAGTGAGGTTTCGCATTGCTTATAACTGAGAAAACGTTGTGGACTGTTTACAGAAATCTGTCTAGGCTTGTTTCCCGAGAACACATTTTCTTGAGCTAACTAGGCACTCAGAAGGCAGCACTGCTCTGCCACCACTCAGCTAACAGTGACGATTTCTGTCACGAGACAGGACTGAGGAAAGGAGCTACTGTTGTCCTGAGTGCTCACACTGAGCTAGAAACCACCTTTAACTCATATGCACGTTGCCCTGCACCATACAGCAGCCCCGTTTTATAGACAGGAAAACTGAGGCTCAGAGAGCTCAAGGCTAGACCGTTAGCTCTAGACCTCAAGGCCAGACCGTTGTCCTGCTGGGCAACAGGACAGCTCCCCTGTGCTAGAGTGGAGTTAGTGGACGAGACAGAAGGGAAATCAGTAAGTAGAACAGAGCACGAGCTGTAGGGTCATCTTGGAAGGGACGGGATGAGCTTTCCGCCCTCCCCGAGGACACGACTGTTACGCCGCCCTCTCGCCTCAAGCTGCCCACGCCCCCGCGCCCTGGCCGCCTCTCCAGACGCCCACGAAGAGCACACCTGCTGTGCCTGGAGGCGATGCTGCAGCTGGAGTCGCAGCTGGTTTGGCTGGTTCTGCACCAGGCCTGTGGGCCTGAGGCCGGGTCTGGGCTGCATGCGGAGTGTGGCGTAGCTGGGCCGCTGTCCCATGGTATGGAAGTTCGGATCCTGCATGGGGTTATAGCTTCCCTGGGCCATCTGGGCCTGAGATGCATACTGCTGTGGGAAAACCGGGGTCTTCTGCTCCAGCATGATGTTGGATTCCTGACTGGAGAACTGTTCCGGATCGACTGCTTGGCTCTGAAGAGACAGCCCCAGATAACAAACAAATGAATACAACCGCTCTAAACAGCAGAGTCGATACAAGGTGATTTTCTCTCACTGTCATATACTTGAAGCTTTTCACACTGTACTTACTGTACAAAGGTACCTAGCGCGACTCCACTTTTCTTCCTAGAAAATATCTTTGTTCAACGGGTGCACTTATGTGAGGAGAGAAGCAGGGTCAGGCCTGACCCCCATCAACCCTTCTTCCAAGGGAAGGAGAACTAGGCCAGGACTATGGGACACTGCCTCCTCACTTCCCCATCAGAGACTGACCCGGACTGTAAAATGGAAATGTCCGCTGGAAGCGTTAAGTCTTTTCACTGATTCTTCATACTTGAAGCAATCATTTTAGTCAGACGACCACCCTGGTACCTCACTGGGGTCGGCAGTGTTGGGGCACCGTTCCCATTTTGCAGATGAAAAAAGTGAGATCTGGAGACATGGAGAAGTTGCGATAAGCCTTTCTGGCTGGTTCAGTAGTGGGTTCCAATCCAGTCTGTGATTTAGCACCTGAGCTCCTCAGCAGTGCGACACACTGCCTTTATTTAACTGCCTTCTGTGCTGCCGGAACTTCCTACAGTTTGCCACCATCTTATGAGCTACTGGACACATTTGCTGTGTTTGTCGTCCTTGACTTCTTATGGTTACCTGATCTATCTGGGTCAGAATGAAGCAGGTATAGAAAATCTACAACTTCTCCAAGGGGGAACACCTCACCCCCAAGTGGCCCTAGGTGTCTGTGTTTAGGGTGGAAACTCATACTTGCTAATTCTATTCTCCTCTCCCTTCTACTTCTAGGGGTAATTGCTACAACCCTTCTGATATAAGGAGGGAAGGACTCAAGAGCAAAAATGTCTCTTAAGGCTTTCTCTAACATGGTCACGTCCTAGGCCTTCCTCCAACCAGTCTACCCAAGTTAGAGCAGGGGCCTGGTGCTGGCCATGATCCTTGGCTCACGTCAGCGCGGTCCTGAGGTCCACCCACGAGACCCTGGCCCACTGCCCTCTCCAGCACAGTTTTAAGTATGTGGATGGAGCCTCCCCAGGGGACACCATTGATGACTGAATTACTGAACTCATTATTGAATTGAATAACTACACTCACGAAACTATCTTAGAACTTTAAATACCTGCCCATCTTCAACAGAGAAGAAATGAAATAATTTCCACTTTTTAAAGAAGACACACAACTCTCATGTGCACAAATAAAGTCTATTTGTACTCTCCATCTCCCAAATCCACCGAAAAATGTTTCAGTTTAATAGGATGACATTATACTGACAATGGACTTGATGAGACAAAACAGAATACAAATGAATGAAAAAATGAAGGGGACTAAAAATATTAAATGATAAAAGGACACCAGTTTTGATAAAAACGATGCTACAAACAATCCCAATAACCACATTTTAAAAAAAAATGTCACTTGGACAAAACTCGAGAACAATACTGAGTGCTGACTTCTAGCTACCACTTAAAGCAAAAGCAAACTAGCCACACAGGAAATATTTAAATTCCATTCTCCTTTCTCGATTTATTTCACATTATATCATGTAGCCTCTCGAGTCATTTCTTCCCATTCTGCTGTTCTTGATATGAATCGACAAGTCTTAACTCCCACTTCTGTCTGCTGAACTGTGGGAATTATGACAGTATGATTTCTAAGCTTTAGAGAAGCCTCCAATGACTTTGCATCACCTTTCTGACATCCTCCTGACACGTCATGTGTCTAAGAGTATACTGGACGCTGGAAGCTACTGTTTAGCAGTAAGAAATAAAGATGATGAGAGAAGAGGAAGACAGTACTGAGACTGTGATAGCTTTTGGTTAGATTTTGTTTAGATTTGTTGTTCCTCTTTATAAAGTAAACCAGGATGCCTGCTTCCTTGCCTGCTTCCCACAAATTTAGCTGGGTAGCCAGACACAGAAAATACTGTTACCACATTCGAGATTATGTTTAGGCTGTTTATTATATTATTGCTATAAAGTAGCAATACTTTAAAGTAGAGAATTGCTTTAACAAACTATCAGAAGGAGGAAGCTTAAGAAGCACTTTCTTGTATTCCCATTTACGTTTAAATATCCCCCCAAATTATTATGGGCTCAACCCACACAAAGGTCAAAATGGTTAATGAGCTCTAGCTACCTCTAAAATGACTTCTGCTAGCTTGTGTGCGAAGTATTCTTTTAGCACACTGGCTTCTTCTCACCAGCCCACAAATGTAAAGATGAATATGATTGATCATCGTGGATGCCAACTGGGTTTTTAGCTGAAAGGGTTCTGGGTCATTGGGGCGGCAGTGTTTTGTTCTAGACTTCTCTGTTCTCTGCTCCTTGTGTGTCCCTCTACGTCATTAGGTGAGCTGGCCTTGACTTTCTGCCTTTCAGCTCAATAGCCTAAATTTATGAAAGCTCATTTTCAGTGTTCTCCATCCTTGGGCAAATGTTTACGTGGGGGTAACAAGGAGGGCAAGAAAGAAAACAGAGCCAGCTTGTTAGGAGGTAAAGAAGTGCCCTAAGAAGCAGACCGCAGAGCATCTGTGAACCAAAGAAAACGGACGAGTCCGTGCCCTTGAGAGAGCTCAGCAACCCCCCCCCCCCCCCCCCCCCCCCGGCCCGTGCGCACCTGGCTGACCAGTTCGGGTATTCCGAGGGCTCGGTCAATCTCCTCCAGGCCATCGAAATTCCGCAAGGCTAAATAGAGCTGGTCCAGGAGAGCGCCTTCATCACTGGGCGACTCTGCTGCAGGATGTGGGCACAGCAGGTCGTCCGGAGAGCTGCCGAATGGCTGCCTGTGAAGACACAAAGTTCACCGTGGGCCCCTGGAAAAGCCAGCTGGTCAGAGAACGCTTTCTTCCCTTAGGGACGAAAGTGACCAAAATCAACCACTGACTTCCGGGTCTGTGTAATACAACGCTCTACCAGCCAGAACAGAACAAAATGACAAGTCACAGTGACAGACACACTCTACTCAGTGCCAATCGAGGCATCTAGTGTATGGTTTTCGTTTTGCCTGCCCCCACTTTAAAGCTGGCAAAGCTGAGGCTCAGAGGGGTTAACCCCCATGTCGGGGAGATCGCACAAGCAGACACTGCCAAGCCGTGATTCCTACACAGACGCGCGTGCTGCCAGGGCCCTCCTGATCGTTGCATTTCCACAAATCTACACGGATCTCTCAAGCATATGTATGTATTCACTTTGCCCTGAAGTAATCAAAGGATTTTTCTGAACTTTGGTAGGAAAGACAAATTTCATTTAAACAGTCTTATTTCATAAGTGGCTGTGATGACTCACCTGGGAGAGACTAGAGACCTATAAGAAGAAAAGCTGCATTAAGTTTTTTGAATTCAGCTGTCGCTAGACTAACTCTGGTCGGCCTAATAGGAAACTTCTTAGTCATGCATAAGCAGGCCTTGCAAACATATTCATTAAGGCCCCCAGGAAGTGCGGCTCTTGGCCTTTCTGAGTCAACAAAAGTAGATCATGAATGTGCACATTATACATTATTATAAAAGGTCATAGGTGATATAATTGTAACACTAAACTCCAAACTCATGGTACATAAAACTAAAATTTAAATTAAACGACAAGTTGTTCGTGGTGGGGGTTTGAAAAGTTTCTGAGTTACTTCAGTATCGAAAGGGAAAATGATACTTGTATTTTGCCAAAATGGTCTAATTAGTACTCTTAGAGTTACCATATGATGTTTTGGAGAAAAGAAAAGTTTACAAGTAAGTAAGTTCATTCTTAAGCAAGTGTGAATAGATCCATCAAGGGATGAAGTTATTTATCTAACCCAATTTAATATGCCATGTTTTCTAAAGACAGCTTGGCATGCCACTTTGGCCTAGGATCCTGAAATGCTGACTATGAAAGCCAACAATTGATTTCCAACATTTATAATCAGTGCATTAAAGAACAATTTATACTCTCCATTTATCCCCAGTAACTTGTAATGGAAATCACCTAATTGAATGCGCCCTTCATGACACTGCTCACCTGCCCTTCCTGGCTCTAAGCCTGCATCCCCGAGCCTCCCTTGCCGCGGGCTACTACCACAGGCCGAGCGTGTGCGCTGTGCGGCCACCCGGTTCCACTCAAATGGTCCTGCCTTGCTAAAGGTAGCTAACGCTCTGAGACTCGTGCTCTGGTTTTTGGGGGGCCTTTTCTAACCTGCCTCTTCTCATCATTGCCTTGCTCCTCAGTAAGACATCGTTTCCTGGAAAAGTCTCCCTACTGCCCTTCCTGCTTCTCTGGCATCCATGCTCTCCCGGAATTTAAGTTTTTAAACACAAATGCGATCAGATCAGTCTGCTGCTCCTACACTTAAGGAGTGGGAGGAAGGTGCAGTGTAGAAAAGCAGCAACAAGGAGGAGAAAAACAATAGAACCGCATTATCACAGAAGCAAAGAGAGGAGGAAATTCTGCAGAGGAGTGACCAACATTTGGATGTGGTAAGTTTCATGAAAAGAGGTCGAGTCAGCCAAGAGTGGATGTTGTGTGTTTACCAAATCACTTATACCTGGGACCTCATTCCCCAAAGATGGTAGCTAGTTAAATGCATTAAAGTATTTTCTTGGTCTGCCTTATTCCCTAATTTCAACTTCTGTTTCTTCGGAAGCTTCATTCCCACACCAAACACGACCTCCCCACCCAGACCCCTCTAGATCCCCAATGCTGACAGGCTAAGGTGAAATCTCTCTTAAATCTAGGAAGGCTGCCGGGTTCCGCCTGAACCCACACCCCCCAGTCTTGCATTGGACTGAAACCCAGCGTCAAAAGGAAAGGGAGGAACGGTCACCCTCTGCAAGACAACTCCACCGTAGGAAAGATACATCCAAAGCTTAAATTAAAAAAACAATTTCCAACATAATAAAAGAACCCATTTTTGTTACATGCTTTTCTTAATTAAAAAAAAAAAACAAACCTCAAAGCAATACATAACACAGACTGAAACGTCCAACAGTACCTCCAGCTTTCCTATTTTGGTCAGGGCTCTTCCTTGTCAGCTCAGGCTGAGGACTCTCAAAATAATTCCCTGCTTATAGCCTCTCTCCTGTTCTCCTCAGACAATGCTGTTAGGTTCCTTTTCCAAAACAAATTTTGCTGGGATGACTCAAAAATTCTTATTTTAGCTCTCCAGGAAAATGTCTAAGTCCCTGGACAGGTGGTGGTGGTGGAATTTAAGGACACACACACACTTTGGTAAAGCCTAGTCTCTACAAACTCAATGTCCACAATTTCCCCGTGAGCCCCAGCCACCCTGGGCAATTGATCCTTTTCCAAAAGATGCCATCTATGCCGCTATAAGGCCAACACTTGTCATTCCATGCTTCGTCCTTTCTTTTCACTTAAAATCGATATTGGTATTGATGTTAAAATATCAACTTTAGACTGTACCAAGTGAGGAGATCTTAAGTCTCTTTGTTGGCCCAGTTCTTGAAACTGCATAGGCTCAGTAAGTTTCCAGTTGATGAAAATAAAGGGCTCCTGATCTAGCCAGGATATCGTATCTTATAATCAGAAAGATACATTGCATTGTGGTTGATATGATAAATTTGGGTATACCATGAGTTATATCACTTCCCTTAGAGATGTAATAATATGATTGGCTTATGGAAAAAATACCAATCCAGACTTCCAATCCCAACTTTATAAATGTCCACCAACACAATGAAGAACTTATTCTCCTGCATTTTGGGCAATTACAAATAGAGTCACAATCTAGACAAGACAAGGACGAAATTCAGAGGAATAAAGGAAAGAACACACGCAGGCCATGGGCTGATGCGAAATGATTAAGTAACAAACTAGCAGAAGATAAAGCTATCATCAAAAGAAACCTCATTTCTTGAAATGTACACTTTATGAACTACCAAAAAACAGTAAGGATGGAGACAAAATGGGGAATAAGGGCGCCTGGGTGGCTCAGTAGGTTGAGCGTCCAACTCTTGATTTTGGCTTAGATCCTGGGATTCAGCCTGGTACTGGGCTCATGCTGATAGCACAGAGCCTGCTTGGGATTCTCTCTCTCCCTCCCTCTCTGCCCCTCCTCCACCCATGCATGCACACACAATCTCTCTCTCAGAATAAACATTTTTTTTTTTTAAAGGGGAATAAGGTCAATTCTGAGCTCTTGTTTGAGAAACCATGACCATTATCATCACTTTTCACGTTATTTTCAAAATTCTGCAGAAAAGTAGCAGCTACTACATAAGAAATAGACAACAAAAGAAACTTTATTTAGATGCATTTCAAACAAAAGAAAACCAAATTAACTCAGATTTTGAACTTAATGTGAAAGCAAGTTTTTCATGGAGGGCAGCTACTGTATTTGAAGAGAAAGCCACTTTTATAAATCCAACAGAAATCTTCAAAAAATCCTTTGTAAGTTTGGGGCTATATTTTATTTTAGTTATTTTGATAAATATATCAAAGCATATTTGATAAGTATGTCAATATATCTGCACTGACAGCACAGAGCTGTCACTCGATCCCACAAACTGTGAGATCATGACCTAAGCCGAAATCAGGAGTTGGATGTTCAACTGACTGAGCCACCCAGGGAGCCCTGGCTATATTTTAAACATCTTTTTTACATATGACATCGAGGAAAATAAGACACAATGGAACTACAGAAAATGCAAGTTCAACTATAAATAAATAAGAGAATTATGTTTGAGATTTAAGGGCTAACCTATAGTCTTCTGGAAATGTGTACTTAAACTAATGCTGGGTTCATAAAACATTAAAAACTTACCCCTAAGTAGGCAGTAAAACTATAAAATGTTAATGATGATACTTAGGGGAGTTAAAAAAAAGGGGGGGGGGATGATAAAGCACTGTTTTTCTTTTCAAAAGAGAGACATAGTCAAAACCTTTGTTATCCATCACTTCTGAATTTCTATGACAATAAGATTACCATAAAGTTGGCCATAAATTTCTTCCAAACTGAATTATTTAAAAGATGGGGGGTAAGTGGCTGGAAAAGCTGAAATGACTTTAGAAGTGATGAACACATTCTATTTTGTCCACACAGCTCTCATACAAAGAAAACTGACACAGCGTAACCAGAGCAACGGCAATACAGGGGTGGTGCCCAGACCCAGAAACCTGCACAGCAAACCGAACATGCTTACATGGTGACTGGGCTCCGTACAAACTCCGGAATTCTTCCATTTTTGTTTTAACAGAATGTTCATCTGTTTGGGCAACAGGGAAAATCCTAACTTTGCGCCTCATATTCTCTAGAAACTAATCTTTGACATTTCACCCCAAAACAACTATCAGATGCTGCATTTAACTACCGTACTACATTTCTATCATGTGCAAGTTTCCATGGAAATGGGTGGCTCTTTAACATATCAGATAAACATATTTAGAAACAGCTTAACACTCACGGACTCCATCAAATTAGACTCAAAGAACTGGAAGGACCCCGAAAAAGTACTGCTTCCAGGTTATTACTACAGTGGCTATTTGTGCGATGCTCTACTCCCAACAGACCCGGTGATGGAAGCTGCACGCTGCCTTGGTGGCTGGTCCGGTGAGAGCCACAGTGACTGCACGCGGTTCTTGCTGTCATCCTTCTCCTGCCTCATTTCTGCTCAGAGTGCAGGGGGAGGGCCAGAGATGCAGGCATCTTCTGGGTCTCTTTCAAAATGCAGAGCCCTGGGCCCCACCCAGACCCGCCCGTTAAGGAGACCCCAGACGTGATTCAGAGGCACCGCAGGCTTAAAAAAATACTAGTTTCTTCCCATGATGAAAGGAATACAGCTGGTAAGCGAGCCTCCTCCTTTATGTCCTCGAGACGGTTAGTAAGCACTTTCCCTGGTGTTTTGTTTCAGTGAAATAACTAGCCCTTGACTTTTTCTCAGATGTCTTATTGCTGGGATCTTACTCATCTTCTGATACTTCGGGGTTTTTTTTTGTTTTTAAACTTCACTGAATCTTCTGAATCCTTTACTCTCCTTTAAGATAAGGGAAGGGAAACAGACAGGTATCATACCACGCCTCTGAGCTGTGCAAGGCCCACTATGATAAAAGCGTTACATCTCAGTAGGACTCACTCTGAAACCTGTAGTTTTAAAAAAACAAATAAGAAACTCTGAAAATGTACTCAACTCTTATGAAATTTCAAAAACCTTGCTGACTTTCATTATCTGTGAATTAGATAAGAATATTACATAACTTTAAACCGGAATAATCTAGGACAATAAACCAGGACAAAACACTCGGTCTGCAGTAGGGTCCTCATGGAGCCTTCAACCCCAGCTCTTTACATGTGGGCCTCAAGGGCGAATTGCTACAGCTTGTTTTCCAACAAGTTTACTTTCTGGAAAACACCGCGCACACCCTTTCAGTTCCCACACCGCCTTCTGGCTTAGGCTCCCATCTCTCTGCCTGGGGAGCTGCTTTGTTCACCCAACCAGCCAAGCAGGACCATCACTTAGGCCTCAAGTCTGCTTGCAGTTAGCGCACTGCTAAAAACGAGATTATGCAGGCGACATAACTGTGACCTTGGTTTTGCAGGGAATAACGGAACTCTCAAAGAGGCAAACACAAAACAAAAACCACCTATGAGCTAAACCTTGAGCATCCCAAGCTACTGGTGATAGGTGTGTTTTTATCCACAGAGCAGTTACAAGAGCTGGGGCTCTGGGCCAAAGCAAAATAAAAGCACTAACTTGAGGCTGCTGGACTGAACTGAGGGAACGCGGAATGGACCCCCCACCTCTGGCAGAGAGCACTGCAAATTTGCTTTTTTAAGAGAAGTTTTTTAAGAGAAGTCAATTTTGACTCCAGATGTTTCACCAACCAAGATCAACTTAAGAACTCCCAATGCAAGATTACCAAAATACTCAGGGAAACAGGCCATCATGAGGGAGAGTCAATACTGGAGTTAGACCTCTATGAAACCTAGTTATCAGAATTATCAGATAAAGAAATTCAGAAAATAACGATGAATGTAATGCTTAAAGATATAAAGATGGAATCACGAAAATAAGCAAATAATGAGACTGAAAAGTAGACCTGGCAAATAAAACTTTTAGAAATAAAACATGTAACTGGATTAAACATAGATGAAGAAGGAATTAATGAACTGGATAATAAATTAATTATCCTGATGTACTGAGAGACAAGGAGATAGAAAATACATGGATTAAGAACTATGGAGGGTAGGGGGCACCTGGGTGGCTCAGTTAGCTAAGCGTCCAACTTTAGCTCAGGTCATGATCTTGCTGAGTTTGTGAGTTCGGGCCCTGCACCGGGCTCTGTGCTGACAGCTCAGAGCCTGGGGCCTGCTTCGGACTCTGTCTCCCTCTCTCTCTGCCCTTCCCCTGCTCACACTCTGTCTCTTTCTTTCTCTCAAAAATAAATATGTATATATATAAAAAAAATGAAGGGTAGAATTAAAAAAAAAATCCAGCGCAGAAAGAGAAAGTGTAATATGTCTAACCAGAATCTCAGAAGGAAAGAATAAAGAAAACGGAAAGGGACAGTACAAGAGATAATAACATGAAAAACATGAATCTACGGGGTAAAAACAAGTAAAACATGCCAAATACCAAGCAGTATAAATAAATCCACACCCGGACACACTGTAGTGAAAGTGCAACACACACAGTAAATACAAAGGATATTTCAAAAGCAACAAGAGAAAAGATCACCTACAAAGAAACAAAATTTGACATAATCAGAGGCAAAAAAAACTTAAAACAAGATCACATACCATTTCCTTTTCCAAAAACCTTTTTTAATGGCTTAATGAAAAAGTCTGAATTCTTCAGAGCGTGGTATTTAAGACGTTCTTTTTCTTTTTTCTTTCTTTCCAATTTGTATTTAAATTTAAATGTCAGTTAACATATAGTGTAGTATTGGTTTCAGGAGAATTCCGTGTTTCATCACTTATGCATGTAACACCCAATGCTCAGCCCAACAAGTGCCCTCCTTAATGTCCATCACCCATTTAACCCATCTCTCCACCCACCTCCTCTCCAGCAACTGTCAGTTTGTTCTCTATCACTAACCGTCTGTTATGGTTTGTTTCCTTATCTCTTCCAACCCCCCCTTCCCAAATGTTCATCTGTTTTTGTTTCTTAGGTATTTAAAACCTTCTATAAATCTATTCAATTACTAATCTACTCTTCCTGCCAAATCTTCCCATACTGCCTTTACTGTATATTTTTTAAGTGGTAATATGTATGTAACAGAAAACTAGACTATTCCCCGTTACCCTAAACATACCATGTTGTTTCTGTAACACCCAGGCCCTGATTATGCTGCTTTTACCCACTGGACTGGCTTCCTGCCATCTCTACCTCCTGAATTACACCTTTCCTTCAGGACTCTGAAGCCTTCCCCAGTCACCCCAGTTGGATGATCTCTTGTAATTTGTTTGATTTCTCTTATACCATTTATAGTACAGTACATACTACCTTATAGTTATTAATGTACATCTTTTATTTTCCAACTAAATTATAACTTTTTAAAGGTATGCCCTAGAAGTAACTGATTTCTGGATTTCTCCCTCCCCAACCACCTCACGTCCTGTCCAACAACTGACGATTATAGTCTGAATATGTGAAAACTGGTCAGGACCAACTATTTAGAAGGAAAAGATTAATTTCTGGCAGAGGTCTAAAATAAGTTACCGGGGTGCCTGGGTGGTTCAGTCAGGTAAGTGCCCAACTCTTGATTTCGCTCAGGTCATGATCTCATGGCCGGTGGGATCGAGCCCTGAGTCGGGCTGTGCTGACAGCACAGAGCCTGCTTAGGATTCTCTCCCTCCTCTCTCTGCCCTTCCCCCGCTCATGTGAGTGCAGATGTGCCTGCTCTCTCAAAATAAATAGACATTTAAAAATAAAATAACTTCCAGAACTCATGAACCACTGTTCTCTTGGAGCTCCTGGGTACTCAGGACTCACCTGTTTTGGCTGGCGAAAGATGCCTGGTCTATAGGCAGGATGCTTTCAGGCCATGGGGCAGTCTGATTTGGGGGAGCTTGTTGTTGGCTATACTGCGGTCCCCCCATATTCATCTCTAATTCAGATGGCCCTAAAGAGAGAAGACAAAAATCAAAAAACTTTATAACCTGTAATCAAGAAAGTGCCTATTTCTGCTATGTAATATATAGAGAAATATCTGGTTTATGGAAAATGAAACAGACAGATGTGGGTGCCTGGCTGGCTCAGTTGAAAGAGCATGTGACTCTTGATCTCAAGGTCATGAGTTTGAGTCCCAAGTTGGGTGCAGGGATTACTTAAATAAATAAATAAATAAGTAAACTTAAAAAAAAAAAAAAAGACAGATGTAATAATATTTAGGTGAAAACAGTAAGACCAAATTTAACAAAGGCAATAAACTTCAAGGCTTTTCACTCACTTTAGGGAACATATAGAGTGGCAGTTCTAAACTCTTGCAAAGAGAACCTTTTATATTCTTCAAGAAACAAGCTTTAGTTTATGTGGGTTATATCTGATTGACACTGTATGGGAAATTAACACTGGAAAGTAGAAAAAACAATTATTCCTTCATTTAAAAATCATTATAATAAATCCACTATATGTTAATATAAACAAGAGGTTTTTTTTTTCTCTTTTCTTTTTTTATTTTATTTTTTTATTTATTTTTGGGACAGAGAGAGACAGAGCATGAATGGGGGAGGGGCAGAGAGGGAGGGAGACACAGAATCGGAAACAGGCTCCAGGCTCCGAGCCATCAGCCCAGAGCCTGACGCGGGGCTCGAACTCACGGACCGCGAGATCGTGACCTGGCTGAAGTCGGACGCTTAACCGACTGCGCCACCCAGGCGCCCTTTTTTCTTTTTTAAATAGGCTTCACACCCAGTGTGGAGCCCAGCCCAGGGCCTGAACTCAATGACTGTGAGATCAAGACCTGAGCTGAGATCATGAGTTGGACACTTAACCAACTGAGCCACCCAGGTGCCCTGTAAACCAGATCTTTTAATGAAAAATGAAAAAAACCCTTTTACTGGTATTGTTAACATTAAAATTTTTTTATTTTTAATTTTATTTTTGAGAGAGAGAGAGAGAGAGAGAGAGTGAGCGAGCGAGCGAGCACGCAAGAGTGGGGGAAGGGCAGAGAGAGAGGGAAACACAGAATCCGAAGCAGGCTCCAAGGCTCTGAGCTGTCAGTACAGAGCCTGACAAGGGGCTCGAAGTCACAAACTGTGAGATCATGACCTGAGCTGAAGTTGGACGCTTAACTGACTGAGCCACCAAGGCGCCCCTTGTTTTACATCGTGAGGACGACTTTAATGTCCAGATTGACAGAGGAGAGTCAGAGCGTCCTATGTGCTCCCACATTCCACCACACAGCATGTAACTATGAGAGAGGGGAGAATGAAGAGGGCCGGTAGGGTCTCAGCATTATTATGGGAACAGTTTAGTCTTGTGGACCTCCTGAAAGGCTTGGGGTCCTGGATCATACTTTCAAGAAGTGCTAGATCACTTATTCTTGAACTTTCATTCATTGTAATTCAGTTAGCTCTTCTAGAAGAGAGGGGGTAGAACAGAAAGAAGGCTCAGGCAGGTCAGATGTGCCCTTTCTTAGTTCTTTTTAGAGGTTTAAAGCTAACGGATGACATGAGATTTTTAATGATTTTATTGTTGTCATGTGTAGACCAGTCTTCCATTACAAGAGACAACTTTCCGTGGAGTTCATGGCTTTCTGAATTTATTAAAAATCAAAGAAATTCAGTTACACAATAAAGCTCAAAGGCCAGGTGAGGTGCCCTTCAATAAAGAAACATGGAGAAAAAATTAAATTTCTGGATATGAGGGATTTATTAATTATCGTGTGTGTGTGTGTGTGTGTGTGTGTGTGTGTGTGTGTGTTTAACTTTTCAAGTAATCTCTATACCCAACATGGCGCTTGTGACCCTAAGAGTCACATGCTCTAGTAACTAAGCCAGCCAGGTGCCCCTTAATTATGATATTTAAACGAATGAATCAATACATTAAAAACTTCCCAGCTGAATTCTGCATGAAAATCTGGTCATTTTCAGCATTTTTCTATAAAAGCCTTTCATAAATTATATGAATTTATGTTTGGAAACCACTCATCAATTTGAAGTACGTTCTCTGTAGAAAGGCTATCTGAATGTCACCTCTCAGAAACAATAAGCCAATATGTGCTGAGCAATTACATAACTGGGTAAGAAAGCGGATGCCAGAGGTAGGATGAGAATTCTGTGTTGTCTTGTCAAAACAATCCTGGTACCTTTCCGTTAATGATTTAGCTCTTACTCATTGTGCAATATTCTAAGTATATGAAAAAGTACATAAACATGAATTTATCCGAATTATGCTAATGTGCAAGATTTAGAAGAAGCTTAATATGTCAATGATTAAGAAAATAATCTCAAGTATGAGTTGTACAGACCATTATTTTTTTTTTCAGGTAACAGCTTTACTGAGACCTAATTCACATGCCATACAATTCACCCGTTTAAAGTATATGATTTAGTGGGTTTCAGTATATCTGCAGAGTTGTACAACCATTACGACAATCAGGTTTAGAACATTTTCATTCTCCTAAAACAAACCCGCGACCATTAGGAGTCACTCCCCAGTTCCCCCAGACCCCCAGTTCTAGGCAACCACTTACCTACTTTCTTTCCCTACAGATTTGTCTATTCTTGGCATTTCATATAAATGGTGTCATATAATGTATTAGACTATTAATTTTAATAACATGAGAACTGTATCCGAAGAGAATTTTAGTGATCCTCACGTTTTGTGAGATGTCCTAGAAGACCTCGTACCTTCAGTGAGGACCCTGGAAAGTCTGGGTTAATAGCCTAGGATGGTGTCCTAAGAATCTGCATCTTAATGTCCTGCGAGCATTCTGATGATCACCCAGAGTCAGGAACCACTGCTGTAACGCTGAGATGCTCCTTACGACCATCATGTATGTAACACTGGCAGTGTGGCACTCTGATTCACTCCCCACGAAAGTTGAAATTAGAGAATTTAATACAAATAAAGCACCACAGAGGTAGTTACTTCTCTGATGTAACTGGGAAACCTTTGAGACTCTAGGATTCTATACAGAGTCCTAGCAAAATCCCACTTACGACAGCTTGACATGGGGGGAATCACCTGCAAATGAGGAGCATGTCTGCAAAGAACTTTTGGAGCGGTTCGTCTCTTCTAAGAAAGCACAGAAATGAAAAGTACAGAGCACTAGAACTACCTTACCTATATTCATGACCTGAGACTGAAGCATCTGTCTTTGGCCAGGTTGGCTGTTGGGTCTCATGGGGATGCTGGCTGTTGGGTTCCGAATCATACCTCCTTGGATTGGTCGGTTCAGGGCACCGGTGGTAGCAGCACAGGTGACTCTCACAGCAGAACTCTGTGGGGCCCACTCCCCAGATGGCATAGTGGGCCGGGAAGCATTACTACCAATCATTCCTGCAGGCAAGCCAAAGGAAACTGAGAGATGGAGTAACTGAAACCACAGTCAGCATGTATGAGCACTAGACGATCTTACTCTGTGTAAGACCATCACTCTGTCTACACAGCCCAATAGTTAATGCCTTCATTGGGACAGACGTGGACCCTTGGCTAAGCAACAAGAATTGGCAGTTTCTACAGTTTTTCAGAGCACGGACTTGCCACTCTCTATAGTTCGGAAAAGCTGTTAAAATTGTTCCCATATGTACTTAGAAACAGGTGCTGTGGCGTGTGGAGAACCCCAACTTCCTTCCTCAGGAAGTGAATCACATTAGCTGATCTACACGTCAGTGCTTTACTTTCCAAAAGGGAGGTGAGGCTAAGAGAAACAAGGTTTAAACTCATAGTCAATACTCTTATTATAAATCCAAATCACAGAATATCCCGTGAAGCCAACGTCAGATTTTTAAATCCTCAAATCCCTTCCAGGGTACTCTGATTTGTTACGCTTCAAAATTGACCAAGGTAGCCTCTAAACCATTGAGAAATTACACGATCTTCCTACCACGGTTTTTTACAACCAAGGCAAGGGAACTCCTACTTATGGGGGACTTCAGTATACCTGGACCACCACATTCCTGATTATATAGATCTAGAAGGGGTTAGGGCACATTGGTAAAGATCCCTTTACACCAGAGATATTAACAGTTATTTGGGCCACACACAACAAGAAGAGCACAATATTCCACGTAGGCTCAAGTGTTTGCTCTCTCTGGCCTGCCCCTGGGATGTGGACAATGGCCAAATATTTGCTAAGACTTGATATTCTAAAGGGGATAAACTCCAAGTGAGAACCCTTCGTTTTGAAATGCTGAACGACCGATATATAGAAGTTCTGCTTTCAAATAGATGGCTTGCTTTCATTTACTTTCATTGTGATAACTAAAAAGAGGGTATATTTAAGAAATGGAGAAAACATGTATTATGGGTGGTTTCTCACTGGTGAAATGGGAATGTGCTACATTAGGATGATTAAGAATAAAGGGTAATTAAATAGACTGAAAAGCTTAGAACAATATTATAGTAATATATATTTAAAAAACCATTTGAACATTACATTTGAAGTACACAAATGTACTATGGGAGAATAGGCATTTTATTTCTCCAAAAATCGATTACCTAAATAATATAGCAAGATTATATGAAGTCTAGAAAGCAGAAGGAAAAATCACCTATAAGTCAACAATATTAATGCAATCATAATAACTGGGGTCAAAGTCTCTTTCGGTCTCTTTGTTTTTGGAAACGAAGCAGAGGCACTATAGGACCCTCACAGTCTAGATCGCCAGGCTGCCCCGATTTGAAAATAGGTGTGTCCTTAAATTTCTTCTTCAGATTCCTGCAAGAACTCAGATCTTCCTGTGTTCTGCTAACAAGGAGGCATTTTTAAGAAGTCATTGGCTCCTTTTCTGTTATAGAATGTTGCATAAATATTTTATTTATATAACTCAATACTTTGCCTTAAAATATAAAATTACTATGGCACCATTTCTGTGAATATATAGATTAGTGAAGTAGTCAGGGCCTGGAGCAATAATAGTTGTTGAAGGAATAAACTATTTTAATTTAGCCCAGCACACGTTTCTCCACGAACCGCTTGCTCATCAACAACCGAAAATAAATAAATCCAGCTTTTCCCCTTAAAATTGAGCTCTAATTTCAATTAGCTGTCTAAAATGGCGATGTGTATACAGAGATGACAGACTAAGCTAAAAGAAAAAAAAAAACAACCACCACCACAACAAAGGACGAAACACCCACAAATAGAAATTCTTTTTATACTAGCTACTTCTTTCAATGCCTTTGTCTTGAGCACTTCATCTTGACAAAGAAAGAAAGCTGTAAATTGTGAGCAGTTGTTCACTGGAACACTCAGCGTCCTGCTACTGTGTCCGTGGTAAATAGGCACAGGGTACAGGACAAGGTGGTGATGGCAGTCAGTGCTGCTAAGATGGTTTCTAGCCTGAAGGAGACGGGAGTTTAGGAACATGGTAGCGGCTGGGACAGCGGTGACCACTTAGGAAACGCGCTTGGGCAACCTGGCAGACACGCTAAGTTGCAGCAGGTCAAGGTCCAAACCAGAGCACAGGCAGTCATGTATCTTTGAAAAGGGAGCCCTGGATCAGGTGCGAAAGGCCAGGCACACTACCATTTAAACTTCTTTATTTTTAATGAATAGTTTTCTGAAAAACGGTATCACTTATAGGTATGAAACGTTGCCCGAACTTTAAACTTGCATTCTGAAATTCTTCAAAAACAAGTCATCAATTAAGAGGGAGGCTTGGGATTATCAGCAGATTACATGAGATGCCAGCGACTCATCAAATCCTCTTACGCGTACCTCTATGATGTCTAGGACTGTAAACTGGAATAGAAGAAATTAGCCTAGGCTATAGGTTAGTGATCAGAAACCCTATGAAAGTAATGATCACAGAATAAAACAGTAAGCTTACTGGAATGCTTTCCAATGCTTCACATGCCAGTCTCACAGTGAAAATTTGCAGAATTTTCTTACGTTCAAATATTACTTTCTAACATAAAAAATTCCATTTGAGAAATTCGACTAGTTTGATGTGGCTGAATCATTACGAAATTAAATAACTCACCAATAAAGTAACAGTGCATTTGAGCCCTTACCTGTGCTACTGTTCCCTAAATTTCCTTGGTTTCCTATCATCCCTTGATTACCCATCATTCCTGGCTGAGGTATCACTGAGTAGGGACTATTGTTTCTGATTGGTGGGAAAGGTCCAGCACCAGTTGGGCTTTGCAATGTGATGTCAAGTGGTAAGTTCTGGTTTGGCAATAACCTGCCCAGTTGCCCTGGTCGTGGGTTATTAAAAGCTAAGGAGAAAACACATGAAAATTGAAGGTTAATATAGGATAATGGAAAATAAAAAGTAACAGAAGCAGTAGGGAAAATGCTGTCTGTAAAATATCAAAGCTCTGCACCTCAAGGACCAAAGGCCTACGTCAAAGACAAACTCACAGACAAAAACCCATATGTAGTGCCAAAGCGTGGACTCATAATTTAGTCAACAAGTCTCCAACTTAACTCTCAACAGTCTTGCAAAAAGAGAGAAAAAAGGTGTCCATTACTTATCATATACTTCCTCCCCAATACTAATTTCTAACATTCAATCGTATTTGCTGAGCAGACCGCTCGTATGGTCTCGTCCCTGTGTTACGTCATTCGAATTTAGGAGTATTGTTCTGTCACAGCTATGAAGCTATAAACATGTCCTGCACACAATCCCAAACCTAGACACGTGTGCTCTGGACACATCATTTTCTTAACTGGACTTTCCGAGGAGTAGAACTAGCTTACAAGTATCTATTCACATTGCAAGTTAAATCTTGTAAGTGTGAACTCTGCTACCTGAAGTCAGTATTAAAGCTTTACGGCCCTGTCTAATCTTCTAAATACAGCTTCTTTAAATTCTGGACCTGTTTAGATTTGAAACGATTCTTACAGTTGACCAACAAGAACCCACGGTGCAGTGTGCACTATACAATCACACAACCAATAGTTTGATAAGAACATTATTAAATTTTACAAGTATACAGATACTGTAAATGACAGTTTATTACTACTTGATTAAACGATATCAAGTATTTCCACTGAATTACATAAGCATAGTACGAAACAGAACATTCAAAATAAAGAAATAAGTTCTTAACAATTAATAACAGAAATAAAATATTTAGAAGAATTAGGGCTTGGAATGGAAATTATGTACATGCTTAATCGTGACTCCCTCAGGTTTTGCTATTCAGTTACCAGCCAATAATCTGATTTCCAGTAGGAGGTACAAATAGAGGAGAAACCATGAGTTCCCATGCTGCCCTTCATTAATGCCTCTGGTTAATGAGCATAAACTCTGTAGTATGCTTCTTACTCCCTTCCCAACTCTTTGACTTTGTGATCTCCCATGGTCCCTAACTACTTTCCATTCCTCACAAAACAGACAGGTTTGAGAGATAACAAGCAAAAACGATTTTGTTTTACCCCTTTTGGAATAATCAAGAATCACTTGAGAAAAGGTCCACTAATTAAAGATTATTTTGTGATTTGGTTGGTGGTTGCCATTTCTGGTTTGGGAATAAATGCTGAACAATGAATCCGATTGTACTTGACGAGGGAAAAACCATTCTGTTCCCCAAGTTAACACTGAAGAGGTCATCTATCTTTCTATAAATTATATCTCTTTGTAAGGGAAAGATATTTTTTCCCATTCAAACTGTTGGACTTTAGGTAACTACTGAGTTTGTAAATTAAGTGATCATGGTGAAGAAATAATTCATCTTAAACTCACAAAAATCTAAAATAAAATGTATTTTATCAAATAGTCTACGGTCTTCAAGCTTTGTATCAAATTAGCCAACTTAAAATGCACTTAGAAAACGTTTATGGTAAAGTTCCATTTAAAGTGATATTTATAGGATGATTCTTAAGAGATAGCCCATTCATGTATGATGATTAAATAGTAAGAATTTTTAATAGCATATCACTCCTAAAAAGTCAGCATAACTCTCTAATTTTCTATATTTCCAGTATCTAGTCATATCTAGACATATATAAAGTCTATTTTAAGCTCCATTTCTGAAGGCAGTAGCTAAAATAAAGGGAAATATGACAATCATCTAAAGAACTTTATCTATGTAGGTCAGCCTCCCTCCGTGTTGATTCAATTAACCATAAGAGAATGCTGGAAAGCCATGTTCACTAGAATCCATTTTGAATAGTGTTTTGAAGAACCAGGACAGTAGATGGTGCTATTTGACCACAAAAACATCGAAGTGACTAAGCTGTTTGTATCAGATTTTAATAATCACTGTTTCTAATGGTGATTATATGGGAATTTCTTGGCATAACCATCAATATCTCATACTCACTGCTCTGTGAAATTCGCAATGCTGTTTTCTGGGCTCCAACAGGTGTAACAGGACTGTTTTCAGCTGTGAGTTGCATGAGGTCATTGATGATGGCTTGCTTGTCAACTGATCCAGCAGGGGCGCCGGGCCTCGTGTCTGGGAAAAGCTGTGGTAATTGACTATTCTGCAAATCATCCAAAATCTCTTCCAGGTTGTCCAGCTCACTGCCAGGCTGCAGTTAACAAACAGGAGAGTTTATCCAGTCCTACTAGAGAGTGGGCACCACGGGCGCATCTGCAATTACAGACCTAACTGGCATACGGCACGGCCACGGCCAAACAAAACATGCTGATGCACGCACATCCCTCAGGCCTAACAAGTTCATCGATCATCTTTTAAAAAATTAAATTGACGAAGGCCAAATAACTTAATCTCTTAGTCCTCAACCTCCTCATCTAGAAAAAGGGAGGTGACTGAATTAGAAAGCTCCCTTCCAGCACTGTGTTTCATTGGCAATTTATAAATTCCCCTTTATTTTATGCTGATAATTCAATTAATCACGAGTATGCAGATTTCTAATTAACTCTAAGTGTGCTATAACTTATAGTCCAGGTCTAGGTTTTGTGGTTAACTCTGCCTAGGAAATCACAACAACAAAAAACTGCTATAAAATGTGATCTAAACTTACAGTAAATCAGTATTTTGTAAATGGTCACTTCCTTTTTGGACTTCTTTTTTTCAGAGCAGGGGTAAGACACGAAATAAGCTCAGAGAAACCATGAATAGTTAAGCGTTGCCTTTTCAGTTTGACTGGTGTTTTTTCTCCTTGCTTGCACTTTCAGTTTCAAAGGACAGTGGCTTTCTCAGCCACTCACCAGTCTAGGTGACAACATGTAGGGAAGCAGGATAAAACACAGTGTCCCCAAACATAGCATCTATTAAACCTGACTTCACGGAAGGCAGAAGTAACGTTTCTTAGGGTTTTCCTTTTACCGAAATAATTTCATTTCCATTACAACATCAAAATAGTAAGATAAATATTACCACTATCTCATACCTACTACTCTTCTTCCAAAAAGCTCAACTTATTTTACGTTCTCGTAAGTGGAACCTATCTACGTGCCAAGTATTTAAAGCCGGGCTGTGTGAACTACAAACGAAAGTGGGTAAGTTAAATGTTAGAAGCAGTTTCTAATGAAGAAAAAGTGGTAAGAATGATTTCTTGGATGTGTAGGTGGAAACACAGAAGTTAGGCAATTTCCCCAAAGTCCCTGGGTGGACTTCAAGTCCTTCACCATGACTAAACCCTTTGTCGACATGGGCAATTCAAATGAAATTGTTTACATCTGATACGAGGCACACTTGAAACAAATGGCTCACACTTTTATTCTATGTAGAACTCCTATTTCCCACATAGAGGCTGGATTTGCTATGGTTTTTGCAATTTATGGCATACGTAATATCTGTATGGGAAGTCTCACTGGACATATTTCTCAAGTTAGGAAGTGACATTTTATTTGATTCCTTGGTCAGCGTCCACTAGCTTAGTACCACCTTGGAGATCCACTTTCTAGGAAGCTCCCAGTGTGTTGGCTGGAGCAATGACGGACCGTTTTCTAGTTAGATTGGCCACGCATCTCTAACAAAAGATGGAGGCATCAAACACGGGAAAGATACATCTTAGGTACGGGTTAGGTTCCAAAGTTAGCATCCTAAAGCACAGACAGACACAGACAAAATGACCCTTAAAACTCCTCAGGAAGACACCTCAATGCATCACCACGTCCCCTCCCTCTCCACGGGCAACACGGCCAGTTTTTCCTCCAAGGGGAAAGCACACTGGTGTTTCTTCAGCGGAGTCCTAAATGACAGAGTAGGGGCTGTGCCGCATTTAAAACCACGTGGCTACATTTCCACAGTGAGAGTCACAAGAGAACCCAAACCTAGAAAGCTCTCGTCAGCCACCTCAGGATCGCTCTGTAGGTACATACTTATTGGGAAAAACGGTAGGCAAGACTATTCACGCTGCTTAACCATTTCATGGCCACCGCTTCTTCTGAATGAGAACAGACGATTTTATGTAAATCAAATGACATGTAAAGTGACTCCACTGTAAATCTATGTCGTGTTTTTGCTGAATACAAAAGGTATAAGTAAACATTAGTAGGAACATTTATTTCCCTTCAAGGATAGTGCCTGGAATATAGTAACGGACACTCAATCAGATGAGTTCCCTTAACCATACTAACCTGGAATTTAAGAAAACTGCCCAGGATCAATGAAATTTCCATTAATTTATCACAAAAATATATATATGTTAAAGTTTATTTATTTTGAGAGGGTGAGGGAGTCCCCAGGAGGGGCAGAGAGAGAAGGAGAGAGAGAGAATCCCAGGCTCAAACCCACCATGAGATCATGACCTGAGCCGAAATCAAGAGTCAGATGCTTAACCAACTGAGCCACTCAGAAAAATATTTCATAAAAATGTGTGATAAATATCTTTATAACTGTGTCATTAAACTAAAGAGATAACAAAGAGGTTCTAATAAACTGAAGTTTATTGCTGGCCTATGAAACCAAGTTTCCCTACTATGCTGCTGTCTTGTGTATTTTTTTTTTTTTTTTTAAGTGGCCTTTAAAGCTCATTGTGTGTGTGGGGAGAGGGTAGGGAGTAAAGGAGGTGGACTGGAATAATATGATACTTCTCGAAAAAGCTTCACAGATTGTCTTGGATGAGAAACAGCCAACACAAATCGGTTCAGATAAACAATAATAAAGTATATTATCCTTAATGGATGATCTTCTATTTGCCCCCAATCCCAGGTATGTATGTATAAAAGAAAGTTTTTACAACGTAGATTTACAACAGCCTGTGTCTAGACTCCTACCTTTCCTTTTGACCTTTACTCTTTTCATGCAAATGGAATTATACTTTAAACCACATCAAACAGAAAAATAACTATCACCCGTTTCAAAGAGTTCTTTTTTTTCTTTTCTTTTTTCTTTTTTTAAAGAAAGAGGGGGAGAAAGAGAGGGAGAGAGGGACACAGGGAGACAGGGAGAGAGAGAGAGAGAGAGAGAGAGAGAGAGAGATTGAGAGAGGCAGGCAAAGGGAGAGGGAAAGAATCTTAAGCAGGCTCCACGCCCAGCACAGAGCCAGATGTGGGGCCCGAGCCACACGACTGAGAGTCTGACGACTAACTGAGCCGCCCAGGAGCCCCCCTCATAGAGTTGTAATGACAAGATTCATGATTCTTCCTTTGTAACCTACTCTCGTGTCTAACATAATGAGCTGAAACTAAATCTAATGTTATACATATAAAATGTTAAAATATGTTTGGATGGTTTAGATCAATTTATTAATGTTTAAATTTCAAATAATTAGAAAATTTAAAATTCAGGATTTTCCTTGGTTGATTTTTATTTGTTATTTTCTTAAATGTTTATTTTTGAGAGAGAGCACAAGTCGGGTAGGGGCAGAGAGAGAGGGAGACACAGAATCCGAAGCAGGCTCCAGGCTCTGAGCTGTCAGCACAGGGCCTGATGCGGGACTCGAACCCACAGAACTGCGAGATCATGACCTGAGCCGAAGTTGGATGCTTAACCAACTGAGCCACCCAGGAGCCCCGGTTGATTTTTACTTTTAAAAAGTACGTATTCAAACTGATTTTCAAATTTTAATCTTTGTCATTTTAAGAGCTGACCAAATTCAACTGTGGGTCAGTCTAGTGACTAAATGCTTTTTTGTCTTTAGAAAGCCTTGCAGGAACTTCTTGGTTTCATATTCAAAAGAAATTGGCTCTTTAGATCTCCGTAACTATGGACAGACACTGTTTGAATTCATTCAGCTTACATCAGAAGAATGTATTATGCAGTTTTCCCCACTAGAGATAATATTGTTGTGCTTGTGTTTATTTCTTGTTAATTTCTGGAGTACACATCTAACATTCATCTAAATTGTCTTAAGTGTACTTTAAATGTTCTTCATCAAGGAGACAAAATTCAGAATGTCTACTATAACCCCTTTGGCTGTTAGGCAATAAAATCTGACAACTATGGCATTTTCTTCTGTAGTCACGTAGGTTGTGGAAGGGATAGATCTGACCACATAAGTTTCTGATCAAATATTTCCCCCTCTTCCCTAACTTTTTTAAGCTTTAGTTCTCATCAAAAGTTCTTCTAGTCCATGTCTACTTTGTTAGGCCTGATTTCTTCACAACAGAAAGAGGAATGCCTTCCTTCAAAATGCTTCGCCGAGATACTTCCAAGTTTTGCTTAGGCATCTATTCGAATGCTCAAATTAGCCACATCAATTTGAATAGTTAGTTTAAACTATTTCAGGCAGAAAATGAGTCAGAAAGATTTTTATAAAAGTTCTACAAAATGAAAATTGGACTTGATTTCTTTAATTTTTCATTTTTCTGGTTTTATGAATTTTTCATGTGTCAAATCAACTTGTTCTCTGAAGGAAATATAAAGAGCACATGCATTTTAATAACAAGTATTTTGATAAGTTACAAAACATCTTTTCAAAAATTTAAATAAGAAGTGCAATTTTGCCACATTTGCCTAACAAAAAATTGTTAAGAAATGGTAAAATTGTTAAAAAACGGTTATACAATTCTGCCACATTTGGAGGAAAATTTTCAGGACATTACCAGCTTAAAATATGGGTTGCCTAGTGGTGTCAGATAAGAAGAAATTCCTTTCAGAAATTCCTTATAATTCTGAACCCTCATTATAACCGGCCCAGTAGCATCAGAGAGAACATCAACACACCCCACTAGGCAAATAAGTACATAGCTGAAAAGTTGGAGGGTTCCTGGGTGGCTCGCTCGATTAAATAAACATCAGACTTTGGCTCAGGTCATGATCTCGCGGTTCGTGAGTTCAATCCCCACATGGGGCTCTGTGATGACAGGCTGGAGGCTGGAGATTGCTTTGGACTCTATGTCTCCCTCATTCTCTGGCCCTCCCCCACTCACATTCATTCTTTCTGTCTCTCAAAAACAAGTAAACATTAAAAAAAAAGTCGGTAAACATTTTGGAAATTTTTCTGTCACTGCTTCCTGCTGGTGACGAAATGACGTAGAAACAAATGTTGTTTAAATACTCTGCCCAGTAAAGAGCTCTATTTTAGGTATAATAGCACGATCGAAGTACTTCCTGCCCTTAATAAGTTAGTGGTAGGTTAAACACAAACTTGGTTAATGGCTCTTCTCTGAGTCAAAATAACAAGACAGTTGAGTGTACAACTCGGGCTCCCTAAGAGTTTACCTTATTAAATAAAAAACTTAGATTCCCTGGAAATGAAAGAAAAACCTTCAACAAAGTGGTCCAGCAGTTAAAAGAAGATACAATGAATCTGTTTTGGGAATAGTGAAGGAGAGCAGGAGGCAAAAGAATCAGTGTTTTTTCCTTAAAGTAACGCGTTCTAACTTTGATCTAAATTTAAGTAATGCATACTTCCTGTGGTAACTTTTCTTTTCAAGCTGCAATGTTTTCAATGTTAAATTTGTTCTGCAGTATTTTTTGGTGGAGTTTTATTTTTAAATGGGAGTGAATGGAGGGTGAGGCCAGGGACTGGGTTTCATTAAGAAAAAAATACTGTGTGTGTGTGTGTGTGTGTGTGTGTGTGTGTGTGTGCGCGTGTGTGCGTGTGTGTGTGTGTCTCTACACTGCTTTTTGGTCCATCCAAAATAACAGATTTGTGCTGATTACACCCTGGGCTTTATGTACCCTAGGTGAGATGATTTTGATTAGAAAAATGTTTCCCCTGAGCAACAATTAGACATGGCAAGTGACTCAAGAACTTTAAAAACAAATTTTTTTTTTCCAGTTTGCCTGAAGTTAGTGTAATCATATACTAAATATAGAAATGCCAAGCAGTGTCCCCCTTCCCTGACCCTCTAAGTCCCCGGGGCCTCAGGCCTGGGATAGAAATAAATCCTGTGTATGGAGGGAGGGGCCAGCCACTAAGCTAAGGTGGCCAACATGGGTCACCATCTTGGCCTCTAGCATGTGTTAGGGAGACCTGAGTGACAGTATGTGTCGGCCACTCTGAACTGCCACTAGCTCTCTGTATTCGAACCTAGTAAACCTCAAGAGATGAAAACATTTATAGGTGTCAATATAGTTTCACACTATACTTTATCCAAGGTTTTGCGATTACCTTTCTGCTACAACTTTCAGTTTCCCCAATTTACTTGAATTTATAGCATTACAGAATAGCTGTATCACAGA
Source organism: Panthera pardus (assembly GCF_024362965.1). Lineage (NCBI taxonomy): Eukaryota > Metazoa > Chordata > Mammalia > Carnivora > Felidae > Panthera > Panthera pardus. The sequence continues at coordinate 20,099,149 of NW_026527002.1, forward strand.
ACCCTGCGCTGACCTCTAAGTTTAAGGATTAATTATCAAAGATGATTATAGAATTAGGCTGTTTCCCTTGTGAAGGACAAAGGTTTAGAAAATCCTACCTGTTTTATAGGAATGGCAGCAGCTGCCAAGACATCAAAGTGAAAGAAATAAAGGAAGCTAAATGCTTAGAACCATGGAGTGAGCCCAGCTAGCAGGGCGAGAAGGGCCTCAGCTTTCCTGATTCTTGCTTTCAATCCTAGTCCTGCCCCAGGGCCAGCCTCTGCTGACTCAGCGGACTTCAACATTCTAGCAGGGAAGTGCTGCTCTCCTCTCTCCCCATCCACACCCAGTCCCCCAAGATGGCGTGTCACACAAAATATCCCCTTGGAAACCAAATTTCAAGACAAATTAGTGAACTATTTTAACTAGAAAGGCCTATGCAGCTTCTTCCCTTGTTAACCGGTCAGTTAAAAGGTCTGAAGTACAGGGCAGTTCCCAGGGGTTAGACAGAGTTGATAATGAAGGGTGAAGTCTTGGATCATTAACCCAGACTTCACGGAGTCCCCAGGAAACATCTTACGCCAAGCCATCATGTCAGAAAGAACTCTTTTTTCTTTTAAATGATTCTTTAGCATTAATCAGAAGTTGTAGCAGACAATAAAGAGAGGTACAGTGATCTTCATTAGGTCTGAAAACCAAACGCTTATCTTAAAAAGAGAGCAAGGTAGATGGGAAATAATTTAATTAAGTCTGTCCTAACAAAGCCCAGTTTCAAGGAAGTGATTATCTCCAATTCAGGCGTCTGCTAGTAACAGGGTCAGCAAAGTACAGCTGGCCTGTGGGCTAAATTCTGCCCACCACCTGTTTTTGGATGGCCCCTGAGCTAAGAATGGATTTACATTAAAAAAAATTTTTTTTAATGTTTTACTTATTCTTGAGAGAGAGAGACAGAGCATGAGTGAGGGAGGGGCAGAGAGAGAGAGAGAGAGAGAGAGAGAGAGAGAGAGAGAGAGACATACACACAGAATCCGAAGCAGGCTCCAGGCTCTGAGCTGTCAGCACAGAGCCCGATGCGGGGCTCGAACTCACGAGCCATGAGATCATGACCTAGGCCGAAGTCAGACGCTCAACGGACTGAGCCACCCAGGCACCCCTGGATTTACATTTCTTCACAATTGAAGAAAAAATCCAAAGAAGAGTATTTTGTGACACATGAAAACTGCAAAATCCAAATACCAGCGTCCGTATGTAAAGTTTTACTGGAACACAGTGCACTCATTTGTCTACATAGTGTCTAGGTCTCTGGCTGTCTTTGCGCTACAATGACGGGACTGAAGAGTCGTGGCAGAGACCGTATGGTCTGTGAAGCCAAAAATATTCACCACTTGGCCCCTTACGAAAAAAGAAAAGAAAAGAAAAGAAAAGAAAAGTCAGCCCAGCCCTGGCTCTACAACAATGTTGCTCTTTGCTAGACAAGAATATGTGGAACGGGCAGCTGAAGTGAGAACGAAGCCTGTTTCAACGTAAGGACAACAAAGCAGAAGGCTTATTTGTCTCTAGTCACCCGAGGCCTCCAAACGCCCCTACGAGAAGCCGTGATGGGTATGGATTAGTACACTTGGGAGAGCGCATTACAAACTCACCTGGTCGCTAGGCTCAAAGCTCATCTCCTCCTTCTCAGTTTTCATAGCTATTAATTTTGTGTTACTGGCAGGGTCTGTCTTACTGTCCAGTCGCTCAAGTTTGGGGGTTATTTCGGGTAAACCAATATCTTTAGTATCGTCTTTATCTAGCAAGTAGCGAAGTAGTGCATTCTCTTTCTTCTTGGGGCTCACGGGCTCTTGTTTAATAGTCACTTCTGAACCAGGGGCTGTGTTGCCGGCCTCCTGGCTCAGTTCTTTGCCTGTGGCTTCTGCCGTTAACTTGGCCAAGTCCACAGGGGAACTGCTGTCCTGCAAGAGTCTGTGCAAAATCTTATGCTTCTCCTTGAGCGAGGTTCCATGTGTCGACCCAGAACCAGGCAAGCTGCCCGCGGAGTCCTTGTTTGTGTCCGACAAAGAGCTGGATAAGGGTGAAGGCTCCATCTGGTCAGATTTGGTGGTCAACAGCTGTAGGAGTTTGGTCTGTCCCTTGCCGTCATGCAGTCTACTCTGTCCGTCAGGTCTCTCGCCGCTCACAGCCTGGGGCATGCTGGGATCGTTTGCTTCCTTCTGCTCTCCCGGATGGCAGCTGCTCTCTGCTTGACCGGTGGTACCTTCAGATGGCTCCCCGTAAAGTCCAAAACAGTCTTTGGAGTCTAAGCTTCCCATCTTGCTGAGTGGGGGAGGATTCATATTAACGGGGGAGTTTTGCAAATTGCCCATTTTTAGGTCTGGTGAAGCCAACGATGACCCCAGTGAGACCCCGTGCCCCTCGCTGAGGGCCTGAAGTGCGTTGAGGGAACTGTTGGTGTAGCTATGGCTATTTCCTGTGCTGCTGCAAACTCCCACAGGGGAATGCAAGCTTCCTGCGGGGGAAAACTGACTGGGCGGGATTCGAGGGCTTCCAGCCACTCCGGGGCTCATGCGATGCCGTGGTGAAAGCATGGAGTTGGGCTGTCCTGGATTCATGCCAGGGCTGCTCTGCGAGGGACTGTTCATTTTGAGTGCATAGTTACTACCCTGAGGAGTGGTTGCTTGCATGCTCGACACATGGTTCATTCCCCCAGAACCACCAAACCTGCCCATGGGCATGCCCATCTGCTCCTTCGGGCCATTGATGGGAAAATTTATATTGCTACTGAGGGTCATGTCCTGACCTGGGTTCCCACTGCACATGGCCTGATGGGCAGGGCTGCTAGAGCTAATTGGATTCAATGGCTTCCCCATCGCTTGTCCAGTCAGATCCGGATTCATTACACACACATTCTGCTCTCTGTATAATGAGGAAAGAAATATACAAGAAAAAATACTTAGCAAGTTGTTATTAGTTCAAGAAAACGAGATGGCCTCTTTTCTTTAAAAGAACAGAGTACGTTTAAAGGCCCGATAACACTCTGATGAAACAATCTGCAATTACGGACAAGACTGAACACGCGTAGTTTTGGACCAAGAGGGATGTTTCTCAGTCAACTCATTAAGATGTCTGCGGTTTTACAGAGGGGCTGTCTTTAAATCTGACTACTACTGTATCGAAATTGTAATTACCAGATAAGACATTAGAGGGGTTCCAAGTACATGGTATCTTTCTCATTTAATGGTATGTATATTATCATGAATAACTAAGAACTTGTACCGTCTTAAAGGAAAGACCCAAGCGAGTGGAGCTGTCTTCAATTATTTGCCAGATTCTAATTCCTAACAATAGTCATATCTGGAAGCCCAGAGAGCTCTGAGGTATACTACTTGGCTCAAGACGAATCGCAAACTTGGTGGGGGTGGGGGTGGGGGTGGGGTGGCTGGGGGACTCATCCCTAACTATTAGAAACCCCACAAGTTCTAGAACCAATAAAGTTACCAAAAGCATTTAGGATTAGAGCACCTTGTCTAAGAGATCCCCCTGCAAGTCAAAGTGAGAGCTTCCGACAGACAACCTGGGACAAAACTTCGGAGTGACCCTGGTCTGTGATCTTACTTTCCCAACACCTAGACAGCTCCCATCCACTCCCTTACTAGTGACTAAAAGCAGGTTTTCAGAGCTAGATGATTTTCCAAGTCCTATGAGCTTTAATTTACAGCCTTGGCAGTCACTTGTGAGTTACCACATGTGTTCACAAATCCAAACAAAACAGGTTTCACAAATTGTCAAACATCAGCTTTCACTTAGGGGGGGTGAAATTTGGCACATCTGTAATCACTTTCAAATTTTTCAGTTTGAGGTCAGATTTATTAACAGTTGGCAAACAGGGCTGCCCATTTTTTTATCCCTAAACAAGAAAGTACATAATCAAGAAATGTAATAAAAGGGGACTCTTTAACCAGAGCAACTTTATATATCTTCTGACAGTAGCTCATAAACTTTTATATAGCACACCCATAAATATTTACATAACTTGAAATGTAATCATTTTCCTAAATTTGTGCTCTACAACAATATAGTTTATGACAAATTCATTTTAAAATCAACATTCAATTTTCTGTACTTTCTTTTTTTATGGAAATGTTCATTAGCTTTCAATTTAAAGGCTAACGTCAAGAAGTTAATTTAAGCCTGAGAATAAAAATCTAAAATATTGCCTCTGAGTATATTTGAGAGTTTTAGATTTAAACACACAGGACCAGCAATCATGCCTCAATACTCCCACACTGCATGGGTCACCGCTGGGAACTGATCGATTTCCCTTCTCCGACCTACCAGGCGGTCGTGCCAGAGCAAAGCCGGGGCTAGCCTATATTCTTCCGGCTGCCTTTTAAAAGTCACTAGTATTAAGACGAGAATTCAAAGTATAGCCCTCTTGGCTGGCATCATAAATAAGCTGTCTTTTAGCCAACAGTTAATAGCAACTCAGTTTTATATTTTACGTGCCTGGGGCTGATTAACAGCAATGTCTGACAAGGCTGGAAAGCTCTAGGGTGATCTGTTGCTTCTGTAACACTTCTCTTGACTTGGGAGGGGAAAATGATTTTTTTTTTTTGAAAATGATTTCTTATAACTAGGATTACCTGTGAAGCATATGTAACGATATTACAAGCTGAGGTTCATTAGTAGTCTGAGAACGGATGAGTTTGCTCTTCGTTTGTGCAGCAACAAGAGTGCCATCGGACAAGGAAAAACGATAGATTTGACTGAATGCCAATCCTTGTCTCAGCACTGTGGGCAAGTAAGGAAACAGAATGCATGTTTAGAAAAAAAAAAAAAATCAGAGAGTAGGGGCAGGATAAGATATAATAACAGTAATAAACTTTGTTAAGTTGAAGATTTTCCTACCAGCATGTTAAAAAGTTGTCAGTAATAGTTTATGATATTAAAACATTACAGCATTTTAAAAGCACATTTTTTTTTTTTTACTCAAAATACTAACAAATTCAATATATTGTGTTTTTTTGTTTTTTGTTTTTCAAATAAGGCTTATTAGACCCTCAAGCTAGGTTCTTTTTAAAATCTTCAGGACCATGGCAAAAAAGAGTGTAAACCATTGATTAGCTCAAAACAAGCTTCACAATGATCTGTTTAAAATAAACAGTACAGTGCACAGACAGGATATCTTTAGAGTGTGAAGTTGCCTTTAATTTCCCTCTAAGCTAATAAAAATATTACAGTAAAATTTATGACGTTAAACGTATCCTCTGAATATTCATCTTGAAGTTACGTACTGTTCACCATCTCACAGTACTATTCCCCAATCTGTTGTTCAGTGTGTAAGAAGAAGTATGACTTCTGTGGATGGGACAACAGGAAGCAAAAGATAAACAATCAGAAAAATCTTTTCAGAGGGAAAAAAAAAGGCTAAACAGAAAACTGAAACAATAAAAGCGGAATGGTTTAACTTCTGGATAAAGAATCTGTTTCCATTTTCAAGACAACAGAAGAAAATGTATAAATCAACTAGGTGAAAATAACTTCTCTTACGATAAAACTTCAGGTTTATCTTTTAAAACAACTGTATTTTAAAACGGTCAAATACTACATATTGAAAAAGAACATTTCGGCTCAGAAAAAAAAGGAGCCATATAATTTGGTTACCCTCTTAAACCATTTTAAGAAGCCTACCGTGTTTTCTCGCATTCTCTTCTACACAAATTTTGTGGGTTGAACCGCGAGCCCCAAGACCAGCCAGAACCAGCACGTTCACGACCCCACAAAATTGCCTCGAGTGAGTGAGTGGAGGGAGGGAGCGAGAGAGTCACTGACGCACAGTGTGGATTCTGACTTTTCTTGGCAGAATTTCACTTCGAGCAATTTCCCCCACGAAACCCCCTCCACAGTCTCAGGTACACGCAGCGTTTAGGTACTACTTTGTGCCGTCAACCGCTGCACGAAGCTACTGCAAAGTGGGAGTCCTGGAAATGAATCACTGGACTTATGTGCATCTTGCTTTTGCGCAGTATGTTCCTAAAAGGCAGAACGAATACAATCTTTATAACGGGACTCCTGCTTCGAATGGCTTATGATTTCAGGATTTTATCTGACCTCGGCTGTGACCCCTGAAGGTTTTCCATTTCATTTGGAAATACGTCAAACATCTCTACTACTAAAGTAGATACGCTTAAGCATACACCTGGATTTCTTTAGCAAGCTCTTCTGTTTCAACACAACATTTTAGGAGATTTTTACTCAGTGTGATTGGTTACCTTCGATCTTACCTATTTCATACATTTTGGAGTTTCCTTTCAGTGGGTCCCGCTTGTTTAAACCTACCACGGTGTCTGGTACATTTGTGTAAACCCTTTTGTAAGGACTCGGGAGGCCACAGAGTTCAGTGTAGGGCATTGCTACTCAGGACTCAAGGATGCTGACCATGTTTGCTCGTGGTGATTTCTTATTCTTTGTTGTTACTATTTTTTAAATTTTAAACCAGATCTAGTGAAACAGTAGGTTAAATACTGATTTCTGCCAAGTGTAGAACCTCTATTTCCTCTTATTCTTTCCAACTTAAAAAAAATGCTGAAAGACACAAGGTTCTGGATTGTGTGCTTATTTCTGAGAAGGATAAAGAAGATGAAAAAGATGAATAAGATGAGGAGAAAAATAAGGGAATGGGGAGAGAGGTCATTTACGATTTGTACTTTTTCATCAGCTGTCTTAAAACACAGAGTCTGAGCAAACACTACTGGTAAAACGCTAAGGTCACAGATGCACATCGAAGGGAAGAGGACAAACTAAAACTCTGTTTCAATGAGGAGTCGGGATGTTCTTTCTGCCAAAACGCTGACAATCCGCCCAACCGAGCTGTAGGGCACACTCCGCCGCCCCTCGTCCCTCACAGGCACGGTGGCTGCTCCCTGGGGAATCCAGGCCCACTAGCCAGGCGCCCCGCGCCGGACACGCGGCGTCCATGGGAGCAGATCAGGAGACTAGGTGAAGAAGAGGTCTCTCTCCCCCTCCCCCACCTAGTACTTAATGAGGAAGAGCTAAGGAAAAGGCATCTTTCCCCCCTTGTTCTCACCAGTATGACAAAACACCAGAACGCACTAGAGGAGACGGGATTCTGTGCAAAGAACTCTGGGAGCGGCACGACAGGGAGACTGCCAGGAGACACCCCAGATTAAGCTCGGGTGCTGACCAGTCACTTCATCTGCGTCCGCCTTCCCGTTGATAACTGGAGTTCCTGACGCCTGCCCACAGGCTGTTGCTGAGGAGCAACAAGCTACTACAAAGAAGGACAGCGTCGGACAAAGGCCAGGTGCTCGGCGAGGGCTGCTGTTATTACTGACACAGGCCTTTGAAGTCTTGGCTTTAGCTCTAGCGGTCCTGTTAATTACGGTCTAGTCTAGCTGCCCTGTGACCTCAGTCAAGTCCCCTCATTTTTTGGAGCCTTCTAGAAATACCTGGGCAGTCTTCGGTGGTCATCACGTGGAAGGAGGGCCGGAGAGACCCCTATCGGGAATTTAGCTGCTCTTGCACATTTCATTTCGTTCTTACTTCCAGATTTTCTTTAGGATTCAGGTATTTCTTTTGATATTAAGTGGTACCTTATTATGTAGTTTTCTATATACAGAAGCCTTAGGATCAGCGAACATGACTTTTTTCCCTTCCTTTTCTTCTGTCTTTATGAAATTATCTTCTAGTCATCTCATTCTTCTGTCCCACAGAGTCTACAAAGTTTTCCTTTAGATGGCAGCATTTTCTGGGCCGGATGATGCAAAGTACGTATGAACACAAAAAGTCAACAGACCCGAGTTTCCTGAGGTGAACTTCAGAACCACTGTTTCAGAGAAAGCTTCCACAGGAAGTAGTAACATAGCAAAATCAATGTCAAGAAAGTACCATGCAGAGATGCCTACCTTCATGATGATGCCTCTTAGCATAGGACACAGATTCCCCTTCATGCTGCGCGTGGAACTTCTGAATGCACCTTCTCACCAGGTCCTCCCAGCCTGGCTTCATGGCTGCCCGCATGGTGCTGGTATCCAGTGACGTGATCTTGCCTAGTAAATAACAGCAAGCATTATACCTACGTACTCATCTATTATTTACGAAAATGACTAACATTTTAAAAGATAAAATTTACTTATTTAGAACAGGTAGCACACAAAGGGTAGACAGTGAAATAGGTGCCCCTCCCCCCACCCCCCCACCGCCCCTTCTTCCTCAAGCCCCTCAAGGCTTCTGCCCCGGTAGCAGTCACTATTCTCAGCTTCTTCGTGATCTTCTAAATATATTCCTTGCATTACAAATATGTAGCTTCTACAATGATTTCTTTGGTATATATATTTTTAATCTGTTTGTTTGTTTATTTATTGAGAGATTGTGTGAGCAGTGGTGGGGCAGAGAGGGAGGGAGACAGAGAATCCCAAGCAGGCTCCACGCTGTCAGCACAGAGCCCGACATGGGGCTCGAACTCACAAACCGTGAGATGGTGACCCGAGCCAAAATCAAGAGCCTGATGCTTACATCGACTGAGCTACCCAGGCACCCCCGGTCTTCTCTGGAAAGAAAATTTACCTTGGAGATCTTGGCGAGTAGTAAAACTTTCTGATGAGGGAAGACCTGGTCTTTCCTTCATGGGAACTCTTCTTGCCACACAAATCAAGCAGGACTGCAAATCTTCAATCATATACATTTATGGTTATCATAATAGGCTTTTTCAGTGATTCAAACAAACTCAAATGTCTTTATGACAACACGACCTTGTAAATCAGCGGAGGAGGGAGTGCTCAAACGCTGTGTGCCTCTGCCGCTCACTGGCTTCATGCTCTCCTCCCCTGAGTGGGAAGCAGCTGGGGGACAGGATAGGGTGTGCCGTGCAGGGTCAGCTGCTGAAGCCACACGACCCACGCTGCGAAAGTACATCCGCCACGCTAGCATTCCCGCCCTGAAACTACCTGCTCAGCGATGGACGGAAGAGCGTGTAATCCTTTCTCACGGAATGGCTGATGGGAACAACCAGCTTAGTTCAACATAAAGTAGACAAATGGCGAAAACTAAAGCCTGATACTCTGCTCTGTCGAGGGTTTGCTCCTCGAGTTTTTGGTTCGCCACGATACAGGAAAGCTAGATAGACCTTCTACCCAGCTACGGAACTACCCCTAGAATGGCAACGAGCGATTTAACGCAAAGAGTATAAATGGAGTCTAGATGTGAACACGAACGAAATCCTAGAAAGAGTGGCAGGCACCAGGGTGGCTGCATTACAGTTGGGAATCTCGGCCTTGGCTGGTTTCTCACATGGCCAACGCTAGGCCTTTATTCCTCACCCACGTCAACTGTTTTATTCATCTGTGTTCACTTCTAGAGAACACGGAGATGTTTTATTTATCTTTGTAACAAGCGGAGCACATTGTGTAGCTCTTTTAATTTCGAAAATGCTGGATAAAAGGTTAAAATGATAGTCTTCATATCTTATGTCATTGATTTATGATTATTCATCTTTAAATCTGGGAAAGAATTTCTCTAAATCTATCCAGTAATGGTGCGTATCACAAATATAAACGTGATCTTCATTCTGAACATAATAAAAGCTAAATTTTTGAGCACTTGCTATGAGGCAGACCTCTTTTTAGCTGCTTTAGAGGCTATCAATTCATTTAGTCCTTGTGAGAACTCTACAAGGCAGGGAAAGTATCATCTCCATTTAACAGAGAAAACCAAAGCACGAAGTTTAAGTAATTTGCCCAACACCATACAAAACTAGTGAAGCCAGGATTCGAATCTGAGCACACCATGGCTCAGAAACCCTACTCTTAGGCCATACTGTGTTAATTATCTAGAACCAGACTTTAAAGGTACAAAAGTGTTTAAATACACAGCACAAAGTCACACATTAGGTCAGTTACATCTTTTTTCTACCACTTTAAGAACAGTATCCTAGATGGGTGAATTAGCAGCACGTACTCTGTTGCATAAAAAGAAAAAAAAAAAATCCCTCAACATTGCATACCTAGGGAAAAACTTAGTTTTGAAAAATTATGCCACCTCTGAGAGCCCCATTACTTTTCAATAAAATTTAAATTACAAATTACTTGCATATAAAACCAAAAGAAATAACTACAGAACTTCCTCAACTTACAATGGAGTTATGTCCTGATAAGCCCATCTTAAGAGGAAAATACTGTAAGTTAAAAATGCATTTAAAACATCTAAACTACCAAGCATAACTTAGGCTAGTCTACCTTAAATGTGCTCAAATACACACAGTCCACGGTTGGGCAAAATCATCCACCACAAAGCCTATGTTTTAATAAAGTGCTGACCATCTCATGAAATTTATTAAACACCATCCCGAAAGCGAACAGCAGAACGGACACGTGGGTATGGAATGGTTGTGAGTGTACCGGTCATTAACCCTTGGGATCGCGTGGCTGACTGGGAGCTGCAGCTTACTGTCGCTGCCTGGCATCCTGAGAGAGCACTGTAGGCATATCGCTAGCCTGGGAAAAGATCCAAATTCAAAACTTCAAAGTATGGTTTCTACCGAATGTGTATCGCTTTCGCACCATTGTAAAGTTAAAAAAAAAAAAAAAGTAAGTCAAACCACCGTAAGTCGAGGACGTTCTGTAGTATTTAATGCCAATCATGATTCAGGCATATTCCTTTAATCCTTACTACATTCTGATACTGATACTCTTGACTCCCCTTGATGAGAGGGTAAACTGTAGGCCAGAGAGGTCAAAAAACTTGCCCAAAGTCACAGAGTTCGTAAGTGGCTGACCTGGCCTGTCTGACTACAAAGCCCACGAGATCTCCATTCACCAGCGCTCCTCTACACCTCCTCTCTTGCTACGCACGCAGTAAGCATTCTTCGGCACTGCTTCATATTAGACAGTGACCCTCTGCGGCGTGGCGTGGCTCGCTTGGAGGGCACGGGGGTTGGACACTAATCAGCATCTCCTCAGGGGGGTGGGCCTACGAGCTCGAAGTCCTCTCCATTCCCTACTCCCGTCTCTAGCCTCTCTCAAGTATCATTCTATCACATACACCATATCCTGGACCCTGCATCCACGGATAAACTAGATGGAATCCATTAACCCCTGGAAAGTGTATGAAACAAGTTGTTTGTACTTGTGCCTTTTTCTAGGGCTGTGGCTCACAGTAGACATTCAGAAGAGCTTAGGATCCCTGGGAGGTTTAACCACTAAGAGAGCTTCTCTAGTTAGGCGGCTGCTAGTCACATGTGGCTACGTAATCGGAAACTTAATAAAGCAAAAAAAGTCGGTTCCCCGTTTGCATTATTGAAACACCAAATGCTCAACAGCCACAAGCAGCTAGTAGGGGCTGCCCTGGACAGCCATCACCGCGGAACATTCTATTGGACAGTGCTGCTTTACAGACATAAAAATTGAATTCGTCACAAAAATTAAGTAGGTGACAAGGATAAAGAAACCACGGCTAAATTTTTCTTTGTGTGGCCACTAGTTTTAGATAATGAAGAGTGAAAGAAGTAGCACAGGAATAAATACACAGATACATACGAAATATCCTGATTTTGCCCTACCTTCTCCTTCTTCTTTGATGGACTTTGGTTGAGAGACGGCAAAGCACTGCATAGTTTCATATTTCTGATGTGCTTCCTGGTTGTCGTGACCTTCCTCTTCCGAATCAGGCAAAGGTTTTACCAGCATCCGGCAATTGAAGGTATGGCTGTTCCGCCTAGGAGGCTCGCCAGACCAGGATCCCCCGTTCACTGAGTGAGGCGAGAGCAAGCCGAGAATTACCGAGGAACTAACATTAGACTCACCGCTGCCGAATTATCAAAATGATGCTACTGTTTTAACAACCTGGGAACACTCTTGGGATTTTCAAAATAACTTTTACACTTCTTACCCTTCACCCTGACTCCTTCCTTTCAAGCGCAGGCCTTGGTTATTTATTACTAGCATACAGTTCTTTCTTTTTGTGTTTCCCTTGCTTTGGTTTCTTGGAAATTTAGTTCCACCTACTTGTATTCTAGTGTTAGATATGTTACCCCCTGCTCAAAAATCTGTAGCTGGCACCAACTGTAGCATGCATTAAGTTCTTTAAAAGGATTTGGACCTTACAAGGATAAAAGTTCTTTTATTTTATTTTATTTTATTTTATTTTATTTTATTTTATTTTATTTTTTATTTTTATTTTTGGGACAGAGAGAGACAGAGCATGAACGGGGGAGGGGCAGAGAGAGAGGGATACACAGAATCGGAAACAGGCTCCAGGCTCCGAGCCATCAGCCCAGAGCCGGACGCGGGGCTCGAACTCACAGACCGCGAGATCGTGACCTGGCTGAAGTCGGACGCTTAACCGACTGCGCCACCCAGGCGCCCCAAAAGTTCTTTTAAAAGGTCAGGAAAAGGAAAGCCACTCAAACTGATAAATCAAATCTCAGTAACCAGCCGCACCGTATCCATCTAAGCAGATCTCCCACGTGGGGCAGCACAAGCCTCCCCCACGGTCCTCCATACTCGGTCCTGTGTGGACACCTTTGCTCCTGCGACCTTCTCTAAAGTGTTCAGCTGCCTCTATTTCTCCCACCCAAATGCAGCCTGCTCTGAGGCCAAGATCCCTATACTGCCTCCTTTCGCAGATCTTTTCTTTTATAGAATTTTACAGAAAAAAAATTTTTTTTTAAAGTTTATTTATTTTGAGAGAGAGAGAGAAAGAGCGAGCAGCAGTGGGGGAGGGCAGAGAGAGACAGAATCCCAAGCAGGCTCGGCACTGTCAGCGCAGAGCCCGATAACGGGCTCGAACCCATAGACTGTGAAACCAAGAGTTGGACGCTCAGCTGACTGAGCCACGCAGGCACCCCGAATTTTATAGAACTTTTAGTGTATATTTTGTAACTTGACTGTTGAATGACTCTATTGTAGCTTTTTTTTTTTTTTCGTTTCATGTACATTTCCTCAGTTAGACTGAAAACTCCTTGCAGATGCAGTGCTAATGTCATTTATTTCTTATCAAATGAAAGACTACTTCACATGTCTTCTGCTTTGGTGTCCACACTCAGAAATGTGTGTATTACATCAGGAGAGAGGTAATGACAGAGGAAAGACTACTTTTGGGGAAATGCACTAGTGAATCAAGAGAAACAAAAGAATGACTGATTTTGAGGATTAATGCTTCTGGATCGCCGGATCTACTTTCTCATTCTACAGAGGAGAAAACTGATGAGAAAGATGCTCAACGACTAGAAGAGCTGGAATCTTTTCTTTATTCTTCCTTATGCTCTATCTAAAAAATATGATGGCCAGTAGGACAATGAAAGGGGGGGATCACAAAAAGGGCCAGCGAGAAGATCCGCAAACATACCCTCAAAACTCACTAGCTGGAAAACACTTAAAAGGACATCTAGGTGTTCTGGCGAATGCAAGGCTAAACCCATAGCCGCTGGGCTGTGAAGGAATGAACAAGAAAACACACTCTAGAAAGAAAAAAGGAAATTTCAAGTTAACTGCAAGAAGCTGTTCTAGAATTATAGAAGGAGTCACAGCCAGCTTTATGCGCCTCGGCAGACGTGGGGGATCTGTGTCACCGTCAGTGTTCTGCAAGCTCACCCACGAAACGGAGACTTACGCAGAGAAATCAAAGAAGAAAGAAAAAAGAGTTCTTATTACCTCAGGTTAATAAGGAATCTTAAAATATAAAAAAAGTACAATGTGAAGTAAGGAAAAGAGCTCTTCAGACAAGTGGATTAATAATACCAAATTAATAACATAGGTCCTTTGAGGAAGTCATAAAATTACTGAAGAGATTTGAAAATATTAGTTACTTGGAATGAGAAATCCTATTTTCTTGTTCACTTACTAGAGAATATAATTAAAGAATCTCACACGAGTATTCCTATGTTTTGTATTACTGTTGCAGTCACTTTGAACAAAGGGTTATCGTAACCAAGGAAAAGAGAGCCATAATGGAATTTAAAAGGGCCTTCTTCTATTTACTGTGGTTAACAGTAAGACCAGCTAATAGAAACAATTTGGAGAGAAAAAAAAAAAAAAAGAACAGAAATACTTGCTAACTCAGGAAGGACCTGACCTTATTCTGTCCTGAAATATGCACTTCCTTTTATCTGTGAAGATGTTCTTAGCATCATCAGTCTAAGTGAGAATATTAAAAAAGAACCACTCAGTAAGTGGGAACGGCGATGCCCCGGAGCAGCGGCTAAGGTGGGTCCATGCTGTGAACCGCCCATGTTCCGACGTGGCCCTCAACATTCTCGGACGCTCCCGGACAGCATCTTCCAGATGAGGTGGAGTCAGGGATGTGAAACGGGGTAAGGAGGCAGTGTCTGAGGGGGACACCTGCACAGCCACCGGAGCGTCTGGGAAATGAAAGGGCCCATTTAGGGCTCCCAGGCTGATAGCATTTGAACCTCTATATGCCACTTGTTCCTTAACATTTTATTTTTAGAGTACCGTACGCACCCACACGCGTACTCCCTTCACAAGACGGACTCAGGGTTTTGTTTCTGTGAAGTCAAATTCTCAAACTTCTCATGACCTTCTGCTTCTTAATCATGTGGAAAAAGCACAAAGCAGGGTCGGCTGGCACTGGATAGAGAGGGAGGCGATGTGGCACCCTCTTAAAAAACCACAACACAAACCCCATGAAAACAGTTGCCACAGGAGTACTTTCCATCTGAATTCTCTTCATGTACTTTAAAATTGAGGATCAAGACAATCATTTGTTCAAGAGCACGATCTGCAGATGCCCTTTTCTCCATGACTTTTAAGTTTAAACACTTAATCTAAGCATCTCTAAAAGTACCCAGTTACTGACGTAATACAGTGCTACTTTACCCTCCAACCAAGACCACGTGTGTATGGGGCAGGGGACCCGGCAGACCATCATTTACCTATAGACTTTGGCAGCAGGTTTTTGACAAATTCAGTGTGGTCCCCAACATGCAGGATGCTATATACACTTTTGTTCATCAGCTCCTCTTGGTTATACCTTAGGTACTGTGTCACATTTTCTGAAACAAATACAACGTTGCCTTCCAGATTCACCACAAAGAAGAACCCATCAAGGGCCTGAGGGAAAAGGCAAATTGTGTTAGACATGATACAACAGAAAATCATATGCAGTTGTTAAGAAGGGCTGATCCCATTAAGGGAAATGTATAATTCACATATAGATAGAGAAGAGATTTCTCTCTTGCCCCTCTCTTAGTTTTTAGGAACAATTAGCACATTTTCTCTTGGTGAAATTATTCCATCTTAGTAAGTGGGAGAGACCCTAGATCAGGGTTTCTTACCGCACACTAAATGACCAACATTACTCTGTTATTTTATCAGAAGATAATAATTACTGCCAGGTAAGTACAGGCATTTATCTATATTTTCAAAATTATATTGGTGGACTCCACACGGCCCCGACAACAACATTTATGTTACCAACCCAAAACAAAGTAATTATGTTGTACGGTTTCTCATGTAATACAATGGGAGGAAGGGGTCATTGCTAATTTCCCCTCAGTTTAAAGAGAAAAAAAATTAAACAGACCCCGATTTGATTACCTTTAAAGCTGCCAGGGTTTAAATGGAAAGAATTGCAGATGATCTCAAAAGCCAATCCTCTATGGTTTGGGGAAAGGGTCTGGGAAGTGTCTCTCTGATATGGCAATGGGGACCACAGGTGGAGATGTGGCCAGCACTGTCCCAAGACTGGAAGGGGACTTGACGTTTGGATTTTGACAGCGAGAACTGGAAAGTGAACTAACTGTGCCCTTTTCTACTACTTGTTCTCCAGGCCATCGAGATGCAGGTCCCCAGTCACCCAGATAACATTAGTGCTTTCCCATAACGTGTGCTTGGCCTCACTCCTTGCTGTTGTCATGCCAATCTAGATTAGGGAAGGACAGAAAGGCTCTAGGATCATTTCAGGAAATGAACATAATAAGAATAACTACTGAGCATGTTCACTGTGCCTTAAACACATTATGTCATCTTAATATTTACAACTCTGGAAGGAATGTCTTCTCCAATTTACAGAGGAAGAAACTGAGATTCAAAGAGGTTAAGTGGCTTGTGTAAGCTCTTGAAACTCGCCAGTGGCAGAGCTGGAAAACTGGAATCCAGGTGGACCCGACTCTACAGCTCATGCTCGTGATTACTAAGTGGCAGAGTATTCTATTTTGATATCTACCCCAGTCTTTTCCTACCATGTTCACCTCGGTGAGGCAAAAGTTGAGAGTTCAGGGAGTTTTTCTTAGTGACTCCTCCTTTCCATTTCTGATCCTTGCTTGTCAGATCCTGTTTTATGGATTAGGTGAACGATCAGGACTAGAGAAGGCTTGATATTGATCAGGCGTACCTCGAAACAGGGTCAGCTGGTTTACCCAGTTTATGTCAGTTTCTCCGTGCTATGTGTTTGTGTTTACGACTGTTTTTAACATGAATGTTACATGTGTATATTGATAGAACAATGTGTATGGATGGGGCATGAAGTATTTACTTTTATCCTAGTTTGCTTTCTCCTTATTATTTAACAGGTTCCTATTTCGTGAGCTTTTTGGGAATATATTCCATCTTTAATTCTATTTTCTTCACAAAACTAAGTGCTCTCTCAAATTAGAAATGACCATAAGGCACCAGTGAAAAGCTTTTTTTTTTTTTTTTTTTTTTAAATATAACACCATTCGGTTTTAAGTTTTTCTTAAATATTCTGTCAGGTTTTACCAATTGTATAACTAATTTTGCAGGGCAAAGCAAGACTGTATGGAGATGGCCTCCATAACAGGCTGGCACCAACCCCTAAAAAACCTCGTGTGAGTATGTGTATGCAGGTGTACGTCTGGGAAGGGTGAAAGGAAGCAAGTCAGCTGTTTAGTTATGTGCCACGTATCCTTTTAAACTAACTGCTTTGGATATACATTCACAGGGATTTTCATAATTATATTACTTACAGTTCACTTTTGAAAGTGCAAACAGCTTCTCATATGTTTTGTACCATGATAAAAAGACTGATTTGTAGCATAGTATAACTGAAAGATGAAAGTGTTTCATCTCATGAGACTGTGTTTTTTTTAAAAGCACACTATGATATGCTCTGATGAAAAAAGCTGACATTTGGTTTTGTTGCCTAGCAACCACTATGCTATGATGTAAGCATGAGTGTGCATCTATGCCTAGGAACAGCTCAACGGGAACAAGTTTCCCCTGTTCAACTTATTCCATGTAAACAGGGAAAAACACTTAAATTCAAACTTTAAGTCACTAGATTCAGGCATTAGCTCTCTAACATATTCAGCACTAAGGTCCTGCTGCTATACAAGTACTCAAATGAGTACAATGAATTCGCTGAAGACTACTTTAAAACAGCAAAAACGTTGGTTGGATTTTATGAGAGAAGGCCTACTGATACCCAGCCATCGGATGTCTATAATCAATGACCGTGCGCTCAGAGGGCTTTGCATCACAGCCTTGGGGTTACTCCAAACATTTCGCTCTTGGAGCTTCAAAAATCTTCCCAGAAGTGCTTACCCTATTTTAACCTTCTCCCATGCAAGGAATAAACACAGATATATGAGAATTTCCTAATAATATAATAATCTAATAATTCAGATTATGATTTTCAAACCAATTTTGTTTATAATTCAAAAAATGTTCCCGGGAACATATCTACTTTCATCTAATTCTAAATAATCCACCCTGTCAGAGGTGTCTTATCTGTTTCTAAGAACCAAGCAGGAAGTAGCACTCTCTGGCCTTCCTTGTTGACTCTGGAAAATCAGGTTAAGTGTATTCATGCTTTTTCCCTGAAAATTGTAGTTGGATACTGTCAAGCCAGCGATTCAAGAGAAATAAGCAAGGGGCCACACGAGGTCATTTAAAGCCTTTTGGCTAGCAGGCCCAGCTCCAGGAATTCCGTCATTTCTAAATACCAGGACTGGGTCAGATGGTCTTTACTTTTTTTCAAAAGTCCCCCCGCCCCCCACCCCCCGCACTTCCACCTGTGAGATAAATTTTCACAGAGTTAGATTTTCTAAAACAAAAACAAAAACCCACAATCACAAGTGCCAGCTAAAATAAAGGAGGGCAACGACTGGTTACCTTCGTTTTAAAAACCCTAATTTCTCACATACGTACGGCTGCTGCTGCGCGTCACTGCTCCCACAGTGACAACGCTGCCAGGCTCCCGGCCGTGCAGTACTTTTCAGTCTCATCCTATCGCCAGCAGAGTAAATTATCCTGAGAACTGACATAATTTATGTCTCCGGGCTCCTCTGCTTCTTGTTATACATTCGCTGACGTTTTTTTTCCCTCATCTTACCATAGCCCACATCTTGAATTTTAATTTTGGAATAGGTACAGCAAAGCACTCGGTGTTTAATACTGTGCTAGTTCATAAAATAGGAGAGCCGGACTCTACAAATTCTAGACGGCATTCTGGTCGTAAAACTCCCGAAAGTTAATCAGCAACAGGGAGTTAAGACCAACCACTACGTTTGTGATGCTTATCTTAATAGTTCTGCCTTTACTTCAGTTCTCATCTTTAGGAGAGGAGCTGGTTTGAAGCAGCATAAAGAAAAAGCGGAAGCCTCTACTGGGTCCTCAAATTTTAACCTGCACATATAGGCACATGTATACGGCATAATATAAAGCCTAAAAATTGGGGGAACATTTCAAACGGAAACTCTATCGCAGAAGTTAATGGGACTTGTGGACATGGTTTTCCAAAATGAATGCTCAACTGGCAGTGAAAGTCTGTCCATTTGTATTCTAATCCAGTTCGTTTAATTCTCTATTAACGCCCTGAAATGTATATGTGCTGAAATGAGGAGCTAGATAAACACGTGTTAGCAAGCTCAACAGGTCAGCGGTACCCCAATCTCAAGACTGAAAATTAAGCGTAGATTGTCCTTACATTACATTCGCCCGAAAATTAAACATAATAATGTGAAGATCCACAACAGCATAAAGTACGGAACGAAAATGAGGGCGTGCTACCTCAAGCATCATGGGCCCCAGCGCATCCTTGTCGATGACGCCCTGCCCTGTTGATGACACATCTGACTTCTGTACTTCATCTATGTTGGCAGCTGCTGCTTTCTCTGCAACAAACAGAAGCGTGAATTCAATGGCACTGCTTTTTCAAGGACAGAATGACACAGAAACATTTTTATTGTAATGATTTTTTAAATCTCTAGAGGAATCAGACGTGGCTATAAAAGAGTTAGAGTCCATCCCCACTGCCGCTGAATGGGGGAAACTGCTGGAAACAGGAAGCAGAACATTAACTTTTCACCTCCAGAACCTGTGGCTCAGATCCCCTCTCAGGCAGTGGCTAAAATGAGTTTAGTGGTCTCAGGCTAGTCCCCGACGAGCCTTTTTTTTTTTCCTAGATGACAAAACCGCCAAACACTATGGCACAATTAGTCTCTGCTCAGGGGACTCTGCAAACTAGGATAACGGAAGGCCTGCTGTTCAGAATTCGGTAGCACATTCGGAGACACATCTCCACGTGTTTGAAGGAACAAACAGGAGTCCTAGCTTGCTACCGCTGCCCCCAAGTGACACGCTGTAACAAGTGCCTCGTGGGCTCTCCTCCTGCTCCACCTCCCATCACATTCAGTTAAAGTGGCCTGAAGGCTGGCGGTCCCTGTCTGGTCGAAGGCGCTGAACGACTTCAGGCAGAGACCAGAGGCACCTTATCAAGCCCCTAGAGTTCAGGGGCCGCCCTTTTAGGACAGGAGGCACCACATATGCTCCGGCTTACAATGTACCAGGCAGCGTTCAGGCCTGGAGGGCCTGGGGAAATGCCCCTCATGGATAATTCTCAGAGAATAAATAGATGTCCAGTCATCAATACTTATGCAAACTAGTTATTTCAAGAACGCCAAAAAAAGTTTAAAACATAACAGATATGTATCGTCAACTTGCTAGGAAACAACACAAAAACAATGTGCCAATTATTTGCACCTGAATAAATTATATCCTTGTTTACACTGAATGTTATCATTGTAATTAAATGCAAATAAAGAAAACCGTAAATCCGTTTAGTACTTAGAATCAACCTGCTCTCATGACCTTGATAAATTTTGCGGCTGCTGCGGCGGCCTCTTCTTTTTTTTTTTTGAAAAAAGTTTTTACACGGTATTCTAAAAATCTGGAAATCTGAATTTGTACCTGAGAACCTAGAAAATAATTGGGAATCGCAGGTCCTCCAAATCTTGCCACTCCCAGGACGGAGCACTCCCACGTGTATATTTATCAGGGGAGAAGGGAAGGTGACTGCTGTAGTTCAAGTGTAAGTTCAACTCCCAACTTTTCAAGGCCTTAGTACGTGCCTTCCATGCATCATGGACTGTGACAGGGGTAAATGGAATGTCATGTAAAACACACTGTAAAAACTATAAAGTAGTGGGGCGCCTGGGTGGCTCAGGCGGCTAAGCGTCCGACTTCGGCTCAGGTCATGGCCTCACGGTTCCTGAGTTCGAGCCCCGCGTCGCGCTCTGTGCTGACAGCTCAGGGCCTGGAGCCCGCTTCGGATTCTGTCTCCCTCTCTCTCTGCCCCTCCCCCACTTGTGAGTGCGCGTGCGCGCTCTCTCTCAAAAATAAACATTAAAAAAATTAAAAACTATAAAGTAGTTTACAAATTGAACTTACTACTAGCATACTTGTATTAGTTCTTCCTTACTGAATGCCAAATTTAGTAACTTCTTTGCAGAGCTTATCATATGCGGACTGTATCTGCGTTTTCAATTACTATACTCCTGGATCACCTCCTAAGATCTAAATAGATCTTATCTGGTAGCCTTTCTAGGTCAATATTGTGAGGATCTGTCAGTCTTCATTTTGGTCGTTTCTTTGCTGCCATCCCCAGCTCTTGATTGTTAGGCACCTTACCCCCTTGCTTTACCTGCAGACTCGGTCTCAGCCCAACTCCTCAGCCTCAACTGGGACAGGACGTACCTCAGGCTCTCCAGACAGTTATTGCAGACGACCCTCCCCCACCATCCCCATTTGCCTAGAGTCTTTTTCATTGCCAAACATACTCCAAGTAAACGCATACTGGGGCACGTAATTTTCTTTTTTCTTCGCTACTTCACTCTGTAAGGCTACAGATTTCTCTACAGTTTCCACTCATTTTGCTACCCACCAGTCCAGGAACAGGACTGACCCCATCACCTGCTGCTTCATCTAATTTAGCAGCCGGTACTGTGGAGGTCCCGGCAGGCTTCGGGCCTAAGGATCCTGAGTTTCACTAATACTAAATTTTAAAACTCATAAAATAGATACTATATATTTACGTGGTCCTACTGCATCCTAATTCATTTTTTGTCTTTGGTGTTGTGGCAGCGTGAAGCGACGTGCTAACATCCCGCAGAAAGAGTAATTTGCACCCTTTGCTCTAATCTCCTCACTGTTGACAGGAGCATCGTGCTCCCATCAGTAACCTCTTTCAGTAGCAGTGGTGATTCTCAAATCGGAATGGTGGACATGAGAAGACAACCTCCCCAGAGAGGATCTACCAGAATTTGCAGACTGAAAAAGCTTTCTTTGAATGACATTCTGATGTATCTTCCTAGGAAGGTATCTTGTCCTCCCCACTTCCTGCAGTGAGAATCACAGTCCAGGAAATAAACAGCATGCTACCCCACCAGAAGATAGATTTTATGAAGGCGGCACTGTATCTGTATCCTTAATGGGCACTGTCCCTATTTCAGAGCAGGTTTTCACTAAATATTTGGTGGCTAACAAGACTAGATCCACCTTGGGCACTTACTCCCAGAAACGTAGGAGGCAACGGGGGCATGGGTGGGTGGGTGAGATGGGGGTGGAAAAAGGAATAGATTTTCCCCTTTAGGTCTAAGGGCCCTCCAGGGTGCAGAGTGAGGAATGGAACAGGTAGGCAGGGTCAGAAATATGGGAGAAAGGGTTTCCTGAGGAGATAAATCATCTTGCTTTGCCTTACTCAGTAAGTTTTAAGGCATCTAATGTTGTCTCAGGTCCCCATTTCTCTTATCCTTCCACTGTTAAAACTGGTGGTTTTATCCTTTTCAAAGAATGGATTGATTAATACAGATTACTCTTGGGGGAAAGTGACTCATAAAGCACAAGCTACTAATCACAAGGGCAACTCCGTACCTACTGCTGACCGCCAGAAACCAGCAGGCGATTTGTCGTATGCGATTCTGAGAGCACAATAGTAAGAAACTGTTGTTTGCTGGCGGTCTATAATAATGCTGTTTGTGGGGCAAAATAAATAGAAAATAAGAGTGTCTGTGACAATCCATTTCCAAGCCTTTTAAAGACCATCAATATACCTTGTGAGATATTTACATTTTGAGGATCTGATCATCGTTCTGAAGACCCAAGTTTTCCTAAATTCATCCATTAATATTTTGTAGAGTTTAAAGAACAATTTAAAAGTAATCATCCTGAAAAATTATTTGTAATACTAAGACATGTCATTTTTTTCTCTTTATAATATCCAACTGCTCAGTCTTTCAAAGGAGAAAAGCAGCCAACAGGAAGTCACGCAGAGTGAGTGGCCATCATGAGGAAGTCACCAGTAACACCGGGATCTATTCAGCAGTCTCTTCGTCTCTGTGTCTCAGTGTCTCGCTCTGCCTGTGGTGCAAGTGGAGTGAATAATCCTTGTCAGCTGAGAGATTAAATCTAGCTGGGAGGGCACAACAGTTACAATCGAACTAAATGAGAGCAATTTAGGGATAATTGCAAGGAACTAACTTTAAGTTCAAAGAAGAGATAAGGATCGTTGGACACAGACGAAAATATTTCACGTACGTTGTAACTGAGTTGGACCCGGCAGGATAAGCAAGTGGATGGCAGACAAGAGCCTGACACGGAAGCCGGTGGGATGGACACGTGGCATCTGGCCCTGAGGAAGTCTCCACTGTGCCTCTGGAAACCAACGCTAAGGAACACTGGCAAAAAGTCCATGTAAGCTGGAACCCTAGGAATTCCCGACTAAAAATGAAAACAGCACATTAGGGGGCGCCTGGGTGGCTCAGCCGGTTGAGTGTCTGACTTGGGTCAGGTCATATCTCACAGTTGGTGAGTTCGAGCCCCGCGTCGGGCTCCAGCTCGGAGCCTGGAGCCTGCTTCGGATTCTGTGTTTCCCCTCTTTCTACCCCTTCCCTGCTCATGCTTTGTCTCTCTGTCTCTCAAAGATGAATAAACATTAAAAAAAAAAAATTAAAAAAAAAAAAGAAAACAGTGCATTTTTCACAAGATCAACTTGAAATTGTATTAGGGGATCAAGTGTTTTGAAAGAAAACTCTAAATGAGAGTATTGATTATGTGCAAGAGAACTTTTAAAATGTTGCAATATTTACACAATATTCATGTAACTAACAGAACGGGAAATTTTCACTATTCGCAGACTAAATATATGAGACGAAGGGTCAAGAAGTTAGGGCTTTCCACTCCCGTCCTCACTACATGTTTGTATGTATGCATTTCAACTAATTTGTCATCTAGTATTCAATTCTGTATTGAATTTGTGCTTTGATAATTTCTCAGTATTAAAGAGAATAAAATCAGTAATATGAAACGATACAAAACACACAGAAGTATGGCTTTACTAATGTAACTGAAATCTAAATTAAAATGGCCACGAATTTGTTTTTGGGTACTTTTCATGAAGTAATTACTACTTCTGTTCAATGTTCAGCTGAGCCTTGAAATTAAATAGGAGGAAGAAAAGGGCTCCAGTGAGAGATACGTTATTATGATAACCGGACATATACTGGTATCTTGATGGAGCCTTTCAGTAATGAGTATGCTATTTTTATGTGCCAGATATAAATAAGCCCAAATCCTTAGATATATTTATACTTCTGTAAGTACAGCATTACTATACTAAAATACACTACTTAATATTTTTAAATTAGGCAGTTTTCTCAGTGATCACAAATTGTATTTACTTTTCTATATTTTGCATCCATTAACCATAAAAATATATTCTGTTACAAAAATATCCTTCCGTAAACGCAAGAGTAGAAAGATGTGTTGAGAGTAGACAGAGTTTCATACGGTCAAAACCTTATGAAATCCATTATAGATGGAACTCTTAAATTGGAAAAAGAGATGATAAAATTTAGTTTTCTGAGCCTATGAAAAGATTTCTCCTTCATGCCTTGACTGCTATTTCTTCTTGCTACACTTAAACCATTATTCTTTTTAGATAAAAAATATGACCTAAGAGAGTAACAATGAAAATAATTAATTCCATCCCTTTCTTCCTCACTCTCCCAAAAGATCAAAATATCATAAAACAGCTATGATCTTTTTAATAACACAGTTTTACAAATGCAAAACCCAAGGATGCCTCTGTAATCTTTCCCCGAGTGTCCCTGCCCTCCTGGGTGGTTGCTCTCAGTGCAATCCCGTCCGGTTCCTTCCTCCATTTGCCTGCACTCCAGAAATCCAATACCAATTAATTAGATTTCCAGTTTCAAAGCAAAGAACAAAACCCTATCTCTTCAGGGACTGTGTTAAGATGAGTCATACCACAAACTGGGGGAAAATCATTAATATTATATTCCATATGCTTTTCTTTACAAGTAATTATTGTTCATGTTTTCTCTTAGAACAAAAGGAAAAGTGAATAGGGAAGCATTTGATCTCTAGAAACGTAAGTGATTTTAAAATACAGGTATTTTTTGAAGCAGCTGGATTAAATTGCTCCTTATCACTGGCATCTACCAGGCACAGATTTGAAAGTAAAATTTAAGTTTCTGGTGAGAACAGCAACAAATCAGAAGCTGTGATCTTAGCAAAAAAAAAAAAAAAAAAAAAAAAAAGAAAAAAGAAAAGAAAAAAATGTATTTATCTTAAAAAAACTATAGTTAGCTATTTTCAAATTATGGGTTTTTTTTTTTATTTTGTTTTGTTTTTTAAAGATCTTTACATGTTCTTTTAAGACATCCCTTATTGATTTTGGTAACTTACTCAATCTTGTAATGTTAGGAGCCTGATCTATTTGTTTATTAGGCAACTGAACTGAGAACATACATACATACATTCAAAGGTTCTTTCCACAAACCATTACCAGAACAGAGTCCTATTTCCTCTCAGGGATGGTGGTCATGGCTCAAGGGACAGCCACCTAATTGCTCTAACTCCGGCACTGATGACTTAGAACCCTAAACGCTGTTTAACGTCTGCCCATTAGGGGGATGGGGCGACGCAGCTGTTATGAAAGATAACGGGAAGAACTTACTTCTTCATCTTTTAAAATATCATCTGAAGAGACTGGGGAAAACTTGTGGAAATTAGTCTATGTTTAAAAAGGCAGAATCCAAACAAACATCAATGATTCATTCCGTAAAAATACATCAGATGAAAGATAATCCACAGGATCTTTACACATCTATAGAGAACTTTTAGCGCTGCCCATGTTTGGATGCCCCTGACATGTGAAGCCAAGGAGGAGTTTAAAAGTTATTTGTACGTTTGGTCAAATATGAGGGTAGTTGCTTTTATCGAAGCAGTGCTACTTAAAGTATTAGAATCTTTGACTAAAATGGAACCTGATACTTTATGCAGGCTTTATAATTAGTTCCACTGCTTCCAAATGAGTAAAATCACTCACCCAGAAACTATCAATTTTTCAGTAGATTGACGTCAAACACAAGTCTAATCACCTCCACAACAAACTGTAAGACTCTAGTGGGAATAGATCCACAATTCTCGTCTTTTCTTGCATTTAGGGGCTGGCTGACTTCAGGTGAAGTGACTGTCAAACCTGGCAGTAGTGAGACAGTCGAGGAGCGATGTCACGGAGACAACGACAGGCGATTTCTGGCCGAGCACCATAGATTAAATATTACAGGAAAAGTTATGTAGCATCTCAAAGGTTCTAGAAGGTAAAACCAGAGAATTATGCATCTGCACCAACTAAAATTAGAAAAGCTGCCATATGGCTCTGTGAAGCCAGCAGCACATTCTTATTCATTAGGAAGCATTCTGCTAACATAAAAACACAAGGCCCTTCCTGTGCTCTCCAAATGTGTTTATCTTTTCAACATTAATGCACTATATATCATCAAGCTGGTGAGACCTCCTGCCGTGCATATTAAAACCGCGCAGCTGCACGTTCTTTAGCAGTGGGAGGAACCTAAGCCCCAAGTTGCCTCCCTCCTTCCACACTGAGCTTCTTGTTAACATATCATGGTCTCCCTTCGGCAAGAAGAAACAGCAAATGAACCAATCTCAAGGCTATCTCCACCGGGCAGACCCCCCGGCCCCCAGCCTCCGCGCTCTGCTTCAGAGAAAGCAACATGTTTGGTTTTGGTTTTCATCCACAGTAAGACACGACTACTTAAACACACCCGACAACCATGCCCCAAGTTTGAAACGTAAAGGCCCTACTTTTAAAATTAATGTACCGCGCTTATCGAGAGAGAACACAGTAACCAGAATAGACTCTAGGTATTAACTGGCTAAAAATGTTTTTGTCTTAAGAACTCTATCGTTGAAGCTGCTATCGCCAATATATAATTTTATTTAGTTCCCCACTTCATATATTACGTATCAACGCGTTGTTAGGTAAAACAGGCCGTGGATAGCCTTTCATAGTAAGCTATGTGAGTATGTAACAATTTGTCTAAAATCTCTTTTACATAATCTAAATACGCCTGTGCTGTGGGACCTTACATTCACAGGTCACAGAAGGTGAAACAAAATCAGACACACAGGGAACCGCACAGTGAAAGAAGCCTGTGTACAACCATGGAAACACGGCCTCAGAAATACTGCAAGTTCATTAACGGGAAGGCAACAAGTACACGTCACTAAGTTATTATGTGAGCATTCATTCATCCCCCAGTGCGACTGCGGTAGGTCTCCACTCGAATTTTCTTCTGCCGCGGGGCCCTGTGAGATGAAGGCACAATAAAATCTGGAAACTGCTTATTCAGGGTTCATCCTAACTCACTAGGCTCTGCTGGCTAAGGTTTTAGAAGTCATCCGAATAAGGAAACGGAGGAATCATAATTTGTTCAGAGGCCGAACAGTGAGACTGAGGCCAGATGAAGGCAGGGAAACAAAAAAAATCAATGGGTGTGAAAGAAATGAGAAGTGAGGTAAAGTTCTAATTCAGCACTAAGAATACGTAAAGGCAGCATTCTCAAAAGACCAAACTACACAAACGTTTCATTTCTTTTCACATACATACGTTAACGCAAACAAGGCCAACAAAATTACATTATAGGAGCACTTAATAAAGTTTCTGATAAAATATGGAAATGACAGAAAAAGCTGTCTCTAAAACTCTTTAGGACGTTGGTCTAGGAAGTGCAAATATTTTATCTCCCAAATCATTCTGTTTATTGGCACAGCGAGCACCACCTCCCAATATTCCTTATACTCCAGCAATATTTATCATACATCTCCCCAAATGCATCATACTGTTTCCAGATTTTAAGCATTTTCTCAGACTGTTCCATTTGTACAGATGCCCTTCCAACAGTTCTCTTTTAAGACCCCATCACTGTTCCAGAAGCTCATTACAATCAAGCCAGGTACCTTCCTCTGTGTTTCTGCAACGCCCTGTGTCCACTCCCATAGCAGTCTACACTCATCCTAGTGTTTCAAAATGTTTGATTTGTTTGCATATCTTTCCCTTTCACTACATTCTTGGCCCCTTGGCTATCAGAAAGATATTCTTGGGGCGCCTGGGTGGCTCAGTTGGTTGAGCGTCCGACTTCGGCTCAGGTCATGATCTCATGGTTTGTGGGTTCGAGCCCCACGTTGGGCTCTGTGCTGACAGCTTGAGGCGTGGAGCCTGCTTCAGATTCTGTGTCTCCCTCTCTCTGCTGCTCCCTGTTTGTGCTCTCTCTCTCTCTCTCTCTCAAAAATAAATAAACATTAAGAAAAAAGATATTCTTATTCACTGCCTGGCATATAGTGGGTGCTCAATAACATTGGGTTAATATTGAAGAGTTCCAAAGCTGTAGCTGAAATTCAGTATAGCCAGGATCTAAAAATCACCAATGCCTCTTTAGAGGGATCTGTCTGAAGAGCCTTACTGTGTACTTAACATAATGGAGATTTAAGACTCTGATTTTGGGACTCAATGTATCAGGTAGAAAAGGGATGAGAAAAAAGGTCAGAGCCCATGTGCTAAGGGCATCAAGATAATTCCTATGGTGGTCAGGCCAATTGGGAAACCATTTGGTGGTGGTTGTGGAAGTCATCAAGGCTCTTTCTGAAGATGAAAGAAAACAAAAACAGACCCACTTTATTAATCCAGATTATCACTAGGAAAGTTATAACTTGCTTCATAAAAAAATAGTAGTTTGGGCATCACGGGAGTTTTAATCAGACTCTAGGATATCCCCAGCCACTCTTAGCGTTGAAGAAAATAGACCTACCCAGGTAGAGTCCTACAAATCTCCTACCTGCCTGGGTGTTTCCTCAGGTTTCTTGTTCTTTCTACACACTGGGCAGGGAGAAGCCTTGGCCTCTAAGGGTAAGGTCACCGCCTAGGCCAGGAGACCCATCTAGAAAGAGGAAGAGCTAAAATTCCTGGAGAGGCCTGCAAGGTTCTTTTCTTAATCAACTTGGTTCACCCCATGGCTAACGTAAGCTTATTACCACCAGAATGACATCCGATAAAAGCACAGGGAAGAAAGGGAAGAGCAGTGGGGGTGAAGGAAGGGAAGGAGGGCTGGTTCCTCTATTTCCCACTGTCCCTTGTTGCTGACCCTGCCATGAATCCCCACTTCCCTCTGACTGCTCACAGGACTTCAATCTCAAGCCTCTGCTTCACCTCAGTGATGGATGTTCGGTGACTCAAAACCCTCCCAGAACCTGACCTTCATTTGTCCCTGGGGGGCATTCTTCCACATCTAGTGTCCTTTGTGCTCCCCACTTCCCTCACGGACATGCACCTTGCTATCCGGCTCATGTTATGTTCTGCTTGTCAGACCTGCTGGTGCTTCTCTTCTTATGCTTTTCTTCCAGCTGGGTATTTGCTCCCTCCAGTTCTCCGCAGACGCAGGACCCGATGCCTATGCCTGCTAAACAGACTGCGACAGCTAGTTGTATGGCTGTTCTTCCCTTCCCCCGACCGTGATTCTAACAGTACCACAGGGAGGCCACGATTCCCTCTTTCATTCTGCCTACGAGCATCTCTCCCCAGGCCCCTCGCTGGCAGGGTCGGCTTCGGCAATTACGGGAGGGCCTCATGAGCGTGCTTTTTAAAAAGCAGGTGTTCCCAATTTCAAGCACCTAATGCAAGAAGCTGATAATAGAACACAGAATCATCCAATTTAGAGACCTAAAACATTAAATTATGCTAAATCATATCATCATAGTAGAGAAAGCAAAGCACTGATAACAATGTAAGAACTCCGTGTAAATATGTGTTGTGCTGTGGCTCTGGCCAACCGCAGAAGCAGGAGGAAACAGAGCTGAGGGGAGGGACCAGGCCATCAGGATTCCCGAGAACTAGAAGGTAAATGCAGGGTCCCCGGCAAGAGCGCTCCGTGGACAGGGACCAGACAGGCCCAGCGCAGCCAGTGTCCACTCCCAGGGTCACGAGGCACGTGAAGGCCCAACTCTAGAGGCGGGCTCCAGAAGATCTCACCCTCCATGACCACCAGAATCACCTGTGGGCGAAAATCTCTGGTAGCTAAAGATGAGGTGCCTTCGGCATCAACTCGCCAGGTTAATTACTAAGACGTAAACATGAGGTAGTTCCTATGTGAATGTTTAGGGAGGAAAAGAAGGGACTATCTCTGGTCTAGTCTCCAGCATTTCAGGCATTCTGAACAATCACTACAGGCAAAGTCTACCATTTCCTGTGAACCTGTAACCATCACCACTGGTTGTTGGTTGTTTCAATAATCCTTCTCTGTATGTTTGCTTATGCTCTTCCTGGTTCAAAAGGGTGGTTTTTGCTTTAAGTTATTGTTCCCCATCCCCCCTTTTCTTTTTTTAACCTATTAGTAACCACATATGGAAGTGAGGCTGGCTACCCAACAGTTTAAAAAAAATACCCACAACATAAATACAAAACCTAATAAAATTTTATATGTTTATTCCAGAGAAAGCCAGCTTGGGAAAGTAACCAGGTTTATTCCCCAGGGCTTTAGGTAGGAAGGAAGGAGAAAAGAGAAAAGCGTACAATCATGGGTCTAAGAAGAACTTCACTGTCAGAAGGTCTATGTTCTCTAAACTGGAACTTTTGTGGGAAGAACTACACGAAGTATCATTCTTAGGCCACACAGAAACA
Source organism: Panthera pardus (assembly GCF_024362965.1). Taxonomy (NCBI): domain Eukaryota; kingdom Metazoa; phylum Chordata; class Mammalia; order Carnivora; family Felidae; genus Panthera; species Panthera pardus. The sequence continues at coordinate 20,129,392 of NW_026527002.1, forward strand.
GAAGATTAATCTATTATATTCAAATGCTTGAAACAGTTTTGATTTGAACTCATAGTTTTACATATAAAACTGTGAGTATCCCCATCCTCTGGGAACTCACATTGGTCCTGGTCTTGTGAACTTGGGCTATATACCAAGGCAGTGCAATGATCAGGGCTGACCATGTAGAATAAGGTGCAGGGAGGGGCACAGCTGTTATGAGTGATTCATGTTCTGTGCTAAGGTCACCACGGCCCTCTTACAGGCAAGACTGTCACCTTGGGATGGCACCTAAAACTGTCCCGACCAAATGTCAAGTAGAGCCTGGTAAAATAAAGGGTCTGACTTGTTTTGAAGGCCAAATATATGCAGCTTCAGAATTTTTTAAAGTAAGGTTTGCCTATACAACCGAGAAACCTGATCTGTATTCGTACATTTTCAACACACGTACCCAAATTGTCTGGTTGCAGTGAATGATCACTGTATTTAGAGTAAGAGATTAGGTGAAAAGAAAAAAAAAGACTGGGAGACACTTGGGAAATAATTCCAAAGTAGATCTTCCTAATTTCTAAAATATGAAGTTTCGTTATCACCATCAGAGTATCCTAAGTTCAAAAAACATTCTAGAGAAAGAGTTCCCGTTAAATATGCATCCAATACTGTGTTTCATAATGACGATAATAGATTTAAATACATCTTTAACATGACCCTTTCAATACCCTATGGCATGAAAATTCTCCAGTTTAAGCAGGAGTGGCAATGAATCATCAACCAACCTTCCACAACTATTTAAAGCAGTAGGCAATTAAAAAGAAAACAGGGGTCAGCTTCATTCAGACACTGACATGCCTCGCTGGGCAGTAGGAACCGACAGGAGAGCCTGTACATTTCAAAGCCCAGAAAAAGTATGGACTAGAATCGGTCACAATTTGCATGAAGAAGTTAAAGTGAAATTAAGAAAGGCTGACATTTACAAAGACCCCTAAACTTGGGTGTCCTAACGACCTTTTCTACAAAGGAATCCTCTCCTTTATGTATGGTCCTATGATTCTCCAGCAAATTTTGTGAGTTAAGGGGAAAAATATGATATCTCCATAGCAATTCCATAATTCTCTTGGATTTTGTATCATACAGCGCTCTCAGATACAAAGACTTTTTAAGGAGTCAAATCCACTTGCAAGGAATTATTTAAAGTATGACAGTTTTGCTCTCCCACAAAAGTTAAAAAGTTTAAGCCACAACTGAAAGACTTACAAATGAGTGCTGTGGCTATCTGATGGATAAATCAAAAAGAAAAATCCTTACGGGGTTAATTTTGATCCTCCACATAGGCCATGAAATATATAAAAATTAACTACCTAATTATGTATTAAAAAAAAGACATAATAATAATTAAGTTACTTCCTATCAAATTAACTGGTTTAAATTAATTTAAGATTATAGCTTTGTTTTACATATATTGGCCAAGAGATAAGTTTCCCCATCATTCTACAACCCTTCAAATAATGAAATAAAATCTTCTTAAAATGTATTCTTCCCCTTTTCAATTTTAATGATCACTCCTAAGCTTCCAAATGCTAGATGATTCAGCATGATGCTGTCATCAAGACTTCAGAGAAGTTCTACCCAGTGGCATTCTGAAACGGGTTTAGCTCGAACACAGATGCATGGGTTGAATTCCAGAGACCTGCTTTGGGAAATCCTGCCTGCCAGGGGATGGCTCATAGGTGAGGCCGATAAAGTGGCTGAAGATGTCAGATATGACACCTGGGCAGGTCCGGTTTTGAGAGCCGGAGCAAGAGTAGGCATAGCTATCCCTCTGTAGACGTAAAGTCTGGGCTAGAAGATGATGCTGTACTCACGCCATCTGGAACTTAGCTGTCTCTCAAGCATACGGTCTTAGGTTTGCTTCTTCAAGATGTACTGTTTGTTATTTTTTATTGTATCAATGGACAGTGGGCTTCCCAGATACTAGAATGGTGGCAGCTGTTAGCTCAGTATTGCCAAGGAAAATATTTGGCTGCATACAGGGTTTCCCGAGAGCAAGTTAGTACATGACCTCAATCTTTTCCAAGCTTATCATAATGCTGGAAGGCTGTGCTGATTCAGCAAAGCAATCTATAATCGCTTGCAAAATGCCCCTGCCTCACAGGGATGTTATGAAGCTTAATAAGATAATGCATATGAAGCACTCTGAGCCCCACAGAAGGAAGGCGCTAAGTAATAATACTCTGCATTTATAATTACAAGCAGTCTCACAAAGAACCCAATAAACTTGTCCACAAATTACAAGTAAAGACTACTTTAAATAATTTAACATAAATAATTGTGTAACAAAGGAAATGTGAAATCACTCATGTTTAAAAAGCGGAATGGACGTACTTCACAAGGCTAAGTCAAAATGAAAAAAATAGAGCTAGACACGTTTCTACTAAAAGAAAATTACATTGTGATAAAACAGAAATTGAATCAGAAACTTGTAAGAGTATGTTTTACTGAAGTCATCTTCAGACGTGGCTATTAATGAATTAAATTTAGTATCATTTCTACGGTTTTCTGCCAATAGACTTAATTTTTAAAAATCAAAGTCAGTGTTAATCGTAATAAATTTCTTCAGTTATGAACGGTAATGCTGAAAACATAAATTTTAACTCTCATTGGGACCAAACACGAGTATTTTACCAATGTAAATTTCTTTCTTTTTAAAATATTAAAATCACGCTGCTCTCCACCCCACCCCCATAGCATTGGTCTCCTGGCTGGCAAACACCTGTTTCCTGTTCCTCTGGACAAGCCCAGGCAGAAGAACACAATGCACGAAAGTCCACTTTAATGACGGTGTCTCCAAAAGAGCAGGCCAGGCTGAGCTGGCATCACTGGATTCTCCGGTGCCACTATCTTTACTGAATAGTGACTGGGACTTTTTAGGTACCTGGTGTCATTTCCTACAGGCAATCTTCCAGAAATCTCAGAGGATCCAATTTTTTTACTCTCTGTTCCTCCATAACACTGCCATAGCATCACTTCCTACATCATACAGAAATCATGTGATTTGATCTGGACCCCCTTAGACTGTTGAGGCCTTTAGCCGGAAGTTGTATTTTTCATTTTTGCGTCGCCATTCTCCACCACAACTGCTGACCCACGTAGACACCCACTAAGAGGGAGCTGAACTGACTGCCCACTCTGGAGAAAGCAACGGAAGGAGTCTTGCCAGTGGTCTCGGTAGGTTGTATAGGATCAACTCCAAGTATACAGATGGAAAAAGCGATTTCACTTTCTGATTTTTATTTGTAATTTTGTTTTCAGAAAGGTAGTATTTTATGTTTGTAAAGAAAACATAAATCCAATATTAGATGGTGAGGACGCACAGATGAAAAAGACAGGCCTTGCCCTCCTGTGAGTTTAAGGCATACTTCGATGGTTAAGCCAAGTCCCGAAATGGAGTTAGCCCATTTTCTTTGTAAAGTGTTGTGGATTTATGCAATAAAAGAAAAACGAAATTTATAAATTTGTAAGTCTTCGAAGGTTTTTTATTTATTTAGCTGGAAGACTCAGCTTCTTTGGAGAGCTAAGTTCAGGAAACAGCATTGATCCAGATGCTGAATGAAGAGAGACTCTAATTATCTAAGATTTCACTAAGAATGCTTTCATCAGAGGCTGAACATGGCAAGAGCTGATTACTTAACTCAAAATAAACTTCCATCAACACACCAGGAACAATGCATACACCTCAGGATGTTAACGGGGCCTAATTAGTTCTCTGAAGTGTAGCAGCTCAAAAGAATTTTGGAAAATAAAAGCGTGAAGGTTAATGATCTTTTGTATTATCCTCTTAAGATAAACCCAATTGCCAAGGAAATTAGACTTATAGGTCTCAAAAATTCAGGCTGAGAGCAAATTCTACATGCATAAAAATAATTTGTCAATTTTTCAAAGTTAAACCATTGGTGAACTTAAAACAGAAAAACTAAAAAGGTGCCTATAAGACGGGCCACATATGTGTTCCTCCTAACAAAAGAATGAGTCAGGAGTGGAGCTAAAACACAAGTGTCGATCTTTTCTTTCACTTAATATGAAAATCAGGAGCTCAATTTTATTTATTTTTTTAGTGTTTATTTATTTCAAGAGAGAGACAGAGTGCTAGTGGGGGAGGTGCAGAGAGCGAGGAAGACACAGAATCCGAAGCAGGCTCCAGGCTGTCAGCACAGAGCCTAATGTGGGGCTCAAACTCATGAACGGTGAGATCATGACCTGAGCCAAAGTAGGACACCCAACCAACCGAGCCACCCAGGTGCCCTAGGAGCTCAATTTTAAAATCTCAGTTCCAAAGGAGGAGGATTCATACAGTGCGCGGACAGAACCTACGGGGCTCCTCATATTAGTATATAGAAAGAGAAGCAATATAAGGGTAATGTCACAATCAACTTCTTATAAGGAAAGTTAAAGAAAGTTGGGAGAAGGTGAATATTCAAAGCGACTATTTTAGGGGCCCTTGGGTAGCTCAGTCAGTTGAGTATCTGACTCTTGATTTCAGCTCAGGTCATGATTCCAGGGTTGTGGGATAGAGCCCCAATGTTGGGGTCCGTGCTGAGCATGGAGCATGCTTGATATTCTCTCATTCTCTCTCTCTCTCTCTCTCTCTCTCTCTCTCTCTCTCTCTCTCTCTCCCCCTTTGTGTTCTCTCTCTCAAATCAAATCAAATCAAATCAAATCAAACCAAAACAAACAAAAAAAAACTCCAAAGTGACTATTTTATGAAGGAGAAAAACTGGGGAGGGGTAAGATGTTTCTGAAAGTCAAGGTTTACTTTGGGAGGATATCTGGGTAAGAGAGCTAAGGTGTGGACCTAACAGAAAAACTGAAGAAACACAGTAGCTGTGACTTTGCACAAGAATATTTAATACTGCAGGTCTTTACAGCTTTGGACATTGGATCTATAATCTTTGAGGTTCATGATGACCATCTCCCCTTCCCCCAAGGGTCACTTGGGACAAAGTTAAATTGTTTTGTTAATTCGTGCGTGTTTAAACATGAAAATAGTTTTGTTGTGTTCTATAGGCAAAGGACGAGCAGTACGTACATTCTTAAATTCTGAGTAACTATTATATTGAGAAGACGGATATCAAAGATAAAACTGCTATTGCTTTGAAGCCAGTAAGTAGGGACCAAAAACTCAAATGTCCACCTGGCCAATTGGGTAACGTATATTCACTTCAGTACTGAACTAAGGCCAGTCAAGAGACACAGAGTAGACTCCTACCCACCCCTCCAACTGCACAGACGGCTTCACTCCTACTTCTCAACAGTCCCACCTAGAATATTTCCTCCAAAATAAAGGCTGAGCCATACTTTAGTTCTTCATATAATCTAAGGCCCACTATTTATATATGTGGTCTTTGACTCAATAGAGTATATATAAAGAGAGAAAGAAGGAGAAAGATACAAAAGAGATAGGTATAAAAGTAAGGGGGCACCTCTTGTGGGATCAAAACAGGTAAGTTTAGGGGTTTCTAAAGACTGAATATGAAACTGAGATACAAAGATTGAAACAGCTTCATTTATATTTCAAAGAACATCTGGAACATGATATCCATTATGAGTTTTAAAGACTTCCAGAAAGTCTGTGGCTTTCCCTTTGTTATTTTTACTTTTTTTGTTTCACTAGCTGAACAACTCCAGAACTGAACATTTGCTTCAGAAACAAGAACAGCACATAAAAACTTGGATATTGTTTTGCAGTCAACCAGGGGAGAAGAAAAATCCCAGTAGAAATAAAGGGAGTGGTAGAGGAACACAGCGGAAGGGAAGCAGGTGAACCATGAAGAAGAAGAAAGACTAGGTCCCGAGTCTGTGAAGGTTTACCCTACCAGCCTGAGACCACAGCATCTCCTGGCTTCCAGGCGCTCATGCACCCATGCCTGAACCTCCTCATTGCCCACACACCTGCTCTTTTGGAACTCTACCCCTGTCTAAGGGTATTGACTAGTGACTGGTGTTACCTAATAACTGGAAGCCTGGAGGGGGAGGAGTCCAGAACAACCTACCAGGGCAGAATGGAGGGAAAAAGAAATCATGCTCCAAGGGTCTCTGAAAATTCAGAACAGATCTTCCTGTAATAAACATCAGGTCAGTGGTTCCCACCTTTTGGAATAAGAAGGCTTTAAAATTTTTCTTTTTTTTTTTTTTAAATTTAGAGAGAGAGTGAGCACGAGTGGGGGAGAGGGAGAGAGAGACACAGAGAGAGAGAGAGAGAGACAGAGAGAAAGAATATCTCACACTGAGCGTGGAGTCTGACATGGGGCTTGGTCCCATGACCCAGGGATCGTGACCTGAGCTGAAATCAAGAGTTGGACACTCAACTGACTGTGCCACCCAGGAGCCCCAAGAAGGTTTTTTTCAATATCAATAATGTCTATGGAGTCCCTGTGTATCTATACGTAAAATAACATATAAGAAAGAGAAACGGTTACAATAAATTTAGTAATGCTTCTAAAAGAATTTGTATCTTATTTATCTCTACACCATCTCTCTATATTGGAAACACAGCTGTACATACCTCATATATTAAGAACTATTGTAATTAGAAGCATTATTAGTTACAATAGGTTTTATGGAATTGGTCCAGGAATCTAGTCACTGAAATTGCATTGTTTTGATGGAAAATATCCTCCATTCCAAACAATTAACATGCATATAAATCTTAAGGGAAAAATGGTTTTTCAAATTGAACACTGTTTCTTTTTTTTTTTTTAATTTTTTTTAACGTTTATTTTTGAGACAGAGAGAGACAGAGCATGAACAGGGGAGGGTCAGAGAGAGAGGGAGACACAGAATCCGAAACAGGCCCCAGGCTCCGAGCGGTCAGCACAGAGCCCGACGCGGGGCTCGAACTCACGGACCGTGAGATCATGACCTGAGCCGAAGTTGGACGCTTAACCGACCAAGCCACCCAGGCGCCCCTGAACACTCTGTTTCTTAAGAAAGGATAGCAGTAGGTCTCTTCAAAAAAATGGTGTTGGGAAAACTGGACAGCCACAGGCAAAAAAATGAAAAGTGGACCACTTTCTTACACCACACACAAAAACAAACTCAAAATGGATTAAACCTAAATGGGAGACTTGAAACCATAAAAATCCTTAAAGAGAGTACAGGCAGTAATCTCTCTGACATCAGTTGTAGCAACATTTTCCTAGGTATGCCTCCTGAGGAAAGGGAAATAAAAGCAAAAATAAACTATTGGGATTACATCAAAATAAAAAACTTCTGCACAGTGAAGGAGACAACCAACAAAACTAAAAGGCGACCTGCTGAATGGGAGAAATTATTTACAAATGGCAAATCCAATAAAGGGTTAGTATCCAAAACATATAAAGAACTGATACAACTCAATACCCAAAAACAAATAATCCGATTAGAAAATGGCCAGAAGACATTTCCCCAAAGAAGACATCCAGATGGCCAACAGACACATGCAAAGATGCTCAATATCACTCACCATCAGGGAATGCAAATCAAAACTACAATGTTATCACTTCACACCTGTCAGAATGGCTAACATCAAGAGCACAAGAACAACAGGTGTTGGTGAGGACGTGGAAAAAAGGGAACCCTCCACTGTCGGTGGGAAGGCAAACTGGTGCAGCCACTCTGGAAACCAGCATGGAGGGTCCTTAAAAAGTTAAAAATAGAACTACCCTATGTTGTACTACTAGGTATTTACTCAAAGAATTAAAAAATACTAGTTCAAAGGGACACACGTACCCCTGTGTTTACAGCAACATTATCTACAATAGCCGACTTATGGAAACGGCCCAAGTATCCATCGACTGATGAATGGATAAAGAATGTATACATGTATACAATGCAATATTACTCAGTCATGAAAAGGAATGAAATCTTGCCACTTGCAATAACATGGATGAAATTAGAGGAGTATAATGTTAAGGGAAACAAGTCACTCAGTGAGACAAATACCATATGATCTCACTCACATGTGGAATTTAAGAAACAAAAGGAAAGAAAAAGGGAGACAAACCAAAAAAGAGACTCTCAATTATAGAGAACAAACTGATGGTTACCAGAGGGGAGGTGGATGGCAGGACGGGTAAAATAGGTGATGGAGATTAAAAAGGACACTTACATGATGAAAACAAATAAAGCAAAAAAACAAAGCTTGGTAGTAGGAAAAAAAATGAATTCACTAATTCATTCAGTCACAAAAGATATACATCCATTTAATCAAAGAAACAAAAATAATTTCTTTCACCTTTGACAGTTTCAGTTCTTTAACAGTATTTCAAATAAAGCATACTATATGTTATTTTTTTTATTTTTAGAGAGAGAGAGAGCGCAAGTGGGAGACAGGGGCAGAGGGAGAGAGACAGAGAGAATCTTAAGCAGGCTCCACACTCAGCACGCAGCCCAACGCGGGGCTTGATCCCATGCCCGTGAGATCATGACCTTAGCCGAAATCGAGAGTCGGATGCTCAAATGACTGGGTCACCCAGGTGCCCCTGTATGCTATTGTTTTCTAATCTGACATAAAAGACCTACAAACTGAAGATGATCAAAAAAAAAAAAAAAAAAAAAGCTTTTAAGGTGAGCTTAATTTAGGGGTGGTAAAGAATAATCATGTCAATAGTGCTTCCTGTTTTTTTCTTTCCCCTGCATCAGCTATTGTAAATATAACACTTGGAATTTTACAAAATGGTGGTATGTCTATGCCTGTCTAATGCAGACAAGCTTCAATTAGGAATCCCCACTCTACTGAGAAGCACTTGAGGTCTAAAGAAATGGAATTTACAGACTCCTCCAAATGGCCCAGGAATCCTCTATAATCCACTATCTGGCCTTAATGAGAGTGAAAAGGCATTGCAGTAACGAACATATGGGAAGCAGCACCAAGCTGAGGACTGGCATTATTTATTTCACTTTTCTTTTCTTCTACCAGACAAAATATCTTATTTCTCAGATTGATGGGCCCAAAAGGACCTTAAATCTATTACAGGTGATCAACGTTCTAACACCATAAGGGCAGAATCCAAGTCCATTTTAATGTACGATTTTTCTCTCCTGGGTAAAATCAATGTATTTTTTGATATGTGACCATGTTGACCCAGGGCTTTCTTTTGTTCAAAATGACAGAAATGAGAAAAATAAGGCAAAAGTACCCCTTTGCTATGGGGAGCTATAGATATCTAAAATTTTAAGTTTAAGTATTTGAAATCTAACAAATCCATTTTACAGATGGAAGCCTGCCTTTTATACACTTCCTTTTTAGCAATAAGTTATAACACACACTACATGAGTCTAACTACTCTTGTGTGAAACAGGGATCTCAGGTTCCGTTCCTTTACTTTAACTTCTGGTCCATAATGCAATGAATATTGGGGTGGTCACAGTGACTCTGGTAAAATCTGTTTTACTCCCAATATATTTCCTGAAATGGGAGATGAGGCCAGAAATGTTGTTTATCTAGAGGTTACACTGCACAGAAAGATAGATAGATAAAATGATGAGACATTTGCTCTGACAGAACAATTCCTCATCTGTTCACATCAGGGTACAAAATGAATGTTCTAAAACAAGCCTGGTATCCAATTTTTTGGCTAAATACCAAAAAGTCTTTTTTGGCCTCGATCGCAACCTTCTATTTTCTTGGGATCTTTTATCATCTTTTCTTCCCAACAGGAAAAGTTCAGCTGCCTTAAAGTGTACATCATCCTCTGAAATAAGGATCTGCAAAAACTAGTCTTCCTGGTAACTAAACTAGTGTCTCGGTAGATCTAAAATTCGGCCAATAACATGCTTACCCAATTCACTCATAACAATTTCTTTCAAATGGCAGGCGAAAGCAAGAACTGCTGGGTGCCATGTTTTAGAGATACCGGCTTTGGAGAAAGGTAGAAATCTGGATGTGAATTCCAGTTCCACCACCTTCTAGCTGTGACTCTAGACAAGGGACTTAAAACCCTAGGTTCCGCGTCTGTAAAATGGAGTTAATAACTAAATCTACCCTACGGGGGTGTCGTATGGATGAAATGAGACTGTGGATGTAAACAGCGGTGCCTGGTACAAAGTAAGCATTCCGTATGTGTAAGGTCTCATTTTCACTGAGGAAGCTGACTCTTTTTCTTTCTTTTTTTTTTTTTGAGAGAGAGAGAGAGAGAGAGCGCGCGCGCGCAAGAGGGCCAGCAGGAGAGGGTCAGACAGAGAGGCAGAGAAAGAATCTTAAGCAGTCCTCCCCTGTGCAGAGCCTGATGTAGGGCTGGATCTCATGACCATAAGATCATGACCTGGGCCAAAATCAAGAGTTGGATGCTCAACCAACTGAGCCACTCAGGCGCCCCTTGCTTTTGACCTAGTAATATTACAAACTTTGCTAGTATATGGGGACGGATCAATGTTTTATAGGGCCTGAAGCTTATACAATATGAGGAGGCTTTCTTCAAGAACACAAAATTAGGGGCACCTAGGTGGCTCCGTTGGTTAAGCATCCAACTTCGGCTCAGGTCATGGTCTGGAGGCTTGTGAGTTCAAGCCCCAGTTGGGATCTGTCCTGACAACTCAGAGCCTGGAGCCTGCTTTGGATTCTCTGTCTCCCTCTCTGTCTGCCCCTCTCCTCTCTCTATCTGCTTCTCTCTCTCAAAAATAAACAAACATTGGGGCGCCTGGGTGGCTCGGTTGGTTAAGCGTCTGACTTCGGCTCAGGTCATGATCTCACGGTCCGTGAGTTCAAGCCCCGCGTTGGGCTCTGTGCTGACTGCTCAGAGCCTGGAGCCTGTTTCAGATTCTGTGTCTCCCTCTCTCTCTGACTCTCCCCCATTCATGCTCTGTCTCAAAAATAAATAAATGTTTAAAACAAATTAAAAAAAAAAAAAAAACAAACATTGAAAAAAATTTAAAAAAAAGAACAAAATTAAGTGCAGTTCTCATTCTTATTTATAGAGAATAAGAGAAGAAACAGTAGCCAAAACACTAGGCCTTCAAAACAATTCAAATTTCATCTTCTGAGATCTCTTTAGATAATTATCTGAAATAGTACTTATGAAGAAGTGCTTCCTGCTTGAAACACGGCTTCCCTGTCTCAATACACGCTCCAACTCCCAGCACTCACAGGGGCCAGCACGAGTAAGAGGCCTTGAATCTTAACTTTGATTGGCTTAGTGGTAATTCTGCCTCTGAAAGTATACAATCTATAACTTATTTCCTTTATTTTTTAATGTCAGTCATCTGGCTCTTGGGAGAAACGTGAATGCTCTGAATACAGAGCAGCGGTTTTCATGTCTGTGAGAAACTCTTTTCACTGATTAACAACACCTTAGCATCTTTTCCTTTTCATTCTTCGATACTGAGATAACTAGAAAAAGACAATAAAAAAGACAATCTTGGGAGACATTCATCAGTAATCAAAGAAGCCTAGTTAGAAATGCATAGGTATTGGGGGTGCCTGGGTGGCTCAGTCGGTTAGGCATCAAACTCAATTTCGGCTCCAGTCATGATTTCACAGTTGGTGAGTTCAAGCCCCTTGTGGGGCTCTGCGTTGATAGGATGGAGACTGCTTGGGATTCTCTCTCTGCTCCCCCTCTCCCCCCACACACTCTTTTTAAAAATAAACATTAAAAACAAAAAAAAAGAAATGCATAGGTGTGTAGAACACATGGGAACTGGATTAGAGGCAGTTATAACTCAGAGAAGCTATTTGCTACAACGCTTCACAGCCCTTAACTGCAGTCTCCGCGAGATTTAAGATGTTTAATGAAATCATACCTAACTCCGTATCTTCAAAATCTCTTCGCTGATACGCCCCTAATGACACAGCAGTAACTATTATAAATCTTTATTTTGGTTTTGAGTATGTTACCTTTGGAATTTCTCTGTAGACCAACATTTTCTCTCATAATAAATAAAGAGAAAGTTGAAGACATGACCACCATTCTCGGAGGTAGGTAACGGAACACAGTTGAAAGCTCACAGACTTTGGAATCACCAACAGAGTGCGGGGTTTGAATTCTAGTTTGCCATTTACTAAATTTAAGGCCTCAACTCGGTGCCTTTGCATATCAGTTTCTTTATCTTTGAAATACAGACAACAGCATCAAGACCCGCGGAAGCGGCCTGGCAGTCAGTGGTAACACATGAACAGAGTAGGCTTCCTCAAGGGAGATAAAGGTAGCTAAAAACAGTATGTATAGATATATTTATAAGGCATTTAAAAATCTTGCTAAAGAAAAAAAAATAGTAGTCTTGGATATAAAGATTCCTGATTCTTGGCAACAGATTTTATCTAGACATTACCCACATGGTAAACTTCAATACATTCTTGGAGGTCAAAAAGTTTTACTTCCTACCTCTTCTGTTATCACAGTTTGCCTTATATCTATATCTATCTATATTCATCCAACTATCATAGCACTTCCTGACTTGCTATATTTCTTCTTTTTCTTAGATCCAAATACCAGCTTTATCACTTATTAAATGTAGGCACAGGCCAAGCTGAACAACCACAGGCCTCCCTGTAAGGTGAGTTCTCAAATCAGGGAGAAGGATGTACATGAGCTCTTTTGAAAAGGCTTTAATGTTTCTTTATTAATAAGCCCCTGGATGGTAGGGACAGTGTTTTGCTTCTCTTTGTATCTCTGATGCACAGCATGGGGCACAGAAAGGGCATCTGGTACATGCATCCTGAATATAAGTATGAGTTAATGAGAAATCATCACGTTTAAAAATAATTACGATATGGACCCTGGTCATTTCCAGACTACACCACTGAAATTTATTTTATGTGCTATTTCAAACTCACAGAGTAGTTAAATGATGGTCCTTAAATGCCTTCTACCATTTCTCTTCCCCCATCATTCTAGTCACACCTTCTTCAAGTATCTGAAGAAAACACTGAATTTCTTGTTGCTTTCACATTTCCTCTAAGCCCTAATTTTTGTCCATTATTTACATATACACTTAAAAGTGTCTCTTATGTGCAAGGCCTTAGGGAAAGGATATAAAAATGAATAAACTACGGTTCTTCCATCAGAGTTTAAATGGTAGTAGGGAATTTTTTTCTTAAAGCTTAAACTATCATATTACAAACCAAAATGAAATATTGATTTTATCTAACAATGGCCCACAAGCTGTGCAGCTACAGGTTAAAGAGTAATTAAGGCTTCAGGCTCTGCCTAGAAGAATGTTTGGACAGATGGTACCTTAAAAGCCAGGTGAGGACATTTTACTTTAATCCTTACAGGGAGACTCACAAAGTTGTGAGAACAGTGGTTACATATCCATATATTTTTAGGAAGTTAATGCTAGTAGTAAGCAAATTTGGAAAGACCCAAACCGATTAAGGAATTTTAGCTGGGGACAAAAAGGAGGCTCAGGACTTCATAAGGAAGAGAAGGCAGTGACCGTGTATGGATAGAGCACGGACCCAAGGTAGTGTTTTGAGGAAGGATGCTTCACAGGGACAGAGCTACTAGAGAAACCAAGTGTTAGGGATGAGGAAAAGGCCGCTGATGTGGTCGACAGGAGGTCACTGCTGCTATTCCAGGGAGCGCTGTTTGACGAGAAGGGGCAAGCAAACAGGCCAGATTCTAGTGACTGCACGGTAAATGGGAGTGTGTAACTTACTTCATCTGTAAGAAACTTGGCAATAAGGGATGAAGAATGATGGAACGGTGCAGTGTGGTGAGAAGGAAACCATCATCAAAAGACTGTAGAACCTCAGACCTTTCTTGGTCCAGGCCACATTCTGATGTTTCTCTATTCACTCCTCTGCTAACTGTAAGGCTAACAGCATCCAGTGAAAGCCAACTAGGCAAGGATTCTCTAGAAGAAACTTCTTTGATAACTCATTCTATCAGTATTTGTGCTATGTATATATAATGTATACAAAACATACATTTATTTAGGGGCACCTGGGTGGCTCAGTCGGTTAAGCACCCAACTTCGGCTCAGGTCACGATCATACCTTGTGTGAGTTCGAGACCTGCCCGAGTCAGGTCTGTGCTGACAGCTCAGAGCCTGGAGCCTGCTTCGGATTCCGTGTCTCCCTCTCTCTCTGCCCCTCCCCTGCTTATGCTTTGTCTCCATCTCTATCTCTCAAAAATAAATAAACATCAAAGTATACATTTATTCATAAATTGTATGCATTTACTGCTGTTAGGATGTATACGAAATATTATAAGAACTCAATGTTCTGGGCCCTGGCTTATCTTTCCATCTCTAGCTGAAATGACAGTGAGGACCTTCCATGAACCCCAGGCGAGAATATGACACTTCCCAGAGCACACTGGCCTTACTCTAGAGACACGCTTGGCAATGCTGCACCTTACCCATGGCCCATCCCCATCCTTCCTGTTACTAGATCCCGAGCTCCATGAGGCAGCAGTCATGTCACCTACTGTATTCTGGAACTCAGTAAAAAAGAAGGTACTCACTAAGTATTTTCCAACTCACAGAATGATGTGTGTTTTTTGTTTTTTTGTTTTGTTTTGGTTTGTTTTACTCACCAAGATCCACCATTGAGAGCTGGGAGGGTAATTGTCACCTTACTGCTTTGTCCTATTACTATGACAGTAATGACGACAACCCCCATCGGCCTTTTGACAGTTCAACTGTCCCTTGATAAATAGGAAAGGAGGATCTATGTGGAGTCCACCTAAAGATGAATAATATTTTAAGATTTCTAAATAAGAGAATGGGGTACTCTAACTTGCGAAATTTTCAATTTGTTTAGCAAAATATTTTAAAACCTGATTTAAAAAAAGTCAAATTACAGCCTCTGTAGAAAACAGTGCAATGGTTCCTCAAAATATTAAACACAGAATTACTACATGATCCAGCAAAACCACTTCTGGGTATATATTCCCAAAAGATATAGGCAGGGATTTAAACAGATATTTGTACACCAATGTTCATAACAGCATTATTTACAACAGCCACAAGGTGGAAACAACCCAGATATCCATCAACAGATAAACAAAATATGTAATAATATGCAATGGGATACTATTCAGCCTTAAAAAGGAAGAAAATGCATATATATATTTTACATATACATATATGATACATAGATTCTGATACATATGTGTGCGTGTGTGTGTATGAACATGGATGAACATTATGCTAAGTGAAAGAAGCCAATTACACAAGGTAAACACTGTATGATTCCATGTACACGAGGTACCCAGAACAGTCTAATTCAGACGCAGAAAGTTGTCAGGGACTGGTGAGAGGAGTGGTGGATTATTTAAGAGAGAATTTCTGTTTGGACTGATGACAAAGTTCCGGAGACAGATATTGGTGACAGGTGCACAACAATGTGAAGGTATACTTAGTGTCACGCAAATATACACTTAAAAATGATAGATTTCATGTTACATATATTTTACCAAAATAAAGAAAGGTCAAATTAAAATCAATTCTCAGATTAAAGTTAATTGGTATCGTCTTTAATTAGTATTATAAGCAGACCTGCAATTCTTGTATCCTGTGAATTATCCTTCACTGCCACATCCTTAGAAAACAGAACAGGATTTGAGACCTGATATGCTGATATGCCCAAGTCTAGAGTAATAACTGGACTAACAACTCTTTCTCTCTCTTCCTTCCTTCCTTCCTTCCTTCCTTCCTTCCTTCCTCTCTCTCTCTCTTTCTTTCTATTAGTTTTCTTTATTTTTGAGAGGCAGAGAGAGAGACAGAGCGTGTGTGGGGGAGGGGCAGAGAGAGAGGGAGACACAGAACCCAAAGCAGGCTCCAGGCTCTGAGCTGTCGGCACAGAGCCCAATGCAGGGCCCAAACTCGTGAACCGTGAGATCATGACCCGAGCCAAAGTCGGACGCTCAACCGACTGAGCCACCCAGGCGCCCCTGGACTAACAATTCTAATGAGATCCAAAACTGCAGAAGGCCAATTTTTACTGGACTTTGTGCTGATAGAAAGCATCAACTGTAAAGCTCTTCATTTCTTACCAACAAAGCTGAGATGAAGAACATGATCACTGTTTTCCTGGAATCATTACCTTAACACTGAGGGTAACAGAAAAGATGAGAGGAGATTAAAAAGAAACAAACAAAACGGACTACTGCACTTCTTACCAGAGATGAATGACCCAGTAATTAGCAAAAAGTGACTATTTTCTACATAGAAATGAAATAAAACAACTCAGAGTGGACAACAGCAATAAGGGAATTGGGAAGTGATATCCGTGAGTGAGTGCCTGTATCTGCCCGCCCCTCCCCAACTATATATAAACAGACAAACAATATGATCTATGAAGCCTGTACTTCCTCCTTCCCTGTAACCTACATAAAGAAGTCTGACGTAGCAAAAGGCTTCAGGGAAAGAAACATTCTTTAGGGGAACACGAGAAATGGCTGAAATGAGACAGAATAACAGAATATCAAGAAGAGAAATCTTAATGTCATTGTGATTTTCTCTCATTTTCCCACAGCCTCCAGATTTGCCTCAAGGAATCTTTCTGCACCTCAGAACCTCCTCTCCATCTTCCTAGCTTCGGGTCATGTTTGGTGCCTTAAATGGTTAGGCAACATATGACACTAAGATATGGGACCACAGAAGGCATTCAATGCTCCAATATAGTATTAGCTACTTACTCTTTTTGAAGTATTTCCTTGGAAAAGATACTCAACATTGTTAATCATTAGGAATGATTAGGAACATGTAAATCAAAACCACAATGAGAAATTAGCCCTTCACGCCTGTTAGGATGGCCACTATCAAAAAACAGAAAATAACGAGTGGTGGTGAGGATGTGGAAAAATTAGGACTTTTGTGTATTGTTGGTAGGACTGCAAAATGGTGAAAACATTATGGAAAACATATGGAGTATGCAGGTTCCTCAAAAAACTAAAAATAAAACTACCATATGACACAACAATCCCATTTCTGGATATTTATCCAAAAGTATCTAAAACAAAGTCTTGAAGAAATATTTGCATACTCGCATTCATTGCAGCACTGTTCACAGTAAGAAGATGCGAAAGCAACTATAACGTCTGCCGATGGATGAATGGATACAGAAAATGTGGTATATATAAATGGGACATCACTCGGCCTTAAGAAGAAAAAAAAATCCTGACATACACTACAACAGGGATGAAGCTCGAGGACATTATGCCAAGTTAAATAAGTCAATCACAAAGAGACAAATACCGCATGATTCGGCTTACAGTACGCGTCTAAAGTAGTCAAAGTCATAGAAAAAAAAGTGGTTGCTAGGGGTTGGCAGTTGGGGGAAATGGCAAGTTGTTCAGTAGGTATATAGAGTTTCCACCATGCAAGACGAAAACGCTCTAGAGGCTTCTTGTACAACAGTGTGTATATAGTTAATACAATCATGTACACTTAAAAACTGCTCAGATGGTAAATTTATGTTACTATTTTTTTTAACCACCAAAACACACACTTAAAACCAAAAAAGCTGTCATCAACCCAGAAAAAAGTCTCCTTGGAAAGACCAATTATGATAGTTGCATGTACAGTAATTTATTACTGTATAATCCATTTCAGTCTGAAAATTAACTTAACCTAAAGCACTACAAAAACAGTCACATTTCCCTCTTCCTCGTTCTACTAGTACAACAGGTTGGGAAAATAGGCTTGTTCTTACTCATTAAAAAAAAAAAAAAAAAGAAAAACAAAAACAAAAAACAAGATGAAGAAAAATGTACTTTAAGCCTAAACCAACCAGAGATGACAGCAATAAAAAGAACGAATAGTGGTGTTGGTCCTCTATATCTTTTATTTATTCCACTGTTAATTACTGTATATAAATCTGATCGTAATAAGCCATTTCTAATCTTCAGTGGTGAATAAATTATATATACAGACACACTTAGATAATAAGTGAACTATAGGGCAATTGGAAACGCTTGTTCTCTTCTCCCTACCACACCCCGAATATTTAATTCTCTCAAAAATTATATCATTCTTCAAACTAAGAAAAATGAATTAGAGGTAACTATAGCTCATGGAAACTTAAACTTATCCGACAAAATCTTAACAGAGGAGTTCTTTCAAAACCAATACATCCAGTATCTGCATAGCACTAAATAGAAAATGTGAGTATGCTTTCTATTTGCTACATAATGTAGTCTAACACAGTATGTCTATTTAAAATAAGGAAAAATATCCCAAATTAATTGAAAATCATAATAAAAAAAACCCATAAAAACTATAAAATACTCCCCCTTACCCTGGGTTTTCAAAATATATTCTAGTTGACAAGTTGTGTGGATTTGTCATCCTTATTTTAAGACGGTCTCAAGAACTAAACTTATCAGAGTCTAAGAAAGTTTTAAAAGTTTACCAACCGCACTTAAGGAGACATAAATACACTTCCAAGAGACAAACTAAAATATCACAAATACCATCACAAAAGAGTATAATTTATCATCCTCGTACAAGAGACAAAATAGTAGAATAAAAATTTCAAGTTCTTAAATGTAGGGTGCTATTTTCCCCCAATATAAAACCATTATAATAAGGCTAGACAAAAGCTAAGCATCAGAAAAACTGGAGACATTTACTCTACACAGGCTAAGAACAACCATTGTGCTCAGAAATGCCGCAGGTGTGAGTGATAAGTAGATAGGGTCTCTGCCATCAAGGAATTTGTCATTCAATAGGGGAAGAAAGAGAAAACCACAAAAAAACCTAATCAGAATAAGAGTAGATAGTATAAGAAATGAGATGGAGATTCAAAGGAGATGAGGCTACATTGGTTGGGAATTAAATCCTTTGTTGGGGCGCCAGGATGGTTCAGTCGCTTAAAGCGACTCCTGACTTCGCCTCAGGTCACTATCTCCCGGTTCATGAGTTCGAGCCCTGTGTCAGGCTCTGTGCTGATAGTGCACAGCCTGCTTGGGACATTCTCTCTCTCTCTCTCAAAATAAATAAATAAACCTAAAATAAAGAAGTTCTTTGTTAAAACAGCAGTATCTGAGACGAATCTTGAAGAATGGACACAAAGACTCTAATGAGAATGGACAGAAACAGGATAAGGAGGAACTCCAGCTAGGGAGGAAAGAGTATGAATAATGATGCAAAAGCAAAAACCCCATAAATATGTGTCGCCAACAGTACGTGGTCTAGGGGAGTCGTCTTAGGGTATACACACTGAGGATATGGGACATAAGATCGTAGCAACGGGCTAAACTAGTCAGATGTGGGGTGGTGGTGAAGGTGCCCTGTCGTTGGACGGGATCACCCAGCCTAGATTCCCTTTCGCTGTGCTTTACCAACCTAAGATAGTTGTACCACTCCATCCTTGTGGACTACTAAAGGTGGGAAAGAGTCAGCCAGCTGGAGGGGAAGAGGAGAGAAGCATTCTGGGCAGAAGACACAGACGCAGGAAACTGTGCATGTGTGCAGGCCCGTGTCAGTGCCAGCTGTGGACGAGGGATGCAAGTTCAAGGAGTTTGTGGGTTGGAGCAAGGGAGAATACGAAACAGATCACAGAGGGACTTGTATGCTGTGGTGAGGGTTCTCCTCTTGGACTCCGTCACAGAGCCTACAGCAGTCACTGAAGTTGAGGCGGAAGGATCAACTCGGTCCTCTCTCAAAGGGGTTTTAGAGAGTGCCTTTACCCAATTCTTGTGGAAGAATGGCCCGGTATTGCTCCCCTGGGCACAGTGACAGATCTATTTCTGAGCCGCGGGAGAAGAGACAGGGGTGGGTGGCATACTGATTCACCTCCTGTTGACAAGGACAGGGAAAGGCTGAGCAGCAGGACACAGGCGGGCATTCTTCACTAAGGATGGGTGGGATTTAAGCGGAAGATCAGGGCTGACACCTAGGGGGCTCAGGACAAGGGCTCTTACCTAAGTGCTCACAGTTGTCAAATAAGACTGTGCTTTAAGTCATTCGTGACGATGTCCTAAGAGACTACAAAATAAAATTTTACATTAAAGACGGTTCTCTTTGTGTTTAAACCTGAGCACGCACGCTTCTGAATATGTTGCCAGTCCTCCTCTGTCTTTGTCAGGCTGTCTGGTGTTGGTCTATCTTTGTAGGTCTTGCTTACTACCTTTCCATCTTGTTCTTTCCCCCCTTCATTTCCTCCTGTTCCTTCTATGCCCCCTCAACAAGCTATAAAAATGAATAAAAGGCAGGGGTGCCTGGGTGGCTCAGTCAATTAAGCATCCAACTCTTGATATCGACTCAGATCACGATCTCACAGTTTGTGGGACTGAGACCTGCATTGGGCTCTGTGCAGACAGCACGGAGCCTGCTTGGGATTTTCTCTCTCTCCTTCTCTCTGCCCTTCCTCTGCTTGCTCTCTCTCTCTCTCTCTCTCAAAATAAATAAACATTAAAACATTTAAAAAAAATGAATAAAATATTTCTTGTTAAAGATGACTAAGGTATTTTGTAGCTCTGTAGCATGTTTTTACATAGTTTTTTCTTATTGTTGTTGTTTTATTAGTTACGTGCCCCCCAGCTTCCTAAAGTCAGTAGCATTTAAAAAAAGGTTTCCTATTTCTAGTATCTCTAGAATCTAGGAACCACGGTAGACAACTTCAAGTTAACTCTGGTGAAGACTGCTAAGAGTTTCTCATTTTATGTCACCTTCTCTAAATTTCAATATTGCTTACAGTACTTTACTTACTGTCCATCTGGCTCTGACCTGCCCTTTTCAGCCTTAAATCCAAACAATTGCTTCAAAATACCATATTCTGTAGCTAAACAATCTGACTTCACACATAGTGTATGCCTTCGAGGGCTCCTGTGCCTTTGCTCAGGCCCCTCTGCTCCCTGTTTGGAAAAGCCTCTCTCCCCCAACCCTCACTCTCTCACCTTTTATAATCTCACTTTTCCAGAAGAAAGGAACAGAGAAGAACTACAAAAACAAACAGAAAACAATTAAAAGAATGGCAATAAGTATTACCTACCTATGATTTCTTTAAATGTAAACAGACTAAATGCTCCAATCAAAAGATCTAGAGCAACTGGCTGGATTAAAAAACAAAATCCATCTATGTGTTGCCTACAAGAGACTCACTTCAGATCTAAAGACACATACAAACTGAAAATGAAAGGATGGAAAAAGACATTCCTTGCAAACGGAAGCAAAAAAAAAAAAAAATCGAGGTAGCAATACTTAGACAAAATAGACTCTAAAACAAAGACTATAATAAGAAACAAAGAAGGGGATGGTCAATCCAACAAGAGGCTATAACAATTGTAAATATCTCTGTGCCCGTCATAGGAATACCTAAATGTATGGAACAAATATTAAAAGACAGAAATGGAGAAAGGGACAGGAGTACAAAGTCGGAGGCTTTAACCTCCCCCTTACATCAACGGACAGATCATCCAGACAGAAAACCAACAGGTTAACACTGGCTCTGAATGACACTTTAGACCAGATGCATTTAAGAGGTACATACACAGAACACTCCAATCCCCATCAACAGAATATACATTATTTTTCAGGCGTACAGAGAACATTCCCCAGGATAAATCAAGGTTAGGTCACAAAACAAACGTCAAAAAATTTAAGGAGATTGCAGTCCTATCAAGCATCTTTTCTAATAGTGGTAAAACACTAGAAATCAATTACAAGAAAAAAACTGGAGGGTAAAAAAGAGAAAAAAGACTAACGTGGAGGCTAAGCAACATGCTACTAAACAAAAAATGGGTCAACAAAGAAATCAAAGAGGAAATGAGATAAATGAAATTGAAAATACAATGGCTCAAAAACTTTGGAAGGCAGCAAGAGCAATTCTAAGAGAGAATTCAGAGTGATACGGGCCTACCTCAAGAAATGAGGAAAATGTCAAACGCTCTAACCGTGCACCTAATGGAACCAGAAATAGAAGAACAAAGCCCAAAGTTAGCAGAACAAAGGAAATAATAAAGATCAGAGCGGAAATGAGTTAAATAGAAACTAAAAGGACAATAAAAAAGATCAATGAAACTAAGAGCTGCTTCTCTGAAAAGATAAAATTGATAAACCTTTAGCCACACTCCTCAAAAAAAAGGCGGGGGAAGGCTCAAATAAAATCAGAAATGAAAGAGGAAAAATTACAACTGACACTGCAGAAACACAAAAAAATTGTGAAAGATTACTATGAAAATGTATATGCCAACAAGTTAGACTGCATACAGGATATGGATAAATTCCTAGAAACATACAATCTTCTAAGCCTGAAGTGGAAAAAATAGAAAATCTGAACAGACCAATTACAGGTAATGAAATGTAAACAGTAATCAAAAAACTCCGAATAAACCAGAGTCTAGGATCAAAAGACTTCACAGGTGAACTCTACCAAATATTTAAAGAACAGCTGTTAAGCTATTCTTCTCACACTATTCCAAGAAACTGAAGAGGAAGGAATTTTTCCAAATCCAATCTATGATGCAGGCATTGCCTTGATACTAAAACCAGACAAGCACCATGAAAAATCTTAATAAAGTAGGTTTAGAAGGAACATACCTCAACCTAATAAAGGTCATGTGACAAACCCAAGCTAACATCATATTCAATGGTGAAAAGTTCAGAGCTTTTCCTCTAATAACTGGGAACAAAACAAAGATGTCCACTCTCACCACTTTTATTCAATGTAAAACTGGAAATCCTAGCCATAGCAAGCAGACAAGAAAAAAGACATCCAAACTGGTAAGGAAGAAGTAAAACTGTCACCATTTGCAGATGACATGATACTATGGCATACAGAAAATCCTAAAGACTCCACCAAATTATTAGAACTAAGAAATGAATTCAGTAAGGGTGCAGGATACAAAATTCTGTTGCATTTCTAGGTAACAATGATGAGCTAGCAATAAGAGAAATTGAGAAAACAATCCCATTTACAATTGCCTCAGAAAAACAAAAAACCCCACAAAAACCCCAAGAATACATTTAACCAAGGAGGTGAAAGATCTGTACTCTGAAAACTGTAAGATACTGATGAAAGAAACTAAAGATAACACAAGTAAATGTTAAGTTACACCATGCTCATGGACTAAAAGAATTAATATTAAAGTGTCCATACCAGCCAGAGCAATCTTGAGAAGTGATAAGCTGCAGGTATCACTACCCCACATTTGAAACTATACTACCAAGCTTCAGTAATCAAAACAGTATGGTGCTGGCACAAAACCACACACAAATCAATGGAACAGAACAGAGAGCCCATGCTTGTATGGTCAATTAATCTATGACAAAGGAGGCAGACTATCAAACGGGAAAAGACAGCCTCCTGAATAAATGGTATGGAGAAAACTGGACACCTACACGCAAAAGAATCAAACCGGACCATCTGCTTATACCATATACAAAAATAAACTCAAAATGGATTAAAGACCTAAATGTAAGACCTGAAACCATAAAAATCCTAAATGAAAACATAAGTAGTAAACTCATGGACCCTGGTCTTAGAAATATTTTTTTGGCTCTGTCTCTTTAGGCAAGGGCAACAAAAACAAAAATAAACAATTGGGACTACATCAAACTAGAAAGCTTTTGCACAGGGAAAGAAACCATCAACACAACGAGAAGGCAACCTACTGAATGGGAGAAGACATTTGTAAATGATTTATCTGACAGTTAATATCCAAAATATATAAAAAACTTATGCAACTTAACACCAAAACCAAAAAAATCCAATTAAAAAAATGTGGAGGACCTAAACAGATATATTTCCGAGGAAGACACACAGATGGCCAAGAGACACATGAAAAGATGTTCAGCATCAGTCATCACCAGGTAAATGCATATCAAAACCACAATGAGCTATCATCTCACACCAGTCAGAATGACTAGTATCAAAAAGACAAGAAATAACAAGGGCTGGTGAGGATGTGGAGAAACCGGAACCCGTGTGAACTGCTGGTGGGAAAGTAAATTGGTACAATCACTGTGGAAAACAGTATGGAGGTTCCTCAAAAAATTAAAAATAGAAAAACCATACAATCCAGTAATTCCACTGCTGGGGATTTTCCCTAAAATAATAAAGACGCTAATCCAAAAAGCTGTATGTACCCCTATGTTTGCAGAGTAAATAATGCAACATTATTTACAACAGCCAAGGTATGAAAACAACCCCAGTGTCCCACTGATAGATGAATGGATAAAGAACATGTGGGGTGTGTGTATGTGTATACATACATAAACCACACACAACATAATATCGCTCAGCCATAAAAGAGAATGAAATTTTGCATTTGCAGTAACACGGATGGACCGAGAGTCCTCTGCTAAGTGAAATAAGTCAGGCAGAGAAAGACAAATACTATATCATTTCAGTGAAGTATGGAATCTAAAAAACAAAACGGATAAACAAACAAAAAAATCAGAAACACTCATACATTCAGAGAACAAGTGGTTGCCAGAAGGGAGAAAGGAGAAAGGGAGATGGGAGAAAACGGTGAAGGGGATAGAGGTACAAACTTCCAATCATAAAGTCAGTCACGGGAATGAAAAGTATAGGGAATATAGTCAATAATACAGTAACTTTTTATTTAAAAAGTTTATTTATTTGAGAGAGAGAGTGCACACACACGAAAGGGAGGGGCAGAGAGGGACAGAGAGATTCCCAAGAAGACTCCATGTTCTTAGCACTTTAAGAAGATAAAAAAAGGGGCGCCTGGGTGGCTCAGTCGGTTGAGCGTCCGACTTCGGCTCAGGTCGTGATCTCACGGTTCGTGGGTTCGAGCCCCGCGTCGGGCTCTGTGCTGACAGCTCAGAGCCTGGAGCCTGCTTCGGATTCTGTGTCTCCCTCTCTCTGTGCCCCGTCCCCGCTCATGCTCTGTCTCTCTCTCCCTCAAGAATAAATTAAAAAAAAAAAAAAAAAAAAGAAGATAAAAAAAGAAGTTGGCAAATGAAATTCAAACTATATGTAGTGAATAAGGGACCAATGTTTCAAAAAAGAGTTAAAATATATACGCCATTATCAGTCTCCCATTCATTATCCAAATAATCAAGAGTTTGTACTACCATGAATACTTGACCTACACCAAAACACCGTCTTCAGAATGAGAGTATCTACGAGGGCACGTCTTAGTGATGCTGAGTTTCCGGTGAGGTGGGGTGCTCTGCCATCACCCTAAGGTTTCACCACATGGAACCTGATGAAGGCCGAGGAGCATCACCCCAAAAGCCTGATTTATAGGTCTCCTGCCAGTGAAAGGCAGCTGATCTCAGACCCCTGATGCTTACTTTGCTTCATGACAGCTATTAGCTCAAGCTTAGGCTTCAGCTTTGAATAACCAGTTCCATCCCAAGAACTTCTTGCATTTGGCACGAGGGAAAAAAGAATGGGAAGGGAAAGCATAATCTTAATAGGCTCCACATTTACTTTGATGGGCAAGAATTAGGTTGTTTCCATTACTATTTTCTTAAATCTTTAAATAATTCTGTTAGTTTATGAATTTGACTCACCTGTATTTATAATATGACTTGCTCACTTCCATGCCTACCAGTGGTATACTGGGAAATGTTTAAAAAAACCAGCTCTTTGGGGGAAAAACAGTAAGTATCATGATGTTTACTACAGACTTTACTAGTATCACGGATATGTAGCATATAATCTATAATGATAATAAAATATACAACACTCTTTACTGTGAATTGCAAATAGCCAGCTGATTCTTAAGGAATGCTTCTGTTAATTTTTGCCAAATTCTTGTATTGCAACCACCCTATGATTGCAACTGATGAAAAATGGTTCCAATATGAATACTGGTTGAAATTTTCACTTAAGTTAATGAGCAAGACAAAGATGGAATAATGAAAATGTATGAAGACGCTATATGCAGAAATACGATTGTTTGTCAATCTGCGAGTGACTTTTTGCCGAACTGGATGTTTTGTGTATGCACGAAATGGCTACTTGATGTTAAAATGTCAGGGGGTAATTATTTATTTATTTTTATTTATTTTTTAATGTTTATGTATTTTTGAGAAAGAGACAGAGTGTGAGGTGGGGAGGAGCAAAGAGAGAGGGAGACACAGAATCCGAAGTGGGCTCTAGGCTCTGAGCTGTCAGCACAGAGCCCGATGCGGGGCTTGAACTCACAGACTGCGAGACAGTGACCTGAGCTGAATGAAGTCGGATGCTTACCGACTGAGCCACCCAGGCGCCCCGTCGGGTGGTAATTATTAACATTTTCTCCATTACATGTCCCCCCCCCCACCAAAAAAATCTTCATTACTTTTTCTTAAGTCTAAAGTGACAGCCAACAAAACCAATCAAGCCTTGATTTGGAGAGTTTACCAGCTTTCCAGGGTATCAATATTCTCTTCATGGCTGATTTCAATATAACGCGACTGAACGTGGACTGAGGAGACGCAGAGTAACCAGTGCTGTGCGGTGTGTCTGTCCTGTAGGTAGACACACGACACGAAGACAATGGCAAAATGCAGTGGAATAATTAGCAAATGAGAAATTTTAGTCTCCCTTGCCTTTTTACATATAGTTTAATCACAAGTCCGTGTATTTATTTATTTATTTATTTATTTATTTATTTATTTATTTATTTTTGAGACAGAGAGAGACAGAGCATGAACGGGGGAGGGGCAGAGAGAGAGGGAGACACAGAATCGGAAGCAGGCTCCAGGCTCCGAGCCATCGGCCCAGAGCCCGACGCGGGGCTCGAACCCACCGTGTAATTTTTAATAGTGAAGTGCTCATCAACTGGCTTATAACATTCTTGAAACCGCACAACTGGTTTTCGTCGGTTGACAGGAGTTGACTCTAGCATATCCCTGCTCCTCACCTTCTCTTAAAATATGGGTAGCCTGGTTCAACAAGAAAATT
Source organism: Panthera pardus (assembly GCF_024362965.1). Lineage (NCBI taxonomy): Eukaryota > Metazoa > Chordata > Mammalia > Carnivora > Felidae > Panthera > Panthera pardus. Next base: position 20,156,156 of record NW_026527002.1, read on the forward strand.
TCCCCCAAATCTAGCTTGCGCTGACACAGATTTTCGAGAAGCACCTTTTCATTCCTACTGTTATTCACTCATTAAAGCTACTTTTTGAAAACCAATAATGAAAGGTTGAGACCAATTCTCCATTAACTGATCAATACACCCTGTATTCAAATATACTGCTCTCAAGCGGCTTTAAATGAAGTGACAAATGTTTTCCAAATAATAAAATCCATTTGAAATTATTTAAGATTAAAAAACAATGAAAGGTGTATCTAAATTGGGGTAACATAGGAGATGTTACTTTAAACAGCGCAGCAAAGATGTGTTAATTTTTAGTACTCCCCTAAATGTTTGTTACTTTACACTTCAATTTTATTTCTTAGGCGCATAGGAATTCCTGTGTATTTTCCATAGACAAGCTGAGTTAAGTTTCCAGCTGAGGAGTGTGCAGTTGGACACAGTAATTCAAAATTAAATCATGTGTATTCTTCATACTACGTATTCTTCTTCTGTGGGATAGAAGCAGTATTAGCCTCATTACGAAAAAAGGTTATTTACGATTTATGAACTACCGTTTCTAACTTATAGAAGCCAGAAGTTTTCAACTTTATCAGCATTGTCTCACATAGGACACGATGTCTGTGTACATGTGCTCTGCTTCTACGAGGTCCACTGCAGTGTGAACGCTCCGGGAGGGCTAGCGTCTCCCAAACACGGGCCTCACCAAGTGCTATAAATGAGCGGATGCTCACGTATTCAAATAGCTGGTAATTCTCCCTCCCAATTCTCATCCTTTACGCCATTTTAAATAATCCTTTCTTCTCTCTCCTCTATTTATAAAGCAAACGGAAACTCGAGGGACAGCTGATGACAGAGCAGCCCTGAGTGAAAAAGCCGAACACGCCCGGCTCGTCTGCCTGAGCTTTTGACCATGGAGGGTACCTTAGATATAAGCCTGGCTTTTCCGACGTGCGATCTTTACTGTGACGCCTGACGCAACCTAGTTTAACTTCTCTGGCGCAATTATGATTTTATTCGGCCTGGTACCTGTGACTGAAATATAAATTAAGTTCGGAAGCACGATGAAGGTGATGGTGGTTGCACTTCATTTATACTGGCCGACGGGGCATCGGCCAGGCGGGTGGGCACGCGGAGGGAGGGAGACGGGCTGAGGTCTGACTTGTGTGTTGCTCTTGGGCCTGGTGGCTCTCAACTGCCGAGACAAATCCAGCTGGCCCCGACACAGCTGGCAGCGGAGTGCTCTGCAAGGGCTACGCACGGCTCTCTGGCAGCAGAAAACTTTACTTTCTTCAAATGGCCCCGCAGGAAAGGATGTTCGTAATCCGCTTCCCCACCTTTTTTATTTCTCATTTTCCGCCTGAAGGAAAGGCTCACTGTCTGAAGACCTCAACACGTATGAAGAAAAGAAGGTGACATTCTGCTTACTGTGAGAAAGATATTTACTGACCACCTACCAAACGTTCACCGGGCCGGGTATTTGCGGAGTGCATTTACATAGCTCGTGATTTCTTCAACAGCCACGCAACCTCAAGATCGTGATTGCTAAACTCCGTATGAGGAAATGGAGTTTCAGGCACAGAAAATAATTCGCCCAGGTTCAAAGAGCCTGTAAGAGGCAGATCCAGGATTCAGACCTGGCTTCTGTCTGATTTGATTCTAAAGTCTCGCTGCCTTTTAAAAAATAATTGAGTAAGCAAGCAATATTTTTAAAATAGTAGATTGAGACCATCAAAGTGTACCTGGGCTTTTCATTTGGTTTTTAACTCCTGCCTCCCTTTTCAAAACACATTAATTTTCAAATTAATAGGAACATTATTATAAGAATAAGATATGACAGGGTGTTTATTGTTGCTGCTTCTTGGGTGGTTGTGGGATGCAGCCTTAGGATTAAACCTACGGGAAAAGTATGGCAGAGTCCCAGCGTGACACATCTTAACGTGTTTTATGGTTTGAAGGGGGAATTACCAAGGTTTTGCAAAACTTTAAAACCTTGTGCAAGACCTTGATAGTAAAAAAAAAAAACAAAAAAAAACCAGAAAAAAACCAACAACACATAACTGTTTTAAAGTGTGAAAGTACTGCCTACCATGCAGTGTTCACAAAATTGTCTCGTTCAGCTTCAGAAATCGGAAACAAGTAGCTTGATTTCTCCACCACAGTATCAGCAACCAGAAACGCAGTCACTTCGAAGCACTATCAAACTTTAACCAATTATTTCTCCTAAGAGCTCTAGGAATGTTATTCTATCCATTTGCTGATACCAAAAAATGAAGAAGATACAAAATTGAGGTTAAACTGAGGGTTTTTTTTTTTAACGTTTATTTATATTTGAGAGAGCGAGCGAGCGCAAGCAGAGGAGGTGCAGAGAGAGGGGGAGACACAGAATCCGTAGCAGGCTCCAGGCTCTGAGCTGTCAGCACAGAGCCCAATGAGGGGCTCGAACTCACGAACCACGAGATTGTGACCAGAGCCGAAGTAGGACGCCCAACCGACTGAGCCACCCAGGTGCCCCTGACGTTTTCTTCTCTTTCTTTCTTTCTTTCTTTCTTTTTTTTTTTTTTTGGAGACTAAGCAGTTTTTGATGACTAGTGGATCTCAAAGGGAAAAGAAGGAAGACAAAAGAGGTGAAGGGCTACCGAGGCAGGCGCTGAGAGCAGAAACTCGTTGAATGCTTAATGATATCATTTTGATGGAGAAACCAGGAAATAAAGACTGATTTTCAGACTGGGTTGGTCTGAGGAACTGTGTTGTGTATGCTATGTGTATATTTTTAAGTTCTTAAAACAAAGAACTACATGTGTAAAATTTTTTAAATATGAAACTGAAGCTTAATAGTAAATGTATAAAAATGAAAAATCCTATGATGATAATATGCAAATAGATAAGCTAGGAGTTTATGACTGACGCCAAGTTTCAGGTCCTACACCTACACAGACAAAGACATTATTTCTCTAAAATCTGCCTCTTTTGAATATCACATAAAAAGGGAGAATAAAAACAATGAACTCTGAGAGGATGCAGTCAAAAACAGATTACAAGAGATAATAATCTCCCCAGCCCTGAAGGAAAGCAGTGTATGAATACTTGAAGAGCATTGGCCCTGAGCCCCCAAGACACTGTTCATACTTGCCTAATACTGATTTTTTTTTGGCACCACAAAGTCCAATGTGTTTTTTTAAAATATTATTTTCTTAATTTTTTTCTGTAGGCAAAAATATCAAAGAAGAGAGGCAGAAAATGATCTCTGAAAAAAAGAAAACCCCAGGAAGAAAGCTGTCATGTTCCGTGTTTCAACTTCACAAAAGAATTCTGACTAGAGGCTTGAGCCTTTCAAATCTCTTGTCATTCAGGATATGAAATTCTAATCTAGCGGCCGTGGCCAGTTGAGGCTCCGACTTAATCAAATATGCTGACTAGCTGAAACAGGAGGTGGCTTCCTTTCCTTACTTCTGGTTTCCATCTTTAGTTGGCTTCTCACTTGCAAATTATGACAGTCACTTGCTGTGCAAGCAATGAAAATTCCAACGAAGGGGAGGAGAATCAGTGGGCACCTAATTGAGTTTTACTAGATGAAAAGTTACATCACCCTGCCTCACCTCAGTCTCCTCTGTCTTTAGGGAATTGCTGAATTTTATATAAAGCCTATTTATAAACCACTGCAAGTGATACTTGCATTCATCTTGCACTGTGACATCATTTCCTCATCAATAATTTAAGCAGAAGAAACGGATTAAAGGGACTCTGAAGCGACTTCTCATACATGAAAAAACAGAAACCAGCTAAACTCTCCAAAAGATTAATTCGGGCCTCTTACCTTGTTCTTTGATCTGACGAATTTGCTTCACAGTTTCTTTTAAGATTGCACATTTGTCAGGTTTGAAGTTGAAGTTGTCTATATCATTAAAATTTGCAAAAATCAGCTCGGCGAGTTCTTCAATGTATTTATTTTCCTGTTCACGATTACGCTTCTCAGTGCTCCTCTTGGGGCTACAAAGAAGAAACATGGTTTTTATTATGCATTTGAAAAAAAAAAAAGCTATTATAAAAAAAGAAGCATGTTACACAAGTTCTAATAAAAAGATAACAAACAAAAGTCACTTACATAAAACATGGAAGTACTTTGGGGGAAAAAACCTGAATGTGTCCTACATGTTGCATGTTTTACTGAAATCAAACTCACCCCAGCATGTGATTATAGATTTACTTGTGTGATCATTTGTTCAATGTGCATAACGTCCCCCAGTGGACAGTAAGCCTCACCATGACAAGGATCAGGACGATCTGCTCATCACCCAGCTTAATACAACACTTGGCAGAAGTGGGCATCGAATTTACTGTTGAATACATAGAGGGATGTTTTAGACAAGCAAGGGAGATTATTTTATACAATTTTAAAAATTTACGTAAGATTAGTAAAAGAAGAAAGGGAACTTAACCCAGTTATAATAGGAATAAAGAAATGGCAGTGATTTTTGGTAAAGCATAAAAAGATACAAATAAACCTTCATCGTTTCACGGACTTCTTTTGGATGTTGGTAATCAAACCAGTCTTTTTAGATAATGCAAAAAACCACAGTGCAGCTAGAAACAAAAGCGAAACTGACCCAGGATATTTGTTAACTCTCCAGTCTGAATGACGTGCAAAATATAAACAGTCTAAGGTCAACTAAAGTTTTAAAAAGTTAATGGAAAGGAGGGAAAAATAAAAATTGGCAAGACCTTCTCATTTGAATTTAAGATAGCAAGTTCCCTCTGACACTAACATTAACAGCGTACAACCTTTTTTTTTTTTTTTTTAGTCGAGGGCCCACTAAATGACATTCAAACAGTACAATAAATAAGGAAAGTAAGTTGTTTGACCAAGTAACTTTCTGTAGTTTTAATATACAATTATTTGTATATAATACCCAGTGATAAAATTTAGTAGTCTGTAATATACTTCCAGGCACCAGCACAGCACTAGGTAAAACATTAGCCCCTCCACTGAAACAGTCTCCATTTTATCAATCTGTCTTCTTGAGTGGATTCCTGGCATTAAAGACATTTGACAGACAGAAAGCTGAGGACGGCCAGGAGGTAGTAGGTAATCTAGAGGTAACATACTGGAGCTAAGGGTTGGGGGCTGGGATGTGGACAGTGACGATTTAATAGACTTGTTTTGCTTGGCAACTAACAGGGGAAAAGGCAACATGAAATATTGGCTTTCTGCTCTGTCTCCTTCTCTGCCTGTCTTAATGCCTTTCTGGTCCTCTTCCCTTTTGTTTTCCATCTGCTCCTTTTTACCGGCCACTTAACAGAAGTTGCTGTTTGTGTTTAACTTTTAAAATCGTTTATATGATTTAAGCCCTCGAAAGAATGAAGTCTCTCTTCTACCTTTGTTTCCCATTTGCCTAGTTCTCATCCCCCAAAATGGGTTAACAACTCTTAAGTGTTTCTTAATTATCCTAAAACAAATGGTTTTATACCAGTGGTAGTACTCCGTAAGTGTGCTCTAAACCTTGTTTTTCTCTGTAACTATTCTTAAGAGATTCTTTTTATATCAATCCATTAAGTGTCTTTGTTCTTTTTCACAGCTGTATTGTAGTCTAGGTTATGGATATATCACGGCTGTTTAAACGGTTCCCTATAGACATTTAGGTTTCTCCTAATCTTTTGCAATTATTAAACAATGCTGTTTAATAGCAAGTAACCTCAGTGTTTGTCATTTTGCACATGTGAAAGTATACTGTTGGAAAATTCCCAGAAGCATGCATTTATAATTTTAGTAGATAATGCTAAATTACCCTGCATAGGGATTATAACAACGCACACTTCCATCCATAAGATGTGACAAGGAACTTGCTTTAAATCATTTGTTTTACTCACTGAAGGGCCACAATCTTTGTCACTAACCCACAAAACAATTAATTAATAAAAATAAAACCCAGCGTATAATTAACAGCAAATTCTACTATGGGATCTCTTGTCTTTATGACATTCTGTGATCTAACAGACACGAAAATATGGAAGACTGAAAATTATATAATGAACCTGTTTTAATAGTGAAGCACACAGGGGACATCAGAAGTATGTAGCTTCCTTCTTGTAAAGAATCATAAAATCTGCAACTCATTAGCATAACCAAACGTAAGCTAAATAATACTTATTTAAAAGTTTAACTGTTAAAGAGAAAAAAACCAAACACAACATTTCGATTGGGTGTAAAATCAATGCTAAAATATCAAAAAAGCAGGCATGTGGCTTTCATGGCCAATACTGATTCTGTTTTTCAGCAAGAATCTAACCTGGGTCCAAGCTGGTCAGGACATTCCTTGCGCTTTCTTGTCTCTGCCCTGGATGGGTCAGAGGTATTTTCTCCCATCCCACTCATCTTGAACACATATCAGCAACTAAAACAAGAAAGGGGGAGGGGGGTAGAAAAAGAGAACAGAGCTGATGATAAAGTGCCTGATCAATTTACCAACCATGAAAGAACTTTGACTTCAATCAGAAATTTGACAACAGTCATTAACACATTGTTCTGATTAATATGCATGTGTAACTTATAATGAAAGGGCTCAGTTTTTGTTTACCTTGCTTAAAAGTTAAGCATCTGTAAAGGTTAACGTTTAAAAAAACAAACAAGCCTACCTCACTGGGCCCATACTCTTTAAACAGACATCGTATTTCAGCGACACCATCAACTACCATCTGCTAGCCCTGGGTTTCTGCCGTCAGCCTTCAGTTTCAGGAGTGATCTTGCACCCACGGGGAAACTACAGGTGTTGTAAGGGGCTCCTCCCAGTCTCTGTTTTGGGTTGGCCAGCGTGAAGTCTGTGCTGCAATAGCTCACCCATGACAGACAGCCCTGGCAAGAGGCAGTGCCCCACCACTAAGCCGAATGTTTCCCATCTGACCAGCTAGATCCGACCCGCCTGTCCTGGCCTTGCGCAAGGCCTCCGTGAGCAATGCTCCCCAAACAGAGGATGTTCGCACCTCCCCCTGGAGTCTCCCGAACCCTCCACCCCCATCCCCCACCCGGGCAGCAGCTGCCTCCCTGCTCCCTTCTCGCTCGTAGAGCCCTCTCTCCCCAGCAGCTTCCTAAGCACACCTCCCCTCGGCGGTTTCCTCTCACACATCCTGCCGCTCCTGTGTTCCCTCCCTCGGCTAATTCTAGCTGCTATCACCAAAGGTCTCAAAACGCATTTAAAAAAGGAAAAGAAAAAACCCCAGGGAATATTATTGACCCTAACGAAGGAGGACAATAACTGGCTCCTGCTTACTGGATTCCTTCCAATAAGAAAAGAACCGGATATACAGTAAGAGAATCAGAGTATTCATGTTGGTCATCATTAGCAAAATCAAAAATAATATTTAAATATGTGAAGTATGGAATGATAGAGGTTTAAGCTCTAAAAGAACTAAACAAAGGGACTAATAACAGATACTGGGAAAACAGTAGAGTTGCTTGAGCACAAGGTGCTTAATAACTGCTTAGAAAAAAAAAAAATGGGGCCTGAAAAGATTAAGTCAGTACTTAAGTCATTCTTAGAGTTCCAATTCTATACTAGTTCCCCCTTCCTTCGGTCTCCCAGGCTTCTAAAGTCACCTTCACCCTCCTTAGCTTTCTAGAGTGGCTTTTCTTCCTTTGTAGATTGGAAAAATCAGACGGAAGGGCAAGACAGCAGAAGGTAAAGGAGTTAAGAAAAATGCCAGAGAGTAACAGGTTCATGGAGAGCAAGGACACTGAGGAGGGTGGGCTAAGAAAACACCACCCAAGACTGATCGTTGTCACATACCCATCAAACTGCCAGCCTTCCCTCCGTGTACTCTGAGATGCTCAGTCTCCCTCCAGTCATTTCTTCAGGTCACAACTCTGATCCACAAGGGCAGAGGAATGAAATTTTTTCAGAGTCACGTGTAAGCAGGACGAAGAAACACTGTATCAGTGGAGGGGGGTCCCACCAATTGTACATTATATTCAAGACGTCACACAGGAGGGGACAATTCTGAAAGCTAATGCCTGAGCTTCCTGCTAGTTGGAGCCGTGTAGCCAAGTCCCAAGGTCCTGTACTGTGGCCACAGTTTGGGGCTGATAACAAATTTAATCTGTATTTAGTTACTCATTTAGAATTTACAAGGCACCAAGCAATTCCCAGCCATGATTTAATCATCCAAACAGACTATGAGAGTCAATCGAGCAGAGAAGCTAATGGCCAGCATCCACGTCCAAGGTCCACCATTTGGTTAGCTGTGGGACCTTAAGAAGTTACCTCTCATGCCTTAATGACCTTGTCTGTAAAATGGGGATAATTATGAGCATCTCCAGCCCAGGACAGTTGAGCAGATCAGCCAATGGTGGAACTGGGATTATTTGTACGCAGGCTCACATACTCCTACTCCTAACTAAGATGTTACGGCAAGGGTCTCCTCATCAAATATGTCATTCTTCTAGTAACCACACAGGCACAGTCAGGAGAGAGAAGCAGCCAGATATGGACTGCATGCGGTTCTGTGCTGGGCTCTTTCCCCTCGTCTCAATGTCCCTCATTTATTCAAAGACTGCCTGCCCACCTGCCAGAATGAGTCAGGCTCAGTGCTCAGGAAGCACAAGGAGGCATGTTGCTCTCCAGACAACAAGGTTAAGAGGGATGATACACCTGTATGTAGGAAAAACTCCAATAAGTAAAATGGGTAAAGGTATTATATGACTGGTACTGGCTCCTGCGGGCTGTAAGATCCAATAAAGAAGAACACGTTGCTGGCTCCGTTAGGGAGGCACAGGGGTGGCCTTGACAAAGACCTGTGAGCTCTAACAGTGGGGAGGGGGAGGGGAGCCAGGGCATTGCAGGAGGTATAAAAGGACAGCGGGGAAAGCAAAAACCTCAACACCAAAACCCTTCTCAGATGATACCTATGAACATTCCTTTTTAGCATTTCTCTTGGAACCACAATTCTCATGGTTTCACTCATGAGCACGTAAGGAAAAACATTACCCATCCAATCTAAGTAAGCTTTCAATAAATGAACTCGAGGATTTTCACCCTGGAAGCAGTGTCCTACAAATCATAAACATTCAAGTGAATTTATTAAAAACTGCATTTATTTATTTTGAGAGAGAGAGAGAGAGAGAGAGAGTAGGGGTGCAGAGAGCGAGGGAGAGAGAGGATCCCAAGCAGGCTCTGCACTGTCAGCACAGAGCCTGATGCGGAGCTCAATCTAAGGCACTGTGAGACCATGACCTGAGTCAAGAGTCAGATGCTTAACTGACCGAGCCACCCAGGTGCCCCTCCAATAAATTTTATCATCAAAATATAACACTCAATATATAACAAAATGCCCTACATAGCAGCTATACGTGTTAAGTTTCTTGGTGAAAATTGCCACCCCCCCAACCCCAGGGTCTTGCCATATATATATTAAAAACAGAAAAATCAGAAAGCTTTTCAAAAGACACTTGATATAAATGACTATCTTACTTACAGACTATACTCCGTTTGGATTTCGCATTAACTTCAGCCATCATCGATTTAAAATTTCCCCAAATACATAAACTAATAATTGCAACGTGGCAGGAAGGGGCAGAATTGATACACTTCAACTAAGGGGCTAGAAGGAGTAAAGCAAGGAGCTAACAATTTCTGGTCTCAGTATAGAAAACCATTTGAGAAGACGGTTTATATTTTACTTGTGTCTACCCAAGACTGGCTCACAAACCACTCTATTTGTAGCTCTGAAACATCATTAATTTCCTCCTGAAGTTAAGTTATTTACAGGCCAAGTTTTCCCTTTTATTACTATGTGATGGTACCTTAAACACATTTCCTCAAAATAAATTTTAACTTTGTGAACATACTTGCTTCTTATTTTTCTGTGTCTACCCCATATGTCCTCTATTCTGAGCAATTTTCCGGGGCTCTGTATGCCCAGTACACACGGCCAACCATCCTGTAAACCACCAAAGGAAAAAGAAGGGGGGGGGGGGGACTATATAATTAGGGACAGGAGGATGCATTCTGCCGGCCATGGCCATCAGGTTGGGGATGCTCCCTCTGAACCACTGCTCATCAACCAGGGGAAAATAAAAGACAAGACCCTCAGAAGAAAAGGGAAAAAAAAAACGGGGGGCAGGGGGAAAGCAAATTTAGGGTTGAAGCTGGGAAAGGAGGAGGAGGGTGAAGGTGCTGGCGGGCAGCAGCCTGCTCCCGGGCTCCTCTTTCTTGCCTACCACAGGGCCAGAAGTAGATGAAATCCTGGAGCAGACGTGTGGATTTATGTCCTGGTCTTGAGTGGATGAACCAAATAAATAACGGTGAGCCTCATTAACGAGGCGCTCGAAGAGAAGTGTGCTGCTCTAATCTGGATGACTCTGACTGATATTCTTAATGCCCTAGGTGAGGCTTCGCGGGCGGCAAGTGTTAGGATTTCACACCAGAACGTGTGCTGGGGCTAGGGGAGTTAATTTTTCCCCCACTCAAGTGACACGGATAAAAACCAGAGATGGACAGAATGATAGATTCGATAAACAGATTTACGACTACCAGTGTGCACTTAGGTACAGAAAAATCATCTAAAATAAACTATATGGATAGCTGACTTTTAATGCATTTTCGCAGATCAAAGTTAAAAGTCAATTCCCAATAAAAGGGTCTGAAGACTTTTTTGTCTGAAGAGACCAAAAAAAAAAAAAAAAAAAAAAAAAAAAAAAGCGAAGGGCAGCAGTGAAGGTTTAGGAATCTTATTTTGTAAGCAGGCCTAAATTAATAGCTTCTTAAACTTTTTGCACATTTTCAACATTCACATGAAATCAAAATTCTTGAGTGTTTCACTCTTGGTTCTGAAACTATTCAATGTAAATCACAAAAACTGAAAAAGACACAAGTAAACTCTTGGGTCGTATCTGATGGTAATTACAGTCATCGAGAACAAGCCAGTTTCTACCAGATGCGGGGGGCTGTGAAAGGACAAGTCTGGAAAAGGAGTTTCAATTTGTCCCTTCTCGTTATCTACAACAAACAATAGTCCTCCCCTCCGTCCTCTGATACCAACTTGTACAACCAGACGGTAGAGTTACAGCCACCAGAATTAAGGCATGCTTTTTTTCCCAAAGTGACGGTATTCTGGGAGAGGTGAACAATGCCAGCGATAGCCCTAGCATCATGACAGAAAGCAAAATGCAATGCTGAGCCTCAACACAATTAAAAACTGTACTTTCCTTTCATGAAATTCATCAGTGTAACTTAGAGGGTAACAAAGCTGTTGCTCCCAATACAGTCTCATACCATTAAAGCTAATTAATCATCCAGACTTCATGCAAACGATAATGTGCATTTTATCTTTTATCAGTACTGGCCATCTTCCAAACAAGGCCTGTAAAACTGTCAGATTTATTATACATGGAACAAATTCAGTTAAAGAATAAATAAGGATAATACTGTTGCTGAAATCCAAACACAGTGAGTGATCAACATCAGATCTCTCTGTTGCTAGTTCCAAGCAATATTTTTTAAAAGTTAGACCCTCTCTGAAATTCCTCACTTTGAGATGAAATTTATAATGAAATGACATACAAAGAGCTGTTGAAACAACTTCTCTTATCAACACTCACAAGAGGAGGAGATACCTGATAAATCATCTAGTTCTTGATATGAGACTAGAGAGGCTTCTTACAGCCTCCAAGGCCTTCCAGGTTCTTTCTGAATTCTCTTTACGGGAGATACAGGACATTGCTGGGTAACCTGTAGTCTGATTCCTCATGCACTTTATAAGACTAAGAAATACTCAAGCAATACTGAAACTGTACATAAATCTTCAATGAAACACCTTTCTATTTCTATTCTATTAAATCACGAAAGGATAATCTTCTCAGCCCTCCATCGGTCAGACGCCCATCTCAGCAGTTAAAGATGTATTCATTACTCCTTTATCACAAGTGAAAACATTTGCTCATTCTAAACTCGCAACAATTTTTCCCTTATAAAGTATACGGTGTTTTGGGGCGGGGGGGGGGGGTGGGGGTGGGGGTGGATCTCTTTACTTTCAGAAAGAACAATTTCTGGGCCAGTCTCTGATAAGTCTAAGGGAAAACAGTATCTAATGCTTAAAGATGCAAAATGTGAAAAAAAAAAAAAAAAAAAAAAAAAAGATGCAAAATGTGCTTTTGGAGTACATAGGTCACTGAGAAAGGCAGAAAGCAGAGAATGGCCAGACCTTGGACGTCAGTAAGCCGATACAGAGACAAAGACCTCTAACTGACGGAGGAGGGGAAATACCTCTTTCCAAAGTGTCAAGTGGACAAAATTACCCGAAGCAAACATTATTTTGGCAAGACCCCAACTCTTGGCTAGAATTAAATATTCTCTGCAGTAAATACAGAGATTATGCAAGGACACACTGCTGTGTATAAGTAAGCAAACAAAGTAAGTAAGCAAAGAACAAATAAGCAAAGAAGAAGTAAAAAACAAAGAAATAAGCAAACACACACCTGCAAATATAAGTACAACCATGCAGATTTACGAAGTGCAAGGATGAGAGCACAAGGAAAAAATCAAACTTTTACTTTCCACTGGCAAAAGAATGAGTGCATTTAACACAGTGACAGAGGATGCTACACAGTATTTCCGAAATAAATTGTAGCTAGTCAAATGGTACATTCTTTTCCCCAGAGTGTTGTTATTACCCTTTTGTACTAGATCGTAAGGATACTTTCACCTTCATCTTTACAAAACATTACATTGCTTCTTGCTTTTCATACAATATTAATTTACCTCACACATTACAGTGCGTATCTACAGATTCAAACTTGTAAAACTGCACGTTAATTCATACAGTGACAACAGATTGTAAAGTTTCAGGAAACTCACTTCATACCAATACAGAAGAAAAGGCATCTTCTTTGGAAGCCAATTCTCATTTTAACTTCACTAGTTTTGAGCAACTTACTACACACCTGACTTTTTACTCAGCTGCAACCAGGCAAACACAAACTACTATTATCAGGATCTGATTTTTCAGTGATGAAGCACGAACCGTTTACAGTTGAAGACAGTTAAAGAGGAAAACACAGCCTACAACTCGGTACGACTATGCTCCGAGTCAAACGGCTTCGGCACCTACCTCGTCTTACGCTGTTTCTCACTCCACAGAAAAGTAATACAGCGTATAAACAAATGTTTAAGCTGCGGACCTCCTTCCTTTTCAATATGCTCTTGGATTTACTTTTGCATAATGGCCTTAAAGTGGTATATTAGACAGTAACTAGAAGACATATTCCATTTTCTGACTGAAAGCCAATAATACTCATGAATTTTTTAGCTGAAAGACACTTCAAGATGCCACTGGGAAGACTGGAATAAACACATTAGCCTGCAAATGGGCAGCAGCGGCTCTTGAACACGTGCTGCAACGATCAAATAAATGGCCAAGCACGCGTTCACGGGTTCCACAAAGATTCTGCCGTGAACATTTCCATCATCCGCGTACGTCTTAAAGAAGGAAAAGATCCTCTCGTCAAGTCTCATCTCAGCAAAAGCCAGTGCAGGGTGTGTGAGTAGCAGAGACCTGCGCTGAACTATCACTACCGACAGGGGGGGAAATGTCTAGCCTGACATCAGTGGCAGAAGACGGTTTCTACTTTCTGAATGCTCATAGGCTAAGTTCCTTAATATAGCCAGGCCTTGGGCCGCTTCTCTCCCCAGCGCCGTCAGCCGTCAGCCGGCACTAAGCCGGCCAGGAATAGCAAGGCTAGGTTTCAATAAGGCCTTGGCAGGGAAGGCAGGGAGAAGGGGCCGCACTGCCTGCGAAACACAAGCGCGGCCCTCCCCTTCCAGCAGGGTATACTCGGCCCCTGGTCGGTATTCCAAAAACCAGGGTTCACTGAAGGCTCAGGATTCTGGAAAGACGTCATCAAACCAAGAACTACAATGGGGTGCTCGTGTTGGAGTTTCAGAACTTGTCCAGATTAAAATTCATTTATCTTTCTTTATTCTGAAACCCATTTTAAACCTCTTTATGAGATTTAAAAAACCCAAAACTTCCTTAATTTAGGAGAAAAACTTACTGAAATGCCAAAGGCAAGATCATCTGTTTCTGTACGAAGGGCGTTTTTATGATTCCAGGTAACAAAACATTTTTAACTAAATAAATGAAAGTCCTCTCTCATAGTACTGTATGTTGGGGTGTGTGTGTGTGTTTACTAACATTCATGAAGCACTTATTATGAGTTAAGTACCTTGCACACACTTTCTGGCTTAAAAATCCCCATTTTTATGTTTATATACATGTGTATACACACACACTCTCTCTTTCCCTTACAGATTATCTAACCTCTCTGACTGTTTCCACGGGTAATTTGCCCAAGTCACACAGATAATAAATGACAGGTCAGGAGTCAAACTCAGGTATAATTGTAATAACTATTATTTACTGAGTACTTACTAGCTTGGCAGATACCCTCTATGTACTTTACACATACGAACCGCTTCGGGGCCTGTAACAACCTATGGTTAGCCCCATTTTACAGATGAGGAAACAGAGATATAGAATAAAGCAACTTGACCATGGCCCCAGTTAGGAAGTTTTAGAGCTAATAAGTAAATCCAAACACTTCCTCATTTCTTAACCACTGCAATGTGAGCACTGAGGTTCCTGTATTTCAATACTTTCACTGAAGAGAGAAACACAAATTATTACATACTATAGAAAGCAGTATATTTTAATTTAATCTGATTATCAGTGAATATATACTTTGGAAGTACTTTTCTTTTTGCGAAAAGCCTACTGGTATTATTGCAAAATGCAAAACAACTTTCTACAAAAAAAGTACCTACTTTAGAATCATTCATCTCTCCATTCAAAACCTAATTAATGCACCGAGCACCGTTGCAGACATTGGAAATAGAGCCATGAACAAAATGAAGGCCCTGTCCTCCTGAAGCTCACATTCTAGTGCAGAAAGGAAATCATGCTTCAGCTCATAAGCAATTATTCCCTGAAGAGAAATGAAGTCGTATCGTTACTGTTGAATTTCTTATGAAATTGTTGAAATAACAAAACCAGCTAGAGATTTTCCCTGGCACACTAAGAATATAGAGTTTCATTCCAAACAGTACAATCCTTCTTTTCCTACAGAATTGGAAGTAGTAATTGGTTAATTTTAAAAGTCAGGTATCAAGAACCATTATAGAAAATAACACCTACTACCTTTCTTTTCTTGAGAGAGCGAGAGAGAGAACACGAGCAGGGGAGATGGGCAGAGGGAGAATCTTAAGCAGGCTCCATGTTCAGGGAGGAGCCCGACATGGGGCTCGATCCCATGACCTGCGATCACGACCTGAGCCCAAATCAATGCTCAGTTGCCTAAGCCACCCAGGCATCTCAACGCCTACTCCCTTTAATCATTTTGTTTTAACTTTAAACATAAAAATATACATTTGAGTATCAGTCTCCTTTGGAGTTTTGTACTGATATCATTAAGCATCGTCTACTACTATTACTAAAATAGAGCTAGAAATTGTAGATAACCCGATTTCTTATAAGATCTTACGAGGTATATTTTTATTATTTTTTCCTATTATAGATATATGCTGCATACACTTACTTGACAGCAATTTTTGTCCATTTGAGGTTTTTAAAGCATTTGTCTTGGTTTCTATAGAAACATATATGTCTTTTCAAACTCCCATCACAATCATCTACGTCATATTTAAGTAAATTATACAATTACAAGAACAAGTGGCAGAAACCAGTATAGGTGAGAAGCTGGCTCTTGGCAGACATGTAACGTCAGTGCAGGGTAGAAACGTGTGGAGTAGGCTGCAGTTGCCCACCAGCCTGGAGCGCTCAGGGTACAGCAGCATCAGTCCTGTGATTTACAGAGAGGAGTAATCATGGCATTATTCTAGCCTATCAGTCCCAATGGAGGGTGATTAAGCAAATCGGTATTTACGCAAAGGTAACCTGGAGGCGAGGTCATTCAATCATCCAACAAATATCATTGAACTGTGCCATGCTTGGTTCTAGATATTGGGGGATACAGCAGTGAACAAAACAGACCAAGTCTTTTGTCCAGGACTCTTACATTCTAATAAGAAAGTGGAGAGGGAAGAAATAGTAAAACGAACATTTATTACATCAGATAGTGATTAGCACTTTACAGAACAACGTAGCTTTTTAAATGAGTGGTCAGGAAAGTTCTCTCTTGACACAGTGACATCTGAGCAGAGGCCTTTCTAACAGAACTCTAAGATTCATAATAGAATTTATTATGCAATCATGAGAAGCTATACAATGTAGTGGCTCAGAGCACATCTTCTGTTGTCCACTCTGGTTTGGAATCCTGGGAATATCCCATATTAGTTATGTTAATTATGTTAATTAACCTCTTTGAACTGAACTTTCTTCATTTCTTCAAGAAATAATAACATGTAACTTTTTAAGTTTGTTCAGAGCATGAAATGTAAAGGGAGTACAATGGTGATTGGCACCTGGTAAGGATTTATCTAATAAATGTAGCTATTATAGGTTGAATTTGATAGCATATAAATGTTTACAAAATAATCTAAGCTGATGGTGAACACAGATGGAGAAGATTAATTTATAGGAAAACTCGGAAGAAACTTCACCATAATATTAGCAGTTAAATTGTTCTGATGGACACTATGGATGTAATTTTTCTATTTTCCAAATTTCCTTTCATTAACACATCAGACTTTTATGAGTTTACAAAAAGAATGGAAGGAGGGAAGAGGAAAAAAAGGGAGAGGGATGAGAGGAAGGAAGGGGGAGGGAAGTGAAGGGGGAAGGGGGGGAAGGGAGGGGAGGGGAGGAGGGTTGTGCTGCTAGGAAAAAAAACAAAACAACAAGCAAACCATAAAGAGATTCGTTAAATAACTAGCTCTCTGGAATGCAAATTATAAATGTACATGGTTTTTACATCCATATTTTTAGGAAGAATATTGCATAAAATCAGATAAGGTTACCTTATAATAAGTAAGAAACACAAAGACTGCCCCAAATAATTAGAAATAGATTTCATTTAAATGGAATTTGAAGTATAAATTATTTCCTTTGGTAAATCAAAAACATATCCTACAATAGTTTCCAAACTACTAAAACTATCTTACAACTAACTTCTTCTCCAAATTTACCCAAAGGTCTTCTATATAAGAAAGATGGAAGTTCTTGGTCATTCTGGACTCATCATTTATTCTCCTTTACTTCAGGAACTTTCTCATGTTTTCTCTCCTACTGACATGACTCTCTTAAAGCAAGAAAAATACACAAATGACAAGAGTCTTCCAGCAAAGGTTACTAAAATTACTCTTTTTCCTCAGGAAAATCATAGCCCTCAAGCTCAGCTGAAAAGCCAGCCTCTTTATGAAGGTTTCCTAGACTCTGGAACGAAGAATTAAAGATTCCCTTCTCCTGGGGCACCTGGGTGGCTCAGTGGGTTAAGCGTCTGACTTCGGCTCAGGTCATGATCTCACAGTTTTTGAGTTCAAGCCCCGCATCGGGCTCTGTGCTGACAGCTCAGAGCCTGGAGCCCGCTTCGGATTCTGTGTCTCCCTCTCTCTCTGCCCCACCCCTACTCATGCTCGTGAGTCTCTGTCTCAAAAATAAACATTTTAAAAAAAGAAAAGAACAAAAGACTCCCTGCTCCTTGTTCCCAAGCGCAGGGATGCAGAAAATTAAGACAACACTTCTTTCTCCTGCACCATTAGAGGGTCCGTGGCACTCTCCCAGCGTTCACCCTGCTGCCTCCCACTGCAGTTTCTGGGTTCCACAGGGGACACTCAGGATACCCCTTCTTTCCTGCTTTTTCTCATTCTCACTCATTTTAAGTCCAGACTTTCTTCGGAGTTCTTTATCTGCAATCGAACAGGAAAACAAAGTAGGCGCAGAATTTTTAAGCACGCCCCAGGGATAAAGAATAGGAACCGAATCAAACGCTTGTGGTTGGAGAAGAAACTGGCACGTGGTGACAAGCCCTTTTGGCAGTTTAAATTATGCTTCCTCACTACAGTAAAACCCGGCTCAGAAGTCTTTTTTCTGAAATACTCTTTTTTTTTTTTTTTTTTTATGTGTGTTTTTTCTCTGTTCTCTACCGCTCTTCTACGGAAGTGGAAAATGAGCAAGAAGGAAAAACCTGGTTTGGTGGGAGGACCTCTGAATCATTTTTCACCATACAAATTCCTATAAACTTTCTTTTGGTCTCATCGTTACAATAATGCCGAATGCTATTTGCTGGGAGGCGATGGCTGCCATTAAAAATAGCGAAGGGCAGCTCTGGACCAACACCCTCCTCCCCCCATAATCCAATTTGGTCTTCCAAAAATAAACCAAATTAAGCGCTTTTCCTTGCAAATAACACACACCTACAGAATGATTTACCGAGAATTACTAGAATTTAGAAAAGTTGGTTTACGACAATTCAACACTCTGAAGACATTTTTCAAAATAAAGTTGGCGCCTAAAACTACGAGCCACAACACTCTGACCGTTTTTTTCTCTCTCAAATGTTGGATTTTGGTAACCATCAATACTAACCACACTGTAGTTTATGAGAGTTTATATTTCAGTTTAGGTTTCAAACTTGGGACACACAAACAGCTTTTAAAAGAACAATCACGTTATTGTTGTGACTGTAGAGCTCCAATAGAGCTCCACTCTCTGACCTCGGGATCAGAGGCCAGGGAGCCCTCGGCTTTTGGGGACTTGGTGAAGAGGGCAGAGGTGTCCCGGAGAGCCGCAAATGGAGGGTCTTCTCCCCTTACTAGCTTCAGATGGACGGGCGTTGTACCGTGTAGAACTAAAAATATAATTGGACTCAGGAACGGTAGCTTCTAACTCCCCATCGGACAGTTGACACGAATTTAAACCCAAATCAGCTTAAAGGGTGTTACGAATAATAATAATTTAATGGATGAAACAAGGGTGGCCCAGAATAGGCACTGAAAAGATTAAAACAGACTCCTATTGCAGAGCGTTGTTCTCCACCTTTTTCTTTCATGAGTCCTAAACCGTGCTTCCACTGAGAGAATGAAGAGTAATTGTTTTGTAAAACCTACACCTTTGGATAAAGATCTGTAAGACCGTTGCACCTTATTTAACCATCACAGACAGGTAATCAGCTTGAAATGACACTTAAAAGAAAGTAAGATAATTGCTGGACACCTCAGAGACAGCTAACTATATAATATTCCCTTTGTCTGGTACCAAAACCAAAGGGATAAGAATTCATTCAGCTGAAACTCAAGCCCTGGTTGCAGTTGGGCGAGACAACGTGGAGAAAATTAAGCTGGCTTTCAGAGATATCACAATATATCGCATGTGTCTTCGTGTTGACACAGGCATATGATTTCTTTAGTTTGGTGTTTTGTTTTATGCCAGTGTTTCAAAACCTACAGCAATGACTATTAGGGCAAAAACACATCTGGGCCAGGGCGATTAAGTTTTATGTAAGATTTAAGTTTCTAATTAATACAGGTAGATCTCTTTTTGGTATTAAAAATATAACCTAAATTATAGGGTTTTAATTTAAAAATCTATTTGCATTTCTTTCCTTCTGATGTTCAACTGCACTGATAATTACTGAGTAGCTGCTAAGGGCAAATTACTGTGTTCTACGGACACGGCAGTACAATTACTGAGTGAGAAACTGAACTTAATCTCAAGAAATCAAAGATTTAGGAGGAAGAAACAAGAATGGAATTAACTAACAGAAAATACAGTATATGAAAAATACAAAGTGCTAATAAGGAGAAAATTGCCTCTTCTTGTGTGGAGGGGTGGCGGAGGCTTTAGGAACCCCTGAGTTGGGTTTTGGAGAACGGGCACAACTTTCCAAAGTGGAAGCCGGGGTGGTGGTGAGGGCACAGGGGAGTAGACACCTGCAGAGCACCAATGCAGCAGAGTTAACGGACCGCAAGGGCGGGCCAGGGTTGCCGGCGGGACATGGCGCCCGACACCTGAGGAGCTGAGGAGATCTTTCCCTCCTCACCCAACCTCTCCTCCCAGCCTGCTGTCAGGCCCTGGGTGCCACCCAGGAACTGTCACAAATGCATACCCTGGCCTCCAGCCCAGCCTGAATGAATGAGGAACCCTGGAGGCAGCCGGCCCGCCATCAAGCCCTGCGATCGGATGCCTGCTGAGGTTTACCACCGCCCTAAACTCGAGAGATTTTCTTGCCCCATCCATGACCTGAAATCCAACTAATTCATAGTAATTATCTTCTTCCCCGATGGGGAAGGAAAGGGCCAGATAAGGCAGAGTACGTTTTATTCACTGGATTCACTTATGCACTGGATATTTATTAAGTGCCTAGTTTGTAAAGTCAGAACATAGAAAGCCTCAAATGCCAGAATGAGTAGTAGTTGTTGATTTCATAAGCTAGGGGCACAATGAAAAGTTCTGAGCCAAAGGTAGTAAAGTCACAGAAATAGGAAGATAAGTGTGGTCATGGCATAAATGACGTTTTGGGCAGTGTTGGAGCGGGGAGGGGCTGAAGGCTGGCTAAAAGGGTATCGCAGAAGGCTGCATAGTGTATGACTGCATTTATATGAACTGTCCAGAATTAGTAAATCCATAGAAACAGAAAGCAGATTAATGGTTGCCAGGGGTTAAGGTGAAAGGGAAATTGGGAGGGACTCCTAATTAGTACAGGGTTTCTTTTCAGGTTGATGAAAATGTTCTGAAACTAGATGGTGGTGGTTGTGCAAGGTGTGAATAAACTAAAACCTCCTGAAATTGTACACTTTGAAGGGTAAGCTTTGTGTTATGTGCATCATATCTCAGCAAAGCTGTAATTATAAAAAAAAACAAACAAAACAACAACAGCAACAACCACAAAAGCCCCACAAACTTTTAAGCCTGGTGCTGATAACCTGGCAAAATTGTGGAATAGACATATGAGTGCTTTGCAAATATTTAGAATATACACTGATGACTATTATGAGCAAGAATAACTTCTCTAACAATTCATCCCAAATGAATTTTGCTAAAGAAGTTAAAGTAAGAATTTTATTTTTAAAAAGTTTTATTATTTTTGCTTAAAAGTGATACATACTCATAGTAGAAAATTTAGAAAATACAAAATGCTAACGAATAAGGTTGCATATATTTCTACCCCCCAGAGAACCACTAACTTTCCACTCAGTATTTTAAAGTTCATTTATATTGAGAGAGAGTGCACATGCACTGGCCCAAGAGACCACAAGGGGGAAGGAGCAGAGAGAGAGGGAGAGACAAGATCCCAAGCAGGCTCTGTACTGTCAGCACAGAGCCCAAGGCAGGGTTTGAACCCACAAGCCAAAGAGTGAGATAATGGCCTGGGCTGAAATCAAGAGTTGGAAGCTCAACCAACAGCTACCCAGGTGCCCTTTACTCAGTATTTTAAAATGTGTTGTAGGTATACATATAATTAAGCACATACACACACACACACACACACACACACAAATTTTACAATGCTTTTTGTTTTCTTAATGTTATACACTAAAATTTTTCTGTGATATTAAATGTCTTCATAAACATAATTTTTAGTGGTTCTATGCTATGTGTCATATGAAGATACCATAATCTAATCATTTTCTGTAGCTAATCATTAAGATAGCTTCTGCTTTTTACAACTATAAATAATAGTATAATAAAAATCTTTTATATAAATACTGATCCATATTTCTGATTAACAATAATCAATAGTCTCAATAGTTAGAAATGTAATTACTAGATCAAAGAGTGTGACTGTATTTAAGTCCATTTATGCATATTATCAAATTGCTTTCCAAAAAGGTTGTATTAACTTACAATCACCTCAGCAGAGTACATGAGTCCCCATTTCACCAAAATTCACAATAATAGGTATTATACTTTTTTTTTAAATTTGGAGATCATGGCAAGACATTATTTTATAACTTAAACTGATTTCTGGTAATTGAAGATCTTTAAAATGCTTATAAGAACTTCATTTTTGCTTTGATGAAAGACCACTGAGTCAGGGATATGGCAGAGACACAACATTCAAGTCCGCTAGGCGTCTCACATAATGCTCCTGCGGAGACGAAGGCAAAATGTTTCCACTGGTGGTTCCCAAATCTGGCTAAGGAATCACCCAAGGAACTTTTAAAAATATGACTTTCCTGGTCCCGCCCCAGGCCAGCTAAATCCACGTCTCTTGCAGGACTCCAGGTGATCGGCCCAAGTCTGACTAGCACTCACTGGAAAGGAGCAGGAGGACTTAGAACTACGGGGCTGGATGACAATGAAGAATTAGTCCAGGTTGTGGAATACCATTCTTGGCATTAATTAACTAATTGTTATAAACAAAGAGAAGTTCTCCAGTCTAGTCTGCTTTATTTTTTTAGTCACTCACTCAAAAAAAAGCATCTATTCGTCAGATAGGCAGATGACACGAAACATAGCTATTGTGCTTGATAACAAGATGAATTTTTTGAAAATCTTAGTATTGGCAGTCTAGAATAAAGAGTGCAAGGGGTGCCTGGGTGGCTCAGTCGGTTAAGCATCTGACTTTGGCTCAGGTCATGATCTCATGGTTTGTGGGTGATCTCATGATCTCATGGGTTTGAGCCCCACATCGGGCTCTGTGCTGACAGCTCAGAGCCTGGAGCCTGCTTCAGATTCTGTGTCTCCCTCTCCCTCTCTGCCCCTCCCCTGCTCGTGCTCTGTCTCTCTCAAAAATGAAATAAACGTTAAAAAAATTTTTTTAAAAAGTGCAAACACGCAGGATGACATTATTTATTCAACATCTTTGTTATTAAAATAACGTCAACACCTACAAAAACAAATACCTAAGGGGCGCCTGGGTGGCTCAGTTGGTTGAGCGGCCGACTTCGGCTCAGTCACTGTGGGCATTCTGTGTGTGACGGTGACTTGAAGCTCTCTTCTGTTTCTGCTTCTGAGAGGTCGGTGTATAAGGGTGGCTCTTAAGAAAATGGCATACTTGGGGCGCCTGGGTGGCTCAGTCGGTTGGGCGTCCGACTTCGACTCAGGTCACGATCTCACTGTCCGTGGGTTCGAGCCCCGCGTCGGGCTCTGTGCTGACAGCTCAGAGCCTGGAGCCTGTTTCAGATTCTGTGCCTCCCTCTCTCTGACCCTCCCCCATTCATGCTCTGTCTCTCTCTGTCTCAAAAATAAATAAACATTAAAAAGAAAAAAATACCTAAAATAAATAAAATAAAAACAATTTTAAATAGGAAAGGAAAAACCTCACAACCTTTCCACTCTAGTATATTCGGTATTTGAATTTCAGCAAAGATAAAACTACTCTTACATTTTATCACTACCTATTATTCTTATTCTGTCTTGTGCTTCTTCCCTAATATAACCTGTAACAATTCTACTCTACCCTGCATCTCTCCCTGTAACAAATTCCCCTGTATCTTTTTTTCTTTAGTGTTTGTTTATTTTTGAGAGAGACAGAGAGAGACAGAGAGAGAGAGAGACAGAGAGACAGAGAGAGAGAGAGAGAGAGAGAGAGAGAGAGAGAGAGAGAGAGAGAGAGAGAGAATGCAAGGGATGGGTAGAGAGAGAGGGAGACACAGAATCCAGAACAGGCTCCAGGCTCTGAGCTGTCAGCACGGAGCCCGACGAGGGGCTTGAACTCAGGAGCTGTGAGATCATGACCTGAGCTGAAGTCGGACGCTTAACCGACTGAGCCGTCCAGGGTGCCCTCTCCCCTGTATCCTTAATCTATTACAGAGTATGTAACCATTTTGGCTCTCCTGTAGTCCATTGCAGAAGCTGCTTGCTTCCTCACTGTACACATACTAGGGATAGGAGGTGGGGTCATATTCTTCACGCTCCTCAGACCAGCTACTGGCCATCACTCTATTACAGGGTGGCCTTGTATAAAAAACTGCTTTTTGAAACCCATGACATTGAAACATCCTCTATCTGCTTTCAAGTCTGAGATTTACCAACATGCCACTTAATCCTCCACATTTACTGAAAAGTCTGGTGTGTGATTAGTTCTTCCGCTTCAACCCAAATTGGTCATCATCCTGAGCGATTTCAAAGTCTGTGTGGATGAGCTAACACCTCTCCTCATATGTCCCCATCTGTCTCAGCTCCAACAAAGCTCGCCTCCATTTCGCTTTAGTCACTGCCTCCTATGATCGTACCCTGAACCTTCTTATCACCCAGAACTGTTGCGACTGTTCATGCCACTCCCTACCCCCCCCAACCCCCGGCCCCATCTCCTAGCACACTAGCTTTCTTACTTTCTCCTCAATGACTGGTCTTCAGTGTATAAGGAACCCTAGTCCCTTGCCCCTTCCACTCACTCCACTCCCTACCACTAGATCTTACCACTAGACCCCGGGCACCCTCAGTTCCCTTTCACACGTTTCGTCTCATAAGATTCACCCCTCAAAACTCAATCCCAAGACTTCTCCACCCTTAACTTTAAGTGAGAAGCTGAGCCCTGACAGAAAAAAAAATTATATAGCTAAGGGGCAGAACAGCCCCACAGACATTCAAGGCTTTCTACACTTGACTTAGACCCGTAGTCCTGCCTGCTAATTCTTTTATGTGTTCTCAAGTCAGCTCCTTCTATTTACTCTGACAGTTATTTCCAGCTTTTACCACTTCCACAAATAGCTGCTCAATCTGACTTGACTCAACTTCCCTTCCTCCTTCTCACAAAGATACCCACCGCTATCGTCACCCTCATTCCTGGTGTCTCAGAGGACGCGCGATCCCTCCTCTTGTAAACACTAACACTCCTACCCCATTTCCTATTTCCTACCCCACCTTCTCTGAGACTTTGCTACCAAGCTTCTTTTTACCAAAATTTCAACCTCCTCCTCTCTACTATAAGCACACTCAGATCAAATCCATCCTTAAAAACAAACAAACAAACAAATGAACAAACACCATGCCCCCTGATTGCGCGTCCTTCTCATAATCTCCCATCTCTCCTTCACAATCAGACCTGCCCAAAGACTAACAGATGTGTGGTCCCTTACCCCAAACACTTGGGGGCCACAGAATTTAGAACTCAGATAGATAGATACATGTTAATTTTAGGGAGAATATGTGGCATATACCATATATCATAACATCCCCACAGGGACCTGTGGAAACATTCTGTAATCGAATTCAATATTATTTCTGCAGCGAGATGTATGAATATTCACACTAAGTGGGACAAATGAAGATTATAAATCATTTCACATCCATTCAGGTCAGGTTTTACTGCCAAATGAGTTATAAAAACCTTTCCATTTTCAGAGTTTGTTGAATTTTGAGATTCAAATAAGGGAATGTAGGCCTGTGGTTTATTCCAATTCCCTTCCACTCACTTCAGGATCCAAAACAATTGAATTTCTTTCCCCATCACTCCAGTAAATATGCCATCTCTAAGTTTTCCAGAACATTCGAATGCCAAACCTGCAGAACTCCTGGTGTACCGTGTGTTGTATTACTTAGCCCTTCTGCTGTGTTTGCCCATCGTGATCGCATACCCGCCAGGGATCCCCCCTCAATCTCTATTCCAAGGCTTCCATGACAGAGCACTCTGTAGGTCCTCCTCCTACACGGCTTACTTACTCTTCTCTAGTCTCTTTCCCTTTGTTGTTCTCTGGACCTCCATCTCGGCCAATCCTCCCATCGGTAGTCATCTTCTTTTTCTTCTTCCTCTCTTTAAAAATTATTTTTAACAGCTCTATTGAGGTATAATTCACAAGCCATAAAATTCACCCTTTTATCTTTTTACATTTATTTAAGTAATCTCAACACCCAACACGGGGCTCAAACTCATGACCCTGAGATCAAAAGCCACATGTTCTATCGACTGGGCCAGCCAGCCCCTCCCAAAATTTACCCTTTGACTTGTAGATTTCATGATTTTGGTCTGGTCACAGAAGTGTACAACCATCACCTTATCTAATTCTGTAACATTTCATCATCCCAAAAGGAAACTCCGTATTCATTATGCAAATACTCCTCACTCCCTTCTCACCCAGGCCTTAGCATCTACCCCCACTTTCTATCTCTATGGATTTGCCTAGCCTGGACACTTCATATAAATGAAACCACATAATTTGTGGCCTTTTGTGTCTCACTTGTTTCAATTAGCATAATGCCTTCAAATTTCAGCAATACTGCAGCACTTTTCAGTACTTTATTCCCTTTTTAAAAAATGTCTTATTTATTTTTGAGAGGGGGAGAGGGGAAGTGAGAGAGAGGGACAGAGAATCTGAAAAGGGCTCTGTGCTGACAGCAGCAAGCCTGATGTGGGGCTCAAACTCACAAACCACGAGATCATGACATGAGCCAAGGTCAGATGCTCAACCGACTGAGCCACCCAGGCGCCCCAGTACTTTATTCCTTTTGATGGCCAAACATTACAATGTATGGATATACCATATTTTATTTAACTACTCATCACTGATGGACATTTGGGTTTCTATTTTTTGGCTATTAGGAGTAATGCTACTATGGATATTTGTGTGCAAGTTTTTGCATAGATAGAAGCTTTCAGTTCGCTTGGATATATACCTAGGAATGAAGCTGGTAGTCTTTGTTTAACTTTCTGAGGAACTGCCTGACTGCTTTCCAAAGTGGATATACCATTTTATTTTCCCATTTGCCATGTTCAAGGGTTCCAGTTTCTCCATATCCATGTCAACACTTACTGTTTTCCTTTTTTTTTAAATTTAAATTATTGCCCTCCTACTGGGTATAAAATAGTACCTCATTGTTGGGTTTCATCTTCATTTCCCAAATAACTAATGATGTTGAGCAACTTCTCATGTGCTTATTTGGCTATTGCATATCTTCTTTGGAGAAATGTCTATTCAAATCTTTGTCTATTTTAAAATTAGCTTCTACAGTGATTCTTAGCGCCACTTTGGAATTATAAACTGTTTGGAGTTATGAATGGGATCAAAGCCAAAAAGTGAAACCACAGATATACAAAACAAAGCTTACAATTCTCCTAAGAAGTCACCAACTCACTAAGACCATTTATGGACCCTCCAGATTAGGTACCCTTGTTCTGTATCATAGGCTCTTAACCATAACTGCATGTTTAAAGATCACTTGGGGAGCTTTATTTATTAAAAAAAATTTTTTAATGTTTATTCATTTTTGAGAGAGAGAGAGAGAGAGAGAGCGAGAGCAAGCATGAGCAGGGAGGGGCAGAGAGAGGGAGACACAGAATCCGAAGAAGGCTCCAGGCTCTGAGCTGTCTGCACAGAGCCCAATGCAGGGCTCGAACCCACGAACTGTGAGATCATGACCTGAGCCGAAGTCAGACACCGACTGAGCCACCTAGGTGACCCTGGGAGCTTTAAAAAAAATACACATACACATGATCCAGCAATTCCACTTCAGGGTTAAATACTAAAAAGAATTAAAAGCAGGGACTTAAAACAGATACGTGTACACTCATATTCTTGGCAGCATTATTCACAATAGCCAAAAGATGGAAATAACCCGAATATCCATCAACAGATGATTAAACAAAATGTGTATATATATACAATGGAATATTATTCAGTCTTCAAAAGGAGTAAAATACTCACATGTGCTACGACACAGATGAACCTTGAAAACATTACGTTAAGCAAAAATCAAAGTCAGAGACAAAAGGCCACATATCATGATTTCACTTGTAGGAGGCATCTAGAATAGTCAAATTCATAGAGACAGAAGGTACAATAGAGGCTACCAATGGTTGGGGAGAAGGGGAAGTGAGGTATTGTTTAATGGGTACAGGGTTTCTGCTTGGGATGATTAAAAACTTCTGGAAATGAACAACTTTGTGAATGTACTTAATGTTACTAAAGCATGCACTTACAAATAGTTAAAATGGTAAATTTTACCAATTTACAATTTAAAAAACACATATTGACAAAAAGAAATAACAAGATGACCATGAAACCATTCTAGACCCATTAAATCAGAGATTTTAGAGGTGTGGTTTGACCA
Organism: Panthera pardus; assembly: GCF_024362965.1. NCBI lineage: Eukaryota > Metazoa > Chordata > Mammalia > Carnivora > Felidae > Panthera > Panthera pardus. The sequence continues at coordinate 20,184,086 of NW_026527002.1, forward strand.
GCAGCATCTTGCTTAAAAACTCTCCACGTAATTTCAAATGTCCAAATAGGGTTCAGAACTTCAGTTTTATACGTTCACTAGTGGTATCACCTATTTCCATGGTTTCCCAAATCTTTCTTTCCAGCCTTGACCTCTCTCGCACAGCTTCCACCTCACAATCCAACCCCCAAAATTAAGCTCATCAATTCCTTCTTCCCATCCCCAAACTGCCTCACCTGAAAGAGCACCCATCCACTGAACATCATCTTTAAACATCTTTTTAATATTTTATTTTATTAAATAGCATGAGTGGGGGAGGGGCAGTGACACAGACAGAGCATGAGTGGGGGAGGGGCAGTGAGAGAGGGAGATACAGAATCTGAAGCAGGCTCCAGGTTCCGAGCTGTCAACACAGAGCCCGATGCGGGGCTTGAACCCACAATCCGTGAGATCATGACCTGAGCTGAAGACAAACGCTTAACCAACTGAGCCACCAAGGCACTCCTGAACATCATCTTTAAACTTCCATATCCTCCCCATTGTATCATCAATAATGTGACTTTGCCTCGTAAATAGTCTTCCCTCTTGTCACTATGATAATCATTACTGCTTCTAGTTCAGCTCTTTACCATTTCTTACCTGGATTGTCTAACCTAAGTTCCCTTACCTCCACATAATTTCCCTGCTTAAAACCTTTAGTAGACTCTACTCCTTCCAAGGAGAAGTCTGTGCTGCCTCAAACGCCACAGAAGACGCACGGTCCAGCCCTTGTCTATTTCTCCAGGCTCAGCTCCCATCCTATTCTGTTTGGCCTGGTGAGGTAGACTACCCACGGTTCCTCACCTACTAGTTGCTTTTCATCTCTTTCTTGTGACATACATGGAATAGACCACGTATCTTCCCCTTTTTGGCTAATTCCCACTCATCTTTTAGAACCTAGCTCAGATTTCCCTCTCCCCAACATTAAATTCCCTTTTTAATAGCCTATATACAACTCTACCATTAACCATACAGATTATGATTATTGCTGTCTTTTTCACTACCGAATTTTAAGCTCCTTGAGGAGCAAAGTCTAAGTATGTTTCACCTTTTTATCCTAGGCCCTTATCAAAATGCCTGACCAGAAGCACTTAATTCAAGTTCATTGGAAAACTCTTTATAAACTGCTAGACAGCATGAAGTTATTTCACCTAAACAGGTGGCATCAGTGAACATTTACTATGTTATACCTGTATTACCACCTGTATTATTATATTTGATTCTCACAAAAACCCTAGGAAGCCATTATTATTATCATCCTCGGAAGCCCAGAAAAATCAAATAACACGTCCAAGATCAAATACAGCCAAGAGGTAGCAGAATTGAGACCGGAATCTGAGCGGCTAACTCCAGGGCTACCTGCAGTACCTGCCTCTCTACCTAATGAAGATGCAGACCTTCGTGCCTGGGTGTCTCTCCTGTCCCCTAACAGATCGTTCCTTTCAGGATTTTCCACCATGATCTCTAAGTTTTCATTTTAACGTACAAGTTTTGTAACCTTTTAAAATTTAAGAAAGCTTTAGCAGGTTACTATAGTCTTCATAACCAGCATGAGCAACTATCCACAAAAAGAAAGGAAGAACTTGCAATGAGCTTGAAAAAAAAGAATCAACTGCACGAAGTTCTGAACAGGGGAAACCAAGATGATGATCACTTAGGTGACAATAACCAAGGGATTTTTGTTGACTGTCTGATTGTTCAGTGTGAATCAACCAAATGACCTGATGCTAAACATAACATAGCAAATGTCCTCTTAGATTGTGAAAATAAAAGCAAAATTAAAAATCTGCAACTCAGGCAGAAGCATGAGATTCCATATTGCTCCCGAAGTTAGGAATAACAGGTTCACAGGGAATTTAGTCAATGAACGGATACTAAGAACTTACTTAAATAAGCAGGTGTATGTGTGTTAAACTACTTGGGGAAATGAAACATACATAGGTAAGAAAACACACCAAGTGTGCTGGAAGTATATTTCATAGAGAAGAGGTATCTTCGGTGTTTGGTAATTATTAAATGTTACACACTGTCCTAGGCACTGCGTTATTTTATTTAATTCCCAGGGCTTTACAAAGCAGATACTGCCCTCTGTTTTACAGAGAAAAAGCAGATTCAAAGAAGTCAAATGACTTACCCAAAGTCTCAAAGCTTAAAACTTAAGTCACTAGGCTTCAAACCAAGCTCTGACTGCAAATTCTATGCTCTTTCCACACTTCTTCACACTCTCTAATAAAAGCCATTAAATAACTATCTCAAAATATATAACGGGAGAGTTGTCAATGATGGTACAAGAAAATGGTCTAGGTAAAATATTAGAAAAAAAAAAAAAGAACATATCACCATCGAAGTTTGTAGAATGTCTATCCATGGAGATCCTCATCTGTAACACCATGAAAGGGACAAATAGTTGACACGAGAATTGCCAGATGTGGTTGGCATTACCACATGTTGTTAATTATTATATTCACTTCCAATGGGAATTGAACGTCCAACAGAGGAACCAAAAGCCAATGACCGTACAAAGCAATGAATGAAATCAGATTTTCTTCTCTCCTCTTGGCATCATCAAGGAAACACGGACTTTCTTTCCCTGAATTTCCTTTTGAGTTCTCAGGTCACTATGATATACCTATATGGGCTTCTGTTCATTTCCAGCCTTCAGACTAATCCCATAACCTTCAGGTTCCAACTGTAACCGCAGTGAATACAGTGCATTACTTGCCTGAACCATAAAGTTATGCTGAACTTAGGTGGTTTAGACATTTAGGATTATACCAGGCTTCCATAAGCTCACCTGTGCCCCCATTTATCCCAATACCTGCAGCTCAGTCCTCCTATACCAGTGAAACATGTGTTTTTCATGCCTGGCAATAATTGGGTCGATTTCTCTCACTTTGGTACATTCTGCTCACAATAACTCTCGTACAAGAAACAACTTCCTGCTTACATCTGTTACCTTGCTTCTCCTCCTACTTAATCCTAGGTGCCCTGATAACATATCCAACCAAGTACATTAGAAAATTATGTTCCAGAGTCTAATACCAGCTGTCTTAAGGTTACCTGGGAGTTGAAATAATCTGGAGGTGATGAGAGATCAAGCCAGAGAAGCCAGAAGGGGCCTCTGGATTGGGTCATTGCAGAAATTCTAATTCCACGCTGGCAGAGGTAGCTGTACGTAACTCAGCAACGGTTGACTCTGATAATAAACATATATACTAGCTTATCTAAATCAAAGACTCAACTCTACAAACAACCAAGTAGAAAAGTCAGGGAATTTAAATCAGTCTTTTACTTTCAGATGTGAAGAAACACAAGACGCAGAGTCCCATAGATCTTCTCAGTAAATGTCACATGGTACCAGACTCCACTGCATCCACTCTGAACCTAACAATCCACGCCCACAGCCCTGCCTAAGGACCCTCGATGGGCTGTTCCAAGGCAGCTTTTATGCAGATCCTCACACAGGAGACACCATGAGACACAGCTTTTCTGGCACTCGATGCAGATGTCCGATCTATAGGCTGCCCAGTGGTCTACTGGAGGGATCTGGCACAAAAGTTCCATCCAGACAAAGATAATGGTGAAAGGGGAGTCTAAAGATTCTTAGTCTGTGGAATAGACGAGAGCTGTTCAGTGGGCAGAGAGAAGTTGAAAAGACACAAAGAAAGAAACCCCAAGTTAATAGAGGTATAAGGAGCAACGAATGAGTCAAAGTGACGAGGCAGAAGAAAAGATACGTATTGTGTTTGAAATGTTTGATGAGCTGGTGAAACAGAAGCAGTTGAAGCAGACAGACAGGACCTTTGCCACCACAGTCAACAAATACATAGGGGTTCTCAACCTTTCTTCAGGGTGAATCAAATCACATTCTCAGGTCTTCCAGATTTCAATATTTAGGCTATCAAACAGACATGGAAGCAGGAGGAATTTGAAGACCATGAACTACAACTCCACCCCTCCCACCAAAGGACAAAAGTCCTGTTGAGAATGACAGCTTTATTTAACTGCGTCCCCTAACTTGGCCTCAGAGTCAGTAAAGCCTGGCTCATCTCTTGCTTTCACCATTTACTCGCTGTGCAACCTTGGGAAAGGCACTTAACCTCTCTGAACCTCAGTTTCCATGTCTGTAAAACTTAGAAACAATAATCACTCTTAAGTTTGCATGAAAATGAAATGAGATATAGAAACTGCCTCATAAAAGAGCTGCCTTTATTAACAGCCATTATTATCTGAGAAACTTGGCTCCTTAAAGGTACTCCACAAATAGCACTTCCTATTTGAACAAGGTGACACTGCCTCCTCGTTTCAGTTCTTACACTGTAAAATGAGTATCCTTTGTGCAGTATACTCTGGGCTACATTTTTGTGCTCTTTGTTGGTGATTTCCCTGTTTCAAATGGCCTCCAAGCACCGTGCTGAAGTGCTCTCTAGTGTTCCTAAGCACAAGAGGCTGTGACGTGCCTTCTGGAGAAAATATGTGTGTGTTAGAGAAGTTTCATTCCGACATAAGTTATAATGCTGTTGGTCATAAGTCCAATGTTAATGAATCAACAACGTATGTTAAATAAAGTGTCCTTAACAGAAACACACTTAAAATAAGAGTATGTATTAACTGAGTAACTAAAACCTTGTGACCAGAGATTTAGAACTTTACTCTATTTCCCCTTGGAGCAATGGCTCAGCATTCACTGATTCAGTGTTTGCCATGACTTTATAGAACGTAACTCCTGCGAATGATGCGAATAAGCTGTAGTTCACTAAATGTGGAACACGGGAGGGTATCTGTAGGTGAGAATGTTTGGGGCATGAATCTAGAAGGGCAGAGCCAGATCATGAAGGGGCCTTTTATTCCCCACCAAGGAATGTGGACTCTCAAATTGCTGGTTACTTCTAATCTGGTTACTGATTAGCAGACGACGGGCTTGGGAAGGGTCTGTACTGGTGCATCCCCACGTCTGGCACAGGAGCGTCATCTAGAAGAAAGGCTACTACCTAACTCCCTTTATGTATGCTGTCCTCTTGGCTCAGAGCAACAGGGACAGGAGAAGATATCGAGAGCCACTAATTCTCTAGTAGCCACATTGAAAGTCAAAAGGCACCTGTGCAATTATTGTATTTTAACACATTACATTCAAGATAGTATCTTTTCAACACGCAGTCAATACTTGAAAAATTACTAAGATAATTTACATTCTGGTTTTGGCACTGTCTTCAAAATCTGAGTGCATTCCGCACCCAATTCCCACTAGCCACACTTCAAATGATCAAAAGCCACTTGTAGCTTGTGGCTCTGTGTTGGGCAGTAAAAGCCTGGAGCGTCCTGTACATCCACCAGTGCCTGGTGACCATCTTCTAAGAATCAGCTTAACCTTCGCCATCTCTGCTAAGCATCCCCTGATCAATCTCTTCTCCTCTCCTCACCCCCAGGGGCAATCAGTTACTCTTCTCCTATACCAGTGCAGCATCTAACAAAATCCTGCAATGAACAGTTGTTAAATAAATAAACAGGAGGATTTAAGTGCAAGAATAAAATTGGCTCTTTTTGCATTTTTGAAATAAAATGGAGGGTACATCAAGGGAGACCAAGGACAAGTGCTCTATCCAGACTTTACTTTCCCACTCATTCCAAAGGATCCAATTACAAGCATCTAGGGAGGTCAAATCTTTTCCACCATGAATACTGATGAAAACAAGCGACCCCTAGAAATAAATATGTGGGTTAGCTATTAAAGTTTGACAAACTATAAGGGGTAAAGGGTCCTTATCTGAAAGACTATAGACTTGAACTCCTCTCTAGGGAAGCTGCATGGATATAACACAAATCTGAAGTCAGTGGTTTATATTCCAGAGATGTTTGTTCTCAGTGTCTTGAAACAAGGATCTCAATTTGGATTCTCTGTGGTTTTTATACCTGCACGCTCCATCATAGCAATGCAGTGAGTAAAGGACCTTGGAAACAGCAAGGTCTCCATTTGCCAAGAAATAGGAGAAATAGCTAAGTGAGAAAATATGTGATACACATCTTTCAGATCAAACAACTCGAAATTTCTCCTCACCCCACTCATCTCAGGGTAATTCACAGTCCATTTCTCATACCAGTCTCTGCCACCACGTATCCATGCTCTGATATCGCCTTCCTCGAAAGCAGATTTCAGAACTAGCCGTGAGTTACTTTTCATGAACATGTTTCTTCTCTGTGCAAACCAAACACCATTTAAATGATGCTTTGATCTTAACATATTTGAAATGAAACAGAAGTAAAATTCATCAAAGTGCAAACACTGGAAAACACAATCATTTCAGTCTTCATACAGTTCTCTTCTTGTCCCTATGTTTATCCTGTTCTCACTCCGGAGTAAACCAGCGACTCTAATAACAGCACCGTCTGAACCCAAGATATATAGTAATTTAAAGCACAGACTCTGAAGGCAAACTGCCTGTGTTTGAATCCAGTTCTGCTGCTTATAAAGCTGTGTGAGCTTGGACAAGTTCCTTTACCTCTCTGTATCTCCGTTTCCTCAACCGTCAAACAGGTATAGGAGAGCAGAGTCAGTGTTGCCATAGAAACTAAGTGAATATACGCGAGGTCCTCAGAACTGTGCCTGGCACATAATAAGCTCCACATAAAAGTTAACTTTATGGTTGACAAAATCACCATTAAATTGTTTTGCTGACATTATTTGCCTCATCAAAAGACAAGAAAAATAAAAGCAAAGCCCACAAAATATTATCTTTAACAAACTTACATAAAAATAACACTTAAAATTGGGTATCTCACTTAAAATTCTAAAACAGGAAAGCAAAACTTTGGAAAGGCCAATTAAACAAACAACCGAAAGTTTAAAAAGTTCTTGTTATCTGATAACGTTTCAACATATTTATCATTCATTTTGACTTGAAGGATTTGCAGACACAAAACATCCATTTTAAATATAAACCTCATAGAATGCTTTTACAATCCTTAATTCTAGCCAATTAATTTATTATTATTATTTGATTTGACATCTAAAACGATGAAACCAAATGCCTAGCTTCTACATCAATCTATTTCTCAACTGGCTTTTAAAGAACAGTTCATTCACTATCAAGATTGCAGCATTCAGTGTTTCTCATAAAATCTTTAAAAATATATAAATAGTAATAACTAGGTTATCTTTAAAGCAAATGTAGATTTATGCTATATCAGTGATTATCATATTACAAGTTACAACTCTGCATGTTAACTAAAAGCTTGGTGAAAAAGAGTCACTGCTACGACTCTAACTACACACCAGAGAATGACAAGTCTTATCTCGCTAATGTCAAGGACTGCAACCCCTGTGAGAGAAGTGGGCAAGCCAATTAATTCTAAAACTTTTCTCAACATTTATGAATGATCGTTTTTAGAGTAAACCCTGTAAGAAGTACCCTGGGACAATTTGTTAGCTATTGCACAGCCTTCTTCACTTCATGAATTTTATATCCCCTTGGCTTCCAAAAGAATTAAACTAAAATATAGCCCAGTACCACCTTAACCTTGCCTAAATTTTCCCAAACTCTGACTTTCTCAAAAAAACCCCGAAAAACTCTTAGGAACATATTTCAAGGAGTTTTACAACACTGAATACTACAATCACCTTTAATTCTATCTTTTCTTACCCTATCTTTCCTATAAATTAAAAATCATTCCAAGAAGCAAACCCCCTCCGTCTGACAAGATCAGACCTGATTATAATATTTGTGGTTAATTATTGTGGTTGGAATTCTTAAGTGTAGCAGGATTTGCAAGCTAGTCATCTGGCTTGTTTAGACACTACCCTGACGTCAAAACTTCTGTCTTTTAACTCTAACAAGATTGGGGTTCTTTCCTACTCCCCGACCTCCAAAAGCAAAGATATTTGCAGTATAACACAATGTATTATTTATCCTCTCACAAAAGTACTTTAAAATTGTAAAGGACTGGCATTTGACATCCTACGAGAAAAACACCACCATCAGGAACAAAAAACTATTCTAGTTTTAAAAGACTGTAAATAAAATGAACGTATTTCGTTCATGATACAAAGGAAATATGAACTGGCACAAATGGAGACTAGTTAAAACCACTATTCAAACCTACTCATGTGAAAAGTTGCAAAGTTATCAGGAATGTATTCCCTGATTGGCCAAACTAGTTTTACAAAAACCTCCCTTTAACAATTGAAAATTCCTATAAGATGTAAGAATAATTACGTTTATTGAGGCTGGGTTCCAGTGCCAGCTGTAAGTTATCTTTCTGGTTTCAGTATTTTATTTGCGTTTGTTTTCTCATCGTGTTTCATAGAGTGAGTATCTTGTAATAACGGCAGGTGCTCAGTAAAAACACCTTGAATTCTTCCAAAATCCTTCCCTCATTTTAAAGGCAGGTAAGGCAACAAAACAAAATTCAAAAGCAAAAACAAAGAAACCTCAATCAATCTGGCTATAAAAATTTTACTATTCAAAAATTTTAACATATGATGCTAGTGACTTTTGGACTGAAACCAGTACGTAACTCCTTCTTACAGCTATTCACAAGAATGTGGGAGAGTCCTATGATTAAAAAAAAATTCCAGAATGATCAAAACCACAGTTAATTAGCTGTTTATCTGAACCAAGCTTTTCATGTAGATAGACTAAACTATCAGTGTCTCTTCTAAAAGAAAATCTCAGTAAGATGAATGATTTATTAAACTCTATTGTACTAAGATACGGTTTATAGATATTAAAAGGAAGAGAATCTCCTGCCCTTATCATTAAAAATTGTTTGAGTTGTTCTCACCATTTTTTACTACAAAAGATAAAATAATTTGATTCTTTGTAAACTGTCTATACAGTGCATAACAGCCTGATAGATTTCTTACCTTCTCAATGTCAATTTCAAAAAGAAGATATGTACAATACAGTTTAGTTTCAAAATATGTGATGTGGAAACAGGTAGCCTAAGTTGAACATATCTGGCTTAGAGGTTAAATAAAAAACATATTAGTGAATTCATTCCTCAGGTACACAATGTACAATAGTTAAGCTTTTTCAGATAAAGCTTATGATTATCTTTCCCCAATCTCAGATTTTTAAGTACTACACCTTCCAAGGTTAAGAATAAGGTATAGACTGCTAAGGGAATTAATAGAATTAGCATGAGAAAAAGTGGACAAGCACCATCTAAAGATGAACTGAATGTTTTTAGCTTTCTGCAAGTAGCAGCATAAGAATGTAATAAATCAGAGAAAGTTAGGTACTATATAAAATAAAAAAAATCATTCATTCGAGGCCTCAGCCAAAAAGGAAAGCTTTATTACCTAACCAAAAATTAAATAATTTCAAATTCACTGCAGAGCTCTCTTTCAAGCTTGAATTACAAAAGGATATTGAAAAAAAAAATACCCCACAGAGATACAAAAATAAAGCTTATATTTATTCCTTAGTGATTAAGATTTGTATTGAATTCTTCTTACAATGCCTATCAAAATATTTCCTAAAACAAGCATGAGACTGTAGGTGGCCACATAAAGTAACTGCAAGAAGCCTTTAATCATTAAATAAACACAAAAGAAATAAGGACCACGAAGGAATCGATTTGGATGGATGGCATTGTATCTATTTGTTCCTGAGAACATTATCATTGCCTGGTTGTCATGCTCGGTTCTCTCTTGGACAACACGCACATCCAATCCACAAGCACACAGAATTCGAAGAACATTACCAAATATTGTCAGAGCACTTGTGAAACACACCTTGTCATTGTCCACAGCCTCTGCAGTTCAAACCAGAGCTCAGGAGCTTGTCTTTATCTTCACCAGTGATGTAAATAAAAATACCATACATTACTCTTCCAAACACCACAAAAAAAAAAACAAAAAAAAAACAACAAAAAAACAGAAAACCCCACAATTAGCAATCAACGTATTGCCTCAGAGAGAAATCTCCTCTATTAACCCAAACCAACCGTAAGCCTGGATGTGAACCTAAGCACATGCTGGGCGCCCTGCCGCTCATCTCCTCTATCATTTGTTGCCAACGATAGCGGACAAACTAGCCTCACAAATCCTTTTTTAGCTGCTGATCAGACAGATCCCCCTTTGACAATCCAGCATGGTGGAACACTCGAAAATTCTTCCTGCTTCTATTCTATTGCTTGCTCTAAAAACCGGTTTCCTTTTCATTGAGATAATAGCCTTTTCTGCAGTCACATGACTCAGAAGCTACATTAGCAGAGCTTTATGATAATAGACTGAGTAAGCCTCTACCCCTCCGGTTATTAAGGGAAGTCTTTTTCTTCTTCTCTTTCTCTCTCTTCTCTCCTCTCTCTCTCTCTCTCTCTCTCTCTCTCACACACACACACACACACACACACACACACACGCGGGCATAATGCACACGTGCATTCAATACACATGCCTAAAATCATTTACTCTCCTGGGAATTACCAAAACAAATAAAAGAGTATATCCTAAAATGAAAATGCTAACAATTTCTAACTCTGCTGCTAAAAACAACTGCTAAAAACAAACATTCTGATGCATGGTCTTCCACTCAGTAAGATGCAGCATGCTGGCCACCCACAGCCCCCTATGAACAGTAATATAAAGCGGAGCAGGTAGAAGAAAACGTGTGCCCTCTCGTTCTCTGGAGCTTTGCCCCCAGTGATACAAATCTGATAGCTCTGGCATAACAAAAACTTTGGAGACATTACAGCTACCTGCATATTGGAAATTAGTTCCCTGTACCGGTAGAACGCACATAAGTACACTTTTTGACACCGAATGTCCTCTTGTTAGGAACATATCCTCATTAAATGATTTATAAGTTGTTCCAAGAAGAAAAATCTTCCCATGGCCAAGACCATCTTAAAAAATAATAATCAAAAGTTCCTTTCAGTCTGGCCAGCTTGATCTATTTCAAACAAACAATCAACTCTCAAAACACGTATGTGGAAACACCAGCACAGTGCCTGACACACAGTGGTTGCTCCATAATGATTTTTAAATGTCCCTAGTAACAGGTTAAAATACTAGGCAGAGGCAGCAACTTACATTATATACCTACTTCATTTCAGTTATGATTTGTTTCGTATTAAAATTTTTAAAAATATACCAGTCAGGCAATTTGGGGAAGGAATTTAAATGTAAGAATGCGTTGAAAAGTCAGAAAAAGAAAGACACGGGGTAAGTAAGGGTTTGCCCCAGAAGAGAACCACACTGAAGCACAACATACAAGAGGAAGACAGACATCCATACACTATACACGACGAGGCTGAAAGAATGTGTTAAACTGAGGTCAGTAGATTAAGTTATATTTTATATTCCTTAGTTATAATTATTGCCTTGGTTTTCTCATCTCAAAAACAGAAAACATGGATTTTTAAAAACTGAAGTATAACTAACATACTAGGTTATATTAGTTTCAGGTATACAACAGAACGATTCAATTCTATACATTACTCAGTGCTCACCATAAGTGTGGCATAAAACGTACACAGCCTCATTTTTTCTTTATGGTAGAATACACATAAAAGTTACCTTAACCATCGTAAAGCATACAGTTCAGTCATGAGAACACTGTTTTGCAACAGATCTCCCCAACATTTTTGTCTTGCAAAACTAAAACCCTAATGCCCATTAAACAGCTCCCCAATTCCCCTTTCCCCCAGCTCCTAAAGACCACCATCTATTTTGTTTCTATGAATTTAACTCCTTCCAACACCTCATATAAGTAGAATCATACAGTACTTGCCTTTTTGGGTACAGATGTTTTAAAGAATAATTATTTTAATACCTGGAGATCAAAACAAAGAGCTTTCATCTCACAAAATCATTTTACATAAACTGCATTATTCATAAGCAAACCAAGCCAAAATTATATTCTTTAACAGAGAAAAAGCAAGAACTGTTACAGACACAACTACATAGAAGGATTATCACATGAAAGTTACCTGAAAGAAGAACTCTAATTTCTCAGAACTCAAAGAATTTGATAATTCTAATTCTGAAGCTCTTAGTTTACTCTAATTATATTACCCACTTAACATGTAAATAACTTGGGGAGGACGGAGGGGTTGTTTATTAATTCTCTCTACCTCACTGAAAGGAACCATCACCACTCTGGAAGCCTGCCCTAACAACTTACAGAGCCTAAAATGATTACAGAGGAGTCAAGGAACATAAGCTTCCTGAGGACCCCTGTGAAGAAATTCAATTGGAAAATAAAAACAAATTTAAAAATTTTAAATGCTGGCACACAGTAACACCTGATCACAAAAAAGCCAAAGCACAGTTCAGAATTTTTAAGAGAGCTAAAGGAATTGTTAAACATGCTTCAAAAGTTATAATGATTTTAACAGATACCTAAACGGTTTCATTATGCACTTAAAATCTAAAGTCAACAATCAGCTAAGTCATCACAGGAAATTAACGTATCATAGGAAATTAATCTCATAGTAGATAATGAGAGAAACCTTTTGAAACAGCATAAAAACTGCAGGGGGCAGTTTTGTAAAATGCATCTACCTATGTAGGTCCTTTTCCTGTTCACGTTATCAAATCTTTGGTTACCTTAGAAATCATTTCTATGGAGGCAGGGTGAGGTCGCAGGCACTCTGAAACTAACACCATGTGTCTGTCCTTTATGAGCTACAATGGAGTTTTTACAAATTACTTCTCAGCCAAATCATGGGCAACAGCAAAATGCTATGATTCCCTGATCAAATCAACAGCAGTAAGAAAATGTCTCCTGCCAAACACATCTAAGTAAAATGTCTCGATCCAGATTCTGTGCTTATGCTTCAAGATGTATTGCTGTTAGCAAATCTGTCCCTCTGTCATATTTTCTGCTGGCAAGCACAAATAGGTAAAATTTTCTAACTCCCCTCCTGAGTGCAGAAGGTGGATGTGGCAGATTTTATCATTAGCGACTTCTAAACTTTTTTCATCACCAAGGCAGTAGTGTTTAAAAGGGAATTAGACTAGGTAATTTGTCGAGTTGTTTCTAGCTTTAATGTTTTCTGATGGTGGTATATAACGGTGGTTCCTTCTTAAAGCAAAAGTCTGGTGAGAGGTAAGACAAGGATTCAGTAATGTTTTAGTTTTTACAAAATGGGTGAAATTTACGTTCAATGCAATAAACAGATCTTAAGAATGAAGTTCAAGGGGCGCCTGGGTGGCTCGCTCGGTTGAGCGTCCGACTTCGGCTCAGGTCATGATCTCACGGTCCGTGAGTTCGAGCCCCGCGTCGGGCTCTGTGCTGACAGCTCAGAGCCTGGAGCCTGTTTCGGATTCTGTGTCTCCCTCTCTCTCTGCTCCTCCCCTGTTCATGCTCTGTCTCTCTCTGTCTCAAAAAAATAAATAAACGTTAAAAAAAAAAAAAGGAAAAAAAAAAGAATGAAGTTCAAGAGTTCTGACAAATGAAAGCACCTATGTAATCCACATTCCTATCAAGATGTAAAACACTTTGATCACCCCTGAACAGTTCTCTTGTGCCCATTCTCAGGCAATCTCTTTCTCCTCATCCCCAGTCAACCATCACCAATCTCATTTTCTATTATTACAGATTAGTTTTGCTTTTTCTAGAACTTCAAATAAATGGGATCATACAATAAGTACTCTTTATGCTTCTTTCAGCGCAAAGTTTTTGAGACCCATCCGTGTTGCTGCATATATTAATAACTTGTCCCATTTCAGTGCTAAGGATATTCCACCGTATGAACATGCCGGAGTTTATGCATTTTCCTCTTCATGGGGACCTGGGTGACTTCCTGTTCGGGGCGTGTGGTAAAAAGGATTCTAGGATGGTTCTGCAAGATTCCAGCACCCCTGGTGCACGCACCCTGCAGAGCCGCAAGCACACACGTGGTGGATTTTCACCCCGGCAACTAGGCTGCAGCATATCGCACCACTGACTTTAAGACAGGGAGGTTACTGAGGTGGGCCTGGCCTAATCCTAACGGCTTTTCTCCAGCTGGCAGCAGCCAACGTCAGAAATGGGAGGCACAGAAAGGATCCGATGCGCCATCGCCGACGTGAAGATGGAGGGGACCACGTGTCAAGGGACGCAACCGAGAGTGGCACACAGGAAACACCCAGCAAGGAAACAGGATCTCAGTCCCACAGCCGCAAGGCACTGAACTTTGCCAGGAAGAATGAGCTGAAAGTGGCTATTTCCTCCCCAGGGCCTCTAGATGAGAACTCATTCTTGCTGACACCTTCATTTCAGCCTTGTGATCAGCCTGAGCATAGAACCCAGCCACGCTGCGCTGAATCTCTCTGATCTATAGAATGGCGAGCTGATAAACGGGGGTACTTTGTTTACGGTAATTTGTCACACAGCAAAAGAAAACGAATAGGGACTTACTATGTACACGCGGCTGCCAAGACGCACATACGTGTCTTTTACCAGACACGCATTTTCATTTCTTACAGGTAAATACCTAGGATTGGAACTGCTAGCTTACAGACAAACAGATTTTTGTAAGAAACTGTCAAACTGTTTTCCAAAGCAGCTTCTCGCCACTTTACATTCCCACCAGCCATGCACGAGAGCTCTGGGTGTCCACATCCTCACCAACATTTGGCGTCGTCTGTCTTTAAATTTTAGCTGGAATCCTAAATCTGTTAGCAGCCTTCTCTACAGATGGGGCGTAATCCTCATCCATCTCCTTCTCTGTGGAGTTTTTCCAGCATTTACAGCTAATAATACCACAGTAAGTCTTGTTTTGTGTTCTATGTTTGTGTCTCATAGGGGTTAGGTTCAGCCGCACTGCAGCATAAACACCACAGGGCGGGACATTTTATTCCTTTAAAGCCCCAGCACCAATTCTCCTGGTACTGCTTCTACAGATTATGTGGTCTGATTTCTGTACTGACATTTCTTTTTCCTTTTAAAGGTAATGACGTCACAAGATGAAAAAATACTTTTGAAGAAGGTCCCTTTACCAGAAGGAAAGAGTATAGCCCTGGGGTGACACTTTAGTGTGAATCCATATAGGATTCTCTGGCAAGTTACTCAAACTCTGAGTCAGGTTCGTATCTGTAAATGGGGGTGGGGGGGGGGGGCAGCAACACAAGGCCCGTATACAGACTCTGAATTATATTGAAGGCCACTAGCCCAGTGCGTGGCAGAGGAGGACATCAATCAATGGTAGCTATTACTAGCTCTTAGTTTGATTATGTTTAGCAAAAAGGAGAGGGAAATACTATCAGTTATCACTTTGAGGAAAGAAGAAGAGAATACATAAAATGTTAAGAGTCAGGTCAGGTGTATGGGATCACGGGTGATTTTCACTGTAATTTCCAAACTTTTAGTAATGCTGATCTCATTATTTTAAAATTATGAAGTTACTAAATTACTTAAATTAATTTTAAACTATTGATAGCTTCCAAAGCTGGGTAAAGGGTACATGGGGGCTTATAATACCGTTCTCAATTTCTGTAATACAAACTCCCAAAAATAAATTGAGTGTGCTGTACCCCAAAATGGCAAATCGCTAATCAATGAAGTTGTCTTGATACACTGTTATCATATATTTTATTTATTCATACATTTAAAAATGAAAATAAACTCTGAAGATGTCACATTTAACAAGTTGCCCAGTACGAACAAAGTCATCTATAATATTGATTCATAAACCCACTAGCACTGTAATTCTCTACGTCAGATTTTTAAAACATCAGGTATCATGGAATAACATATCTTTTAAATATATTTTTACTGCAGTGAGGAATAAGATTCATAAACAATAAGATAATAAAGTGGAAAAAAAAAGTAATGTCCGTTTGAATTGGCTGTTTTCGTTAGACAGGCATGCCCATAGAACTCTATCACTGGACCTCTGACCTCCTTTCTTCAAGAAGTGAGGCCGTGCTAAAGGAAAGGCCTATCTGTGGATATGCTGGCCTGTGGCTATCATCCTACCAACGTTAACTGAAGATTTCGTTCTTTTGACATGTAGGAAAACGAGCCTTCGAGAAGGCCCAACTGTGCTAAGCTAGCAGTGAGTGCTATTTTGTTGGGTTATTTCCAATAAAAGCCTTATGCAAACAGCAGTGCATAAATGTCTCTGATACTACTGCAGTCGATTATACCCACACAAAAGAGAGCTGAGGAGAAGGACGACGGAGCGCAATCACTTCTAAATATGACTCTGCCAAGTTACCACTTCATGGAATGAAATAATATACAAATAGCACACTATACTCCCGTCTCAGCATTTGTACTTCATCCAAGGATTTCAGAGGCTTCAACTACTGAATCAGAGTCTTCCCAATTAGCACATATGTAAACCCCTCTGAAGTGAGTCGCCTTTAAAAGGTGAGTTTATTCTGTGAAGTCACTGAGTGCCGCCACTAGATTACAACTGAAATTCTGAGGTGACCTGTTAGCCAGAATTAATGAGAACCCTCGCGGCCTATCAGGGCTTATACTTTTTATATCCCCGGCTTCCAAAAACACCTAGCGCTCAGGAGGCAGATGGTGTATCTCAGGAATTTGATTCATTGATGAATCCATCCCTCTGAGATTGACGTTACTCTCTAAAATGTTCTGGCAGCATCAATGACCATTTAGGTTTGTAAAATCTTGGGACTAAAAAGGATGTGAGAGCCATCCAATGTTGGGACTCTTGAAGTCCTCCATTTCAAATTCCCAACTGGGGGAACTCTACAGTCTCCAGTAGACTTTTTCAAACATTTAACTTTAGAATCGCTGACACAATACTGAGGGAGAAAACTTCCCCAGCTCTTACATTAAGAGTCCAAAAAGTAACCAAATAACCAAAGGCTGAGCCTAGACCATACTGCTTCTTCAAAATGTTAGAGAGGACTGGGCTTGCAGGGATATAAAACAGGAGCAAGAACACTTCCTTGGAGTTTGATGGCTAACAGCCTTACAAACCTTCTTGTCTTCCTTAACTCTTGTGGATTAACCAGATTTGCTTTTGTGGCTCTGCT
Organism: Panthera pardus; assembly: GCF_024362965.1. NCBI lineage: Eukaryota > Metazoa > Chordata > Mammalia > Carnivora > Felidae > Panthera > Panthera pardus. The sequence continues at coordinate 20,201,043 of NW_026527002.1, forward strand.
AGTCTCTGGCTCCTCTCTGGATTCACTTCTCCCAAACAAAGCCAAGAGAACATGTCAATCACACACACACACACACAAACACTGGAAGATTGTGTCTCACCACTCTCACCGTATCATAAAGGAACATTACACAGGTAAACGATAAGACGACTATGGTGTTTTTTCTTGACACCCTGTTTTAACTAAGATCTGACTAAAATTTTTCATTTATTCACACACTTGGCCGTACACACAGAACCATCAAAGTTCGACAGAAAGCTTCTCTTTGTGGAGATGCCATATTCTGAGGCAAATACTTAAGTATTCATCTATTCCAAATTTCCACAGGCACAAGAGGCACTTGTGACAAAAGGTGCTGAGGAGCATGTGTTTTGTGTCTCTCTACAAGACTGCATCTCTCACAGTTTATCGCTGTATCTCAGCGCCTCGAGCCAATTCTGACCCAGCTTCAAGTATCACTTGTGAACGCTTTGGAGGTGGATGATTTCTTTCACCCTCCCCTCACCCTGGCTCTTTCTCTTTCTGCCTTCTTATTCTCTCCTTCCTCTCAAAATATCATTAAGATTATTTATTCTTGTTTGGAAGAGGGTAATAATAATTGCGACCATGGTTGCAAGTATGGGAAAAGAGGGAAAATATCATTAGGGGAAAAAAGAAACCTTTCCTTACAGCCCACAGGCCACAGCAATAGTTTATAAGAAAGGAAAAACATTTTTGATACCTGATTTCATGTCTTTCTCTTCTTCATGGTTTTCCTTTTTTAGCTTTAATTCATTTCATCCAACAAATGTTTATCGAGTATCAATGTCACGTAAGGCTCTAAGTCAGGAGATGGGAATACAAAGATGAATAGGACAGACTCCCTCCCCTCAAGACACCTATAATCAAGGAGGGCAAATAAAGAAGTAGGTAAAACCTATAAAATGTGATCAAAAATGCCGTCTCAAGGTCTGGGCTGTTAGAGGAGCAAGGAGGGAGAATGCCTAACTTTGGAAAGGAAGGGCCAAGAAAGATTTCAGAGAACAGCAGTAGAAGCAAGACTGTATCATGTCTGTGAGGAAGGGGAGAAATGGTGTGTAAGTAGGGGAGCATGAGAGCAAATCTCTCACTAGGACTCCAAGGAAATTCCCAGGACCACAGTAAAAGGGTCCTAAAAAGAAGGTGGTGGAAACAAGACTGGAAAGGTGGACATGCACCAGGCTAGGATGAGCTTTGTCTGCAAAGCTAAGGAGGCTGAAATTCATCCTGCAGGGAATGGTTCTGAGCAGTTGAATAACATGTGTGTTTGTTTGTTTGTTTGTTTGTTTAAACAGGTCCATAGGTATGGACTTAAAGAAATGGTACCAGTTAGAGAGAGTAGTTAGGAAATTGTAGAAATACTACCAGTAAGAAATAATAAGACTAGATTTAAGCTAAGATACCTAACCCTTAAAACTCTAGTATAGCCCATAAATAAACCTTCATATATATGGTCAAATGGTTTTTGACAAAGGTCCCAAGACCACTGAAAGGGGTCTTTACATTCGTCTTCTCAGCAAATGCTTCTGGGAAAACTGGATATCCACAGGAAAAAAAAATGATACTGGACTCTTAGCTTACATATACAAAAATTAACTCAGAGTAGATCAAAGACCTAAACATAAGAGCTCAAACTATAAAAGTCTTACAAGAAAACACAAGGGGAAAGCTTTATGACATTGGATTTAGTAATGATTTCTTGTATAGAACATCAAAAGCACATGTAACAAAAGAAAAAAATAGTAAGTCAGGCTTCCATCAAAATTAAAAACTTCTGTGCATCAAAAGATACTATCAACAATAAAAAGGCAACCTATGGAACGGGAAAAAATATTTGCAAATCATATACTTGATAAGAGATCAATATCCAGTATATACAAAGAATGCCAACAACACAACAAAAATAATTTGACTTAAAAACTGGGCCAAGGACTTGAATAGACGCTTCTCCAAAGAAGATATACAAATGGCCAATAAACACGTTAAAAAAAAAAAACTCACCTCATTAGTCATTAGGGAAATGCAAATCAAAACCTTAAGATACCACTTTACATCTGGTAGGATGGCTACGATCAAAAAACTAGAAAACAAGTATTGGCAAGGATTTTGTGGAGAAATTGGAACCCCCGTGCATTTCTGGTGGCACATAAAATTTCCTACAGTCACTGTGGAAAACTGTATGGTGATTCCTCAAAAAAATTAAACATAAAATTACCGTATGACTCTTCTGGGGCAATTCCACTTCTGGCTATATACCCAAAAAAACTGAAAGCAGGGACATGAATAAATATTTGTACACCTATGTCCATCGCAGCATTACCCACAATCGCTACGGTGGTGGAATTATTCACAATCGCTACGCTAAGGTGGAAACCCAAGTGTCCACTGACAAATAAATGGATAAATGAAATGTGGTATATACATTCAATGAAATATTATTCAGCTATAAAAAGGGAGTAAATGTGGACCCCTGCTACAAGATGCATGAACCCTGAAGACATGCTAAGTGAAACCAGTAATTAGAGACTGGAACCTCTACATGAGCTCCCTAGAACAGTCAAATTCACAGAGACCGAAAGTCAAATGGTGGTTGCCAGAGAATGAAGGGGAGAAGGAATGGGGAGACCATGTTTAATGGGTACACACTTTCAACTGAGGAAGACAAAGTTCTGGAGATGGATATTGGTGATGGTTGTACAACAATGTGAATGTACTTAATGCCACAGAACTCTACACTTAACATTGGGAAAATGGTAATTTTGTTATGTATGTCTTACCACAGTTTTCTAAAAAAGGCTAATCTATCCATACTTGAGTTAGAAAATGCAAAAAATGTCCTCCTATTTGGAGCTTTGTGCATATTTTCGACATTGCCATTACTGCCTCAATGAAAGAGTATTCTTTGTCAGCTGCCAAAAAAGAAAAGATTTACCCTGACTCATAACAAGAGAACAATATAAAACAGAAGTAATACCTTCAGACCTCAGTGGTTAGAGCAAAATTATCTCTGCCCTCTAAGGAGGTGAGCCAAAGGACAACGTACACATGGGACTGTTCCTTTGGGAATGAGATGTCTGGTCTGTTCTATAATGACTATAACCCCCAGGTCTGTATAGCTGCCTGCTCTGTGCCCAAGGTTTCAAGCGATTCCTGTTAACTTATTAGTAGTCCAGTCAGTAGAGTTAGCACCAAAGTTTAGTACAAAAGTTACAAAATGGAAGATGAAACTGTGTGTGAACCAAGCAAGAGAACTTCAACAAAAAGGTTAGAAAACGATTTATGGATTTTAGAAGTGAGAGAACTAAGAGTAAGTTAGGTATCTAAGATCCTCCTTAAGCAAGCAATGAAAGAGCACACATACGTAACCGTATATGATCCTGGCTAATACGCGATTCTACTGTTTCTATTTATTTCTCTATTTTACTATACAATAAAGTAATTGATATATACTAAATCAAAGACAAAACCGCTGAAACGTAAAATGAGACTTTGAGTCTCTCAAGGCTGAACCCTATCATGGAATCCACAAAGTCTGGCAAACGCACAACACACGCTTAGTTACCCCTTCTCCCGTTGCACAGCAGACGCTGCTAATTAATCACTTCTGAGCCTGTATGTGGCCTCTCGATTCTTCTCAACACAGCACTCCAGGCAATCACTATAATCAATAGGAGCTGGCACCAGAGATGAAGACTGCTTGCCATCCCAACCCCAGGGTGAGAATGGGAGAGAGATCTGGGGTGGCCAAGAATCACAGACCGGGAAGATAGAGTAGAGCCTCCGTTAAGGGAGAGAGGATATCAACACAACACAACGGATTTTCAACAGTGGCCTGCTACGTGAATGGAAACGGAATCTGCTATTTGGAAGGAGCCATCTCTCTTTTAGTAAGCCTGTTTCAGACATGAATAAAGACCCGGCCACGCTCACAGTGACATAATAAACTCTGTAGTTCTTTGAAGATAGAGCTTTTATCCTTGATGGGATTGAAGAAGCGAGGGGTACAATTTGGGATATGTTCTTGGAATTCTGTTAGAAAAATGCTTTGCTGGTAAATGAAAATCTTCCTCAGCAGGAGAGGAAAGGTTTCCAGATTGGCCAACTACTCACCACCTGTCCTTCCAATTTTGCTGCTTCCTCCTGGGTTCTACTCAAACTGCATTCCCCACCATTCCTGGAAACCAGCTGGCAGAACAGGGGGCAGAGAAATGGAGGCAAATTCGCAAGTGACAAAAAAGTTTTTCAAAGATGAGATCTAAACCAGCCTGCCACTGCTCCTGGGTAGATCTTGACCAGAATCAGAGCCAAGGTGTAGCTGTTTTATCATATATGAAAGATTCAACACCACGGCTACATTATCCAGACAGGTCAAATCATGAAGAGGTAGTTTTACTGGTTTTGATGTTTTATGATATTCCCCCACACACACATGGCCAATTTCACTATGAAGGGACCCCATTCTTTATAAGCAAGATATTCTACTTAGACTACATCAGGTTAAAACTATTTAATAGACTAAAGAGAGTAGGGAAAAACAATAAAGACACATTTTAAAAAATCAAGGACATCTAGAGCTTACCATGTGTCAGGTACAGGTCTAAGCTTTTATTTTTTTAATTTTCTTAAATCTTTATTTATTTTTGAGAGAGAGCACGAGTGTGCAAGCAGGGAGGGGCAGAGAGAGAGGGAGACACAGAATCTGAAGCAGGCAGAATCTGATCTGGAGAACACAGGCTCTGAGCACAGAACCCGACGCGGGGCTCAAACCCACGAACCACAAGATCATGACCTGAGCCAAAGTCAGACACTTAACCGACTGAGCCACCCAGGTGCCCCTATTTATTTATTTATTTATTTATTTATTTTTAATGTTTATTTTTTTTAGAGAGACAGAGCTCAAGTGGGGAAGGGGCAGAGAGAGGGAGACACAGAATCTGAAGCAGGCTCTAGGCTCTGAGCTGTCAGCACAGAGCCCGACGTGGGGCTAGAACTCACGAACCATGAGATCACGACCTGTTCTGAAGTTGGACACTTAACTGACTGAGCCACCCCGGTGCCCCGGTCTAAGCTTTCTACTGATGTTTATATCTATTTTTCTCACAACAATCCCATGGGGCTAGGCACTATTATTCCTCCCAATTTACAGGAAACTGAGGCGCAGAGAGGTCAAGAAGAGCTCATAAGTAAAAGGGCCAGGAATTGCATCTGTGGAGTCTGGGTCCAGAGTCTGTGCTCTTAACCACTACATTCACACGCAAAAAGAATCAAGGCACACATGCTTAATGACTGCCACCAACGCAGGAGGCACTATGCCGGGTATTTTGCGTGTAGTGTCTCACTGGTTCCCCCAGATACCAACCACGTGAGGCTGGTTTAATCTTCCCCTTTTAGAGATGAAAAAAACTGAACGCCAGTGAGGTGAAGTAACATTTAAGGTTAAACGATAGAAAGATTGCAAAACATGTGTTACGTACTGGGTGCCAACTATCTGCCAGGCACTCTGACGTGCATTAGATCTTTAATCCTTTCAACAACACTATAACATAAGTACTAATTTATCCCTATTGTACAGCTAAGGAAAATGAGAAAGGTTAGAGAAAGCTTAGAGAAAGCTTAGAGAAAGGTTTGGTAGCTTAACAATTAGAGTCACATCAGGAAGAACAAAAATTCTAACTCAGACCCACTGAGATCCGAACCCCTAGTTTCTCCCCATTGGGCTGCTGCTATATATAAAAGTTGATACATCAGCTGCGCTATGCACAGCATTGTTAGGGACACAGAGATCGTTCAGCTCCATTCAACTAGTTCACGGTATGAAGAGCGGGCGAGAACTGCGACACAAATCACTATGATTTCCAGACATCTACTCGACAACTATTCACTGAGGGCCTTACTATGTGGGGGACACTGTGGATACAGCAGTGAACCAGTCAGATACAAAATTCTACCCCCTGACCTTACGATCTAGAGATGGGCAATAAACAAGATAAAGAAGTAAAACTTACAATATGTAAGGTGCTCATAAGTGCTGAGGAGGAAAAGAAGAACGCAGGGGGGACTAGAAAAGAGGGTATGTTTTAACCATCTCAGGTGGAGCAGCCTGGGACTGTCCTGCTCCTTGCTAGGCTTTCAGACAAGAAGTGTGCCTCCAATCACTGTGACAGCCCAAAGCGCCCCCATCGCTTTTCTAAATATGTCACAGGATCACTTGGCCTTCCTGAGAATCACAAAGAAGCCCTATTTTCTCGCCATTTCCTTCAAGCCTTGTGCAATTTGGCCTCTATCAGAACATGGTTTTCAACACTGTCCCATGGTTTCAACACTGTCCCGTGGTGACACTGCATGGTCAAGCTTCTCGTCCTATCTTCCTCACTTGTGTTGGGTCCACTTCCTCCTGCCACAAGTGAAAGGGAGGGAGGAAACAAGGATGGATGGATGGATGGATGGATGGATGGATGGATGGATGGGAGGGAGGGAGGGAGGGAGGGAGGGAGAGAGGAAGGGAGGGAGGGAGGGAGAGAGGAAGGGAGGGAGGGAGGGAGAGAGGAAGGGAGGGAGGAAGGAAGGAAAAAGCAAAAACCCAACTATGGGCATTACTTGAATGACATCCTTGCTTTTCCTCTCCCTATAAAACCACTCCCTGCAGATCTTACCTGCTGATGCAGTTTCAATGATCTCATCTGTATATGCAGGACTCCACATATACTTGCAGCCTCATGATGTCCCCTGTGCCCCACTGCTGGGCTTTGGGCCGCTCACAGACATCTGTCCCTAGCTGCATCTGAAATGGAGCTCATCACCTTTCTGAGGAAACCCTCTTCCTGCACCTGCCGCTTCGTGTGCACTGTTGCCCAGCAAGCTCTTCTAACTCTTGTTTCTCCCTCCGTCTTCAAACCCAGTCAGTGCCCAAGGTCTTTAGATTCTACCTCTGCAGCTTCTCTCCAATCCCTCTGCAACTACTGGGATTTCCTTCTCTAGTTAGCAGGCCTCGCGGGGAACCTCTCGCCATGTCAGCTTTCTCCCTTCCTCAACTTACCGTATGGGTCAGGACCAAATTTTGTCACCACAGTTCCCTCATGTTTAACATGGGATGGAAGTGACCATAGAGTACTGGCGTGAGAATTAAGTGTGATAATTGTAATTGACTACCATACTTCTTAACACATGGTAGGACTCAGTATTCGTAAGGTCTCCTTCCTTTCCTTATTCTTACTCTCTGTGAGATCAAATAGGAATCATGCATTCAGGAGCCTGGCAATCTAACTAGTTTTCCAGATTTGCCTACCAAATCTGCAGTCCCCTAGCTCTGCAGTCTCAGTTCTGGCCAAAGAGGAGTATGCAGTATTCTCAGACTTGGCCTGGCACTTTCCTGTGGTCACCTTGTTCACTGCTCACACATTCCTTCCCTTCAATTTTCCTGTCCCCAGCCATTCATGCGTAGCTAAGTCTACAGATCCTCTAACGTTTATCCTCTCAATGGCCTCCTTGTGAAGTCTTCCCTAAATCCTTCACGCAAGAGACATTTCCCAGAGTGTGTGGCTGGCTCAGTGAATAAAGCATGCGACTCGTGATCTTGGGCGTGTGAGTTCAAGCCCCACATTGGGCATGGAGTCTACTTAAAAAAAAAAAGAAAAAGAAAAAGACAGAGCCCTCTCCCCTTTCCCAATGCCCAGAAATCATCAAACTAAACTGAATGCATCTTTCAGTCAACCTATACGTATTTATTAATCATTTGATATGTGCCAAGAAATATATCAGGAACTGAGGACACAAATGTAAAAAACTACTACATTCTTTGTACATCATGATTATTGCTTCCCACATACTTATCATAGCCTAAGTAAATGATAAAGTTGAAAGTGGCCCAGCACTATGATTATACGTTCTTTGATGTCACAGTCTGTGTATTACTCATCTGTATATTCTCTATAGCACTGATTATGATACCTTGGTACATAATATAAACTTAAATTGTTATATTTGATGGTAACCATAATAATTTTGTTATATGTCAATATCACTGTTCCCTGAGACACTTAAGGGATTTTTATAGTGAAAGCTTAACTATTACTAAAACACATGTGAAAGAAATTATTATTATTTGTAAAATGTTGGGTACAGAAAATAATTATTACATAGCAATTAAGTGCATTAAAGTTTACTATGATTTAAATATAAAACTATGGGGCGCCTGGGTGGCTCAGCCAGTTAAGCGTCCGACTTCGGCTCAGGTCAAATCATGGTCCGTGAGTTCGAGCCCTGCATCCGGCCCTGTGCTGACAGCTCAGAGCCTGGAGCCTGCTTCAGATTCTGTGTCTCCCTCTCTCTCTGACCCTCCTCCACTAGCACTGTCTCTCTGTCTCCCTCTCTCAAAATAAATAAACATTATATAAATAAACATTATATATATATAATAAACATTATAAATAAACATTATATAAACATCATATACATAATAAACATTATAAACATTATATAAATAAACATATATATAATAAACATTATAAATAAACATTATATATAAACATTATATATAAATAAACATTATAAATAAACATTATATAAATAAACATTATATACATATGCGCGCGCGCGCACGCACACACACACACACAAAACTAGAATGAGAATTTAGAATCTCAGACACTGATGCCCAAATTTCAGAGTCTAAAAAATATGTCAAAGCAATGAATAAGTAAAAATAAGACAAACTCAATAAAACCCTCGATCCTTCTACTAACTTTTCCTATGTATTTCTGTGTTTGAGGGGAGATGTCCCATGTCAAAGTCTTATGGCTGGTATTCACTACACCATATGTAAATGAGAAATTAAACGGACTAAGTAAAGAACAAATTCACTGCACTGGTTCCTGACTCAGGTGTGAAACACGAGACTTATTAGTCAGAGGGATAAGGCAAATATAAAGTGTGAAGAAAATCTGACAGAAGACACCTACTCTAACTCCTCCCTTCATATTCAACACCTTTAACTAAGAAACAGAGTTAGAGCCATCGTCCTCCTTAAAAAAGGTATCTAAAATAAAAATCAAAGTTAATTACTCCAGGAGCTTAGTTTGTAAATATATGGCTATATGGTCAGAGAGTGGAAATAAATCTTAACATTTCAAAAATACTGTGTCTTGGTCCTAATTCTTCCAAATGAGTTTTAATTCTGTATCCACAGAGTGGAGTTTATTTTCAACGTTTTTTATTTATTTTTGGGACAGAGAGAGACAGAGCATGAACAGGGGAGGGGCAGAGAGAGAGGGAGACACAGAATCGGAAACAGGCTCCAGGCTCCGAGCCATCAGCCCAGAGCCTGACGCGGGGCTCGAACTCACAGACCGCGAGATCGTGACCTGGCTGAAGTCGGACGCTTAACCGACTGCACCACCCAGGCGCCCCACACAGAGTGGAGTTTAATGAGGGTAGGGGCCTATTTATGCTTGGTGGTGAGCAAGGCACTATACGTAATCGTTAGCTTTAAACAGAATAATGAAGGACAAGTCAACAGTTTAAATGTTCAACTTTAAGTGTTAAGTATCTTAAGCACAACTAAACAGTAAACTTGGGGCACCTGGCTGGCTGTTGGTGGAGCATGGGACTCTTGATCTTGAGACTGTGAGTTGAAGTCTCATGTTGGGTGTAGAGATTACTTAAAATTAAAATCTTACAAAAAATAAAAAGCAGTAAACTTACTGAACAGTACACTAACATCTATCTCACACTTTTAAGATGCTAAAGGCTATCAATTTGTTTTCCTTAAAAGCATCACCAATACCACTCATTTTGACAGGAAACCTATTCCTTAAGAAAAGGATCTTTAAATAAAGTTCCTAGATTAAAAAAAAATGATTAACAGCTAAAAATATTTGCAAACAGCTTACCAAAAAAGAGAAGAAACGCTGTAATTATTGAAACATGAACTGGTGAATGAACGCAACATTTTACTGGGAAAAGCCATGCTACCTGGGTTCCTAGGATAGGTCGTGATAAACATAAAACAGCATATTACATACAAGGGAAATCTTCAAAGCTAACCCCATCCCTTTATAATGACAATATGCTTTAACAGGAAAGAGGAAGAAATGACAAAATCGTACGCTTGCTCCAGTCGAAAGGAAAAGGTGGATACGGTAAATAGTGAATGTGATGGTAAGACACTGCAGTAAAACTTGAGTCTTAGTTTAGTAAAACATATAAAGCTAAATAAAAATAAACTTCAGTACCTATAGAAGACACTATGAAATAATTACGACAGCGAAATGAACAAGCACCTCACACCTTAATACCTTTTAAATATCAAAGCTTCAAATTAAAGTAATTTTAAGAACAGCTAATATTTATTGAGTGCTTAGCAAGTGCTAAGCCTAGCGTTAAGCACTTGACACACATTATCTCATTTAATAACAACCCCATGAAGCGGATATTTATATTATCCCCATTTTATAGTGTCAGCGCTTGGATTCACACCCAGAATCTGACTTGGTTCTTTCACTACTACAGCAATATATATGGCACTAACATACATGTGTTCACATATACATATTAACATATGGTTCTTTACCCATACAGTATACATACTGTATGAACTTTCATGTAAGTTCAATGATCAAGCACATACACAGAATAATTAATATGCTTAATGCTCTCGCCAGACAGGAGTAACCACATGGATTACTCAAATCTATATACGTTAAAGTATTTTTACATGGAGAAGCAGGAAGAGGCACAGTAACAATAACTGATTCCAGGCATGGAAAAAGGAAACCAGAGTTACCCTTATTGCATTTCCTTGAATCATAGCCCAGATAGGGGCATGGGTGGGACGGTTGTGGGAGTGGTCCATGGGCATAGCCCATCCTGCCAAGCAAACCATGGTCTCTCAATACGCTGTTTATGCAACTTTAATCAGCTTATAGGCATACCTTGGAGATACAGGTTCGATTCCAGATCACCACGATAAAGTGATTATCGCAATAAAGTGAATCAAATGAAATTTGTTTCCCGATGAACATGAAAGTTCTGTTCACACTATCCTAAAGTCTTTTAGTGCCCAGCAGCATTATGTCAAAAAGAAAAAAAATGGGCAGACCCTCATTAAAAATACTTTTATTGCTGGGGCACGTGGGTGGCCCAGTCCGTTGAGTGTCTGACTCTTGATTTCAGGTCATGATCCCAGGGTTGTGGGATTGAGCCCTGCATCAGTTTCATGCTGAGTGTGGTGCCTGCTTGAGATTTTCTCTCCCTCTGCCCCTCTCTCCCTCGCTCATGCTCTCTCCCTCTCTCTAAAACAGAAAATAAATAAATATTTAAAAAATGCTTTGTTGCTAAAAAGTCCTAACCCATGTCTGAGTTTTCAGTGAGTAGTAATCTTTTTTGCTGGCGAAGCGTCTTGCCTCGATGTTGATGGCTGCCGATCAGGGTGGTGATGGCTGAAGGCTGGGGTGGCTGTGGCAATTTCTTAAAATAAGACAAGAATGAAGTTTGCTGTGTTAATCGACTCTTCCTTTCACAAATGATTTCTCTCTAGCATGAGGTGTTATTTGACAGCATCTGATCTGTAGAACGTCTTTCAAAATTGGGGTCAAGCCTCTCAAACCCTGCCACTGCTTTATCAACAAAGTTTATGTAATATTCTAAATCCTTTCCTGTCAATTCAACAATTGTTACAGCATCTTCACCAGGACTAGACTCCATCTCAAGAAACCACCTTCTTTGCTCATCCATAAGATGCAACTCCTCATCTGTTCAAGTTTCATCATGAGATTGCAACAATTCAGTCACACCTTCAGGCTCCACTTCTAATTCTAGTTCTTGCTGGAACTTTCCACCACATCTGCAGGTATTTCCTCCACTGAAGTCTTGAACCTCTCAAAGTCATCAATGAGGGTTGGAATCCACTTTTTCCACATTCCTGTTAATGTTGACATTTTGATCTCTTTCTATGAATCATACATGTTCTTAATGTCATTTAGAATGGCTTTCCAGAAGGCTTTCAGTTTACTTTGTCCAGGTCCATCAGAGGAATCACTACTTGGCAGCTACAGCCTTGTGAAATGTATTTCTTAAATAATAAGACTGTATAGTCAAAATTACTCCTTGATCCATGGGCTGCAGGATGGATGCTGTGTTGGCAGACGTGAAGACAACATTAATCTCATTGTAGATCTCCATCAGAGCCTTTTGGGTGACCAGGTACACTGTCAATGAGCAGTAATACTTTGAAAGAAATCTTTTTTCCTGAGCAGTAGGTCTCAACAGTGGGCTTAAAATATTTAGTAAACCATGTTACAAACAGATGTGCTGTCATTCAGGTTTTGTGATTCCATTTTTAGAACACAGGCAGAATAGATTTGGCACGATGCTGAAGGGCCCTAGGATTTTCATAATAGTCAATGAGCACTGGCTTCATCTTAAAAGTCACCAGTTGCATTAGTTCCGAACAAGGAAGTCAGTCTGTCCTTTGAAGGTTTCAAGGCAGGCACTGACTTCTCTCTAGCTATGGAAGTCCTAGATGGCATCTTCTTCTAATAGAAGGCTGTTCCACATCAACTGAAAATCTGTTGTTTAGTGTCACCGCCCTCATGAACTAGCTTGGCTGGATCTCCTGGATAACTTGCTGCAGCTTCCACATCACCACTCACTGCGCTTCACCTTGCACTCTGATGTGACGGAGACGGCTTCTTCCGTAAATCTCATGAACCAACCTCTGCTAGCTTCAGACTCTTCTGCAGCTTCCTCACCTCTCTCAGCTTTCAAAGAATTGGAGAGAGTCAGGGTCTTGTCTGGATTAGACTCTGGCATAAAGGAATGTTGTGGCTGGTTTGATCTTCTATCCAGACTGTTCAAGCTTTCTCCCTATCAGCAATAAGGCTGTTCAGCTTTCTTACCATTCATGTGTTCACTGGGGTAACTTTTAATTTCCTTCAAGAATTTTCCCTTGTATTCACAACTTAACTGTTCGGCAAACCTAGTTTTTAGTCTGTCTCAGCTTTCGATGTGCCTTCCTCACTAACCTTAATCCTTTCTAGCTTTTGATTTAAAGTGAGAGATGTGCAACTCTTCTTTTCACCTGAACAGTTAGAGACCACTTTTCACTTGAACAATTAACTGGCCTCATTTCAATAGTGTTGTGCCTCAGGAAATAGAGAGACCAGAGGAAACGGAGAGAGACAGAGACAAACAACCAAATGGTCAGTGGAGCAGTCAGAACACACACAGCCATTTATCCATCAAGTTTGCTGCCTACGACATATCCGTATCCAAAATATATAAAGAACTGATAAAACACCCAAAAAACGAATAATCCAATTAAAAAATGGACAGAAGACATGAATATTTTCCCAAAGACATACAGATGGCAAACAGACACATGGAAAGATGCTCAACATCACTCATCATCGGGGAAATGCAAATCAAAACTACAATGAGATATCACCTCATACCTGTCAGAATGACTGAAATCAACACACAAGAAACAACAGGTGTTGGCAAGGACACGGAGAAAGGGAAACCCTCTTGCACTGTTGGTGGGGTGGGGATGCAAACTGGTCCAGCCACTCTGGAAAACAGTATGGAAGTTCCTCCAAAAGGTAAAAAGAGAAGTACTCTATTATCCAGCAATTGCACTAGTAGGTATTTACCCAAAGATACAAAAATACTAATTCAAAGGGATAGTGCACCCCGATGTTTATAGCAGCATTATCTACAGCAGCCAATTATAGAAGCAACTCAAGTGTCCACTGATTAATGAATGGATAAACAAGATGTGAAGCGTACATGCATACATGAGCGCACACACGCGCGCGCGCGCACACACACACACACACACACACACACACACAGAGTGAAATATTACTTAGCCATAAAAAAGAACAAAATCTTGCCATTTGCAATGAGATGGATGGAACTAAGGAGTAAAATGCTAAGCCAAATAAGTCAGAGAAAGACAAATACCATACAATTTTACTCATATGTAGAATTTGAGAAACACAACAGATGAGCAAAGGGGGAAAAAAGGGAGAGAGAGACAGAGAGAGGGGCAAATCAAGAAACAAACTCTTTTTTTAAGATGTTTATTTATTTTTGAGAGAAAGAGACGGAGAGAGACAGAGAGATTGAGAGAGTGTGTGAGCAGGGGAGGGGCAAAGAGAGGGAGACAGAGAATCCCAAGTGGGGTCTGTGCTGATGCAGAGCTTGATCTCACGACAGTGAGATCATGACCTCAGCCAAAATCCAGAGTTGGATACTTAACCAGCTGAGCCACCCAGATACCCCAACAGACTTTTAAGTATCGAGAACAAACTGATGATTACATGAAGGGAGGTGGGTGTGGGGATGGGTTAAAACAGGTGCTGGGGGGATTAAGAAGGGCACTTGTTGTGATGAGCACCGGGTACATATGAAGTGTTGAATCATTATATTGTACACCTAAAACTAATATTACACTGTATGTTATCCTACATACGCTGTCTTATATAGGCACAGTTCACAGCATCCCAAAACAGTAACAGGAGTAACATCAAAGATCACTGATCAGCATAACAAATATAATAATAATGAAAAAGTGCAAAATATTTTGAGAATTATCAAAATGTGGCACAGAGACACAAAGTGAGCAAATGCTGTTGGAAAAATGGAGCTGATAAACTTGATTGATACAGAGCTGCCACAAACCTTCAATTGGTAAAAATCCAATAAACTGAAGCACAATAAAGCAAGGTACGCCTGTCTACAAGCATGGGGGGCAGGGAGGTAGGACAGGTGGCCAGCGGACACAAGAGCTATCTGGCTACAGGACAGCTGGTCATAACCAGGGGAAGAGGGAAGAAGACCTGAGAAAGTGGCCTTAATTTCAGCCTTAATCCAAAAAAGACCCTATTTCTTTTATCTTTAAGGAAGTGAAGCAGTGAGCAAGCAGAATAATCATTCTCATGTATATGATTATCATTTTTAGAAAAAGAAAAAGCCATGTTTAAGCATCTTATTTTTTTAAGTTTATTTATTTTATTTTAAGCAATCTCTACATCAATGTGGGGCTCGAACTCACAACCCTGGGATCAAGAGTGGTACACTCTTGGACTGAGCCAGCCAGGCACCCTTAAGCCTCTTATTTATTTATTTTTTTTATAGCACTACTTAAGGTAAGTTTATCATTTCTACCACAAGTTTTGGCATTTTCCTTGGTTTTACAAATCACAAGTAAATCAAATTCATATTTTTGAATTGGGGCTGTCAACTACACATGAGTCTGCCAAGGATTAGTTAAAGGTCTGCAATTTACTGAAATAACCTCTTAAAAATAATACAAAGATACACATGTTTATACAGGAATCAACTTGAACTCTTTTACCTGAATCACGAAATATTTGTTTACACTTTTAAACAGAGTAAGATGTAGTATACATTCCTTTATCTCAAAACAAATGTTACCAAAATATATGTAAGTCATTTTCGAGATATCAAATACTATTTTCCTATTAAATCACATCATATTGGAGAAGTATGCATCCATGAAAAAGAAAAATCACACTGATGGGCTAAGCTAAGAATCTGGAGAGACCTGACCACACGCCTAAGAAGTCTATATTCCAACAGGGGTCCGCAAGCCATCAGTTGAGCCCATTGGTTTAAGTCTACCTCTTCTAAAAATCAAAAGCAATAAAAAAGGATCAGAGTACGGCAGGGGAACAGATGCCTTGTTAGCTGACCCCTCTCCATTTATTTTGGACAGCGTAAACTCATGCAGCAGAGCAGTATAGACATAAATTGTGATACTCTCCACTTCCCCTAACAGTCTATTACTTAATCTGGATTGCATAATCCACATGTAGATTATATTTAAAAGAATTTTTTAAGTTTATTCATTTACTTTTGAGAGAGAGAGAGAGAGAGAACACAAGCTGGGGAGGGAAAGAGAGAGAGAGGGAGCCAGAGTCCAAAGCAGGCTCCAGGCTTCGAGCTGTGAGCACAGAGCCCGACATGGGGCTGAACCCACGAACCGCAGGATCAGGACCTGAGCCAAAGTCAGACGCTTAACTGACTGAGTCACCCACGTGCCCCTAGAGATTGTATTTTAAAATGCATTCTAAGAAAACTAAGACAAAATTAAAGATATTTCATTGATGTGTAATATATAAGAAGCTAATTCTTCCAAATAAACTCTCTTCCAAACAATCTTAAGTACTAACATAGCCGCAACACACACCAAAGGGTTTCCTTAGGTTCAACTAAACATTCAGACTCACACAATTATCGTAAGCAACCTCTGGCCCCAGTGTCCCCAGAAGAATACAGGCAGGAGCACGGCTTGCCAGCAGAGAAGCATTAAGCACCACTCTGCTGTGCAAGTACTGTACTTCCATCAGACCGTGCACCCGTTTAGCTCAGGTCCACACTGGCCGGGTGGAGTTGCCCGTTGAGATGTTTCCTGCTCCGCAGAAGCCAGTATCTCTTACAACAAGTTCGTAAGCAAAGCTTCCCAAGGTCCCCACGATGGAAATGCTCATTTGTAAGAGTCACTGCACCAGGGAAGCTCAACGCTAGGGCTCCCCCATCAGGTATTCATATTTCATTTAGCCTTTCCAAGATATGGCTTACCAATCAAGGGTCATTTTTACATATATAACGTCACCGAGAATCAAAGTTGATATATAGTCTTATCAGATTACCAAAGGAACAGACTTAGAGTTAACCGAAGGTTAAAATACCAGCCTAAAAAGTGTCTGGAATGTATCAGTAACTATCAATCAATGTGAAAAATATAACCCAAATTAAAAAAGGGCAAAATGTATTAATAGGCAACTCAGAGGAAAGAACCAAAATGGTCAATGTGGAATCTCAACAGCAACCTGAGAACGCATGCTAAAACTAAACTGAAATATCATTTTACAAATGTAATCACATATTCTACAACCGAGCAATTACCTTGTTAGGTAATACCCCACGGAAACTCCAATATGTACACAGGGTGACACGTACAAGAACACTCGCTCCTGGAATGCTTGTAATTGCAAAAATATTAGAAACAACCTAAACATTCATCAAGAGGAAAACAGACAAATTGTGATATGTTCACATAAGGCATGGCTGACCTGCAAACAGACAGATTAGTATCTAAAAAAATTGTGATGTTACAGGAAAAAGGCAAGTTGCAGAACAATACGGATAGTGTGGTACTATTTAATTAAGTTTTAAAACATAGAAAATAATACCAAATATTATAAACAAATATACAAAGAGTAAAAGTAAAAAGCAAAAATAAAAGGCATGGGTACAACAAACAACAGAGTCAGGATAGCAGTTACTTCTGAGAAAAGAAGAAAGAGAACGCTATAAATAATACAAAGAAAGGGGGTCAAGACAGTGTTATACTTAAGAAAAATTTTTTTAATGTTTATTTTATTTTTGAGAGAGAGACACAGAGCATCAGTGGGGGAGGGGCAGAAAGAGGGAGACACAGAATCTGAAGCAGCCTCCAGGCTCTGAGCTGTCAGCACAGAGCCCAACGATGCGGGGCTTGAACTCACAAACCACGAGATCATGACCTGAGGCAAAGTCAGACGCTCAACCGACTGAGCCACCCAGGCGCCCTGGAAGTGTTACAGTTTTAAATTGTTAAGAAGAACAAACATTTAAAATCAAGAGAAAAAAGAATGTTATCCCTTGGCAATTCTTGACCAGAACACACTGTAAGACACTGGTTCGCAGAGAACTTTAAAACTATTATTCCATGTGCAATTCTATTTTTTTCCACTGAATTTCTCTTTCCCAACACAACCAGTAGTCAGGTTCTGACAAGCTGCCTTCCTGCTGCCAGGCCCCTCAGCGCAACTGGATCGCTGTGCCCACTGCTCTAAACCAATGCCCCCGCCTCACTCCTTCTCACCTCCGGTCTCCACCCCTCCATTTCCACCCCCCCCCCCCACCTCCGGCCGCGTTCATTCAGCGTACCAAGAGCGAAACAATCAACAAAAGATGCACTTTGGTAATGTCACTTATCAGATGCTAGAACTTAAATCTTTGAGGACAGCCACTGCCTAGAGAATAAAAAGAAAACACTTTAACCCAGCATTTATAGGCCTCAAGGCCTGGCTCAAAGCTGTATGTACAGGCATACCATCTACTATTCCTGTATACAAAAGCCAATGTTCTATTCAAAGCCTTATATGGGCTTTGGTCATTCCCTTCTCTTCCTCTTTGCTCAAGCTGTGTCTCTTACCTGGAATGCCACCACCCCAGCGCTACCCCTTTTCAGGTATCCAAATCTTAGTTGTCTTCAAAGGCTTTGCCCCAAGTCTTTTCTCCACCCCCCATATATTCCTCCCTAACCAACCGACTCTAATGTGGACTCATTCATTCATTCATTCAAATACTTATTGGATGTACACATGTGGCAGGGAGGAAACAGTTCTGGAGTTACTCACAGAATACCTTATGTATACTACACATGAATTAGAAACTGCCTTGGTCCGTATGCATCCCTATGTTTACTGCAGCATTATTTACAACAGTCAAGTTATGGAAGCAGCCCAAGTGTCTATTGAGAGATAAAGGGATAAAGAAGACATAGTATATATACACAATGGATTTTTATTCAGCCATAAAAAAGCCTGCAATCTTGCCATTTGCAACAACATGGATGGAGCTAGAGGGTATTATGCTAAGTGAGATAAGCCAGAGAAAGACAAATACCATATGATTTCACTCATATGTAGAATTTAAGAAACAAAACAAACGAACAAAGAAAAAAAGACAAACCGAGAAACAGAATCTTGACTATAGAGAACAAACCGATGCTGACCAGAGGGGAGGTGGGTGGGGGGATGGGTGAAATAGGTGATGGGGATTAAGAGTAACTTATGATGAGCACTGAGTAATGCACAGAATTGTTGAATCACTATACTGTACACCCAAAAGTAATATAACACTGTGTGTTATAATGGAATTAAAATTTAAAAAACCAATTAAAAACTTTTTTTTAATTTTTTTTTTAAATCTTTATTTATTTTGAGAGAAAGACAGAGTGTGAGCAGGGGAGGAGCCGAGAGAGAGGGAGACAGGAATCCGAAGCGGGCTCCAGGCTCCGAGCTATCATCACAAGAGCCCGACGCGGGGCTCGAACTCACAAATTGTGAGATCATGACCTGAGCCGAAGTCGAACGCTTAACCGACTGAGCCACCCGGGCACCCCCTAATTAAAAACTTTTTAAAAATAAAGTTAATCATCTTTAATCACCAAAACAAACAACAAAACCAAAAGCAAAATAAACAAACAAAAATCCTGCCTTGCTGTTTTTGTTAATGTGTAAATCAACCTCACACACCTGTAGGCTTCCTGAAGGCAAGAGATTCATTTTATCTCATAGAGCAACTGACACAGTACTTTGCAGTGGTCAGGGTTCAATAAATATTCTCTGGTTAAATAAATTTTGAAATGATAAGGTTACATCGTCTACCTTTTTGGTCAAAAATAATTAATGCTTATACTTAGAGATTTAAACGCTATCAACATTTTCTTGTGATGTACATATCTGTGCAACAAGAACAATGGACTCGGAGTCAGAAGGTCTCTGATCTTAGGCTCCACTACTTACTATCTCTGGCCATATAATTCTCTCTCCTTAATCTCCGTAAAATGAAGATACTCACACCTGTCTGAGAAGACTTTATGAAAAATCCGTAAATTAGGAAAGGCCTATGCTAGAAGAATGTCTACCACTCAGTTCATTAGTCCAGCAGGTGTCTACCACATTATTCTCAATAGATGCCGGTATCGTCATTTCCTAAAAGGAGAGCTCATAGAGATCCAGCCTCTTTCTACTAGGTGATAGACAGGATATCTCTAATATATGAAAGGAAAGAAGACCCACCAAAATGTCAACTGAATGTAACTGAAATATTTTGATTACATATTAGATAGCTCCTGTGGGCATAAAATTATCCTGTATTTAAAATGTCTCGGGCGCCTGGGTGGCTCAGTCGGGTGGGGGTCCGACTTCAGCTCACTTCATGATCTCATGCTTCGTGGATCTGAGCCCCGTGTCGGGCTCTGTGCTGACAGCTCAGAGCCTAGGGCCTGCTTCGGATTCCTGTCTCCCTCTCTCTCTCTCTCTCTCTGACCATTCCCCCACTCAAGCCCTGTCTCTCTCTCTCTCTCTCTCTCTCTCTCTCAAAAATAAACAAACATTAAAAAGATTAAAAAAATAAAATGTCTTTATCATTCTATTTATTACATAACATGCTGACAGTAGGTATTTATGCCCTGCTAAATCACCAGTGAAAATGGTGCTTGAAGGAGAATAAGGAAATTACAAAATTGCTCATCAGAATAAATATGATCTCAAAAAACTTTACTTCCTTTTACATAAAATCATTTTAATTGGACTTCCTGTTTGAAGTAGGATACATGGTAATTCACCAAGGATTGGCCGGCTGGCATCCTCGCCTTTTCAGAATCCTTAACCTGCTACAAATCCCTACTGCTCGGTACAGTTGCCCTTATGAGAAGCAGCTGTTCCTGAAATCAATTTCTACAATGCGGAGTCTGCCCTTGTGACCCGCAACTTGAACCCTTTCTTTCAAGCATTATTTGCTCCCTGTCCTCACTGTCTTAATACGCCAGGCCCAGCTCTCCCATTCAGCAGTGCCACAGACCTGTCGTTGTCCCTCCATCTCAGTCACTTGGGAAGCACATGGAGACTCACCCCTGAAAACTAATTTCCAGAGGACCATCTAGCCTGTAACATACCGTCTACATTTTTTTTTAGACCCTCTGAATCTAAGGATACTCAGCCTGGCCATTTTTACACGATGTGACAATAAACAGAAATCTACACATTTACCATTCAGTTTGTAGGCAAAATCTTATGTTAGGCAGAGTTTGACTATCTTTTTTCCTGTATCTTTTCTCCTTAGGTCATATTTTCTATACCACACTGCAAAATTTAGGTAGCCACTATGTAATATTTAAAATTACTGACTCTCATGACAGACTAGTTCAAATCCTGGCTGCATTGGTTACTAGGTGTGTTACTTAGAACAATTATTTTCCTTCTCCGTGCCTCAGGTTTTTCTGAAAGAGTAATCTCCGCCACCCACCACAGTCTCATAAAAGTGCAGTATTAAATTAGTAGAAGTAAAACACAATAGCCATTTTAATACAATGGCTTTTAACACAGAGTAACACCAGTTACTGGAAGAATGAGCCATAAGTGTAGCTTCGGTGCCTAAACAGTAAGGTTGAGCATGTATCTTTCAGGTGAATGGGCACTTTCAAACTTAAAAAACTATAGATACATTTTCAGCTATCACTCAGCTTATCTGTAAGGACAAATATCTCTAATTTCATCCCATCGAGTTTATTATTTTTATTTTTATCACTAGAAAAAAATGTAGAAAATAGGGAAAAGTAAAGAAAGAAGAGAAATACCCATATTTCCACCATCTGAAGATACTATTTAACATCACAATGTATTTACTTCCAGGAGTTTTTGAACAAAACATAATTTTAAAAAATCAATTGTATAAATTCAATCCTACCATTTCCACCTAACAGCATTACAACAGTATTTTTCCTTATCATTTTAGGCTTTGAAAATCTGATTTTTAATAGCACTGTAATATTCCACATCGAACTCATATATCTCACAGCAAAAGTGGACAGAACTTTCTTTTTTTAATTAATTAATTAATTAATTTTTAAATTTACATCCAAGTTAGTTACCATATGGTGCAACAATGATTTCAGGAGTAGAATCCTTAATGCCCCTTACTCATTTAGCCCATCCCCCCTCCCACAATACCTCCAGCAACCCTCTGTTTGTTCTGTATATTGAAGAGTCTCTTGTGTTTTGTCCACCTCCTTGTTTTTATATTATTTTTGCTTCCCTTCCCTTATGTTTATGTTCTGTATCTTAAATTCCTCATATGAGTGAAGTCGTATGTATTCGTGTTTCTCTAATTTCACTTGGTGTAATACCCTCCAGTTCCATCCACATAGTTGCAAATGGCAAGATTTCATTCTTTTTGATTGCCGAGTAATACTCATCTTCTTTATCCATTCATCCATTGACGAACATTTGGGCTCTTTCCATCCTTTGCTATTGTCGATAGCGCGGCTATAAACATCGGGGTGCTTGTACCCCTTCGAAACAGCACACCTGTACCTGGACAGGACTTTCTGACAGCAACTGCAATCTTACCACTGATTCTCACCATAACACATAAGCACCCTTGCCACAACACCAGGGTAATCAGGATCTACATTCGTGGGTGTCCTGAGTACTTTCTATAGTATAAACACTGGATCGTTCTAATGTTTAATAGAGGCAAAAACAACAATTGCGGCCCCAAACTAACAAATTCAGAAAGAGAAAAAAAGTAAAGTTGTGGTTTCAACTTAAATGCTAATTTTCATAAGACTATTTCCAATTTTTCACTAGGGACAAAGAAACCAATCACCACTTCTCAACATACAAGACACACACATTCGCATCCTGATTTAAAACACGTCAACCTAAATTCATCCACAACAAAAAAAAATCTCATAGATGGGCCTATGTCAAAATTTTAATTTTCAATCTAATAGCCTTAAGGGTGACTTATCAGACAGGTTTTAAAAATACATATACACATATTCACTGAAATCCCAATTACTCATCTCACCAGAATCGACACATACTACAACCTTGATTAACTAACAGCAACCAGTGAAAATGTTTCATTTACAGAAACCGTTAGGGGAAGCTATGTGGTTTGATCACAAGACCCAATGAACTGGGAAGGTAAGAACCGGGACTCCCGTCCCAGCACAGCCCGCTAAGTACCTATGCCACAGCCAGAAAATCATTTGTTATCTTTAGGCCTTAGTTTTTAAAAACTGATGTTTAAAAAATGATTTCTGGGTCTTCGTCCAGCCCTAAAACAAGGAGGCTAAGAAATAAAGATGATTATGGTACCGTGAACTGACATGCAAATCACTTAAGACAGATGATTCTTACTAATGGAAAACATATCCTAACACCCGTTTAGTCTTTCTTGTCACCTGCCTCCCCTGCCCCTCTTAACAACACCACCACCAAAATTAAAATGAGATATTTGGAGTTACTCACATCGAAAAAACTTGCATTTGCTTTTCTGGTGCACAGAAACCTATTCTGGAATCTGCCTAATCAACAGACATTAATACTGTCTGTTTAAATAAATGTGCTTGCATAGTTAATAAAAAAGAACACTGTACAAAATCATGCTTGATTTCATTTATTTTGAACACATATATATAAGCAATTAAAGACAAAGACAAGTATAATGAATTTCTACCTCATATTTATTTAAAAGAGTACTGTTTTGTAGGACTTTTCAAAGCAGTTTAAATTAGCAACTAAAATCTATGAATGCGCTTTGGAATGTTAATTTTGTTAATGTTTTGTTTGTAATATGCAGTAAAAGGGAAGACATATGAAATATATCGTGGCCCATTAAAAAGAGTCACACAGGGGCGCCTGGGTGGCTCAGTCGGTTGAGCGTCCAACTTTGGCTCAGGTCATGATCTCGCGGTCTGTGAGTCCGAGCCCTGCCTTGGGCTCTGTGTTGACAGCTCAGAGCCTAGAGCCTGGAGCCTGTTTTGGATTCTGTGTCTCCTTCTCTCTCTGCTCCTCCCCTGCTCATGCTCTGTCTCTCTGTCTCTCTCAAAAATAAATAAACATTAAAAAAAAAAGGGGGGGGGCCACACAGGCATATGCCATTTCTTTCTCTAACCATGTTCTTAAAGCCAAGTAGGAGCCCTCTCTTTGCCATCTCTCAACTAAACATTCACTTCTAGTCCTTATTATAAACAAGATGTAGCACAGTAAATGACAGATTTGCAGCGTCTTTTCTTAGTTAATAGAAAATAATAAACTCAAAGAAATGGGAGCAAAGTAAGCACCAGAGTACTGTCAAGGAGGCTGAGCTCATTAATATTAACTTTTTACATGTTTCAACTGACTAAATGCACCTGTAATTGGTACCCTGTTGTAAATTTAAACTGCTGTGCTTATGTGAAGATTGTGTAATGAGCAGTCATTATGTGCTTCCTTTTGTGTTCTCTAATGGGAAAACTGAGAAGCTCTTTCCCTTTTTTAAATTAAATGCTTTAATAAAGTAAGATTTTTAAGGGAACGAATACTCACCTTCTGAAGTTGTAAATTACTAAAAGATGCTCTCACTGGACTTGACTGTGTAGAAACTACAGTGACGGATGGAATGCTTTCCACAGCTTGCATGCTCGTGCTCTCAGCGTCAATAAGTAAAACCAGAATCATGTCAGAGTTCTGTTCCACCAGGCTTTAGACAAAGAGTGGGCAACAGCACCAGCTGCCCAGGTCCTCGCCGTGGGGATGGACAGAACCGTCACAGCGAACTGGAGCGAGCAACTGATCACTTGCTCCTGATCCTGGGTACAGTTCCCTCAACCATGACTCATTTGCTTGCAAATGTGGCTTCTATGCATTAAACTACCAGCTCTTTCCCTCGCTCCTCCACCCCATTACCCAGTGAAGGAAGTTCCTGGCAAAAACCCTTTCACTCACTGTGGAAAATACTTTCCACAGAAAAACATTTTAAAGGGAGTATAGAGTAAATTTGATAAGTATATTGAAAAACTGTAGGGACTCTGCACACAGGTATAATTACTGCAAGAAATAATTAAAAGTATGTATTTTGATTCAACTGATTTCCAACTCATGGAAATTTACTTGACAGAGGTTTTTTAAAGTATACACTTTTTTTTTTTTTTTTTTTTTTTTTGGT
This sequence comes from Panthera pardus, assembly GCF_024362965.1. Lineage (NCBI taxonomy): Eukaryota > Metazoa > Chordata > Mammalia > Carnivora > Felidae > Panthera > Panthera pardus. Next base: position 20,225,853 of record NW_026527002.1, read on the forward strand.
ATTTCAGAATGTGCTCAGAGTTGGCAGAATCTTGTGGGATCCCTGAAACTTCAAGCTTTTTCACTTTTCTTCCCCCATCTTTAAATTGCCTATAAACTTTCATCACCAGTATTCTGCAACAGGTACAGACATGGCTGAAATGCATTGATTCATCCTAGATGGAGGGATGTTTACAGAAATTAAGCCAGAATCAGTCAAAGCAAAGCACATGCTTCAACATGAAAACCCTACCCCCTCCTCCAAAACGTCCTCAGTTATGTCTAACTTCTCTTCTTGTCTCTCCTACTCCTCCCTCAATTTTTCTCTGTCATATTTTGTTTATACTATCATGTGCTTTTCCTTTGATGGCAGTAATTTTAAAAGGCTAAAGAAATTTTCTTCTGACCACAGATTTAATACAGCAGTCTCTTAACCGATTGGTCTAAAAACAGAGAATCCCTTTCCTGCACCTTCTAACATCTGTCACAAGAGTCAGATTACACATCAACCCAAAGGAGGCCATCAGGGGGTATGTACTAGAAGAGAGAACACGGTGAAAGAAACAACTAGTGGTTAGTGGTTGAGGTCATCAGTAGAAATCATTAAGGTTTCTTTATCCGATACAATCTTACAAAGGGACATCATGCCAGAAATAACCTGTTTGATTAATAACAAAATAAATAGCATGAATGTTTAATGTTAGAAAAAAAACAGAATTCTCTGAATTCCTAAATAGAAATCCTTTTTGAAGATGTAAAATAATAAGCCTTTTATTGTTCAATCTATGGAAATTTATTTATTAATATTAAACACATTATCAGTATTTTTAATGAAGAAAACTATCCTTTCATGGCACTTCTAATGCCACCAGAAATATTAACAGTAAAATACATTAATTACACTGTATACAATGTATGTAGCTACTTATGTATTTTGCTAGAAAAATAAGTTTATCTTCGATATTTTATGTTTACCTGTGAACTGCTTTTAATATTTGTGTTTATAAATCTTCTAAGATTCGTGCAGTGGACAAAAAAAGTTCATCAGTACCTATTTATGTGTTGTGAAAATATACCTCCAACTTTTTTTAAATGATAAGAGTAGTCTAAGGCCATCGGCAAATATCTGAGAAGTCTAAGTGGTTTTAACTTATAATGCATGTCGAAAAAAACTTATGTCAAGGAAACACTTAAAGAAAGCAATAATAAAAACTTGGCGAAACGCCACATTTTTTAGGCTAAATGTTCTTGATGATTCTGTAATATATACAAGCACCCGAAAGGCCACTCAGATCTAACTTTGCCCCACGGTAGCACTGAAGTTTCCGAAGTGTGTGGAGTGTAACCTGATCATAATTCCTGTGAAGAGTAAGCGTTGGCTACATGCTAAACCTTGCCATCTGTAGGTGCTTTACAGAACTCCAGTGTGGGGGGGTTTTTGGGGTGTTTTTTTGAAGTAGGGTCAAAAGTTTACAGTACTTGTCTCCAAGCACAAAATTCTTTCACTTTATGTCATCTCCGAACAAGTCTCAGAACAATTTTGGTACTACCCATGTAGAAATGTGTACAACATCAAGCTCTAGCCCCAAATCCATTTCACATTCGTATTACGGACAGTCTTTAAAGATTAAACCAATAATATTCATTTTCCCCATTTAGCAAAAGGACTGGATTTGCTCCCAAATAATTTTCCCTAAGGTTCTGCTTCCAGAATATTTCAGATAATTATTCTAAGACTCCTTTAAGAAACAACTTATAGATCGCAACCCCGAAATCCACACAGAATATGGGCCAAAAGGTCTTCATACTCAGGACTGAACCGCATGGCTACTAAGTAAACTGTTCTATTACTCAGGATGCTCGCTGACCCCACTCACCTCAGCCCTCATATTTACAGCAGATACACTGATGTACTGTCTTCCACCACTGAGATTCAGGACTGAAGAAGTGTCACAGTGAATTAGACGAAATCGATTTACATTACACTTAAAAATATTAAACTTTTTGTCGGCATATAAAAAGACCAAGTACAACTGATAAAAAGGCCTTTTCACCCAGCCAGTACACTGATCTGTAGTTGATTTCAAATTAGCCATCAATCCAAAATTTTTTTAAAGTTGCAAATGCCATTTTCTAAGATTGTCATGTTCAGTTTTATTTATCTCATTTACAGTTATCAAACTTCATTTGCCAAACTCTTATCTTCACTGATTCACAAGAAATTCCTAGCAAGCTGAAATCATCACCATAAATTCAGTAAGAGTAATGGGAAAGCATCTATGGGTAGACTATAGCCCTTAAAAAGAAATAAGAAAGTACTAACAGTTCTAGTTTAGCTTATAAAATAGCTGCACGCCTAAAAATACTACATAATCATGTAAATCTGAGGGGAAGCATCTGACTCTTGATTTCAGCTCAGGTCATGGCACGCTTATGAGATGCAACCCACGGGCTCTGCGCTGGGTGGGTGGAACTTGCTTACTCAGGATTCTCTCCCCGGCTCCCTCTGCTCCCCGCCCCCCACCAGCTCGCACAAGCACTCGCACACGCTCTCTCAAAATAAATGAAAAAATATTTTTAAAAATCATGTAAATTTGAATTTTATTTCCAACACTTCTGAATCTTTTTTTAAAACCAAATAATCGGGCAGTACAAATGATCAAATCTTATATATTAAAATAAGTTAAATCAAAGTGATATTACTCAAAAAGTAAAAACCAAAAAACCAAAGCTAAATGGAGAAGAACAAGTTCAGTGGAGAAAATCTGAAAGAAATTTTGAATTGTTTCCAATTAGCAAGGACCTTCACATAAGACTTGAAAGCAAATTGTCCTCTCCTGATTAATTAAAAACATCAACACAAAGAACCAGACTCTAACTGGCAATTCTTTCGGAGAACTAGGATGGGACAGATGTGACAACCAGCAGAATACATGTGCTCCAATGAAAGAAACTGCAAAAAAATAAAAATAAAAAATAACAATGTGTTGCTCAATAGATCTGTTCCTATCCTTACATCCTTACATAGGAAAACTTTTGAAAATTATAAAAGCTGTGTAGCTGGTAGTATGGCAGAAATATCTTGGCCCCGAAATAAGTTCATTCTGCCTTCAAAATAACACTAAACGTTGCAAAGCACTCTCTGTCAATTTAGACGTAAGGTAAAATATTGACTGGAAAGACTTTTGAAAAGATCTAGAATGGTTCCTCCATTAATGATTCCCTAATTATCAGAAACACATTTCAACATTTGCCATTAATTTAAATAGGAGAATTTCATAATTCACTCAGAGAATATCAGTTTCTTCCTAAGATAAAAAGAGGTGCATCCCTAATGTGAAACGGATGTGCTCAATTAAATGAAGAGTGAAAAATTAAGAAAAATTTGGGGCAGGACCCATAACAGCACTGCAATTAAAAAGTTAAGGAAAGAAAATTCTCAGGAAAGAGAAATAAATCCTCTAGCCTCTAAGACGGGGGACTTGCTCTTAGGGAGAAAAAAAGATTCAAGGATAGTGAATTGAGATTTAAAAAGCAAGTTAAAAAATACTGCAGTAAGGATTTCTGAATGTAATTTTAAATGTAAGTACATCTATTAGTCTTAAAACAATCCTCTGAAATTCTGATACACAGACCCTTAAAATACAGACATCATCTACAAATATATGCAATTCTAAGATTTCTGATAATTTTTCATTCTTTATTAGCCACTAACACTACCTTATATTCCGCAGTCTCATTTTGTAAGTAAAATAATTTTAGAATCAATAACAAAAAATAATGATAGAACAAATATACTGAAGCCAAAATATCTTGTCTTAAACCAATTTCTATGATTCTTTCTAGGCAGACCCCTGGAAGTTTTCTCCCACTTTCTCTCTCACCCTTTATCCCCCAATCCCAACTATGGGCACTCTCTACTCACTTCCTCGCTTTCCTTATTAAGATCAAACATTTGTTTTTGTTTTTTTCCTGATTGGTTTAGTGGTCCTATAAAAACAAAATGAGACATCCGAAGAGATAAAAAAAAATTCTGACCATGTATAGTGATGGGTGTTATCTAGGCTTACTTGTGGTGATCACTTTGTAATACACACAAGTATCGAATCATTATGTTGTACGCCCAAACCTAGTATTATATATCAATTATACCTCAATTTAAAAAATGTGATAAAAGGGCCAAAATGGTTTGCAAAATATTTTTGCAAGAAAGTATACATGACAGAAGTCACCTACAATTTGGGTGATGCTCACTGTCCAATTTCCTTCTGAAATCGCAAGGACTTATCTGTGTTATTTTACCTTCCATGGTTATGCCATGCTTTCTACCATGCTGCATTTCAGCTCTATATTATTAATACTGTTGTAGTTATCCTCTGCTTCTTCTGTTGTTCCAAGTAATAATCTTGTCCTTTCTCTTAAACTCAGAGTTAGGTGAGAAATTGTTAACTGGGTCTCCTCTGAAGATGTGCAATACACTACATTTTTCAGTTAAATGAAGCTGACCCTAAAAGTTTTTTAAAATTCCCCCCCCCAAAAAAAACCCTCCACATTTTGAAATAAGATCACTCTGAAATATATTGATTCTTTGCTTTCTTAGTGTTCTTTGGTAACATATTAGTAACAGTATTAAGGGTCAGCATGAAGATGTGTTACTCCTAAATTAAATATTCCCAAAATACTATTGTAGGTCGTATCTATAAGTTATTAAGTTTTAAAATGTAGATATGTTAATTATCAGGATTTTCACTGTCATTTCTTTTTTTATGAATATACCATAACTTACCATTCTTCTGTTGTTAGATATTTAAGTTTTTTCCAGTTTTTGCTATTTCTTGTCATTTCTTGACCTATTCTACATGCCTGATTCTACTAGCCGGTCTTCTGCTTTCTAGATAAGGGTGACTTTATGGCCACAGTCATATTGTTTCTATTAGACAATTCACCCATTTAACGTGTACAGTTCAGTGCTTTCACAGAATTGTTCAATCAACACCATAATCAATTTTAGAAGATTTTCAAAATTCCAAACAGAAACTACATATCCATTAGCAGTCTCTCCTATTGCCCCCGCTGCCAGCCCAGTCCCCGGCAACCACTCATCTACGCTGTATCTCTATGGATTTGTCTATTCTGGGCACTTCGTATAAATGGAATCAAACAATATGTGGCCTCTTATTACTGGCTTCTTTCACCAAACATAATATTTTGTCCATGTTCATAATATTTGTAGCATCTATCACTACTTCATTTCCTTTTCATTGCCAAATTATATTCTGTAGTACATATATACATTTTATTTATCTGTTCATCAGCTAATAGACATTTGAATTATTTGGGGCTGCTATAAATAATGCTGCCATGAACATTCCCACATTCATAATTCTGTCAATACAGAAAATCTACTAATTATTTTTTGCTAATGGTATGATGTAGACCACAGGGACAGTGGTTATTCAAAGAAGACAAATCCAGGGTTTTTTTTGTAGGATCTACAATGATTCCTCCCTCCCTGAGCATTCACTTTCTACCTTCCTTCCCCCCTGGTTTCATATTCTATCACCTCACATGGACAACTTCAATAGCCCAAATGTGCTCAGCCTCTAGTCTTGCTCTCCTCTAGTCCACTGGCCCCAGCACGGGGGATGCATCCTAAAATACAAGTTTCATCATTTCATTTCTCTGCATTAAATCCTTCAATGGACCCCATGGCACTCAAGATTAAGGTAAAAAATGCCTCAGCAAGTAAAAGACTCTTAGATCATCTGGGCCCACTGACCTCTATAATCATGATCTCTATTTCTGTTGCACATATAGGAACTATTTCAGTTAATGGCTCTCTCACCACTGGACCTTCGTGCATGTTGCCCTCTCTGCTTGGAAGTATGCCCACCTCCCCCTGTGGGGACTTCCCTTAGCCGCAGATCTGTTTATACTCTACCTTTTTAATTATTTTATCGTATTTTATTTATTTATCTTTTACAATGGAGTACTTCGTTTATTTTATTTTACTTTAAAAATTTTATTTTGGGGGAGGAAGGGCAGAGAGAGTGAGAAAGAGAGAATCCCAAGTAGGCTCTGTGCTCAGCCTCGATCCCACAACCCCGAGAACATGACCTGAGCCAATATCAAGAGTAGGACGCTTAACCAACTGAGCCACCCAGGCGCCCCTGTACTCTGCCTCTTCAGATGCATCATCTCTATGCCAATATAAGCTTCAAGTGAGCAAAGTTTGTCTTTTCTTTTAGCTAGTGGATCTAGTACAATAAATGGAATAGAATGGATTCTCAACATGCATTTGTGGCTTTGATGAGATAATGGTATTTATTAGCACACCTGCCCAATTCCTGCGAGTAGACAGGACTCGTCTAAGCTCTGGACTTGAAAAAAAAAAAACATGAAAACACATGAAACACAAAACCTAATCTGGCTATCTCTCTCCAACAGAGGCAAGCAGCCTTCCACTGTCAGGTCATATGGGTTCCCACTGGGAGGGTTTCCATCCTTTCACACACACCCTAGTGTGACCAGGGACTGACCAATTTGCTAGCTCTACCCCCAGTCCCTCGCCATGATTGGTTCTAAAATGAGCAGGTAGCATAACCAGGCCAATAAGTTATTCCTGTAATTTTTGTTGGAGCTATTGGGGGGGGGGGATGCTCTGGTTACAGGGCAGTAGTGGCTTTTAAAACGATGGAAGCTGGAGCTGCTGACCTGCTATGCCATTGCACAAAGTCCTAATTGAAAAAAGAAGCCAACACAGAAAAAAGCAAAGACAAAAGAAAGAGAGAATGTCCTAGTGAGATTGTTTAAGTCCTCCCATCCAGATGCACCGAGAGCCAGCTGTAGCCTTGGACTTCCCACTTATCTGAAGAAATAAACTCCAACTTTGCTCATTCTGGTTTGAGATGGGTTTGTTTTGTACAGTCAAGAGTCCAGAACTACACATCAGGAATCATTTGTGTTAGCCTATAATTAGGCATCAAACTAAGATTACACCCATCTTTCAATTCTCTGCCATTGTGCACCAATATTTACACAGTTTAGAGCCCAAATAATATGCCCTATTCTTAGGGGCATCTCAGTGGAAAGCATGACTTGTACCAGAGCTGAACTCCCACTATTTCCTTTGGTGAGTGAAACAATGCAAGTAGGTTGCAGACCGAGGGCAGAATCCTAAGCCCTCTGGAAATTAGGACATCTGGATCTTTCAGAATGATAAAAGCCAGCACCAGAATTAGACCAATTGAGAAAAGACCACAATTCTGTGGGAGTTCATGTCATTGCTTTAATTCTTAAATGATTTTTGTTTTAACCTATGCAATTATGGATTGTTTTCTAGGCAACCTGTTTGGTAAAACTGAAGGGTCGGGCTTGATTATATAAAATTCTTCCCAATTTCATGAAAGATGTAGGAATACTAATTTCAAACTCTGTCCACCATTTGCTTCCCTATGAATGAATTAAGAAGGGTGAAGCCACTTTTTCTGAATAGAGTATTCATGAAGTATTACAAAATTTGATGTTCGTCTCAGCTAGATTTCTCTTCTTGGAGACGGGGGGAAGGTAGTGAAACCAAGACATTAACTTTGTCCTCAGTGATTGGTACAATATAATAGAAAGAACAATATGACAAAAAAAAAAAAAATCAGAATTGGGTTTGAGTGCTTATAGCTATACTAGCCTACCAGACTCCTGAAGAATGGTTTTGCATAACGCCGTTGGTGGCTTCCCACTCCATATGTAATATCAAGACTGAGAAGCCAGTGTCAGCTGTGCAAAGAATACCACATCATTTATGGACACCTGCGAGGGGAAGGAGGGGGGTGGGAGGAGTGGCACATGTATCTGTCATCCTGGCTCTGAACACATCTAAAGAAGATGGTAACTAAGCATCGTGAGCCACTCATTAAAATTTAGGGAAAAAATATTATTAGAAAACCCAGGTAGGGGCGCCTGGGTGGCTCAGTCGGTTGAGCGTCCGACTTAGGCTCAGGTCATGATCTCACGGTTCGTGGGTTCGAGCCCCGCGTCAGGCTCTGTGCTGACAGCTTGGAGCCTGGAGCCTACTTCAGATTCTGGGTCTCCCTCTCTCTCTGCCCCTCTCCCACTCGCGTTCTGTCTCTCTCTGCCTCTCAAAAATAAAGAAAGGTAATAAAAAGAATTTTTAAAAGAAGTCCCAGGTATGAAAGATGTTCCTATAGCTAGAGGAACTTAAATCCCTGCTCCATTCAGGGAGCATAAGCAGCTGGTAACATAGAAAACAATGTATTTGTGGTCTCTAGTAGATCAGGGGGAAAAGTAAGTTAACTGAAAGTGGCCAGAGAATATTCGCAGAAAACCCTCTACCCATTGTTGAATGGGAACAGCAAAAGTAACAACAGTGAGCAGAATCAGAGGCCTCAGAGGAAAAGAAATGTAGCCTTCTGCCTGCAGTGTCCTGTCTTAACCCCAAGCAGCAGTACATGGCAAAGCCCAGAACTAAATGGCTTGAACATGGTGGATTGTACTCCATATGTTCAAGTGTTACAGTATTTGTTTTGAAAAAGCATCCAGCTTTAGAATTTCAGGTTTTCTTACCTGTGAAATGGAGATTATACCATAAAACCACTACTAATCAGAATGTTCAAGAAATGAGCACCTTGTGACACCTGAATCCCATCAACAAAAAATAACCCTTATTTCTGTGCTTCATTTCTAGCTGCTCTGGTTGTAATGATCTAGACCACGCAGCAGAGCTTTAGGCTGCACAGCAAGATAACCATCTGGTCAAGAGGGTCAAGAGACGGAGAAGAAGGAATCCAGCGTCCATCGGCCTTCCCATGCTATGTACCTGCTACAGTACATTACTTTACCTATGTCGATACATTGCTTTGTAATCCCATTTATGTAACTTAATGCCTGCCATTTGTCTTTTCACACTGTAAGATGTATATGAAACAAAGTCCAAATAAATTGGTTCTGTATACTTAAAACACCCTACCTTACTGTGTATACAAAAACTGTTCCAGAAATAAATATAGACTAAATTGGAAGAGACCATCAGTTGGCTGGGGAATGAAAAAGAAGTCCGGGCTTTCAACTAATCAAGAAGTTCCATTTGCACCACT